>NC_090939.1:903491762-904741762 GCF_040938575.1 Ambystoma mexicanum
AATAATCCATGAATTACCCCCTAACAGTTGAAAAAGACTATTTGAACTGTAATCACCATGAAGGTGATTGTTCCTATTTTTCTAATTTCAAAAGTACATATGTCAAGTTTGCATAACATTTTAAAACCATTTTTTTGGCATGCATTAGTTTGAACCGACGCCTTGATGTTTCCCCAAAATATAAAAAATCGGGAAAAACATATCTAGATATTTGTCCTTAAATTGTGGTAGGGTTTTGGGTCTATCGACAAACGCAGAAAAAACACCCCTTATAATTCACAATGAAAAGATTTCACCAAATTTGTGTTTGCATTTATTTATATGCTTTCATTTATAGTTGATTTATTGGCACCATCGGGGTAGCACAGCCAATTTGGTATTTTGGTAAACTTGCATGGATGAGGACAAAGGATACAGAGAATTGTTTTAATATTTTCCTGGGTAAAGTGTCTTGTAACCTGATCTATGTTTCTCTCTCTCTCTCTCTTTCTCATCCACTCCCACTCCCCACTTTTTCACTCACTCATCCCCCCAAGGTAACAATGATAATAGCTAGGACATATGAAAGGATGGTATTAATTTGTGAAATCTGACAGTGTCCATTGAGGAGCTGTACATTCATATCATTTGCTATTGTGCTCTCAGAGAAGGTGGTTCATTGCACTCTGTTTATACATGATTCAGAAAGTTTGTAAGCCAATACTGAATTCATCCTCCTTCTTTCGTTGCAAACGGTGGTGTGCATTTTGCTCATAAACTAGCCCCCTAGATTAATAACTGTGTATTTTATACGCCAATATACTATGTATCCATCAAAACTGTTTCATATCATCAAATGGGATGTTATTAAAGTAAGGATCTGTTTGCTTTTTATTTTTAAGCACTTTAGAAATCAAGAAGGAAGGAAAAAACAGTACAAGGCAGGGATGCATTTTAGCGACACGCTACCTCGAAAGAAAACAACCCAAGTCGTCTCACCATATTGTGGCAGTTCTACTTTGGGGCGAAGTCTTCCTCCAAAAGTAAGTGATACAATACTTTTGTAGTATGTGGGGCGGATTCAAAAGATAAAAGGATGTGCATTGAAGAAAAGGGGATGTTCAGTGTAAATCTTATAAATCACTATTCTAACCCAATAAATGTAATGGTGCACATGTTGTTTTTGCCGTAACCTTGTGGCCCAATGTCCATATTAAGCATCATATTCCATAGCATGGATAGGAAATGGCAATATATGGCAATCCTCTTTGCATGCTCTTCCCAGAGCCTGGGAAAAAGCTGTAATCTGCTTGGAATTGGTTGTTCCTCAATAAGGGAGTACACAGACAGCGCCTATACACATTCCAAAGTTTATTGATGTCATGACTGTGGTTGGGTTGGTTATCCAGTAAAGGATAAACTTTACTTTGCCAGAGCGGTAACATGCCGGCATGCGTTAATACCTGCATGTTATTACTGCACCGGCAAAGTTCTAATGAGGCCAATAGTCTCTAAGTGCTGATAGTCTTAGGGACTGATCAGTTTCCAAATACGAATGAGCCAAAGGGCAAGGGAATTAAAGCAGGAGGCTTTACTTGCCTCCAAAAAGTCAGGACAGGGTTCAAACATGCCAAAAGAAAGGGTGCTCCATAGAGGCCAATGCGAGGAAAGCAGCAAACGGAGCATCTTTCCTAACAGTGACCTTTACAATATTTACAGTTGTCAGTCCACATATCGTACAGAGGACTTAAACATTATATTTTTCCAAGTTGTTACAGGGCTATAGGGGGTAGGGGGAAAAGCATGCCCTAGGTCTTCAAATACATCAGAGACTTTTATATAGATCATAATGGCAAATTGGACAATAGATAAGGACATATCTGAAACCTAAGGGCAAATCAATGGTTTTATCCATTCTCCCTATGGGATAAACAGTAACTCTGTTCCCTAAAAGGCATAAAGGTTGACTGTTGAAGGGAGCGACCCAAATGACTATTTAACTGAACCCCTTGGGTGGTACTCTCAGTTTCATAGGCAAAGTGTGGGTAGTTGCTAGTTTCCCAGGGTGGTTGAATGCCTGCCTGATTGAAAAATTGAGTGCTAATGCTGAGTCCCTCCTTGCAGCAAGGCAGACTGCGGTTAGGGACTGTGACACTTAGGTCACACTTTAATGTGGTCTGGCCCCTGGACAGTTGACCTAGTTCTTGCTTACTATATCCAATGCCTCTTGATGACCGTAATAGGTAATAATATTCTCAGTGTCCACCTCAGATTGTCTTTGTTTTGGAGCATCTGGGAACTTTACTGGGAAGCTTCCCAGTGGCATGAATGAATGATAAATCTAGACCCAGTCTATGAAGAATGGCAGACAATGGGCCTCATTACGACCATGGAGGTAGCCATGCCGCTATTTGCGGCATAGCTACGCCCATACCAGGTACCGGATCCAGGTTCCCTGAATGGGGAAATAGCAGGCCATTCTGACCTTGGAGGGCCTGGTATTTCCCCATTCAGGGAACCCCGACCCGGTACATCCTTATTCCCATTTGAGCCCCACAGGGCTCAAATGGGAATGGGGAGGATGCAAGCAACGGGCCCGTTAAGGACAGGCCCATTATTTGCACCCTAGTCTGCTCGCGGAACCCGCTAAGGGTGCCTGGTTTTACCAGGCGTCCTTAAGCTGGTCCCGCGAGGAGACCTCGTAATGAGGCAGTAGGGGGTTAACGGGGCTGGCAGCTCTACCGGCCCTGTTAACCCCCTACCGCCAGGTTCGTAATGAGGCCCAATATCTTCTGTATCCAGTATCTGCAATGGGATCTTCACTGCTGCTTTCATTTTTCCAATTAGACGAAAAAGGTGAGTGAGATTGCTGGCTTTGAACTGGACACTGAAAGGGGAGAACAGGAGTTTATTACAGTACCCCCTCGTTTTTCATCTTATTTTAAATCTTTTATCTTTTCATCAACTTCTGAAATAGCTTTGGCAATCAAAGTTATGTTGGGTTGAATCACAGAACTATATTAAGGACGGAGGTCTAAGTGTGGCCCTCCTGACCCCCACCCGACTCACAGCCCGAAGGTAGAAAAATGACAGATGCACATCACTCCTCGGCCCTTCATCACCATTGTCGATGTATCACAGATATGAGAAACTGTAGAGTGGGGGGGGGGCCAAATGGGACCCTCATGCCCCCCCACATGACACTCAACACAAAGGCAGAGAAATGACAGTCTTGCCTCACTTTTAGGCCCATTACCACAATCCTCAATGTATCGCAGGTGTGAAAGCTTTATTCGCTCAGACAGCCGTTCAGACCATACCCAATCAATGATTTGGACGACATGGAAAAGACATTGATCGAGCAAGTCGACTAACTGCAAGGCCAGAAATGAATGGCGTCATCACTGACATCATGACGTAGCCGCATTATACATGAAGTACATATTCATCCATTCATGAAGTTCCATGAACATGCACTAGTTTATTGCAAATCAGCACAAAGCACATGCTTATGACCCTCGTAGGTAGAGGACA
This sequence comes from Ambystoma mexicanum, assembly GCF_040938575.1. Taxonomy (NCBI): domain Eukaryota; kingdom Metazoa; phylum Chordata; class Amphibia; order Caudata; family Ambystomatidae; genus Ambystoma; species Ambystoma mexicanum. The sequence continues at coordinate 903,495,276 of NC_090939.1, forward strand.
GACACACATACATATTTCTTTATATCCATATCCTTCAGCAAATCTGAAACCGCAAGATGCAAAGTATTCATATATTTAGCTTGCACATACTTGACTGCTAATATCATGGAGAAGCCATAAGGAATTATATGGAAGCTATAGGTCTCTGAAATGGTAGGCAAAGGAGAGACAGGCTTCGAGTACATGGAAAAGCTGACATGATCTCCGCAGCCAGAGGCGAGCAGAACCAAGGCACTCAGCCAAGGACAAGTGGAGACAGAAAAGTTCCTCTTACCAAGACAATGAGCCATCTGCAGAAATTCAGGCTAAAATCCTCATAATTACAAGCAGGGCATCTTCATTTTGTGGTCTCCACACACGTGGCCCAGCCAAACAAGACAATGCCCATTCAGCCAAGGTAGACGGAAGAGGGTAGGCTGGATGCCATACCCTGTTTGGTCTCTCCTTGGTCGTCTCCGGGGCCACCTTCAGCTTGCCCGGGTGATCCGACTTCCTCTTGGATGAAGAGCCAGAGTGTTGACTGAAGACTGATGGAGCCGGAGATGTCGAACACGCTCTGACCGATGAGCCCACTGCAGCGGCGCTCCCGATGGTAGCAGACTCGCGGTGCTTGGCCTTTTGTTGGACCCACACGGGGGGGCGCCCTCAAATGACTTAGAAGCCCGCTCAGCTTTCCCGGATCCGGGAGAGGCATGCTCCTGGGAACCACCCGGTGCAGAGGCCTTGGCCTGCAGCCACTCTTCCAGCCATTTACACCGATCCTTCAACGTGTGTTTCGAGAGTTCACGGCAAAACGCACAATCCTTCCCCTTATGCGTCCATGTAAACATTTTGCAAACCACAGTCGGAGCAAAGCTTCAAAAGGGAAGGGGAATCATTCTTCTCGTCCAACATGGTCCACGCGGTGTAGGCCTGAAGAATCTTCTGGAAGCTTTCACGAAGAAATTCGATGAAATCCACCCTGAGGGGCACTGCAGAATCCGAAAAACGGGTCCCTGTTAAATTGGAAGGATGATCGATGGAGCACACAGGCTCGATTGACCAGAAAGTAGAGTATAACTCTTCCAAAAAGTGAAAAACGCAGTAAAAGCTCGAGAGCTAAGCACGAGGACTCCCAACACTTGAATGTGCGGTAAAAATCTGAAGATGGCTGCCTGAGGAGGGGCTTAGGTAGAGGGCAGTCATTGGCTGGGGGCAGTATGACACAGAGCTCAGTGATTGGTTGTTAGGAGAAAGACAGTTCAGAAATGAACTGAAACTGATTTTTTTCTTTTACCGAGGAGTCCCAGCCTGACGAAGGGGAATATTCATGAGCATGAGCTTGTGAATCTATGTCAGACCCATGCTGTTCATTTCCTGCAACTTTGTATTTGTGTGTAGGTAGAGGTTGTCCCAGGAGGAGCCACCAGATATGGCGATCCAATAATCGAACAAACCCCTATATACTGTATATGTATTTTCCCTAAACTGACCACTCCGTACCCCCGATAGGTTTCGAGGGACGTAACCTGTTTTTGTGATGTCATCCCTGGTTAAAACGAGGTGACACACGTTCGGAGGACGACAGTTCTGGGAACGATATGTTGTTTTAGTGTGATTCCTGTCATTTTTGTTGGATAATAAAGAGAGTATATTTTGCCCTATGGTTGAGTCTTCTGTTCTTGCAGAAGGGATTTTTGTTGGGGCCCAAGAATCCTTTTGCTGGTAATCGGGGTGACTGCTAGAGATACCCTGCCGCTCCTTTACAATTTCTGTAGGAATGATGATGCACACATCTTTTCACAACATTCCTCAATTGATGGCAAAGCATCTTTCAACTGGTTAGAAGCCTCATAGCACACACCGTATACCCCAGCAATATATGTCCATAATAGGCCTCACATCCATTACAATATCAATCGTCTAAGAATCTGTGCAGCTATCTAGCCAGAAGGACTGAATGTTGCAAGCAAATATTTTGCTGAAAGACTGTTTCATGTTGAATACTGGAAACTGGATAGAAGGAACTATTTGATATGCTTTGAACTATCCCCTCCATACATTTCTCTGTAAAATAGGTGGGTCGAGGAGGGCTTGACTTGTGTTAGAGCTCTGGAAACCCCTTCACAGTAAGGCATGGATATCACACTGCCCCACATTGGTTACCTGTTGGGTGAGAAGGTAAATCGTTCTCCATGCCCATTCACTTTCATCGTCTCAGTTGCACTACCTTACCTAAATAACTACTGATCTGGCTGAGATGTAAACCCACAAACTAGAGGAAAAACACTTTTTAGCCTTGCCTTTTTGATGCCACTTGTTTTTACTGCTCTACAATGTTAGATCATGTAAGAGAAGCACAAATCTTTAGTTTAAACAAAATATTTTCATTATTTTAATTTATTTGAAGCGTCTACATTGAATCGCAATGTACATTCCTTCACTGTTTCAGAACCATGATTTATTTTACTTTTTTTATACAGGCTCATTTACCACTTGGACTTAGCAATAGCTGTGGCAGTGTGCTTCCCCACAGCCTAACCACTATGAACAAGGATGCAGATGTGCAAAGGATACAAAAAGGTATGAATCCCAAACAAGGGAACCTGAATAGAAATGATTGTGATGCTTTTAAAACTATGAAACTCCTGGACTGAAATAAGCACAGTTCTGTGTCCTGCATCCTCAACTAATACAAGTATACAATGTGTACATCTTGCACTATAGATATAATAGAAACATTCAGTTGCAGCCCTCATTAGAGGGGGGCTTTTGTGTGTGCGTGTCTGTGTGTATTGTGAGAAACCTGAGGGTATTCTCACTCCTATTCCCCTGGATCCTCTTCTCAGGTGGCCAGGGGACGGCCACCACTGTTGGATCCGGAACATGGGGGTCGACAAGCAGGGGGTCCTTGGGGATTGGGAGTGAGGTATACACAGGCGAGACGCGGTATCCCCCTTTTCCTACTGAGGGCCAATCTTCCCTTATCCCTCCCTCTTTAGGTTGCAGTAAAATATCTTCCCTCATTTTCCCACAGGTAACATCTGCTGGTACAGAGACACAATATTCCTCCCTTCCCCCCTTCCCAGTTATACATCATCACACTCTCCCTCAACCTTTAGGGGATATTTTCAATCTCGCCCCATCTCCCCCTCCCCATTTCCAATATGTACTGGGACGAAGAAGAGGTGATCGGGAGCAATGATTTATTACTCATAGAAACAACATAGGGATACAAAGTGAAGCTTACCATCTAACACTTTTGAGTTGTCCCACTAATAGAGTCAGGCAAGGTCAGGCACATTTCCCCAACTGTGCACAGCTGACTCCAATTGGCTCTCACATGCCGTATAAAAAGGGTGGTTCTGCCAGAATCAGAAAGCGAGCTGAGGATGTTGACTGGACCAGAGGAGCCAAGGAGCAGGGGGCTGGCTGCAGGAAGAGCAGCCTGGAGGATCCAGAGGGAAACGGCCGTTCGTGAGGAGCTGCAGCGTGGCTCAGGAACCGTATCTCCAGGGAGCCGAAGCGAGGCAGCCTGTATCCTGCTGGCAGTGTTCAGTGAAATACCTGTTCCCGTTTGAGATGTGTGCTCTCAAGGGTGTCTGAGGGGCAAGTGGTGAGACCCTGACCACGACCCAAACCCATTTGACCTGCTCGCCGTGCTACTGTTGGTGAGTCTCATGAGACAGACAGAAACTCAGTATTGGATGGAGGGGGAGCAGGAGCGATGTTGAGAAAAGAGCGTGGTCAGCGAAAGCGGGATGAAAGCAAGCGAAAACTGGAAAGCAGTGAAATCGGTGAATGAAAGCAAAGCGAAGCAAGAGAAAGGTAAAAGCAAAGTGAAGTAAGAGAAAGTTATGAAGCTTGAAAGAAAGCAAAGCGAAATGACGGAAAAGGTGCACTAGAGGCACGAAAGTAATGAGAGGGGTACAAGCAAACCTAAACTGAGAGAGACAGCAAAGAGACAGTGAGAAGGAAAATTGACAGTTTAGAGAGGGTGCAAGAAACCCGAAAGTGAGAAAGAGGGTGTAAAGTCTAGGCAAATTAGTTGATTCAGATCAGTCCATATACATGTCACTGAAATTATATTTGGATTAATTCACGTTCAATTTATGTGTTAAATCGAACATGAATGAATCCAAATATAATTTTAGCTGTGGTCACAAATAAATTGGATTGATCTGAACCAACTAACCAATTTGCCTAGATTTTTCAAATGGAATGTGGGCTAAGTAATTGTATAATTGCCTGGCGAAATCCCTTTTATGGGTGAAACATATGCACGTGCCCCAATTGGTTTAGATTGGCAATTATAGGGCATTTTAGGATGTATGGAACATAGGATTTCATTTAAGCAAATCATGATCTTAAGGAATTTGTGTTAGATTACCAAAGTATTGTCAAGAATAAACCTATAAACCCAGAGCATACTGCCTAATTTTTATTGATTCAATTGGGTTCCACAGTTGACTGTCTTGTGAATAACAGTCTTAATTAGACAACTGCAGCAGGATTCCACAGTGAAATGTAAGGGTAGGCGCAATGTCTAATATTCACTCTCCGTTTTTTTATTGCTGTGTGTTTGCATGATCCTAGCAGTTATGGCTCAAATTTAAAAAAGGTGAGGAAAGTTCAGGTAAGTAACACTTTCAGTTCCACTACACTGGGACAGACCTAGGAAAGCATCTTTGACCAGGTTACCACTAACCAAAGTAAGGAAAGAGAGGTAGACACAGGACATTACATCCATGTAACCCTATGGAGAACCGGGCGAATGAGGGGGTCAAGAAACCAGTATGTTAAATTACACCCTTGATTCTGATTTCTCCAGATACCACTTGTGAGATTCCAGAATCCGTTGGGGAAACAGCATTCTGTGCTTGGTCCATTTGAGGAAGGCTGAGGGGTCATGGGTGCAGAGGTCACATTCTGACACAGGATTTAGTTTGTGTCAGTCGGGGTTCCGGGCACCTTCCACCTTAACATGCTAGCGAAAAAAGTGGAAGGCTTCTGCGCAGCAGGAGACCCCAGGAGACCTTGTTGCCATGAGGAGGCTGTGACAGGCAATCTTCAATAGACATACAAAGGAGCAGGCCCTGCAACGTTTCCATTGATGCAAGAAGGCTGAAAAGGCAGGAGCATGGGTTTGTAGTACAAGCTAAAGATTTGCCAATTTACGGGGAGGCACTTGGAATGGGGACGGCTGCAGTGAGGTAGACCAGGAGAGAGCTGGTCAGTCCATAGTCAGTCGAAAGCTCAGATGGCATGGATCGTTGAGCAGCGGTCGAGACTGGTTATTCCCACCAGTCCAGGGATCAAAGCTGTCAAGGCATGTGCCCTGTGACTCCCGCATACCTGATAGTCTTGTCTTTCGTCGGTCCAGGGTATCTCTGGATATTGGTGTCCAACCCGGTCCTGAAATTTTTGGGAAGGAAAACCACCCCCAAGTCTGAATTGCCAGAGGCTGGAAGATCTTTCCAAACACCACCGAGAAGGAAGAGATGGCACAGTACTGGCAAGTAGGCAGCAGAAAAGAAAACAGAGAAGGCTGGAACTGAAGTCAAAGAATAGGAAGTACCAAAGCAGCAGGAGGTACTGGTAAACATAGAAGGGCCTGAGCCCAGCAAGGAGAAAGAGCCAAAAGTAAACAGTGCAGGGTGGAAACCAACAATAACCAGCAGAACAAATCCAGAACAATAAAGCAGCATCTACTTCACAAGGTATTGCAACACGCTATTTAATGCACTCATATCCTTTTTATGTGTCTCGGCATGGGGTGGAGACTCTTGAGTTGATTGCCGGGTTACCATTAGTGATGGACCACGCTATGCGAACAGCGCACAGTGCATGTGTGGAATCTGGGAAGGAAAACAGTTTGTTAGTGTAATACTAGCATAACTTAAGGTTCTAGAGGCCGTTTATTCACACAGCAAGTCTTTTAAATTCCAAACGCAACCCTGGCTAAAAGGCAGTTCGGAGAGGGTTAACGTCTTAACGTCTTGAAAAGTAGCAGAAATCAAAAGTAGCAGAAATCAAAAGTTCCTATGGATACATTCTAGTCTCTAGGATAAGAAATGCGAGAAGGCTTAACCAATGTTGGAGACCCAGTTAAAGGACTTTCTAAAGGGACACAAGCAGCGGCTTGGGTCAGAGGTAAGAGGGGGTTGCCCTGGACACCTCTATGTGCATTCCAATGCTCTGAAGTGACCTTCTGGAATCAGGTAAGCAATACCTTTTTCCCCACAGTACCTTTGGTTAGAAGAAAACATTTGTGGCTGGATGCTCCTAGATGTTGCAGCTCTGGACCCGACCTGCGGATTGCTTGGTCTGATGACGAAAGGTAGGACAATGGACGGGATCTCTCAGCAGCAGTCTCGAGCGAGGACCTCTGGCATGGCTTTCATCAACTTCTCTGGTCACTCTGTGGTTTGGGTGCCTTTTCTGCAGCACCAACAAAGTATGCGATTCGCTCGGCCAATCTTCTTTGGTTCCTGCAGTACTACACTCTGTTGAGGGGACTTGGACAATTTGGATTGTGTCTCTGGAGTGTCCTTGAGGGCCTAGCAAATACTTGGACGAATTGGGCCTTTCACGCTGAGGCACTCAAAATGGGCAGCAGATCTCCTGGTATTGGGGTTCTGCACTTCTGGAAAGTCACAGAACCTCGAGAGATGGCTCAAATTAAAGTGTGTCTTAAGACTGGTTATTGCCACCAGTCAAAGGTAAGGAGTCTTCCTCTTCAGAGTTCCTCTGTGGCATAGAAAATACAGAACAGGTCAGGGCAGCAGTGGGCTCTTCCTGGCGTTGCAAAGGGTCTGCGGGTGTCTCTGGTCATCTTCTTCGGTTACTTCAGTTTCCAGTGGTCGACTTGCTTTTCACTCCAGGAGCCTCGCCTTTTATACAGTTCCAGAACACACTCCTCTGCAATCTCTCTCAGCATTTTACAGAAAGGGGCATAGGCTGTCCAATCAAGACAGCCAGAACCCCAGTGGGATCTGGTCCCATTCAGGCACTCTGGCAGACAAAGTACAGGGGAGTGGAAAACTCCTCCCTCATTTCCTGCCTGCCCAGACACTCTGGAGCCTAGGCGGGGACACGCAACGGTTCCAGCCAAAGGCAAAACACACACACAGACCTCCCCCTACCAGAATGATAGAAGAAGGGCTAACAAAGAACAACCAGGCTAGAAATGTAGAAAAAAGGGAGCAGCCAAGTTAGTACTTGGGCATGCTCTAGCGGGGCTACAGACATAGCCTGTGGTAGAAAAATCACACAATAGTTGGTAGTACACATCCACTGCCATCAGCCATAACTAGGAGGTTGTCTATGTGACTAAAAAGTCACAGGAGAAGAGAGAATGGGTATATTAGGTATCCCCTTGGCACTCCAGATAAGGTGGTGTGTGTCAATCTCGCAGGATATCAAGTTTTAGAAGAGATTCTATGTATCTCTCTATCCTTCTCTATCCTTAAGAACTGTAGTTACTCTGGGATATAGAAAAATTATCTCTAAGAGGTACCGAGGGGTCCCCAGCAACACCTCCCATAAGCAGCTGTGTGCTGCAATAGTAAAATGCCAATGCCTTAACGAGCTATGGTGGAAAGTAGACTCCATAGGACAGGTGAAACACAGAGAACAGAGTTCCAAAAGACAGAGCCCATAAGAATGAATGAGTGGAGAAAGGCTCTGCTCATTCAGGATTTCAGAAAACGGTCCAGAAGTCCAGCAAAATGTGCTGGGGGTCTCACTAGGAGATGGGATGAAGCATACAAATGATAAATCAAGCTAATACCCAGCCACTATCAGGAGACCAGCAACATTCAACCTCTGGGCAGTTGTTCCAATCATGGACAGCCAGCCCAGGTACAGTCATGACCTCACACAGGTTTAGAATCTTTATTGGGGCTGTCTGCAGCTCCTCAACAAGCACAAACTAGTTCCAGACACATAAAGACTACTTCTCAGGCTTTGACCACAAAGAGAATGGCCATATATGCTATTGCATACCCCTAGCATGGAGGGGCCAGGACAACATTGTACCACTGGCCGACCAGTTTAAATCCTTTGACATTGACAGCATCACGATCAAAGTATCCAAAGAAGGGAAATCTCTAGGCGTCTACCTCGACTCTGCCCTCACGCTAATAAGATAAGTCAATACGACAGCCTCTGCAGCAGTTTATACCCCCAAGCTCATTAATGCCTGCAGACCCTTCCTCTCAACAGACAGTAGCATCACCTTGGCTAAATCCCTCATATTATCCAGACTAGACTATTGCAAAGCATTGTATGCCGGAATAAACAGTCGCAATCTAACAAAACACCAGGTGATCCAAAATAATGCCTTAAGACTGGCCCTCAACATCCCTAGAAAAAATCACATTACCACTACAAGACGGAACGCTCACTGGCTGCCAGTGCAGGATCAAATCTGTTTCAAAACTCTATTCTTGATGCCCAAGTGCCTATCTAACTCAGCTCCCAAATATCTAATGAACAAATTCACCAAAAACCTAACTAACAGATCAACTTGTTCAACCCAAGCACACCTACTAACTATATCTAGATACAAACGACAAAAAGCAGGGGGCAGCAGCTTCCCTGTGGTAGCTGCCAAACTGTGGAACACTCTGCTACTGTCATTAAGAGCTGAACCTTCCTTCTGGACCTTTAGAAAAAGTCTGAAAACATGTCTGTTCGCACATGAGCAGTAATTTCCACTTACTCTCATTATCAATCACATGGCCCGCTGAAAGCTTGCTGTATACCAACTGCTTGGCATAACCTTTCCTAAATTCTACATCTGCACTCATATTCTGTATCTACGCCGTAACTGCATTTGTCCATATTGAAATGTTTCTGTAACCTCATTGTACCTGTCAAGATTTGCGCCCAGATGCCTCACGGTTGGGTGCGCCATATGAATGCAAAAATAAATAAATAAATAGACAAGTCTTAAAGAACGCAGCCAGGTATTTTGAGCACTGTAGAGAGCAAAAGGCTGTCATGTAGAAAAAAACAAAAGGATCACAGAAGTGCAGCCAAAAGGTAACAAATGAAGGCACCACTGCCTCCAGCCTGTCTGGGCCTTATGGAGTATTGGGAAAATGTCAAGACAGTCAAAAGATTGAGGACATTTGGTTCCCCTGCATTACCATCCTTCAGGCAGGTAATAGTGCTATACCATGGACTTAAATGGGGAGAGGGCCCCACTGCACTGGTAGCCAGAAATACTCACCAATGCCCCGAAAACAAAATGTGTTAAGCAAGGGAGTGAGGTTTAAAAGTCCTCACTCTCAAAAATCAGGTCAGGGTCACGCAACTGTCAGCGGGTATGCTGGGGGTCCCATTGGAAATGATGAGAATGCTGCAAGAAATAACATTTTTCCTAACAAGTGTAACATCATATTTTGCATTTTATGGTGATTCGCTATGCCAGAGACTATGTTTTCCCAGCATGAGAACTGAATTTGGCATGGCACTTAGCCAATTAATATGGGAACGCCGAATCAAAAGATGGAGTGGACAGTCTGCATAAATGCAACAGTCCTTTGAGCAAATTATTGCAGTTGAGGGCTCTGTAAATAATTTACATGAGCATTTGGTGACCATTACATGCCAAATGGTAAAGTACATTGCATGCACACATGGCAGGATTAGTTTTGGTCATAAAGGTGCAAGAAAACCCCCTGTTGAACTGGCAAGACATGTCAAACTGTGCTGTTTCATTACATGCATATTTGGTTGCAAGAACTAACAAGAAAGAAAGTGTAGCTCACAAATATAAATTATCCTCCGTCCATACTAAAAACAAATGTTGAGAATGGAACATGGCAAAACAGAAGGTATAAATAGAAATAAAGTCAAAATTCTAACATTCCTTTAACTGACTGTTCCACCACAAAGGCTTGAGACAAAGAAGATGGATCAGAGAAGGAGAAAAGGAAAGCCAAAATTGATGGGCAATTCCGTAGTCATGTGAGTGTATCCCCACTCTGTCCTTACAGTAGTCTCCTAGAGCCACACCTGCCTGTCCATGTCAGGCTCAAGTGATATGGGTCTCCAGGCCCCCATAGCCTCCCACCCCCAAAGACACAGGGAACTCTACCCTTCAGCGAGCCAGTTGGTCCAACACCAATATAGAGCCTGCTGAACTCCTAGGCCTGCAACCCAGTCGATTTCACCATCACTGCACCCCCTAGACCACGCTGAGTACCCCTTTCCTTCAACACAAGCAAAATTCCTATCCTTTCCTTTTGGTATGGATGAGGAAATGTCTGTTACCAGTGAACCTGTTCGTCCCAGGGCAAGTTTGAATGCACAGTTCTGACAGGTCTGATGGCTCCCAGACTGATTACAACACCTCTCATTCGCTGCTCCTACAACATTACAATTAGACCAAAGTACTGTACAATTATCCCATACACAACATAAGTAGGTGATCAGAGCCTATGGGTTCAGATAAACCTGAATACTATAGTTCAATAATATTAGACCCACACAACTAAATACCAAAAAATACAATATCAATGTTTTAAATGAAGATCATTAAAAACACATTTAACCAAATGTATATTGCACATACTTCCTTAAACATATCTGACAGGACTCTAAATAAACATAAATCCAACATTAAACATGCAGTAAAATCACCAGTCCATCTACTGTACACTATATATACACAGGAAAAATGAATCCACTTTTATATTATTTTGCATGAAGCCATGTGCTTAATTACATCATACATTAGAGACCCTTTCTTATTGGTGGTTTTTTAAATCTATTTCTAATTCTCGTGTTTTTGCCTATTTTACAATGTAATTATTTCCTTGAGACCAAAATAAACAGTTGACACACTGTTTCGGCCTAAAAAAGAACAGTTTGTATGCACCAATTATAGGCGGCCTTCATCAGGACAAAAAGGTGTTTTGATAGTGGCTTCAAGTGTTCCTAAATACATTGAGGGGGCTGTTTTTTATGATATTCCTGCTTCTTCTTTCAATTTTCGGCGGGATGGTTAGACATTTTCTGAATTGAAAGATTTCTAATTGACCCTTCTCTTTAGATTAGGACTGTGAGGCTCTAAATTGGAGGTTTCTAATATCTTCTCCTGCAATAATACAGGTATGTTTCCATTCAGTCTGGCACTGTCAGCTGTGCCGTGGCCAGTCACTTCAATATTAACTTTCTTATCAAAGCCAATTACCCCACCATCCACCACCTGGATCAAATGTTCAGCACCAATATAGCCTGAAAAGGACCAGCTCAAACACTTCCCACTGCCCAAAGTCTTAGTGAGACCCGGTAGCCAAAAAAAGGATTTATTGAAAGCGTTCAGTTTATAATGAAAGGACTACAGTATGGCTGATTTAATACTTGTTCAACAACTGAAGCAGAGCATCATTAGTGTTAGGAAAGATTTCCTTGTTGCTGCTTTAACCCCATCGACTTCAATGGGATGCCCTATCTTTTTGCTATTGTATGTATCTTGACCTGACTTTCTTTTTGGTCAATAAAGTCCTCAGCTTTAGTTAATTTTGCTTTTGCTCAAATTTTTATGGAGAGATAGATAGGTACCTAAGACTATCAGTACAGGGAGATACTTGACAAGTTTGCCGGTCCGGAAACGACGGTGCCGGTAAGCTTACCAGCACTGTTGTTTCTGGACCGGTAAACTACGAGTCTGCTGGCGGGTGCTGTTTCGCCCGCCAGGTCTGACTCTGTCGTGCGGAACGGCATCCGCCAGCAGACTTTGGCGGAAGAACGGGCACTGTTGTGCTTCTGTCTTCCCCATTCCCACGTAGTCCTCTGGGACCGAATGGGAATGGGGAGTAACAATTGCCGCTGCCTGACTTACCAGACCGCTGGGGCTGTAAAGCCCTGGTTATTCCAGCAAGTCAGGTGGCGGTAACTCATCACCAGTCCGGCGGCACTACCGCCAGACTCGTAATGAGGCCAACTGTGTCCTTTTGTTGAATTCTTATTTTTAAACTGCACACACCACCTTAGAATGAAGTGTGTTTTAGACACGTTGCGTCCCTACAGCTTTTTCTTTTCTAAGTTTGGTGTTACAGACATAATATGTCCTGGATGGGCTGGAGGCAGTGGATATTTTTCTACCGCCTTTTTTACTTTTCTCTCGTGCACGTTTGCATTTTACAGCATAATGCTATTTAGAGTACCATGTGTTCTAAAATGGCCTTGCCATGAGATGTTCTCCTGTCGTTCTCCTGTCTTTTAGCCATTTTGTGTCTTGGCCTTCTTCCTGCCTCTCGGTCGGAAATTGCCATATATGGAAAGCCCTTTCCTGGGCAAAGCCGCTGCCAGATGTGGAGTCTGGATCTGTCTGGACCCAGTACACATCTATGCCAAAGTGTGTATGTTGCTGGGCAGATGTGGTGGCCATGGGTTGTCCATGATTGGACAGCATCTACCAGTCTGACTGGTGCAAATCCTTACCACTAGGTGGGCTTTGGGGTGACTCCAGCCCAAACCCTGAATAAAAGGAGGACTACTGCAGTCATTTGACAGATCATCATTGGAGCTAAGACTTCTATGAAGAAATGTAGCCGCTGACAACCAGAGGACGACCATTACAAAGGCGAGCATTGCCTCAAAGTAAGCCCTACTCCTCTCTACAGATCTCTAGAAAGCCCTTGCCGGTGCTTCAACCCCTGGACTAGTGAGAACAACGTGTCCCAACCCCTGCTCGAGAACCGTACCTGCTGAGCCTTCAGAAGTGTCCCTGGAGCACAGCCGGTAGACTGATCAGCTCTCCCCTGGACTACATGGCTGCTCCAGTTACCATTACATTTTCAGTGGTGAACTCTTCAACTTGTGAAACAAGACCCCTGTTCTGGCAATTTCAGCCTTTCTCACCAAAGAGAAGCCGTGCAGGGCCTTCACCTTTGTAATAACCCCCGAGGATTGGCTGTCTGTGCCTGATTGATATGATATAATTGGTTATTTATAACGTGCTTAATCCACAGAGATTTCTAAGCACAGACCAGGAGCGTCAGGGATTTGTGTCCTGTTCTTCGTGCGAACGTCGTTTCGCTTAGGAGGATCCCCATTCCCACTGTCTGGAGTGCTTGGGCCCGGAACATCAATAGGACTCTTGTCTCTATTGCGACTCTCTGTCCATCCGGGCACTCCAGCGTAGGCTCATCAAGTGGGAGGAGGTGTTCCAACAGCTTCCTCCTCCACATTTACAGCAGTCCATCAACGAAAAAAGGAAGCGTCTGGTAAGTTCCTTCCTTTTTAGGGCACCCCAGCCAGTGGACTCCTTCCCAGGGTCTTCTGGTTCCGGCAGGGGTCCAGGTAGCTCTGGTACCAGGGTTCTCTCTGAGGTTTCCCGAAAGGGTTCTAATCTGGATTCTGGAATTTTCTCTGAGGCTCCCTGTCAAGGGGCTACAAAAAACAGGTTTTCCTCCAAGGTGCTCCATCTGGGGGCTACGACTAAGCCCAACATTTCTGGGGCTGCTGCAACCAGGGTTATTCCCGAGATTTTCTATTCTGGGACTAAACGTACCGAGCCTAGTCTCGAGGTTTCCTGTCAAGTGACTAAAAGAACTGGGGTAAACCCATAGGATCCCCAAATAGGGACTATTTCAAAGACCAGCAGGATCGAGGAGCTCCATTTAGGACCTCTACCGGTCCTGCTGAGGGGGCAAAGAAGGAGGGCAAAGGGCCTAAGTCTTAAAGCACCGGCCCTGCCGAGGATCCCTCACTGAGGACTAATTCTTCTGCAGAAACCAAAAGGGCTGAAAAGCGCTCCAGGTCTGCTTGTATCTGCTGAGGATCCCTGTCTGAGGGCTAAAACTAATACAAAAGCCCCTACATTGCCTGTAGTGACGATGGCCTCACTAAAACCTGTGACACAGATCACTCTAGCAGTGACAAAATGGCAGTTCAAACCCACGCGGTCTGAAACAGTCTTTTTGACGAGATCTTCCACACCAACGCTTTCAATGGCTGGTACAGTGGGGCCTACCTTTGGGGCAGAGCAGCATTTGCCACGAAAAGTGGACAATAGAAACCCTTTTCCCCCTCCAACAGACTGGCGTGCAAGGTTTCCGCTGCTACACACGGTCTTGCTTCCTCCTGTGTCGGCTCCCTTAGTTTATGTGGATTTAGCTGGAGGAAGGCCTTCTGGGCAACCAGCCTCATTACAATCTTTGGAGTATGCCCCTTCAGAGCGTCCTCTACCCACTCCCCTGCCTAGACCTTCCTTTGAGGATGCATTCTTTGGCAAATTCCAGGCCCTCGTGCATTCAGACCGATGAAGGCTTACTTTAAGGATCTGTTCAAAGCAATGTGTCCTAAGCCTCTCGAGCTGCAGCCTGCTCCTGCTACCCCTCAGCAGGTTTCGGTAGTGCCTCCTCCGCTTCCTGTGGATCCCACTCTTGCACTGCAACCACTGGCTTCACTGTGTGAGAAACCTGAAGGTGTCTCACCCCCTAGTCCCCGTGGATCTGTCATCCAGGTGGCCAGGACATGGCCATCGCTTTTGGATCCAGTTACTGGGGGTGGACCAGTGCGGGTGCATCACCTGGATGAGGGGTCTTCGGGGAGTGGAAGTGGGGCACTGGATAGTGAGACGCAGTATCCCCTTCCCTGTAACACTTTTTCCCCATCCTACAAGGTAGGATACCTAGGAAGTCAACACCCCTCTACTGATCATTACACACACCTGAATCCCATCACACTTCCCCACACGGGTAAAAGGCAGAGCACGAAAGCACACTCTGAGCCAGGAAAAGCACACGAGGAAACAGCAGTTCCAAGATTGTAGTTTAATACAAGGAGAAAAACGATAAGACCAGAGAGGATTGCAAGGAGGGAAGTGCCCTTGACCTTTAAAGACTGTTACCTTTGCAAACCTTGGAAAATAAGAAGCCTAAGACTGGGAGCTACAGCTAAACAAACCTACACTGTGCATCGACGGTGCCTGGGGCTCTCCCATGTCGATAACCAAGGCATGGAGGAGCAGTTGCTACTATGGTACTGTCCTTGGCTCCTAAAACAAAGCAGCTCCAGTAAAGACAGCACAGCCGGTGAGTCAGAGAGACTGATACCAAACAAGTTTGTGTTTGAACCAAGGTTGCAAGCAGCAACATTTTATGAAGAAATCAAAAGAGGACAGTATGCTAAATGCATGTGATGAGTGACGTAAATGCAATTGGAAACCAAAGGAGTGAATGAACTTTGGGAGGCCAAGTGAGATACCGTATACAGATTGGTCCGGCGCCACGTGGGTGCTCATTCGAAGGTCTCTGTTCGGTATCCAACTGAATTCAACTGTATTGTAAAATGGAAGTTTGTATCGTGGTCCTGCAACTGGTCAAGCTAAATCCTGTGCACATTTGAAAGTCTTCGATAAACCAAGGTGAACTACAATTGGTCCGAGCCCGGCTAAGGTAGACTAATTGAAAAGGGGAAGGATCTGAGCCGGCAGAGGGGGATCTGGGGTGAAGCACCCGAACTGCAGTAACAATCGTAAAATAATAGGGATCTGAGCCCGGCTGAGGGGGATCTGGGTGAAGCACCTGAGCTGCAGTAATGATCGTAAAATAACAAGGATCTGAGCCCTGGCTGAGGGGGATCCAGGGTGAAGCACCCAAGTTGAATACTAGTAGGAAGAACAGAAATGTGCATCTTAATTGTTGTCCATCAGGCCCTCTGAATCAAGAGACTTTTATGAGAAAAGACACTTGGGCACAGAAGGCCCTGTACCTGGAAATAGAACTGTATCCTTGTGTCGAAGAAGCCAGAGTGTGTGCTTTGCTCGAGTGAACCACCTTTCCCCGTGCTGAAAATGTGAGGAAGGGAGACGAACGGCCCAAACATCCTGACATAACATTTTGTGAAGACTTCTTTCTTTTTCATGAATATTACTCCACACTACTTTTTTTTTTTTAGTATAGTCTCTTTTATTTTGACAAGACTCCACTAGGACTGCATTATTATTATTTGATGGTAGTAGCTTGCGCCCATCTGTAGATTTAGGTTTAGATAGGCGTTCATCACACCCTTTTGAAAGTTCAATAAACACTGTTGAACTATGGTCACCTGTGTCTGTTTAACTGTTGATACCATGCCTTCCTTTCAACTGTCACCAGTGCTTAAGGCGCCAGTGGCGCTGGTAAATAGCATGTCTGAAGTACCTCGTGCCGCGGATCAGTTTTCTGTTCCTGCCACAACTGACAAAGAGCATGCGGACCAGATAGTGAAGACCCGCCCCACTCTGTCAGAGCTTTTCATAACCGGGTCTTGGATATGATGGTGTTGCTGGATATTCCAATACCAGAACCTCCAACTCCACAAGAAGGAGTTCTTTCAGGAGCGTTAACTCTTACTGCAGAGGAGCGCACAGGCCTTTTTCTTCAAAAGGATGTGCTTGCTGAAGTCTGTAAGGTCTGGGAAAAACCTCATTCCGGGCAGCGTATAAACAGAAAAATATTCACTCGATACAAGCTACACTCATCAGAGGACATACCCTTGACGTCACGTCTGCTCCCTTCATCAACAGTAGTGGCAACAGCTACGCTCCACTCTAAGCCGTTCAGGTCCTGTCCAAGGAGGACAAAATTCTTGATGGCATCAGGAAAAACTTTTTTTCCATTTTAGGTCTTCTGCTGCGACAGGCACATGCTGAAGTCATCCTTGGAGCAGGGAATCTCAAGCTGTGGGAGGAGCTTTCTGAATTTCAGGATTGTATCCCACAGGACAGGTTGGAAGATTTTAAAGAGGGCCTATCTGATGCCAGAGTCTTGGCTCAGGACCTGTTGGAGGCCGCGGCCCATCATGTAGATACTTCTGCACAGGGCCTTATGGTTGGAATAGACATTTCCCGCCAAGCGTGGCTTCACGCGACAAAGTTCTTGAAAGAGGTTCAGGACAAAGTACTCAACCTCCCCTTTGAAGGTAAAGAACTGGTCCAATCCTCCACTGACGAGGATCTCAACAAAACAAAGGCAAGCACAGTAACGGCTAATTCTTTGTCTGTTCTTGCAAAACAACCCCCAGGGTCGCAG
The DNA here is from genome assembly GCF_040938575.1 of Ambystoma mexicanum. Taxonomy (NCBI): domain Eukaryota; kingdom Metazoa; phylum Chordata; class Amphibia; order Caudata; family Ambystomatidae; genus Ambystoma; species Ambystoma mexicanum. Next base: position 903,512,291 of record NC_090939.1, read on the forward strand.
AGGTCAGGGACCCAGACATGGTCCTTCTCAGGTTTTAGAGGGTTGCAGGAGCGTTGAGCATGTCGAGCAGAAGGTTCCTCTGGTGGACCTCAACGCAAGCAGCAAAGGCAAAGTGGCCGGTTTTTGTCTGGGTCATCAGCCTCTTCCTCTGCAACAGGAGGTCTTGCTCCTGATAAATCATCCTAATAATGTTTTCAATTGGTCACACGAGACTCCAGTGGGATGACATATATCGTCTCATCTGGAGGCGTGGCAGACCATCACAGAAGATCGATGGGATTTGTCCATTGCCCGAGCGGGCTTCCGCTTGTCCCTCCCCCATATCCCACCCTCCTCTTCATAAGACTGGGTCTCCCTCCCTCAGAGCCAAGGTGCAGAACCTTCTGGATCTCAGAGCGGTTGAACCTGTTCCCTTGCGTTAGCAAGGGAAGTGCTATCATTCCTGTCTGTTTACAGTGCCCAAACCCAACCAGGCTGGCCTGTGCACTATCCTCGTCGTCGCCAACTTCAATCTTTCCCTACCCAATTAGAAATTCAAGATGATCATGCCGAGCCAGATAAGGTCCTCCCTCAGGAAATAGCAATTGGCTCACCTTTGGTTTTCCGTGGGAACAGAACACTTCCAATATCAAGTGCTGCTGTTTGGTTTCAGCTCAGCACTGCGTGTCTTCACGAAGATGATGGCGGCCATGGCAGCGTTCCTCCGACTGCAGGGAATTCATTCATATCTATCCATATTTGGACAATTGGCTTCTGCAAAGTCCTTGCCCACATGTCGCAACAGCCGATTTTCAGCCACTCCTCCAACTCTTGTTGCGCTGTCAGTGAACTGGGGAAATCATCTATGATGGTTGCTCAAGATCTGATTTTTCTAGGTTTCCATTGGGATACGGACAATGTCAGAGTTTTCCCAACAGAGGACAGAATTGCAGATTTATCAACCACATGCCTTCTTTTCCTGAACTTCTCCCACAGGTCAGCATGGTGGTTCCAGAGACTCCTGGGCCTGATGGCTTCATCCCTCCCTCTGGCAAGACTAAAGATGAGGCACACACAGCTCACATTGCAGAGCTGCTGGTGCCAAGGTTTGGACCCAGGTTTGGACCCAGAATCTAAAATGATTCAGTTCCCATCTTCCATGACGGCAGATCTGATTTATTTAATTGTTTTTTTTATAACACGCCTAATACTGTACCTGAGTTTGGTTTCTAACCGCGGATCTGGGATTCAAACCTCTGTTGCTGTGCGTTGTCTTGCTTCCAAGACCAGCGTGTTGTCCCTGTGCTATCCTCCATTCACAATGGTGGGCAACCCCCAACAAACTTTCAGTGGGAACCTCCTTCCAGGAGCCCTTACCACAGGATACGGTTACAACTGACTCCTCCCTCCTAGGGTGGGGAGCGACATTGGGTCATCTCAAGGTCTAAGATCTGTGGACGCCCCTAGACAAAATGTCTCATATGAACTAACTCTTGGCAGTTTTTCTGGAATTGAAAGCTTTCCAGCCTTATCAACAGAGTGGTGCGAATTTGCACAGACAATTCCATAGCTGTGTTCTACATCAACACATAAGAAGGCACTAGGGTGCCTCCTCTAGTGGATCTAGCTATCCAGATCTGGAACTGGGCAGTCCAGCACAATGTCTGTGCTACAGGCCATGCACATTCCAGGTCAGATCAATGTTGCGACAGATTCCCTGAGTTGCCAATCTGTGGCGAATTATGAGTGGGAAATGAACAGCAATGTCCTTCTCAAGCTCTTCGAGCGATGGGGTTCTCCAATGGTGGACCTTTTTGTGACTGCAACCAACAGGAAACTACCACTCTATGCTTCCAGGGATGGTCTCAGAGCATCTTCCTTGGGGGATGCGCCCGAGATGCTGTGGGACAACAAGAATGCTTATGCCTTCCCTCCTCTGCCATTGATTCATCGGTCTCTCTGAAGCTCAGGTGTGCCTCCAACTGCACTCTCCTGTTCATAGCTCCTTGGTGGCAAACCAGGTTCTAGTTTCTGGAGCTTCAGCATCTATCAGTGTGTGACACGATCAAGTTGCCACAGATCTCTGATCTCCTGCACCAGAGCAATCATCAGGTGCGGCACCACTCCCCACAATCCTTGGCGGACTGGTGCCTGAGTTCGGGTCCTTAGCGCAGTTTAATCGTTCAGGGGATAATATGTGCATAAGCCAGGCAGCACGTAAGCCTTCTACGAGAGCGCAGTGCAAAAATAAATGGCTTTGTTTTTGTTATTGGTGTCTTGCAAAACAGCTTGATCCTAGACATACTTCTATTGACTGTGTCTTATCTTTCATATCAGACCTTGCGGCCTCGGATATTCACGTTTTATCATGCCGAACATATCTGTCAGCCATTGCAGCTTATCTTTCTACAGATAGTTTAGCTTCAAACTTCAAACCGAGTAATCAAGAAGCATTTCGCAGGTCTTCTTTACCTCTTTCCACTGGTCTAGTCTCCTCACCCAAAATGGGATCTGAACGTGGTCCTTACCACCTTGTGGCAGAAGCCATTTGAACCAATGGCCACTACTGAGCTAAAGTTTCTCCCCTGGAAAGTGGCTTTCTTGATTGTAATAACATCTGCGAGAAGAATAAGCAAGCTTGAAGCTCTCTCTGTCCAACATCCGTTCATGACTTTCAATAAGGACAAAATAAACATGTGTCAATGGTTTTTATCCCTTAAGTAAAGAGATCCACCGACATCCAATCAGGAATAGTTCGTCAATTTGTCAGATTTATTTTATTTTATTTTTATTTTTATTTTTATTTGTAAAGCACCTAGCAGCCCAGAGGCATTGTGGCGCTGTTTCAAGAAAGTGTCTTAGTTACGACAGGTACATGGAAATGCATGGGTTACAAGTATCAGGTGCTCAGCATGAGCTCAAGGGTAAGAGTTATACATATAGTCTTGTTTTGATTGCTTTTCTGAAGGCAGTGTGGGGTCCAATACTTCTGATTGTGGGAGGGAGCAGGTTCCAGTTGCTGGCTGCTAACACCGGGAAGCTTGAGCCGTCTGCCCGGGCTTTGAGGCTTTGGGAAATGGCAAGCCGGTTGGTGTAGCTGGCTCTGGTGAGTCTGTTTGAGGGGGGCGCTGAGAATCTCTGAGCGAGGTATCCTGGTGCGGTATCATGGAGACATTTGTGAGTAAGTGCGAGAGTTTTAAAGAGGATGTGTTCCTTCACGGGAAGCCAATGGTTACCTTTGAGCCCTAATATATCACTTAATGGCGGCACTGAGTATTCGGCTTTGATTATTACATGGCTCTATTAGCCCACAAACTTCAGAGAGAAATCTAACAATGGCCAATTTTAATGCAATTATTTTCCCATGAAGCTTATTCCACCATTTGTCCTCTGTATTAACCTTGGAAGGATCATGGACAAATCTGCCAAAAGCTGCTAATCGTTGTGGTTTAAGAACAATGCAATCCAGCAATAGATGTTTTAGCGTTTCAGTGGATTTAGTACATTGGCAAAAACGGCATGGAATTTTTATTGTCTCTCCTGAGCAAATTACAGGATTTCACCCGTAAGTAAGACATTAAAGTGAAATCTCAGGTATAATACCCGCCGATTAGGGTCAGATAATGTATTAAGGTACGACTCTGGGGTTCCCGTTCTCTTCCCTTCATGGACAAGATGACAGTATATCATGGAGGCACGAACACTCTCCATTGTTCTCAACCAATCCGTGCATTGGAGGCGGAACTTTACTCTCTCCGGATTGGAAATGAGAGTCTTGTGTGTTAAGTCAATACTCTCAAGGGTTTTCATGCCATCAATCTGAAGAGTCAGTAGCCATTTAGAAGTTGTGACGCCCTTTTTTAGCCGATTGCCCAATAGGGCATAAAGGCAGTTTTCTTGGGCCATTAGGAGATTTCGATACAGAGCCAATCTTCTCCAGAGCACTCTGTACTCCAAAGATAGAAGACCCAGCTCGTAGCATATGGCATTCATGGGGACCCCCTTTGGAAGATAGTAAAAAATTATACGCCACATTTTAGATTCCAACTTATGTATGAGTCGTTTTGTTGCAAAATGAAGTATTTCAAGTCCGTAAATAAGTTTCAGCACAATTAGAATTCTCCAGCATGGGGTCTGGCATGGATTCACATGCTCATGAATATTTCCCGTTGTCAGGCTGGGAATCCTCGGTAAAGAAAAAATCAGTATCAGTTTTGTTTCTGATCTGTCTTTCTTAGTAGTAACCAATCACTGATCTCTGGGTCATACTGCCCCCAGCCAATGACTGCCCTCTCCCTAAGCCCCGCCCCTGGCAGCCATCCTCAGATTTTTACCACACGCTCAAGTGTTGGGAGTCCTCGTGTTTTTTACTGCGTTTTCACGTTTTTTCAGGAGAATTTCTCATTTTTTTGGTTTAATCGAGCCTCAAGCTCCACCGTTTCTACTTCCAATAACGGGGACCCGTTTCGGAATTCTTCTGCGCCCCTCAAGGGTGAAGTTTTCATCAAGTTTGACTTCTTGGAGGATTCCGGAAGATCTGCGGCCTACCTCAAGACATGGCCCAGGACAAAGGGAGCTTGACGCCCGGATCCAAGCTGTTCAGGAACTGCCCTGGATGCGGATTATATAACGATTTCAAGGAGGACGAGCATTTGCGATGTCTCTACTGCCTCCATGGGGACAAGACGCATGTGGAGAAGGACTGTGCGTTCTGCAAGAACCTTTCAGAATGGACCAAACAAGATAGTCGTTCCCACCTCGCCACCTGGCTGGAGAAGGGCACAGCAAGTGAGAAGGCGAAGAAGAACTCTGAGCGGGCTTCTAAGTTCTTTGTGGGCGCCCCGGCGACGGGGGCCTAACAGAAGGCCAAGCATCGCGAGCCCGCGGGCTCCGGGAGCGCCGAAAGGTCGGGCTCTTTGGTTGCCAAGCAGGGCGCTACTTCCCCGGCACGTTCGACCACGAGCCAGCACTCAGGGTCGGGGAAGAGGAAGTCCGAGAACCCAGGTAGGCCGCTGGAGTGGACCCGGTCGATCTCAAAGGAGGAGCGAGGCATTGACCCTCCCCCCAAGGCAAAGGCCCAGGACGCACCTAAGGTGGTGAGGGCCTTGATCCACCCGGCTAAGGCCTCTACCCAAGTGGTCTCTGCAACCCCGGCAGAGCCGGCTGAGACTACGCCAATGGAAACGGCCTCTGGGCCCAGAGTATCCCTGCCGCCGCGGAGGGAATCCTCTTTCCAGGGGGGGGCGGTGGCCGTTACAGACTCGGAATCAGCCTCTGAGGAGGAACTGGTGGAGACCGAGAGGGGCCTCAACGAAAGGTCCATAGGCATCAACAAGAGGTTCATAAACCTCAACGAGAGGTTTGAGAAGGTTCGATCCCAGGGGACGATCCCTACTGATGTGATCGATGATAGCGACGAGGACGACGAACAGGGCCCATGGGAGCGGCCATCCCGTCCGTCGCAGCCATTGCCCGAGCCCCAGGATAGCTCGGCGGTCATTTTGTTGGCAATCCAATACTTATGTACCGAGATAAGGACGAGATTACCACGTACCCCGACGGAGGAGCCAGAACCAGGCCCGTCGGGAAGCCCTCCGAACAAGCGGAGGAGAGTCCACCCTGCTCCGCCCTTCGTGCCTACGAGACCGGCGGACCCCTCGTCCCCCTCGCCGGGAAAGGATACGGCAACGGATACGGCGACGGGGACGGACGACAACGGCGGCAATGACATAGCGGACATCCCGTCGTCGCCTCCCCCGCGGGCGTCCCCAGCCGACAAGGTTGGCTTTTTCCACGCCATGATAACCAGGGCATCCAAGCTCTTCCAGCTCTGCCCTGTAGAACAGAAAAAGGAGGGGTTTCTGTACCAGCGACGAGAGGCTAAGAGGAAGACGGTCCTCGCAGTGCCTTTACTCGACAACATCTGGGACGAGGGGCTTGCTGTCCTCAAGAACCCTGCCACGACACCCGCCAAGAGGGACAGGTACGAGAAGAAGTACCGAGTCCCCAATGCCGCCCCCTTGTGCCTAAGGGCCCAGCCCACGCCAGACTTGGTCGTCTCGGCAGCGGCTAAGAAGAAGGCAGCGGGCGCGGCAGCTTCTACTTCCACCTCCCCGCCGGACAGCGAGGGTAAGAAGTTGGACTCTATGGGACGACAAGTCATTTCGTCGGCGGCGACGACGATTAAGGCAGCCAATGCCTTAGCGATCGTGGCCCGCTACGACAGGGTGCTCTGGTTCAAGATAGCTCCCCTGCTAGATTTCCTGCCTGATGACAAAAGGTACGGATGCCCTAGAGATTCTGCAAGAGGGCGAGGTGGCGTCGGATCACGCCATTACGGTGGCAACGGACAATGCCGATACCGGATTTCGCCAGCTGGGCAACAGAGTTTGCCTTCGGCGACGAGGATGGCTCAAGGCGACAGACTTTCGCCAGGACATCCAGACCAGAGTGTTGGACATGCCGTTCGACGGCAACAACCTCTTTGGTAAGGCAGTGGATGAGCCTCTGCAGGCCATCAAGACCGACTCGGAGATGGCCCGGGCCCTTGTGGTGCTTCAGCAGCGACGGCCCTTTCGGAGCTCTGGAGGCAGACAGGGTGCCTCCAAAGGATCCAGCGGTGGCTCCTCCACTTACCGCCAGGCGGCCCGCTCCTCTTCCCAGGAGGCCTACAGAGGTTGTGGCAAACAACGGGGTCCCCGCCGTCGTCGCCAAGGAGGCCAAGGCGGCAAGGCAGCCTCCAAGTAAGAATGACCCGGCCGTGTTGTCGGGTCCCCACCGAAGCACCCCGGTGGGAGGACGGCTGACGAAGTTCGTCGGCGTGTGGGAGTCCATCTCCACTGACCGTTGGGTGTTGGACACCCTGGCCAACGGGCACTCGCTGGAATTCCAAAAGAAGTGCCTCGCATTCCTCCCGTGGCCAGGAAGGAAAATCACGTCCTTCAACTGCTGTTGGAGGTAAGGGCGATGCTCAAGAAAGGTGCCATCGAGCTCGTCCCCAGAAGGCTCTGGGGCTTCAGAGTGTACTCAAGGTACTTCCTTGTCAGGAAGAAGACAGGCAGTTGGCGCCCCATCCTGGACCTGCGCCGCTTAAACAAGTACATCAAGGCACAGAAATTCAGGATGGTCACCCTCCAGCACGACTTCCTATTGTCGCTGGACCTGGTGGATGCTTACTTCCACATCCCCATTCTAAGAAGGCACAGGAAGTTCCTCAGGTTCGTGCTTCAAGGACGCCACTACCAATTCAGAGCCCTACCGTTCGGATTAAAGTCGGCACCCAGGGTTTTCACCAAGTGCCTGGCACCAGTGGCGGCGCGGCTGCGCCTGCAGGGGATCCACGTCTACCCCTACCTGGACGACTGGCTAATCCGGGCAAGGTCAAGGGAACTCGCCGTCGATCATACGGCGAGGACAGTCCGGTTGCTCACGGAGATGGGGTTCTCCATCAACTACCCCAAATCCCACCTGGTTCCGTCGCAAGTAGCACTGTTTTTGGGGGCAAAGCTCGATACAGTGGAGCAATTGGCCTCCCCTTCAGAGGAGAGGACCAATACCATCCTGGGCAAGGTACGGCGACTGTTAGCCACGGACGTGGCCAGGGTGAGGTCCATCAAGTCCCTTCTCGGGATGATGTCCTCATGCATCTACCTTGTACCCCTTTGCAGACTTCGGATGCGTCCGCTGCAGGAGTTCCTCGACGCCCGCTGGTTTCAGGTGGGGGGCTGCTTCGAGGACAGGATCCCCCTCGACGAGGAGTTCCGTCGGGCGATCCTATGGTGGGGCATCCGGGATCACCTCACGACGGGCACGGACTTTCAAACCCCGGCGTTTCAGGAGACGCTGACTACGGAAGTCTCTCTGAAGGGTTGGGGGGGCCACACCGGAGATCTCCATGCAAGAGGCCTTTGGCTCCCGGAGGAGAGGTCTCTTCACATCAACATCTTGGAGCTCCGTGCAGTGTTCTGGGCGCTCAAGTCGTTCCTCCCGTCCCTCAAGGACAAAGTGGTGAGGATCTTCACCGACAACACCACCACGATGTTCTACATACGGAAGCAGGGGGGCACCAGATCCCCAGCCCTATACAAGGAGGCCCAGGATCTGTGGCACTGGGCCGTCGCCCAGGGGATGTTTCTGGTTCCCTTCCACCTGGCAGGAATAAAAAACACCATCGCCGACTCACTCAGCAGGGAGCTACGCTTGTGCCACGAGTGGGAACTGCGCCAGGATCAAGTGGATCGACTCTTCCGATGATAGGGCAAACCCCAGATCGAACTTGTTCGCGACGGCAACGAACTCCAAGTGCCAGAGGTTCGCCAGCAGGTTCCCCCAGCCGAGGAGCATGGGCGATACTTTCTCGTTCCCTTGGGACGCCCTGTTTCTATACGCGTTCCCTCCATTGCCGTTGCTGCTCCGCCTAATCAACCAGCTCAAAAAGTCCAGGTGCAGGATGATCTTCGTCGTACCGGCGTGGCCGAGGCAGATCTGGTTCCCGGACCTTCTGGACTTGTCAACGTCCCCGCCAGTCAGGCTGCCGGCAGACGTGGATCTTCTCTCCAGAGAAGGAGCCGCCATTCTACACCACGACCCACAGTCACTGAACTTGCAGGCCTGGCTCCTGCAGCACTAGAGTTTGGAGGGTACAATATCCCGGCTGATTGCAGAGAGGTTCTTGCAAAGGCCAGGGCGTCCTCAACTCTCAAGTGTTACTGTTATAAATGGAAGAGGTTCTCTGTCTGGTGCCGTGCACAGAAGATTAACCCTCTGCAGATTACGGCCCCTCAAGTGCTGCCGTACTTACTGTCGCTAAATACATCTGGCTGCCATCTCCCGATATACCAGGACTAAGGGACGGGCGTCCTTGTGGTCTCATCGCCTGGTAAAGGAATTTAAGAAGGGACTATTCCAATCATTCCCGCTGGTGAAGGCCACTGCCCCGGCGTGGGACTTAATGTGGTGCTGACCAGGCTCATGGGGGCCCCATTCGAGCTTATGCATTCGGCGCCTTTGAAGTTCCTGTCATGGAAGACAGCGTTCCTCGTGGCTATCACCTCTGCACGACGAGTGGGAGAGATTCAGGCCCTATCTTGCAAGCCTCCATACTTGACTTTTCATGACACGAGGGTGGTGCTGAGGACGCACCCCTCCTTCATGCCCAAGGTGCCGTCGGACTTCCATCTCAACGAGCCCTTGGTGTTACCAGTTTTCTTTCCGTCGCCTTCGATGCCGGCCGAGAGGACTTTGCACTTGCTGGATGTAGCTAGAGCGCTGAAATTCTACGTGGACCGCACGTAGAGTTTTCGGAAGACGTCACAACTGTTTGTGAACTTTGGGTCTGTGAATCAAGGGAAGGCTCTCTCGAAGACTTCCATTTCCAAATGGCTCTCCGGCTGCATTATGCATTGTCACCGGTTGGCAAACCGACCGCTGCCCGGCCGTCCGAGAGCCCATTCGACCAGAGCGATCGCTGCTACCACGGCGTTCCTGTCTGGTGGGTCGACGCACACCTTCACAAGATTCTACTGCGTCGATCGGGACTCCAGGGAGGAGTCCAGGGTCGGCCAAGCAGTGCTGCGCAACCTTTTTGTTTAAGGTGAGCCTGGTGAGGAGGTAAGAGATGCTTAATGTTGAGTTGTTTTATTGCTTAATGTTGAGCCTTTTGCCACCTCCCGTGGTTGTGCATGTGTATACTGCTATGTATTCTTTTATTCATGAGCATGTGAATCCATGCCAGACGCCATGCTGGAGAAGGAACAAGTTACTTACCTGTAACTGTTGTTCTCCTGCATGGGTCTGGCATGGATTCACATGCGAACCCTCCCACCTGCCCCTCTGCGCCTCTTCACTTGGTCATACTACCTCTTGGCGTGCTACCAAATCTGAGGATGGCTGCCAGGGGCGGGGCTTAGGGAGAGGGCAGTCATTGGCTGGGGGCAGTATGACCCAGAGATCAGTGATTGGTTACTACTAAGAAAGACAGATCAGAAACGAAACTGATACTGATTTTTTCTTTAACGAGGATTCCCAGCCTGACAACGGGAAATATTCATGAGCATGTGAATCCATGCCAGACCCATGCTGGAGAACAACAGTTACAGGTAAGTAACTTGTTTCTTATAAAACCTCAGAAGTGGAATGATCGGATATTTACAATATTTACATGTCATCTTTTTCATTTGAGAAATCAATTTATCAGCTTTATCAAGATAGAAATTCCACTACATGTAGTTAGTGGATCTACAGAACACGGGAAAGCCTAAATAGCATATATATCTTACTTTGGTTAAAAGACAGGCGTTAACAGTCCATTTGAATGAAGAGATTTTATTCTGATTCGTAAGGCAAATTACTACAGATTTCTTTTAATTTATGACAAGACCATTTACCCCAACATAAAGTGACAGGGCAGCAAGCTTTCTCTGAAGACCACTGGGAGTAGCATCTACGAGTAGCAGGTCATCCGCATAGGCACTCCAACTAGTTCTAATTCCCTCTACTTTAGGGGAGATCAGGGAGGCCTCTTCAAGAGGCGCAGCCACGTCACAGATGTATAAGTCGGGGCAACTAGACACCCCTGTCTAAGGCCATTAAAGGTTTGTATCCGCCGAGAGAGGTTGCCTTCCGTGTTAAGCCGGATCTGAATGGCAGATTCCTCATGAAGGTGTATAAGGATTGTCAATAACTCAGAAGGCATTCCCATCAGGGCCAACTTTGACCATAGTTTAACCCTGTCCACCTTGTCAAACGCCAGGGAAAGGTCGATGGAGGCCAAGAAAATAGGACTTGCAGATTTCTTACAGGCCTTTTCAAGCAGTAAAGTAAAAAGCAGGCCTCCTATTTCTGTGCCCATGCCCTTTTGGAAGCCAAACTGTCGGTCCGACAAAATATGATTTGCTTCACTCCATTCCACTATACTTCTTAATACTATGCCCGCAAAGATTTTAGAGTCTGCGTCCATGATTGATATAGGACGGTAGTTGCCAGGAGACCTCCTATCACCTTTTTTATAAACTGGGAAAATATATGAAACCCTCCAGGAGAACAGGACAGTACGTGTCATTTTAATGTCCGCAAATAAGATATAAAGAGCTTTAGCCCAAAATTCTGAGTGTCTCTTAAACGTGATATTAGTAAGACCATTTGGTCCTGCAGCCCTAGAGGAGCTAGATGCTGTAATCTGTTGTTCAATAGACAAAATATTGTTGTTATACTCCCAAGGACTGTTTCTAATTACACAAAGCTCTTCAGACATTATACATGTCCCTACATATAGGGAGGAAAAGTAATTAACCCAGGCATCCTCCTGGACACATGCTGATTGCACAAACACCTGTGAAGTTTCCAGAGAGTTAATTAATGACCAAAACTGACAACCTGAGACGTCTCTTAGGGCTGTCAGCATGGAGATGTTATCTTTTTCTATAATTGACATCTTATGGTTTTTTAAACAGTTTTTCTTAGATTGTTTAATTGCACGAATTTGTTTTAGTTTTGTGTCATAATCACAGACAGACCTGAGTATCAATCGGATACTACGTTTGGCACCATTTTTTTTTTATCTCACCATTGGATCATCCACATGTGTGCGTAAGGATCGATAGCCTGAATTATTTGGGCATTTGACAGAACATTCGATCATGTGTCTTACATATTCCAGGAAAAAAGGCACAGAAAATAAAAGAGATCCAATTGGCCAAGAAGTATACTGATACTCATGTACAAAAACGGCATTCAGTTTGTCTATATTCCCCTCATGCCATTTTATACGATTTCCTCCACATGATACAATTTGATCTGCGTTTATTTTCCCAGAACCTCTGGAATGTAGGTACCATGCTAATTTAGCCTCTAAAAACCTGTGGTCACTCAGTTCAGAGTCAGTCACTGAGAATTTAACACACGCATCTGAAAGCCTATTGACATACAAATATGATCAATAGTAGATTTAAATAACCCATTCAACCATGTAAACTCTTCTATAGAGGAAGCAAAAGACACGTTCATGTGTGTAAGACCCCAAGATTCAAATAAATTGCGCCAAGTCTGCCCGTGAGTAGTTTTGCAGGCAGAAGCAAAAGGAACCCCTTCAATCGTGCCGTTTTTTTCCATACTCCGAATTGAGGTAGAACCCATCTTTTTGTACAAACCCAAGCCATATTTGATTTCGGCCTTAAGGTCTCCTGCAACTATGATATTTAGGCCTCTATATTTAAGTAACATGCTCGAAAGAAGCTTCACAGAAGCTATAACATTGCCCAATGAAGATTGAGAGTTCCAATATATGTTGAGCACCAGTATATAGATAGGGAGATGACCATTAAGTATTTCCAAAACAACCACTAATACACCCATAGTTATGTCCATTGATTCCAAGATTTTTGTTCCACCCGCCACTTTAACTGCGGTTAGCAGGCCACCTGCTGGCCTGCCGCGATGTGCCGACCTGGCAAGTTGATGTATGCAGTAAAAGCCGTCTATTTGGAGTGGAGAAGTCATCCATGATTCTTGGGTGCAGATCAGATCATAAGTTTTAAATTTAACACACAAAGCTTTGGAGACCAGAAAGTTGGAATGTCCTCTGGAATTCCAAGAAAGAATGAGCAAATGTTGAGGCGCTTCGGTAGAACTAAAGTTTCTGTTGTAGGGATTTAATTTGAGATATAGAGTCTCTCAAAGAGAGCGCTAGCCATCTCCAATCATGCTGATCTTCCCACAGTGTTGTAGCTTGATCAACTTTTAAATTCCTGTGTGCTAGGATGAGGTCTATTCAATTGTTCCTACGTGTCCCTTTCTTGTAACCAACCATTGCTAAAGATGAGTATGTCATATCCCATCCTGTTGAATTGCTCACACTCTTGCAGTATTATATCAAAAATCTTTCGTGAATTTGGAACAATTTGTATGTGATCATGTCTCGTTGGATGAACAAAATCCACTAGCTTGAGGTCTGCTGACGATATCAGCCTCAACATAGGAACTTCATTAAACAGAGACAGAATACGCGAACTATTTAGGGATGGAGGGCCTCCCATATCACAAAGATTATAGAGTAAGATGCTTAGTTGTTCTGGGTGTGTGATTTTCCACCACTTTACATTACGCAGATCACTGTCCTTAACATGGGCTGGCGCAGGGGGCCTGTATCCCTCAGTGTCCCCCTCTGCGTGTACCTCATTTACTTGATCTGTAGTTTAGGGATTAATAGGCTGTGTTGTGAGTAGCTCCTGCCCTCTTTCACAGTCCATACCATGACCTAGGGGCACAGACTGCGCCAGGTGTATGTGACTCCTATTGCATAAGCCTGTTATATTTCGCAGTTGCTCGAAGGAATGCTGTGGGGAGAACTGAGTTTGATTCAGTAAGATTGGCGACATGTACAGATTTTAATTCACATTGTCTTAGCAAGGATAGGTCTGGAAGTAGCTCCATCATTGTTTTCTTTATGATATTTGCCAGGTCTTGTTTTATTGGATCTACAGCCGCCTCCTCGTTAGTATGCAGTGAGGGATTTGGGAGAGGCACCAGACCATGTGCACGGACTATTATATCACTTTCGGGAGTTCCCTTCAACTGAGCTTTTACTTTGTTATTGGTAGAATCTGACTGATATACGTCAACAGTTGAATAGAGGGCCAGGTTTCCGGCCCTTGGTCGCGATGTATATCCTAATTTGTTTGACTTGGCTGATGTCATGGGAACAGCGGCCATCTGCCGCGAGATTACAGCTGGCAAAATCTGTCTAGAAGTAGATTTCTCTGCAACCCTGTAGAAGGTAGACAGTTGTGATTGCTTCACTTCCTTGGTCTCCCCATCTTCAATATGTAAAGGTAGATCTGCTTGCTCAATCTCTATTCCTGCCTCAGTATTTCCCAATCTTAACAGGTCCCCATGCTGTTTGTTTATGTTTTTTGTATTTTTATACTTTTTTATTTGTTTATTTGTCAAAGCTGTGCTAGTTGGTGTAGTATCAGCTTTCGTATTATGAAGCTGCAAAGCCAATCGGCTTTCTTCATTAAGTTGGCTCAAATCTGAAAGAGCTACTTCATTTAGTAATGTGTTTTCTTCTTTTTTTTATTTGTGACATGTTAGTCTTTTGGCTTTTCCGTAACAGCCTATTTTTTGCTTTCTGAGTCATACATTTTTGTCTTCTTGATAATGAGTATCCTTCAGAACTGATACTTAGTACGTCTCCAGGTTTGTCTGAAATTATTTCTGATTCCCTTGCATGAGTCGCATTCTCTATTATGTCAGTGAGGGCTGAGGGACTGTCGAGGGAGTCATGTCAAGAGTTTTCCTTATCTGGAGCCTGCACAGGCTCCCCCGAGAGTACAATGGAGGATGTTTTAGATACCAAATTTGTAAATCCATGCTCCAAAACAGTTACTTTCGTAGATAATCCTTCTATAGCTTCTAGTATTTTTTCATACTCTACTTCCCCCTTTGAGGAGCTATTCTTGACTATCAAGTCCTCCTGATAGGGTCTATTCAGGTCATGCCCACCCCTGAAGTAATACCTCACAGGATGTTGTCTCGTGTTTGCGAGCCTTGAGATTTTAATGCCTGGTTTGGGATCACAGAGGACCTTAAGTCATTTTGAGCTAATCCACAGGCCCTACCCATCAGGAAGCCTTCAACCCTGTTTAACTTATATTGGTTGTCCAAGGAAATACGTTTAAGCTCTCTTACTTCCAAATGCGTTAGGTCATGCCCTTTGTCTAGGAGATTTAGTATTCTAGAAATCACTGGTAAGTATTCCTCAAAATATTAATTATTCTCCATAATAGGTGAACTAGTCAAGGAGAGTAGGGGGATGGGTTCTTGTTTATCTGGCGGTGGTTGTTCAGCATCTGCCAATTTATCAAAAGTCATTGATGAATCTGGAAAAAAGGGTCACTATTCAGATTACACAGTGGTGCTTTTTGGGTATGTGTGAGGAGTGACGCTGAAGTAAGTGGAAATTTGGCATTAATGGCAAAAACTCTATGAGGGGAGAATGTTCCTGTTAAAGGGAGGGTGTTAAAGAGATGCACATTATGAATGCCATTTCGCACAGCGTTCACCAGTGTAGATGGACCTAATGAGAGTCTTGTGCGCTTGCCCAAATCCAACTTAACTGCCTGCGCCATCATTGAAACATCTAAGTTTACATCGTTGGTCTCTGCAGAAGTGTTGGGGTTTTGGGTCTCACGAACACTAAGGAAACTAGTCGGTTGTGGTGCTAAGAATTCAGAGGATGGACCAACAGGTATTAGTGATCTATCATCAACACCAAGATCTAGGCCATTCCTCTTAGAGAAGATCTGAGTGTGCATAAGAGAAAATTCTATCTCCTAAATAATTTCTGCTTTTTGCGTCCCTCTAGGGCCTAAGGATAATCCATCTCCATCCATAGCACATGGGACTTCTGAGTTCCCTTTGGTTGCCTCAGAGACATCCACACTGATCTGGATGGAGTCCTGCAAAGCCTCACACAGTGCCACTCCTGAATTCGGTACACTTATCAGTGTCATTTGACATATTTTTCCATTTCTTAGAATTGTTACCATGTTACCAAGATCGTATGTTTCCAGTTAGATTTTACTAAGAATCCCTGCGTAAAACACAACCCCCTATTTCACCCACAGCGCTACAATCTACCTCCCAGAATTCCAGGGGAAACCCACAATACACGGGGAGGGCCCTACAGAGCTTGGTAGTATGGGAGGCAATTCAAAAGAGGCAGTGAAACAGCTAGTGAAAAAACCCCACCAGGTCTGTTAAGCACAATATAGAATAACACAATAGGGTAAGACGTAGGATTCCATGCGCAGCAATGTATACAACCATGAATTCCCAAGGTAAGCGTTATGTTCTGGGTGCATACACTGTTGTAAGTGGCTATTACAGTTGGCTTTTAAGGTTATATTCCCCCGGTACCCGCTCAGCTTCTCAGCCTAACAGCCCAACAGCTCACTTGCCCTCACTTGAATGCGCGCGCAGGATGCGCGTAACCCAGGCTGATATAGTACTTCCTGGTGAGTGGAGGGGGGGGCGGGCGGAGCCCAGCACGCACAGCCTCTTCAAAGAGAGAAAGTGGAAAGCTTTAGGGGGCATAGCTAAACATTCAAGCAGGCAGGGGGAAGAAACGTAATGCTGTGGCAGTGGCCCAGCTCAGCCCACCCAGCACAACACTTAGCCCAGCCCACACACCAACGGACGAAGCACGCCTTGTTTTCCTCAACAAACAGATGAATAATACAAACAATTACTTTGGTCCTTGTAGTCCTTTTTAGGTAGTGGTCCAAACAAGCGTTTTGCTTGTAAAAGCACACTTCGCTCTTCCTCTTGTCCTTAGAGCATTCGCAGCATAAAAGGGAGCGGAGGCAGGTACAACAAGAGCTTCAGCCCAACAGCTCACTTGCCCTTCTTTCCTTCAATAGATTGTCTCGGAGTTCCACATAAATCAGTTGATATCCCTAACAGTTTTCTTTCCAAACCCAGTCTCGGATGCAGAAAGGGTTCTTCATAACCTGGATGTCAGAAGAGTGCTGAAGTTTTACCTTGACAGAACAAGCAAACTTAGAAGCTCCTCACAACCCTTTGTTACTTTCGGGGACCCAAAAGGGAAACCGGCTTCAAAAGCGTCCATCTCACGATGGATCGCTTCATATATTTCAGAGGCTTATATAATTGAAGGCCTTCAGCCCCCAAGGGGCATTCATACACATTTGGTGCATGGCAAAGCGGCTGCTGTTGCCTTCCAGAAATATGTTCCTTGGGAGTCCATAGCCAAGGCTACTAAGTGGGCTTCTCCCTCGGCTTTTTGTAGACACTATTGTCTTGACCTGAGCTCCCAGGCTGATGGCCAGTTCGGCCAGGCAGTTCTTAAGAACCTGTTCCAGTAAGGGAAATTTCCATCCTCCTGTTTCTTTGGTCAGTGCTTGGGAATCTCCCAAAAGTATGGAGGAAAGGGGGTGAGATGTAGGAGTATAACAAAGTTACTCACCATAGTGACTACCTTACTCATAGTCCATAGTCCCTTTTCCTCCAAACTGCCGCCCGCCGTTCCCTCTAAAAGGTTTCCTATATTTTGCTAATGGTCCTTCGACTTTGGTGATAGAAAAGGACTGAATGGCGATGCGCGGGTTGGAGCTCAGGAAGGCGGGGCTATGGTCACTTGCAGTGACCCCACGTAACAATAAAAGAAGGACAAAAATGTATTTTTGATGCTTCGAAAGTGCTCTGGTCCCGTCCCGATGGACGGAATGTCCCAAAAGTATGGAGGAAAGGGGACTATGGACTAGGAATAAGGTAGTCACGACATTGAGTAACTTTGTTATTCTTTACCATGCACAGTTACTTAGAGTGTTGCTCTTAGCATTGCTTAATTAATGGATAAGTGTTTTGTAAGTAAAAATATTGGTATTCTGTTAGCAGAACCCACAATAGTGAATGTATATGGTGTGATAATACTAACTTGAGGGTTTTCATTGTTTAGAGTGCATTCAAAGACCAAATAAATAATTGTATTTCTGTACAGCTTCTATCTAACTTGAATTAAAGTGTTGTGTGTGTGTGTGTCATTGGAGCCCTGGACTAAACTTTACTGCTCTGCTACCTACCTTTATTAAGTTTGGCTAGACATCAGTGGCTTCTCCCTTTCCTCCAAAATAGGGTGGTCTCACAGAATCCATCTGAAAAGTTATAAATAATACAATTAGTGATTAATACAAACATCTAGGCTGAATTGTAGGTAGTACATTTCTGCGGGAAGTGAGATGTACTAATATAGTGTGTACAAATTGTTCATACCTCATAGGTTAGGAATAGAGGTCATAAAGGGATTGTTATAGCTTGAAAACAATTTAGAGTGTACCGTGCTAAAGTGTTTCCCAAAGCAAAGTGCTGTAGGATTGG
Source organism: Ambystoma mexicanum (assembly GCF_040938575.1). Classification (NCBI taxonomy): domain Eukaryota; kingdom Metazoa; phylum Chordata; class Amphibia; order Caudata; family Ambystomatidae; genus Ambystoma; species Ambystoma mexicanum. The sequence continues at coordinate 903,530,165 of NC_090939.1, forward strand.
TCAAACCGATAAAATAAAATAAAAACACTCAGAGAGTAAGATCAATAACTTAAATGTGAATACATCTTGAGTTATAAAAGTAAGGAAGCTGTATCTGCGGAAGACAAGAACAGAAGCTATGGCAGCTCTGTATTTTATCGTACCTCTATATACGTTTGTGTCTGAATGGAGGCTAAGGAGCAGACAAGGTGTTAAGTATAGGTTTGATACTGGGGAAAGCAGGGTGTAATGAAGAGGAAAAGCAGGAGGTACGAGGCAGCTGTAGAAGTGTTCTAATCCCGGCCAGAATGGATATGACGAAAGGAAGTGCGAGCTCCTCAGGATACAAAGGGTGTGATGGTGGAAAAGGAAGGGAGGGATGTGTCTACGAAAAGCAATACCAGAATGATTGCCCCGATAGATATCCCTAAGGAGCTAAAAATTAAGGAGGCCACTATCCACGGAGAAGGGCTCAAAAGTGTATTAATAAGAGCTGAGAGAATTAGCCAGGGAGAGCCTAAAGTCAAATAGTATGGGTGAAAAGATAAAAGAGGAAAGGGGGGGAGTACCTGGAGGTGAGAGGCCTGGAAAAAGGGGTGGGTGCTGAGGAAATTATTCCTCTGTGAGGAGAATTCAAAAGCTGGATAGAAGGGGGAGGGTGGCAGCGACAAGTGACACAAGCCACATTAGAAAGGGTAAAAAGGAATAATTCCTTGGTAAAATTAATCCAGGGAAGCAGGCTTATAGGAAACTCTGTAAGAATGCATGAGGAATAGCAACAGGAGAAGGAAGGGAAAGGTGAAAAAGGACAGGAGGGCCTCCGAGTGCAAGTGAGGCAAGGCAAAGAACACACAATCCAAATGCACAATGAAAACACTGACAATTTAGGGCAGGGTAAACAATCCAATTAAATAAATGTGCAGTGAAACAGTGATAACATGTATATTTACTTTCCCACACCGCAGGATGTCAATTGAGTTCAGCTAGTGAGAGGGAGCAGCAAGAAGGAGGGAGGACAGGAGGTAAACAGTGAAAGAGAAAAACAGTGGAATGTGTGAGGAAAACTCGGAGTGATACATCAGATTGAGGAGGAGAGGAACAGTGTTAAATTCTCAGTCCAAAAATCAATCCCTGATGATCAATCCAGTCCTGGGAAGGGAGACATCTGGCAAAGGGCAAAAAGGGCTTCAAAGCGGTATGCAGGAGTAATGACATGGGGCACGCACATCAGTTTTCATGTCCTAAAGCTTGTGGTCCCAATCACTCATACACACAGCCCACCCCAAGAACACTGATCTCTGCATCTCTCCATGAAACTGAAAAATCGATCCCACTGCTAGATTTCTGCAGCACGTGCACAAACCCAAGGTTCAAACCTACCACAGCAGCAATCGCTCCAACAATTTATCTCAAGGACTTGTGCTCGCTCACAGGCTTACAACTAATCACAATGGCTCTAACAGGTACCAGAGTCCATGGATCTGTTAGCTCTTTGAGAGAATGAAGATCAGCAAAACCTAAGAGATAAATGTTCAAGTCCAAAGTGAGATCCTGCGCCACGTCAGAGAACTGCACCATGAACATTAAGCAGCCGGTGTGCCACGAGACCCAAATATGCTCAGTACAAACAGCCGGTAAGAATTATTTTTCAGTTGTTTGGGAGAATTTTAAGTTTGATCTGGAAAGTTCTCCCATTGGATAGCATGAGGCAAAGCCTGTAGGAAAGATGTAGTTACGGTGAAAAGTTTGGTTAGCATGTTCTTGAACTTTCCTGAGAAAAGAAGAGGGACGGCACACATAATTCCTACATCCAGATTCCACTACCAAAACAAGGCACAGTGTGGCTGCAGGTTTGGACTTTATGCCCTGTGGAGATATACACAGTCCTGTGGGTGAACAAAAAGGGGATGCAAGCAAGCCCCAGGTGCCCCCCAAGAAGAGGACCAGTAACTCCAGGTAAGTCAGAAGACTTTGGAGGAGATGTCTCATGCTGAAGAATGCAGGGGTGAAGGCGTAGGTGCTGCGTACAAATTGATGAGTTCAGCTGTCGTGATTGGGTCTGTCTGGTTGCTGTTCTGGTCTCTGCTTGAGGATTTATGGTCATGCAAGATGCATGTAGCTGGACTATGAGATACCCATGAATGTGGACCCCTGCTTGGAATCCCATGATGCTGGAGAGGGCAGAAGATGCAACTGGCACTGTGTACTCTTGGGGTGACCCAAAAATGGTCTGCAAGCGTCACAGGTGGACAAAGAGACTCGGAATCAAGAAGCCAACTCGTCTGGTGGCAAGGACAAGCAAGAGAGTGATGAGCCAGAGCATCCCATATTGATGCAGCCAGTAACGAAGCAGCACAAAGGCATGTTCGGACTCCAGACAACTGAGTAACAAACTCCTTATTTAGGATATGCAGACCTTCTGGGCTGGAGCATATGTGTGGGTCCCATGGGTTACAGGAGGAAGGTGATGTCGGATGAGGAACCAGTTGTGCCCTCAGATTTAAGGGAAACAATTGGACAGGCGTTCCTGGGTTGAGAGAGGCAGGCCTTCTTAAGGGTTCTGACTTTGGCAATGGCATTTGCAATGGTATCCCTGTGTCCTTCTTGCTGTTCACAATGCTTCAAATTCATGTTCCAGTGATTGACTGCCAAATAGATCCAAACCCTCACTTTACATAAAGGTGGCCTGTTGTCTTCCCAAGCATGCCTAGAAGGGTGCATGCAACATTCAATCTCTATATAGTTATCCAGTCTGGTTAGCTCACTCAGATGCATCCATGACATCACCCATGGTCCTGATGTGGATTAGGGTGTCTGGTCTTGTTACTGAGTCCAAGCCAATTCCAAGCGCACAGGTCTTACTGTGCTCTGGACAGAACCTGTGAAGAGACATGGCCATATGAGGCCATTTCTGCCTCTGACAGGAGTATGATGGCCAAAGAAAGCCACTGGATCACAAAGGGAGGGCTTAACCTGTGAGGTAACCATGTTGGCCACTCCACTGGACAAAAGTTGACCTTGTGGTAAAAGAACAAAGGTGGACAGGAGTACATCTACAATGTATTAAAAGAAAGTAAATGCCACCAGCCTTTAGGGAACACATGCTTGGCTGAATAATCCACCCATGGCAAAAGGAAAGTGCCATAGGAATCAGCATAGCTACATAAAAAAGGTAAATGGTGGACAGGGTCCCTCTGCACTGACAACCATAAGGACTGTCCCAAGAGATGAGTTGCAGTAGCAAGTGACCTAGAAAAAACACTTTACGTCTCAGGGACAATCAGCTATATTTGTCTGTGCTTACCTAAGAACCAATGCACTCTGAAGTGGTCTTATGGAGATATGTTTAGCTTACAGCAAAAAAGAAATAAAAACACATAAACAATAAACCGACATGTCAAAGATGGAAGAATAATGGAGTCTTCAATATGTAATGTCCTCTTAGGTATTGTAAATCCTTGGAAGACAGAGGTTAATATCACTAATTGTGAAGGGTCATATTTTGAATGATCATTTAACGTTGTGCAGAACCTTGGGCCACTACATTCCTCTAACACTGTCCAAAGATAAAATGTAATGGCTTGCACTGAAATTATTCGAATAGATGATGGCAACATTTATATATCTTGGCTACTAATGATGTTATGAACATTTCTTATGAGCTATATCTTTAACCACTGTTAAGACAGAATTTCTATTTTTGAGGATTATATGGCCACTTTGAGGGCCCCTAAAGTTTTTGAATTTTTCCGAATTTTCTTTTTCATTTATTTTTTAACTCTTTCTTTATTAGCACACTTAGAATCACAGTCACATTACAACACGATATTAGCAACAGTAGAGGAGGTAGCCTGGGATGGGGCATGAGGGTTACAGAGGATGGGGTACAGAACAATCACCTGGCTCATATGCAGTCTGTACCAAGTATAGTCTCAGCGGAGCTCATATATCCTTAGGCCGCATGTTGAGTGGTTGCATCTGTATCCATTGTTCCTCCCTGTCATTCGCCCACACCACATCCCTCAAACACTGATACTTATTGGGGGCTTGTGTATTTGTCCACCGCGAGAGTACAGCATTTTGCCAGCAACATAGTTTCACAAATTTACTTGTAGCAGGTTTGTGGGTGTCAGGGATATGGAATAGGCACAGCAGGGGGGCAGGTTCAACAGGCTTACATATCATCTCTCATAAAATTGTACATACATCTTTGCAAAAGAGGGTTAACATAGGGCAATCCCAAATCATATGAAGGTATCTAGCATTTGGGGATCTGCAGCATGGGCATGCCCGGTTCCCTCCCCTGAAAATAAGTAGAGCGGGCTCAGAGTGTAGTGGTATCGGTGCAGCACTTTTAGTTGGATCAGATGAAATCGTGAATTACACGATACCCTACGTGTCTGGGAGCACAATTCACTCCAAAGGTCTTCGCTAATCTCAAGTTGGAGGTCCGACTCCCACTTGTCTCATGCCCTGAAGGGGGGAATGTCTGAGCGGGACTGGTTCAGTTGGTATAGGGTAGAGGCATGACTATGAGTGTCATTTGCAGAAAGGACAAACCCAAGGAGAGGGTCGCTGTCAGGGTCCACCGGGAGGGTAGGCCACAGCTTCTTATATGCTTTGTGCAAGCCAACATATTGCAGCCAGCGTCTTTCTGATCCCTAACCTATGTTTGGTGGTCAAAGGGACTTCTACCGAAGCCCCCCTGCCACTTAAACACTTTTTCACTTCTTAAGAGTATATGTTCCTGGGTTACCCATAAATCTCCCAATCTCAGACATGTTTTTAAAGCACCCTATTTTGATTATATCACACTACATTGGTTTTGGGAAGTGAGTTGATGAAAGTTGTAATTTAGTTTTGGCTTCATAAGGGGTGGAAGCCATTTTACAGCATTGGTCGCTCAGTTTACCCTTTTGGTAGCCATTGGGCTCCAAATGTATTTTTTAAGCCTGTCTCTCAACCATTTTGTTCAGTGGTTTTCTTTGTTCTATGGAACCATGGGGTAGGCTTAAATGGGTGTTCTACACACGTGGGCTCTCTGTGAGCCCAAATGGCAGCCTCCATGTTGTTTATTGCTGCTTTAGACAAGTACATGTTCCTGGGCTGTTCCTGACACATTCTGGGGGATGTGGAGGCGGTCTGTTTTGAGTTGCAGTCCTAAGGGCCAACCAGATTTGTTGGCCACCTTGCCCCTTTGTTCCTATCCCCTCTTGAGATGGTGGACTGGCCTTGGAAAGGCCCTGGGAATTGGAGCACTTAAGGGGAACCCTTTAGTTAAGCTCTGTCTTGTTTCTAGATTTTCAGAAGAAGCAGGATTACTCACCTTCTGGAGAATTTCCCACGATTTCCCACTGTTGCTGCAATTTTAGGCCCTCATCTGGCCATGCTGGCTGAATCCAGTGGCTTGGGCACATCCTGGCTTAGGGTTTTCTGCTGATGCAACGTCCATCCCAGGCATGTTACATCCCCCGGCTGACTCCATCTGTGTGCTGTGTCAGGACGCCTGTGCTGTGAAGGCCATTGTACTGCTGCTTCCTGCCATTTACCGACAGGCTCTTCCACTTTGGTGTAGGTATCAGCCTCCACCTGGAAGAGTATTCAGGCACCTATACCCTGTGCTATCTGCTCTTTGGGTCATGTAGGGTCACACCCACCATTGTCTACTTGCTTGGACCGTTTCTGCTGAGTTGCTATCTCTTTGTCCATCAAGACACCAGAATCCTTTCTGTATTCTCCCTCCATCCTAGAGTCCTCCTCACTGGTGCTTTTAACGCTGGCTTGAAATGTTCACTCATGGGAAGGCAGTTTGTTCTTTTAGGTCACTGTGGTCATTGTTGGTCCAGCGTTCAAGTCTCTGGGAACCAAATCCTTAAAACTGCGCCAAGAAAAGAAGCCCTGTGCTTGCCGGTTGTTCAGCTTCCCTGAAACTAACTTTCAGGCAACCAACACCATGGTTCTTGGGATGGTTGATTATTCTTGATCCTCACCCTCAGGGGTCTTTCTGGTCCACGTTAAAGACTTTTTCGGAAGCAAGTGTATACCACATTTCCCATTAACTCATTTTTGGGGAGGGATCTTCCTGTTGCCCTGCAACTTTTGTTCTGGCTCCAGTTCTCAAAGTGATCTCTCGATCTCTTCATTGGGGTCTCCTCTTGTACACCCTGGGGTTGCTTGCCACTGAATTTGCACCTGTGGGGTAGAACTGACACATACTGTCATATTCCCTGTACACCCGGCTGGCCGACTGTCTTTATCATGTTAATTCTTTTAGGACTTTCAACTCAGCTTGGAACTCCCCTAATGTCATTTGGGGGTACTTATCTGCACCTGGACATTTACCATGTACTCAGTTGGGGTTCAGTGATTTCCAGTCTGGGAACTAGAATTGTAATACTTTCTAGTGATTTTGTATGCATGTACATAGTCATGCACTCCACTTCAACACTCAACGAATCTTTAAAATGTAGCTATTTTTGATAACTTTGTAAATATTTGTCCCTAAAATGAGTGCATTAGTAACTGTTTCTCAAATGTATCTAGAATTTGTTGAGGCCAATGGCTGTGTTTCAGAATTGTTTTCAACCCTCTAGTCATGTTTTAGACAGAGATGTGTGCATTTGTTCCAGATGCGATTCCCTGGAGGACCATAAATACCTTGATTTGTTGGTACGGGCCTAGGGATCCTAATGTGACTATTTGTACTGTGTCTTTAAATGTCTTGTTCCCTTTTCTTCCCACTCCTTGTCTTTATATGATGTGTGCCTCCCGCCAATTACTGGGCCTGCAAGATATTACAGGAGTGAGCTGTGTCTTTTAAGACTGTGTTGATGCATGCATGAGATGTGTTAGTAATGACATGCCATAGAGTGCGGGCAGCAATATTATCTGATTGCACACGAAAGTACACGTCTTTAGTTTGTCATTTCTTTCCACTCTATTCATAAATGTATGATTCCTGTTTTTTTTCTCTCTGTTTCATCAACAATGTAAAGGCTATTCTGGAGCAGTTCGACATTCCAGAGGCTCAAGGAAAAAAGGTAAATGGATCAATGATCATGGCAAGTCTATTATTGGAAGTTACCATTCTGATTGAAATTTGCAAAAACTGCAGTTTGAATGTGATACGATTTCTTTGGCTATTGTGAAAATGTCTTGTTGTAATAGTCGTGTTTACTTGGAAGCAAGTGTGCAGATTCTGCTGAACCCTGGCAACTTACTTTGTGGGACATTTGTATATATCTTGTTAGGAATATTTAAAGCTTGGCATCCTTTGGATTGCTGAAGTTCAATTTCAATGAGCACATGCCTGGAGTGAGCAAGGTGGTCACACTCCACATGAATTTGAGCAAACAAACAAATGACAGACAGCCTTCCTAGCTTCGTTTTTAATGACTGTGCTCACGCTACTTATATGTGCCTTCTTCCTCGACACTGGCCGATGAGAGAGGCGGGCACTCTTCTCCGAGCAACTTTAAAAACATGGTGAAATTACAGTTGCCCATTATTGTGTGTTAGGGAGATTTCTCCACTGCACTCCGGTGAGTGGTGCAAAATCATCTTTCGTAAAAAAGGCATAAAGTAAGCAGTGTCGCATAGCAATTTGCTATGCAATCCTGTAGGTTTGCTAATTAAATTGACACGTGTATAGCACAGCTAGTTATTTGAATGTTCTTCTTCAATTAAAGCCTGGCTCACCTGGCATTCCTCCCTTCTCCTCGGGGTACCCTACACTTCTTTGATAAGTTCACTGCAAGTTCATAGAGGCTAATGGAGAGAGAGGGCAGCAGTAATCATCTCCTCCACTCCTCTTGAAATTGCCCAAGGCGTGGTTGTAATTAATAGGCAAATGTTCTCTTTTTCAAATAACTGCAAACCAAAAGTAATCAGGTTGATATTTTTATCATACTATATCCTGCCTATAAAAAGCCAGTATGTGTTCACTTTATTGTTATTAAAAGATAGTCTGCAATTCCCTTTCTAAAAATGATAGTTACATATAAAAAAAAAGCCCCCCACAACATGTTTGGCCTCACAGTAATGGGATTCGACATACTTACAGTATTTTGGTATAGGATGATTGTGTCGAATCCCATTACTATGAGGCCAAAAATGTGGGAGGGGGAACTTTTTCATATGTAACATACATTTTTAGGAAGGAAATTGTAGACTGTCTTTTTAAAACCAATAAGGTTTACACATATAGGCCTTTACCAGACAGGATACAGTATGATACAAATATCAACCGATTACTTCTGGTTTGCAGTTATTTGAAAAAGAGCCATAAGCAAGGGAGGAGGGTGCAGACCAACTGCAAGCTGCCCAACTGCAAGTTGTCCCTTTGAACTCGAGGAGAAATCTTTTGTGAAGTACCTAAACTCTTTATAAATACAACATGATCTTGCGAACCAAGTGAATAGTACGTAATATATGTTTAGGTGTGGGTTTTCCATTTTTTAGGGCATTGTTTGGGTTTTTAACACTCACCATTGATTTTAAATGACTTATTCATCTTTGTGAACTGTTTGAACACTTTTAAAATCTCCCTAAATACCAATGATATAAATGTACGTGCTAGTGATTTTAAATGTGTGTAGGTCTGTTTTGGACATGTTACTGTTTTTCTTATATGTAAATATATTATTTTACTTTTATTTTATTGTTTAAAGCAGGGCCCTAACTTGAGAGCAGCGGCGTGCTGTATGGGGTGTGGCAAGCCAGCATTTGGGCTGGTATCTTTTAACAGTAGTGCAGTACTGTGAGTTGTGGTCTGTGTGTCCACTAGGATTAGTCCTTGGTCAGGTGTTGTTGAAAAAGCCTCATTTTGAGAGATTTGTAAAACTGGAGAATTGTAGGGGCATTCCAAGCCGATACCAGGATTGAGGCCCAACGAGTGGGTACGTGATAAGAGATTAATTGTTTGCGAGTCCTTTATAGACGAATTGTGAGTGAACATGAATGGTCGATTTGTTGCGCGAGGAGTGAGTGCCACCAGATAAGTGGAGCTTAGCTACCAGGTATGATTTGTGGGATACTTGTGACTGCTTTACAGCTGATGCATGCAGCCTTGAACACTATCCTGGCTTGGAGAGGATAAATGACTTTATAATAAACTTTATCATTTTCGGTAAATACTGTGCGGACTCACCCTTATTGTGTGCTTATGTTATGTTAGCACCTTGGGTGGGTGTGGCAGCCAGTCAGGTTGCTTAAAACCTGGACTGAATCTAAAGATCTAAGTCCATTGCCGAGCAAGCTGTGTGCTGATCACACCTGCCCACTATCACCCCTACTCCACCCCTGCCCTTCCTGTCCACTCCCTTCTGCCCTCCCCAGCAACCACTTACCTGTGTTGTAGTGCTTCCACTTTTCACAAGCCCCCAATCTGCTATGGTATTGGAAGAGGGGTTCCGCACAGAACCCACCTTCCATTTCCGTGGCAGCCATTTTTGGTAAGTATTTGTATTAAACAACGGGTCATGTGCTTGTCCTGACCCTTTATTGCATACAAATGCATTGCTGTTGGCACAGCGGGCAGAAACCCAGGTTGTTAATAGCAATAATCACCCCTTCTAAGGGCTTCACCAGCTGGAAATTGTGTGGAGACCCAGCATTAACTTAGGCCTTGCGCCCTTACAGTCCGGTAAATGCTGCAGGAGTTTTTATACTGTACCAAATCATCATCTGAGTAGTCTCAGAGAACTTATCCTTATTGGAAAAGAGGTGCATTGTGCCCCTGCGAAGGGTTTCATACCATAGTCTGTGAGGGAGCAGAAAGTGGATGAGTTAGAGGAAAAAGGAAAGGGGGACCAAAAAGAGAACAAAAAAGTATAAGACAAATTGATAAGGTAAAAAGGAGAGAGGTAATGATTGTTTAAGCTTGGATGCAGGAAGCTCCAATAAACATGGAGTATGAATATAATCAGTGTAGGAAACGAGAAGTACGTTTCAAGGTGTCTGTAAAATTATCATCAAGAAACTTGATTGTAAAATATTAACAGTGTATGGTTGTGTGACAGATTCGAGATGTGCAGTAAGAAAGGCATGGTATCAACAGTAAGACAGACACAAGTGACCAAAGTTCATGGGTGGTTATTGAACTCTCGCAAGGGTGTGATAAACGCCTATCTAAACCTAAATCTACAAATGGGAGCAAGCTACGACCATCAAATAATAATAATGCAGTCCTAGTGGAGTCTTGTCAAAATAAAAGGGCCGATACTAAAAAACCTATTGTCAATCCTTACTGCTAATTTACAAATAGTGTGGGGTAGTGTTCATAAAAAAGAAAGAGGTGTTCACAAAATGATATGTCAGGATGTTCGGGCCGGTGGCCTACCTTTCCCATGTTTTCACATGGGGCAAGGCGGTTCACTGGAGCAAAGCACACACTCTGGCTTCTGCGGCAGGAGGATGCAGTTCTGTTACTAGCATCAAGACCTTCTGTGTCCAAGTCTCTTTACTTCTTAAAAGTCTCTTGACTCAGAAGGCCTGATGTACAAACAAATAAGATGCAAAAAGTTGTTTTCCTTTCACCAGTATTCAATTTGGGTGTTCACCCGGGATCCCCTTCAGCCGGGCTCAGATCCCCTTAAAAAATAAAAGTTCAATGTTAGATCCCCCTCTTCCGGGCTCAGATCGCTCTTATTACAGTGTTCAGAGAATATTCTTTCTCGGGTGACTCGCGGTTCACCCCGGATACCCCTCAGCCGGGCTCAAATCACTTTTTTCTACCCAATTAGTCTCCCTCAGCCAGGCTCGGACCAATTGCAGTATATTTTAAACCATCAAAGACTTTTGAATGTGAACAGGGACCCATTGCAGGACCACTTCAATCTCAAGATTCCCTTTTCTCACACTTAGCATCAGTTGGATACCTAGCAGAGACTCGAAGGAGCACCCACATGGTGCCGGACCACTCTGTCTATGCTATCTTTGCTTGGCCTTCCAAAGTTCAAGCACTCCTTTGGCTTTCAAGTATATTTGCGTCGCTCGTCACATATGTCTCACACACTGTTCTCTTTATCCTCATACAATGTTGCCGCTTGCAACCCTGGTTCAAAACATAGGCTAGTTTGGTATCAGTCTCTCTGACTTACCGGCTGTGCTTTCTTTACTGACGCTGCTTTGTTCTAGGTGCCAAGGACAGTACCATAACAGCAATTGCGCCTTCCCGCCATGGTTATCAACGCGGTAGAGCGCCAGGGCACCTCCGACACACGGTTCAGATTTGATCAGCTTTCGTTCCTGGTCTTAGGTCACCTGGATGACAGATCTCCGGGGACTAGCGGGTGATACACAGTCAGGTTTCTCACAGTGCTCAAAGAATTCATTGACTGGTAGAGGTTGATGTTGTCTGAGAAAGCATTTGATTACTCAGAAAAAAACAAGCCCCCGCATACATAATCGTATGACTGTCATACCAGAGGGTAATGACAGTCCAGTCCAGGATGGACCATATGATACAAGAGTGGGAAGGAAAAAGTGGGATAGGAGGTGCAAGGAGTTCCATCTTACTTGAAGCTTTGCAAGCCTTGGCACACTGCTCGTATGAACTGTTATAGCACCAATTCTGTGCATCTTGTGGTGGGAGCCCATGAACAAAAGAGAACCTCGGGGATTCCCATCCAATCACCACTCCCACTGAAGGGCCACCTTAAAACCTGTAGATCAGCAACCTCGATTTTAGAGCATCCCTATGCATCAGAAATGTCCAACATAGTTTGGTTGATCAGAGGTCTGAGAGGGTAATGTATCTTCGTAATGAGCACACAGAGGTTGTGTAATTAGGTGAGTAACGAGTACCAATATATCTAAAGAGGACAGCACATACATTAGGTGCATAGAGATTAGGACTCCTCTCTCATTAGTATGTTAAGTAAAATAAAGTATTCCAATCAAAACAAACAGCTATATCAAGTATAATGGTAATGGTAATGTTCATTTATAAAGCGCCTATACACAAGGCAAGTGTTTCAAAGTGCTTAAGGAGGGTGGGAACATGGGAAAAAAAACAACAGTCGTTCAGAGCCCTTGAAATTCTGAGATGATGATAGTCTGCATAGGCAGAGTAAGTGCATATAATACAATTAACAGTTGAGACAACAGCAAATAGGTCTGACGATGATTCTGCAGTTTTTCCAATTGCAATTAAGGACTGAAGACACGGGGGAACAGACAGATGATCTTCTGGCAAGGTGCATTTGGATCGTGCAAGTGCACAGATGGTTACAGGGAAGGTGGAGGTGGGGGGACAAGTCCTGGGGGGTGTTGGAGGGGTCCAAGTGTACCCTGTCGGTGGAGACTGGTGTAAGTGCAGAGAGAGCCACTCTCTAGGGTCATTTCTCAAGTGCAGTGACGGTGAGGCGAGTGCAGAGCCCGGAGGCAAGTGAGGGAGAAGACTGGTGGGGTGCCAGGGACCTGTGAGACTCTGAGGTACACCAGGAGGCCAGTCAGCAAGCTTTACGGCAAAAGGACGGAGAGTGGGAAAGAGCAGAGGGATAGGTTAGCAGTGTAGAGGGAGAGAGAAGGAAGAGGAGAAGAGGAAGGTCTTGAGGAGTTTCCGGAATTTAAGGAGATCAGGCTCAAGGCTGAGGGCGGCAGGAAGGCTATTCCAGAGGGAGGCCCCTGCTGAAGATAAAGATCTCCGTCCAAATCTCTGCTTGAAGAACCGGCTCACTCACAGAAGGTTGGAGGTAGATGAGCGCAGGGCTTGGGAGGAACAGTAGTTAAGTAGGCATCATTGCAGATAGGCAGGTCCCAGGCCCAGAAAGCCTTCTGGACAATGCAGAGGGTCTTGAACTTGATCCTTGCAGCCACAGGGAGCCAGTGAAGGGATTTCAGTGCAGGAGAGATGCGGTCCTTTGGCTTGAGGCCAAGGACAAGTCTTGTGGTTCTGTTCTGGATGAGTTGCAGAGGGCACAGAGCAGAAACAGAGAGGTTGAGGAAGAGGCTGTTACAGTAGTCCAGCCTAGAGAGAACCAGGACTCTGGAGACAGTGAGCCATTGGGGGAAAGTGACAAAAGGTAGAGTATCTCTGAGGAGGTGTAGCTGGTAGTTAGACTTTTTAGAGATTTCCGAAATGTGAGAGGAGAAGGAGAGAGTGGAGTCGAAGATTACCCCACAGTGTTTTAGCAGGTGGGTGCGGGCGCAGGGCCAAGGGAGGCTGGCCAGAGTGAAAGTGGGAAAGCGGGAGCAGCTGTCCCAATGCGAACAATCACAGTCTTACTGGCGTTGAGGCAGAGGTCATTTGCAGCACACCATGACTAAATAGAGGACAGACAGTCAGATATGAGAGAGGAGGAGGAGGAGGCTGAGGGTAGTGTGATGAAGTCGTATTTAACCATAGTTAAGTGGTTGCTATAAAATGTCTGGGAATGAATGCTTTTATCATAGTAAGCCAGTGTTTGTAAATAGAGAAGGAGTTCATGAGGTGCCTTCTTCTAATGAGAGCTGCTTAGGTTTTGGTTGCTAGGATAACCAAGGAGGATGCGGAAGAAACAGAGAACAACGGTTACACTTGGGCGTATTAGAAAAGAGAGGGAGAGAGAAGTCTAATGGAGCCTGTTGCTGTATTGAACGTGCCGTTGAGCTATTAAAAGAGTTTGGTTCAAGTTTATGAGGCGAACGTTCATCGCCGTGTGAAAACTTCCTGAAGTGTAGGAGAACGGTTATCGCCGTGTGAAAACTTCCTAAAGGGGAGGCGCCGTTGCGCTATAATAAACGTTCAGGTCCAGCTGGTGTGGGCTGATAGTTAAGGACCGTCTGAAAAGGATTGAAGAGGCGACGTTGTGGTAACAACAACTCCCGTATGAAGGTGACTGCAGGGACGGAGGCGTGTCTCTTCTCTTTCCGTCAATGAAGGGAAATCTCATTTGATCAGCTGGGATCCAGCTGATACTACAGCGAGGCAGAACCGTGGAAGCTGCAACGACAAGCAGTTTAAAATGGACAGAGTTATGGAACCGATAAGTCACAAGGAAACAGATGATCCGCTGATAAGAAAGCGCTACATTGAGAGAGAGAGGTAAAAGCCTGAAGTGACGAAACTGTTGAAAGGGTTTCGCTGAGAAGGTACGTGCAACCAATGAGGAAAAGGCTGTTTAAAAGACTGTGATAACAATTACAAGCAACACATGAAAGAGTCTTTTAAAGAAGAACAGAACGCAGTATCTTATGCTTGCAAACGATAATATAGGTAAATCGTTGTGGTACTCTGGGCAATCCCTTATAACAGTCATTTCTATATTGGGCAAACCCTGAACATTAAAAGTAAATATGAGAAGACACATGATGTCAGAAGCCTTTTATTAAAACATATTTCAGAAGGGAAAACCAGCCAATGAAAAGCTTGAGGTAAAAGAAACAGAATTAGAGAGCTAAGAGGAGGAGAAGAAAGGAAAAGACAAAGGAATAGAACTCATAGAAAAATAACAGAATAGATCCAGAGGATTGGCCGTAAAGAGACAGAGGGACAATAGTTGAAGCTGAAATAATATATAGACAGTGAGAATTTGCAAGGACGCTTACCTGAACATTCTTTGGGAGAGATCTTATTGATAGAGCGGTTTTCTTGAAGAAACTCGCTGAAAGACGTATCCTTTTCCTAAAACTGAAAGAAAGAGAAGAGTTCCTGTTAATAAAACTATTGGGCATCTTAATTAACCAAGAAAACTACTTACTGCCTCAGACTCTTTATTCATACCGTATAAGCAAGTACTTTACAGGTAGCCTGAAAGATAGTAGCGTGTCATCCACGCAACACTGGAAGTTAGAGGTGAAAGTGGCAATCACACATGCCAAGACAGCCATATAGATGTTGAAGAACCAGGGGGACAGGTTAGATCACACACAACCACAGGTTGAGAGAGCGATAGTCAAGAGAAAGGCTTAAAGTTCCACCTGGGATGGGCGGTCAGAGAGAAAGGAGGTTAACCACGCCAGAGCCTGGCCTGTGATTCCCAGGGTGTCAGAGACGTGCAATCAGGATGTTGTGGTTAACCGTGTCAAAGGCAGAGGAGAGGTCAAGGAGAATGAGGACAAAGGGAGTGTTAGTGTCAAGGTTTGAGAGCAGGTCTTCACGGGTGTTCAGAAGAGCAGTTCCCATGCCTCCGGATGCTCTAAAGCCAGACTGATGGTCGTGGAAGCAACCAATATATTCAGTGTGAAGGGTCAGCTGAGAGATAGCCAACTTCTCCAGGAGTTTGCCCAGGAAAGGAGTAATAGAGCTAGGGCAGTAGTTTGCCGTAATGGAGGGGTCAGCAGAGGGTTTCTTGAGCAGAGGGTGCACAAGGAAGTGCTTAAGAGCAGTTGGGAACACTCCAGTGGAAAAGAAGAGATTGCAGAGATCCGCCAAGGCAGGGGCTAGGGGGTCGATGTTGTCCTTAATGGTTTTGAAGGGGCAGGCGTACACCTGTTTGGATGAAGCCTTCATAGACCGGACCTGTCTGGCGACCTCATCGGGTGAGATGGGTGAGAGACAAGAGAGGGGATGTGAAGGTGGGGCTAAGGGAGGCTATGGGATTCCTGTATGCTGTGCTGTGGAAGGGAGGGAGGAAAGGATGTCTTGGGTTTTTGTGATGAAGTGTGCAGCCAGGGCCGAGCAAAGGTCCTGGGTGGGTGTGACAGAAGAAGAGGCTGCTGCAGGATGGGTAGTTCCTTACAGACTTTGAAAAGTTTGGCCGTGTTGTTTGATACAGCAGAGATGCAGGCTTGAATAAAGGCTCTTTTCTTAGAGTGGATGTAGAGTCGATATTGCCTTTGAAGGAGGCGGCAGGCCAGTTTAGTTCACCAAGTATAGGAAAGAGAAATTAACAGGGGAGCCCAAAGGGGCAACCCAGCCTAAGACCAAAAGTGGTACGAAACTATAACTTCAACCAAACACTATGGAGATACAATAAAACGTCACCTGTAAAAAGTGTAAAAGACTAGGTGAAAGGGGAAAAAGGTTGCCCTTCACCTAGGGACAAGGTAAAATAGTTGCCAAGTCCAAGGAAAACATTCTAGGGTCTATAAAAATCTTCCCTAAAAAAACCTCTTTCCAATTACTTGTCAGGCCAGGTTCACTATTCTGCCAGACCTCACCTTAGACTTTTCCAATAGTGTATTAAGTCTGGTTTACTCACCTGCCAGGTGTGATTTGCAAAACTCTTACTTTTAGTTTGTTCACACACACTTGGGGTTTCCCTTCCCCTGGTGTGTTCCTCCCCATCAGTCGCATACTTTCTATCTCGGAGATCACTCTGTACTGGGTTGGGTTTCTCTTTCTCAGTTTGTTCAATTCTGGTTGCCCAGGCTTTCCTGCGATAGTTGTGGGTTCCAGACCTTTCGTTTCATCTTTCCCAGTTTTCCCCAGGTAGATGGTGGCCATCAGCCCTGCTTTTCATGGTCCTAGGCTTCCCCTGGGTAATGGTGGGTCTGAGACCCTTGTTGGCGCCACTGTGCCCTGCCTCTCTTACTCCCAGGCTTTCTCCTGGGTAATGGTGCGTCCCAGACCCTTGTTGGTGGCACTCCGTCCTGCTTCTCTTGCTCCCAGGCTTCTCCTGGGTAATGGTGGGTCTCAGAACCTTGTTCGTGGCACTCTACCCTGCTTCTATTGGTCCCATGCTTTCCCTGGGCTTTTCTTCTTATTGCAGAGGTCTCGGGCTCAGCAGACAGATCCTTTCATCTCCGCGGTAGGAAGCAGCAGTCTTCCTCACGGTCCGGCCAGTCTCTACCTTTTGGGTATCCTGCCGACTACAGGACACTAAGGGACCACGCCACTGCTCCTCACGGGCATCCGTGGTCAGCAACTTCCTTGTAATTCCTCCAGGGAGGGACTGACTCTCCCTGGGTCTGCCTCCCTTCAGTGGAGCCAGGGCCCCAGCTTGCCTTCTGGTCTGGGTGGCTGTTCAGTCTTTTCTGGAGCTTCATGGGAGGCAACTGGTAATACTGTTCCTGTACCTCTTCTTCTCCAGGTATCTTGCTAGAAGAACTGAGTCTACTCAGTAGCAGTAGATTCAGGGCCCCAGCTTCCCTTCTCAGCTTGGTGATGGAACAGTCTTTCCGGGAGCTCCTAGTAGATAAAGACCCCTGTTGGTGCTCCAATGGTCCACCTGCTTTCTGGTTCAGAGCCTCCCATCCAGCAGCAGCATGTCCTCCTGGCTCGAGACTCCTCCAGGGACTAACTGACAACACTTCCTGGTCTCCCTCTATTTCTACTCTAAGTGAATCAATCAGAAACAAGCAACCACTAGACTGTTCCTTGGGGTTCTCCAGGGAGATCCTCATACTTCCGTGCATCTCCCTCGTCACAGCACTGATTTTCCAGCTCCCTTGATCGTTAATGGAGTTCCTCCTCGTCGCAGTACTAGGAAAGGGATCTTCACTTGGGTGAATCCTTATCTTCCTCGTCCCAGTCCTTATTATGTGAATGCTAGTATAGCATTAACTCATGATCCTATTAGGGAAGGGGCTGTTGGCAAGGTCATATAAAGGAGGTCTAGGGTCAGGTGATTGGCTGGGATACTGCATTTTCCCAGGACCACCATCAGTGGTTCTGTGAAGGGTCTCCATCCCCATGAGATCCACCCGCTGAGAACCACCGGCAGGGGAGCTATTGGGTAGCAGCCTCATCACCCTGGTCTCATAGAAAGGGGCTCCCCCCATGAAAGCAGTGCTGATACCCTGGGATTCGTCACAACAGCCTTAGCCTACCTGTTCTGTCCTCCAATCTGACTCTGAGACACTCATAACTAGATAGGTATGGACTTCTAAAGTATTCACTTACCTTGGGTTGGTTTTGTTTCATTTATTTTACCTGAAACACTTATTACAAAAGTATTTTACTTACCTTTGTAATTGCATACTGCCATTCTCGCAGTATACTAAAGTGCGTTACTTACTGTGAAATTACATTGGTTCTTCTATGTACTGATTGGCTGTTATAGTACTTAATTTTGACCTTACCTAAGTGTATATATAAAATAAACCATTATTTCTATATAACTTTAGTGTGTCAGTGTTTCCTTGGGCCTAAGTGTATACTTTAAGTTCTTAATACCACCTACAGCCCTTTCTATCTCCTAAGATAAGCCTGCTGCTCAGCCGTTTCTACCAACATACTTGTGTGGTTCAGGCCTATACTAAGAGTTGGAGCCCTGTGTCCCAAGTGTAGGTCAGCAAATGTGCTACCTTTGGTGCACTTTTGCAAAACTCCCTAGCAGCTCTCATTGCTAGATTTTTGTATTTTCGGTTCTAAATCTTGTTGCAAAAAAATCAATATGTTGAGAAATCATGTGTGTCCCAATTTACCGCAATTAGGGGATGTCGTCAAACTAGCATTCAAGAGGTTCCTGAGGTAGTTAACAGTGTGAAGAATCCTATAGATCAGTCACTGAAACCCTGCCTAAAGTCTCCTCCCAGGTGGCCAGGTAAAGGCAGACCCTTCCTGATCCTAACCTTGGGTGTGGTGTACTGCGGGAGGATCACCTTGGAGGAGACAGGGCCCAGGATGGTAAGGAGAACACCTGGGATGAGACTCAGTATTTGTCCTCTGAAAGGAAGTGCCTTTCTGGGTTGCCAAAAGATGTAATGGCATAGTGTCATTATAATGTCCTTAACCCTCATCTATCTGTAACACAGGGTATACATTCTGTTAAAGCTGATCAAGCCTTATGGACAGAAAGATCTTTCAGGGTATCTCAGGATAAACACCTTAGTTACTCCCAAAGGTATAATATAAAAGGATCTAAAGCGAATGCCTTGGATTCCATATCTTCCTCTATAACAACTAATTCTAACAGTCCATCTTTTAATTAGTTTAAGGGAAATACATCTACCCTTTAGTAATTCAATTATTAAAAGAGCTATCTTTGTTGAAGGGGACTACAAGTCCCATAATCCCAGAAGTACTGGGACGAGGAAGAGGAAGAGGGCTGAAGAGACATGCAGTTGCAATAGTCAGGAAATGAAGCCTAACAGCCCCCAAACCCTGAAGTGCAGAGGATGCACAGCGGAAGGTGTGCAGAAGAGCTGTCTTTCCCCATGTAAGCCTGATTGCCGGGATTGCCACGCAGAGAGCGTGCTGGAGACCGAGGTGAGGAGCAGTTATCAAGCCGTGGGTCTCAGGGGCGAGAGGGGCTCCATAAATGTGTGACTGGGCCGGTGACACCTTTACAGAGGAGGGGTGTGGGTCCCTAAGAAGCCAGATGCAGTAGAAGTTGTGGCAGAAGGCGTGGAAGCAGTGTGACCTGCAGAGCAAGTGTCAAAGAAGCCGGTGAGTGATGCATGGCCTTCTAACACCTTGCGTAAGCATTGCCAGCAACAGTATCCAGTTGACTGTTCACTCGTGTAAAATTTAAAGCAAGTAGAAATTGTTAATTGAAGCAAAATACCAGAACAATGTAAATGTAGCACTCACGTATAACATGGAAGTCAATTCACTTGCGTGAGAAGCTAACTCTGCTTAAATCCATTGTTCGATCTTTAAAATACTGTTACTATCTAACGGAGTGGTTGTGTGTCTCTAATTAATAGTAGTGAACGTTACAGATACCAAAACACAATCCATTGCCATCCCCTTGATACAGGACCCGGAGGAAGATTCTGAACCTGAGACATTCCAGCATTCACCTACATCATGCCGAAAGCACTCAAAAAAGGAGCCGCACGCCTCCGCAAGGAGCGCTTTACACAGGATGAGCTACAGGTCCTGGTAGACACCCTGCATGCCAATGCAGAAGTGGTGTTCAGCTCTGATATGCGCAAGGCCACCATAGCAAGAAAAAAACAAATATGGGACCTGGTTGCCCAGAGGGCGAGCGCTGTCGGCAACACCCCCCGCACAACAAGGGACTGCCGCAAAAGATGGGACGACCTCCGTCTCAGGGTGCGGGCCATCCTATCGGTCAACAGGACCCAGGCCCTGGAGACAGGAGGAGGCCCAGCATCTCCAATCAAGATGATGCCCTGGGAGCAGACCTGTGCCGACATGATGGGCCCTGAATCCATCGAGGGGGTCGGCGAGATGGAGTGCGGTGCCCCGTCATCCGCAGATGGAGGTGAGTGTCATGAGTGAAGACAGTAAATGCATTCCCAATTTAAGCCACCGCCAAGGGATGGGCAAGCAGTCATGTCACATATGCCCCCCCCCCCAATCATGCCGTAACAAGTGAGACCCAGGCTGATGCCACTTGCAAGGCTACAACCCATACTGCCCATAGCACACAAAGAGGCAGTCACTGTGAGTCAGCACAGTACTCTGCCAGCTTGATTGACCCAGACACCTGCATGCATTTACCATCCTAGCCCAGATCTATGTCCCACTCACCACCCAAATGTCACCCAAACGCTGCAACACCATTCTCATACCATAGCCTTGAAGCAATGCTGACCCCCAAATCATAGCTAATGCCATCTCTCTCTTCCACCCCACAGGCAGCGGACATGAAACTGAGGGCCATGAAGCCACCCAGCCCTCCACCTCCAGGGCCACAGGCAGGGGACAGCGGAAGCCTGTAGGAAGGAGGAGGCCACAGGCAACACCATCTGCACCAGCAACCCCCATGGAGGCTGCACAACCCCCACCCACACCCCTACCCATGCCTGCACTGGGAACGGACACATACCCCACAGTCCACTCGGAGGAATCCAGTGTGGCAGGGGAGCACGCTGCCATGTGCCTCATCGACGGGCCGGAGAGCCCTACATCGGTTCACCTATCTGACGTGGGGGAGACATGTGACACAGCGTACAGCCCGGAAACACCATCTCACACACAAGTCGCACTCAGCGACTCTGGGGAGAGTGACACCCCAATCCTTACAGGCCAAGGAGCACCACCTGCCTGTCCTGTATCCTCCTCCCCTGCCGAAAGCCCACAGAGCCCTGCACGGTCAACACCACGGCTGGCTACCACATCTGCCACACCATCCACGGATGGAGTGCAAGGGCAGCGCATCACAGCCCTGCTGGAGGACTTCCTACGGGACAACCGTCAATCGCAATCACAATGCCACAATGACCTGCAGGCCCTGGGTGAGGTAATCACTTCAAACACCAACCGCCTCTGTGAGGTGCTGGGCCGGATTGCTGATGCCCTGGAGGCAGCACACCCAAGACCACAGCCCCAGTGGGAGTACCCACCATCACAAAGTTCATCCACACAGACCAGCCCTGTCCGCCGGTCAATGCGGACACTCCGCCGCCAGAACATGAATCCCCCTGGCTCCGGAAGTGGCCAATGAACATCCTGGCACACACATTTGGGAGGGGGAGGGGGGTGAGGGTGTGTTATTGGGAGTTGGGGGGAGGGGGAGGGGGGTGAGGGTGTGTTATTGGGAGTTGGGGGGAGGGGGAGGGGGGTGAGGGTGTGTTATTGGGAGTTGGGGGGAGGGGGAGGGGGGTGAGGGTGTGTTATTGGGAGTTGGGGGGAGGGGGAGGGGGGTGAGGGTGGTGGTTTTGTTGTACACTTTCAGAATTAAATTTATAATACACGGGTTGTTCATTCACTCAAACAGAGTGGACATTGATCATTTTGCTTGTGTATTTTAATGTCGCACAGTACATGGTGTACATATATCCCCACACCCCGTGGCCAATGTCCTCTCATCCTGAAACCCTCAGCTGACTTGTGAGTCAGAAATATTGTCCAATCAATGCTTGACGCACAGAACGTCCCTCCTGTGCATCGGGACCCGGCTGCTGTCCTGCCATTCCTGCCTCCTCCCCCTCATCGTCATCTGGTGGTGGCACTTCCATGTCAGGGGGCAGTGGCACGTTCCGACCGATGCACATGTTGTGTAGCATTACACATGCCATGGTGATCTTGGACACCTTCTCGTGGCTGTACATGAGTGCCCCACCTGAACGGCTGAGGCTACGAAATCGTGCCTTCAAGAGCCCGAAGGTCTGCTCTATCACCACGCGTGTACGGGTATGGGATCTGTTGTAGTCCTCCTCGTGCCTGTTCTGTGGGTTGCGGACGGGGGTCATGAGCCACGGCTTCAGAGGGTAGCCAGCATCACCTGCATGGAAGTGGAAAAGAGGTAATCGTGTGTGCCCTAATTTTTGAAAATTGTACTGGTCATGCATGGCCGCAGATGATTACTGGGATGAGCATGCATCCCACCCTTCCCAGGCAGGTAGAGTATGAACCCCCCCTTCCCAGAACTACTCACAGCCCCAAAGCAACGCCATGGCCCATTCAGATGACTCACCAAGCAGCCAGGCACGACGTCCGGCATGTCGCTCCATGTAGCGTGGTAGTGTTGAGTTCCGCAGAACCAAGGAGTCATGAGTTGATCCGGGGTATCGGGCATTGCAATGTGTGATGGATTTACTGGCATTACACACCATCTGGACATTGATGGAGTGGTATTGCTTGCGGTTGCGATACGGCACCTCCATGGCATGCGGGACCACCAATTCAACGTGGGTGCAGTCGAGGGCACCTATGCAATTTGGCATGCCTGCCAGAGCATAGAAGGCAGCTTTGGTGTCGTAGATCTCCTGGGGAGTCTGGGGTAGGGATATGTATTCCCTTGTGTGGGTGAGGAGGGCATCCAACACTTCTTTGAGTATCCGTGAAAATATGGGCTGAGAAATGCCATGCATTTGCCCCACTGTATGCTGGTAGGTGCCTGTGGCAAGGAAGTGGAGAACAGACACTACCTTCAGTTGAGGGGGGATGGCAGTGCGTATTTCTATGCGGCTCACGATATCATCATGTATCATGTCCACTATGCTGGTAATGGTGTCCCAGTCAAGCCGGTACAGGGTGTGGATCTGCTCTGGTGTGAGGTTGAAGGGGGTGGCTCTGATGCGGGGGATTGGGGGCTGCCGGCGTGGTAATGGTGGCTGCACCGGTAGGGCATGCTGGCCCTGTCTCACCCTCCTTCTCCTCCTGTGTATCCTCTGTGGTGGTGGCTGTGGTTGTTGTTGTTGCTGTTGTAGTTGTTCTTGCCTTGCAAGCAGGGCCGCCAGCTCCAGAAATGCTGCTACAATCGGTATCATTTTGGTGTGGGAGGGGGTGTGGTGTGTGGGTGTGCTCCTTTTGTGCTGTGCCAGACTCCATTGCCTCCACCTGTGCTGATTGAGTGCACCTGTTCCTCTTGGAAACACTGCTCAGGGTCCTTTACACCTTCTCAGCGATGCCGGTATTTACTCCATGGCGGTAAGGTACTTTGTGGTCTTGTGGAGGCCGTTTTTTCCATGTCCGCTTTACTTGGGATCAGCTCCGGTTTACGCCATGCCGCTAATTACGGCATGGCGTGTCGTGCGCGTGCCACTAAACCGCTATTTACGGCATCGTACTTTACGACGCCGTAAATAACGGTGTGGTGGGTCAGAATGGCCCGTAAAGGGAAACGATGCCGGTATTCCTTTACCGTCATCATTTTTCCCTTACCACCCAACTCGGAATGAGGCCCATTGACTTTGAAGCATCAAGAACTGATTTGAGACATTTCTTTCTTTGGTTGAACACAAACAGAATTGACTGTGAATCCTGGGTAACGGAAATCACCAAGGACATTGGAAGGCTATTCAGAGACTCTGAATGTTGCTTATGTTATGTTGCATTGCCATGTATTTTCTTAGTGTATTTGTTGCTTAGTGTGAGGGCCAGATATCCTGTGTTACAGTGTTTTCCCTTAGCTTTGGTTAGGCAGGGAAATCCTCAGCAGAGTAGGCTTAGTGAGGCATTTTTGAACATATTTCTTTTAAGAATAAAATGGCATATGTTGAAAAACCACAAAGCGAGGAATTCAGAGTAGAAAGGAAACCGTTGGGTTGAACACCCAAAAAGGAAAGGAAAAAAAAGTACCATTATCAATATCACACACAAGGGATCGCCACAGTGTACACTGCTAGTCTTCGCTGATGCAGAACAATTTACAAAGTGAGTTTTGTCTGAATAGCAGAGGCCTGAGAAACAAACACACCAGAAGTTCTTTCAATTTAAAGGAACGTTATGTCAGCTAATCCAAAAATTTCACTCATACCAAGAAATCCCTTCTGAAGACATGCTACAGCGGCGGTTCCTTATGAATGGTGCGCATGGTGTAGTGCATCATAACAGAAACGTCACCTTAATAACATAACTCCATACAGTCCCCATAATTTTGCCGCGTCTTGTTCCTTTTTACCTAATCCTAACCTTATCTACGGAACAGAAAAGCAGCTACGAGTGTAGCTGTGACGATTCTCCACTGGAATCTGCACGTTTGTAGCATAATCGGAGTTGCAGAACTTGAGGGGATCCAAGTAAAAGTAACCCCCCCACCCCAACTTGATTCAAGATGGCGGACGGAGGTCGCTCCCGAAACCGATGGTGAAGGAGACGGCTCCCTGCAGTGGGCGCATACGGCGGTACAGCAAGAACGAGAAGTGACCGTGAGGGGCCCCGCTCCACCACCAGGACACACTGCGACACTCCACTCCAGTGACCGCTCAGCGCACCCTGCAGACTGACCGTGGTCACCTAGCCGGGGAGGAGAGCAGAGGAGTTTGCCCTGAGACGCTGGAGGAACGTAGCCGTGTCTGCATCCCGACGCAGCTGAGCAGGCGAGCCGGCGAGCTGCAAAGGGAAAAGAAACACACCCGAAGACGCGGAGGTGGGCTCTAAGAAGGCGTCGCGAGGACTCCAGGGAACCCTTCCTCCCGACCGGTCCCGGAACATGTCAGCTTCATCGGACAGCTGGAGGTGAGGAGAATCAAGGGTGGAGCGTGCTGCCATCGGGGCCTTATAAACTTTCAAATAAAATTGGACCATGGTTGGGCACCGCCGTTACATTAACAGGGTCTTCGCCTGAACGGATCCGCTGGCCTAACACTCGTGGCCCCTCACGGATACCGATAGACACTGGCCCATAACCTGGGGAGCTCCAAACGCTACATAGGGACACCCCAATTAAAGCACCTGAAATACCTGGAACCAAGCGCTGAGAGCACCAGAAATCAAGGGAGCAATTTCCCCCGCAGCAACCCAAGCACTGCACGTCTTGGATACCCTGATCACCACCCCAACACAGTGCTGGTAATCGACCCGGCTCATTACCAGTGCGGGCTGCACAATTCAGACTTTAACATGGCCACCAGAAGCAAATTGAAATCAGCCACCATGAACACTTTTGTCTCCACCAAAACTAGGGCCCCTGTGGAGGCGTGCTCTCCCACTTCTGAACTTGCACAGACAAAAGGAGGGGAGCCCCCCGATATTCAAACCCAAGTGCTGGATGCCATTGCATCGCTCCGATCATTCATAGACACTAGAATCAATGAATTTAAGTCTGAAATCCAACTTATGAGACAAGACGCCCGGAACTTAACCGAGAGAGTGACACAACTGTCGAGACAAACCTAAAGGAAACGTCAGACGAGACTACTGAACTGAAGGCCACGGTTGAAGACTTAGAGAGGAAGGTAGCAGTGCTAGAGGCAAGATCTGAAGAGGCCGAAGGACGGGCCAGACGGGGTAATGTCAGAATACTCGGAGTACCAGAGGGCATTGAAGGCTCGACCCCACGACGACCTACATAGAGTCTTTGTTACAGCAAGAGATAGGCGCCGGGAGACTAACACAAGGGTTCGCAGTCGAAAGGGCACATTGATCCCTACAAAAGCCACCACCACCGGGCTCACACCCTCGTCCCATAATTGCTAAAATTCTTAACTTCCAGGACAGGGAAACTATCCTGAAGTACTCTAGAGAAGAAGGACCCATAGAACGTGGCAACTCCAAAATAGCTATATATACCCTGATTACACCCAGAAAGTACAGCGAGAGAGTTACTCATTTGTGCCAATTAAGGCAAGGCTCAGACAGTTAAACCTAAAATACATGCTGCTCTACCCTTCCAGATTGAAGGTAATACACAAGGGGCGTGCGTTTTTTTTGGAGTCCCCTGCTGCCGCCAATATGTGGCTAGACGGAAGGCAAAGACGCTCACCCTCGGGAAGACCGAGATGAGTCCCGATGAAACACGCAAGATAAGGTACTACCTGTGAATTCGCGTCCTCAGAAGAGAAATGAAGCGACCAGCAACCAAGAAGGTAATCCACACGATAGATAGCTACACAGATGCGGCCCTCGTTTGGCCCTTCGACAGGCACAAGGCACGACCCCCACGAACAGTCCAGGACAGGCCAGTTGCCTGTTCGAACCCACTCGTGCCCGATACCCAGATGGGTTTAGAAGGTGCGAGAGCGCCCGAGCGCCACAGGAGAAGTGTAGCCGCTGGGCACACCAGTTCCAGTTCTGCTAACCGTTTTGTTAGTTATGCAGTCTTCAAAACACTAAGGGGGGAGTGGAGGAGGTCCAGTTGGCCTCGAGGACCGAGTATGGACAAAACCCAGAGCTTATACACGGAACCTTATCACCAGGGGCTGAGGCCGCCCGGTGACACCTGGGGAGATCAGAAAGATTGGAATAAAGCACTAACGCAATGGCATCCCAACTCAGGGTGGTGACGTGGAACGTGAGGGGAATGGGCACATACCTGAGAAGGAACCGGTTTTACTCTTACCTGTGCAGAAAGAAGGTCTCGATAGCAATGTTGCAGGAAACCCATCTTGCAGAGGAACCCACATCCAAGCTGTCCGAGCGACGGGGAGGGACCGGAAGAGGGGCACCCTATTCCAAGTTTGCCAGAGGAGTATTCACATGGGTAAACCCGTCCGTGTCCTTCCAACTGTTGGGCCACGAAGCTGACAAAGAGGGCAGATTCCTGATAATGTGGGGAACTATTGAAGGCTTGGCAGTATGCCTGGTTAACTCATACTTACCACAACATGGAATACCTTCACACCTCAAGATGCTAAGTGCTAAAATGATATTCCACAGGGAGAAAGCACTTATATGGGGAGGCGACTTCAATTGTATCAGGGACGGTTCTAGGGACAGATCGGACCCCCCACGCCACCCAAATAATGCTGCAACTAACGTACTAAACAACACCATAGACCACCTCGACCTAGTGGATATTTGGAGGGACCGTGAACTGGCACAACAGGTGGAATCCAGGATGTATCTAGGCAGATCCATATCAGATCACTCTCCGCTGGTAATGCTTTGGACACTCAAAGGACCCAGACCATAAATTCCGGTATGGAGAATGCCACCGACAGCACTCACAGACCACGCATTCAAGGAGGAACTTGGCATCAAGCTGGAGGACTACTTAGCCATCAACAAAGGCTCAGTATCAAGTAGGGCCACGCTGTGGGAAGCCATGAAGGTAGTGACACAGGGAGAGGTGATATCGGGAGCGGGAGGCATCCGCAAACATCTGAAAACGGAACTGGAAGTTCTGGAATCCAAGATTACACATCTGAAGTCCGAAATCGATGCCTCACCGGACACCGAGTCGGACCTAAAGAAACCCCGGGAGGAATGCCTGTCCGCCTAGAATAGATTGTCCAAATTCGACTACGCAACTTATATAGCTAAGGCACACAAAGAAGCGGACAAACCTGGGAGGATGCTGGCCTGGCTTTGCAAACGGGAGCTCCCAAGGCACCTCCCAACTGAGATCACGGACGAAAGGGGGACAACCCACAGGACGCAGCAGGATATTAACCGTGCGTTTGCAAACTTCTATTCTAATCTGTATACACATGGCACGGAAATATCTTCGGAGGACATAAGAGCCACCCTGGAGGAGATTGAGCTCCCAAGATTGTCAGACGACCAGAGAGAACTACTGGACGTGGAAATCAGTGCAGAAGACGTAACGGAGGCGATTATATCACTAGCGACATGCAAGGCCCCCGGGAGTGACGGACTTCCGCCAGAATTCTACAAGGCATATGAAGCGACTCTCACCTCGATACTACACAAAGTGTACATGGAGACATACGAAAAAGGAATCCTACCCAACTCCATGAAAGAAACAATCATTATTCCTATACTTAAGCCCAATAAACCTAGTGACAACTGTGACTCATACCGCCCAATTGCAATGCTAAACTATGATTGCAAGATTATGACCATGATCCTGGCCAAAAGGCTGGCGAGGGTGGTGGGAACCCTGATCCATGATGACCAGAATGGCTTCGTCCCAGGACGCAACACCACAGCAAACCTGAGGAGACTCCAGCACATCATGGCAGAGACATACGACAGAGACGAAGATCTAGCGGTACTGTTGGCCACTTACTTCAGGAAACAACACTTTGACGCAGGTATCGGGCTGGGCAATGTTCACTCCATAATATCCTTGTATGCGGACGACGTTCTTCTATACCTGAAAGATACACACCTTAATGCACAAGTAGCCCTGGATATCCTAGACAACTACGCCCGATACTCCGGGATAGAATTTAGCAGACTAAAATCCTGTGCATTCCCACTGGCTAGACTCAGGAACATGGATAATTCTGACCTCCCGGACGTCGAGATAAGATGGCAACCGGTGAAGTTTCGGTACCTAGGAATCGATGTGAGTCATACCCCTGAACGTACACATGAATATAACACAGAAAAAGCAATAAAAGGCCTCCACAAACCCATGAACTTTTGGTCAAAGCTACCGCTTACAATGATGGGCAAAGCAGCAATTGTCAAAATGATAATCCTCCCCCGACTCTTATATTATTTCATGAACGTCTGTTTCTCCCTTCTTCAGAAAACTGTAATCGTTAATCAAGGACTTCATATGGGGGTCATCCAGACATAAGGTTTCCTTCTCCACACTCACGCTCCCATACAAAGAGGGAGGGATACAACTACCGGACCTTCAAAGGTACTACCTAGCTGCACAGCTTAGCCATGTGTCGAAATGGCTCTCCGATGACCCGTCAGCCGAATCTGGGCTACTACGGCAAACACCCTCCAAGTTATTCCCCAAAGAAATGCTTTGGAACCCGATGAAACAACTATCAGAAGTCCCCATGATTGTCAACCTGGGCAGGCAAATATGAGCCAGAACTTGCTTCCTCCGACAATGAAAACACCCCTACACTCCCAATACTCCCACCCTGGTTGATGTCTGCAAAACCCTGACAGACCTTGCAATGGCCAGAAACTGGGAAAAAGCTGCAATTTATACATGGGGCGACATGTTCGAAGAAGGCATATTCAAAGAATTGGAATCACTACAAGCTAACGACGGAATCCCGAGTGGCCAATTCCTGTGGTACCACCGCCTTAAGAAGACGGCCAAAACACAATGGACAGCCTGGCCGGAAAACCCGCCCCAGACCCCCTCCTCCAAGAAATGTACGTCCTAGCAGATGGCTGGAAGCCGGTTTCCCGCCTATACAGTAAACTGGTCGACAGACCCAACCCGAAAAGCGCATCACTGAAGCAAAAATTGGGAAACTGAGTTAGAAATCGCACTGACAATGAATGGGAGAGAATACTAATATACCCCAAGGAGGTGTCCAGAAACACTAGATTTAAACAGGTCCAATTAAACGTCTTATATAGAAAGTGCATGACCCAACCAAGAGTTGCTGCCTTCAATAAACAAGCATCTCCAGAGTGCCCCCGGTGCGGAAATGACAATGCTGACATGATTCACATGTTCTGGACTTGCACCAAAACGGCGAAATTCTGGTCTATGGTGAAAAACACCTGCACAAACGCTGGACTAACGCGATACGAATGGAACCCGAAGGAATGCTTATTAGGGGCTCATCCCAGACTGAGCAAATACAGGCACCTAGTCAAACTAATGGACATAGCCTGCATTCTCGCAAAGAGATCTATAGCAATGGCATGGAAGTCACCGAGGGGTCCGAGACATGAACGATGGCTTAAAGACTTGGAAAGATGGACGGAAGCTGAGACCAGAGCCTGGCAAGATGGAACCAACTCAGGCGGGGATAATGCCAACAACACCCTAGAAGCATGGAAGGCCCTACTGCGTGACATACAGTTCGCCGCTGACCACAAACCCCCATGAGAACACACCCCTATAAGTGCTTGATTGAGGACCACCTCTGAACCGAAAACCCCTAGAACTCAACCCCTCAGGGCTTCTGAACCACTGGACACCTATCCCCCTCCCCAACCACACTCCCAGGACCAATATACCGCATTGTGAAGACTGTGTTGGTTATCTGTTTGTTATGGTTATTGTTTGATAACTGTTGAAGTATGAGTGTATTTTTACAAATGTCAATAAAATGCTTTAAAAAAAATAATAATCTTGCCAACAGTATTTACTCACCTGCGCGGTCCGCCTCGATCATGCACCCTTACATTTACTTATTGATTTCATTGCTGGTAGTAAAAATGGTATGCAGATGTGCAGCATAACCAAATACACCGCTAATAATGTCTGAGCATTTTATTTGGTGCACAAAGAACACAGATTCGTGACAACAATGGCTTCATGAATTGCGGAATATTCGCTTACAAGAGCAGAGCTGAACTATATGGCCTTACTGTTCAAATGGGCAATAGGGTATTGCCAACATTGACAGCCTGCCAGGCTACATATAGTGAGCCAGTTTTGTGGGCCTATTGTGAGACTGAGTACTGTGGGGTTGGGCGTTTTGACCAACTTTAGCTTCACAGTGTGTGCACCATTTGCCACCCAGCTTCCCACAAAGGTGCATCATTCGCAATAGGGGCTTATTTATTTTTCCTGTGCAACCTTGAGAATCAGGATCTTGTACAACTTGTCGCATTGACCACTGAACCACCTTTTTGCTGCATTTGTTTGGGGGGCAGCACCCATACTCCCTCTCGGACCAATCCCCCCCACCTCCCACTACCCTAAAAATCATATTTCTATATTCCCTTTCCCTGCCTCCCCTAAAAAAAAACGCAGCAAAAAATACAATAAAACGGCCATTTCTCCAAATTGTGTGAAACGGCTACGATGAGGTGGGCGGATACCACGAAAAAGACCAAAATACAAAAACATTAAAAAGACATAACATATTGATCAAGATCCAGAAATATGCCATCTTAACCTCCCCAACTCATCCACAAGGCCTGCTCGTTTCTCCCTCCACCTCTCCTCTGGCCAGAGTAGGAAATGTAAACACTCTGTGAAGTGAAAGAAAGCTAAGCACATCCAGGTGTCTTCTATCTTTGTTTCCACCCACCCCGCCACAAGGAAAGCCAAAGAAGAAACAAACATGTCTTCCTATTGTTGCTTGAGTGAGCAACCAACTATGGTTTACAGGACATGGATATTGTCAGATCTGGTCTGCATGCATTAAGTCTGCAATGCACATGGAGAGTAAAATATATGAAAAAACTGTTTACTCTTATGTTCTTGCCCAAATGCCTGTAAAACTGTTTCTGAGAATGTAATGTTGGAATGTTTTAGATGCTGCTAAATGTAACATTTGATGAATTTTCTCCCAGCGCGAAATGCTCAGCAGCTGTGTGAACAACAGAGGCAGAAGTCTCCAGAATTCTACAGCAGAGCGGCGTCTGAATCCAATGTATTCTTGGACAATTTCCGCTACCCCGAGCACAGTTACAAGGAGCAGGCCTTTGATACCCTGAGCCTGGACAGCTCTGACAGCATGGAAACCAGCGTGTCCGCCTGCTCCCCAGACAACATCTCCAGGTAAAGGATAACTTGGGAACACATCAAAGGAAATCCCTTTCTCCCATGTTGAGCTTTTAATAAAGATCCCAAAAACCATGCTCAAAATGATATGTATCTGTTTAAAATTATGCCGTCGTTGTCCGGATACAATTCACAATTGAAAACAGTTCACTGTAAAATCGCAAGCCAGTGTAATAAAAGTGTTTCTATTTCCTTTATGTGTCCTTAAAACGTTTTAAACATTTTATTTTTAATTGTTCATTTGTAAAGCACTTGATACCAACAAGTGTTTTCTTAGAGCAGGATCAGAATGCTGTTGACCCTGAGCTATCCTTCCATCCCCTTGACAGATTTAGAGGGAACATGCAATATACTGCATACTTCTTGGTATGGTATGGTATTGTTTATTTATATAGTGCCTATGCACAGGCAAGTGTTTCAAAGCGCTCAAGGAGGGTGGGAACATGGGGAAAAAACAAGCAGTCGCTCAGAGCCCTTGAAATTCTGAGACGATAATATTCAGCACAGGCAGATTAAATGCATACAAAGTACATTTAACAGTGTGGAGGGCAGCAAACAGGCCTTATGGCGATTCTGCAATTTTAGACAGTGCAATTAAGGGGTGAAGACAAGGGAGAACAGACAACGATCTTCGGCGCAGTACGTAAGGATCGAGCAAGTGCAAGGAGGGTCACAGGGAGGGGGAAGGAACAAGTGCACCAGGTCGTTTGAGACTGGGGTAAGTGCAGAGAGAGCCACTCTCTTGGGTTAATATCTCAAATGCAATGAGTGGGGTAGGGTGTGGGGCCCTGAGGCAAGTGCGAGCGGGTATCGGGGACCAGTGAGACTCTGAGGTACGTCTGGCGGCCAGTCAGCAAGCTATATGTAGGAGGAGGGAGAGAGGGGAAAAAACCAAGAGCTATGTTAGCAGGGTAGTGCGAGAGAGAAGGAAGAGGAAAGTCTTGAGAGTTATCCGGAATTTAAAGAGATCTGGCACAAGACAGAGGGTCTCATGAAGGCTATTCCAGAGGGAGGCACCTGCTGATGATTAGGATTCTTCTTGCAACCTTTTGATGCGTAAATGGATGACATGAGTACTGATATTATTTCAATTAATTGTTTTATATAGGTCTATGTATATGTATTTCTAAAGCGCAAACTATCTCCTCAAGGCTTCTACACGCTCTCAAATGCTGAATTTCAGAATGTGTAGCCCTCTGACAGAAAGGTATTCATGTTGTGCTTCATATGATGTATAATCAGTTCTCACTCGCTTAGAATTTTAAAAGATCAGATGCTGACCTGCTTTATACTGGCAGGGGGTTTCATAGTTTAGCCATCTGGGATGAAAACATTCTTCCTCCAAGATGAGCATGACAAAAATGTGGGCTTTTCAGCAGCCTTAATGAAAAAAGACGGATGGGTTAAGGAACATTTTAATTTCTGTGCTAATTCCCTTCAATCTTAGAGACCCCCCAGCTCTTTCACTGTTTTTGGAGTCTGACAAACTCCATAGGCATCTGCTTTTTGTATAGTGACACAGAGCACATTCAGTGTAGTGTCATTGAGGAATTCTTTGTATTTCTCTTAAGGTTTAAATACCGTTTCTTGGGTGAACTACTGTTTCCAAGAATAGTAAGGTGGAAGTGATCTTACTTACCTTTTTACTTTGCGGGTCCAGCGCACACCATCTTATGTGGAGTGCTAGGGGTTACCTAGTAGCCCCTTATCCCACTATCTCATGTAACAATTTTTGTTACCCTCACTACATTAAATGGCTGATGGCAGTGGTTTAATTTTTACTACCAAAGTGCGTTTTTACCGCAGGCTGAATCCTCACCTGCAGTATAGCACCCATGGGTGACCGTTTTGTCAAAATGGCCCCTGTCTTCTTTTTTGTGGCATTTTCTGTTTGTAAGGTCTTTCTTGGCTTTTACTCTGTGCGTTGAGACAGGTTTGAGCCCTTTGTGTGTTTTGCCTTTGGTGGGCTTAAGCCCTGAAGCCCGCCCCTGGCTCCAGTGTGCATGAAAGGGCAGGAAGTGAGGGAGGATCACAAAACTCCCCTGTCCTTTGTCTCTAGGTATGCCTGCAAGAAACCAGTCCTGATTGGCCGCATTGGCTGTCCTTTAAGGACAGCCACCCTGCTCTGTGATTGACAGCCTAAGCTGTCAATGAATGGGAAACTCGCATAAAAGGTGAGGGTTTTGGGACAAGAGGCAGAGGTGACCACTGGAAGAAACATCCGAAGAAGAAATCATGAAGAGAAGCCCACTGCAACCTCCTGGATCTTGAATTGCCTGGTGAAGCCCTGCTGCTGTGCTGACCTCCTTTTTCGCATCGACAGAGAAGCTCCAGACGGGACAACTTCTTCCCTTGGGTTAGTGGGACCAACTAACCCAGAGACGAACTCCACTTTGGTGCAATCCCCAAATTGCTGCAGAAGCCCAATGCCAGGGGTCGAGTGTCCATAACTGAGTGCAAGTTCTCCCGATCCAGAGTCCCCTCACCAGAGAGCAGCACCAAGGGAGCAAGGAAAGTCCAACCAGAGATATTCGTTCTGCATCAGTGCTGTTTGCTAAGCGCCGAAACCGCGAAGAGCCGCTGAAACAAAGAAAATCTGGAGCTGCCAAAGCCTTTCCTGAGTACTGCCGCAGGATCACTCCAAACGTCCTCCCTATTGTCCCCACGACTGCAGCTCAGGACCCAGGGTCTGCTTGGCTGTAGCAAGACGAAATCCAGCTGGACAACTTTCTTCAAACCAGAGGTACTTTTTGGGCTTTTTGGGCTTACCTCATTGCCTTAAGTCATGCTTTCTCACTTGAGAATTGAACTTGATTAATTTTCTGATATTATTTCAACTGCCCTTACTCAGGCCTAACAGCTCGGGTTTCTTCAGTGATTTTTTTGAACTAACTAACTTTGTGAAAGACTGTATCCAAGCAGTGCATCAGAACTATAGACTTTATCCAATTGACTTTGGCTGTCCTGGCTCCCTAAAGGCACCCTTTTGAATCCATTGACTTTGGCATTGCTTGTCCCTCATAGGTTGTAATTTGTTGAACACTTTTACTGCTAGGAAAGGCTTACCTAGATTTTATTGGAGGATTCCAATCGATTTTACTTTGTAAGAAAGTAGATTCTAACCTTTCGTATTCTAGAATGGCCTCTGAGGGAGTAGTAGTTTAAGGCAGCAGCTCCTGATCTCCACCCTAGCAACCATCTGAAACCAGTTGATATTGACTGAAAATGTCTGGAAAAAAGAAAATGAACCTGTGGACAATTCTCTTTCCAAGAAGCCCAAACAGGTTGCTGAGGATCTTGATGAAGAAACTCTGAGCTGCGCTGAAATTTGCAAACTTCTTAAGCAGGTAGCCAATGATATGATTGAAGTAAAAACAACTTTAAATGACTTATCTGGGGCAGTCAGTGGTCTGGAAACACGCATGAAAGATGTTGAAGGCAGGACTGCTGGCTTGGAAAGGGAAGCCTCGGGTAGTTACATAGCCTACCAGGAATTGCAAGAAGGGATGTCAAGGCTCCAACTGGCAAATATGAATTTGGAAATTCAAGCTAGAAATAACAACTTGCGCTGATTGGCATCAAAGATCAACCAGAGCCTAACTTGTTCACTTTGGTTACTAATATCTTTCAAAAGAGCTTGCCCGGAAGTAATGTGCAGTTTGGATGTGGTTTTCAGAGCTGGAAAACTAGAAACTGGAAAACCACGGCAAATAATTGTGAAAATTGTAAAGGCCTCCATGAAGGAAGACATTCTGCGTATTGCAAGGTAACAGGTTTCTCTATTTTGGGAAGGAATCTCATTTTGTATTTACCCTGATTTCCCAAAGGAAGTGGTTCTTAAAAGGAAAGCATTTTGGGATGCAGAGCGCATGGCTAAAGAACGGGGACTTAAGACTTCCTTGCTGAAACCTGCTATTTTAAAACTTTTCCTGCCAGAAGGAATGAAGCTTACAAAGGCTCCTGAACAAGCCTGTGCCTGGCTCAAAAATTATCCTTGCCTGATTGCACAAACAAAAACATAATTTCAACTCTACTACAATACTATGTTCTTATTGAATAATTTAATATTATTGTTATTATTATTACTGTGTTATTGTTTCATTAATATTTAACATTTACTTGTTGTTGCTTGAAATTTGAACTGTAGCGGTTGAACAGCTATTGCGCGTGAGATGCCTTCTTTTTCTCCTGCTGTTCATGGAAATACGAGGCCGTGTTAGAGAAAGGGACCCAATGTTGTAGGATATGTTGTTACGTTGCGTAGGAAGTGATTGATGCTCCATATTGATGGTGTGCGTTCGATTATATGAGTTCATCGCAGCGTTTGTGTGTGGATGTGCTTTGATTTTGGTGTGGCTGCTCAGGTATGTTGCATGTTTACACTTCTACCAGCATGTTTATTTGTTTATACATTGATGATGTCGGGTCTTCTGGTGTCGTGTTGGGTGTTCGTGAGGATGCGGGGTGGGTTACTTCTGTTCTGTTTTCTGCTTGTCCCATCTTTGGATCTTCGGCCATGGTTTTTGGAGGTGCTGGCGGATGATGACCATGTGGTATGTCATCACACAGGCCATGTGTGCAAAGAGGATAGACTTCGGAGACTGATTCATTGCGCTCACCAACCTCGGGTCTGAAGGCTGGTGGGGGAGGGAACTTAGAGGTTGAATTGGGGCTGGAGGAGCTTTCACATGGTCGTCCACAAGCACCGCGGTTGAGGGGTTGAGGATGAGGTGTGCGGTCTGCATGGAAGGTGGCCTGGCGCTGCTGACTTCACAGATATTTTTCTGGTGATAGCTGGGTCAAAAACACAGATGGGAGCAGCTTTGCTCGCACTAAACGAAGTGCATTATACCTACTAGGATAGTTGAATATGCCTGCATGCTTACCTCTATTAACGTGCAGTTTGTGTAATGAATCTCGCATGTAAAGAATCTTGGATGGAATGTATACTAAAAGAAGGCTTTTGAATAAAGCATTAGTAGTTTAACTTAACTTAACTTCTGGTTCTTTTAAAAGTCATCCATTCTTTAATTAAAATAATGTAACCGAGAAAAATTCATCATGTCGTCTGCAGTAGTCTAAAGTGCATCTTCCTGTCAATATTCTCTCATAATTCCACTTCAAGTGATAACTAATCTACCACATCTTCATCACCCTGGCAATGCTGAGGTGAGGTCCCCTGCAGCCCTGTGATATTTTTGTGCATTGTTTTAATTTGAGGCTTAGAAGCGCCTCGGCGCATTGTAGTTATCCCTGCCTCTCCTCCTGTGTTCTTTCCCGGCCTGGTGTCCCACCGCCTCCGATTGGCCAGCTATACCAGTGACCCGTGTGATTACTTGCAAGGCTGAATAGGCAAGCCTAAAGTGAAGCAAGCATTTAACTTTAACTGCATCCATTGGGGAGTGGACATAAAGCGGTCATATGGCTAAATCTGAGTAATAGGTCTGGCAGGAGAATGAGAAACGGTTTTAATGGGCTTTGATTGGCAGCCCGTGAAAGGCCAAGACGTAATGATCATAAAGAGGTCAAGAATCCAATATACTTTAGATCTGTTCTGCTGGTTATGTTCTCTTAGTCCGCAGTGCATTTCACTGGGTTAAAATGGGCAACGGACAGGTCACTAATTCTGGTTTTGATCAGTATTATTATGTGTGCTGGTACTTTAAGGCCTATCTTTGCAATATTATAAGGGAAAAAGGTGTATCAGCATGACCCAGTATACAGGGGTTTGTTGAGTGCAAAATTAGTGCTTGGTTATGTGTTCATTCTGGCTTTAATTCATTTGTTATAATGACAAACTGTAGGGAGCGGGGTGTGTAATAACTTGTATGTGCAAACAGATGCATATGATAAGAAATGAAGACCAATTTATGCTATGCTTCCCATTAATATGGTTTTTAAGAACCTATGTGGATAGAAATATAGGATTCTTGAGTAGATATGATTCTGCAACAGGCGTGGGTCATGTACTGTATTGTATTATATGCTCATTGGTGGGAGGTGGATGGCCTTTCTTGGAATTCTATGTTCTTATAAGAGTTACTTCTCTGAGCTTATTGTGGGCAAGGTATAGTATGGCTGATACTCCTTCTTATTACAGAATAGGTGGACACTCTCATATACATGTTCAAGCTGACATGTATGTGCTACTGAGTTTAAATTACTAAGATCCTATGTGATTGTAATGTTTCTGGGCAAATCTAATAGTTTTTACTCCATGAACTTTGGCATGAGTGCCTAAAATAATATTTTAGGAGGAAGTAGTGTCCAATGATTAGTGATCCTGTTGTATTGTGTATAAATGTGAATGGGTTGGCTGTATTGCATGCGGATAATATAGTATTGTCTCTTAGGATAGAAGTTGTAAGAAAATGTAGGGTGGGTACGGGAGGATTGGGATTGGTGTTTTACTTAAAGTTAAGTGTTTTTGTGATATTATATTTACTTGTTGCCGTGCTGCTATATATGTGTAGTGAGCCATCTACTTGTAACCGATGCTAGTACATCCTAGTGGTCTAATGCCCTATTGGGGCATGTGCTCTATCTTCTATCTTTTCTTTCTTCTGTTCTTTCCCCCTATCCTATTCTTTGACTGTAATTGCATACATTATATAATGAATCAAAATAAGAACAGTAGCATGGGCCCTAAAATTGTGTACCATCTAAATATCATCTCATGGAATGTTAACGGACTCAATAATGTGGTGAAAAGGACCAAAATATTGTCTCATCTACGTTCAAACTCATGCGACATTGCTTTCCTCCAAGAGACGCATTTGGAAGATCCTGAGGCTGAAAAACTAAAACAGGGATGGGCAGGGTATACGGTCTTCTCAACTCATTCATCCAGCAAAAGAGGCGTTTCGATACTTATTTAAAAAAAATCTGCCTATATCAATCATCACAAGCGAAGGAGATAAAGAAGGAAGAGTTATTTGTGTATTGGTAAAAATTCAAGATGTGGACATTCTCCTATGCAATATATATGCACCAAATTTGGATGATCCTATATTCTTTCACGAGGTGTCGCAGTTACTTCAAAGTTTCAAAGTGGACTCAATTGTAATAGGAGGTGATTTCAATCAGGTGATGGACTCAGCTTAGGACCGATCAAACAGGGATTACACCAGAACTCCAAACAAATGCAAGCGATCCTTGGAGAGTTTAATAAGGGATTTCAATCTTGCTGACATCTGGCGACTGGAACACCCGTCAGACAGGGATTATAGTTTTCATTCTCAGTGTTATGATACATATTCTCGGATTGATTTCTTCTTGACCTCTGGACGGGTGACTTCAAGTTGCTATGATACAGCAATTGGGCTCATTGCCCTGTCAGATCATGCACCTGTGTCATTGCGATTATCATTACAGCACTCTCTAGTTAAGTCCTCAAGGTGGAGAATTAACTCTAATATTCTAAAGAATTACCAAATTAGGAAAGAGGTGGTAGAGGAAATTGAAAGCTCCATCCAAATCAATAAAACTGCTGACATCAAAATCTCGACAGTTTGGGAAGCTCTGAAATGCTTTGTTCGTCGAGTGCTGATTTAAAAAACTGGAAAAGAGAGAAAACTGAGAGCCAAAGAAATCCAAAGACTCTCTTCTGAAGCAAAGCGCCTAGATAATCTATTTGCGGCAAGTAAAGATGAAATAACAAAGTCTGAACTGAGAAAAGCTAAATATGAACTCAACAAACTAATTTCCAGCCAGGTCGACTATGCCCTATTCAGGCAAAAGATTAATTACTTTGAGAATGGTGAGAAAGAAGTGAAATTGCTATCACATAGACTGCAGATAGCTGAAAGCGATCGCTTTATTACTGCAATCAGAGATTTGAATAACGCATTGGAGACGCAGCAGAAGGGAATTAACAATTTATTCCGGAGCTTCTATGAAAAACTTTATGACTCTGAATTGGCCTGTGCAAAGGTAGAAATTGAGAGTTTCCTTGACTTACATAATTTCTCTCGTCTTACAGCTGATGAGGCGGCAAGCCTTGAGGGAAGGGTTGGAAGTAGAAGATATTCAACAGGTGATTTCAAAGCTGACTGTAGGTAAGTCACCTGGCATAGATGCACTACCTAATGAATACTATAAGGCCCTCCCCGATTCTGCACTGCAGCTTTTATGTGAAGTTTTTAATGATGCATTTGAGTCTGGCTCACTACCAGATACAATGAGACATGCATTAATTATGGTACTGAAAAAAAAGGACAGATCTCCTACCAGATGCAAAAATTATCGACCGATCAGTCTGATAAATTGCGACTGCAAAATATTGGCTAAAATCCTGGCTGTTCGACTGGAAAGGGTCATTTCAATTCTGATAGATGAAAATCAAGTAGGTTTTTTTCTCTGGCAGAGCGGTGGCGGACAACATGAGACGCCTGTTATTGACCATTGAGAAGGGACACAATCAGCCTGTTGCCAATGCGGTCATTTCGCTAGACGCTGAAAAAGCGTTTGATCGTGTGGACTGGGAATTTTTGTTCACGTGCCTAGAAAAAATGATCTTTGGGCAAGATTTTCAATGCTGGGTTAAGCTTTTATACAACAACCCTTCTGCAAGTGTGCTAATGAATGGCCTTATTTCGGATACATTTGGACTTCATCGAGGTACAAGACAGGGCTGCCCGCTTTCGCCTATCCGGTTCATTTTGTCTATGGAGCCACTTGCGTTATGCTTACGAGCAGACATGAACCTTCAAACTATAATTGGAAATGGCCGAAATAACTTGATTTGGTTATACGCGGATGATTTATTGATTGCCCTTCAGGACCCTGCTGTTGGTATTTCTTACTTGATGCGAGATATTCAATATTTCAATATTTCTCCACGATATCAGGGTATAAGATCAATTTAAATTTAGGTGGTGTGCAGAAAAGATAAAATATCTAGGCATCTGGATTGGAGCAGGTATGGTGAAGTTACCAACAATGCATTTTGCATGGATCCTCCCGAAACTCAAATCAGATTTGGAAAGGTGGGGTCTTTTGAAGTT
Source organism: Ambystoma mexicanum (assembly GCF_040938575.1). Classification (NCBI taxonomy): domain Eukaryota; kingdom Metazoa; phylum Chordata; class Amphibia; order Caudata; family Ambystomatidae; genus Ambystoma; species Ambystoma mexicanum. Next base: position 903,570,663 of record NC_090939.1, read on the forward strand.
GTCAACCTGGGGAAAAATAAACTGTATAAAAATGAATATGGCGCCACGGATAAATTACATCTTATCCATGCTTCCAATCAAGGTACCAAGAAACATTTTCAAGGAGATCAATAGAATGATGCAAAACTTTATTTGGAATAGGAAGCCTCCAAGGCTCGCAACTTGGAAACTTCAACTCCCATTAAAACTTGGGGGAATGAACTTGCCTAACTTCCTAGACTACCATTTATTATTCTCCACTCGCCACCTGTGCAGGGTTACTGACTCAAACAATTACACATCTGAATTCTTAACATGGTAGTGTGGTGCTGTTTCCCAACTGGACCCTAAAGCCCTGCTAACTACTAAGAAAAGTAAATAAAAAAAGACCAGCCCACTCACTTCATTCTTGCAAGACTGCTGGTGTGAACTCTCAAGTCATATGAGTGCTGATCCCTATTTGCACCCAGATGCCTCCATATGGAATAAGCCAGCATTGAAATACCAAGGAAAGACCCTCTTTTGGACAGAATGGTTTGTGGCTGGTGTAAAATACATGAAAGATTTGTTTGAGGGAGGCAGTTGGATACCGTACACTCAACTTGGCTAGATATATGAGATGGCAGAATGTTTGTTTGCTGAATATAGGAAACTGAAGATTATTATTTCTGCTTGTGTTTAGGTGCCACAGTTGAATATTCAGAGTACCACCTGGGCAGCTTTAGAGATATGCTCGAGTGTGTCACACCCGGCATCTACCATGTACGGAATCATAAAAGCTCATTGAAAAGGCGATCCGAGGTTACCAGCAATTTGGGCAGAGGAGATGGGGGAAGAGGTTGACTTAAGATGTAGGTGGAGGTGCTGTGAAAACACTTGTCTGGTGAGTTTGGATTGGGGCCTTAAGATCTTCTCAAACAAAATTACTATTTAGAGCCTATTGGACACCTGAAAAGTTGTTCAGAAGGCAACTTTTGGACAGCAATCTCTGCTGAAAGTGTACGTGCTCAAGAGGTTCCCTCAGTCACTTGATTTGGTCTTGTCCAAAAACAATGCAGTTCTGGGAAAGGGTTTCTGAAAGATTAAGTTTAGTCTTAAAGATGGTGATCCCCATGAATGCTTCATTATTGGTTCTAGGCGATATATCTTTGCTGGATGAAATTGCCTTTGGCAGGAAAGTATGGTTACTGAGCGCATGCATGGTTGCTAAAAAATTTATATTGAGGTTGTGGAAATCAAGTAATTCTTTTACTATTGATGACTGGGTGGAGGAGCTTCTTACTGTTTCAACGTATGAAAAAGCCATATACACAAACACAGTTGAAATTGACAAGTTTTGGGACATATGGAGCTGTTTTCTTGATGTCTATGGATGAAACAGGACTTTAATTCGGGAACAATACGTCTCTAGCTTTGAATATTGCTGTTGGGTATAATTATTTATTATTTTATGCAATGATTTTGTGATATTCTTGTGTCTGCTGCAAAATTAATTTCAAATGTAATTTTTAGTCCTTGGCCTTAATCTTTCTTTGTTTTTCCTTTCTTCTTTTTCTTCTTCTTTTTCCTCCCTCACACACTTCTATTCTTTTTCATGTATTTGTTATTTAGAACTAGTTTGTGATTAATTATTTAATATGTTTTGACTTTGACTAAGTGCATATTTAATTGATTAATGCTATATTATGTTCTTATTTGTTATTATGAAAATAAAATGTTGAGAGCTAGATTCTAACCTTTCTATTTTCGTAACCCTTCCTTCCTGACACACAGACAATTGCCTTTTTAAAGATTGCTTAACTAAAACATATGTGTAAATAAAAATATTTATAGCTGAATCCTTGAGTGCAAGTGTTACTTGGTTACTTGTATTGACTGGTTTCATCTGTACAGCTCTACAGCTCACATGTACCCCTCTTGAGATAGGCCTGGCTGCTCAGTCACACTACCAACTTGTGTAGTAAAGACCTATACCAAAAGGTGGGTTACCTAATGCCAAGCAGATATGTCTTGTGTAGTCACACACAGTGTGACTGCACCAATTCATACCTAACAGGATGCAATACACTACTTTATGGACCAGGTATTAATCCTTATGGTGGACCAGCTTTTTTACTTGAAGATAATGAAGCTGACGGAGGGCTAGAGATATACCATTTGGGGTCCACGTCTACATAGCATTTTAGCAGTCAGATGCTGGAGGTGCCAAAGGTCATCAACAGCTAATCTTGGCAACACAAAGATGGAACGCTCTAGGATATTCTTGTCCTGACAACACTAGTCTATTAACCACTATGATCTGGGCATTTTGGGACAGAAACTTGAGAAACTCTATTAAGCAGCTGCATTTGGAACAAAAAAAAACCTGACTGGTCTACTAGTGGCATCTCCTCAGCTAGCGATACTGCCATGTTCGATTTTGTTGTACAGGTTTTTTACAACCTTGAACAAAACAGGCACCATACAGGGTTGTCAGAAATGTTCCTATACACATTAGACCCCTGTTTTGTCCCAGCTGAATCGCTTCTAGGAAAAATCTAAAATGTGCTGATAACCTGAATATCACCCGCATACATATCAAAACCTAGACAAAGACTCAGAAACTGTCGCTCTGTAACAGAGTTGCTGCCAAATAATGATCGCAAGCAAGTGGTGCATGGGACGAGTGTTAGGGAGAATTTTCAGTTTCTGTTATAATTCCCTTTAACCTTAGAGACCCCCATCTCTTTTGCTGGAATCTGGCATCTATTTTATATTTAACCTCCTGAGTGAGTGGTACTTTGTGCTACTCCCTCATGTGTTTTTCTTTGCCCTGGATTTTTTAACTGTTTAATGGAGTCTGGTTAACTCCATAGGCATTTGCTTTTTGCGTAGTGAAACACGACACCCTCTGTGCAGTGCCACTGAGAAGTCCCTTCGACTTCTCTTAAAGTTTAAATACATTTTCTGGGTTATCTACTGTTCCCAAGAACAGTGAGCTAATTTGTATCTTGCTGAGTGCTGGGGGTTACATAGTAACTCCTTATCCCACTTCTCGTGTAACCTTTTGTTACACTAACTAATTTTTCCAAAATAGCCCCTGTCTTCCTTTTTCTCCATTTCTTGTTTGTTTGTTCCTTCTGGGCTTTTACTCTGTTGTTTAAACCAGGTTTGAGTCCTTTGTGTGTTTTGCCTTTGGCAGGCTTTAGCCCTGAAACTCGCCCAGGCTTCAGTGTGTCTGAAAGGGCAGGAAGTGAGGGAGGGTCCCGAAACTTCGCTGTCCTTTGTCTCTAGGTGTGCCTGAATGAAACCAGTTCTGATTGGTCGTCTGATTGGTCATCTGGCTGAGAGCCACCCCCTAGGTGATTGACAGCCATAGGGCTGTGCATTGATGGGATTTTACACAAAAGGGAAGACTTTTGGGACTACAGGCAGAGTTGACCACTGGAACAAAACATCTGATGAAGACAAGCAGAGATGCCAGCAGCACCGTACAGGACCGCAGAAGCACCGGTGAAGCCTTGCAGCTGTGCTGACCCCGTGTTCATTTCGGCAGGGAAGATCCATGCAGGATGACTACCTCAATTGGGCTGGTGGAACCAACTAGCCTCGAGACCTGCTTCATTTTGACTCATCCCCGACTTGCAATGACTTTCCTAGGCTGCAGAATCCCAATGCCTGCTGACCATTATCGAGTGCATCATCATACAAAGAACGAATCCGGCCAAAACTTTGTGAGCAACTCCAAGGACCTTCAGAAGCAAGAATTCTTTGTCCAGAGTCCCCTCACCAGAGTCCAGGACCAAGGGACCGAGGAAACTCCAGTCGGAGATAATCGTTTCTCTTTGGCGCCAAAACCACAATGAGCCGCTGAATCATGTGGAATCCATTGCTGCCGAGACCCTCACCAGAGTGCTGCTGCAGAAGCCCGCCAGACGGTCCTCCCTTTCGTCACCACGACCAAGGACCCGGAACAAGGTTTTCTATCACTGCATCAGGAAGGCATCCAGCTGGATCCTCTTCTTCAATTCTCAGGTACTTTTGGGCTTGGATTATAACTACATTTTGCCATTGTAGTGTTGCCTTTCTTGCAAAGTACTATTTTAACCCCTCAAGAGTTGACCTCAAGTCACCTGTGCAGGCCTTCCACCTTGTGCACCATCAGGTGGGCTCCCCTTGAACTCCTGTGATTTTTCAACAAACTCCCTACTGTTTCATAAAAACATGTTAACAAAAGCTGCATCAGAACTGGAACTGTCCCATTGATTTGGGATGTCCTGGTTTCCTAAAGGCTCCTCTTCTGAACCCTATTGGCTTTGGCCGTACTAGTTCCCTGACAGGTTTTATTGTGGACACTGTTATTGTGGAGACTGCCTATCTCTGGGAGAAACTTATCTATTGAACCAGTTAAACGTGTGTTCTACTTTAACTCTAACCATTTCCCCTCCCAGTTCCAAAAGACAGAGCCCACAAGAATGAATGAGTGAGTGGAAAAAGGCTCCACTCATTCAAGAATGAAAGAAAAAAGGTCCAGAAGTCCAGAAACAAGTGCTGGTGTCTCACTAGGAGAGGGGGTGAAGCATAAAAATGATAAATCTCTGTAACAGCAAGAGCCAGGGAAGCATTGAATCTATTGGGAGGATGGACTCCTCTACAGTGAGCCTACATAGTCTACCCCAGGGGACTTCAGGCGACTGGTAGTACCCCAGGAGGTTAGACCCAAGCTCCTGCAACTAGCACATGAGTTCCTTCTGGCTGGTCACCTGAGTTCCAAGAAGTCCAAAGACAAGCTTTCTCTGCACTTTTACTGGCCCAAGATGGGTGCAGATGTTGATAAACATTGCAGGAGCTGCCAAACCTGCCAGACTTTTGTCAAAATTGGATCGAATAATGTGGCACCTTCAGTGCCCCTCCCAGTGGTGAGAGTTCCTTTTGAGAGGGTAGGGATTGGCATTGTTGGTCACCTAGACCCTCCAACCTCCTCAGGCAACTGATTTATATTGGATGTAGTAGACCATGTTACTAGGTACCCTGATGCAATAGCTAGGAGAACTGTTACTGCCCATGCAGTGGCTAAGGCCCTCCATGGTTTTTTCTACCAGGGTTGGGTTTCCTAAGGAAGTTATCTCTGACAGGGTGTCAATATAATGTCCCGCTACATGCAGACTATGTGGGAAAACTGTGGAGTAGCTTACAAGTTCTCAACTCCCTACCACCCTCAAACAAATGAATTGGTAAAAGGTTTAATCGTACAATGACGAGCATGATAGGTGCCTTAGAAGAATCCCTGAGAAAAAAGTGGGACCTTCTACTGCCATGCCTTCTATTTGCTTATAGAGTGGTGCCTCAAGCTGCAGTGGGTTTCAGCCCTTTTGAACTCCTCTATGGCCATCTTGTCAGAGGCCCTTTGGCCCTGATCAAAGAAGGTTTGGAGAGTGCTCCATTCATAAAGCCAATCTGTGTAACTGACTATGTACTAGGCCTCAGGAAGAGGATGGTACTACTGATGACTGAAGCTTCAGGAAACTTGAACGCTGATCAAGCCCTGGTCAAGCATTGGCATGACCAGAAAGCTAATATGGTAGCGTTTACTCCAGATCAGCTAGTTCTAGTTATGGTTCACACAAGGCAGAGGGCCCTACAGGACAAATGGATAGGACTCTTCAAAGTTGTAGGCAAACTTGGAGAGGTCAATTATTTAGTGGGATTTCTAGGGTCTTTCACATTAACTGTCTATAGGCCTGTGTCTCTAGACCAGAACTGGGAGCTTTGCTTCTAGCATCGGATCAAGAGGAGGAGGAGGTGAGCCTCTCCCCGTTATTCTCAGGGGACACCCTTCAGATGTGACAATAGAAGGAGTAAAAATCTCTTCTGATCTGACTCTGTAGCAACAAGTTGAGTGCAAAGCTCTGTTAAATCGTTTTGCCTCTCTGTTCTCTCTGACACCATGCTTGACCCTTTGGGCCAGCATGATATCATCACTGGTGACAGTCTCCCTGTCAAAAGCAGGGGCTACAGAATGTCTCATCATGTCAGAACATGTCATATAAAGGAATAGGTCAACAAGATGTTTGACCTTGTGGTTATTGAGCCATCTACCAGTCCATGGGCTAGTCCAATTGTGCTAGTGAGATTCTGCGTGGTCTATAAAACTCTGAATGCAGTCGCAGACTGATACCCACCCTTTACCCAGGACAGATGAGCTGGTGGCCAAACTTATATATGCGAAGTTCCTCAGAACATTTGACCTGACCTCAGGCTATTGGCAAATAGCTCTGACAGCACATGCCAAGGAGAATACAGCATTTTCCACTCCTGGACGCTTGTACCAGTTTAGGGTCATGCCTTTTGGACTAAAAAATGCATCTTCTACATTCCAAAAGATGGTGAACCATGTTCTGAATGGGTTAGGGACTTCAGCATGGCATACTTGGATGACATTGCAGTGTTCAGCCCCAGATGGTCTATCAGCCTACAAAGGTTTGATTTTACCATTGAACATAGGCCAGGGTGTAATCATCCAAACGCTGATGGTCTCGACAGGAACTATGAACGACTGGAACAAGAGATTCATCCAGGAGTGGATTAAATCCTCCTGTCCCTTAGTCTGGGGGACAAGTGTTATGAGTGCTACTTTTTGCTACTCACTCATGTGTTTTGCTCTGACTAGGATTGATTAACGCTTTAATGGAGTCTGATAAACTCCATAGGCATCTGCTTTTTACATAGTGACACACAGCAGCACCCTCTGTACAGTGCCACTGAAAGGTCCCTTGAACTTTTCTTAATGTTTAAATACATTTTCTTGCGTGAACTACCGTTCCCAAGAACGGTGAGATAACCTTTTTCTTACTTTGTGGGCCCAGTGAGTGGAGTGCTGGGGGGTTACATAGTAACTCTTTATCCTTGGATGACATTGCAGTGTTCAGCCCCAGATGGTCTATCAGCCTACAAAGGTTTGATTTTACCATTGAACATAGGCCAGGGTGTAATCATCCAAACGCTGATGGTCTCGACAGGAACTATGAACGACTGGAACAAGAGATTCATCCAGGAGTGGATTAAATCCTCCTGTCCCTTAGTCTGGGGGACAAGTGTTATGAGTGCTACTTTTTGCTACTCACTCATGTGTTTTGCTCTGACTAGGATTGATTAACGCTTTAATGAGAGTCTGATAAACTCCATAGGCATCTGCTTTTTACATAGTGACACACAGCAGCACCCTCTGTACAGTGCCACTGAAAGGTCCCTTGAACATTTCTTAATGTTTAAATACATTTTCTTGCGTGAACTACCGTTTCCAAGAACGGTGAGATAACCTTTTTCTTACTTTGTGGGCCCAGTGAGTGGAGTGCTGGGGGGTTACATAGTAACTCTTTATCCCACTTCTCATGTAACTTGAATGGCTGGTAGCAGTGGTTACGTTTTACTACCTTTTGTGCTGGGTACTAGCAGGCAGATTTCTCAGCTGCAGTACAGCACCCATGGGTGCCCAGTTTTCCAAAATGGCCCCTGTATTCTTTTTGCCATTTCTTGTTTGTTAGTTCCTTCTGGGTTTTTACTCTGTTGTTTAAACCAAGTTTGAGTCCTTTGGTGTTTTGCCTTTTGCTGGCTTCAGCCCGCCCAGGCTCCAGTGTGTTTGGAAAGGCAAGAAGTGAGGGAGGGTCCTGGAACTTTGCTGTCCTTTGTCTCTAGATGTGCCTGACTGAAACCAGTTCTGATTGGCCCGCTGGCTGTCCAAGTGGACAGCCACCCCCCATGTAATTGACAGCACTAGGGCTGTGAATGAATGGGATTTCACATCAAAGGCGAGGCTTTTGGGACTAGAGGCAGAGTAGACCACTGGAACAAGACATCCAATGAAGAGGACAAGCAGAGACGTCAAGGGCACATTCCTGGACTGCAGAAGAATTGTTTCCATTTCAACAGGGAAGATCCATGCAGGAGAACTTCCTCCCTTGGGCTGATGGGACAACTAGCCTCAAGACCTGCTTCATTTTGGCTCATCCCCCGGCTTGCTGCGACTTTCCTAGGCTGCAGAATTCTAATGCCGGGGGAACCCTGACCATTATCGAGTGCATCATCTTCCAGAGAACGAATCTGGCCAAACGTTCATGGGCACCTTCAAGGACCTCCAGAAGCAGGAATTCTTCATCCAGAGTCCCCTCACCAGAGTCCAGGACCGAAGCAAATTCGGAAGTTGGAGGAAATTCCAACCGGAGCAATTTGTTTCTCTGTGGCGCTAAGAAAAAGGTGCCAATACCACAAAGAGCTGCTCAATCATGTGGAATCCATTGCTGCTATGCCCCTCTCCAGAGTGCTGCCAGCTGGAACCTCTTCTTCAATTGTCAGGTATTGTGGGGTTTGGGGTATAACTACCTTTTGGCAATTGTAGTGCTCCCTAGCTTGGGAAGTACTATTTTAACCCCTCGTGACATCAACTCACCTGTGCAGGCCTTCAAGCGTGTGCTTCATCAAGTGGGCTCCCCTCGAGCTCCTGTGATTTTTCAATGAACACCTGATTGTTTGATAAAAAAAATCTAAGAAAAGCTGCATCATAATTGGAACTCTCCCATTGACTTTGGCTGTCCTTGTTTCCTTAAGGCTCCTCTTCTGAACCCTATTGACTTTGGCAGTACTTGTTCCCTTACAGGTTTTAATTGTTGGCACTATTATTGCTGGGATAAAAGGCTGCCTACATCCCTCTGGGTGAAACTAACTATTCAACCAGTGAAAGTGTGTTCTAATTTAACTCTAACCATTTTCCCTCCCAATCTTAATTTTGTAACGATGAACAAAAATAAGTGCTAATATTGACCTTGATTGAGGTCACTCCGTGCCAAACACGTTATTTCAACAAATGGAAATGTTTTGTGTTATGGTGCAATGCTCGTACAATCAATCCAACTGAATGTTCACCTTCATATATAAGTAAGCTATCTACAATATCTGTTGGACTTCGGCTTAGTCTTCAGTTCATTAAGAGTACATCTAGCTGTTCTCTCAGCATACAGTACATCACAAAATAAAGTTTCATGGAGAAAAATGCCTGTAGTTAAAACTTTCATGGAAGGTGTCAAAAAAAGATACCCTCCAGTTTCTAATCCTACTTCTGGCTGGGACGTAAATATTGCACTTACAAAGCTTATTGAGACCCCTTTCAAGCCTATGCACAAAGTCAATCTTAAACATCTCAATTATAAGACAGCTTTTCTTGTGGCTATTACATATATTATAAGGGTTACCTCCAATGCAACTATCAAGCAAGACCCTTCAACCTGGGCAACAATCATGTGTAACCTCCTTCACCTGATTAACACCTTAAACCAGATTCTGAACTTATGGCGGACAGCCACCATAGTGCCCATATACAAACAAGGCCCACGTGACGATCCAGCCAACTTCCGGCCCATCGCTCTCCTAGATCTTCTTGGAAAACTATTCGCAAACAACTAACAAATTGGGCAACAAATGCTGGCAGATTTTCCGTCAGACAAACAGGATTTATGCCGAACATCGGAACTAACATCAATCTCCTCCTGACTAATTTACTCAAACATGAAGCCATCAAAAACCATACCACAGTATATGCGGCTTTCATCGACCTACACATGGCCTTCGATGCCATATCAAGGCACAAACTATGGACAAAATTACAGGCATGGAAATGTCCAAATAACAACTTAGAACCAATCAAACTTCTCTACTCCGGAACATTGATTGCTGTCAGACTAACAAAAGCAGGTGCAACAACATCAACCATCCAGATGACAAATGGTCTAAAACAAGGCTGCCCCTTCGCCGCAACCTTTTATAACCTATTCACGGCTGACATTGATGAACATCTATTGATCACTGCAACAAACCCCCCAAGATCAATTGCATTCCTCTTCAAGTAATGCTCTACGCAGATGACATTATCCTCCTTGACAAGACTACAACAGGACTACAAACCAGCCTCACTTCTTTAAGTGGATACATGAAAATAAACAAACTGTCCATCAACATCAACAAAACTAAGGTAAGGTCACTTGCTAAGATTCCATTCAAAAGGAAAAAGATCTAACACTCAGCCTCGATGGTTCTCCACTAGAAACTGTTGCAACCTTCAAATATCTTGGAATTCCAATAAACCAGTCTAAGGCGGAAATCAAATGGCTCGAAAAAATCAAACAGAAATCACAAACCCTGGCCAGGCAAGGCTGTGAACTCCATCAAAAATATGGAAAAATCTCTTACAAACCTATCATAGACTACTACAGACACAAATTCATACCCATCATATCCTATGGAACAGAGGCAATGATCAATGCAGCAACCGTAAACTGGACAAAGTACGAGGCGAAATTGTGGCACAAAATTCTACTTCTGCCTCCATCATACCCCATGCCGAGAATAAGACATGAGATGGCTACACAATCACTGGAGTCTATTGAACTGTGGAAGCGACTGGACATATTTTGCAAAATCCTAACAGATCACAGAACTCCGGCGATACAAATCCTGAGGGCCCAAACAGACACATTTAACAATGCTGTTTTACAAGACTGGAAACTCAAACTTCTACAAGAAATGGTTAAAGAAGACATCTCTGAGGAACTTTTAACCTTGCGCCCGCAGCACGCCAAAATCAAACTAATGTGCAACGATTGGCTGAAGACGATCCAACTAAAAAAAACCTATTGACAGAATCTCGATTGCATCACAGACATCTGAGCAATTCATGAACTACCTAAATATTTGAGCACTTTTCCTGATATCAACATCAGAACAATCTTCTTAAAAATACGACTAAACACAATTCCAACAAGAGCTAATCTCGCCACTGCGAGATTGATACCTTCAACCGAACAATACTGTTGATTCAGCAAAGACAAAGATAAAACGGAATCTTTATACCATCTCGTCATGGAATGCATGCTACTCTTAGATCAAAGAGAACGATTCGGGGCCTTTTTCAATCTCTCATCCCGACAAATGGACCCTGAAGAAAGATGGACCACTTTACTGAATGGGCAAAATAACAAATACATCTATACAATTGCCCTGTTTCTTCAAAACATCCTTGAACTTCAGTCTCACTGAAAAACCTAAATGCTTTTTAAATCTATTATGCTTACTATAAGATGAATGAAAAAGTTTATAAATAAACTACCTCATTTAAAAAAAAAAGAACAATTAGAAGGGTTATTAAACTACAATCACTGTCAGTACAAGATCCCATTATTATTATTCACAAAGACAAAGTGGTGCTTTGCACACCCCCTCATTCTTCTCCACAATTAATCTCAAAGTTCCATGTGAATCAATCCATAGACCTTCCTGCATTCTTCCAACACCCACCAAACGCAGCAGAAAAAAAGCCTCCATACCCTAGATGTAAGAAGGGCTGTCATGTATATTACCTACAGAAGACTAAAACTATCAGAAAAACAGACCGTTTTTGTATTCATAGCACCAGGGAGAGAATTTGACTCTATCTGTAAATCGGCTAGTTCAAAATGGATTGTCAACTGCATACAACATTGCTATTCTCTTGCTAAGAGAAGGTTATCATTCAAGCCCAGAGCACATTCAATTTGAGGCACAGGGGCAACTCTAGCTTTCATAGCAAATGTGCCCTTAAATACCATTTGCAAAGCTGCTACTTAGAGTTCAGTTCATACTTTCACTCAATATTATTGTTTAGATACACGTTCTGAAGTTGATACACAGGTTGGACAGGCCGTATTAAACATCTGTTTGCAGCGCTACCTTCAAATAACCTATCTCTATCACTGAGTACTACTCGCTAATCTATGCAAAGCATGTGATTCTAAGGAGATCCACAAGCTTCAAAAGGCGTACATTACTTACCGTGATCATATTTCTGATGCTTGTATCGGCTTAAATTCACATGCGCCCACCCTTCCTCCCCTCTTGGAGTTGAAGCTTCATGGGTAAATCATAGATGTTTTTCACACCTCATCATAACTTACCTAGTCTCCATGCTTACAGTTCACACTCCTGTCAGAAACTAATAATCAAAGGGACCTCGACGCATGAGGGCTCATGGGCACAGTAGACGTCACACTAGGGAAAATATTACAAACACGACCAATCGACGACGTGCCTTATCGAACTTCGAAAACAAAATGTGCAAAATACTCTGCGCCTACCACTAGATGTCAGCCAATGCAAAGTATGTGAATGTAAGCAGATAAAAGCATCAGAAATATGATTACGCTAAGTAATGTAGGATATATTAAACAATAAAGATGAGATGGCTGTTCCCTGGCATACTACACATATCAATAATGGTTCAGTTGTTTCAGGTTGTCATGCCCGCGCCGCTGGCGCATGCATTGGCAACCATCATGGACTACTTGGTACTCATCTATCCTCCTAATACTCCTTGAACAACTCCTTTTCACGCCTTGGTCTTTTATTTCCATTTGCTCAACTTTGGTTCTTTCTTATTTTATTCAATTAACTACATTTACCATAATGCACCTGGCTGCAGTCCTCAATTCCTAGCTATTCTCATTCATCGTTATTGGGACCACAATCCCCAGAAGCCCTAGCGGCCAGCGCTGCTTCCACCTGCTCAGGACCAGAGAGGGAGGAGGCAGATTGTCTTCAGGTGTGCTGCTACAGGTGCTGTCAATTAGCCTTCCTCAGAACAGGGCAGGGCTGTATATAAGCAGCTGCCTGCAGGAGCACAGTGTCTTGCATCTTGAGTTCTCCCCGCTCCTGTTTGCCTTGACCCTTTACTTTGTATGCTGTTCCTGTTGCTGCATTATCTTGTTTTGTTCCAGTGCCTTTTCCGGGCTCCCTGCCTTGCAGCCGATCACGCTCTGCTGCCTTCTACCTACAGCCCTTGTCCTCTGGGCTTCCTGCCTTGCAGCCTATTACAGTCCTCTGCAGCCCTCTACAGTCAGCGGCCCTGCTCCTCTGGGCTCACTCCTTGCTGCCCTGCTCCTTTGGGCTCCTTGCCCTGCAGCCTGCCTCACTCCGGCTGCCTACAGTCCTTGTCCTCTGGGCTCCCTGCCCTGCAGCCTACCTCACTCCGGCTGCCTACAGTCCTAGTCCTCTGCAGCCCGCCTTGCAGCCTGCCTCACTCCGGCTGCCTACCGTCCTTGTCCTCTGGGCTCCCTGCTCTGCAGCCTGCTTCACTCCGGCTGCCTACAGTCCTAGTCCTCTGCTGCCCGCCTTGCAGCCTGCCTCACTCCGGCTGCCTACAATCCTTGTCCTCTGGGCTCCCTACCCTGCAGCCTGCCTCACTCCGGCTGCCTACCGTCCTTGTCCTCTGGGCTCCCTGCCCTGCAGCCTGCCTCACTCCGGCTGCCTACAGCCCTTGTCCTCTGGGCTTCCTACCGTGCAGCTTGCAACCTTCTGCTGTCTCCAAGCCCTTGTTCCCTGTGCTCCCTAACTTGCAGCCTGCACCTCTTCGCTGCCTACAGCCCTGCTCCTCTGGGCTCCCTACCTAGCGGCCCTATTCTTTTGGGCTCTCTGTCTGTCGCCTACTACTAATCTCTCTCTGTCCTGTTCTTCTGGACTCCCTGCCTTTCAGCCTACTACAGTCCTCCGCAGTCCAATACAGTTTGCCTGCACCTAGTGCCACTCTTGACTGCAGACCTGCTTCCTACTTTGCAGCCTTCTGTTTTCCTGACTGCTGCTCCTTGCTCTCTTCCTTGAGGCCTCTCTACTCCACCTTAGGTTATCTATTTCAGTCTAACTGCCTTTCCTTCATTTCCTTCTGCTAGATTGCTCATTGACTTCCTTTTCGCTGGATATTTCTGTTCTTGTCTTCTCATGTGTCTTATGTAATCCCTTTGTACAGAGCTTGCCTGTTGGTTTCCGGCAGGCAACCTCTGCCCCTTCCTTTTTCGCGTTTTCAGTGTTACAGACACCCACTGCTGTTGTTCCCAGCCATGAGCATACAGCATGGGCCTCTGTTATAGCAATCTGTGCAGAAGGCTGGAGTTTCCTAAGGTTCGTGGAACACTCTTTCCCATTTCAGCACACACCCCAAGAGGGAATCCAGTTTGTTTGTACCTTTGTATCTTTTGCCCCTTTTGGCTCACAGCTACTGTTTCCTACTCTTCTTTCTTGTTGAACTTCCTGCTGTGTGTGCTTATCTGCTACCTTACCTCAGCACAGCCACCCAAACCCAACTTGGGTAACCTGTGCCACTCTTGACAGAGTGCCATTCCTGACACAGGTGGTAATGCTACAGATTGCTTTTATTCTGTAAGCAATGATTTCATTTATTAGGGCACTGTCCCCTTAAGGCCAAGGCTGTGGAGATGATCAATGAGTAACCAATGGGCCACAACATCAAATGCTTCTGAAATATTGAAAAGAACTACTGAAGCAACAACTCCACTCGTAAATTGTTTAGGGCACTCACTAGAACTGCCTCTGTTGTCATTCCTTATCGAAAATCCTCGTGTTGTCCCAAAAAGAGATAATGGTCTTCATTAAAACTATATATGTGTATTGCCACTACTCGAGACGCATTCTTCCCAGATACGGTTATGAGATAAGCTGAAAATTCAGTGGAATTGTGCAGTGTAAGTATAATTATATTTAGCATTGCTCACACAGTCTGGATCTGGGTTAGCACTGTAAATCCCAGGTGTTATTTTGAAAATACAGAATGGTGCTCGTTTTATTATTTTCGGAAATGTGAAATTCAAGAATCATATAGCAGTAATGTCCACATGTGACCTGCAAGTTTTGCAAATATCTCAGCATAAGGTGGTTAATCCAGTGAGCTGTCTTTCTTACTTTAAGAACACCAAGGGCAGGGTGACGAATGAGCCATTTCCAATCCTCGTAGCTGCTGAGCATAGCCATTGAAATCATGTTTCTTAGCACCTGGGGAAGAGGCGCTAGCCAATGGGAAGACCAAGTACACATATGTACACTGGGAGTCACCGCCCATGTTCTCCTCCTGCATTCAGCACCTCTTCCCCATCTGCCATTTCTTTTTGGCTTTTAACCCCAGGCTATGCTTTCCTGCCCACGCAACACCAACTAGCGGCTTGTGACCCCCAACACACTCCCAATTCCACACCCTTAACCTTACCTGTCTTGCCACCCCTTTGTGCCTGCATACCAACCACCTGCATTGTGACCCTAGAAACAGTAAAAGGACTATTCAACTATTCTCCTTTGCTGTTTCTAGCCCTGACCATATACCTTTGCATTGGTGTTAGTAGCTATTACCCCTGTGTTCAGGCTCATATAGTATAAGAAATAGACCTGAGCACAACCGAAGGACCTCGGTTCACTAGGGCCTACGTTAGGCTTGGGCTGTTATTGGTCATGTCCTCCCCCTTCACCCCCCCCCCGAAAGCAGGGCTGATAACAAAAATGAGTATCCACAATTTATGTATATCATGTATACAAGACAGTAAAATGCTCACAATGTTTTTTTTTTATTTATCTTTCAAGCGAAGGAGCTTTCTGTTCCAAGAGGTTCTATACATTTGTTTGGTAGCTTGGACCATAGGTTACAATTTAGACCTTGAGTTCCTTTTTTATTACAGGTTTATGTCTTCACATACTTTTTGTGCCATGGAAGTGGCATAGGAATTGACATCACCTGACCTTGTTATCCCTGTGACTACATAAAAAGTAAAATCACACAGCCTTAAACCCTATTTGCAAGAAGTGCAGACAAACTCTTATGATTACTATAAAAAATAAAAATAAAAATCATACAGAAGCAGATAAAAGGAATGATAGGAATTATAAGTATCCCACACAGTTTATTCTTGAGCGGTGCTCTTACCACCAGCTACTGTGGCACAGAATGCCGCCTGACCATCTGTTTGTTATAAGCTGAACAACAATAGGGGTGCATGAAGCACCACAAATATCTGCTTCTTTGTGTGCTAGAGACTCAAAAGATGAACCTTTGTGATAGGCTGTGCCTTCCAAATGTCTTGAAAAGTACTCTAGCGCAGAATTGGTACGTTATCAGTATGAAGTTCTCTGTGGGCCGAGGTATAGGCTCCATAGCTGTATGGTGCGTGGATGTGTCCCCATCACAACCAATCGCCATACAGCTACAGAGCTTGAATTAAATTTTCTGTGACCTCTCACTGAGGTCCAACACCCTCTGCATCCTGTCCTCTTTAATGCCCTCCTTCCCTCTTTCAGGGTGTGTAGTGCTGGACACATGTGAATCGTGGGAAATGGTCAGACTCTGCATTCACCCACAGAGAACGTCATCCAGATAAAGTACCAACTTTGCCCGTGATTTTTGTATGTATGTGTTTGAGTTCTGCACTGTACATTTGTATTTGTTCTCTTAAAAAGAGCTGAAAGTCTTGGGGGTACAGAGGCAACATGGTAAGACATAGCCACAGAGGCTGCAGGTGTGACCTCAGCAACCCCCTAATTGAGGGCTAAGCGTCCATTGTTGAAAGTTCTCTTGGTGGCACAGCTTGATATGCTGGACCATGGTCTGACGGCTCTATTTACCCACACAACTTTCCATATTTCCATGTCTCCAAGCAAGGCCCTCACGAGGGTTCAAGAAGACGGACTCACTCTGGCCCTTCCCACTCCAAAAAGTGACATTGGAAACTATGAAACACTGGTTTACCTATAATTCATGGACCAAAAAGTGGTAACTGCCACCTATAAAACTGTAAGACAATGCTTGTGTCATTATATTAGAAATGCAGCTTGCATGCAGAAGACCCCCAACGTTAGCATTGACATGCTGTGGTGTCACCTGTATTCTATGCATTTCTGCCTTGTTTTTTCACTCCCATGTTGTCAAATGCTGGGTGTGACCTGCATGCTTGGCAGACAGCATTTATAATGGATTCCTATGGTGTCTGTCTCCGTTTAGCAGCTGCTAAATGCAGGCGGATTCCATAGGAGTCCATAAGTTTAACAACAGCCAGAAAATGCACGAGTGGAGATGGAGCAGGCATGCTCAGCAGACTCAACGTGCCGTACTCTGCCTTCAAAAAGAAAGACAATCTCCCAAAGAAGTAAAGCATGCCGAAAACTGTTTTACTCCTTGATCTGTGGCTTGCTTTACCACTGCATGGCTTATTCGATTTTGAGTTTTAATAAATAGCTGTAGAGGAGAGTAGGACTGCATGTTCATATTTGTAACTGACCCTGCCCAGCGCCATACTGTTACTTGAATCTTTTGGGGACATCTCGGGTCTAAAAATAAACAAGAAAAAATCGGAAATCCTACATTGAGCCGGGAGTAGAGAAACTTTGGACAGGGAAGCAGGGCTTTCAGGCCTAAAAATAGTGGAGGAAGGTATTAAATACCTGAGTATAATACTCGCGCACAAAGTAGACGCCCTATACAAAAGAAATTAACCCCCACTACTAACTAAATTAAAAAGAGACCTAGAAAGGTGGTCCCTGCTAAATATTTCATGGTGGGGAAGAATCCAATCGGTAAAAATTAGCACTCTTCCTAAACTACTATACTACTTTCAGGCCCTCCCGATAACAATCCCGAGCTCATTCTTCAAAACACTGGCAGTCAATCTCATTGTTCATCTGGAATGGAAAACCCCCAAGAGTTGCTAGATCAGTCCTCACATCCCACATCAGAGAGGGGGGACTAGCACTCCCACATTTTAGGAACTACTACCAAGCGGCACAGTTATGGATCCTATAAGAATGGCTAGGGGACAACCAGCGTACAATCTGGGTGACTCAGGATAGGGCGGTCGCAAGAACACCTCTAGAGGATCTCCTATGGAAACCTAAGCATCATAGACACCCAAACTTACGTATCAGCGAGATCATGAAAGCCACATTGAACGCATGGGATGAGCAGACGCGGAAAGGAAACAGCCACAGCAACCGCCCCGTTTACCCCTATATGCAGAAACCCACAATTCCCACCGGAACTAGACCATGGTGCGTTCGAGAACTGGGAAGAAGCAGGCTGCAGGAAAATAGGGGAAATGTTCCTGGACAATGAAGTGAGATCATTCGCTGACTTCAAGACACTAGGGAATCTCACAAACGCGGACAGGTACAAATATGAACAGCTCAGACACAGGTTAATAACGCCTGAGATAACCCAGGCAGCGACAAGGGAACTGACCGCCTTTGAAAAATTCCTTCTTACTAACTCAGGGGACAGGAAGCTAGTCTCCGCCCTATACAACTTCATAAACACTCAGGAAGAAGAGCTAAAATGGGCGTACATGAAAAAATGGGAACGAACACTTGGAGAAGACATTACGACCCAACAGTGGCAGTCATTGTGGGCGGACATCCCCAAACTAACGCGAGCAGCCCAGACCAGGGAAATGTGGATTAAGATAATCACACAGTGGCACTACACACCGGAGAGGCTCAACAACATGTATCCACAAATGGCAAACAGCTGCTGGAGATGCTTCATGGACTCAGGCACATGGAGAAAACATCTGGTGGGATTGCCAAGGAGTCAAAGACTTCTGGACTGATGTGATTTCGGAAATGAAAAAGGTGTTCCCAGAGGCGGACCAACTAGAGGAGAAAAAATGGCTCTGCGGACTGAGAGGGCAACTTCCCAAGAAATATAACAGGGTGCAATGGAGAAGCTTCATGGGCCTGGTAATAGCGGCTTGGGCCACAATAGCGCAGAACTGGAAGAAACAAGATCCGCCGCTAATTTACACATGGCTACAAAAGGTCTGGTCGCAAATGACCATGGAAAAAATCACACATAAGCTTCAAGGAACACAAGACACCTTCATGAAGGAATGGGGGGGAGTTGTAGAATACCTACAACCAGACTATATAGAGCAATGGTGCCCACATATCATCAGAATTACAGACATATTCGCCTCATAGTCGATCCCGAGAACAATAGAACTCTGAAGCTCTTCCGGATGGGGGTGGTAAGGTGAGTGGGGAGGGGGGAGGGGGGCGTTTAGGGTGAAATGTTGATTACATGTAACCGGTTAAACATGTGAAAATAATAAAAATAAGTTTAAAAAATAAAAAAAAAGTAAACGGGCCAAAATTTCGCTTTCTCCGCCCACTTTAAAACCCAATGTCAGTTGTATATGGTTTGATCTGTGAACTGCTTTCTAAAATGGATGGCCGTGCAAAGGGAGGAGGCATGGCAGAAAACGAGTCTCACTGCTATGTTCATTGAACTTTTAAAAGAATTCAGAACCAAAAGATCAAATTAAATGAATGTCGTAAAGAAACAGCCTCCAAGATTGGCAGGCAAGGACCATAAATCCCCGCTCTGCAAATGAAAGGGCCTGTGTTAGCAGCGGAGACCTCTGCGGGCCCCTTTCACGCGCTGCCTTCCTAGAATGTGCTCCATCAGTATTACGTGGACACCTACAGTGCAGGATTTAATCAGCCGCGGAATGCAGAAATCTAAAGGGTAGCATTAGAAAGCATGGGGAAACTTTCTCTGTTGATGCTTTCAAACCACAAAAAGTCATGGCCGCCCCCACAGTGGCTTCCCCAGTCCTTAATTACAAAAAGCGGAAAATCCAGCTGTGAACATAATTATAGGTAATAGGGTACTTACGTTTTTTTCCTTCCCAATCTATCCCACACCTCCAGCGGCTCCAACTCCTAAAAGAATGTGTTTCCCAGCAGCTGCACAGATTCCATTGCATGCCGCGCAAAGGCATAGCCCATGTACAGCTACAATATGCTGAGGTTAAACCAGCAGCTGTGTATGAAGCCTCGCATGCCAAATGTATTGCTGCTTGATATGCCCAGCAGCAGCAATCGCATGCCTGTGTGCACCCTTCTCGTCAGCCAAGGAAGAGGCCCAAAAGCCCAAGTGCTAGGGACACAACAACCATATGTCCAACTACAGCCCACCTGGCACCTCCCCTTCCCAGAAAGGCACCTGTGGTTTCCCAGATATATGGAAACGCACAGACATGCAGGCCACACGTTACCTTGTTTCTGTAGACACTATAAGTAGTGCACACATAATACTATCTTACAGTGCAAGGTACCATGACAGAGGAGAATATGAGGTGAAAGTAACAGAAAGCAAGAGCTTTTGAGTCGAGTAAGAACTCCAGTGATGTGGAGTTTCCAGGGGAAATGTCTACCAACTGGATTGGCACGAATTCTAAATAAAAGAGTGCAAAAAACAAGCATGTGCACAGTTAGATCGGAGTGGATAGATAAGGAGGGATGATCACTCACTGTCATATTTCTTTATTTCGGATTTAAACAATCCGTAAAACAAATAGCAACAAATAAATTGCACATTTTAGGCAATTCCATACATTTAAAAAATGGTACTTGTACATTTTATGCTTCCCTTTGCAGAAAAAGGCTGTCACTAAAAAGGCGATGATGAGTACCCCCTGCACTACAAATCCTAACAATAGTATGTATAATTACTATCACGTGAATACGAGATTCACTTGGCACAAAAAACAAAACAAAATACTGCCATCAAATACCAATATAAATATGGCAATGATGTCACATAAAAACATCCCACCAAAACATCAATCCAATGAATAAAAGTTATTCACTCAAGCATCCACATTTATATACTATTTTATTCATACAACTATCTCTTGCTCAGATAACACAAGTAATAAGTGGGTCCTCCTTGACCATGCCCTCCTCAAGTAACCAGCAAGCAAGAGAGAGTTTGACTAGAATGGATTCGCAGTTGGCTGTGCTGGGTTGTGTTTCAGTGGCAGTGATAGAGATGTGTGGTGTGTGGAGGATGGCTAATCGTGAGTAGTCTGGTGGGAATGCTTCATGAGCGATAGGTTTGAGGTTGTCCGTGAACCAGGTTTCAGTGATGAAGATGAGATTGGGATTCTCAGAGCTTAAGAGATCATTTTATTTTATTTATTTTTATTTTATTTATGTATTTATAACGCGCCGAAGCTCGCAAGCATCAGGGCGCGACAAGAACACGAAAAAAAGACGGAGGTCACAGGACTACATAAAAAGAAAAGAGGAGGGCTCAAGAGAGTCCAGGCTGAATAAATAAAGAATTACCGGAAAAGTAACGTTTTCAGCTGCTTCCTAAATAGGGAGTAACTGCTTTCCAGTCTGAGGTTATCTGGAAGCTCGTTCCAGAGTGCAATGGCTTTGGTGGGAAAAGCTCTCCCAAGTCCGGTAGCTTTGACTCTGGTATGGCTAACTTTAAGAAACCCTTTTTTGGCTGATCTTAGGCAACGGCTTGGTTCATACCAGTGAAATTCCCTTTTAAGGTATGCTGGGGCCGTACCGAATAGACAGCGGTGGACAGGTGTCAGCGATTTGAATTTAATACGCTCCTCTATGGCGAGCCAGTGGAGGCCTATTCGGTCGTGGGTGATGTGCTCGCGCTTAGATTTCCCGGTGATAGTTCTAACAGCGTTGTTCTGGATTATCTGGCATTGTTTAATGCAGGAGTTACTTGAACCAAGCATCAACGCATTCCCATAGTCCAGTCGGGACAGAATCGTGGCTCTAGCAATGGTGGCGCTATTTTTGGCGTTGACATATGGCCTAATGCGGCGTAGTAATCTCTGGTAGTATTGGCAGTTCTTTTTAAGGTATGAGACCTGTGCATCTGCTCCTAGTGAGGATTGCAGGTATATGCCAAGTGTTTTCACTTTACTTGATACCACAATGTTGGTGTCCTTGATATTGAATGACGAATAGACTGGGCCTAGATTGGATAAGGCTTTTGTAGATCCAAATGTCATAAGTTCTGTTTTTGAACCATTCAGACACATCCAGTGGGCCTTCATCCAGCTTTCTATGGTATTGTAGATAGCTGACAGCCTGTTGTTGTCTGTAGTGTGGTCTCCGCTGAGTTCTATAATCAGTTGTGTATCATCTGCGAAGTTGGTAAAATAAATTCCCAACTGTGAGAGAAGGGCGCAGAGGCAGCGAATATATAGATTAAATAGGAGAGGGGAGAAGCTGGCGCCTTGTGGGACGCCGCAATCCACGGGGCTCGTACTGGAGGAATATCCACCCCAGGTGATTTTAGATTTTCTGTCCTCCAGAAAGGAGGATATCCACTCGATGGCTTCCTCGGCACAGTTTCCTGCTTTTCCCAGGGCCTCACGGAGCTTTCCATGATCTAATAAATCAAATGCCGCCGAGAGGTCCAATAGTATGAGCAGGCCGGCCTTTCCTTTATCAAGGATTTCCAGCATTTTAGACTGAAGGTCGAGTAATGCTGATTCCGTGCTGTGTGCACTTCTAAATCCTGATTGCTGGGGGTGTAGCAAGTCGTGCTTGTCTACGTATTCTTGGAGTTGGTGCGTGGCTATTTTATCAAGAATCTTCAACAAGAATTTGCAATTCGTGATGGGTCGAAGATTGGCCGGGTTTTGCTGGTCAAGGCCAGGCTTTTTAACCAATGGTGTAACTGTTACTGTTTTTAGACTGGTGGGAACAGTCCGGTCTCTAAAAGACAAGTTTGCCATACGGCAAAGAAAAGGTAAAAAAATGCCTGCGTTATCTAGGATGAATTTGGGGGGCAGTATATTTTCAGGGCATGAAGTGCAGTTCATGTTGGAGAGAGTGTCTGACATGATTTCTGGTGTTATTGGTGTGAATTGAAATTTGGATGCTTTAATTTCGGGGTCAGCTTTGTTAAAAGTCAGTGTGGTGTCAATGATATTGCAATTTAAGATGGTGTCTCTAGCTTTTAAGATTTTTTGTGCGAATGCAGTTTGAACTTTTTCACAATCCAACATGGTTGGCTGGAAGGGAGGGGTTAGAGTAGGCGGCTTTTCAAAAGTTTTTAGAATTTGGAACAGCTTTCCTGTGGAGTTGGATGCACCTGTAATTTGCTCATTATAATAGTTTTTCTTTGTTTCAATTACTTTATTTCTATACAGGATATCAGATTTCTTCCATTTGTCTTTATTAACTTTTGTGGGGGTTTTAAGCCACTGTCTTTCGAGTTTCCTTTTGGCTATTTTAAGGGTGCCTAGTTCCACGGTGTACCAACTTTGGTGGTTGGGGTTGGGGCGCACTTGTTTGTTTTTCAGCGGGGCATTCTTATCTAGAAGCTCTTGGAAGTGGTTATTATAGGTGGTAATAATAAAGTCACAGGGATCATTATCAGTGGTGTTATCCATGATGTATGAGATCCCCTGCGAGAGAATATCTGGCGTGATTCTCTTGAGGTTTCTGCTCTGGATAGTTTTGGGTGTGTTGTCAAGGTGAGTTTTTTCAAATGACAGGGATAGTGTGGCTTCGATTTTATAGTGATCGCTCCAGATAGAGGGCTGTGTGTTTGTAACTGTGAGCTCTACATTGTTGGTAATAATCCAATCAAGTTGGTTGTTTGAATTGATGGTAGGACCATTGTTGGCGATCGAGTAACTGATGTTGGAGAGGTTTTTTTCTAGGCTAATGGCCTCTTTGTCGATGGGGTTTCCCCTCCATCTATTTAGGTCGCCCAGGAGGAGTGTGCCTGAGTTCTTTCCTTTGAGATTGTTAAGAATATGGCAAAGGTTGTCATTAAAGTCCGATGTGAGTGATGGGGGTCTGTAGATTACAATAAAATTGATACAATTGTTTTGAGAGGGGGTGAATTTGAGATGGAGAACTTCGCACCCCGGGCATTGAATGGGAGAGGTGAAAAGATGTATGTCTTGTCTGACTATTATGGCGACTCCGCCTCCCTTTCCTATTGCTCTGTTTTCAAAGTGGATACTAAAATTGGGTGGGACAGCTGTACTAATGGTCGGACCGGTAGGTTCTTGTAGCCAGGTCTCGGTAAGGAAGAGGATATCTAGTTCCTCTTCAAGGATATAATCGTGAACGTTTTGGGCATGTTTGTTAAGAGACCTCGTATTAAGTAATGCTATTTTAAGGACCTCTGGTTTAGAGGGAGTCTTCGGTTGTTCTAAGATCGCAGTCCCACTACGACTTAAGGGTGGTGCAGCATCAGGGTGCGGCACTTCCCTTGAGTTGATGTAGCGCTTGACAAGTTGTTCATTCTCTAGGCGCTTTGCATCACTGAGTAAGTGCAATAAATTTGGAAATCCCATCTTTTACCTTTGTTTATTGATTGCGGAGCAGAGTGTCGGGCCGATGGCCGATGTCCGCCGGGTCCGGCGTAGACCGGCACCGTCTCAGAAGCGCCGGCGCTGAAGCGCCTGACGTTTCTTTTTCAGCCGCGCTAGTGCTGCTGGGACTTGTAGTTCAAGGTAATTGCAGGCAAGTAAACGGATAGTGCAGCAGTCAAGCACACATTAGCACACAATCCACACAATCCAAACAAGTATGGGCGTTACAAGCGCTCTGTTGTAGAATGGTGCTGAGCTTGCTGAATGCTCAGTTGCACAAATTCACTTTCAACACGTAATTTAAGTAATGTTGTCAAATGTTGTCAAATCTAAGTACAAGATGTTACACGCTAGCAACAACAAAAATAGCAAGTCACGTAGTGGCAAAATGCACAGATTCAAGATTTATCAAGCTAACAGAATGTTCAAAGTTACAAAGAAGGGGCGTAGCCTATGCTTCAAGCCCTGACTAACCTCATCATAGATGCTGTGTCTGTTTTTGGCCACGGAGTGGGCATTGAAAGGGGGGCCAGTGACTTTTTAGGAAGTAGTGTGGGCAGTGATTTTCCGGGTGTCCATGGTTGGCAGGGTTGGGATGGTCGGAGTGGCCAGTAGTTTTATGCGGTGGTAGGCATCAGGTCGATTGGGTCAGACAGTGTAATTGGACGGATTGAGTTGGTCAGGGGGAGGGAGGATACTGTTGGTGGATGCTTAGAAGGTGGTGGGTGGTTCAGGACCGGGAAGAGAGGGCAGGCGGTTTCAGTTCTTTGAAAGAATAGTGGCATGGGGTGGGTGGTCAGTTGGTAATTAATGGTTCAGGCGATAGACGGGTGGTGAGAGGAGCTGGGTCGTTCGGAGGTGTTATGCTTGCTGCTGTTAGGGATTGGTGCACAGGGATAGGAGAGAGGGAGATGATGTGTGTTGAAGGAGAAGGAAGGGGAGAGGCTTTGTTCAAGGAGGGAAGTTAGAGGCAAGGGTGACAGAGGGGACGTGGTAGTGGAACTAGGAAAGGTGAGGTGGGTCGAGTGATGCAGGGCGAGGGGCGGCTTCAGCCTCTGAGTTTTGTGCATTTGGGAGATGAAGGAGTGTGCAAGAGGGTGGGGGGGTTCTGCAGGGAAGGGGGCTTGAGCTGATGGGTCGGGAAAGGGCAAATTGTGCCATGCTTAGAGAAGAGAAGGTGGGAGGCCCAGGAGTGGCCTTCTGGTAGTGCTCGGTAGTGCTGTGGGAGGGGATGGGAGGTCAGTGGGCTATGTGTGTCGAGGGAGGAGTGGTCGGGGCAAAGGAGGTGGAAGTAGCATCGTAGTTGGCGGTGGGGGTATGCCTGGGCAGGGGTGGGGTTGTGCATTTGCTGTCACAGCACCCCTGGCATTCCTCTGAGGTGGTGTTGGAGAGGGTGTGGGGTGGGTCGTAAATGTATGTAAGGGGTGTGTGCATTGTGGGTGTGGGAGGAGACACAAGGTTGAGGGGGGTGTCCCCGTGTATGAGAGATAGCGTGAGTGTGATGCAAGGAGGTCCCTGGCATTCTAGCTGTGAGGGCGAGGGACAGGAGCATTGTGAGAGAGATGCAGGGTGTGTTCCCGAAGGAAGGTGCAAGGGTTGAGCTGGCAGTGGGGCAATGTTTTTTGGAGCACAAGAGGGCACCTCTGGTCTGAGAGTTGGACGCTGGGTGGTGGGAAGCTGTGAGTGGGAGAAGGCCTTCCACCAGGGAAAGCAGGGTGGGGAGGTCAGAGAGTGGTAGTGGGTGGGCACAGGTGGCTGAGAGCGGTGCAGGGTTCAGTTGTTTCAGGGTGCACTAGAGTACCCCTCTGGTCTGAGAGTTGGAGGGTGGGCATTGAGAGGTTGAGGGAGGCTGTGAGCTGTCTGGGAAGGTGGGCAGGAAAGAACGATTGGAAATGAGTGGAGGGTCTGCGAAGGTGGTTAGTTTGGGGGGAGGCAGTGGGCTAATCTTGGTGGGCCAGAGAACTGGTGTGAGAGTTGGAAGGCGTGTGGTGTGCAGTGGTAGCGTTGGGTCGGTATGTGTGTAGGCTTTGAGTGAAAGGGTCTCAGGTGGAAAGGTTTTGCAGCGTGTAATGTGGGTTCAAGAATGAGGGTTTGAGGGGGAAGGCTGTAGGGCGGGTGGGGTGTATTCTGGAATGCCTGCAAGCTCCTCATCTGAGTAGGGAGGTGTGTGGTGAGAGGCAGTGTGTGTGTGAGTGATTCTGGGTGAGTGTGTTAATGGGTTCAAGAATGAGGGTGAGGAATGAACGGCGGGGGTGGTGTATTGCAGATTGCCTGAGAGATGCTCTTGCATGTGAGTAGGGCAGTGTGTGCTTGAGTGAGTCTGGGTGAGTGCAGGGCTGATGGATGGGAAAATGGTGTGGGAGGTGGTGATCTTGGTTGTCGGTGTGTCCAGCCGAGTGTGTGCTGATCGCCATGGTTGTGTTAGGGTCTGCCTCGAAGGTGGGCAGGTTGGAGTGGCTGGGATCGTCTGAGGTTGAGATACTGCCGTAAGTGGGAGTGGCTAGATTTGAGAGTACCTGATTAGTGCGTGAAGACACCCAGATTTGAGACAACAGTTGGCAGTGTTAGCAGCTAAATTAGACACAACAGCAATAAGTATACATGCTTGAGTTTAGATACCTGTCTATGCGGAAAGTGCCCAGATCTAATACAATGGCAGTATAAACAGTCAAAGTTGAGACCGCAGCAGCAACTTTAATTTTCTAGATTTGGGATATGTGGCTATTGGTAGAGAATGCCCAAATCTGAGACGACAGCAGCAAGAGTGAAAATGCTATGTTGCACAAACAGCAGCTAGTATACCGATTTCAGATAACAGCAGCAAGCACAAAACAGCCAAACGTGGGACAGTTGGCTATTGGGCGAGAGTGCTCAAAATTGAGACAACAGTAGTGGGCATAAACAGCTAGATTCTTATAAGAGTGGCAGGGTCTTAACGGAGATAGGACTGGAAGGAGAAACGCCTAAAGTGGGGACACAACAGTGGATGTAAATACACCTAGGTTTGGGCTACCTGGCTAGTGGGTGAAACGCCTTAAATGGGGACGCTACAGTAAATGCAGACACACCTAGATTGGGATACCTGGATAGAGGGAGAAATGCCTAAAATGGGGACCCAACACTAGATGCAGACACACCTAGTTTGGGATATCTGGATAGAGGGAGAGACACCTAAAATGGGGATGCTGTGATGCTGGAAATGCATCAGAGGGACAGGGCCTCTGTATCCTTGTCCTTTACTGCTTTTTATTGTGTGTTCTGTCGTGTTTTCCACGCAGGAGTTCATGTGAGACTCCTGGCGGTGCAGCTCTCTTTTGGTTTGGTGAACGGACCCGTGGGATACCCTTATGGCACCCATGGGTGGGGGGTACAACCCTGTGCCCCTAGTGCAGTGGTCTTCAAACTTTTTTGGCCTGGGCCCCCCTGAGCAAAATTTGGGCTGGCGGGGCCCCCCCCCCCGCAAAAGTGCCAGATGGACAGTATGTAGAAATCGCTATGAACTTTTGCGTGCCGTCACAGCACCCTACTCCCAGTACAGATCCTGGGCTCTCCCCACCCTACACCCACCACTATCCCAGTGCTGCCGCCCATCCTGCTCCCACCACAGTCCCATAACACAATCAAACACACATCCATACACATTTAAATAAAAAATAAATCGCCATAAAGGTACCTCGCGTTGTTGCTAAAATGCCCCGCTCCAGGTTGCTCTGCCCGTATGTGCAAGGAGGCGCAGGAGCACCTCCTCGTACATACATACATGCAGTGCCCCAGCCAGCATTTCCAATGAGCTATGTAAGGCTGGCGAATCAAAACACCCCCAGCGTTGCATGGCTCAGTGATCATGTGCGGCTGGGGAAATAAACTGTCAAAGGCAAACAGAGTTTCCCTTTGACAGTTCAGCCAGCCCATTAGCACTCCCTCAGCTGGAAAAAGCAGCTGAGGGAGTGCTTAGTGTTTCACTGGGCTGGCTCCTCGGCTCCTCCATAATGGGTGTGGTGTCCAGTGGGTGGACGCCCCCTCACCCATCATGGATGAGCCGGCAGGCTTGGACTGGCCTATAGGGCAATAGGGAGATGACCGTACCAAAAATGCAAAATGCTAGTGTAGGCCAGTAAAAATGGGCCACTTTTTTGGCCAATGTGGGGCAGTTTGAGGAGTTACTTCACTATGCAACTAGTAGTTTTGACCATTGTTGCTGAATAAATAAATATTCTTTAAATATCACCATTTGTTTACATTTGAACAAAAAACAACCCCTTGGGTACTAGTCAAACAGTCTGTGACTAAACACAAAATATCCATCTGCAACTGCTGGCCATTTTTTCATTGGTGCCTAACACCGTTTTATGGCCCGGTCTGACCATGTGAGCTGCCCCTTCCCATTTCCTCCAATCTAAAAAAAGTTTGAAGACCTCTGCCCTAGTGTATGTTTTTGGGCACCTGTGGGTGGCCCGCAGAGCAGGGTATGGGCTGGTGGCAGCTCCATGCTGAATTTGACAGGTGTGCGGAGTATCCTCCATTTTGGGGATACCCCGGCCCTGCCATTGGGATCAGTTGATTCCTGATGGAAAACAAGATGGCTCCTGTGGCCTCTTGCTTTCTATGACCTATTACCTTGTTTTCCCCAAAGTCCTGGGAAGCCCTGACTCTGTCCCTTCCCCCTGACTGGCTGTTGGGTGGAAGTGCCATATATGGTGTTGTTGTGAAGGCCTGGGCAGACTAGCTGGAGCCTTCCCAGTAACTATGTTGTGGGTACCTCCTGTGGGTGGGACCTGGGTGAATAGAATGTGTGACAAATATGCATTCTGTGTTGTGGATGTCTAGTATCTGGTGGTTGACACAATGACTGAGACACCCTGCCCGAACCGGTATGAATGCAGTTGGGAGTGTTGAATGGCTCGGTACTTGTCCCAATACATATAACTTGTTGTGAGTGTCTGGAGAGAAGTCAATGGCCTGAATACCTCGTGTGCCTGATTGGCTGCCTGCCTGCATGAATGCCCTTAGTCGTGATTGGATGCTTGAGTGTGACCCAGAGGAATGAATGGGAGATCAACAGTATATCTGGGGACCTCTCACTGCTAGGAATCGTGTTCAGAAGCTGAATTCCACTATGACGAGTAACTGGAGTAACTGAAGCTTGACCTTGAAGCCCTGCTGGACGAGAAGAATTGCTGTTGCTCTCCTTCACAATCTGAAAGCTGCTGTGCCTCCAAGGACGGACCCAGAGAGGACCTGGTAAGGCGCCCTTTTCCCGAGCTACGAGGGACCATCCTGCACAGCTGATCTTTGCCAAAGCTCCCTGGTAGACAGACCTTCGACAGGCTGCCGACCCGAGACGGGGACTGCCGCGGAATCTCAAAGAGAAGCACTCGGACTGTTGTCCGCCACTGTCGACGACCGCCGTCGCCGACCGGAGCCGCCGTGCTCCCGTTTGTCTAAGAACTTCATTTGATCATCGGACGCTCTCGTCTGCATCGTCGCCCGCTTTATCCCGCTGGAGAAGGCCCGACCGTCGACGCGCCGAGGAGCATCCACCGGTGGGTTTCCCGCCACCTAAAGACCACAGAGACGCCGACGACTCGACGCCCTTGCTGGGCCACAGTGCTTCATCATCTCTTTGCGGTCCAGAACTATCGTCACCGAGGTGCCCCGCACGCCTCTTCCTTGCAGGATGCCAACGCTCTGTCGTCGACGAGCACCGCTAGCAACGAAGCTGCCACCTCACAGCCGTAGTTCAACCTGTTCGCCGTCGGACGTTTGATGACCCGTGACTCCTGCTTTAAGGGGAGGGCAGTCAAGAAGGGCCATCGATTCCCCGACACCGAACGCCGAGTTCCTCGACGCCTCTCGACGATCCGTGGCTCCTGCTTTAAAGGGAGTCACTCAAGAAGGATCGGTCGACGCATCTTTGGAGAACTCTACTCCACCAGGTACATTGGGGGGGTAAAACCTTAATAGGAGGAAATAAGACTACCGTTTCAACCATCTTACGTTCCTGCCTATCTCTATTGCTGGTTTCCTCGTTATTGATCTGTGTGACATTTTAACCGTTCAGTTGATGCACTTTAATGAGATTCGATAACATTGGTGGTACCACTTTAGAATTGTATATATTTATCATTGTTGACTTCCGAGTACAAAGTGCATTATTGTGATTGTGTACATACCTTTGAATATTAATTATATAAAGACTGTGTTTTCAGTAATACAGTGTGTGGACATTCCTTTGTGGGGGTTCGGGGACTACACTGTACTTAAGAACCAGCCTGCATCACCTCCTGAGAAGCTAGGCCTTGATTGCTTGTCCATTGCTACCATAATAGAGAATCTTGGCTGGGGTCTTCTATGCCTCTCCTCTACCATATAGAGAGCAGAAGTACAGACACCCCCTACCAGTCTTTACACTGGTAGCAGCGTTGGGATGCTTATGGTTTTAAGAATCATTGTATAACCGTGCCACTTACAAAATTAAGGTTTGGTTGTGTACAAAATAACTGCATTACAAGCAATGGAGTCTATCGCAAATGGTAAATTGACTAGGATGAGCTTAGAGGCTCTCCAGAGTGCTTGTGAAGCCAGGGAGTTAGACTTTGTGGATAAGTCTAGGGCGGAGCTGATAGCTGCCCTGGTGGACTACCAGACCGATGGTGAAACTCTTGATGAGGGGGGGAATGCAACCAATGAGGACTCTGTCCCTGGGGTTTCTACTGAATCTGTTTCTGGGAATGCTACCATTCCTGCTGCCTCTGTTCCTCTGTTCCATTCCTGCTGCCAGCAATTCCTTGGAGCTTGAGTTATTAAGGATGAAATTGGCCTTTGAATATCGCAAGTTGGAAATAGATGCTGAGCTTAAGAAGGAGGAGCTGGCGCAACAAGTTGAACTCAAGAATAGGGATCTTGAACTCAAAGACAAGGACACTGAATGTCAGATAATCCAGCTAGAGAAAGCTAGAGTGGAGATTTCAGCGAAACCCAGTGAGAGTGTCAGGTCCCCAGCAACTAAATTTATGAAAGATTTGGTTGGTGTGTTTGTGGAGGGTTCTGATATCCTCCAATGGATTGAAGCATTTGAAATGGCTTGTGCAATTCATGATGTTGACAAAAGAGATTGGGCTAAGTGTTTGTTAAGCAGAGTGCCTCAGACTGGGTATGACTGTATTCTGAAGCTGAGTGTGGAAGAAAGGGGTCAGTATGAGTGTATGAAATCTGCTTTGATTGCCAAGTTTGGCAAGACACCTACCCAATACCTTAAAAGGTTCAGGGATTTTAAGAAAAGAGAGAATGTGTCTTGGGTTTACTGGGTGAGTGCTGCGCACATGAATATGATGGGGTGGATTGATGGTTACAAGGTGAAAACTTTTGTTGAATTGTCCCACCTGTTGTTTTTTGAGCATTTTTCTGAAGCCTGTTCACCGGAGCTGCGTCAGTATGTTGCTGACCAACCAGAACATTTTGGATCCCTTTAAGCTGGCTAGGTTGGCTGACAAGTGGGTCTCCCACTGGGTGTCCCCTAAGGACTCCAGCGGGAAGGACAAGGACAAAGAAAAGGGGGCCTCTCAGAAAGCTGAGGAGTCCCAAAAGCAGTCACAGTCGAATAAACCTAAACCCTCCTCTCCGAAGACCCAAAAATCTAGTGGGGATAAGTCATCTGTGGGTGGGAATAAGAGTAGTGGTCCACCTGCTGCAAAGCAGGCTCCCAGTGGTTCCAGTACCGTACCCCGCACTCCCGGCACTTGTTGGCATTGTGGGGCTCTGGATCACAGAAGGGGTGACTCCAAGTGTAAAGGTAAGGCACTCAGAATACAGGCTGTCAGCCGGACCTACCCTTACCCCATGTCTGAGGTGGAGGCCACTGTCCTCCCCTCCTCTACAGGAATCACATTTGGTGCTCCTGTAGAGATTTCCTTAGTGTCCCTTGGGGCCTGGGACCAGTACGCGGAAGTACTGGCGACTATCCCACAAAACACCCGTAGATTTTTGAGAAGTGTCCTCCTGAATGGCCGGCTTCTACTGGTTTGAGAGACACTGGGGTGAGCATGACAGTGGTGGACAGGACCCTGCTCAAGCCAGAGGACTATGTAGGTGCTCCTCTGAGAACCACCAGGTTAGCTGGTGGGCCTCCCAAATTATCGCCTGTAGCCCGAGTCACACTCGTAATTGGAGACAAGACAGCAAAGCTTCCTGTCCTGGTTCAGGACAATGTCCCTGCTAACATTCTGTTAGGTAATGATCTAGTAGAGTTGGGATTGATCGCGGATGGTCTTCCCATGACTGCTGCTGCGGTCACTAGGTCACAGATGACACCGGGTCTGGCTGTGAGTCAGGTACCCGAGCCGAAGGCGCGGCCTAAGGCAAGACGAAGGAAGAGCAAGAAGGCCACCTCTGTGGAGGGGGCTCCTTCTCTTCCTGATGTTCCTACAGCACCCATTGGGATCCATGCTCCGGACGGGCTGGGTCCAGTGGTAAACCCCGTCTCAACTCCTGTGGGAGAAGAGCCAGAAGACTCTCCTGTGGGAGAGGTTCTCAACCCGGAGGATCATCCCAACCTTCAATGCTGGTTGGCTGAAGGGGGACCCTCCCGGGCAGACTTCTGTAAAGGACAGAGAGAGTGTCACTCTCTCGAGGGTCTGAGGAAACAGGCCCTGTCCCAGGCACAAGGAGAAGTGCCTAGGACATTCCGGATTTATTGGGAGGGTGAGCTCCTTGTTAGTGAGCCCACTAAGCCTGAACCTGGTGCCCTCAAGAGGTTGGTGGTACCCCAGGTTTACAGGCCCTTCCTACTGCAGTTGGTGCATGAGGTGCCCTTGGCTGGTCATCTTGGTACCAAGAAGACTAAGCAGAGGCTCTCTGCCCATTTCTACTGGCCTCGGATGGGAGTAGAAGTGGAGTCCCACTGCAGGACCTGCCCAACTTGTCAGTTGTCTGGCAAGACTGGAGGCAGTGTCATTGCCCCACTGCAGCCATTGCCAGTGGTTGGCACATCATTTGAGAGGGTGGGCATCAACATTGCAGGGCCCCTTGATCCTCCCACGTCGGGATGACATCGGTTCATCCTGGTTTTGGTAGATCATGCCACCAGGTACCCTGAGGCTATACCCCTTCGGACTGTAACGGCCAAGGTGGTTGCCAGGGCTCTCCTGGGCATTTTCACCCGTGTTGGATTCCCCAAAGAGGTTGTCTCTGACAGAGGATCCAACTTCATGTCTAGTTACATGAAAACCATGTGGAAAGAGTGCGGGGTAACCTACAAGTTCTCCACCTCTTACCACCCCCAGACCAATGGTCTCGTTAAGAGATTTAATAAAACTCTCAAGGGCATGCTAGGTGCTTTGGAAGAGCCCCTAAGGAGGAAATAGGATCTCCTTCTGCCATGCCTGCTGTTTGCTTACAGAGAGGTACCTCAAGAGGGTGTTGGTTTCAGCCCCTTTGAGTTACTCTTTGGACATCCCATGAGGGGGCCCCTTGCCTTGATCAGAGAAGGTTTGGAAGCCACCCCTCCTGGTCCCGCCAGGCAAGTGGGGGACTATGTGTTAGGCCTCAGACGGAGGATGACACAGATGATGGGTCAAGCAACAGCGAATCTCAAGGCCAGCCAGGAATTGAACAAATACTGGCATGACCTTAAAGCTCGCAAGTGGTTTGGACTCCGGGACAGGAGGTCCTCGTGATGGAGCCTACCAAGCCTCCGGCATTGGCAGATAAATGGACTGGACCCTTCAGGATAATCTCCAAGATGGGCGAGGTCAATTATCTGGTTGACGTGGGAATCCCAGGGGTAGCCCCTCAGGTATTCCATGTTAATAGGCTCAAGCCTTTCCACAGGCGAGCCGAAGTCTCGTGTCTCTTGCTGACTTCAGAGCAAGAAGAGGATGAGAGTGAGCCCCTTCCTGATTTCTGCATAGCAACCCTCAGGATGGCTCAGTGGAGGGAGTGCATCTCTCTCCAGATTTGACAACCGAGCAGCAGCAGAGGGCCTGCAGGACTTTGCTCCAGCAGTATGCCTCTCTGTTTTCGCTGA
Source organism: Ambystoma mexicanum (assembly GCF_040938575.1). Taxonomy (NCBI): domain Eukaryota; kingdom Metazoa; phylum Chordata; class Amphibia; order Caudata; family Ambystomatidae; genus Ambystoma; species Ambystoma mexicanum. The sequence continues at coordinate 903,604,644 of NC_090939.1, forward strand.
CACCAGGCCTTACACCGTGGTGTAAGCACGAGATTGACACTGGTGACAGCGTGCCTGTCAAGAGCAGGAGCTACCGAATGTCAGATACGGTTAAGAACCACATCCAGGCTGAGGTCACCAAGATGTTGGATCTGGGTGTTATTGAACCCTCAACCAGTCCCTGGTCCAGTCCCGTGGTCCTTGTCCCCAAGGCAAGTTCCCAGGCAGGTGCCAAGGATTGGAGGTTCTGTGTGGACTACCGACGAGTCAATGCCGTCACCAAAACTGACACGCACCCATTGCCCAGGCCTGATGAGCTCGTGGACACCATAGGTGCTGCCAAGTTTGTGAGCACCTTTGACCTCACCTCAGGCTATTGGCAAATAGCTCTGACGGACCATGCCAAGGAAAAGACGGCATTCTCAACACCAGAGGGACTCTACCAGTTTAGGGTCATGCCTTTTGGGTTGAGGAATGCCGCTGCCACCTTCCAGAGATTGGTCAATCATGCTCTCAGTGGGCTGGAAGCCTTTTGTGTGGCTTATTTAGACGACATTGCCATCTACAGTTCCACTTGGGAAGAGCACTTGACACATCTGGGTAGAATGTTGCAGGCATTGAAAAGGGCTAACCTCACTATCAAGGCCACCAAGTGCCTGATAGCTCAGGGGAAAGTCACGTATCTTGGTCATGAGGTAGGAGGGGGTCAAATCCAACCTCTCTCCAGTAAGGTACAGGATGTACATGACTGGGAGACTCCCACTACTCAAACCCAGGTGAGAGCCTTTTTGGGCCTCACTGGGTATTATCGCAATGTCATGGCGGACTATGGAACCATAGCTGCACCACTGACAGCTCTGACTTCACCCAAACAGCCTAGGAAGGTTAATTGGACTGAAAACTCTCAGAGGGCCTTGGATGGCTTGAAAGAAAGTCTGTGTAGGGCACCCGTGTTGTGTGCGCCTGACTACAGCCAATCTTTTATCGTCCAGACGGATGCCTGCGACACCGGAATTGGAGCTGTCTTGTCCCAGTTAGATGACAAAGGGAGAGAACATCCTATCATATTCATCAGTAGACAACTCAAGGGTAGAGAACTTAGGTGGGCTACCATTGAAAAGGAATGTTTTAGTATAGTTTGGAGCCTTAGGCGTTTTAGGCCCTACCTTACGGGGTCTACCTTCAAGATCCAAACAGATCATAAGCCCCTGAAGTGGCTTATGCAGATGAAGGGTGGGAACCCGAAACTGCTCAGGTGGTCCATTAGCCTGCAAGGGCTAGACTTCACCATAGAGCACAGACCAGGGAAGAGTCACGATAATGCAGATGGTCTTTCCAGAAGGTATGTTGACCGTCTGAATGAGGGTGTCTATCCTGTGGGAGATTAGGCACCCTCCACCTCAGTCTGGGGGGGGCGACTGTGATGCTGGAAATACACCGGAGGGACAGGGCCTCCGTATCCTTGTCCTTTACTGCTTTTTATCGTGTGTTCTTTCGTGTTTTCCGCACAGGAGTTCATGTGAGACTCCTGGCGGTGCAGCTCTCTCTCTTTTGGTTTGGTGAACGGACCCGTGGGATACCCTTATGGCACCCATGGGTGGGGGGTACAACCCTGTGCCCCTAGTGTATGGTTTTGGGCACCTGTGGGTGGCCCGCAGAGCAGGGTATGGGCTGGTGGCAGCTCCATGCTGAATTTGACAGGTGCGTGGAGTATCCTCCATTTTGGGGATACCCCAGCCCTGCCATTGGGATCAGTTGATGCCTGATGGAAAACAAGATGGCCTCTGTGGCCTCTTGCTTTCTGTGACCTATTACCTTGTTTTGCCAAAGTCCTGGGAAGCCCTGACTCTGTCCCTTCCCCCTGACTGGCTGTTGGGTGGAAGTGCCATATATGGTGTTGTTGTGAAGGCCCGGCCAGACTAGCTGGAGCCTTCCCAGTAACTGTATGTTTTGGGTACCTCCTGTGGGTGGGACCTGGGTGAATAGCATGTGTGACGAATATGCATTCTGTGTTGTGGATGTCTAGTATCTGGTGGTTGACACAATGACTGAGACAGCCCTGCCCGAAACCGGTATGAATGCAGTTGGGAGTGTTGAATGGCTCGGTACTTGTCCCAATACACATAACTTGCTGTGAGTGTCTGGAGAGAAGTGAATGGCCTGAATACCTCGTGTGCCTGATTGGCTGCCTGCCTGCATGAATGCCCTTAGTCGTGATTGGATGCTTGAGTGTGACCCAGCGGAATGAATGGGAGATCAACAGTATATCTGGGGACCTCTCACTGCTAGGAATCGTGTCCCGAGCTACGAGGGACCATCGTGCACAGCTGATCTTTGCCAAAGCTCCCTGGTAGACAGACCTTCGACAGGCTGCCGACCCGAGACGGGGACTGCCGCAGAATCTCAAAGAGAAGCACTCGGACTGTTGTCCGCCACTGTCGACGACCGCCGTCGCCGACCGGAGCCACCATGCTCCCATTTGCCAAAGAACTTCATTTGATCATCGGACGCTCTCGTCTGCATCGTCGCCCGCTTTATCCCCCCGGAGAAGGCCCGACCGTCGACGCGCCGAGGAGCATCCACCGGTGGGTTTCCCGCCACCTAAAGACCACAGAGACCCCAACGACTCGACACCCTTGCTGGGCCACAGTGCTTCATCATCTCTTTGCGGTCCAGAACTATCGTCACTGAGGTGCCCCGCACGCCTCTTCCTTGCAGGACACCAACGCTCTGTCGTCGACGAGCACCGCTAGGAACGAAGCTGCCACTTCACAGCCGTAGTTCAACCTGTTCGCCGTCGGACGTTTGACGACCCGTGACTCCTGCTTTAAAGGGAGGGCACTCAAGAAGGGCCGTCGATTCCCCGACACCGAACGCCGAGTTCCTCGACGACTCTCGACGATCCGTGGCTCCTGCTTTAAAGGGAGTCACTCAAGAAGGATTGGTCGACGCATCTTCAGAGAACTCTACTCCACCAGGTACATTGGGGGGGGTATAACCTTAATAGGAGGAAATAAGACTACCGTTTCAACCATCTTACGTTCCTGCCTATCTCTATTGCTGGTTTCCTCGTTATTGATCTGTGTGACATTTTAACCGTACAGTTGAGGCACTTTAATGAGATTCGATAACATTGGTGGTACCACTTTAGAATTGTATATATTTATCATTGTTGACTTCTGAGTACAAAGGGCGTTATTGTGATCGTGTACATACCTTTGAATATTAATTATATAAAGACTGTGTTTTCAGTAATACAATGTGTGGACATTCCTTTGTGGGGGTTCGGGGACTACACTGTACTTAAGAAGCAGCCTGCATCACCTCCTGAGAAGCTAGGCCTTGATTGCTCGTCCTTTGCTACCGTAATAGAGAATCTTGGCTGGGGTCTTCTGTGCCTGTCCTCTACCATATAGAGAGCAGAAGTACAGACACCCCCTACCAGTCTTTACAGACGCAACAGTAGATGCAGACCCACCTACAATCGGGATACCCGGATAGATGGAGAAACACCCAAAATAGGGACGCTACAGTTAATGCAGACAAACCTAGGTTTGGGATACCTGTATAGAGGGATAAATGCCTAAAATGGGGACATAACAGTAGATGCAGACACACCTAGGTTTGCGATACCTGGATAGAGGGAGAAACGCCTACAAATGGGGACATGCAACTTTGACAATCACCTGGCATCCAGAAAGGCCCTCAAAACCTGGCTCTTTCCTTCCTCATCTTGAAATCTCCTCGCACTCTATTCTGCGATGCACACAAAAGCACTGCCACATACCTGACAACACACCTAGCCCCACAAACCTCCACTGATGCCGGCAGCGTTCGCAGCGGCACACCATGATAAACTCAGACTCCTGCTCACCCCAGACAATCGTAAATCACTCCCCTGTGCTCCCCCCCACTGCTCACACTCTCAATCTAGGTAGCCCTCAGCTGGCGAGACAGGCCAATCGTGTTGCAAATCAGGAAAGCATGGACACAAGCCACCCATCCATGCACTTGAGAATGCAGCTATGGTGATGCAAATCCGGTCTAGCAGCATAGGTGTGTCAACACCACTCACATTAGTATACAGCAACAACCTACGGAAAATGTCAATCTAGCTGAGTATACATTGTGTCTCCGGCACTAGCACTGCATCCTAAACCACCAACAGCACATGCCCACGTGGCTGACCTCTGGGCTGCTTACTGGAGTCTAGCCAGCCCACCTAAGTCATAACCTGGCAAAATGCACATGCACATCCTAAAGATAACTCTTAGAATCTCCCATACATGACTTCGGTCCCCGAGGGCTTTCCAACCACAAAGAGCATTGAGGCCATACAAATGGGGAAAGGGTGCTATATAAATGTCGAACAAAATGCAATACAATACAAAAACACCTACACCTGCCAATGAAAACATAAGTGCCAGTTTGAATGACTTCTAGCCACATTCTTTTAATATCTCCATTGACCGACCCTTCATGATATCTACATGTAGGGGGCAGAACGTAACAAAATGGGTCAATCTCTCCCTTGTCCCACATAAATGGAAGGAATTGTTGTTTAGTCCTGCCACCATTTATATCTCACTTCCTTCAAAAGTAATACATTAAACCCAGCCTTGGTGAGAAGGATCCTGAACCCATGGGGGCCCTTTTAAATCAGTAACACGTCATACAAGGATGGGGATGCAGAATAACTCTTACACCAAATAACCAGACTGACTCAGGAAGCTGGCAAAATGTCTCCTCCGACTGTTTTATTTTCAATTATCTAAATCAGGGAGTTACAACGGACATCAACAGACGTTTGATCGTGCTCTCAATCATTTTGCATAAAAAACACACTTAAGTACTAAAAATTCATCATACATGATGTCATACTATGTGGCAAACTAAGAAAACCTACGGGAGTTGTGATTGGCTTAAGGGGAGCATCTAAGTATACTTTCTTTAAGGGATCGCGTTGTGATTGGGTCTCTACAGTCAGGTGGACAAATTAGGCCCACCTCAAGTCTAAGTCATCTTCATTAGTTATTAGATACATGGTACACCATTGGCTATCAAACTATAAGGCCCTTCGTTATATGACCTTCTATAATTGGCTGGCATGCTTGTACCCTTCTGGAACATTCAGCTCACTAGCTACACCTAAGCTGGTACCCCAGGTGCCAGCAGGTGAACTTGACTGTGTCTCCCCACCGAATTTGCCCAACATCCCTCATTAGTCATGCCTTCTGCCATTCAGATTGTCTTTGAACTTGTCATTGCAAAGTATCATTGCTCCTGACAATAAAAGGGAGTATAGGCACACTCTTATCGCAGTCCAGGTCTGTACGCCTAAATCCTATTTCCATCCTTGACTCACGTGACAGGAGACCGTATTTCGGTCTGTTTTCGCAGCATTTAATTGTCTTGAATTAATAAACTTGGCACTCATGGTGTTCTTTCTTGCACCGTAACAAGGGCTGATTCAGCTTCTCAAGTTCACTGTTTTTCAAGGGTAGATAGCCGGTTCTTGGATGCTCCATCCTTTGACACCAGGCCAGGCAGGCCTTTCCTCGATCTTCAAATGTTTTCTTGCTGCGACACAGCCCTCCAATCCTTCTTTCTTCACGGGTCTGACCTTACTAAATATGTGACACTGATGTCCAGAATGCAATATAATGGCGGCACCGCCTGCAGTCTATTCACTACGTATAGCCAGCCTTTAAGAACACTTAGTCTACTAGTGTTGCTGCATCTGTACAGTTATAAAGCAGCTTGCATTTTCTGCAGTGCTCCTCACACGTGCAATCTTCATTCTGCATATGAATGTTTACTCGATTCTTTACTTCGTCATCAGATTCTATAAGGTCTCTGCATCTTCTTCTTTGACCATTCTTCTCAGTGTGTCACGCTCATTTCTTGTGACGTCACCTGCCTCCTTTCCTCCTGTCTTCATATTCCTTCTGGGATCTCCTCCAAGAGATTGTCATCTCTACACGTGTACATCATATAGGGTTTTTTCAATGGATACCTTTTCTCAAAGTCTTTCTGTGGAATTGGCACCATCACTGGCGTTGTGCATGTCAGAACCTCTAGCTTCCAACATATAGGCAGGATGGGGGCGGGACTTCCTGCAGAGACATTCAGCTGCTCCTCTACAATCCTATGTCGGTGATTCATAACCAATGACAGATAACCAGCAGCCCTTTCTGTGGGTGTAAGATGTACATACAGTCTAACTTGAGTCCTCTGTATCATGGTATCTTCCCTAGTCTGGCCACAGAGATACAGCAATTTGCATTTTAACCTTTTTTGGGTAATTTTATTTAAGCCTTCCGGATTAGAAAAACACTCTCTACTATCCAATGTATCCAATGTATAAAGTTGCAATCTGACATGGGCAAACCAACCTATTTTGTAGTAGCATGTTAAGGGCAGCAGTTTCTTAACGAAGGTTCTCATTAAGGTGCCTTAATACTCTGTCCATAGGATATGCGGCTGCCAGAATAGAATTGGCTGGAGGGTAGACAGTCTCCATATGAGTCAAATAAACTAATGTGAAAGGTGAAACAGAGAATAACTGTGCCAAAAAAAATAGTTCTCATACCTTTTGTAAGAGATCTGGATTCCCATCCCCCCGAAATCTCACAGACATACAACATGCAGGGATTGCCGTAAAATTGTAAATCGCTAACATATGGTCAGCTAAATAATGATGGAGCACTGATGCAAATCTAAGCCTCGCTCCGATCTTGCCTTAATTAACGGCCTTAACCTGCAGCTCAGCCTCTGACTTAATCTAATTCCCTTTGGAAAAAAAATTTGATGCACCAGAGAAATATGTAGGCTGGGGCTCAAACCTAGGTTGCATGGCTGAAAGGGCTTACTGTTTATCACTGGACCAAGCAAGTCCCTTTCAAAGAGCAAGGCAATCATGGCCTGGTTGACGGAACAAACAGGACTGCACAGTCTTATGCATGCTATACTAATAAAGCAAACAAGCCCTTTTCAGAAGAATGTCTTTAATTATGTTGAAAAGGGCTTGTTTGCTGTATTAGCGTAATATTCATAGGACTGTGCCGTCTTATGAACGTGTGTGTGTTTGAATTCTCTGCCCTAACAGCAGTAACAAGCACGAGCTACCTGCAGGGGGTTTGTGTTTGATTATTGCTGCCAGGACATTGAAATGAAATAAACACCTTAGACTGTTCACAGAGTTCTAAAAAGCAGGACTTTCAAGCACATTTGTTGGTCATTTTACATTGAATTTGTTACTTAAAGAGTTGTAAACAAGTTTATGGCCAACGGTTTTTGAAAGACCCTCCCACTTAAATCGTATTGTTAATTAAAGACTGCACCCATTTATCTCCCAAATTGTTAGGGAGATTTTCTTTCGGCAAATCTTACCCTCTCTGTCTTAGCCTCCCAGCACTACTGCTGGACTTTTGCGTTTTTGTTCTGACTCGAGAGGTAAGTGAGACCTTTTTATCTCACCCACCGCTTGCATACTCTTTTCTTCTGGGACCACAGGACTCCTCACAAGGACACAGTGGGGGTGGGGGATTATGCCCCCTTAGTCTTACCACTTGCTTTTCTATGGCAGCGCCCTCGTCATATGTGGTGTGCTGCCAGGGATCCCCTTAACTTCTTTCTAAATAGTAGGTTTGCTACGTTCCAGGCATTCTCTGAACAGGTTGGTGGCAGTGGTTACTTTTTACACTTTTTTCCGAGTGCATCACCAAAGGCTAATGCTGCAGCCCTGATAATACACTGAAGGGGACCGTATACTCAATATGGCGCCCCTTACTCTTTTAAACCCGATTCAAGCTGTTATGTCCTTTGTAGCCATCCTTCTTGTTTTCTACATGGGGAAGGGCTCTCATCCATCATGCACCTTGGTGGGTTTCTTGCAGAGAAATCACAAAGGCTCTCCTTTGATTGTGTGTGCTGGCAGGAAGTTGGGTGGGGGTGTCTGCTCTCAATCCACACTCCTCCAGGAGCTTGGAAGCTGCTCGAAGATTCTTGGAGGCTGACTGTGTCCAATTGGACAGCCACCTCCAGGTTTTAATGTTGCAGAGTATCCTTATTGGAGGGCTGGGTTCACCCCAGCTCCTTTTCTGATTATAAGGAGACGAGCTGGATCCAGGAACCAAGTCGACCACTGAAACTGAAGAGATCCGAAGAAGAAGATGGCCAAGGTACGCCGGCGGGCTGCTGCAGTGATCAGTACTGGCCCATTAACAACCACTGCATCACCTACCTTGACCTTCTACTTGACAGGGAAGACCCCTGCGAAGTGTGGGACCAACCAGTAACCTCTCCTACTCGAGGGTTGGCATCTGTTTTTCGTCGCTGGAGCTTGCACTGCTGCATTTGCCCTGCAAGGCCCAAAACTAAGCATCCACCATTGCCAGGACTTCTGACTGGCCACATGGCTGGAACTCATTGTGGGCATCTTGCTTTTATATTGGGTGCAAAGTCCTGCTTGCCTTAGCGCTATCCAGAACTGATATAGGGTGGTGATGGTTAAGATGGATGTCTATAATCTGGCCTGGTGGACAAGATTTGTGGAGGCCACCCCAGTTATAGCAAACAGGGAACTCTGACAGGTTAGCCAAAACCCAATCAAGGTAGCAATGAAGAGCATGCAAGGCTATTCTCAGGAGAGTGAGGGTGGAGTCAGGGGCCTTTAATCAGTCCACAAAATATAATACACAATAATTAAATATAGACAGGTAAGTTTAAAAATACAGTTAATTAGTCTAGGCCTTCTACACACACTAAAAAATTAAACTAAGAGGTAATATCATCGCTTAATACTTATATAATATAAATGTATACATTCACCATAGGTTCATATATGCATTAAAATAACTTATTCAGCAAGCAGGTAAGTACATCAAATGCAGTCAATTATGGAACTAGATCACAAGTGAGTTCCCTAACTTAAACAGTCCAAACCCTAAGAAGAATGGGGCCTTGTGCCCAAAAGCCACAGGAGCCACAATGATTCCCCCATAATAGATTCTCTAACGGTAAATTCTAATTTGCTGGATTAAAATACCCTTCAACAATTTTACTAAAGTAAGTAAAAGTTAATTTATATTTCAGTAGTTGCTACCCAGGTTTGATGCCCAAAAGGCAGCGAAATGTAAGGTTTAGGAGACAAAGGGACTTACTCTCAATTTTATCCTAGGGAGGATAGGGTGGACAGATGCACTGCATTTACTTACTCCGCTGTCACAGATTTTCCGAGGTGACTTGGTGGAACGTCTGGGGGTCACTGTAGATATGATTTTCCACCCATTGGTTCCAGGGAGAGGTGCCCCGGGGACTGCAGGTACAAGAATTCTTCCAGTCGGGTAAAGATGCGAGATGCAACCGCTGGCGATGAAGAAATGCAAGAAACACTGATGCAGGCCTCTTCAGGACACTTCACAGGTTGGGAGAAGGAGAGTTCCAGTGACGGTCTCTGCACACAGGGGACGAGAGTTGTCCGTCCAGTCGTGTATTATATTTGTATTGTATTTTATTTATTTGTGCATTAGCCAAAGCGCTTTACAAAATTATTTGAAACAACGGTACGATAAAATTATGCAGAATGATCCACAGTCAAGACTAATTTATGAGAAAGACAAAGTAGAAGATGGGCTTTTAGTTGAACGAAAGATGTGAAAGGAAGAAGATGCATGGATAGAAAGTGGAATAGTATTCCAATGCTTCGGTGCAAGAAGTGAGAAGGAACGAAATCAGGAAGAAGCACAGGGAGGTTTGGGAACAAGAAGAAGACATAGGGATTGAGAATGAGGAGGAGAGTAGAAAGAAACAAGAGACCAAAGATAAGAAGGAGCCAGACCATAAAGAGCTTTATAGACAAAGCAGAGAAAATGAAAAATAAGGTAAAGAGCAAAAGAAAGTTAAGAGGTAGAGTGAAGAGAAGAAGTAATAGAAGAATAAGAGGTGAGCTGGAAAAGAACAAAAATAGCAGAATTAAAAACAGAATGTAAAGGAGTCGGGTGAGATTTGGGAAGACCTAATAAGAGAGATGAGCAATAGTTAAAGCAAGAAAATAGAAGAGAATAAATGAGAAGTTTGGTGGCATGAAAAGAAAGAAAGGAGTAGGCACGCAGAAGGTTGTAAAGTTGGAAACATGCAGAGTGAGTAGGGATTTCCCACAGAGGGAGAAAAAGAAAGAAGTGATGGAGGAAAAAGAAGACCAGAGGGAGGGGAAGCAGAGAATGGAGAAGAAGGAACAAAGAGAACCTCCGTTTTGGAGGGTGTGTCGAATCCTGTGATGTTATCACTTCTCCCCGAGAGAGAGCCCCTTCCCATGAGGCCAGGTAGGTGAGGCCGCTACCTGACAGTCTCCCTGGGGGCGGTACTCAGTAGAAGGATCTCATAGGGAGAGACTCCCCCACTAGGGACAAGGATGACCATCTAGGGAGAATGCAGTACAACATCCCCCACTCTCCACCCACTTCCTTTACCTCCCCTAAGTCCTTGAGGCCCACCTTCTAATCCCCCACTTCCATACCACAGACATCCATGTACCTCTGCAAAATCCAGTATTTAACTTCCACAAAGACGAGGATGAGTAGGGACTACCCAAGAGAAACATCCTTGGCTCATACTCGGACAAAGAAGAGCAAATACTGCCCAGAACTAATACAAAATATAGAGGAAGGGCTACGGAAGAGAGGGTGAAGTCCTCTCTGGAGGAGCAACAAGATTCACAGACATCTTGACGAAACCCTTAATATTTTAGTTGATGCAGGGAACCCCCTCTTAGAGTTTGGCAGTTAGGTTTTATCTTTATTTTCATTACTAATAAATGTTTATGCCAACAATTATTCTACCTGTGTGCCAATCTACTCCTTCTGCACCCTTACAAGGCGTTCAGATGAAGCAACCATGAAGACATCCAAAACTTAACAGCAAGCAGGCAAGAGTGAACTGTGTGATGAAGTGAAGCAGAAAATGAGGAAAAAGAAAAGAAATTGTGTGAGTCATCAGCATAGACGTGACAAGAAAGATTAAATGAAGATATACGATCAGATAAAGGAATAGTCTATAAAGAAAAGAGAAGAGGACCCAAAACAGAACCTTGAGGTTCCCCATAGAGAAGTGGATAAGATGAGGAAGACTGACCAGCCCAAGAAACAGAGTAACTGTGGTTGTAAAGATAAGAATTGAACCATCTGAGCAGAGACCCAGATAGTCCTACAGTTATGCGAGAAGGGAGCAGGATAGAGTGATCAACAGTGTTGAAAGCGGCAGAAAGATCAAAAAGGGCAAGGATAGAAGATTGCTGAATGTGTCTGGTAGAGAGTAAAGAATTAGAGACGTGAAGTAAAGTAGAGTCGTTGGAGTGAGCAGGACGAACACCAGATTGCAAGGGGGGTAGAAGGGAATGAAGTTGAAAAAAGGAAGAAATTTGAGTATACACAACTGGATCCAGTAACTTAGAAAGAAAAGGGAGCAAAGAAATACGACGAACATTAGATGGAAGCGCAGCATCCAAAGAAGGTGGTTTCAGAAGCTTCTCTAGGACAGGATCCCTTGATGGGGGGTCTCTGAAATTCGGAAGGGAAGGTGTCTTGTGGCACAAGTGACCTACTCAACCATGACTGCTCAGCCTCGCACTGCACTTGTAACTATAAAATATCTGTAACCCTATCTGTTCCTGCATACCTGATGTAGCCCCCCGCACCATGGGGTGAGGCTTTGCCAGACTATGCCCCCCTTACCAATGTTGCTTTGTACCTACCGGTTCCCGCATACCTGATGTAGCCCCCACCGTACCATGAGGCGAGGCTTTGCCAGACTATGCGCCCTTACAAGTGTTGCTTTGGTACTACCTGTTCCTGCATACCTGATGTAGCCCCCATACCACGAGGCGAGTCTTTGCTAGTCTATGCTCCTACACCAATCTTGTCTTTTATGCTTCCCTGTACTACTGCAGCAGCCCCCTGTACCATGAGGTGTGGCTTTGCCAAACTATGCTCTCAGGTTCTGCCCGCATGTTGTAACCTTTATGTGTGGTCTTGCATATTACTGTCACTTCACACTTACTGTAACTAGCGCCTAGATGCCTGAGGGTTTTGTACGCTGCTATAAATGCAACAATTAAAATAAATAAGCTGTTGACTACCAAAGTTCCTGGTGCATCCACGGAACAGCGGCATTTCTGGCTAGGTAACCCACGAGAAATCTGGTCAGTCCACCGGGTGGCCCAAGGACACTTCCAAAGGCTCAAAATGGCTGGATCCTCAAAAAGACGTTGAGGCTAGTTGGTCCTATTAGGCCAAGGGCTGAAGCACCATTCAGGGTCTTTCAGAGATCTGGTAGTCCAACAGGGCTTCACCAAGCCAGGCGGGGAAAGGGATGCCAGGCCACTTCAGGAGAAATGGTTGCAGGAGTTCTCTTCTTATCCATGGTCCAGCCTGTGGAAGCAAGTCCAAGCCCACCAATGGTAAGGATCTGCACCATTCAAACAGCCAGTAGTTGTCCTATAAGGGACAACTAGTGGTTTCACTCATGCCCCACACCTAGATTCTCTGGCAGCATGCATGTTGAGTGGGACAAGACAGTTCCACCCCCTTCCTGGGCCACATACATGAAAAGGCATCACTAGACCACGAAAGCTGCAGCTTTCCCGGGCAAGTGCATGACCTTATAAGGGATTTCCTGACCTGGCAAAGCAGAAAGAAGGCCAAACTACAATATGGCCAAAGAACAAGTAAAAATCTTGTGGCACAGCTAGTTTAGAGCACTAGCAGTGTTTAGTAGCCATACACTGTAAATGCGAATGTACACATTAAAAATAATGCAACCCCTGTAAAAATGGATCCGCTGCCACCAGCTTGTCTTTAGAGACACATAAAAGTAACCAAAAAAAGTGTAAAAAGCTAGGGTGATACAAAAGTATCCCTATTGCACTGTGTTGTAAGATGCTGTGTACAATGTTAAAAACTCACAGAATGCAAAAGAGAAAAATAGTTGCCCACTACTGATAGTCTGAATGACTGATCAGTTCCCATAACAAAATGGCATAAGGCAAGCGAGGTGAAGCTGAAGTCTTTACTTCCCTTCAAAAAATCAGAAAAGGTTAAAAAGCAGAGCAACAAGGAAGGGGGTTCAAAGAAACTATGTAAGGAAAGTTGCTCAAAGAGAAATCTTTCCCAACAGTGGTGTCCAGGTCAGTACTTCTGGGGGTCCTCTTGAAGAACCTCAGGGCTGGTTGTTGCTCCTCAATTCACTGGAACTGGACTTAAGTCCCTTAAATTCTCATCATTGCATTGCTACATTTTCTTTACACTAAACTTTGGTACTGTACTTGCACTAATTGATTGTGCCCTCCTGGCTACTCACCTCCATCCTCAAGAACCTTTTGGGGCGCCTAAAACACTTACAGAGACGTGGGGTAGACTATGGCTTGTCTTCCGAAGTTAGAATAAGTTGTTCGGCTTTACTGTGCGATAACATCACTTGCTCCCTATTTTAAAAGATTGTATTTAATGTTTGTGTTTTATGCCAATGTAATTTAAAGTGGAGTGAAACCCCTTGTGGGTGACCTAACTGTGAGTTGTATATATGTCCTACAGTATTTTTAGTTACCTTGAATATCTAAAATATGCCTGAGTGTAGTATTGAAATAAAATATTGTTATTTTTATAACTTACCTGTGTGGGTCTTTTATGTGTTAACTGTACTAAACAACAGTCCCCCCTTTCCTCCTTAGTTCAGCCTTTCTTCTTGGCCATGACTACTTATGAGAGTGGCCTTGCTCAACTGGGGTTGTAAGAAACCTTGCTAAGCCTAGGTTGGCTTTTCCAAGTCCTATCCCAGATAGCGACTTTGAAACATCCTCCTAACACAAACTAAGAACATTTCCTGCAGGGTACTTCCAAGCCCGTCCTTATCTCCACTCCTGTTCATTGTATTTCTCCAGCATTGGCTCTTTCATAGCTTCACATGCTGTGAATATTCCCAGGTGTCAAGCTGGAAATCCTTGATTACCTTTTGGATATTACTTTTTAAAAGAAAAGTTAGGTGCATTTTGCATGCTGCCACCCTCGTTATGGGTGCTTTAGGCCCATCCAATGGGACATTGAGTAGCAAGCTCCTCCTCCCCAGCCATTCTTCATATTATAATCGCGTGTCACGCTTGAAGGTGTGCTCGATATCTTTCTCCCCAAGAGAAATACATTTCTTTCAAGAAAACCTACTGTCGTTTCAAGAAAACCCACTTTCTACACGTTATTTTCTCCAGTAATAGGAGACGTCTCAGGATTGGAAAGAAATTGATAAAGACACTGCAAAAAAGGTTGTTGTTCAAGGCTTGCAACACCTGCAGCCTCAAGAATTTCATCAAAGGTGACAGGCACAGTAAGTGCATTTATTGCCTTTGTCCCAACCACTCAGCTGAGGATTGTGAGATATGTAGAGGATTTAGTAACAAAATCCACTGAGATAGGCACCGACAACTAGTGTGTTGGCACCAGGATGGGCGATACCCACCTTCAGAGTCAGAGTCCACTAAAAGTATGGCTGTGCCTAGGGGGAAGAGGTCCCCATCCAAACAAAGGGAAAAATCTGAAGAAAGACCTCCAAAAAGGCATAAGCGTCGTCACAGCCATGAATCGTTGATGACAAGTACAGGGGATATGAGGGCATCATCATCGACATTCAGGGGACAAGAGTATCTGGCAAAGAACCTGTCAAGGCCTTCGTCATCAGGGAAATACACCCATGCCACGTCGACCTTGCACTCGTCGACCACGAAGACAGTGCCCACGGGCCCGTCACCCCAATCCTGGTCCACAAGCTCATCGATTGCACGCTTGTCGACCAAACCACCCTTGGCAGAGGACCCTCGACCACACACTCTTCGACCAGGAATACCTCGTCCACAAGCCCAATGACAGCACAATCATTTACTGCAAACTCAACCAATGCAAAAGAAAAGATCAAACCAACAACCTCATCCTATGGAAAAACCGCACCAAAGGGTGCGCCAAGTCAGCCGTCGACCAGGGCAAAAGTCAAGCAGACAACCTCGGCGACGGGGGAGAAAACCTCCCAGACATCGTCATCCAGTATAATGGAATAGTCCTTGACTGAACCAGTATCATTGTCGGCCCCGGCGTCAGCCAGGCAGTTGGGGGGTGGGGGGGACACAATGACTGGGGGGAAAATGACCGACTCGTACCAAAGATGCCGAAGCTGCCCCACAGGCACACAAAACAAGCCAAGAATGCAGAAGGCCATCCCACACATCAGCAGGAGGCTAATCTGGTAGAGGATACACAGATACAGGTATTCACCTCACCAGTCTCGCCAATCATTTACTCTGATGTAATGCCATAAAACATTCTACAGCATGAGATTGATTCGGATTTGGCGGCCCAGCAGGCTCGATCCCCACAGTCTTCGGATTGAGAAGAGTCAGTAGGCAGTCACTTGCACTCTCCTTGACTTCCCCCTATGCCACGGGGTCAATAAGGTATAACGCCTCAAGAACTGGCCACATCAGCGCAGCACCCAGTTGCTCTCGGGGTGCTGATCAGATTTCGGGTCATGGGCTTGGTAGTACACTGACGAGTCAACCAACCCAACCACTTATAAACCCACAAGCTTTACTGTTGCTTGAAGTCCTCTAGTCCTTACTCGCAGTACTGTCACGATTGCAGACTAGGCTACTGCCTTTCCAGCCAGAGCAGCAATATGCTCAGCAACCAACCGAAGAGTGTCGACCAGTCTCGCCACTCAGATCACTAACCAGGTCCTCTACAGGGTCAAGACCACAATCCATGCGTACGTCACCGTCAAGGTCCAGACAGACGTCGCCAACCAGGTCCAGATCCCCCAACCGTGCAATGTCACCTACAGGGTCAAGGCTGTCACACAGATCTGTGGGGACCTGCCAAAACACCAAAAAGCTAAGTCTAAGTGGAAAGATACTGGGCAGCAAAGGCCGCCCAGGCTGATAGTGCTTTCAAGGCCAGCAATAGTGCCTCCACCCTTACCCCCTTATCAGGGACAAGGAACAGGAGGAAGGCAAACTCCCCAATACGGATACGGACAACCCACAAGACACCGACTCTACCACAATGGCTTCCCCCACGCACAACGATTGGGATACTGACACCCCAGCGGACGTTCTAGAGGAAGTTACTCCCAACCCGTCACCACCGGATGACATAGGAGCTTTTCACACCACCATCTCTAAAGCCTGCCAAATATTTAGCCTGGTCCCGACAGAGGATAAAAAAGAAGGCTTCTTATTTGACCACTTGGGTAAGAAGAGAAAGTCAGTGGTATCCATTCCAATATTGGATCACTTGCGGGAAATGGGGTTACGCACCCTAAAGCATCCGTTTACAGAGCTGCCAGTTAATGGCAGATGGGAAAAGAAGTTTAAGGCACCAGACTCCACACCTAAATGCCTTACTTTCAAACCCACGCCGGAATCTGTCGTGTCAAGTAGAAAAGCGCATTCGCAAGCAAAAAACACACTGTGTCACCAGAGAACGAGGGCTGCAAATTGGTTGTGTTCGGGAAGAAAGTCATAACAAATGGAGCAACAACAGTGAAAGAAGCAAACTCATTGGCGATAATGTCACGCTACGACCGTAAAATGTGGCACAGAATTGCCTCTGTGCTGGATAACCTTCCAGAGGATAAAACGAAAGAGCCAATGGCAATATTAAGGGAGTGGAAAAGAAGCAGCCAACCACAGCATTGATATTGCAGTAGATCTGGCTGAAACCGGTTTTACACAAATCAGAAATGAGGGGTGATGAGAAGGCAGGGCTGATTACTGTTTACGGATTTCGGACACGGCATACAGCACAAAGTAATAGGCGTGCCCTTTGAGGGTGATGATCTGTTTGGCCCGAGGTTAGATGACGCCCTGAAGGCGATAAAAACTGACACTGATACTGCCCGATCTCTTACCAGCCTGCAAAGTAGGAAAACGTTTTGTCCCTTTAGAGGGGCCTCAAGAAGAAACTCCACCTCCTCTAATAGGGGTAGTTGGTCATACACTAGGGGGAGATATTACTCCCAGGGATACAAAAATACATTCCAGGGCTACAACAAATCAAAGGATTTTCGGCAAGCACAGAGGCACAAACAAACAACAAACCCACAGAGGGGGAGACAGGGGAAGCAGTTGCCGTGACTATGCCCTAAACACAGGGTGAGTGGGGGAAAATGTGCCCAATTATGGTTATGAATGGCACTGCATAACTACAGACAGGTGGGTCCTGCAAGCAATCACCTACGGACACCTGCTAGAATTCAGAAGGCAACCCCCCCAATATACCGCCCATCCCGCACAATACCGCCCATCCCGCACATGCAAGGACACCTAAAAGTCCTACTCCAAGAAGTCAGGCAAATGCTACAGAAAAGGGCAATCGAAAGGGTACCAAAATGGCACACAGGGCCGGGAGTGTACTTACGGTGGTACTTTGTAATAAGAAAATCGGACGGCAAGTGGTGTCCGATACTTGACCTGCGCAGGCTCAACAAATGTATCAAAAGGCAAAAGTTCCAAATGGTAACGCTACAGAAAGTAATCAAGGCCATTCAACAACACGACTTCCTAGGGTCCCTAGACCTACAGGATGCGTTCTTCCACATCCTAATCCACCCCAAGCACAGGAAGTACCTACGATTCCTAGTCCAAATGCCCATTACCAGTTCCAGGTACTGCCGTTGGGCCTAAAGTCAGCCCCACAAACCTTTACCAAATGCCTAGCACCCATTGCAGCAAGCCTTCGCAGAAAAGGTCACCAAGTCTATCTGTACTTAGGTGCTGGCGTGTGAGAGCGTCAACACTCTCCAAGGCCCAACACATCATGTCGGAAACAGTACGGACGCTCCAAACCTTAGGATTCTCAATAAACTATGACAAATCTTCTAGCCGTCCAAGTACTAAGTGTTTCTGGGGCACACTTTGCCACAGAGGACGCCCCCTTCGATCCAGCGGCTACACCAGTTGACCTAATTAATTCCGGCATTCAAACCAAAACACCACGCTTCAGTACGCAAGTACATGCACCTACTAAGCACTATGTCATCATGCATTCCACTCATACCCAAATGCAGGCTTCAGATGCGGTCTGACCTGCTGGGAGCACCGGCCGCTGCAGGCATGGTTTTCACAGCAGCACCGTTACCGTTTGCAACAGTGCCAGTGCTTCCGTGTCCCCATTCCCGTGGAGTCGGGACTCCGGGGGAATAGGGACTTACAGTTTCTGCCGCCTGACTCCCAGGCCGCCGGGACTTGTAATATCCCGGTGGCATCGGGATATTAGGCAGAGGTAAGGCTATTATGGGATTTCCAGTTACCCGCCGCCTACCGGCGGGTTTTCCGGCAACCCCATAACGAGGCCCACAGTATCCTTGCCTTGCATGAACCGATTTTTCCACTATGTTTTAACCACGCCATAATTCACATAATATCGAATGAGGCACACTGTACACGCTCATTGAAGTGTAAGCATGCGGGCTAAACAAGCAGGCTAAAAATACATTTAACAGTAGGACCAGTAAAGTCAATGTCATTCAACTTTATTCATATTGGGCCTCATTACGACCCAGGCGGTAATCGTCCGTCATTACCGCCATGGCGTAATGAGCGTTTACGCCATGGGCCGATGGCGTAAAGAGCGCCACATTACGACCCATCGCGCACGAGCATTACGCCATGGCGGTAATGCAATTAACGCCATGGCGGAAAAGGCCCCTACCGGCATCGTAAAGCGAGCAAGGTGCACTTCCGCCACCGTAAGTAGCGGCCACCGTAAGTAGCGTCCACCGTAAGTAGCGGCCACCGTAAGTAGCCGCCACCGCAATTTGCGGCGGCCGTAAAAAGCAGAACCGGAAATAGCGTCATCGCGCCGGAACGGGAAACAGCCCGTCGGCCATCTTTAAAAACACAATCCATTGCCATCCTAACGAACAACACCAGACCCAACCCTGACACCTGTCCCAACCTATCACCCACCCATCCAAGTACCCGAAAATGCCAAAAGCTGTGAAAAAGGCATGTGACCGCCAGCGCCAGGAGAGATTCAGCCGGGAGGAACTCTGCATGCTTACGGAGACCCTGCAAGACAACGCAGGTGTCGTTTTCTCCCCGGAAATGACCAGGACAGCCATAGGGAAGAAGAAGGCCATCTGGGCCCTGGTGGCTGAGCGCGTCAGCGCGGTGGGGACCGTACCCCGCACCCCACAGCAGTGCAGGAAGCGCTGGGATGACCTACGCATACGGGTCAGAGCCGTCATCTCTGCAAACCGCAATCTTGCCCTGGGTACCGGTGGAGGGTCGGAATCCCCTCTAAAACTCCAACCATGGGAGGAGATCTGTGCTACCACGATTGGCATGGAATCCATTGAAGGCGTCGGAGGGATGGAAAGGGGAGCTCCGACATCAGGCGATGAAGGTAGGTGCCTCAAACAAGACATGCCATAGTCACTGCAGTCCAATCATGTGTAGCACAAGGTTGCCCTAGAGTGTAAATGCAACACATATCAACAGTGCCCATAGCCACATGCAAGCACCACCCTGTATGCACTGCTGGCACCCGCATACCTGCATCCACATTCCACACTAATAGGAGACAACCTGCATGGCACTGCCTGAAATCTGCCTCATCTACTGACCAGAATAATGTCAATCATTGTCATTCCAAAGTCCGCAGACCCATCAATAACGCCCTCCCTCCTTTGCTCCACCACAGGCACAGATTCACACCCAGAGGACCAGGACACCCCTGCGCCGAAGAGAGCCAAGAAGGCCATCAATAACGTCCCTGCACCCTCAACCTCAGCTGCAGTGAGGCAGACCCCACTACAAGCAGGTCCCACTGCAAGCATACCTGATGTCCCACCGGCAAGCACCCCTGTAGGCAGCAGGCCAGCAGCAGCTGCTCCACCTCCACCGACATTGCCTGCCACAGAAGGCACGGGGTCAGCGGCCAGCAGCAACATCGGTGAGACAGCTGCAACAGCTGCATGCTCAGACTCAGACATGGAGCACGAGGTCAGAAGCCCCACTGACCTACTACATTCCCCCTGTTTCTCAGACGCCAGCCCCCATGAGGATCACACACAGGGACACACAGAGGTAGAGGAGTGGCCTTCCACCCCATGCCCTGTCCACACTCCACAGGAGGGGAGCAGCCCCTCCATCACTCCACCAGCACCGGCCATGGGCCATCAGGGCCAGCAATCCCTCGAGGACATCACAGAACGGCAGCATCAACTGTCCACAATGCTGAATGAGCATGCCGTGGAATGTGTGGGGGCTAGGTCTGCCATTGAACAGGCCACGGAGACCCTAAGGGCCGAACTAGCACAGAGCACTGCCACCCTGAGGGATGCCATGCAGGCCATGTCCAGGGACATCTGTGCGGAACTTGCCGCCTTGCGTCGTGCGCTCACTGGGCACACCCACACCCTACCGGATGTGCATGCACAGGGGCAGCCAGGGACATCCTACACTGCCAGTTCTGCACAGAGCAGCCCCGTGCGACGTTCTGGACGTAACCTGCGCTCCACAGCCAGGGGTGCCCCGGGGGCCGGGAGAGGGGGCTTGTAACAGCCTGTGGCCACTGTCACAGGCATCTGTTGACACCTAGAGGGGGTGTGTTGGGGTGTGCAGGGGGGAGGTGGGAGGGGGTGTGTTGGGGTGTGCAGGGGGGAGGTGGGAGGGGGTGTGTTGGGGTGTGCAGGGGGGAGGTGGGAGGGGGTGTGTTGGGGTGTGCAGGGGGGAGGTGGGAGGGGGTGTGTTGGGGTGTGCAGGGGGAGGTGGGAGGGGGTGTGTTGGGATGTGCAGGGGGGAGGTGGGAGGGGGTGTGTTGGGGTGTGCAGGGGGGAGGTGGGAGGGGGTGTGTTGGGGTGTGCAGGGGGGAGGTGGGAGGGGGTGTGTTGGGGTGTGCAGGGGGGAGGTGGGAGGGGGTGTGTTGGGGTGTGCAGGGGGGAGGTGGGAGGGGGTGTGTTGGGATGTGCAGGGGGGAGGTGGGAGGGGGTGTGTTGGGGTGTGCAGGGGGGAGGTGGGAGGGGGTGTGTTGGGGTGTGCAGGGGGGAGGTGGGAGGGGGTGTGTTGGGGTGTGCAGGGGGGAGGTGGGAGGGGGTGTGTTGGGGTGTGCAGGGGGGAGGTGGGAGGGGGTGTGACACGACATTTCATAGTTTCAATACACTTTTTTCTTTCAAAAAAAGTAATGTGTGGACATTTTCATTGCGTATGTGTGCTTCATTGGTGTACAGTCCACAGTGTGCATGTCCCAGAGACACACAGTGTCCCAAGTGCAGTCTCCATGTGATAAACACCAGCCGTGTGTGCTAGAAGCAGTGGTCGATGATACTTTGGCGCATTGCACGCCCCTCCTGTGCATCGCCTCCTCCATGGGGTGCCGCCCCATCTGCACCCTCCTCATCCTCATCGTCAGGTGGTTGCAGTTCTGCGTCAGGGGGCAGAGGCACATTCCGTCTGACGCACATATTGTGTAGCATGACACATGCCATGACGATCTTTGCCACCTTCTCATGGCCATACAGGAGTGTGCCACCAGACCTGCTGAGGCTTCGGAACCGTGCCTTCAATAGGCCGAATGTCTGCTCTATGACCACACGAGTACGTGTATGTGCACGGTTGAAGTCCTCCTCGTGCTGGTTCTGCGGGTTCCGGACTGGTGTAAGGAGCCACCTCTTCAGGGGATAGCCTGCATCACCTGTATGTAGGCGAGAATGTATGTGTCAGTCATGTTGTCTGATCAGGAACATGATGTTCCACCATGGCTCGCATCCAACTGTTACTTTGGCTCACTTCTACATGCACTGATTGATTCACACAATGCAACCAGTATATGCTCATGGCTCCCATGGCCTGTTTTGCATGCCATCACCCAATGTATGCAGAGGGGTTGTGTGCATTGTGAGTGCCCATCCGCTGTCTCCGTTCTCTGTGTTACTCACAGCCAGGTGGAGTATGCATCACCCCCCCTCCTTTCTGCCAGGTGGAGTATGCATCATCCCCCCCCCCTTTCTGCCAGGTGGAGTATGCATCACCCCCCCCCTTTCTGCCAGGTGGAGTATGCATCACCCCCCCCCCTTTCTGCCAGGTGGAGTATGCATCACCCCCCCCTTTCTGCCAGGTGGAGTATGCATCACCCCCCCCCTTTCTGCCAGGTGGAGTATGCATCATCCCCCCCTTTCTGCCAGGTGGAGTATGCATCACCCCCCCCTTTCTGCCAGGTGGAGTATGCATCATCCCCCCCCCTTTCTGCCAGGTGGAGTATGCATCGGTACGTCATTCACCTGCCCACTTCCATGACATTGGACTCACCGAGTAGCCAGGATCTTGGGCCTGCATGTCGCTCCATGTAGCGTGGTATTGTGGAGTTCCTCAGGACCATAGAATCATGGGTTGATCCGGGGAATCGGGCACAACAATGTGTGATGATCTTGTTGGAGTCACAGACCATTTGCACGTTGATTGAGTGGAACTGTTTCCGGTTGCGGTACGGTACCTCCATGGCACGTGGAACCACCAATTCCACATGGGTGCAGTCGATGGCACCAATGCAACCGGGTATGCCGGCTAGTGCATGGAAACCCACTTTGGTGTTTGCAATCTCCTGGGCAGTCTGTGGTAATGAGATGTGGTCGTCTGTGTGCTTGAGGAGGGCATCGAGCACTTGGATGAGTGTTCGTGAGAATAATGGTTGTGAAATGCCATGCAGGTGCCCCACTGTGTGCTGGTAGGTGCCTGTGGCCAGGAAGTGGAGTACAGACACTACCTTCAGTAGGGGGGGGATGGCGGTTGGACTTTCTATCATGCTGACGATGTCGTTGTGTGTCATGTCTACGATGGCGGTGATGGTGTCCCGGTCCAAACGGTACAGGGTGTGGATCTGCTCAGCAGTGAGGTTGAATGGATTGGCTCTGATGCGTGGGATTGGGGGCTGCCTGCGTGGTGGCACTGGCTGTGCTGGTGGGGCTTGCTGGGCCTGCCTTGCCCTCCTTCTCCTCCTGCGTCTCCTCTGTGCTGCCTGTTGTTGTTGTTGTTGCTGTTGTAGCACATGCATTGCTATCAGGTCCTCCAGCCCCAACATTGCTAGTCGTATTGGCATCATTGTGGAGTGTGACTGGGTGTGGGAAGGGGTGGGGTGTGCTCTTTTTGTGCTTCCCTGAGTCTGTATTGCCTTCACCTGTGCTGTTTCTGTGCACCTGTGGCAGCTGCATTCACTTAACATGGCCCTTTACGGTTGGTTCGCGATGGCGTTATTTGCACCATGGCGGTAAGGTACTTAACGGGCTGGGTGATGGCGTTAGGTGCATGTCCGCTTGAGTCGGCATTTGCGTACCTTTCCGCCATGGCGCTAAGTACGGTGTGGGCGGTCGCGTGCGCGCACCCTTAGCGCAGTTAGCGCCAGCGTTAACTACGATGCCGCTAATGGCATCGTAGTTAACGGTCACGGGTCATGATCGGACCTGGCGGAAAACAATGGCGGTAACCATTTACCGCCATCGTTTTTCACTTAGCGCCAGGGTCGTAATGAGGCCCATTGTGTCATTCAATGTGTTTTCTGCAGAAGATGATGCTCTGGCAATCCCCATTCCCACACTTTCTTCAGGGGTCATCCAGTTACAGCTCAGGGCGTTAATAAGTCACCACAGCATAATGCGTTTTGGTCCATGATACATGACAAGTAATGCTCACAATTGTACTGCTCTGCAATGGGACCACATGCTCATGCAGGCTTTTGTTCCGCCTGGTAAGTACATTCGGGTTCAGCAAAATGAATCCTTTCACTGCCTGGAAGTTGCTGAGACCACAACAAAGAAACCAGTGTTTGTTTGGCACGAGCCCAATTCAAGCCCACAGAATAAGGACAGATAAATTGTCGGAGACTGTGACGCAGTTCTGCAAAGCACCGTGCGCTGCTATCCAAATGTAAAGTTGTCTGGAAGGAGCAGTAGAAAATAAAACGGATGCGGTTCCATTTCATTTCTCTCCTAAGACTCCTCAGAGAATATCTTGCGAGGAAACACATTCGTGTTGTTGTTTTTTATTTTATTTTTCATGTGTGCTGTGCAGTTGTATGATGTGGTGGGCATGGTGTCAAGACACTACTATTCCCCCTTCGGGTGCGGTGTGAGGCTTTCACTCGAATCATTAAATGAGGCCTGCAGTGTGCCGATGCCATAGCAGCACTCGGATCTTTAACCGACATGGCTTAATAAGAAAGATTTCATATGGGTATGACTGGCAGTTTTGCATATCAGAATAATGTGTTCATGCTATAACAAAACAGGCACGGTGCTTGCTTTAGAATGAGTATATACCAATGTATGCCAGCCGCTCTTTAAAATATTAGCATTGCCAGAACTCGCAAAAAGATGCAGCAATGCTGTTTAAGAAACTGAGGTCTGTCGTAAAATGTCATCTTTGAATCCGCTTGAACAAGAGACTTGTATATTTACAAAATGTGTCCACCTTCTCTATTCATGGGCTTATAGTCACTGTGAAGCAAAATGATCAGCAAACCTTTCTCTTCCTTTGCTCAGTCTCCTAGAGCACTTCTTTCTGCTTTCCTCTTTGTTATTAACTCCTGGATGTCCCCCCAGGGCGCCCCCCCATCCTACTGCTACTGAAACAAACAAAGGTTATCTTTTTCCTCTTAAAACATTCTGTTTTTCTTTGACCCTGTGCCTTCGCTTCGCCTTCTGTGTCTTCGCCTCATCTTCTCCTTCGCCCCTGATTTCAATGTGATCTTTGATTCTGCACGCTCTTTTACCCATCACTTCTTTGTTCTTGCTCACTCTTGTCGTTTCAATTTTTTGTATGTGTTCATAAAATGTGTCCTTTTCTCAGCTCTTAAAAATCTTATCAGCACTCGGCCACCAATCATGTTCTCTTATTCAGTTACCGTTATTCAGCTCATTTATACATTGTTTAAAACATGTTCAATTAAGCTTCGTTCTGCTCGCAACTTACATTTAATGACTTCTCTTCAGTGACTTCTTTTACTTTTTCTTAAGTTTCTCTTTCTTTGTTTAGTCTTCAAATGCCTTCTCCATCAAGAGAGAATTAGCTAGCATCTTGAAGACCTATATCTTGCTATTAATAGTAATACATGTCTGTGTCACATTTCATGTTGCTTCCTGCACAAACTCTGTAACGCTCTGAAGAGAAATAATTACTTCATATACTAACTTCAAAATCAAGCCTCTTAGTGAAAAACCTAAAACCCACTAGTTGGATTATTTAATTAAAAATAGGTTTATGTTTTCTTTTAGTGCCAGCACATCGAATGTTGCCAGAATCGAAGAGATGGAGAGACTTTTGAAAGAGGCCCAGGCTGAAAAGACTCGATTACTTGAATCAAGGGTACCACATACAGCTGTTTATTTTTTGTTTAATGATGTTAATGTGAAGCAAGGCATTAAATACCACATGTCGGCAGTTAAACATCTGTAAATCAGAGCCAATATTTATTCCTTTGGTAAAAGGCATGGACAATAGAGAAATTGAACCATGCATGGTATCTTGAGCTCAGTGTACAACACCTTGCCACACATTAAGGAAAGAGGGCATTGGTACAGTCCGGCAGAAGTAATGCCAGGACCTAGGCATTGGGACTATCACATAAACAGCAGCCATGACGGGCAGTGACATTTGCCACAGAGTAAACCGAACTAGCAGAAATCACTATCTGCCATGGCCATTGGATGGTCAACAGTTGTGGCCAGCTATTCAAGGACATGGCTGGTTTTGTGGTGTTTGCTTGGAGTCCCCCACAATGCACTGGCATGTGGAAAGCAGTCCTAGGTCATACCTTCCACCGTTGATGAAACAGTACATGCTCCCCTCTATCTAGCAGACTCCCTGGCATAAATGGCAAAGCAGAGACCAACTCAGGACCACAAGTCACAAAATGAATTGTTCATTGGATCTCAGATCTAAAGTGGGAAAGATAACCATGCATGACGCGAGACAGGATATTTTTTTTAAAAAAACACACAGAATCAGGCTATGATGAGAACGCAAAGGCCATTCCAAAATGTGTGTGCACGGGTGACTACCGTACTACGGTGTCTCTCTATGCAGAAGTGGTAGCCCGAGCTCTCCCACTCTGCAGGGCCTTCTGCCATGCATGTTAGGCAGAATGTGTATGCAGTGCCTCTGGGACCACTACACACAACTCTGACTACAGGTATAGGCAACCCAAGCTTTGGTATAAGCTTGTACTACACAGGTTTGGTAGCATGTTGAGCAGCCAGGCTTATCGCAAGAGGAGAAAATGTGAGCTGTATTAGAGTTACACAAAGATTTACAGTTACAGGTATTCAAATAAACCCTTACACTCAAGGTTTCTTGCATAAACAATTATTAATTTATTTATCAGTCAGTTATAAAACCTTCTTCAGAAGGGAGCAATAGAATAGTGAACACACAAATACACTTCAATACTGTACACTCTTTGTTTCTGAATCAGTATTGACCCTTTTGGGATGGCCCAAAGACACAATCTACACCCACAGGCGACTTCAATAACTAGGGTGCTGGAACATTAATATCTTACTGTTGCCATTTAGAATACTCTTAAAAGTTGGTAAAAGGCAAAGATTATTAGAACAACAAGAGACCACAAATATTCTTAAGCAGGCAAGTACTTTTAGATTTTCCTAGAAGAGTCATTCAGTTAAATAGGCTAAGCCAAAGTCAATGGGCAAAACTCTTGTATAGGATGAAGCACTTCTGTTAAGTAAATGGAAAAGTCTTTGCACAAGTTCTTAGGAGTCTTTGATGAAAAGAAGAATCAAATGTAGGGCCATTAGATGATTAGACTTGTGAGTTGTAGACGTTACTGGTACTCTACAGTGAGAGGGAAGTTCTCTCAGACTTTTTACAGTACCTTTAAAGATGAAGAAAAGATGCAGCAGATGACTTCTGTTCCTGTGCAGCTCTGCAGGTCTCGCTGTTCCTGGGCCTCAGTCATGGGGACAAGAGTGAGGACGTCGGGGGACTCCTGCAATGCACCCGGACCTTCAAAACTAGCAACCGGCAAACTTCACTTTCAGTGGCTGTTCAGTGTTTCAGCTCCTCACGTCTACCGCAAATAGGAACACTGCGGTTCCTGGCTGTCGAGATGGACTTTACTTGCTTCTGGGGTCCGCACTCTGTTGAGGGGGCTCAGGCTCGGTCAGTCCTGCTTCCTGGGAGTCCGGAGGATCTTCCAAAAGCTCTAGGCCAGTTTAAAAGCAACACACACAATCTGGTGTTCCTCTCCCTGGCTATACGGTTTCCAGCAGCAACTCTGTGGAAATTCAATCAGCTCTGAGATGGATTTTCAGGTGGCTTGCATTGGAGTTGATTGCTCCCACCAATTCAAGGGGAGAAGTCGTCCTTGCAGGGGCTTCTCTGTCGATGCAAACTTGGCGTTTCGGCACTGCAGCAGGGCTTCACCGGGCAAACCAACGATCCAGGAGTTGCAGCAGGCGTCCTCTTCAAGTTCTTCTTTGGTTCCTTCGTCCAGTGGTCGACTCTGCCTTGCAAGCCAAAGGCCTCGCCTTTTATTCAGTTCTCCTAGGAGACTAAGCACAGGGAGTTTCAGGCACCTCCCTCACTTCCTGCCTACCCCAGACACCCTGGAGCCAGCGGCAGGTTTCACTTGTGAACCCCGCCAAAGGTGATATTAACAAAGAGACCAAACCTGGTTTGGCGTGCAGAGCAAATCTCAAGAAGGACCTTTCCACAAAGAAATGGCAAAAAAAGAAGAAAGGGCACCATTTCGACAAAGATGGCTCCAGTGTGTGCTTTACTGTAGCTGCGAGCGCACACCATGGTAGTTCAAACAAAACCACTGCCACCAGCCATTCAGTGCGAAAAGGGTAACATAAAAAATGTTACATGAGAAACTAGATAAAGGGGATACTAGGTAACCCCTCCAGCACTCTGTTGTAAGATAGGGTGTGCTGGGTCTCGAAAGTTACAATGATAAGTAAAGTCAATTTCACTTTACTGCTCTTGGAAACAGTATTTTATCCTAGAGAAGGTATTTAAACCTTTGGGAAATCTGAGAGACTTCCCTGTGTCACTGCACTGAAGGTGCTGTGTGACACAATGTAAAAGATGATGCCTATGGAGTTTGTCAGACTCCACAACCAAAAGAAACACAGGGCCTCATTACGACCCTGGCGGTACGGAGTGAACGGCGCCGTAAAAGGTGCCGGCGCCGTTCACTCCGTACCGCCGCATTACGAGGTCCCCTCGCGGGACCCAGGAAGCAACACCTGGGAAAACCAGGCGTAGTGACCAGGTCCCACGAGGGTAAGAGGGAGCAAACAACGGGCCATCTCGTAATGGCCCGTTGTTTGCTCCCTCTCCCATTCCCATTCAGCCCTATAGGGGCTGAAATGGGAATGGGGAAGGACCGTGTCCGGGTCCTTGGAGGGAGGAATTACCGGGCCTTCCGAACTCGGAATGGCCCGGTAAGTCCTCATTCCGAGGACCCGGACCCCGACGCGATTTCGGCGGCAGCCATGCCGCCAATAGCAGCATGGTTACCGCCGAACTCGTAATAAGGGCCACAGTGTTCAATATCACAATACAATACATGAGAGAGTGTTAAAAAAAACACCAGGTTAAAAAAATCAAGTCCTCACAATACAGCAAAGTTGCTGAGGGTCTCTAAGGTGGAGGGAATTAGCACATTTCTGAGAATTCTCCCTAACAATGCACCACAGTGATCTGGGTTTCTTCAAGTGGCACTTCGGACACCCAGAGCTGATTTTCTCATCAGGGAAATCATCTGGCAGTTTGACCTTTTTTACTCATCATTCCCATCCCAGTGGCCTCACTCTTCAAAAGGAAGCTGCATAGCCACAGTGGATTGGCTTCTTGCTCTCATCTCTACCTTCCTCTGTCTAGCTTGAATGCTGGCAGAGAACTCTGGTTCATAGTGCCCTCCTCTCCTCGCTATCATCTCAGCAGCAAGGATTTAGCAGCATGCTGGTCTTGTGCTGAAGAATTAATACAGCAAAGTCCCAAAAAGAGGCTTTCTCTCGATAGCATCACCTCACACTTCCACATCAGTATCTGCCAAGAGATAGTGCAGAGGCGTAGGGAAGGCCTGAGCAGGCAAGGCCCTCCCAAAATCTGTAAATGCCCATTCAGCAGCACTGTGTGGACATATACAGGTGCTCATGTCACTACACTGGGCCCAATTACATTAGCTTCAAGCCCCACTTGTTAGACAAGCCTGGCTACGCCTTTGTTCATGTGCTCAGCCAGGCAGGCCGAGCCCTGATCCATTTATTCGCAGATTCTCAGGGCATAACTGGTCTAGAACCCTGCAGGAATGTGGCCAAGGATGGCTTTACCCCCTACACAGTCTCTCAAATTCGTGCTTCAAATCTCCATGAAGGAGGGAGTAAAACACCTCTTTTCGGAGGCTTGTGAATCTGTTCAGAGCATCTATTGGTTGAGCCAGAACATTACAAGTAGTTTTCCGGAAATTGAAAGATAGGCATCAACAGGGGGATCCTGTCATGCTATCCCTGTTGTTCAAGTACAGGTACCCACAATGTTCCTCCAAGTTGGCGCCCCTCATATGTATTTCTTTCTGCCTACGGTTCTGCCACACAGTGGAGGCATAGAGAAGAATGTCAACAAATGAACAGGCGTTTGGTGCAGACAACGGGACGGAGCCCCGGAATTCAGCAGGCAAAAATGCACACATGCATCTCCTAACCTAAAACCCTTAGAACCTCCACCACATTGACTACTGTCCCCGAGGGGGCGTTCCTTCCACAAAACGCATTGAGGCCATACAAATGGGGAAAGGGTGTTATATAAATAACCAAATGCGAACACAAATATGTACAGGTTGTAGGAAAGTGAAACATGCTACTGTTTTGTTAGCAATTTTGAAGGCCCCAGTGCTAACAGCCAACAAGATAAGACTTAAACTAAATGTTCCCTAGTTTTAACAAACATGATGACAAATTATCATAGTGGAGTCACCAGAGCAAGGGGAGGTAACTAACCCTGAAGAGCCCAAGTTAAAGGGACACACTTAATGAAACACAACGTTCTTGCGCAGTCACTCTGCATCTCTGCAGGGACCCATCAACAGGTAGGCCCAGTAAAAGAAACATTGTGCCTAGAAGGCTGTAGAGGATGCATCCCCCCACACCCAAAGCCACACAGATGCCAAAGCAGTTACCAGGGAACCGGATACAAAAGTGCATTCGCACATGCCAGTGACTGACATGGCACCGCTAGACACAACACCGAAAGGCACAGCTCCGAAAGTCAATGCATTGAAAAACACTGCACTTAGGAACTTAGTAGGAATGAGGAACATGTTTTTTTTTGCTTATACTTTTGTTCTGGTCATTCCAATTTGCTAATTTTTATATTCTATGTAGTCGTTTTTTGGAAGAGCTTTTGGTTGGGGTGGGTTGGGTGTACGGGGGGCTAGGGGATTATTATGTTTTGTTCATAAGTTGTGAGTTGACTCAATGCAAGATCCACTGTTTTATATTAATTGTATTTTTTTTCCAAGAAAATAATAAATTTGTTACAAAAAAAGAAAAGGAACAAGGAACATGGGACGAGAAACACAACACCGAGAAATTCATCATAGAAAAAAAGGTACACAACAAACAAGAGGCACAAGGCAGGGAACCTCAACAGCAGGACTCACAGTGGTGACAGGGGCATATCTAAAAAAACAAGACAGACAGCCAACACTGCTTTCAACGTCAAATGTATCAAAGAGTGCGCCAAAATCATCCACATTTACTATACCTCGTCTCAATATACTGAAGATTTGCCAGAAGAATTCGCTCAGGCTGCGGACACTTTGGGTGGCTCTACGCACAGTCAAGAGAAAGGGAACTCCACTTTTCCATATAACATCCAGGAAGGGCATGATGAGGAGGAATATTTTGAGGGTGACACTCCTAATTCTGTAGATCTATTTAAAGTTGCACCATCTCCATAGCAGCATAGCAACGCACTCAAGACCATGTTTTTGCAAAGGCATTAGCTGATTTAGATTGACTGCTGAAAGAAAGAGAAGCTTCAGAAAAGAAAACCGCAGCAAAGGTACTTTGCATTATCTAAATGCACCCTGACTTTACACAAAGGGACAACTGTGGGGTAGAAATGGGACGACATATAGGAAGGAACCCCTGATTGGATTGATGAAGACTGGCTTGACCATCCCATTGGCTCTCCAAAACAGAAAAAAACCCAACTATGTATTACAATCCTCAAACGAGCTGTGAAACACTTCAATATCTGCACACAAGAAGAGTGGGAAGAAACAGATTTCATTGAAGAAACTGTATACAAACTCCAATTGCCCACTGCGTTGCAATGGTGATATCCATTAAAAAACGCATGAAATACACTATGGTGGCACCAGCTGTGGGCAGATAGGTAAATGGGTGCATTAAAAGAAATAAAAACCAAGATCCCCTTTATATCTGATGCCAATTGAAGCCATTATCCATAGCTGCTGCACAAACAGCAAGACATAAATGTGAAATGCCTGCTTCAATAAATAAGGTGAGCACATATAAAGTAAGCTATGTACAAATTTGGGAAGAATATGACTTCAGTTGTGGCACGTAGCATCTGCCTAGAAAATGCACCAACAACACTCTGTAAATTTGAGAGAATTAAATGAGATGAGATACAGGCCCATCATCAGATTACTGCCTTAAGCAACCAAGACATACACAGGCAATCTTCTGAAAGGGGCAGATAGCTTGTAATCAGGGGTCAGAGTTTCATACTGCAAGCTTCTAGCCAGGCATAAAAAGTTACTCACACACTTGTCCACATGCGCACAGCACAGCATTTCTTACTCACCAAGAGTCAATTATCACTGGCCAGTGATGAGTGCAAATTGAGAGGGCTGCAGTAATACCATGTTCAAAGGTAGCATGAATGGGATCTATGTGATCACTAGGCCCCCCGTAATTTCACATTCGAAAATGTCAAATCCGAAAATGGTGGTGAGCAGTGATCACATAGCTCACTGTTTCCCGCATCCCACATACCTGCTTCCCCTTTTACTCATCTATCCTCCCTGGCGTCCCACTTACCTTTATTCCTGTGCCTCGCCTCACCCGGCTCCCTGTGACGTCGGTTCCCTATCACTTTTTTGGGTGGGACCTTCCGCCACAGGGTCCTTTTTTGTTGTTATCTGTCAATCTTTATTTCCATGTTGCTAGCCATGAAATGGCAGCAGGGCACACCCCTCTACCCCCAAACCCATAATACTGAACAAGGGGAGCGTGGGACATCCCTGCTCCCCTTGTTCGGTATTATGGGATTCAGCAGTTGCGTTCCTGCCAAAAGCACAGTAAAAGCGCATTCAGCATTTTATTCTCGTTATTTTCTTGCAATACCGCATGAATGTGGCAGCGATTGCAGGAAAACAAGCAATAAACACAGCAATCTGAAAAAAGATATACCTGGATAGTCACAAGCTTCTGACTGGAAACACAGGACACCCATATTAACATGCCTTCAGATGGTGAAAATTTGTTCAGCAACAGTGTCATGATAATGCCCCTAAAAAGGGCTAAATGGAGCATGAGATGATGAAATCTCTGGGGACACTGTCAGACAGGTCCTACACTAGAAGTGTTCAACTCACACAAGATAGAGATTTAAGTCACAACCATCAACCTCTTGCCAACAAGGATTTCAGGCATTCTAAGAACTCCCTGTTCACAAGGGCAACAAGGATACGGTCATCACCACAATGAACAAAGACAAAACTACCCAAGCAAGAGAGGTCAATCAAGAGGTTGAGTTGCATGCAATGTTAAGGGTACAGCAGCCACAAAACCGTGTCTACACACACACTGTGTGCCCTCATATCGCCCCCTGGTGCAGGGGATTTACTTATTTTCTTACAAATGGAAGGCAGACACCACAGATGAGTGGATATTGAACAGAGTAAGGTACAGTTAAAGTATAGAATTCCTAATTTCCCCCATACAAATCATGGTTCAAGAGGAACACCTCCATCCCCTCTGTGAAGAGGTCACAGCACTCCTACAAAAGGGTTCCAAAGCTACTTAATACTCCACCACCATTGTTGCAGCCTCTAACAGGAGCAAAGCCCTCTTTGAAGTAGTACTGTAGTGTACCAAAACCTCACCCGACCACGAGATACCAGTGACTAAGGAAAAATGCGACATAATCAACACATTTATTATTGAAAAAATAGACATAATCTGAGAGACCATCTAATTCACCTCTCACAGCATTAGCATCCCCTGCACCCCAGCACTCACACTGCCCCTTTGGACTGAGTTCTCCCCTCTCTTTCCCCCGGATCTCCTAAAAATGATTGCCTCCCTCAAACCTACTTATTACTCTGGATATAATTCCGGCCTCCATCATTAAACAATTGACTGGCTTGGCGCTCAATGTGCTCCTCTGCATCATCAATGCCTCCCTCGCAGAAGGATAATTCCCAGACACCCTTAAGACTGGTCTCATATGACCTCTTTTGAACAAACCAACCGTAGATCCAGACGACCTGGCGAACTGCATGCCCATTACAAACCTCTCGTTCATGGGCATAATCCTGAAAAAAGTAGTTGCTACACAACGTTTTGCAGAATCGAACAACTCCACCTCCTAAATGACTATCATTCAGGGTTCTGCCTAAAGTGTAGCATTGAGACAGACACCATCGAGCTAGTAGATGATACTCTCCTAATCATGGATATGGGCGACTCAAGCTTCCTCGTAGTCCTTGACCTCTCGGCTGCATTGAACACCGTTGACCACTGCATCCTTCTCGCCCTCCTTGCTGACATGATGAGATTCTCTGGCACTGTCCTGAATTGGTTTATCTCCTACCTCTCGGGTAGACTCCAGGCTGTCCAGATGAACTTGATGCATTCTAACCGACTCGTGGTCTCCTGTGGAGTTCCCCAAGGCTCCATCCCTCACCAATCCTTTTGAACCTTTACATGGAGCCATCAGGGCCTTCTATGCCCAAGTCGCTCACGGTGAACTGTCTGTGAGAACGTGTTTGTGTTGGGAAAGGGGAGGGTTGAGTTCCTAGGTATCCTACCTGGTAGGATGGGGGAAAGGGGTTACAAGGAAGGGGATACTGCGTCTCATCTTCCGGTGTCCCACTTCCACTCCCCGAGGACCCCTCATCCAGGTGATCCTCCCGCACTGGTCCACCCCCAGGAACTGTATCCAAAAGTGATGGCCGTGTCCTGGCCACCTCAATGACAGATCCCAGGGGACTAGCAGGTGAGACACCTTCAGGCTTCTCACAAAACTCAGCTAAAACTACAAATAGTTCTAAATATGCAAAAACAAGGACACCATCAGTTAACAAATCCAAATTCATACATGATTAATTTGGCAACGTGTCTTCTAAAGTCAGAGTTTAACATTTACAATTACCTCAAAACCCCCGGATGTCTTAAAGAGAAATCAAACCAAACACACAAACTTGGTATTTTAATACATAGAAAAGATTTGTGACTTCATGCAAAAGGCATGCAATTATTCCAGTATATTGCACTGAATGAGATTCAGATGTAAAATACGTGCTTTAGCTCATAGTCAATGGACTTCTATACATCTTACTAAAGGTTCACTTGGCAGCTTTCGTGGCATATGCCACATCATAGCATAAAGTCGAATAGTGGAGAATTGTAGCAGTGAAAGAATTCCTTGGGACTCATTACAAGGTTGGAGGTAGCCTTGCCGATAAAACCGACAAGGCTACCTCCAAACTTGCAAGAAAGTCTGGCACCCGCGAATGGGCAATTACCGGGCTATTCCGGCCCCGCCGGACCCGGTATTTGCCCTTTCGCGGATGTCGGAATCGGGTGATCCCCATTCCGATTCGAGCCCCATAGGGCTCAATGGGAATGGGGATGCCTGTAGCACCGGCACCAATCATAACGGTGCTGATGCTACAGGCATGCTGTGCTGGCGGGTGCCTTTCATTCCGCCAGGTCAGACTGGGTGGAATGAAAGGCACCCGCGAGCACAACTCAGAGTTTGCCGGTCCGTATACAACGGTACCGGCAAGCTTACCGGTACCGTTGTATCCGGACCGGCAAACTCGTAATGAGGCCCACTGAATCAGTAAAAATAATACACCCACTGGTCTCCCAGCACAATGCTGGTATATTAACACAGTAATACACAGACAGATCCTTCTGCTCTCTGAACCACTTCACAAATGTTTACTTAACATCTCAATTACAAGATATCTTTCTTAGTTGCAATCACCTAATCAGAGGAACCATTGTGCCTAAAGAACACTTATTAAGCCAAAGAAAGGTTTACATATACTCGACATCTGAGTCAATCATGTTCCAGATGGATAGAACAAGAGACATTTGGAAAAACAAAACAATAATTCATATCTTTTGCAGTAGGACAAGAAAGATGTCCCATAAGCAGTGTAAGAAAGGAAGATGGATAGTGCACTGCATTTAGGAGTGATACCCATTTACACACAAGTAACTGTCCACTAGACAAAGGAAATACTCAACAAGAGCCGCAAAGGCAACACTCATATTCCTAGAAAACGTTCCCCTGAACACAGCCTGAAAAGCTGTAACATGGAAAGCAAATCACACTTTCACTAAACAATTCTGTCTAGATATGCATGAACAAAGCATATCAAGTCAGCCAAGCACTAACAACACTTTTATTTGTTCAGGACAGAAGCATCAGGGCACTACAGGGTGATGCTTTAAGGCATAACAGAGGCAGCTCTGGTGAGAACAAAGGGCTTGAGGACAGGCAGCGGCATGGTCCTTCATGGAGGAGCAGCAGCAGTTGGAGCCTGGATGTCCAACGCAGGAGCAGATAAGTTTTGGGGAAGCAGGAGCAAGTCACTTGTTACCAGCCAGGCAGCAAGTATTATCAGGTCAAGTCCAATGAGTATCACAGGACCAGGAAGTTCCAGGGGAGCACCAGCAGGCACAGAGTTTCCCAGAAGAAGAGCCTGATAGAAGGTGAGGAAGAGCTAGAAGCACGATCCCACAGCATGGAGAGGAAGGGTTTTACCATCAGGAGGGTCAGGATTCAGTCAACCTCAAGGATCCCCAGGGACATACCATCACTTCAGCAGCTTCCAGGGAAGTGCTCCAAGTTTCAGAATATAAATCTCTAGAATTTCCCAAATCTATAGACACGCAAAGGTGCAGGTGGTTAGTCGGGTCTAACAATCCACAGCCGTTTCAAAGTGTGGGTGGCTTGGATAGCAACCAAGGGCATGTTTCATAGATACACATACATGCTGTAAGGGTGGCATGGTATAACAAGTATAACACAGACTCAAAAGGTACAATTTGTAAAACCTTTATTAAAGTTTCAATGGGGTTGGAGAAACTCCTATTTTGCCCTATAGCTAGGATGGGAGTAGTCTTGACCATCAAACAATAAATAAAACAGTCCTAGATGAGTCAGTCAAATAAAAATGGCCTATGATAACAAAACCTATTGCCCGCCCTATCTTAACAAAAGTTCACGTTACTTGCAGGGGCTCCCTTCCCCAAACCTATTATATTTAGGGTATCCCTCAGTCGGACTCAGATGGTTTTTGGATGTTGAAGACTTACGAACGTGCATGGCTTTCTCTACAGACCTCTGCATGACCACTTCGACCCAAAGTTTAACATTCAGCTTTTTCCTCTCTCCTTCTCTTGGGGTTAATTATGACCACTTTGCTTTTACAGTTCATTCACTTTATCACAACAAAAAATTCACCTTTCACAGAGACTTTCGAGTATTCTACTTCCTTTCGCCAGACCACTCAGTTACTCAGCATCACTGGTTTCATAGCTGTCCTTATTTCAAAGTTCATTCACAGGCCTGCCGATATAATGTTGCAACTTCAATCTTTCGTTAACACACACTGGTCTCTCAGGTTGCTTGCCAACTCACCGGCTGTTTGCGTTTCTTTCTCCTCTTTACAGTTTTTCAATCCATGAGTCAAGGTTAGTACCACAGGCCTGGCCTCAGCTCCCCAACTTTGCCGTTCACCCGGCAGGGTCGCTGGCGTCCTTGAAACACAATGCACCCATCTGCTTTGGGATTTGGCCTTCTCCACATATCTTTCGCTGCCTTTTGGATGCAACGACCTCTGTTAGGGAACTCCTGGGGTTCTTGACTCGCTGCACTAGTCCCTTGGTCCATCTCTTTGCACTAGTAGGTTCACCTTCCGCCCGGAAGTGCTGCTCTTACTCGTGTTCCACCTTGCTCAGAGTGTGTCTCTAGGTTCTGCCTTTTATCCATGTGGGGATTGCTAATTGTTATCAGATGTATTCACTTAAAGTCATGTGCCTGACTTTGCCTGATTTGATTAACGGGACATGCCCAGTAAGATGTATAAGAGTTAATCTTATTACCCTTAGTCACCCTCCTCCTTGCCCCAGTGTTTGTGTAGAAAGGGGCTGGGGAAGTTGGAACCTCAGATAATTCTAAAAAATAGGATGGCTTAGGTGTACCAAAGAGGAGGAAATACCGCGTCTCACCAATGGCTGCCTCACCCCCACTCCCCGAAGACACCTCACCAAGGTGATCCTTCCGCACTGGTCCACCCCCCAGGGTCTGGATCCAAAGGTGATGATGTGCCCTGGCCACCTGAGAGAGAGATCCCCGGGGACTAGCAGGTGAGACACCCTTTGGTTTCTCACATACCCTTCCCATATCCGATGTAGCCACATCTGTTTCACATTGAAACCGGGAAAGGAAATCGACGTTCCCCTGTTCTTTACCTTTCCAGTGTTCCACAGTGAAACAGAAGGGTTACAGGTCGAAGAACTATCACATGACTCGAGGGTTATAGTCCTTTCGTTGACTTATCCATACCAAAGGTGAGTGGTTGATGACCAGTGTGAAACTTCTCCCTAGAAGGTATTACCTCAGATGCATAATTGCCCATTTTATAGCAAGGGACTCTAATTTCAACATGGAGTAGTTCTTCTCACGTGGTAAAAGTTTACGTTTAGTGAATAGGATGGGGTGTTCGAAGCCATCGTATATTTTCAATAATACTGCTCCTAACCCTGTGAGGGAGGCATCGGTCGTCTGTCACACTAATTCTTTTGAGAAGTCTACTATTTTTAGTATTGGTTTCTGACATAAAGTTTGTTTTAGGTTGTTGTTACATGCATCATTCTCATCAGTACAACGAATCCTCTGGAGTTCTGCATTTTTTAGCTTGTCTTTCAATCTTGCTGTTCTATCTGAAAAATGTGGGATGAACCTATGGTAATAACCAATTAATCCTAGGAATGCCTTGAGGTCTGTCTTGGTCTTGGGTGTGGGGGCATCTAGGATGGCTTTCACTTTTTCTTGTTGGCGCTGGAGACTGCTATTCCCTACAAAGAAGCCTAGGTATTTCATGGCGATTGAGCTAGGTTACATTTTGATGGATTGGCAGTTAAGCCTGCCTCTCTGAGAGTTCTCATAATAGTAAAAAGATGAAAAAGATGGTCTTCCCAAGTTTTGTCGTCAATGTATGCCCCACAGAAATCGGAGTAGGGCTGTAAAATACTGTCCATAAGTTGTTGGAAAGTGGCTGGGGCCCCGTGCAGTACAAAAGGGAGGACTTTGAATTGGAATAGTCCCATTGGTGTCGAGAAAGTTGTCTTTTCCTTATCAGGTCCACATACAGGGACCTGCCAATATCCCTTGGTTAAATCTAGGGTTGACAGGAATGTGGCTTTTCCAAGTTTATCTATTATCTCATCGATGCGTGGCATTGGATAGGCATTGAAGGCAGAGATGGCATTAACCTTCCTGAAGTCTATGCAAAACATTCAAGAATTATCGGGTTTAGTCACCAACACAATAGGGGAGGACCATGGACTCGATAATGTTTGCCTTCACCATTTTTTTAAATTCATCAGTTACCATCTGTTTTCGTGCTTCTGAGAGTCTATACAGTTTCAAATCAACCACTTTTCTCTTTGGAGTTCTGATATAATGATAAGTACCATGTACTCTCCCTGGTTTCTCACAGAATAAATCGGGAAATGCCATAATAAGGTTGTTCAAATATTCTTGTTTGTGTTTAAATAGTTCTTGGGGAATACGTTCAGAGTTGTCTATCTCCTTGGGTACCAAACAAGACAATATAGAGGAGGAAGTGGCGTTGTCATGAACCACCGTATGCGTCCCTTCTGGACTTCGTGGTCCCTGACCCATAGGGGACTGAACTCAACAGTACTCCCAACATGGCCGCTGAACGCGGAACGCTGTTTGCCAGTCTCTGCGTTGTATGCTCTACGTTCTACAAAGCAGAAATGCCCCGCGGCCCTGCGCGTCTCAACGCTACCACTTGCAGTAGTCAGACGTGTGCGGGCGGAGTTCCGCTCCTCGCCATTTCCTGGACTTTTTCCCGGACATCTGAACGCTTCCTGGAGTCGGGTCAAGAACCGCACGCTGGAACCCGAGGATCCACGCACAGGGTTATACAAAAACCAGAACAGTGCGAAAGAAGACATCTTCGAAGATCATGAACAAACAATACAGACAGGTGAGAAGGGGGGAAACCTGTGACAGATTGAGACGCCAACAAACTGATACAGTTACGGAAATTGAGGCTGCAGTTCAAGACCTCATGCGCGGTGTGCAGGAGTTAAAAACAGAAGTTCAAAATCTTAAAGCTGAAAATGCGGCATTGAAACAATTGGTCCTGTCACGTGACTCCGCAACCAAGGAAAGTGTGTTGTTGGGCGGAGTGGTGGATAAATATGATAGCTCTTCAAAGACCCTTTGCGGCTTCCTCGATTCATGTTTAGTGCACTTCACCTTTAACCCTTACTACTTCTCCAACCCCAGGGCTAAGGTGGGCTTTATGATTTCTCATCTCTCCGGGAATACATTAACTTGGACAACTCCCTTAGTTAATTCGAGTGATGCCCTCCTGGATGACTATGATGGTTTCGTGCAGGCGCTAAAGACCATGTTCTATCGCCCAGAACAGGTTTACAGCGCCCAAGAACGCTTATTGGACTTCCAACAAGGATCCCAGGATATGCTAACCAATGTGACACACTTTAAACAACTTGCCAAGGAAAAAGACTGATCCTCAGAGGCCTGTTTCACCCTCTTTTGAAGAGGTTTGAATGAAGAGATAAAAGACGAGCTAGCCAGGGTAGCTCGTCCAAGTTCCTTCCAGGCACTCATGGATCTTTCCTTACAAATTAACTTTTGTATCCAGGAAAGAAAAGCAGAAAAGAAGAAAACTAAAATACCCTACCAGAAGGCCTCTACAGAACCTTCCTCTAGACCTGAGCCTGCTTCTTCCCCGACCACGGACCCAGAACCCATGCAACTAGGAGCCTTCCGTGGACCCATAACTCCGCAAGAAAGGATGCGACGGATTCACACTGGTCTGTGCATGTATTGTGCCTCTGATAAACATCTTGTGAGAGAGTGCCCTATTGCCCCTCCACGGCGTTCGGGAAGCACCAGCTCCTGATCCTAGATGGAGCACAGCTTCGGGAGAGAGATGTTTGCTCCACATCTATTCCATCCTTGAACTCTCATGGACAAAACAATCTTGTGATTCTGCAGGCCTTTCAATCGCCTTCCAGGAAAGAATCTTATCCCATTCTGCCATTAGTGGATTGTGGGGCCATGGAGATATTCATAGATCATGATTGGGTCACTACCCATAACATTCCATATGAAACACGAGACATCATGCAACCTGGAGAAGCTATCGATGGAAGACCTCTCTCTTCAGGACCCATTACCCTTCAAAGCAAAGAGATCCTGCTTTCTATAAACCACCATCAAGAAAGGATCAAATTCAACATCATAAAATCTGCCCATTACCCAATGGTACTGGGTATACCCTGTTTACAGAAGCACAACCCCTACATCAACTGGGCAGCAGGAACCTTGTTTCTTGGTTCATAACATTGTATGTCCCACTGTTTATCCCTAGATTTCTTGTCAAGATCCGCTGAAGACATGCAAACTAACCAGCAAGGTCCATTCACTGTCTCGAATATCATCCAGGTTCTCAGGGCCTTTCAGGATTATACTGATGTGTTTTCAACCGCCATAGTTCAAGCCCTTCCCCTTCACAGACCTGAAGACTGTGCCATTGATACTGAACCCTCAGCAGTGATTCCTTTTGGAAGGATGTTCATTCTATCAGAACCTGAGAAAAGAGCGCTCCGAGAATACCTGGATACCAACTTGGAAAATGGTACTATACGACCATCCAAATTCCCGGCGGGAGCTTTGTTGTTTTTTGTCCCCAAGAAAGATACCAAAGAGCTTAGGCCTTACCTAGACTATCATGGTCTTAATCAATGCACCCTCAAAGACCGCTACCTATTGCCCCTAATCACAGATATCCTGGAAGCGGTAAGAGGAGCTGTAGTGTTCACAAAATTAGATCTCAGATATACCTACCATCTGATCCGTATAAAGGAAGGAGATGAATGGAAAACAGCCTTTAGAACACCCTTTGGTCATTTTGAATACTTGGTTATGCCCTTCGGACTTGCTAATGCCCCAGCGGTTTCCAACGTTTTATGGACCGGGTGTTCTCCGATATGCTTTTCCTCTTCGTCATAGTATACCTGGACGACATACTGATATACTCCAAGGACCATCTGAAGCATGAAGAACATGTTAAAGCAGTTTTACAATGTGTATGTGAACATAAACTCCTGGCCAAACCCGAGAAATGCCTTTTCCATGTGTCTGCTGTTCACTATCTCGGATTCGTCCTCAGCCCAGAGGGAATTGGAATTGACCGCTCGAAAGTAGACTCCATTCTATCCTGGCCTGTTCCAACTACTGTGAAACAAATTCAATCCTTCCTGGGGCTTGCTAACTTCTACCGGAAATTCATACCTTCTTTTTCGGAGATTGTACATCCGATCATTACATTGTTGAAGAAGGATACACCCTTTCACTGGACAGCAGTCCAAGATAAGGCGTTTCAACGGTTAAAGTCGGAATTTACACAAGTCCCATCCTAGCCCAAGCTGACATTGATCGACCCTTCCTAGTGGAAACTGATGCCTCTAACTACGCCATAAGGGCAGTCCTGAAACAGGAATTTGATGACAGGCTAGAACACCCCATCGCCTACCTTTCTTGCACTTTGACCCCTAGCGAAACCCATTATTCTGATTTGGAAAAGGAACTACTAGCCATCTGTCAAGCCTTCACAGACTGGCGTCATCTACTCCTGGGAGCAAAACATCCTGTTCAGGTCCGCGCGGACCATCGGAATCTTCAAGTCCTTCAATCCCTGGAATGTAGGAACAGTTGTCTAGCCCGTTGGGCCTTCTTCTTTGCCCAGTACCAGTTTCAGATCCATCTTTTTCCTGGAATACAGAATATAATAGCCAACGCCTTATCCTGACGTCCTGACTACGAAAGTCTTGAAGACCGATCCTTCCCAAAGATGTTTCCCCACACAATATTTGTAGCCCAAGCAATCAGTCTCCTAGAAGACATTTGGATTCAAACTCAGCCCTCTGAAATCTGGAAGGAGTTTAACAGAAAGAATCGATGGACCCTCAAGACGAAGGGCGTATATTTATTCAAGGACAATTGCCTGGTCATCCCCACTCAGAGACTACGACAAAAGATCACAAGCCTATGTCATGATACCCTTCATTCAGGACACTGTGGCGTCACCAACACCCTCAGTCTAATACAAAGACACTCTTGGTGGCAGAAGATGAAGGATGATGTCCAGCTTTACATCCAAACCTGTGCAGTCTGCACTCAAAACAAGCATGACAACAAGAAACCGGCAGGTCTCCTGCTCCAACCAGCGCTGCCAACAAGATCTTGGGAATTCATCGCTATGGACTTTATTGTGGAACTAGCACCTTCCAGGGGATACACAACTATCATGGTTACCATTGATCTATTCACTCACATGGCTCATTTTACACCTTTATATAAACTACCATCCTCCTCTGAACTTGCCGGAATCTTCCTGGAACACATATTCCGACTTCACGGACTACCTTCCAAGATCATATCTGACAGAGGACCCCATTACATATCTCAGTTCTGGAAACAATTATGTCGCATACTAGGAATCCAACATGCTCTGTCCTCATGTTATCATCTGCAAACCAATGGAGCTACTGAACGCATGAACCAAACTCTGGAACAATATCTTCGTTGTTTCGCCACCAAGGTCCAGGACGATTGGTCACACTTGATACCTGTGGCTGAATTCGCCTACAACAACTCGGATCACTCGGCTGTCAAAACCAGTCCCTTTTTCTGTAGCCAAGGATTCCACCCTTCGGTTCTACCATCCATTCTCCCACATCCTACCCCTGGTCCTACAGTTGACTCCTGGATTGAAACCCTCATCAATGTACACAAAGAAGCAAAAGAACACCTCGAAAAGGCCCTAACAAACACCAAGCACTATGCTGACTCCAAAAGAAGACCCTGGCCTTCATACACAATAGGTGATAAGGTCTGGCTATCCTCGAAACTTCTGCCTCGACACTTACGACCAAACAAATTGGCTCCTCGGTACTATGGTCCTTTCTCCATAAAGGAAATCATTAACCCAGTGGCCTTCCGACTCAGACTACCAGAATCTTGGAAGATGATCCACCCAGTTTTTCACACTTCTCTGTTGAAACCATACGTCCAGTCCTCCCGAACTGCTCCGAGATCTACCCCTGTGATTGTCAATAATCAGTTAGAATACGAGGTTTCCAGAATATGTGACTCCAGGAACAGACGTGGACAGCTACAGTATCTGGTCGAGTGGAAAGGGTACCCTCCCAGTGAACGCACCTGGGAACCAGTCTCAAACATAAATGCCCCCAGACTGCTCCGAAGGTACCACCTTATACACCCGAGCAAACCTGGAGGAACTGGGTTTCGGAGGAGGCATGTTGTCATGAACCACCATATGCGTCCCTTCTGGACTTCATGGTCCCTGACCCATAGGAGACTGAACTCAGCAGTACTCCCAACGTGGCCGCTGAACGCGGAACGCTGTTTGCCAGTCTCCGCGTTGTACGCTCTACGTTCTACAAAGCAGACACGCCCCAGCGGCCCTGCGCGTCTTAACGCTACCGCTTGCAGTAGTCAGACGTGTGCGGATGGAGTTTGTAC
Organism: Ambystoma mexicanum; assembly: GCF_040938575.1. Lineage (NCBI taxonomy): Eukaryota > Metazoa > Chordata > Amphibia > Caudata > Ambystomatidae > Ambystoma > Ambystoma mexicanum. Next base: position 903,648,787 of record NC_090939.1, read on the forward strand.
AGCGATTACTTCTAATTCCTGGTTCCCGGTCCCCTGAATCTCCTCTTCTTTCATCCTTCCCCTTTTTCCTCACCTTGCATTTCCTGGATTGCCAGCGCATTCATATATCCGAGTGCGCTCCTTGCCATTTCCTGGACTTTTTCCCGGACATCTGAACGCTTCCTGGAGTTGGGTCAAGAACCGCACGCTGGAACCCGAGGATCCACGCACAGGGTTATACAAAACCCGAACAGTGCGAAAGAAGACATCTTCGAAGATCATGAACAAACAATACAGACAGGTGAGAAGGGGGGAAACCTGTGACAGGCGGAAGAATTTTCTTTCCACTCTTTTAGGAGATTTACGTGATAGAGGTGGGTCTTTTGCCTTCTATCGGGTTGGGCAATTTTATAGCTACAGGTTCTGTTTGCTCTAGCACCTCCTAGGGCCCATGCCACTTCGAGACAAATATATTTTCAGAGGTAGGTAAGAGGACTAATATTTTCTGTCCTAGTGAAAATGTTATTAAATGTACCTTCTTGTCATAGGTGGATTTTTGTTGGGCTTGAGCTTTCTCCATGTGAGTATGGACTAAACTCTGGACAAGTTTCATGTGCTCTCGCAATCGGATAGCTGTTTGTGAGAGGTGAATAGGTGCCTCTACACTTACTTCCCACATCTTCCAGAGCATGTGTAAGACATCTCTTGGTTCTCTACTGTAGAGAAACATAAATGGGGAGAATCCAGTGGATTCCTGAGGGGTCTTTCACACTGCAAATAGGGCCCATGGGATAATACGATCCCAGACCTTCTCATCCTCATCTAACAGTTTTCTCAAAATCATTGCAAGTTTTGTTAAATCTCTCTACCAGTCCGTCTGTTGGGGTGGTAAACTGTGGTTCTTAAGGTGGTAAAGTGTAGTAAATCCTTGACTTCACCCATAAGCTTACTCATGAAATTGGATCCCTGATCCATTAGAATTTCCTTGGGGAAACCAACACTAGAAAAGAATGGCAGCAGATATTTTAAAATGTGCTGGGTTGTGTTGTTTTGCATGGGGAAAGCTTCTGGGTACCAGGTAGCGTAATCAATGATTACGAGAACATATTTATTACTAAGCCTAGAAGTTTCCAATGGTCCAATGATATCCATCCCAATTCTTGATGAAGGGACTTCTATTATCGTTAAGGAGTTTAGAGGGGCAGGTAAGGGAATATGTGAGCTGGTTTTTTGGCATATCGCACATGTCTGAATGAAGTTCTTTATGTCAGCATGGATACCTGACTAGTAGAATTTCCCACTGATGTGAGCTTGTGTTTTAGATTGGCCCAAATGTCCCCCTGTCAAATGAAAGTGTGCAATCTCTAGCACAATCTTGCGATGCGTTTGGGGTATTACTAACTGAGTTTGACTTAGGCCTTCCCTGGAGGTTTCCCTTCTATATAGTAGTCCCTGTTTCAGGAAGAAAAAGGGGCTCCCCTTCTCTTGTCCTTCTCTCACAGGAATCACTTATAAGAAAGCCTCTGCAAGTACTGGATCATTTTGCGGGGCGTAGGCTAGATCAGGAAGGATGGTAGGTTCCTCTTCCCTTTTTGCCTCAGTGATACGTGTCTCATGGGCCTCTCCAAAGCCTAAACTACCTCTCTGTTTCCTCTAGTTCACTTTCTTCCTCAAAATGGGAGAATAGAGCCCAAAAATTATCTTGGTCTACTTGTATTTAAATAAACCCTTTATGTTTACAATACAGAGTGTTTCAGTGTTTCTTTGGACCATATGTATGCTACAATTTCTTTGTACCAAGCTACAACCCTCTCTCCCTCGTAATATAAGGCTGGCTGCTCTGGCCATGCTACCACATTCTCAGGTGGTATATCCTTATAGTAATAGTGCAGCTTTTGTACTGCCTCAGATGTAGGGTTTTATGAAGCCCTTAGTTGGACTTTAGAAAAACTGCCCTAACACATAGCTGCAACTGGCGGTCAGCAGCCATGCTGCAGGGAGACCGCTACAGAAGTCTCTTGGGCATCAAGAAATCCTAGGAACAAAAAAGGCCATCACCCGTTTAGAAGACTAATCAAGTTAGTACAATAAACCTCAAAATTCACATTCTGACCTAACACATAGTATACATATAGAGAAGTTTGGCAAACCAAGATAGTGTACTTTTGAAGGGATAGCAACATGAAAAATGTTATTTTAATGAGAAAGAATGGACTGAAGAGCAGTTAAGGCTATTCTCAGGAGAGTGTGAGTGGGGTCAGAGATGCACAGTGAGTCCATACAGTGAAGCACACAATAATTCAATTTAGACAGGAATGTCTAAAAATAAAGTATTTATTTTAGGCCTTAAACACACGCTACAAAATGAAACAAGCAAATGATATCGCCGAACATTCAATAATAAACAGAGTCGATTTAGGTAAGTAAAGTGATGGGATTAGACCAAATGTTAATGATGTGTTTTAAAGAATCACTTAAACCCTTATTTTATTTAAAGATACAACTCATATGTTATGTTGATTTCACCCTCAATGAACCAGTGGACCAGTGGGAGATGGCGCTTTAACCCCAAAAATGTTGGCACCGTATGGAGCAGCTGGGTGGCACTGTATGGAGCAACAGTGGGTGGTGTCAACAGTAGGCAGGCAGCTGCCCCTCCCCCATGCAAGAAAATATCACGACCCTGACACTTATTTTCTTACAATTTAAGCACTGTGAACTCCCAAGTAGTTGGAGTTCGGTACAATCTCCACCTACTTGCCATTCAACTTTTATCTGTAATTCAGTTCAAGAGGCATATTGCTGGGACGAAATATCTTGACCATCGTCTTCATTGTGTTAATCATGAAACTGTTCTTCTGAGAACAACTATATAGTAGATTGAGCTGCTGTTTGGAGGCTTTTGGGAGTGTAATCAACTAAAGTCAGGTCATCAGCATAACCCAACCAGTGCAAAGATTCACTACCAATTTTGGGTGGAATCATCTTGTTTCAGTTCAATCTGGCAGACACGTCTAGATTAAACACTGGGTGCCAAAATGCATCCCTGTTTTAGGCCTACATAGGTGGGGATTAAATCCGTAAAGTCACAGAGTTGGGAAATTCCTACTCTGACTGATGTACTATTATGAAGGGCAGTGTCAATTTCAGCAATCCTGAAGGCACACCCCATCGATGCGATTTTTGCCACAGTAGATTACATTTAACTATATTGAATGCAGAGCTAAAATCAATACACAATACATAAGTAGGATGTTGATACCTACACCATGCCCACTCGACTAATGACATAATGGTAACAACTGTGTTTGAGCCTTTCGTAAATTCACTCTGGTTATATGGTAGGATTTGGTTGGTCTCAACCCAATCATTTAATTCAGTCAATAATATATGTGCAAATAGGTTTGCAGTAGCACCTACATGGCCAACATTCTGTAACTCTTGGGGTCATCAACACGCCCATGTTTGTAAACGGTTACAACAATGCTTTTAACCCAGCTGCTAGGTATAAGGCCAGTAATACTGATGATTGAAAAAGAGTTATGTCGCAATTTACCCTAGAGTATGGGAGTTTTGTATTTAATCAAGCATTGTAAAGGGTATTAGGTCCAGGCGATCTCAAATCTTTAATACTTTTGACTATAATGATTACTTAATTTGCTGTTTGATGATAAAGTCAATGGACTTGATGGAAAATAAATTAAAATACATGTCTGGTACCTTCCTAGGTGGACAATCTATTGCTTGATACTATGGTGTGTATTTTAACTGTACCTTGCACCAAGCTCCTGTTCTCTTTAGTGTAAGCCTTACTGCTCAACCTCATTACCCCCACCTCCCTCTTCCTCACCCAAGTTCTTACTTATGAAGGCCTTCTGCCTTCCCCTCAGTAATTCTGCTAATCCCTTCCTTGATCTGAGTACCACCCCAATCCATCTCTATAATAGAGGATCTTTATCAATCAATTTTCTGTTTTTCTTTTCTGTCCTGTGAACAGGTGGTTCCAGCAGGACCAGTTGGACATGTTTTCCCGCTGTGCTTTCGAGGTGCCCCTCCTTCTGGGCTTTGAGGGGCATGAAGTTGTGAACTCCTACCCTGTGGGCTTGGATAGGAGGGCAATATAGGATAGGACATTGTCCCCAGTGTCAACATCTTTACGATAAAATCCAAGGTGGTGAGGACTGTATAGGCTTGATTGGAGACATGCAGACTGCAGGCCGACTTCCTTTCAGATCTCACCTTCGATGGGGTTCAAGGAGTGCCCTTACCTTGGGGACTACTTTTTCAGCCAGACGATGGGTAAATGTTCGTAACTGGATGATGTACCATGTTCAATAGCAGACGCAGTGCTCCCCCTTACTCAAGCCAAGCTGGACACCTGCTCCATTAAAAATCAACGATCTTGACTGGGATCTCACATTTCTGCTCCCCATGGGAAAGCAACATTTCAGATCCTGGGGCGCTGTGTAGCATCTGGGAGGGCTACTTCAAGACCCTATCAGACAGGAGCACTCGGTTCACTATAGGTGTGGAGAGCAGCATGAGTAGCCTGCACAGAAGTCCCTCCTGTTCTTCAGGAGGTTGCCCTTCAGGAAAAGGGGACACGTTGTTACTCAGTAGTTATTCTCATCCCAGTGGGGGTGTTCAGGATAGTTATCAGCCAAAAAGGGCTCAACTGCTTATTACAAAAGCTTAAATTCAAGACTGAGACTCCGCAAAGGGTGATGCCTCGCATCTCGTGAGGGGACTGGTTGGCTTTCCTAAACATGATGGATGCTTACCTCCACATTCCAAGGCATAATGCCCACCATCGGTTCTTTCATTTTGCGATGGACTCAAAACCCCTTCAATTCATAGTTCTCACCTTAGGTCTGAGATCAGCTCCTTAGGTTTATACAAAGATCTTGTCTCCTTTGGTAGGGTTACTTCACAGGAGGGGGTGAGGGTTTACGCCTACTTCAATGACTGGTTGATACAGGTTCCATCCCAGAGGGAGCTGATGAAGAATGATGACCACACCTGCAGCTTACCTTTGGCCAATACTATCTTTGAGGAAAGGGAAATTCAGTCATGCTGTTCTGTGGGCTGCTTCTCTGTAAGGCACATACTTCTTGGATGTCCTGTGTTCATTTTGGTCAAATCAACTTGCGCCTTGTGTAGACTTCATGAGTAAGGACTAGGACAAGGAAGAGGGATGTGGATGGAATGCCATGATTACTTACTGAAAATCTTCATTACTCCTTGTCCTAATCTTCCTCTTCCCAGCACTTAAGTCCTCCATCCCATGGTGAACTGGTGTTGATTGATTTGAAAGGAAGTTGATTGGTCAGGCTCCACTCTTATAAAGACGTATGAAATGGTGCTCAAGTCACAGAATGGATTAGTTGCAATCAGTGAGGGGATGCAGAAGGCCTAATAAGTATTGAGTTGAGGAAGAGTAGGACAAAGAGTTAGGAAGATTGCTAGTAAGTAATCCCAGCATTACCAAGTGAGAGTTTGGTTACACTTTTGTGAATATCTTTGCAGGTCTGCTAAAATTGGCTTTTCAGAATACACCAGTAGTGGTTCTGAAAAGCCCCTCTAATACTACTGCAGGCGAGAGACGGATTCTACTCTCCACTACGTATTGCCAAACAGAACACAGAACAAAGCAAAGAGTGATTATGTTCCACACGCATATCATTCTGAAAATATGAGATGCCTAATTGTGTTTCCTTATGCACGATTACACTCTTGGGGTTCACAGATTACTGCACAGAAACCATTGTGTTATGCCTTCATCAATTTTCACTATTTTAGAAAAAGTGTGGTTATACCTATTCATTCCTCTGGTTCTAAACATTTTACTAACTTAAAAACGAACAGTATTTTACTTTTTCTGTAAGTCAATTTTCTTCTTCATGCTTTGGCTTGATAGGAACGTGAAATGGAAACCAAGAAACAAGCTTTAGAAGAAGAAAAGCGCCGCAGAGAGGACATCGAACACCGATTACAAGAAGAAACCAATCAGAGGCAAAAATTAGTTGAAACAGAAATAAAAATGCGTGAGAGGCAAAGAGCTCAGGTTAGCATTGTTCACTACTTATTCTTTGTCTTTGGACCTCATGTGTGAAATGCCAGTCTGTCATTAATTCTTCAGCAAGTCACTATCTTTCTTCCATTGCTATGATGCAGCGCTTTGAAGTACACACACATTTTGCTTGTATATAGTAATGTGCAAATAGCTTTCTGCAGTGTTTATTAACTGCTGAGATTAGCCCCTTCCTCCATTCTAACCAGACATTCTTGCCGAGGGGAGGGCACATTTCATAGCAGAGGCCTTTGGTATATTAAATCTACGAAGCCCAGAAATCCAGTTGTCCACATCTATACCCCAGGGTCAGCTGTTCACCCAACGTTCTTTACCTAGCATCTATGCAAAGGCCAAATAACTACATAGACAGAGGGCTAGGACAGCCGGTAGGTTTGCTGAGGAAAGGAGAACATCGCACTAGAAGTGCAGTGAGAAGTGAGGTGCAGTTGGTTACTCTAGCAGGGACGACACATTATATCTCCATGCTAAAGATCAAATCTAGCATAAATCTGTATAAAGAGCTGACTGGACCCTGGCACGCTTAATAAAATTGAACACTTGTTAGTGGTCAACTTGGAGACATTTGTTTGAGGAGGTGGTAGTAATCGGAATAAGACCTGTAGCTTTGTTGTTTCAATTTATATGAAATTTACCTAGCATTAATCCCAATTCAGTTAGGTTGGATGTATCTGGAAATGAGACGGCAAAGCTGGTACATGATAATCTGAAACAATTGGTGGAGAGTGTCTGGATTTGGTGATAGAGCCGGGGTTGACTAAGAAGTATCCCTGCTTTGCTTTGGCCTTTATGTTATGTTAAAGGATATTTATACCGTGCGGTATCATCACCTGAGTGGTCCCCTGGCGCTCTGGTGGTTCTGAAAAGCAAGAGGGTAAGTTAGTAGAACTGAGCAGGGAAAAAAGCGCAAGAGAGCTGTGATGTGCTGTTGGCAGCTTCAGTACGGTTTACACCGTTCGCTGATTTTAGGTGTGAATTTTCAGACGAAGTTGTCATGTGCTGTTGTGCGAGGCAATGTGTGGTTTGTTTCGTTGTTGCGGTTGGCTAAGTGAGCACAGTATATGCAGTGGACTTTAGATCTGCTTTTGATCACATGCTACATTGGAACCAATTACAAACTTTAGACATTCCGGTGCCCATATTGCAGTTGATGCAAATAATACATGAGCACATTTGATGCAGGTCAAGTAAAGGTCAGACTGGGTGAATGAACCAATATTAAAAGAAAATACCACCAATAAATGTCCTAAACCAGGGTTGCGTGCTGTTATCCTTGCTGTCCAGCTTCTCTTTAGCTGATCTTCTGTAGTACTTTGCCATGAGCTTTTCGCAAAGGGTGAATTTGAGGACAATTAATGTTCAACAGTCAGCTTGTCGTCAAACCAAGCCACAACATACAAAATTATTTAGAACCCATGAAATAATTATTAACAGTTTGTAGAGCAATGCATTGATCACTTGATCATGTGACTTGTGTATTCTTCAACACATAGGCCCTCATTACGACCCTTGCGGAAATTGACTGACCGGACCGCAACAGCGTAAATAGCGTTTCCGCCATTGCACGAAGGAGCAAAGTGCGGCTAATTACGACCCATCGGGCACGAGCATTACGCCATGGCGGAATCCGAAAGGCTGCGATGGCGGAAATGACCCCAAAACGGCCCTTACCGCCGCCGTACGCTGCACCAGGTGCAATACCGCCACCCATCTTAGCGGTCACCGTAATGAGCGGGCACCGTAATGAGCGGGCACCGCAAATTACGGGCACCGTAAATATACGGAAACGGAAGTAAAAGCATGTGGCCGGAACGGGAAACAGCACGCCGCACAACTATAAAATCCGAATCCCAACACAACCATTAAAAATCCGACCCTGACACACATCCCAACCCGTTAGCAACCCCAGTTAAAAAAATAAATATGGGAAAGGTAGCCAAGAAAGCGTGTGATCGCAAGCGGCAGGTCCACTTCTCCCGAGAGGAACTGACCGTGCTGACCGAGACCCTGCAGGAAAATGCCGCCGTCGTCTTCTCCAGTCAAATGACCAGGACGGCCCTTGCCAACAAGAAGGCCATATGGGCCCTTGTGGCACAGCGCGTAAGTGCGGTGGGGACAACACCCTGCACGCCACAGCAATGTCGCAAGCGGTGGGACGACCTGCGGATCCGCGTACGCAGCATACTTTCTGCGAACAGGAACATCGCCACAGCTACCGGGGGGGGATCAGAGTCGCCCATCAAGTTGACCCCCTGGGAGGAGATCTGCGCCTCCACCATAGGAATGGAGAGCATAGAGGGAGTCGGAGGGATGGAGAAAGGAGTGCCGACATCCGGAGAATCAGGTAGGTTTGCCAAGAGAAACAATGCGAAATCCACAAACCACGAACATGTGCAGTACCATGTGACCCCATAGTGCAATACATACTTTGCCCTGACAGCGCCCTCTAAAAGTCAGAATGAATAAACAAATTAATCAAGATGCCATAAACAACCCCTACATGTGCAGCATGCACCCCCTAACTGCAGGCAGCCAAATGAATGCATCCTCAATCCACACGAAAATGAGACCACCTCCAAGGCCCAGTCCCATATCAGCCTCATGTACCACCCCAATGCATTTGATACGTTGCCATTCCAAATCCGACAGACCCATAACTAACGCTCGCCCCTCTTTACTCCACCACAGGGTCCGATACCAACGACGAGCTGCAGGACACCCCTACCAGCACGCCTGCAAAGAGGGCCAGGACCAACGTCCCAAGAGCCTCCACCTCAGGTGCAAGGATCAAGACACGGCAGCAGCAGGAATCAAGTGCCAGCACACTGGAGGGGACTGCAACAGGCACCCCAGCAGCCAGCAAGTCCACAACCCCAGCACCACAGGTCCCCCCAAAGAACGTATCTGATGGCACTGCCTCTGGTGGTAGCAGCACCATAGGTGACACAGCTGTCATGCCAGCATGCTCCGACACGGAAAACAGTGCTGGCGACGTAGGTACCATCCATGACCTTTCCCAATCCCCCTGCATGTTCCATCCCCTACACCATGACGAAACCACGCAGGGGCACCCTGAAGACGACGACTGGCCAACCCCCACAAGTCCTGTGCCAAGGCAACATGTGTTGAGCAGCCCCCCTGTCACACCACCGCAAATGTCCATGGCCCAGCAGAGGCAACAGTCCCTCGACCTGCTGATCGAGCAACAGCAGGAAGCGTCCACGCTACTCAAGGACCATGCAAATGAATGCGGGGGTTCCAGGGCAGCCATGGAAACATCCACCGAGACACTCAGGGCACAAATAGAGAAAAGTAGTGAGAGCCTCAGGGGAGAAATGGAGAGAAGCACCGAGAGCCTGAGAGCACAAATGGAGAGAAGCACCGAGAGCCTGAGGGGGGAACTGCATGCGACGTCCAAAGACGTTTGTGCTGAACTTGCTGCTGTGCGCCGTGTGCTCTCGGAGCTCTCACAAACCCTCAGAGACATGCATGGACGCGAGCAGGCAGAGACGTCATCCGTGGCAAGTTCCGTCCAGGGCAGCCCCCAACGCAGATCTGGCAGGAACCTGCGCTCCACGGGCAGGGGTGCCCCTGATACCCGTAGAGGGGGCTTGCAATAGCGTCTACCCACGGGCAGCATGCATATCTGGACACTGGTGTTGGGGGGGGAGGAAGTAGGGTGGAGGGGGTGTGTTGGGCTTCACTGGGTGGCGGGTCCATAGGGTGTATGAATCAAATCACATTAACAATACAGCACTTCATTATCATCCAATGACATGTGTGGACATTGATATTTGCGTACGAGGCCTTCATAGGCGTACAGTCCACTATGTGCCTGTACTACACACACACAGTGCCACAGGTCCCCTTTCCGTGTAATAGGCACCATGCGTGGTTGCTAGAAGCATGCATCTATGATGCTCTGTCGGATTGCACGTGCATCCTGTGCCTCATGGACTCCCTGGGGTGCCTCCACATCCCCACCCTCATCATCATCATCTTCAGGTGCATGCAGTACAGCGTCAGGGGGCATGGGCACATTCCTACGTATGCACATGTTGTGCAGCATGACACATGCCATGACCATCTTAGAAACCCTCTCATGGCTGTACATGAGTGCCCCGCCAGACCTGCTGAGGCTGCGGAAACGAGCCTTCAGTAGGCCGAATGCCTGTTCAATGACCACACGGCTACGTGAGTGGGCATGGTTGTAGTCCTCCTCATGCTGGTTCTGTGGGTTCCGGATTGGTGTAAGGAGCCATCTCTTCAGTGGATACCCGGCATCACCTGTATGGGACGAATAAAGGGTGTCAGTGGAATGATAGTGCTAAGTAGCCCCCCCCCCCTCCTGCAAGGTCATTGACGCATCAAATGGGCCACGATGTCATGCATGGAATGAGACTCACCGAGTAGCCAGGATCTGTGCCCTGCGTGTCGCTCCATGTAGCGTGGTATTCTTGTGTTCCTCAGGACCATAGAATCATGGGTAGATCCTGGAAATCTGGCACAACAATGCGTAAAGATCTTGTTGGAGTCACACACCATTTGCACATTGATTGAATGAAATTGTTTCCGGTTGCGGTACTGGACCTCCATGGCATGTGGGACAACCAATTCAACATGGGTGCAGTCGATGGCACCAATGCAACCCGGGATGCCGCCAAGTGCATGGAATCCCACCTTTGCGTTGGTAATCTCCTGGTACGTGCGTGGTAGTGTGATGTGGTCGTCGGCGTGCTTCAGGAGGGCATCGTGCACTTGGGAGAGTGTCCGTGAGAACAGTGGCTGTGAAATGCCATGCAACTGTCCCACTGTGTGCTGGTAGGTGCCTGTGGCCAGGAAGTGGAGTACAGACACCACCTTCAGTAGGGGTGGGATGGCGGTTGGGCTATCTATCATGCTCACGAGGTCAGCATGTGTCATGTCCACAATGGCGATTATGGTGTCCCGGTCCAAACGGTAGAGGGTGTGGATCTGCTCAGCAGTGAGGTTGAACGGATCAGCTCGGAGGCGTGGGATTGCGGGCCGCCTGCGTGGTGGTAGTGGCAGTGCTTGTGGGCCTTGCTGACCCTGCCTTGCCCTCCTCCTCCTCCTTCTCCTCCGTCTCCCCTGTGCGCCCGGTTGTTGTACCTGTTGTTGTTCGTCGTCTTCTTGTAGTTGTAGCACTTGCAGTGCTATCTGGTGCCCCAGGCCCAACATCGCTAGTCCTGCCGGTAGCATTTTGGAGTGGGAGTGGTTGTGGGAGGGGTTTGGGTCTGCTATATATGTGCTGTCGGCCTGTATGGCCTCCACCTGTGCTGATTGAATGAATCTGTGGCAGATGCAATCCCTTCTGGCCGAGCACGTCCCGCACGTAAGGCTGCATTTGGCCGCATGGCATCTTGGGATTGGAATCATGTATCAAATCCCGATGGCAGTGTGATGTACTTTGACTGATTTTCATGCTATGCTCCCATTGTTACACATGCTATGATTGCAGCCGCTTACATACCTGTGAAGAGTCAGTGGTATGTAGGGCTCGATCGATGGCCGACCCTCATGCAGCACAGTATCGTACTTCACCGACGGGCGTGGCGTCCCATTTGTGATTGCAGCCAGTTAGCATTATGACACACAGCCGCACTACATTGATGTAATTGTGAATGCAAGCGTTCACAGAAGCCTTTTCGACGTAATGTTGCAAGTGAGGAATTCGAAGGCCAGGATTTTTGGTTGCGAAGTAGCGGTGAGGAGACGCCCACAGGTCTGCCTGGAAATGTAACGTTCTATTGTTGAATGTCCTTGGGACAGGGCCCATAACGAGCAAGCAATGAATGACATGAATTGAATGGGATGCGCAATAGCGTAGTGGACGATAAGGCAGGACGTTCCCAAGTCCATCTAGCTTCACGACACTACAGATCCGGCCAGGAGCACAGTGGTTTTTGCAGACTGCATTACGCACAGACGCGATGGAAGTTTCACATATTATGTGAGTGAATGTTCATGCGTTTTCATTGCGGGATGAGGGAATGATGAATGGATGCATGGACAGATGATTCCATTTAGGGTCTGACATGTACATGTGTTTTTTGATTCAATCCCCTTCCCCTGCGCTATGTGATGCAAGGCTGCCATAGTGGGACTTACGTCTATCTGCCCTTGTCGGATCCTCCCTGTCTCGACGCGCCTTCATACACTTGTGTCTAGGCACGTTACTAATCCCATGTCATGGGTTCTATCTTGACGGACGCATGCACAGTAACCGACGTTGCCAATGGTGTATTAACCTCGATTGGTTTCGTTATGTATCGATACTGATTTAGGGGTGTGTATATTCCTTTGGAGTGGGCTAGCATGCATATGGGTGTGGATTTGGTGTGTTGAATGAAGATAGTGATGCATCATGTGTCATGTAGTGCAATCGGTTAATTTGTGTTTCATTTTGGTGACAGGTATCTCCTGCCCTATTGCAGATGCCATCTGTACGCCACTCCTCCAGATGGTTTTTACTCTCGACACCTGCAGCTTCGGGTGAATCAGTGGAGCAGCATTACGATCTTATGGGACGATCGCCAATGGGCCACATGCCCTTACGCTGTTCTGGTGGCTAGGTGCAACATTTCGGCCTTTCAGCTGGACTAGTGCCTGCCTCATGGGACGGACCTGCGGTTCTTGCCGCTTCCATGTTGCCTTTTGGAACGTTGATGTTGGCCCTGTGTGCCATGATGGTACAGGGCGTCACACAAGTGGAAGCTGGTCAATTATTGCAGATGCAGCCCTCGGTGATGATGGATGTTTTGGTGTTATTTTACAAATTGCTGTGAGGCCTTTGTCATTTGGATGTGCATTTAAATTGTATTCCGATATTTGGCGTGTTGCGTTATTCTTTGCAGGTGATGTGGCGATTTTCGATTTGTGGCGGTATGTATTGCGAGATGATCTGCATTGTGTTCCGCCTTCTGAGTTGAGTTGTGTGGTACAGTACTGGCCGCTTTTGCCTACGTAGCACAGTGTGGTCACGGATAGGGGCTGCCATTGTGACTGTTTACATGATGTGCTGTTCAGGGGCGGGGGATTGGCTTTTGGCCGACTGGTGCCTGTCAGCCAGGTCGATTGATGGTATGATGGGATGTTCAGAATGTGGCTGGTCACAGGTGCCTGTGTTTGCGTGCGTTTGTTGGAGGGGGACTGGGGTCATGTCCATTGGAATAGCTTCTGTATTCATGCCATCTGTGCCCTGCAGCTCCCATCGGCCCCTCTTGGGATGTGCCTGGCTGCTCAGTCACTCTGCCAACTTGTGTGGTACATGCTTCTGCTGATGGTTGGTTTGTTTACTGGCAAGAGTACAGGTCTGGTGCAATCCCCCTCAGGATGCTGTTTTGGATGTTGCCTTGCGCTGGTGGCAAGCGATGGGGGACTACTGTTGTTTTGTGTCATGTGTTCTTGATTTCCATTTTGATGTCTTGTACCTTCACATGCCTGTGCTGCATCAGTACGGCTATGGTGAAATGCCGTACATGGATGCCCACTCACGGGGCGCTTCGAACACCTGCATGCATTTCTACGTTGGCATGCATGGGTGAATTGTAGATTTCACTGGTTGCATGGTGTGAGTACATTGCGCCTGCCAGGAGTTGTGCAATGTGGCCAGGGAGTGGAGTACAGGCACTCAGTGGGCCATTTACGGTTGGTTCACGATGCCGTATTTCTCGCCATGGCGGAATGGTCCATTCCGCCATGCCTGATGGCGTTAGGTACATGTCCGCTAGGGTCGGAATTGGCGTACCGTTGCACCATGGTGGTGTTTGCGGTTTGGCATGGTGCGCGCGCGCGTGCTTAGTGCAGTTAGCGTTGGCGTTCACTACGGTGTCGCTAATGGCTTCGTACTTTGCGGTGACGGGTCATAGTCGCACCGAGCGCTTTTCGATGGCGGTATTGCATTTCCGCCATCGTTTTCCCCTTTCCGCCAGGGTCGTAATGAGGGCCATAGTTTCCTGGGGGGCTTTATCCAACATTGGGGCAATGCCAAATCCCTGCCAATCCTTGCATTCTCTTATGTTAGGGAGTTTTACACAAGTTACTGTCTGTGACCAAACTTAAAAAAGACCACCTTGGATGTACAGGCTTCCAACTCATACGTTTGGCCTGAATCACACAAAGGTTTGGTAGAATGGTTGAGCAGCCAGGCTTAGTGTAGGAAGGGAGGAGGGCTGTAGGAAGGTACAAGAACACTGAGCATACGCTAATTCAGGGCAACACTGATACACTTAAAGTTATATAAAAAATGTCATTTATTATATTTCAGGCACTTCAAGTGTTTCACACGATAGGTATTTGGCCAGTATTTTAACGCGTACACTGATGAGTTGAGGGCAAACTGTTACTAGATGGTGTAGGATTTCAACTTCAATAGAGCAGAAACGACACAATCTCTCACTCCGAGGAATGTTTTCATGCGCCCCTTTCACTTCAAGAGTTGCAAACAGATTCAGCTTTAAGTACAACCAGGCTCGCCTTAATTTTGTAGAGGGATATATATGCAACATTACATCCATAGAGCCCACAGATCATATATCATAAATGCAATGTTCAAAGACTCTATAAGTAGTCAACCAAAGCCTATTTTTTAACCAATCCACTTCCAAAAGGCTCTTCTTAGCTGTATTTGGACTAGATGAAAGCATTTCCTCTGTTATACAACCGTGCGCCATCATGTTAGTACAATTTTCTGACCATGGTTGTAGAGGTTTACAGCTACCTGAAGATGGTACACCCTGTAACTCTACAAACAGAGATCTTGCTGGGGGTACCAGAAAGCTTTGATTTAATTGCAGGGTTCTCCAGTCGATCATTGTCTGAATTGTGGTAAGACCTAATATATGTCTTATAGCTGACACTGAAGTACCTTGGGGCAGGGAAAGTACCTTGCGCCAAATCTTGCCCTCAAAAGGGGACTACTGTAACTCATTAACACCCACCTCTTCACCATTGGATGACCCGATGGATGATCTTTTGCTTATGCAATTTTAATAGTGGGAGGAGGGAGAACCGTCCAAACTTCCTGTACAGTTGTTTTAACTGTGATATAGAAGGAATTAATGCAGTCTTTGGTAGCTGAGCATTGTTTAGAAAATGCCTTAGTGCTACAAATAGAAGTTCCAAGATATTTAAATTATTGCACTTACTCTAATTTTGCTCATTAATCTTCCGTTGGAATTTCTTAGTCTCCCTTTCTCGAGATTAGTTTAGGGCAAGAATTTTGGACTTAGCCTCATTAACCTCCAATCCCACAGAATTAATAAAAAAGGTTCTGTTAGGGAGAATTCTCAGAAATGTGCTAATTCCCTTCTACCTTAAAGACCCCCAGCTCTTTCGCTGGACTTATTTTAATTTCCAACCTGAAGAGAGTGAGACCTTTTTCCCACTCTCGCATGTATTTTTCTGTGATTTGAACTCTGTGTTTCTTTTGGTTTTGGAGTCTGACAAACTCCATAGGCATCATCTTTTTGCATTGTGGCACACAGCACCTTCAGTGCAGTGGCACAGGGAAGTCTTTCTGATTTCCCAAAGGCTTCAATACCTTCTCTTGGATAACTCCTTTTTCCAAGAGCAGTGAGGTGAAATTGACTTTACTTACATTTGTAACTTTCTAGACCTAGCACACACTATCTTACTATAGGGTGCTGGAGGGGTTACTTAGTATCCCCTTTATCTAGTTTTCTCATGTAACATGTTTATGTTACCCTTTGTACAATGAATGGATGGTGGCAGTGGTTTACTTTTTCCTACCATTGTGTGTCTTTACCGTGGGCTGTGTACGCAGCTGCAGTAAAGCACCTTTGGGTGCCATTTCTGTCAAAATGGCCTCAGTCTTCTTTTTTCACCATTTCTTTGTGGAAAGGTCCTTTTTGAGATTTACTCTGCGCACCAAACCAGGTTTGGTCCCTTTGTTTGTTTTGTCTCTGGCAGGATTCACTGGTGAAGTCCGCCTCTGGCTCCATCGTGTCTGGCAGGGGCAGGAAGTGAGGGAGGTGCCCAAAACTCCCTGTGCTTAATCCCCTTGGTTAAAGGAATGCACCCAAAATTGATCTGCCAGCTGGCTTTCCTTGGTGGACAGCCACCCTGATGTGTGATTGACAGCTAGGCTGCAAATCAATGGGAGAAACCGGCATAAAATGCAAGGTCTTTTGCTTGGAAGGCAGAGTCGACCACTGGACAAAGGAATGCGAAGAAGAACTTGGAAGAGACACCTGCTGCAACTCCTGGACTGTTGGTTTGCCCAGTGAAGCCCTGCTGCAGTGCTGAAGCTACGAATTCACCTTGACTAGAGAAGCCCTGCAAAGGACGACTTCTCCCCTTATGTTGGTGGGACCAATTGACCCCAAGACGAGCTCATCTGGAAATCCTCTCAGAGCTGGCAGTACTTGCATTGCTGCTGCAGGAACCGATTGCCAGAGAGAGGAACACCAGAATTGAGTGAGTGTCTTTAAGTCGGACTCGAGCACCAGAAAGATCCTCCAGACTCCCATGAAGCAGTACTGACCAAGCCTGAGCCACCTCAACAGAGTTCGGGACCCCAGATGCGAGGAAAGTCCATCAAGGTATCCGAGAACCGCAGTGGTGCTATTTGCGAGGGTCACAAGGAGCTGAAACCGCGAAGTGCCGCTGATCTGAGGTTTGTCCATTGCTGCTGCCGACCTTCCATTTGTAGTGCAGGAGTCCCCAGAAGTCCTCCCTCTTGTCCCCACGACTGTGGCCCAGGAACACCAGGATCTGCAGACCTACACAGGAACAGAAGACAGCTGGAACCAATTTCTTCAAACCAAAGGTACTGTAAAAATAAGGGGACTTACCTCTTGTTGTGTAGCCTTGCTAGCTTTCAGTTGAGACTTGTCTTGGTTGCCTGTGCAGGGTTGCCTGCAGCTTTGCTCCTCATAATCCTCCCAGCTTGTGGCCCTACAGTGATTTCATTTTCTACAAAGACTTCTAAAAAGTCTTGTGCAAGACTTTTTTACTTGCCTGCAAGAAGTGCTTCAGCTCACCTAGACTTTTGCCTAATTAACATTGCCTGTCCTGGCTCCCTGAAAGACTCTTCTTATCTCTGACTTTGTGTTTTACCTTTCCCCCAGGAAAGGGTTAATTTACTTAGCATTGGAGGGTTCAAAAAGTACGGTTCCATGTAATAATGTCGCCACAAAAATCTCGCCATGCAAAAATATTGCAGAAAAATGGCCGTTTTTTGTGGCAACATTATTGCATGGAACATGCAGGGGACACCCCTGCAACCTCCAAACTTTCTTTTTTTTGCCCCTGTCCCCATATATATGGTCACCCATATAATATCGCCACAACCTTTTCCCGGCGATATTATTTACGGCGACCATATATATGGGGATAATATTACCTGATACCAAAAGTACTTACCTGCTTAAGAATATTTGTTAACCTTTGCTTTATTCCCTAGAACCTTTTCTTTGACACCAAACTATGTATTGCTCTAAATGTACCAGTGATATATGAATGTCCACAGTGTCCTAGTTATTTAAGTCACCTGGTGTTGTAGGAAGGGAAGTGTCTGTGCCATCCCCAATGGGTATCTACTGATTTACTGAAACTGAGGATGTGTATTTTTAAGTATAGTTTTGTGTTACATATATTTGCTCCCTTCTAAAAAAGGCTTATTCAAATGACTGTTAAATTAATAAATCATTGATTAATCAAGAATCCTTGAGTGTTAGTGGTTATTTGAATACTTGTCACTTTGAATCTCTGTGTAAAAACCCTACAGCTCACATTGACCCCTCTTGAGATAAGCCTGGCTGCTCATCCACACTACCAGCCTGTGTAGTACAGACTCATACCAAAGATTGGGTTACTTATTGCCAGGAGGACAAGGTTGGTGTAGTCTCCCAAAGGTTACTGCATACAATCCTGCCTAACAGGTTGAGCCCGCTGTTAAGGAGCCCCAAATTAATAAAAAGGTTCACAGCCACCAGCCATTAAAGCTAAGTTTGTCCTTGTAACATAAATGTTACATTTAAAATAAGAAAGGGGATACTCAATATCTTCCCAGCACTCCACATAAGGTGAGTGGTGCAGGTCTCACCTAATACAATGTAAAAGTGATCCAAAGATCTTTTCTACCCTTGGGAACTGTAGTTCTCACAAGGTTAGCCAGAGAAAGTTACAAGGGGAGCCCCTAGGTTAACCCAGCAACAATAAGCACTTATTGCCAAAAATTTGTCAAAGAGGATAACTTTTAAATGACACTATGGAGAGGATTAAAAATGACACCCATAAAAAGAGTAAAAGAGTCTGTGAGTGTAGAAAAAGGTTCCCACTCAGAGGTATAAGGAGGAATAATCCACCAGTAAAAGCAAAAAGTCTGGGGTTGACACAGGTCAGTAAGATTTATCATTGCTACGAAGATCTTACCTAACAATGATAAAGGAGGTAGGCTAGAAGTATAACAAAGGTTGTGGGGCAATAATGTGATATGCCCCTCACCTAAGTCAAATCCTAATACTAATGAGAGTGAAGACGAGGATGTTTAAGGCATCAGTCAACATTCCTCTAGGATGAATATAAAGTTTCTGATAAGGAGGAGGATGTTGGCTCAAACCCCTCTCCTTCTCCTGTCCTTACCTCACCCTCTACTATAACTCGTGGTGTATTCATGGAACTCAACCAAAGGAAAATTCTACACAAGAGTCTAACATATCTATGGAAAATGATTATTTCGACTGTACTTATTTTTCACGGTCTGATGAGCCTGAAGCTTCCAGGGTTCCAGAGTTGGTAAGTCTGTATGACTTGGAGTGAGATATTGTTGTATAGCTGAAAACATTTGACCTTACTTGTAAAAAGTTTGGTTTGAGTGAAAGTGATCAGATCCCCTGGATTCTCTTTAGGCTTCCCAATAATGACTACCATGTGATCTTGGATATTAATGTGGCTGAAAGAAGTAACTATAGTTGGGTGAGATAAACTCTCATTAATAGATATGAGAAGATACCTTCTCCATATCTAAACCTCTTAAGGGAACATGAGCCAAAAGATAGATCTGAAATTCCCATCCCTGTGTACCCTGTAGAGTCTGTTGCCAGTAGGTGTAACAGAAAAGCTGTGGTCTTAGACTCAGCTGAGCCACCCTTTAAAAAGGTTGAGGCTCTTCAACTTGAAGTAAGAGAGGTCACCTTAGGAGACCCCTCCTCAGAGATAAAAGGCATTAACTGGCACTCTGAAGGGCACTTGGGTGTAGAACCCATAACTTCAAATAGGGAACACGCCCCTAGGTCCACAAACCTAAAGGTCACTGGTGTGGCCCCACCTTTAGTTAACACTGAGGTGGAAGAACCTCTTGAAAACCCATCTAGAGTGGAAGTGGTTCACCCTGTTGACCAGAACCTGTTCAACATATAACACTGTAATAACATTGTTCAGGTCAATGAAGCAGAGGTAGCAAGTCCCTCTGAAACCTCACAGACAGTGGAGGGAGTCCTTGAATCTCAAAACCTGGACTTGTGTCTTGTTCATAATTGTCTCCTCTTAAATATGTTGCTTTATTCACCCATACTATGGATGCTGTTCTTTCTTGAAACTGTCCACTTGTTAGGCAAAGTGCAAGGTGCCTTTTACACTGATACTTCTGTGGCTATGAATATTTTAGTTGTTCCCAAAGCATAAGGTATAAGGGAACACACATAACAGCTTTTGTCTGCCGTGATACCCCAGGTTCTGGGCATGTAATACATGTTATAAATAAATAAATAAATACATACTCCTTCCCGCCTTTTTCATGTGCTGGTACCATAGTTTATTTTTCAAATGCATCGAATTATCGAGATATGTATTTATATCTTTGTGGTTTCCCTCAACATCCCCTTTAAATAGAAACTGACTCTTAGTTACATTATGAAACAGACTGTGTGTACCTTTAGTGGGGTCAATAATAGATGTTTCATTAGCCCCCTCCATATCTGTACCACTTTTTGCTACATGTCAAAATGTCATAACGATAAGGAGAACAACACAAATCATAGTACCAAATGATATCATCATCAATATTCCATGATAACCTATCGACTTTCTAGATGGTAGTGAGTCTCCAAAATGAAGAAGCCTCTCCATTTTGTGTTTACTTTAATATACACATGTGTTATCTCCTTTTTTAATCACTTTTATATCAGAAACTGAAAAATATTTTGATTATCACTCACCAGACAATACAGTTATTCTTGGGGTCTTCCAGAAATATGATAATGTGTAATCCTCGTCATATTAGGGCTGATAAGTCTGCATTATGTAGGAACAAATAACAGACAAGAGTGTGTATACTATTACGATAATACATATCATAAACAATGGTTGATACTCTTTTTTCTTCAGCAAACTCCAGATTCTTCTCACATTGTTCCTTGAAGCCTATCTAAAAAGGAATTCCCAGGTAGCTGCAACTCTATTTTCTCCTTGTCAAATTTTGAGAAACACTAGTCTTTAGATGAGTCTGCAGCCGTGGAACTACTTCTCTTGCTGCGTTTGGATGGGTCTGCACATGCAGAACTACTTCTCTTGCTTCACTTGGGATATCTTCGGGAGGGGTTGATAATTCACCTTTATAGTGTTTAACATCATGTAGATGTAGCCACGCTTTTCGCCCCTACCTGATGTGACCCCTCAAAGCAGGGCATACTCCAGGTGTGTATACAATTTGCGCACTGACACCTGGTTGTCTGGATACAGACTTGGGGGATTTTAGCAAATTTTCTGTTTCAATAGATTTTTTGTCTTTATCACTTCTTTTTGACCCCTCCCTTCTGTTCTTGATCTGTTGAGATATGAAAGAAACACTTGCAATCATTGTTGTTAGATAATTGTGCATCTCAACACGTATGCCTTCGCTACACTGTGGGCATCAGTTCTTACCCTAGTTGGACAAGTAAGTAGGTTTCTCATGCAGCGTCCAGTCACCAACTCACCAAGTCGGATGATGATCTAAACCAGGCTGATTTCTTAGGGCATACAAGGCAAGGGGTAGGCAATATAGCCATCCCTTTTTCAGAGTGATTTCCAATTTGGCTAAGCGCTCCTTTAACAATCCGTTTAATCTCTCACCTGTTGGTGATAAGCAGAAGAAAATGTATGTTTTATACCTAATAGGAGAACTATCTGTTCAAATAATTTGTTTACAAAGTGCGGTCCATTGTCAGACCGCAAAACCTCGCATATCCCCCACTTGAAAAACACCTCGCACACAAGGAACTTGGCAGCACATGTGGCATCAGGGTGTGTGCATGGACCTGTCTCTATCATCTAGAAAAAGGACATACCACAACCAGCATATATCTGTAGCTGTTGCATATCTGCAGCATATCTACATAATATAAATGCAGATGCTGAAATGGGCCATTGGGTCTAGGGATTGCTCCTCTTACTGTTCACAAGGTCTGCCCTGCAGTACATTTCTGGCACACTATGCAATTTACAATTAACTGTGCCACATGTTCTAGTAGGTTGGGTGAGAACCATTTCTTCTGCAATTGTTGCAGCCAGACTCTCTTGAGTCGTGTGTGCTGGTTAGTGAAGCTGCTCCAGCGCTACTCTCAATAATGCTAGAGGCATAACTGGCTTTCCAGTGCTATCCTGCCTCCAAATCGCCTCTGTGGGGGATAAAGAACTGCCCTGCTTTCTCTTTAAATCATGTTCTTCTTGTGGAGATCGACAGTGTATTTCCTTAACTGGACACTAGACGGCATGTTAAAACCCTCCTTTGCTAACATGCATCATCCTGTCATTTATTTAACTTCTTATCTTTCCAAACTGGATATGGGTAGATAATAGGCTGGTTTTTTGGCCTCTACATTTGTGGCTTCATTTCCGCAGGAAAATAAGTCTGTTTAGAATGCACTGAGAAATGGGAGGCTCAGTTCTTATATAAACCTATTCAATCATGCTGCATGTTGCACCTTAGTGCTTTCTGCACGCAGGAAGCCCCTCAAATTCCAGCATGACAAACCTGCATGTATGGTTGATATCACATAGGTGGAGTCAGAATACATCTTCACTTCCTCATCCTCAAATCTCTGCAGTGCTTTGATGAGCGTCACTAATTCTGCAGCCTGTTCTGAATAATTCTAAGGCAACCTCATACTCGTTACTACCTCAAATTCACCTTCTCTATTCAGCTTCACTACCGCTGCTCCAGTATGCCTTTCCCCAGTTGCTTGGTCAATTTTTGACGAGCCATCAATAAAAACAATTTCCCCTCTCGTGAGAGCATTTTCTCTAGCTTGGGGAATATCATTGTAACAGTCAGTGTACGTTGTGCAATCATGTACGTATAATCATCCTCTCCTACTGCTTCTGCTATAAACGTTGCTAGATTAACTACATCTAACAATTTTAATCAGAGGGTTGGAAATAACCACCTCATACCCTAATGCGCTTTGTGTGGTCAGTGTACTTTTGGGCTTCTCTAAAATTGCAAAGAATGCATGCTCTACAAATAACGTTATTGGGCATCCCGTTATTATACTTGAAGCTTTTTGAATTGCGAATGCAGCAGCAACTAAAGATTACTCACAGGGATAGTGTTCCTTTATTGCTGACCTAAAATCCCACTGTAATATGATAATGGTTTATGTCCATGTCCTAATGTCATCTTCTATGTTAGAACTGCTGTCATGACTTATCCGTTTGAATGGCAGAATAAATACAATTCTTCATTGTAATCTGCGATCCCCAATACAGAGGCTGTACTGATTCCCTTTTTTAATTCTTCAAACCCTTCAGTCATCTCATCTGTCCATGTTATTGTGCTCTTGTTCACCTGTGCTTCTTTGGGTCCTTTTAAAAGTGATCGAATCTATGTACTATAGTTGAAAACTCAGGGCCTGCAATAATTGCATAAGAAATCATAGTACATAGAAATCATTGCATAAGCCTAGAAACTGTTGCATTTCCCTACACTTTTCATGATTGCTTCTGCTCTTTTAGGTGTTATGTTTCTCCCTTTGTGAGAGATCAACTGTCCCATGTGCAAGACTTCTTCTTGACAGTATTGTAATTTCTCCTTGTCTACCTTATATCCTTTCGCTGAATGTATGGTCATGAGTTTAACTGAGTCTTCTCTACATAATTCTTCTGTCTCACTAGACACCAAAATGTCATCCACATACTGAATTATTGCACTTTCGAGTTGGACATTACCCAAGTCCATCTGGAGGACCATGTTAAAGATGGAAGGGGACTCCAAGTTCCCCTGAGGCAAACGAGTATGTTTCAGGCGCGTATTTCTATATGAAAAGGAAGTCAAATCTTGTGAATCTTCATGAAGGGGAATCAAAAAGAATGCATTCTTCAAATCAACAACTGTGAAATATTTGGCCCAGGATAGGATGTTACACAGTATTGTCACAGGATTTTGAACTAAAGGATACTACGCTCCAACTATATTGTTTAGAGGATGAAGGTCCTGAATAAATCCCTGCAAGCCCCCCTTTGATTTCCTCACAGGGTACACAGCTGTGTTACATGATGAATCTGATAGCACCAATTTGCCTTGCTTCATTAAAGTGGAAATGGTCTCAAATATACCTTTATCCGCCTCTCTGGACATGGGGTATTGCTTTGCTCGTGGTAAAAGAGCTCCTGGTTTTAATTTAATTTTAAATGCACCTATCCCTTTTAATAATCCCACATCATATGGGCTTGTACTCCATAACATTTCTGGCACATTCTCTAAGTCTTCCTGAAAGAATGACGGTCATCTCTTTACCAACGCCATCTCTGTGGTATTTCTATAATCTTTACATTAATACAATAAGTAATACTCATGAAAAACACTAGTTCATCATCAGATTAGTCATCTCTTAACAGATCTTCATCTGTCAACCTGTATCCTTCACTGAGAGCAATCACTGTCCTCCATATCCTTCCTTCATCATCTGTCCCATGATGCATCACCCTTTCTCTCTGACCACTGCTGCTTCCACTTCTAAGGCAATTATCTGTCCTTCCTCATGAGGATTTCTGGCCTGAACATATTCATCAGGTATTCTCAACATTTTACCTACCAGCCTGGGTAACCATGATAATAAGATAGTCACTCTATACAAAAGTACTTCTGATCTAAAGGCACTACTTGTAATGGGAGTCTGTATTACATTGTGGAGCATAACCAAACCCCCTCTTGGAGCTTGCCAATTTTTTGCATGCCGGCTCTGCTTCTGCATGTCCTAACTATGTGTCCCATTCTTCCACAGTTCCAACATTGATGTAGTTGTCCACCATTAAATTCTCCTGTTCCCTGAGAGTTTTGAAATGCACCTCGTCCTACTCCTCTAGGCCTGTTCCCCCTTCCTCTTGGCCACAAATTGTACCCACTCTGGTCAGTGGGATATCCTGCATTATTTTGCCCTCATTTGCCTGTATAAATGCCCAAGTCTCTGCTCTATGTCTTCTGTATCCTGTCCACCAGCCCAATGCTGATCTTGCCATTCCTTGCAAATCACTACGGGGCTGTTGTGTCCCTCGGTCTTCCTCCAGTTGTTCTCGTGCTTCAATTAGCACTATACTCCTATGGCATACATATTCTAATTCATCGTCTTTTAATCCCCTACTCTTGTTCATTTCTTCTTCTCTTCACCTCATCTCCGTCAATTCATTTTCCTCTCGCCTTCATTGCAACCTACATACTTTCAGTCTTTGGGCTTCTATCTCTTCTCATTTCTTCTCTTCTAATCTCTTCCCTTTCTTTCATTGCCTCCTATATTCTTCGTTCTGACCTTTTCTTGCATTCTTTATCCCTCTCTTCTTTGTATGCTCTTTCTTCTTCTGTCTCTTTCTTTTCCTCTCTTTCTCAAACCCCATCAATGCCCTTTTCGTCTAGCTTAAGCAATATTTGTACTCCCATCCATCCATTCATGTCTGTCCTTTCTCTCATAACACTGTTTACGTTCATCACATGCTGATATATCTTTGCGTTCTCTACTCTTGCTCTCTTCCTCAATATGCTCGCTGAAATAAGCGGGGGACGCATACTTTGGATTAATATACCCCGCTGCTGCTTTTAATTCCTTTAAAGGGTAAAATCTCTTCTCCCTGCCTACACTCTTCTCTTCAGGAGGGGAAAGAGAAGCCCTTTTATGCTGATTGAGCATCCACTCCCTAAGGGCTGGATCTTCTTTCTCAGTCTGGTACATTTTCCAAAGCTCTAAAACGGCCGTCCTTTTCTGCAACTTTATTCCCTTATATGTAGCTGTCATGATCTCTGCTTCCAAAAGGTCAGGGTTTTCCCAACTCCCTTGGAAGCAGATCCATAACCCAGGTTCCGAGTGCCAACCAGTCCCAATTGGGACCTTTTGGACCCAGTCCTGGCGCCAGTGGCACCAGGCTCATAAATATGCCCAGTCCCAGCGCTGGAAGCGCCGGGCTCATAATGCTTGGGTGGACTTACCTGCAGCAGACCATGCTGCTTACTTGCCTGCCAGTTGAGCCTCTGATCCTCTTCTGTTTGGAACTACGTTTCCTGTTGGGTGGGACAGGAGCCACTCCCTAGATTCAGAACACTGGAACTCTTCTGGAAAGCAGGAACTCTTTTCTTATTTAGGCGTGGCTGTGGAAGGAGACACCTAAGCACTACAGGAGGCTATTTAAACCACACCCGATGGATGAATCTTGCTTTGCGTTATTCTGCATCCTCTGCAGCAGAACGCTCATCGTGTCTTCTGCATCTGATCCTGGGCCTAAGGAAAAAGGCTTACCATCCTGAATCCAGTCTTCAGCAACACCTATAAAGACAAGAAAGAACAGGTTAGCATTACGGTCTTCAGTGACAGCTCTTCACTTACCTGGTCCATCGGCTGTCACCAATGCCTTGCGGTGCATTCCGGCATCTGAAAGACAAAGGCTTACCTACTCTTCGTGCGCTCCGGAGGTCTTCACACTGCATTCCGGCATTTGAAAGACAAAAGCTTACCAACTCTTCGCACGCTCCGGAGGCCTTCGGCGCTGCATCCCGCATCTGAAAGACAAAACAAGGTGCGTTTAAAGACATTGGGGAACTTTAATACTTGCGTGCCATTACTCCTTTCCACATCTAACCCAGTGGGTATTCCGGCACCCTGCAGCCGCTCCGAACTTGTACCTGCAAAATAAAAAGACAGTTAGAGCGCATCGTGAAGCAGGCAACAAGCGCTTACTTACGTGCTTCCAGGCGCTTCTATTCATCACACGGGCTCCATCTTCAACTCACTTCAGCCCGTCATCCGCCATCGCCGGAACCCTGCAAAACAAGAAACATCATTACTAAAGACTTTAAAGACATTAGAGTTACTCGAAACTTACCGTTCGTGCAGTAAACGACAGACAGCAGTCCTCTGAAGTCAAGAGGCCTGCTCCCCTTATCCAGTGAAGAAACTGGTTACAGCACCCTGCCCCGAGGCAGATGGAGAGCACGGCGTTCACTTACCTAAGGTGAGAGCGTTAACCTTTGGGGTTCTACAGGAGAAGAGAAAGGGAAGAAGAGAGAGACATCCAATAACCCAGTTCCTTAATCCCATATTTTCTATCTGCAGACATCTTACCCTTCAAGTCAGACATACAGTGCACAGAGTTCCAGCCCAAAGAGCCAGCCGGGTGTTGCGCATCACCTTTGAAGATACGGTATACGCCCAGTCAAGACCGGCGCCTCTACGGGAATCAGGTGAGCGTTACAGTAGCATGCAAATATATCGTCACATGCCGCAATGCTCTTTTGACAGCAAACCCTCCTGAGGCCACAGCATAAGTGTCTTATTGGTTGTGCCTCGAACCTATTCTGAATGATATTTCCTTATCTTCGCTCTGTATCTCGGTAATGTCCTACATAAATGTAAAAGAGGTGTATCCCCCATGATGACAGATCGGTTTTGATCGTCAATACTTACCCGTTGTTTTATTCGATACTTTATTTTAAAAATATACCATGCTGGTCAATTGGTGCAGGCACCATCAATCACTGTTTATGATCCCAATCAGGATATATTTTAACTGCTCACTTTTTTATTTTGAAGTCTATGCAATGCTATTCTGTTTTCTCCTTCGTTTACACTTTGTATCAAATGTTATTATATTGATCTTTTATTATTAGTATTTTAAGAGTCTCTCTTTTATTTATATATTACTTTCCTTTGATTTATCCCTTCCTGATTGATGTCAATCTCTTGGTCCAAATTTTCACCAATCTCTTGAATGTTTTACTATAGATTTATATTCATTAGTCTAGACACAACAAACGATTTATATTAGCAGTTTTATAACCCCAGACATGCACTTTTAAAATGTTACTGCATACACCTTTGTTTACTATCTTAGTAAATGTCTGTTTCAATCCATTTTGGAGTTTGATACGCACTCTTCTGCGGGCCTTGCCTCAGGAATCCTTTACACCCTTTAATTTAGTGCGCACCATTCTGTCCCCTTGGAACTAGTAATCGAGGTATCTATTTCTCTTTATAAATTCCCCCAAAAAGCCTGTTAATTTTTACAATTATTATTTACAACACAATCCCTCCCCCTATTTTTGCCACTTTCGTTGATCTACTTACATCCGTGACTTAGCTCGAGTCCTCCCGCATCGACTCTCCCTCAACCGACCAGTTTGCCTACCATTCACGGGGCACCTGCTGGGACCAGACAAAAATTTCATCAAAGGGGGACCTGCCGACCAAATCTTCTTGCACGTGACTCTGCGTGCCGATCTGCACAGGAAGCTCTGCGGTCTTCTGGCTAAGGTTGGGAGTAGCCAAGCATCTGGGGGTTTGGATCTGGCCTAGGCCGATGTATCGCAACCATCCTCTACTACCAAATGTGCTCTAGCACCTTGAAGCATCTATTTGTGCTAGATGGAATTACAATAATGATCTCAAACCAAATAATCTGACACACTCAAAGAATATGGCAAAGTACTACTTTGTCATTTAATTAAGTAGGGAGAACTAGCAGACATCAGACTGATGCATACACACTCGCATAGCAGTTTCATTACATAGAGGTTTTATACCCCAATATGCGTCATGTATGAAGTCATCCTACGTGGCAAAATACAAAACCTATTTAAGGAGGTTATTGGTTTGAGGGAGCACATTTAGTTATTGCCCCACTCAAACACCGCAAACCAAAACAGACAGCTCACCTGAACTCTTGGTTCACACCTGACCTCAAGAATCTTAGATCAAATAACGTACCGCTGAATCAACCTGAGCGCATAGCAAATGCCAAACCTAGCAGTAAGGAATTATTCACTATCCTTGGGGAACTTGAGTCTCCCACCAGCCCACCTGACACCTGTCAGAAAGATGAAACCTGGTGTGCCAACATACAGCATGCACTCCTGGACAAAATAGCTATGCTCCAAAACAAAATCGCAAACAAAAAAGAAAAGTTAACACAACCAGCCATCAACACTGACCCACCAATCACGAGAGAGCCTCTATCCCCTCCTTTCGAATTCAGGCCAGTCCCCACCACTGAGGTCATCAAATTCATCTCCAGTTTAAAACCATCAAGCTGTCAAGGTGATATATGCCCTGCCCCTATCATCAAAGACTGTGTTACAGAACTCGCCCCATTCATCACCTCTCCCATCAATAACTCCTTCTCACAAGGTACATTCCCTAAGAATTTGAAAGAAGCATTAGTCCTCCCGCTTCTAAAAAAAACTTCCCTTGATCCCAGCATCCCTACTAATTACTGTCCCATCGCAACAGTCCCCTTCCTCCTGAAAATCCTTGACCGTGCCGCCTACCTCCAGATTCAGGAACACCTTGAAAATAACAATCTCATGGGCCTACGCTAATCGGGTTTCCGACCGAGACACAGCACAGAACCGGTACTCCTCGACCTAAGAAAACAAATGGACACTATAATTGACAACGGACATTTAGCCATACTACTACTTCTAGAACTCTCTGCAGCATTTGACTTAGTAAATCATAAAATTCTATGCCACCACCAGGACAGCACTGCAAACTCAAGAGAGGAATGATTTAATCCAGGCAATGACATTGAGTGAGACAATGCCATTGCCTGGATAAAATCATTCCTCTCTGAGCGTACCATGAGAATTCTTTCCAAACTAGCTAATGCCACTCCAGCCCCCATTTCCTGCGGGGTTCCTCAAGAATCTTGCATGTCACCAACGGTTTACAACATATTCGCCAACTTGCTATTCCATTACCTTGATGAACTTGAGGTATCTTACACAAACTATGCGTACAAACGCAAATTCTAATACACCTAACTGGAGACTACAACACCAACTCCACCATCCTCAATGACATTTACCAGATGATCCAATCTTGGATGGCCCAACACAAACTTTGTCTAGATGATGACAAAATGGAGCTACTCCTGGTCGGTACCCAAACACACCTAAAAAACTTGACCCCAAATACAATCACTTCATAATAGATGGAAATACCATTACCGTCTCTAAAGAAGTCAAAATGTTGGGCGTGTACTTGGAATCTTCCTTAAACTTCTCCAGACACGCTAACTCCATAATCTCTTCAACAGCATACACCGCCAAACTCATTAACGCCTGCAGACCCTACTTATCAGCAGACAGTTGCCTAACCTTAGCAAGAGCCCACGTTCTGTCGAAACTCAATTATTGTAATGTACTCCTGGCTGGCACTGCAACTGCCAGCATTCAAAAACTACAGGTCACTCAAAAACAATGCCTTATGGGCAGCTCTGAATATACCAAGAAGAGAAGAGAACATATCTCCGAAATCAGATACAAATTGGGCTGGCTACTAGTTCAGGACCGGATCAAATTCAAAACATTGGCAATCACCCACAAATGCCTCACTAACATAGCTCCTAAATATCTTACCAACCTGCTAACTCCAACCCAAACCACCAAGACCACACGCTCCGCTACAGCCTACCTTCTCTCTGTTCTGAAATTCAAAAGAACAAAGGTGGGTGGGCGCAGCTTCCCAGTTGTGGCTGCCAAAGGTTGGAACATTCTACCTCTAGACATTAGATCTGACGCTTCTCACACTGCATTCCGCAGACAACTCAAAGCCTGGTTTCTCAACTCCAATGTGTAGCCTCTGTGCATCAATGCTTACAGTTTCTTCCTTATACAAAACGCTTCTGCGAATACATCTACTCTTTGTCATTTGTAAACTACCTATGTGAATAAGGTTGCACATGTAAATACTACTGATTATGTACTAATGGGATTACTTTATATGTAAATATCTTATGTCTGTAAATATTCTTATTTTTCTATTGTTGCCTGTGGTAACCCTGTAATGTTTATTACCAGCACCCAGACAGCAAACCCTCCTGAGGCCACAGCATAAGTGTCTTATTGGTTGTGCCTCGAACCTATTCTGAATGATATTTCCTTATCTTCGCTCTGTATCTCGGTAATGTCCTACATAAATGTAAAAGAGGTGTATCCCCCATGATGACAGATCGGTTTTGATCGTCAATACTTACCCGTTGTTTTATTCGATACTTTATTTTAAAAATATACCATGCTGGTCAATTGGTGCAGGCACCATCAATCACTGTTTATGATCCCAATCAGGATATATTTTAACTGCTCACTTTTTTATTTTGAAGTCTATGCAATGCTATTCTGTTTTCTCCTTCGTTTACACTTTGTATCAAATGTTATTATATTGATCTTTTATTATTAGTATTTTAAGAGTCTCTCTTTTATTTATATATTACTTTCCTTTGATTTATCCCTTCCTGATTGATGTCAATCTCTTGGTCCAAATTTTCACCAATCTCTTGAATGTTTTACTATAGATTTATATTCATTAGTCTAGACACAACAAACGATTTATATTAGCAGTTTTATAACCCCAGACATGCACTTTTAAAATGTTACTGCATACACCTTTGTTTACTATCTTAGTAAATGTCTGTTTCAATCCATTTTGGAGTTTGATACGCACTCTTCTGCGGGCCTTGCCTCAGGAATCCTTTACACCCTTTAATTTAGTGCGCACCATTCTGTCCCCTTGGAACTAGTAATCGAGGTATCTATTTCTCTTTATAAATTCCCCCAAAAAGCCTGTTAATTTTTACAATTATTATTTACAACACAATCCCTCCCCCTATTTTTGCCACTTTCGTTGATCTACTTACATCCGTGACTTAGCTCGAGTCCTCCCGCATCGACTCTCCCTCAACCGACCAGTTTGCCTACCATTCACGGGGCACCTCCTGGGACCAGACAAACATTTTCATCAAAGGGGGACCTGCCGACCAAATCTTCTTGCACGTGACTCTGCGTGCCGATCTGCACAGGAAGCTCTGCGGTCTTCTGGCTAAGGTTGGGAGTAGCCAAGCATCTGGGGGTTTGGATCTGGCCTAGGCCGATGTATCACAACCATCCTCTACTACCAAAGGTGCTCTAGCACCTTGAAGCATCTATTTGTGCTAGATGGAATTACAATAATGATCTCAAACCAAATAATCTGACACACTCAAAGAATATGGCAAAGTACTACTTTGTCATTTAATTAAATAGGGAGAACTAGCAGACATCAGACTGATGCATACACACTCGCATAGCAGTTTCATTACATAGAGGTTTTATACCCCAATATGCGTCATGTATGAAGTCATCCTACGTGGCAAAATACAAAACCTATTTAAGGAGGTTATTGGTTTGAGGGAGCACATTTAGTTATTGCCCCACTCAAACACCGCAAACCAAAACAGACAGCTCACCTGAACTCTTGGTTCACACCTGACCTCAAGAATCTTAGATCAAATAACGTACCGCTGAATCAACCTGAGCGCATAGCAAATGCCAAACCTAGCAGTAAGGAATTATTCACTATCCTTGGGGAACTTGAGTCTCCCACCAGCCCACCTGACACCTGTCAGAAAGATGAAACCTGGTGTGCCAACATACAGCATGCACTCCTGGACAAAATAGCTATGCTCCAAAACAAAATCGCAAACAAAAAAGAAAAGTTAACACAACCAGCCATCAACACTGACCCACCAATCACGAGAGAGCCTCTATCCCCTCCTTTCGAATTCAGGCCAGTCCCCACCACTGAGGTCATCAAATTCATCTCCAGTTTAAAACCATCAAGCTGTCAAGGTGATATATGCCCTGCCCCTATCATCAAAGACTGTGTTACAGAACTCGCCCCATTCATCACCTCTCCCATCAATAACTCCTTCTCACAAGGTACATTCCCTAAGAATTTGAAAGAAGCATTAGTCCTCCCGCTTCTAAAAAAAACTTCCCTTGATCCCAGCATCCCTACTAATTACTGTCCCATCGCAACAGTCCCCTTCCTCCTGAAAATCCTTGACCGTGCCGCCTACCTCCAGATTCAGGAACACCTTGAAAATAACAATCTCCTGGGCCTACGCTAATCGGGTTTCCGACCGAGACACGGCACAGAACCGGTACTCCTCGACCTAAGAAAACAAATGGACACTATAATTGACAACGGACATTTAGCCATACTACTACTTCTAGAACTCTCTGCAGCATTTGACTTAGTAAATCATAAAATTCTATGCCACCACCAGGACAGCACTGCAAACTCAAGAGAGGAATGATTTAATCCAGGCAATGGCATTGAGTGAGACAATGCCATTGCCTGGATAAAATAATTCCTCTCTGAGCGTACCATGAGAATTCTTTCCAAACTAGCTAATGCCACTCCAGCCCCCATTTCCTGCGGGGTTCCTCAAGAATCTTGCATGTCACCAACGGTTTACAACATATTCACCAACTTGCTATTCCATTACCTTGATGAACTTGAGGTATCTTACACAAACTATGCGTACAAACGCAAATTCTAATACACCTAACTGGAGACTACAACACCAACTCCACCATCCTCAATGACATTTACCAGATGATCCAATCTTGGATGGCCCAACACAAACTTTGTCTAGATGATGACAAAATGGAGCTACTCCTGGTCGGTACCCAAACACACCTAAAAAACTTGACCCCAAATACAATCACTTCATAATAGATGGAAATACCATTACCGTCTCTAAAGAAGTCAAAATGTTGGGCGTGTACTTGGAATCTTCCTTAAACTTCTCCAGACACGCTAACTCCATAATCTCTTCAACAGCATACACCGCCAAACTCATTAACGCCTGCAGACCCTACTTATCAGCAGACAGTTGCCTAACCTTAGCAAGAGCCCACGTTCTGTCGAAACTCAATTATTGTAATGTACTCCTGGCTGGCACTGCAACTGCCAGCATTCAAAAACTACAGGTCACTCAAAAACAATGCCTTATGGGCAGCTCTGAATATACCAAGAAGAGAACATATCTCCGAAATCAGATACAAAGTGCGCTGGCTACTAGTTCAGGACCGGATCAAATTCAAAACATTGGCAATCACCCACAAATGCCTCACTAACATAGCTCCTAAATATCTTACCAACCTGCTAACTCCAACCCAAACCACCAAGACCACACGCTCCGCTACAGCCTACCTTCTCTCTGTTCTGAAATTCAAAAGAACAAAGGTGGGTGGGCACAGCTTCCCAGTTGTGGCTGCCAAAGGTTGGAACATTCTACCTCTAGACATTAGATCTGACGCTTCTCACACTGCATTCCGCAGACAACTCAAAGCCTGGTTTCTCAACTCCAATGTGTAGCCTCTGTGCATCAATGCTTACAGTTTCTTCCTTATACAAAACGCTTCTGCGAATACATCTACTCTTTGTCATTTGTAAACTACCTATGTGAATAAGGTTGCACATGTAAATACTACTGATTATGTACTAATGGGATTACTTTATATGTAAATATCTTATGTCTGTAAATATTCTTATTTTTCTATTGTTGCCTGTGGTAACCCTGTAATGTTTATTACCAGCACCCAGATACCTACGGGTTTGGCGCGCGTTACAAATGTTAAATAAATAAATACATTTAAGAAAAGAACATATAAGGATTAGTACATCATTTATTTTTAAAAACAATTTTTATTGGTTTATTCAAACAAACAAACAATACAAACCAAACGTGCAGTGTGCATATCAACAGCTCAGTTATACAACGTTTAATTACGGTCACTGCTCCCCTTATCCCACCCCCCATACCGAGCCTATTACTAGCCTTATTCCGTTCCTGCATCTTGTGGTAGGGTCTCCCCTTCCATAGATTCTGCCGGGCCTTGTATTGGCCCAAACAACTCCGCTATCAACAGTTTCCAGGCCATCAGGGTCTCTGCCTCCTCCTCTCCTCCTAAATTGCTCGCTTCTTGCCATACCATGGTTTCCGCATCTGCCCATTTCTGTAGCTCCCTCCACCACACCTCCACCCGCAGTCTGTGGCATGTCTTCCACCCCATGGCAATTCTCCTTTTCGCGAGCACATATGCTAGATCTTTCAATTTACTCACATGTTTGAGTTCCTGCGATCTGGGGAAACCCCCCAGCAAACAGGCCCATGCAGTACCCACCACAATCTTGACCCCCCTCACCTCAAGTTTCTGTGCTACTTCTCCCCAGAAATGTTCAACGACCGGGCATGACCAAAACATGTGTACCATGCCCGCATTTTCTTCATTGCATTTAGGACATGCTTGTCGTCCTGCGTTCTCAAACCTGGATATCCTTTGGGGTGTCATGTATGCCCTATGCGTAATATACAATTGTATCTGTTTCAATCGCGCATTTCTCAACACCTTTTTATGGTACCCGTGGGCACGTTCCCACATCCCGTCCTCCATCTGGGCTACCACCTCCGCTTCCCACTCTACTCTCAGTTGTGTTAATTCCTTCCCAACCTTAGCCATCATCATCTCATACAGTCTGGAGATCTCGTGCCC
The DNA here is from genome assembly GCF_040938575.1 of Ambystoma mexicanum. Lineage (NCBI taxonomy): Eukaryota > Metazoa > Chordata > Amphibia > Caudata > Ambystomatidae > Ambystoma > Ambystoma mexicanum. The sequence goes on from NC_090939.1 coordinate 903,683,679, forward strand.
CCCCCTCCGTTATATCATAAATTGTATCTATGGCATCATCTGGTTCTTCTTCCAATACTGTTTCGTGCCATGTTCTCCTAATTCTCTGCACCATTCTGTGCAATGTACTGGCCCATATGCAACCCCGTTTCCTCCCCCAGCGCTTCAAAGTCTGTGATGGTCCCCTCTCACCATACATCCTCCATTGTTACTAGCCCAATCTGTTCCCAATGGTTCCTGATTATCATCCTTAGCTGCTCTTCTCCCCCTGCTAGTGCCACTAGTGGCACCTGCGGGGAGCATGGGAATGGGTTTTCCATCATCTGGCATGACCGGCGCCACATCTTTCACCCAAGCATCATCATTTTAGGGTGCTCTTCCATTTCCGTCTTGGGCAGCCAAATCATCTCATTTAAGTAGAATGGGGCACAATCATGTTCAAACAACCTGGTTTCGGGGGTCGCATCATCTGAGAGCCATTTGGCGATATACTGCAGTTGGCTCGCTACATAATAGACCTCATAATTAGGCAGGTTTATCCCCACTTTCTCATAAAAGTTCTGCAGCTTCCATAGTGCCACCCTATTCCAGGAACCATGCCACAAAAAATCCTTACACATGCTGTTCAGTTTAGTGAAGAACTTCTTGGGTATCAGGTATGGAATATTCCCAAAATAGTGCAGGAGCCTAGGTAGTACCACCATCTTAAGCATTGCCCCTCGTCCCATCATTGCTAGGGGCAACTTCACCCAGAATTTCATGCCCTTCTCGATTTTCTCAATGGCTACCTCGGTATTGTGCCTATGCTCCTCTTCCACTGTGTGGTACACGTCTATCCCAAGATACCGGAAGGTACTAACCGCCCATGGTATTTGTAATACCGGTAACCGTCCCTCAGGGATTCCCTATAACTGCCTAATGGGAAGATGCTAGATTTTTGAGGATTCACCGCTATACCAGACAGCCCCGCATATCTCTCCATCACTTCCAGGATATACTGGAGATTCTCCTCCGGGTGCCTCAAGTACAGCAGCAAGTCATCAGCATATAAGGAGATCAAGTGACGTTCTCCTCCCATCTCAATGCCTATAGTATCGTATTGTTGCCTGAGATATCTTGCGAGGGGCTCCAGGGCTAATATATAGAGCATTAGGGACCATGGGCATCCCTGCCTGGTGCCTCTGCTAAGTTGCCATCTTTCTAATATCACCGATCCTGTTTTGATCCTGGCCAGCGGTTCACTATATAGCATCTTCGCCCACCTTATGTATCCATGCCCTAATCCATAGCCCGCCAGGGTCGCCAACAGCCCACTTGACCGAATCAAAAGCCTTTACCGCGTCCAAAGACACAACTGCCATTTCGCCTTCAATCCTGCTCCCCAATTCAATAACCCGTTGGAGTCGTCTATGGTTATGAGTTATATTCCTATTTGGGACATAGCCTGTCTGGTCTGGATGTATTAGTTTGCCGATCACTCTACGTAGTCTGTTCGCCAAGACAGCAGTCAATATTTTGCTGTCCTGGTTTAACATCGACAGAGGTCTGTAGGAGCCACAGCTATGCCCAGGCTTGTTGGGTTTGGGGAGCGGTACTATAATAGCTTCTCTAAGCGACTCTGGTTATCTTCCCACCTCAATGGCTTCATTTAACATTTCTAACATTGGGGGGAGCACCTCTTCTTTATATGCTTTACAAAATTCACTTGGGAGTTCATCAGCCCCCGGAGCTTTGCTAGTGGGCAGCTGCCTCATCACTTCTTCTAACTCCTCCAGAGTGATCGGTGCGTCCAGCTCCTCTCTTTCCTCAGCGCTTATCTTGGGCAGTCCTATATCCTCCAATGTTTCTATTACCGTTGCGTGGTCTCTTCCCCCCTCATCCCCATATAGTACCCTGTAATAATCGGCAAACTCCTGATTAACTCCCTCTTGAGTGTCAGCTGTGCTTCCGTCTTCCCTTTTCATCGTTCTAATCATGGGTCTAGGGTTTTCGCTCTTGTATAACCACGCCAGCAGTCTCTCTGTTTTATCCCCTCCCGCATGCTGTCTTTCTATATATCTTTTATAGTTGAGGTTACACAGTCTTTCCCAGAGCCCCTCACATTCATGCTGCAGTTTGAGTATTAGTTCCATATCTTCCTTAGTAATACCTCCTTTCTTCAATGCCACTTCTAGTTCCCTTTCTGTTTCTTGTAAGTCAGCCAAGATCCCCCCTTGCAGGCCTTTAGATTTTGCAATGGCTACCCCTCTCATCACAACTTTGAAGGCTTCCCATAATGTACCCGCCGAATCCACGCTACCAGTATTCAATTCAAAATAATTTATAATCTCCTCCCTCATATCCTTCCTGAAAAAGGGATCCTTAAGTGCCTCCGCACGGAGGCGCCACATCGGAATCCTTGCTCTCGGGGGGCAATATTGCCATCCGAGAACCAGAGGTGAGTGGTCAGAAAGGACCCTCGCTTTGTATTCTGCTTGCGTGATCTCTGCAATTACCTCTGACGTAGCAAAGACATAATCCAGCCTCGTATGTAGCTGCTGCGGGGCTGCATAATGCGAGTATTGCCTCTCTTGGGGGTGTCTTGTTCTCCACATGTCTCCCAGGCCAAAGTCATCCAGTAATGTCTGCAACGCTCTGGCAGCTGGGGTGGGTCTATCTATCTTCCCGTCTGATCTATCCACTCTTGGGTTTAACACACAATTAAAGTCCCCTCCCCAGATCACTGCACTCCCCATGCATACGCTTAGGTTGGTACACAGCGTTCTGAAATATGCTGCTGTGTTTTGATTCGGGGCATATGTGTTCACAATGCTTATCTCCCTATTCTCTACCAGTCCTCTCATTATAAGCCTCCTTCCATCCGTCTCTGCTATTTCATGCAACAGTTGAAACGGGACATGTGGCGCCACCCAGATAAGCACTCCCCTTGCATAAGCAGAGTATGACGAACCCGCCACCACCCCTTTCCATTTTTTAGCAACCGTATCCATCTTTTCCCATGTTAGGTGAGTTTCTTGTAACAGTGCGATGTCTATCTTTTGTCTACGCAGGTACAGCATGACCTTGTTCCGCTTTAAATAGCTGTTAAGCCCCCTGACATTCCACGTGATTATTTTAAGATCTCCCATGGCCTATCAGAATTCCCCCCCATCCCCCACCAGTTCAGTCCAGATCTAGCCTCCTTCTCAATCTATATAGGCTCGGTTCCCAACTAAAACTCCCCTTAACTCCAAACACCCCAAACACCCCTTTCTGTCTCCCTCCCTCCTCCCTTCCCCTCCCCAGCATTACCCCCCCCAACTGTTGCCCAGCTCCATCCCTGGATCTCAGGCACCCCCACATCTAGCTCTTTCTGGCAATAGCCTGTACTCGAAGCTCCGCAGGGTGAGGTCGTCCTAATGGCTATCCTGCTACTACTACTACTACTCGGGGGGTAAGGCGCCTGTGTCCTGCCGCTCCCATTAGCTTTAATTCAACCATGCATCGCTATACATTTTGCTCATGTGTTCAATACTCTATATTCCAGTCCGTCAAGCTTCAGCGAAAACAAGGATGCCATATCTTAGTTACAACACTACCCATCCATTCCCATCTATCAGTGTCTTAACCAAGTCTCTACTGGGATACCCTGCTATGTGATACCCCAATATACATGTAACATCCCAATAACTTATCGTGCTCTTCTTGGGCCCGTTCCGCATCTCGTTCCGGACAGCCCTGCAAGTCCAGCCATGTCGCTGCTTCCTCCGGTGTGTCAAAGAACAACATTCTACTCTTGTGCAGTACTTTCAGTCTGGCAGGGTACAGAAGCATATATTTGATGCCGGCCGTGCGCAGTCTCCTCTTTACAGCCACATAGCTATGCTGCTGCCTCTGGACCAGCATGGTATAATCAGGGTAAGCTGTTATAGTAGCGGAAGCTCTTTCGATCGTTCCACCTTTTCGAAAGTACTCAAAAATCTTCTCGCGATGTCTGTAATTCAGTATCTTGGCAATTATTGCGCGTGGAGGGGCCCCAGGCTTCGGTTTTCTCATGAAGGCTCGATGGGCTCGCTCCACTGTGAATCCTTGCGAGAGTTTGTTATTCCGTCCCGCCCTACCTTCCGCTTACTCCACACGATTCTCTAGGTTGACCACTTGCTGTTTTAATATGTGGACCTCCTTAGCATTACTTGTGCTGGTGTCCGTGTTGGTTTTGACCGCACTCTCCAGACTGCTCGTCCTGTCCGCCAGTGCGCTGACATCTTGCCGCAGCAGGTTGACATCTATCCCCACTGCTTCTATTTTGGCCTCTAAGGAGGATTGCAGGTCTGCCATGCTATCCCCCATGAGTCTCTTAGCTCCGTTATAGCAGTGAGTATCTGTTGGTTTTCAATCCTTGGGACTTTCCGTGGGTGCATTTGCGCCGCTGTGTGCTGACGCCGCTGGAGACTGCTGTGTTTTAGTAAACGCTTCCATCGTGGGTTGTTTGCTTTTGCCCTTGATTACTCTCCCCGTCATATTGCAGTCCCAGTCGAATATCCAAGGCTATTCGTTTGTGGCACGGCGATTCTGCTTCGCTATCCCACCGCGTCACCCACGATCCACACCAGACTCAGATCAATATCCTCGAGGTGCCCCGTATGGATACACTTGCATTGAGCTATACCCACGGGTGGGTTGTGTCCTCCCACGTTTCCGTTTGTCCTTACTGTTTCTTGCAAGTTGCTGCTGGCCACGGTCAGACCGCCTGCCTCTTGTGCTTCTTATACTCTGCGCACAACTGTCAATGTCCGCTGAGGCCGCTCTCGCGCCGCCCGCCACTTAGCAAAAAACACAATATATACTTCTTCAAGTGGGTCGTGCCCTCCCACGTACCGTCTTGGCTGTGGTGATCTGCACCCCGGTTACATATGTCACTGTGTCACCAGGCACTCCCACGCATCCACCACCAGCGCAGCTCGGGCCAACAGCGCGTCAAAACAACACATAAGCTCCATTACCAGCGGCCTCTTTCCATTAGTGTTCTGACACCCATCCTCTGTCCAGGATGGACCCTCTTGTTGCCCGTTCCGGCCCCAAGGGTCTCATCACCCTCGAGCGTCTATGACAACCAGCAGCGCGACAGCACGAGGCCCGCCTCCTCACGTAGGGCTCGGCTGCTTGTAGCCCACCGTGTTGGATCTGTCCATGGGCCCCCTGTGAAGAAGGAGCAGGCTCTCGTTGCTGCAGGTTACATCCAGATTTCAGGAGCTCTCTGAGTAGTGTTGTGGCTTTTGTTATAGCACTCCTTAGGGCATGAGTGCTGTCTCGGCTGGCTGCGCAATAACTGCAGCTGGGTTAGTGAATCGTGGTTCTGGGCTGTTTATGGGCTCTCTGGTGGGTGCTTCAGGTCGGGTGCTGACTGCTCATTCCCGCTCCTCGTACTGGACTCAGCACTGCACCCGTGAACCCTGCCGTACTGTCTCTGTAGTGCAGTTTATTATCCCCGCTAGTCTGAGCATCCCATCATGAATCCACCTTACAATAAGCACCCTTCAACACAGCGTATGGGCTGCACCACGGCTTCCAGCAGACCATAAATCCAATAAAGTGTTGCCGGCTCTCCCCTCCTGTCAAGCTTTATGTTCACACACAGCCACACTTCAATTGAGGGCACGGGCACTCAAGCTACAGTGTGTCATAGGTCGTGCTTGGTGTTAAGAGCGCCCGATACATTTGTAGCCCTCCGGGAAGACCCGTGTCGGTGTTAGGGTTCAGTGTCCCAGCAGTCCTCCACCCCTGCTGTTGCTAAAGACCGGAGCCTCTGTCAATTACAAGGCTCACTCCTGTCGACTCCTGTTGCACACAATACAATGTATCACCGACCAGGCCCGGCTCGGTCTCATCCCCGCTCTTCTCACGTCCCAGCTGCAGGCTGCTTCAATGCGAGTTCAAGCCCTGGAGCCACAGCCCACAGAGCCACTCTCTCGCACTGGCTGCACTCTTCCAGAGCCCCGAACAGGGTGTCGGATGCAGCGCCCCAGCTACCGGCTGCTTCAGTAACAAGTCGGGTCCCAGAGCCGCGGCTCTTGGAGCCGCGTCCTCATGTAGGCTGCACACCTCTTGAGCCCCGAACAGGGTGTCTGTCGGATGTACACATTGGGCCTCATTACACGTTGTCCGGTAAAAATCAGAATTTTACGGCATGGCGCTATTAGCGTAACCGCCCTTGCAAGAGGCCGCTAAAAGCGTCCCATTACGAGTTCGCGGACAAGAGCATAGCGCCATGCCGTAAAAGTCCATACCGCCATGCCGCAAAAGTCCCCAAAATGCCCCTTACCGGCTTCGACCAAAGTGCTGATAGCACCTCCGCCCCCACGCTACATGCAAATAGCGGTCCCCGCTATTAGCGGTCACCGTAAAAAAGCGGAACCGGAAATAGCGTCATCGCACAGGAACGGGAAAGAGCATGGCGGCCATCTTTAAAAACACAATCCATTACCATCCTCTGCATCCAGGACCTCTTTCCGGAGAACTCCGACCAGAAAGCATTGAGGAAAGCCCGAAGATGCCCAAGGCGCTAATAAAATCTTCAGATCGGCAGCGCAAATAAAGTTTTTCAAATGAGGAGCTGATCATGTTGACCGGGACACTTGCAGCTAATGCTGAAGTTGTTTTCGCCAATGATATGCGGCGGGAGGCCATCAACAAGAAAAAGGCCATCTGGGCCGAAGTTGCCCGCAAAGTCAGTGCGGTGGGCACTACCACCCGCAGTATCAAGGACTGCCGCAAGAGGTGGGACGACCTCCGGGTCCGTGTGCAGAATATACTAACGGCCAACCGTAACCTGGCAATGGCCACAGGAGGTGGTGCAGATTCCCCGTTGAAGCTGAAGGAGTGGGAGGAGACATGTGCCTCCACAATTGGACTCGAATCCATAGAGGGAGTCGGAGATATGGAGCATGGTGTGGCCATTTCATCCGATGGAGGTGAGTGTATACATCAAACAATGCACAGTGAAGGGTGAGGGGTCCCCCAAATATGTGTCTATGACCAGGCCATTGATCCAGCCACACACATACATGCATGCATCACCATATGCACGTGCAACAGTGACCCATCCATGCATGACCAACCCGACATCCCCATTACTAGAAACAATGATAAAGAGGCCCCAATGCATAGAGCAGCATGACGTGAACATTCTGCATAAGGCACCTAGAACCATTAACCTTGATAAACCCTATTTTTGTCCTCAAAAAGATCACTGTCAGACACTGAAGGCACATGTACTGCCACACATACCCCCCCAGCAGCCAAAAAGGCCAGGATGAGTGAGAAAGGTGACACCGCCACCAGCACTAGGGGAACTGGGAGGAGTCTCCATCAGCAGAGGCCCAAAGGTAGCAGGAGCACCAGTTGCACACAGCCTGAGGGCACGGCTGCTGTCATTGCTGAACCCACGCCAGTGTGCCCCATCATAGGTGGAATGCGCACGGAGGGCACGCACTCCGCTGCCACCAGTTCTACTGGTGAGGCAGCAGCCACCGCACTGCTCACTGACGAGGAGGACGCAATTGATATTCTAGAACAATGCCATTCCCCCAGCCCGACACATTCCATTGCAGAAAGTCCAAGGGCAACGTCCAGATCAGGTAGCCATGGAGAACATGACACCCACACCGTTGAAGGGGCATGGAGCCCTCAGGTGTCCTCACCTGACGCCGGGGGAACGGACCAGGACGCAGCAGCCAGACCAACATCACATGCCACCCAACCTGACCTTGCAACCATCAGCCGGAGGCAGGCAGACATTACTGCGATGGTCGCCCAGCATGTGGCCGATACAGGCCGTCTGAGGGATGACCTCAGCAAATATGCAGGCCAAACAAGGGAGGCCATTAAGGCCTGCACTGGCAGGATCTGCCAGGAAATGGGCCAGCTCCACCAGGCCATTAACCGTATTGGGCACCTCCTCCTCCTCGGGTTCCCTACAGACAAGCCACCTGCGCCGCTCTCTGCGCAACCTGAGGCGCACCACGTCACAACCACCCAATGGTGGAGGAGGCCCTGTGGCTTAGGTCCAGCAAGGACTAGGTGGCACATGTTTAGCAGCACACAAAGACACTATAAGGCTCACATGGGGGTGTTGTGGGGGAGGGGGGAGAGGGTGTTCTTGGGGGTGTTGTGGGGGGATGGGGGAGAGGGTGTTCTTGGGGGTGTTGTGGGGGGAGGGGAGAGAGGGTGTTATTGGGGGTGTTGTGGGGGGAGGGGGGAGTGGGTGTTCTTGGGGGTGTTGTGGGGGGAGGGTGGAAGGGGCGTTTGGAAAGTTTGGCTCATGCACATTTTTATCACATTATGTTCACAATACACTGTTCTGAGCTTAAAAACCAGGCGTCGTCTCCATCATTGTGTATGTGTCATTTATTGTGGATAGGGTCCTTTTGTGGGCCTCATAACATGCACCAGGCCAACAATACACATCTCCATCTATGTAATTTCACCTTTGTACCTGATGGAATTCCTGATTCAGATGCTGACGCACATCGTGTGCCTCCTTGATATCGCCTCTTGCATGTCCTGCAGGAGCATTTCACCCATACTCAACCCCATCAACATCATCCTCATCTGGGGTTGCATGTCAATGTCAAGTGGCATAGGCACATTCCATCAGATGCACCTTTTGTGATGCTCTACACATGCCATGGTTGTCTTTGTCACGGCCGTACAGGAGAGCCTCACCCAGGCCGCTTAGGCACCAGCGCAATGTCATTGGAAGGCCAAATGACGGCTCTTTCACAACGCGGGTACGGGTATGTGCAATATTGAAGTCCTCTTCCTGCTGGTTCTGTGGGTTCCGTACAGGGGTTAGGAGCCACCTCTTCAGTGGATAGCTGGCATCGCCTGTTTGGTGTGAGGAATTGGTACCTGTTACGGGTCACCTCTGGTGCGGCCTGTTGTTGTTGGTGCTGCACTGCATTCATGTACTGAAGCCCATGTCATGTTGGCGGTATTGGGACCATCTTGGTGTGGGAAGGGGTGTGGTGTGCTCCTTTGTGCTGCGTGTCTCCATTGCCTCCATCTGTGCTGATTGTGTCCATCTGTGACAGATGGGAACACTGCTCAGGTCTCTTAACGAGTGCTTTTAAATGCCGTTATTTGCGCCATGCCGGTAAGGGAGTTTGGGGTCTTTTCCATGCCGCTAATGCCATGTCCGCATGGCTTGTGATGGCGTGATATTAGTGCCATGGCGCTATTTCCGGTATGGGGGTCGCACGCCCACGGCCTTGCCGCTATTAGTGGCACTGTACTTACCGGGTCCGCTAATAGCGGTGGGTCAGGGTCCTGATTGGCTTGGGAAATTACCGGTACCGGTAATTCTTTAACGGTAACAGTATTCCCTTACCGGACAACGTGTAATGAGGCCCAATGTCTTTAGCCCCCACGGCCAACACTTTATTCGCTCCGCGCACCTTTACTGCAATCGCGCATGGAGTCAAGTAGATAGGCACCCGATCCAGCCATGTCTTTGTTCTCTTTGTCTGTCAGGCGTCGGCCATCTTTTTCTTTGTAGCAATCTCGCCCAAAATCTTCCGCAGCCTCCGGCAATGTTCTTAATGCATGGGTCCGTGCCACAGAGTATCCACGCGTGCTCCTAAGCTTCAGATGCACGATCCTTCTAGGTATAGCAGATTTATTTCAGTCATTGCGCGGTTTTCAGCCGGATATTGTACGGATCTGCAGGAGCTCCAGTATGGACATGTCCTCCTACATGGCTTCCTAGCCACGCCCCAAGGATTAGTACATCATTGGCTACCGCTTGTCTGTAGGGCATGCCTTGAACTACCTCTAAATACGTATAGTACTGATTATAGCGGACAAAACAACAGTGGATTGGTTGATGCTACATTGCACGTTAGGTTGTCGCTCAACCCCAGGGATTGGTCGGTATACTATCCCAACCTTGTATTTTGGGCTCTTTACCAGTACGTATGTGAAACGAAACTCAGATGTTTGAATCCTGTCGGACTACTCTCTGTTTTCCTAATTAGTCCATCATCTCTCATCGGTAGGCCATGAGCCAAAGTCTTCTGTTAGTAGTTGACCTTGTTGCCTATTCACTGTCCCGGAACATTCAAGGGAGTGTGAGCACACACTATCTTAGCTTGATACTCTAATGAATAGTCTTTGTTTTTGACTTCTCAGTCACATGTGAAGAGACCACAAATCTGTCCATTTCAACCTTCTATTTACTGCTATTTGATTTAATTATGCAGGGTGCTGTTGCTCCTCTTGGCCTCTACAGACTTGCTCACTCTCTCTCTCACATGAACTCTGTATACTTTTAATTGACCAACAGTTTGGCTTTCACAGATGTTTTCTTCTTCCATCTATGAAGAATGTCCCACCTTCAGAGCTTATCCATGTTCTCACTTTGTGCTCTGTGTTTATCCTTAAAAAATAGCATCCTTAACTCTGGGTCAACCTTGATTCATCCTCGGCTCTGCATAGGGAGCTGTTTTTCTGCATCTCCTGATTCTACAGCCCCGGCCTGTTTTTGAGGTAGCTCAGTTACCTTCAACGTGAGCCAGCATCCATCTTCCTACTATGGCCGGCGTTGCAATGTTATATATTCCTCTATAGCAAGCTTCTATACGTTTTCTTTCTACCTTGCATTACTGCGCATTTACAATTATTAGTCAGTAAGTTACTTCACCTTCTTTTGATCCATGATTACTTTAGCTTTAGATACATGTTACTCTTAGTGCTTCAGTTACATCATTACTTCTAAGTATTTTCATATTGTGTCAGCATAAATTCATATATCATCTACATGACATCACTTTGTCCTCGTCAGATTTCACTTTAACGTCCATCCATAATATTCATTGATGCATTCTGACATTTTGGCAGGCGACATCCTTCCATATAGCATTCTTCCATGTGACATCCTTCCACAATTTCAGTGTGAGGGTACATTTTATAAGGCTGTCTGAGTGCATAACATCTCTCATACACTTGATGCGGGATGGGAACAATGCAAGGGGTCCCATTTATTGCTTTTCTCCGACTGTTCCAGTATGACGGCAATGAGGGTGAGGGAACTGGCGAGATAGCATCTACCTGCTCCTCTACAGACCTCTAACCAAGGTAAACTTAGATCTCAGAGGAAGTAGAGGCATGTACAATGCTTTGCCCCAACCACTCCAACTAAGATCCCTGAGACCCAACCTGCTCCAGAGGGACAGGTGGTGAGGAATCATGGAGACCCCTCTAGGTCTAGAGGATTTCTTTATAAGAATACATTTAAAAAGCCTATAGCAGGTTCAGAAGTTGTAACACCTCCTGAGGCACTGTTAACTCAGACCCCTTCTTTTAAAAAGAGCAAATTGCCTAGCAATGATTGCAGGTCCTATAGTTTGTTAAGAAGCTATTCAACTAATCTCAAAAAGAGTTACAAAAAGATTTCTGATGGACCCAAAGTAGGTTTAGCCAGCTGCACCAAGAGATCCATCAAGGAGAGGATCAGATCCTCCTGTCCCTTAGTCCGGGAGGGACGAGTGCTAGGTAAGATTTTCATATCAATGATAAATCTTTCTGACCTGTGTCAAGCCCAGAACTTTTTTACTTTGACTAGATAACTATTTTACCTTGTTCCTAGGTGAAAGGGAATCTTGTTCCCCTCTCACCTATTATTTTACTCTTTTTTTCATGGGTGATTTTTTTATGCCTCTCCATAGTGTATGGTTGAAGTTATAGTTTCCTACAACTTTTGGGCTTAGGCTGTGTTGATCCTATGGGCTCCCCTGTTAATTTCTCTTTCATGTACATGGGTGAACTAAAGTTCCCAAGTAGTAAAGAGGGATTTTCATCCCCCTTTACATTTTATAAAGTGAGCCAGCATATCCCATCTTCTGTGGGGTGCTGGGGGATACAAGGTATACCCTTTCTTACTTACCTGGTAACATTTTGTTACAATTGCAAGTTTCCTGGAATGGCTGGTGGCAGTGTAACTACCTTTATGACTTTTTAGTCTTCATTACTCGCATTCTGTTAATTCAGCCTCGGTAATGCACAGAAGGGCCACCATTTTGCTTGCTATTTCTGAGGTCATCCCCTGCCATTCTAGGCAGCAACAACCTCAGTGGCTCATTTGTCTTCGGTGGGAATCTTAGCGATCTCCCACCCAGGCTCCAGATTGTCTGGAAAGGCAGAAAGCGAGGAGGAATCCAAAACTCTTCAGCCTTTTGTCTTTCACCTTGCCTGAAAGGAACACACTCCCAGTGGGGGGCTGGCTGTCCTGATTGGACCGCCAGACCACCCCTTCCAGTAAAATTCAGGGAGAGAATGCAGAACGTGTGCTGTAGTTCTTGATAAAAACTCTGATCCTGGAAGCTGCTAACAAGTCGACCACTGGAGCTGAAACCAAAGCGGAAGAGCAAGAAGAGGAAACAAGGGCTGTGGCGATTTCCAGCATGCAGTTAACCTTCCTTCCAATCAACCTGGGGATACCGAAAAGGACGACCCCGACCCAGAGCCTGGTTAGACCCACTTGACTCAAGAAGACCTGCATTTTGAGCCAACCCACGTAATTCTGCGACCTTGCAGAGCTGAAATACCCCAATACCCTGGGACCTCGAGCCAGTGTGCAATGCACGGTCTTCCGAATTCCGAATCGAGCTGAAAATTTGGTGACATCCAGCAGAACCTCCAGAGATGTCAATCGAGTCCGAAAAGTCCCCTCAACAGAGAGCTGGACCTTGCAAGTGATGAGAATCAGACCAGCGATATTCGGTCTCCTTCTGGCGCCAAAACCACAAAGCTGTATCAAGCCACAAAGAAACGCTTGCCTGGAGTCTTCATGACAAGGAATTCAGCTACCAGGTTTTTGGCTGCAGATCCTGAAGTCTCCCCCGCTGCAACCTCTGCTTCTGTGCTGAGTAAACCATGTGAAGAACCTCTTGCCTAGATCCTTCCCTGTGATCCCTGCTGCAAAAGCCCTTCCAGTGGCCTGTCTTCAGTCTTCGTGATAAAGGTATTCAACAATTGGGTTTTTGGAGCCAGATCCTGAAGTCTTCTTGCTGCAACTCTTCTTCCGTGCTAAGGTACTGTGTTCGCTAGAGTATTTACTTAACTTAAGCCTTTCTGATTTTTGTAAAGCTTTGAAGTGTTTCTGTGATTGGGAGTCCTCGAATCCAGTTCACCCAGGCCCACAGCTGGAATCCTCCTAGGGTCTCTTCTCAGATGTCCCTAGGCCCTAACTAACTTTAAAGTGAACTACTTGTTTGAACAGTCTTCCACAGGAACGCTGACTTTTGCCTGCAACAGAACCCTGTCTCACACTGCCTACAGCTGGCTCCTAGACCACTAGGGTACCTCTTCTGCCTATGGGTGGACTCATGCAATAGACTAGGGAGGGACTGGATAAGTAAAGGATTCTTTCTTGAAAAGTACAACAAGTGTTTAAAAGTACTTACTTGTGAAAGAGTTGGTTGGTAACTGTAACTCTGAGAGTGAGCATTTAGAAAAGTTCTTACTTACCTTAAATGTGTTGTTGTGCCATTCTGAAAAGTATATATAAGGTTATTGTATGTACCTGTGAATTGGATGTGCCTCTTCCCCAAAAGTAATGCTGTTGGCTTCACTTTACTATTCCTGTTAGGATATATATGTATGAGTGCACCAATTGGGTCTTGCTTCTCCTGACCTGCTATTAGCAAGTCTAGAATAAGTCTGCCTTAGGTTATACTTACATTTAAGTTGCTGGTGGCTCCTTTAAAAAGTACATAGGTTTTACTTACCTTGAGTTAGCTATGTTCCATCCTAAAATAAGTTAAAGAGTTATTGCTTATCTAAGTCTGTGTTCCACTGATCTGAAAAGCAACTGTAATCGTATATGACAACCTAAGGTTTTACCTGCCTAGGATAGCTGTGTGCCATCCTTTAAAAGTATTCTGTAGGTGTAGCTGACCTTGGTCTACCTGGTGCAATCCTAAATTAGTGTAAAGTGTTCTTGCTGATCTTAGTCTGTGTTCCACTGAGCTAAAAAGCAACTGTAATTGTAAATTACACAAATGGTCTTACTCACCTAGTGTGTTATCATAAATGTAGTTATAGGTATATACCGTTCCTGGAATCTGTGTTCCACTATTCAAAAAAGTATCCTGGTAGCAGGATTGGTTGATTATGTGCTTCCTTAACTGAGTGTCACTGTATGACTGACAGGGTCTACTATCCTTGAGTCACTGTAAAGTAATCTAAAAGTTACCTGTGGTTTTACTCCCCATGAATATGTGTGGCCTATACTAAATGTGTATGATAAGGTCTGACTTCCCTAGAATTAATGTTGGCTATTCTGAAAGTTTCAACTTTGGTCTGTGTACCTTCAAGCATTGTGTTGTGTCCCTTACCCCAAGACTGAACTTGGCCTAATTGTATTTATAATAAACCTTTATTTTGTATATTACTTCTGGTTGTGTTTCTATTGAATCCTTAGTATACGACAAGTTCTATGTACTTTCCTACAGCCCTCTGTCCCTCCTAAGATAAGCCTAGCTGCTCTGTCTACGCTATCATATACTCAGGTGGTACAGCCCTATACTAATCGTGGAGTCTTGTATTGTCACAGTTGAATGGTTTTACAAAGCCCTTAGTTGTACTTCAGAAAAACTATCCTAACAGAAACCTACACTCCCCATTTTCCTAATTGCCCTGATCTGTCGGCGGAAATGTTTCTTTTCCATGTTAGTGTCATAATCGAAAACATGTTTGTGTGTGCTCTTTCTACCACATCCGTCCAGCCTGTTATGAGGGATCAAACCTATCAGGGTATCCTGGATAAAAGGGGCAAATCTCATTGGAGTTAACATTTCTCTGTTACCTACAAGTAGACACTCTGTCATTATGATATTAAACCTGAATGCAAATTTCGGCCTCTAGACAACTCTATTGTTGCGACCACTTATTTCAACACACAGATTGTTGAAAGTATGTGCATATTCAATTCCCAGGTGAAGCGAGAGCATCAAACAACAGTGATCACTGCCCCCTGCCCCCAGATCTACCACAATTAGAGATTCGTCCTTTGCCCCTCACAGCAACAAAAAGCACAGTACTAAGCAGGAAAGCAGCAGCACGGAAATGGGGCTGCAGGGGAACGCTAGGTCCACTCACCCCAATCTGGAATAACCCAGAATTCTCACCGGTAACCTTCCTGGAAAACTTCAAAACATGGAGGGAGGGAGGTTTTCAGAAGATATCAGATTTCCTGGAGGAGATCTCACCTATGACATTTGAAAAATGTAAAGAAAAATTCGGGGTCACACAGACAGAACGGTTCTGATACTCCCAGTTACGACACTGGATCTCACACAAGACAGTCAGAGAAAAGGGGGGCAAGGGACCTAACGGCACTAGAACTAACCCTAACATCAGCAACACCAAAGGGGAAAATCTCCACGCTATATCGCCTCCTGGACAAAAGAAACCTGGACAAAAAAGGAAAGTACATGCTCAACTGGGAGAGGGATCTGGGGCGACCAAAAGACATAGAAGAATGGGGGAAGATTTGGGCCAGGATACACAAAAGCTCCCAATGCATCTCGAACAGAGAGGGGGAATACAAACTTTGCTATAGATATTACATCACCCCAGACAAATTGAACAAAGCCAACCCGGACATTCCCGCAGACTGCTGGAGAGGGTGCGCGACCGGGGAGGGACTCTGTACCACCTACTGTGGACCTGTCCGAAAGCAGACGGGTACTGAAGAGGGGTGGTATACCACATTACAGCAATCAGTGGTATGACTATCCCATGGATCTTGGTATAATCCTCCTGGGAGAAACTGGGGGAAGGAAATACCCGCTCTCAGGGCAGATAGCACGCCTTTGCACTCACCTTCTAATAGCTGCGAAAAGTGCATTGGCCCGCCTATGGAAGGACCCAAAAGGCCCCTCAATCCCGTTATGGTGGTCAAAATGTTGGGAAATTGTATTAGCGGAGTAAATAACGGCGATTCGCTTCGGGACCTGAATGCTTTCCTGAACACTTGGGCCCCCATTTTTGACTATTCGTAAAGATATCCAGGACTCACCAGAAGGCCCCCGCTAACGTGCTAGCTTCAGGGCAGCGCAGACTAACAGACCAAAAGACTATATGATGGCGACCGGAGGTCCCCCCCCCCAGGGTGGAATGGACAGAGAACTACCCCACTAACGATACCTGCAGCAAGGAGTTGACTGCTGGCGAAGTGTGATGATTAATGTTACTCAGGAATGCTATCATGATGTCAATGTTTATCTAATGTGAAATGCCTAATAACATTTTTGGTTGACAGAAAAATATAGTCTAGGATCGATCCCCCACCCAGCACCACCGTTGTTAAATTTGGGGGAATATCTCCCTTTACATTGCCATTAACTAAGGTAAGATCCCAAGAACCCAAGTCTTCTTTCCATATGCCTCCTCTTTCCCAGCCCTCCCAAGCCTTTGCCTGCTGTCCCAGGTAATACTTCTCATGTAAGCATTCACTATTCAAATCACCTAATAATATACAACTGCTATCTTCCATCAAGTATGTCTCCATCACATGTACTCCTACGTCCCATCCCCTTTCCTCCATACTGTATGGGTGTCTCTCGCTAGGGATGGAAACAGAACCTTTTTCACCAGAAAAATGTGTCTTCCCCTATAGATTTAGATGTGCATGGGGGCGCGGCCCTGGGAGCATGCGCTCCTCTGACTCCATCCACCGGCGCCTCTCTCCAGTCCTCTTTTCCGCATCGACGGGAACGGTCCGCTTTCACCAACGCTCCTGCATTAGGCCTCCAGCCTTGTAATTCCATGCGCCCTTCCTCGGAGGAAGTTATTCTCTTTTTCTTTTTTCTCTTCCAATTGTAAGGTACTACTCTGTCCTCTGGTGCCACGCTCCTCCCCGGCGCATGTCGACAATTGCAGGTTTTAGCAGGTGTCCAGCCTGCGAGGGTTCCCTCCCAATGTCTGACCCTCACGCACTCTGCCTCCGGTGCCTTGGCACAGACCATGGCTGGGACGGCTGTTCCGCGTGCAATGCCTTGACCCCAAGCGCTCTGAAGAATAGGTTGGCTAGGTGAAGAGAGCTCATCGACAGAACACCTCCAGAGGACGTAAAAGCATACGTCAAGAGGAAGACCAGGTCGAAGGTAGGTGCTCTGTACTCCTCTGCACCCCAAGCGGGAGGGACCTCCCAGGTCCTAAAACCAGCAAGGGGAATGAGGCTACTCCAGCTACCGGCCTGCGGGCCGAGGGGTCGCAAGATCCTCCCAGTCCCACCACAGAGGGGCTGCAAGGCTTTATTACTGGGCTCAGACCCGAGGGGATTCATCCTAGTATCGGGCTCAGGTGCGAGGGGGTGCCTGTAAGCAGCACTACCGGCACCACGGCCGAGGGCACTCCGCCTCCCAGATCTCGAACTAAGGTGCGGGGAAGGTCTGAACCATCGCTATTCAGTGTGCAGGTCGAGACTGGACTCAGCTCAGCAAGCACCACGCCTCAAGCACGTGGTGTGGAGGAGGACAAAATGGCCACTGGGCCAGATAAGATGGCGGCTCACCCAGCGCGTTATCTGATCGGAGATCAGGCAGGGGAGCGTACATCCAGATGGGAATGGGCAACGTCCATTACCTGGTCCACGTCTTATCCATCCACTTCGCAGGGGAGGTACACATCCCCCAGTTTGGCGATACAGGGGCTACCTAGGACACCGCAGCCACAAGGTCCAGCCCCAATGCCCTCAGGAGCCCCGCCTGCGTGCTAGGACAGGTTCTTCGAGAAGTTCCTCACCTTTATGAATTCGCCACAGATGGACACCATCCTCAGGGGGTAATCAGGCACATGCTCCCTTCGGTACTGCCGCAAGCTCCATCTATGGTCTCGGCCTTGGGTCCAGCTCAACCCCTGGCTCCCATGCCTGCTCCACTCACGGTGTCTCAGCCCCGGGCTCAGCCCCTGGCTCAGCCCCCTCAGCAGCCCCCAGCGCTGCCACAGCTGCCCGCGCACAGCACTCCTCTTGCAACCCCAGATCTCCAGGACACAGCGGCCTACACGGACGAGGGGGAAGACCCGGACACGCCGTCATCAGCTAAAGCATTCCATGAGAGGCTAGCGGGCGGGCCAGGCGGAGTATCTAAGCATACCTCAGCCACAGGGGGAGCAAACCGAAGCGAGGATCCTGGCCGAAGTGCTTACACTTTGTCCTTCCACGAGAACTGGCATTCCTCTTCACAAGGACATGGAATTCTTAACCAAAAAGGGCTGGGTCAAGCCACACTCCACCTAGCCTACCAACAAGTGCCTGGATGCCAAATACAGGCAGACAGAGGGGGATTCCCTCTTATTGTCGGTGTACCCTCAGCCGCATTCCTCTGTTATAGCAGCGGCATCGCTATACTCCAAACCACAGTCTTCCTCAGCGGCATCTGCTTCTTCACGCCTAGGGAAGGAGGAAAAACTGTTGGAGGCGTTTGGCAAGAACATCTGCTCAAATGCCACGCTCCACCTGTATCGGGCCAACGCTGATGCCATGTTAGCTGCTGGTAATCAGACGTTGTGGCGACAGATTGCAGACTTCCTTCCAGAGCTTCCTGCTCACAGCGAGGCCCGGTTCAAGCCAGGGCTTGCGGTGGTGAACATTGTGGCCCAGGATATAATGGAGTCAACAGTGGCGCACATTGACACCTCGGGCAGAGCCATCCGTATAGCTACCGACATGATGTGAACGGCGTGGCTCAAGGCAACTAATTCAACCCAGATGTGCATCCTCACCCTGCTATTTGAGGGGGGACACTTGTTCCACTCGAATCGACAAGAAAAAGAATAGCTCCCAGACAGCTAAATCTTTGTCTATTTTAAAGAAGGCCACACCCAACACCTACAGCCAGACTCACCAGCGTTCGGACAAGGGTCGGGCCTTTGGAGGCTTTAGGGGCTTCCAAGAGAGATGGTCAAGGCAACCTGACAGGTCTCCAAGTCAACACAGATGCAAACAGAACAAGCAGATAACAAGGGTTTTTTCCAGTCCCCTCCTGATCACCAGCCTCAGAGGGAAAGTTGCGACAGGTCCATCACGATCAACGAGTGTTGGGTGGGGGGCAGGCTTTCCCTTCACATACACTCCTGGCGGACAAGGTTCGTGGACCCGTCGATCCTCTTAGTAGTGTCCACAGGCTTCCGGCTACCAATTCCTCAGTTTCTTCCTTCCTCCCTTCCACTCCCGCAGAGTGGGACGGCAACTCTATTGCCGGATATCCGCTCACTCGTAGCGAGCCAGACGGTGGAGGAAGTTCCAGCTTCACAGCAAGGTAGGGGTTTCTAGTCCCAGATATTCGCCATACACAAAAAGAACCAGGCTGGCATGTGAGTTGTGTTGGACCTTTCTTCCTTGAACCTTTCCCTTCCCCTCCAAAAGTTCAAGATGGTTACCCCAGCCTTCATTGCGAAGACTTTGTGCAGTGGAGACTGGATGTACTCCCTGGATCTGAAGGATGCTTACCTTCACACCCCCATCTGGGAACCCCATCGGTCCTTCCTAAGGTTCAGGATCATGGGTTTTCACTTTCAATACAGAGTTCTACCCTTTGGACTCCACTTGGCCCGACGGTCTTTACAAGGCTAATGAACGCGGTGGCAGCTCTACTCAGGGTACAATGCCACCACATTTATCCATACCTCAATGACTAGCTAGTAAGGGCCGGGTCCTGGAATCAGTCCATCTCTCGGCCTCCGCTCTCATGCACACACAATACAATCTGGGATTTTCTATCAATCTCAAGAAGTCACAGTTGCTGCCCACGCAGACTCTGATATTTCTGGGTCTTGTATAGGATATGAGGACCAAGAGGATGTTCCCCTCAAAGGACAAGATAACAGCGATCAAGAGGACCCCGGGACATTTCCTCAGCAGAGCAGTAACCTCAGCCTGGTGGTACCAACACCTGCTGGGAATAATGGTTGCATGCCTCCTCGCTGTGCTGCATATGAGGCTCAAGATGAGGAGGCTGCAGCTTCACTTCTCAGCTTCCTGGAATTAGGAGAAGGGCTCTCGGGCAGAGCCAGTCAGCCTACCACAGCATCTCCTCCAGGACCTAGTCTGGTGGGGTACAGACACCAACCTTCTGGTAGGCAGGCCATTCCGGCGGCGGTTAGCACAGACTACCATTACCATGGACTTGTCCCTAGAAGGATGGGGCGGCTACCCTGGACAACCGCGGCATCAATGGAGTTTGATCTCATCAGGAACAGTTGGAGCAGATCACCTGTCTCGAGATGATGGCCTTCTGGTCTGCTCTCAAAGATTTTCTCCCCATGGTCAGCAACAGATAGGTCTGCATCCAAACAGACAACTCCACCTGCATGTATTACATCAACAAGCAGGGCGGTACCAGGTCCCCGCCTCTCTGCAGGCTTTCGAACGCCATCTGGGAGTGGGCACTGGCGAACAATATTCACTTGTCAGCGGTCCACCTTCCTGTGGAATCCAATCTGGAAGCGGACAGACTCAGCAGGCTGGAGATGGACAACTACGAGTGGCAGTTGAATGAGGAAGTCCTCCAAGGGCTCTTCTGCAGGTGGGACGGCCCTCAGGTGGACCTCTTTGCTAACAGTGGCAACACGAGATGCCCCCAGTTCGGCTTGTGGCTGGGGCTCGTTGGGCGATGCATTGCAGATCCAGTGGAACAGCATGAGCACGTATGCCTTTCCCCCCGCTCCCCTGGTTCACAAGGTCATCTGAAGGGTCAGTGAGTCTTGGAGCCTTTGACTCACCCAGATAGCACCATGGTGGCCCACAAGACCCTGGTTTCTCTGAACTTCTCTGTCTGTTGGATCAGCCCCAAGTACATCTCCCTGTGGGCCCAGCCCACTTCCTCCGCACACAAGTTAGCCCTGGCAGCTTGGTTCCTGAACAGGTTACCCTGAAGCATCTGCACCTTTCACGAGATAACCTGGCTATCATACAGGGGGCTAGAAGCGACTCCACCAGGAGTCAGTACAGGAGCAAGTGGACCAGGTTCTGTCACTGGGCATAAACAAAGAAGATTGATCCATTAACATGCTCCTTGGACAATGTTCTGTCTTTCTCTGCGCATCTGGCACATTCAGGTGTGCAGGTTGTACATATCTGGCGGCTATAGGGGCCTACAAGAACTCCGGTGATTACATCTTTTCATCCTCCAACCCGGTGGTTAAGAGACAACTGGCTGGTCTAACAAGGTTATATATGCCTGTCATCGGCACGCCGCATCACGAAATGCAGGCCATGGTGGCTTCAGAGCCATATACAACAATTCACCATGACAAGGTGGTACTTAGAACGCACCCAGCCTTTCTTCCTAAGGTCGTTTCTTCCTTTCACCTGAATGAGGAGATAGTACTCCCACATTATTTGCAGTCCCAAAGGATGAGGTTCAGAAGGTATTGCACTGTCTGGATGTCAGACGTGTTCTAAGATTATATCTGGGCCAGACTAAGAGCTTCCGTAAATCGGACGCCTTGTTCATAACGTTTGGAGGATCAAAACTGGGTGTCAAGCATCCAAGGCTTGCATAGCAAGGTGGAAGGTTATAGCCATCAAGGAGGCGTATGAAGGCCAGCACAAGCCTTTGCCAGCAATATGCACGCCCACGCCATCAGAGCCAAGGCCACGGCTGTGGCTTTCCAAAGACATGTCCTATGGCAGACGATCAGCAAGAGGGCTACGTGGGCTACCCATCTGCCTTTTGCCAGCACTACTGCTTGGATGCCAGCGCCAGGTCTGACGCGTCATTTGGCCAGGCAGTTTTGAAGAACTTGTTTTCTTGAGAGGCCACTCTACTCCTTGGGGCTGTATTCTGTTGTAATCGCCCATACAGTATGGAGGAAATGGGATGGGATGTAGGAGTCATAAATTACATACTCCTAGTCCATAGTCCCCTTTCCTCCATATGTCCCACCATCCTCTTCCGTAATAAACCTGTGTCATTAGGCAATTGTAATATTGTCAAAGAGTCAATGGACCATGGCACGCATCTCAATTGAAAGGGGAAGACACATTTTTCTGGTGAAAAAGGTTCCATTTCCGTCACTAGCGAGGGATGCCCATATAGAATGGAGGAAAGGGGACTATACAGTAGGTGTACGTTAGTCACTACGGTGTGTAACTTATAATATCTATGCTTCCTAAAAATGTCATTAGGTCATCAGAATTAGAGTTGAAATAAACATTTATTATCAAACAAAACCCGAGGATCACCTTCCCAATTCCCCTGCCATATTGAGTTAACCACTAATATATCCTTTTATTCCAATGGGACTTTTCCATTAGCAGATTATAGTCATTGCAAGCAGCACAAACCAGACCTCCAGAAGGTCTCACCATCAACCCTTTTGTTGCTGATTCATAGCAAACAGTGTATCCCTCTAATATCGGTTGATCTATAATCCATGTTTCCTGTAAAGCTATGAAATCTGAGGTACCACAGAGAGAGTAAGGGGAAGCCAGATGGCCAAAACCCTGTGTGTTCCAGAAGGAGATGTTAAAGGTTTTTCCCCAGAATGGCATCTCCCCCTACATTCTTCATATGCAGAGTATTTGAAATTGATGGCCATTCATACGTAACAGAACGTTTATGAACAGTTAAGTTTGCCAGGGATTTTGATCTTCACAATTAACTTTAGCCACTAGAAGTTGTCGTGTGCCCTCCTCCAAGCGGACATTCTCACTAACAGGCCCTGCTTCCTCCCAAATGTACAACTGATATCCCAATTCTTCAAAGGCCTGACTTTCAGCCAGAACTCCACTTCTAATCAGTTCTGATTTAAATCACAACCTCATTGTATCAACTTTCCCTGGGTAAATTAATTGCACCTGGGCTAAATCACCAGATTTTACTAGAGTTAATTTCGGTATTACCTCAAATAGAGCCAGCTCATAGGATCTATCAAGGGGAAGGAATTCTCCCACTTTAAATTTCCTTTCCACTTCTAGAAAGTATAACATTTTTCCTTTCCCATTGTTCATTTCTGAAGCTACGTGTGTCTCTCCCTTGACTAGATCACCAAGTAATCTTTTGGTCACATTTTCCCCTTTTGTTTTTTCAGCCCCAAATTTCTTCTGCACCATTCTCCTACGTTCTTCCAGTGATAGAAATACAGGGAAAACATTTGCCACACCTTGCGTAGGTACAGCCTTAAAGGACAGCTCGTCCTTGGAGTAAACAGAATTTTTCTCAGCCATAAAGAGAGCTTTTGGTACAAGTGTACCTTCTGTTCGAACCGTATGGTTATCACCCCTCTCACTGTCATAGATATTTCTAGGAACAAATTCCCAGGCAATGGGTTTTAGGGGTTCTTTTATGCCTCTAGATTTTATTCTCGAAGCTTCCTCCTCAAGATCAGACAAGAGCCCTTCATCACAATATTCATGTTTATTTTCCTCACCAATTTCTGTGACCGAGTGGATCATAAGAATACTCACATCCAAGGATTCATTCACAGTTTTTACAGGCTTTAGGAATTTGGTAATTGCCCTTTTTCCACTGGCAAGGAGTTTGTTTTGGCCTTTGGGCCCCTTTTTGTGGACTTCTTCATTATATCACTCACTAGTGTTATTTCCCCCACTTTTAACCTCTCATCAACAAGTGGAGTAGCAGATACAGTAGCAACACTTCCTTATCCTCACTCACTTCCTCCACAGCATGCCCTTTTAAAAAAAAGATTTTATTTATTTGCTCATAATCACATATTTTAAGTACATAACATGTACTCTTGTTCTTATTAGATTGATTTATTAGATTACACATTCAGTACCTCTAATCGCACCATTAGACCTGTTGCATGTCCTTTGTGATCTTGAGACATGAGTTTCTGCAAAACTGGATTATTTTTTGTTGGATTTTCTAGTGGTACGCTACTAGCCTGGTGGGCCGGAGCAATCTTTTCCGCCATCAAACCCCTATCCTCCAATTACACTAGAGGCTTATTAAGGGCCTCACTTGCTTTTTTGTCAAAATCGCTTTCGCCCACTTGCCATAGAGGCAACATATAATAGTTTGTGTACGATTCTTCCATTTGGGTTCTCTTGGGTGAGCTCTTTCCACAACTCAAATGTGTAACCCGAACTGCCTCCCCCCCTGCCCAATGTCCAATTGAGGTTGAGGGTGGCCACGTCCCGCAATATCTTTACACTGACACTCGGCCAAATCAGCACAAGTGGCTTAGGTAGTGAATTAGATGCCAAAATAAAGCCTTCCAAAATAAACATTTTCGTCACCAGTTGTTTTAGGGTGTGTCTAACATCTCTGATCTCAAACTGTACCAATGCATGGCCTCTATCCATTGAAGACAATAAATGAGAGAGCACAGGGAACGAGAAAGCGACTATAATCTCCTCCATGGAAGATAAAGCAACTTGTACACTTTGATGGCACTTTATTTTCCAGATTCGGGGAAGATTCCCCTATAGCCACCAGGGTTCTGTACAGATATTCTCTCATTTATCACATGCCGGGGACTCACTCCTCTCCGAACCCAAAGACAGCCGGACTCGCTTGGCTAGTTCATGGGAAGCAATCGGCCCCAGCATGGATACATCAGTAATAATGTCTTTATCGGGGCAGTTGATAAAATCCTCCAAATCAACGTGATCCAATGAACATGATGCCTCTGAAAAGTTCTGGGCAGTTACCTCTAGTTGGTCTGTACGCTTGTTTGCAATGGTATTGAGCGATTTTCTTAAAGAGGATGGTGGCAGTGATATTCCTTCCTTGTTCGATTTTCAAGATCGGGACAGCAGCGTTTACTCAACTGGCTCTGACGGTCACAGCCATTCTCCCAGTCAGAATTGGTTTTCCTCAGGCACTCTGCACGACAACCTACTAGGGGGTTGACCCTCCCAACTTCCTCCCCTGTCGTGCCAGTCATTCAAGGACCCTTTGTAGGCTTTCCAAGGGAAGCACGGCAAAGGCAAAGGAACAAGAGGAACCTCCCCCACTGGGGTAGGTAGAAGAAGACCTGAGAAAGGACAAGGCATCTTGTTCATGGCTTAAGAAAATACAGGCACCATTTTGGGTCAATGGTGACCCTGGTGTCTCCTACCACAGCTGCGATGACAGCCTGCAATAAACGTTAACCAAAAGTAATGTAAAAGGTACACTGCCACCAGTCTGAAAAGAGGGACTTGTCACAGTAACAAAAAGTTACTGGAGAAGTGAGAAATGGGAGACACGGTTTCCCCTCAGCAGTCCACATAATGTAGGGTGTGCGGATCTCACAAAAGAAAGTACAGGTATGATAAAAAAAAGTATCCATCTGCCTTGATAACAGTGTGTTAACCAAGGAAAAATAAAGAAACATTATAGTGGAAGCTGAAATAGCCCCCTGTATCCCCTACTGCAACATTGGGTGGAGTGACCTTATCCCTAAACTCCCTCTGGCCTGGACTTTGGTCGTCAAACCTGGGTCAACGATCCTGTCCTAAGACTTACCTTTTATCAGGATAGATTGGGGTCCTTCCTTTATTTGTAGTAAGTACTTACCTCACTTTAAGGAACTTTTCAATCACCAACACAGCCCACTGCATCGAAATACCTTCCCTGGAGAAACCATATTAGAACTTGTGATTTTTTGGGTACATGGCCCCATACATATCAGGGCTGGACTTCATATAGCAGAGGGAACTGTACAGTGTTTATTCTATCTAAATCTAACTGTTTTTCCTACATTTGAATTACTTACCAGTTGACTACTAGTAGGTGATATTATCTCTAAAGTTGAATGTTTATATATGTTATGTTATGTCATGTCATTGTGGCTTATACTGTACACCAATGCCAGTTTTTGTGGTCCCCAGCCGCCCGGAATCCGAAAAGGAAGGAGGGTTGGGAGCCCTTTGTTACTGGGATTGAGATGGAAAAACGCAAGATTGCTTTGATGTGCTGTTGTTAGCTTCAGTTCAGAAAAAACAGCCACTGTGTGCTAGTTTGTTTTAAATTGGTGGTTTTGTGGTGTTTGGAGTATTGTGTGTAGCTCGCTTAGTTTCTTGTTTGGTGTGGTATGGTGTGTGAAGTTTGTGGTGGTTTATACTTTGCGGTAGAGGTATGGCGTGTTTGGTTCTGTTTTTTATGGTAAGTAAGCAGGATATTGGAGCACTGGTAGTAGGTCAGTGGACAGTTGCACCACATTCTGCCAAGTTCAAGATATTTGCTACCCTCAGCATTCTTTAAGTGCAAGACATTGGCTAACCTCACAAATCCTCCAAGTGCAACACACTGGCGAGCCCCACAATTCCTCCAAGTGCAGTACATTGCCTACCCCTAAAATCCCTCCAAGCACAACACATTACCCAGCTTTGAAATACTTCTAAGTGCGATAAGGTGGCTATCTAGAAAGTGCACAGCGTAAATCAACACCATGCTAGGAGCAGGTGGTAGTAATGTAGAAGTGGTAGGATTTTATCAGAGCACAGTAATGGCTGTGCTCCCCGCCCATACCACCTTACCTTGTAGTAGCTGTAGGATGTCCTGTCTGGTGTCCAATGCAAACAGGGCAGAACAGGGGATGGGAGGTGCCCCAGCGAGCTGCCCTTTGTCTCTGGCCTTGGTCTGGTCCTGTGAAGAGGGGAACATCTGGTCACGTGTGTAAGGGGCTCTGGCTTATACCAGAGCATGGTGTGGATGGCAGGGAGGAGGGGAACAGGGGAATGCACTGCAAGGGGGACAGAGCAGGAAAACAAGATTTTAAAGTTCCCTGGCACATTGGACGAAGCCTTACTGCAGTGTTGGTACCTTTAAGCAGGGAAGGCAAAATAAAAGCGATATATGTCTTTTTGATTACAATGCCTGTGATATTGTGTGATTGGTGTGTTTAAAAAGGCCTAATTAATAATTGCATTTTTATATACTCCCTGACTAAGTTGATTTTTTGGTGGTGGTCTTTATGGACTCATTGTAGCCCTAGAGCACTCTCACACTTTTCAAGAGACTAAGCCGCGACTGCTCTTCTATACTACGTTGATTGGGTTTTGGCTAACCTCTCAGGGTCTTCTCTGTTTACTATAAATAGGATGGCCTCCTAAAATCCCCTCAGGGCTGATTTTAGAAATCCATCTCAACAGATTCGAATTTTTCAAGGGGTCTTGGGGTGTACCATCCTTTCTCTTGCAATTGTCGCGAATGGTCTTCAGTTCATCTGGGGACAAGAATTTGTTATTCTTTTTGTCAGAGCAATATCAATTAGAATTGGTAAATTGATGGAGGCCAACCTTAATCTGAGTGGATGGAACATTGTTAAATGAGGAACAATGCAAGTTGTACACATGTGTAGCATCCATGCTCATCTGGAAAATCTGCGCAGCTCATTAACCGGCTGTGCTCTGGAGCGAGCCATGGAACACATTGACATGAGAAGGAATCCAAATGCAAGTCAAACATTAACATCTGTGAACCGTGGCGGCTGCTTGACACTGCTCCCTCCTATTCCTAACTATATTTATATATACTTATTGTAATCAATAAATAGTAGTTATAGTACAACATATAGGGCCTCATTAGGACTCCAGCGCTAAACCATGGTGCTATTAGCACCTTGGTCCATGCCGGAGTCCGCCATGGCGGAATGGGGAATTACCACCCCATTCCGAGGTTGGTGAGGCGGTAATTCCCCATGCCGCCATGGCCCTTCCCCATTCCCATTTTTGCCCCATAGGGCTCAATGGGAATGGGGAAGGCGCTAATTACGGTACCGCAAATTGCGGTACTGTAATTAGCACCAAGGTCCCTTTGCGGGTCCCTACTTTAACGGCTGGTAAAACCAGCCGTTAAGGTCGGGTCCCGCAAAGGGACCTCGTAATTAGGCGCTAGGTGTTTAACGGCGCCGCAGCCTTTTATGGCGCCGTTAAACACTTAGCGCCTGGGTCATAATGAGGCCCATAGTCTTGTATTTAATTATTCTCCATACAGCCCTGACACTAGAAATTGGCGATGAGGAATCCACTACCTGCTTACGGCGCAGATCTTATGGATTATTGGTTCGTTGCTGATGAGTTACATGTACACAATAGTATCATGACTGACAACGGTACTCAATTTAGATCTAAGGAGATGGTGGATTTCTGCAGTAAATATTCTGTTGTAC
The DNA here is from genome assembly GCF_040938575.1 of Ambystoma mexicanum. Lineage (NCBI taxonomy): Eukaryota > Metazoa > Chordata > Amphibia > Caudata > Ambystomatidae > Ambystoma > Ambystoma mexicanum. Next base: position 903,711,765 of record NC_090939.1, read on the forward strand.
ACAAAAAGAGTGCTATATACCACCCTCAGACGAATGGGACAGTAGAACGCTTTAACAAAGTGTTGAAAGAGACTATTAGGTTGGCAAGGTCCAATGGGATAAATTGGGAGGAAGCTGTTAAGGAGAGGATTGTGGCGCATCGTTTCACACCGCATTCCACAACCGGTCTTTCTCCCTTTCAGTTAAGCAGAGGGAGGAAGGCAAACACTAAGTTGGCACCACTATGGTTGGAGAATAAAGAGAATGGAGTGGAGAAAGATTTTGGGGTTGTATGTGACAAGATCAGAAATATTCAACTAAAAAACAAATCTGTTTATGATAAGAAAAAGCCTGTGAATAAATATGACAGAGAAATTATTGTAGGAAAAATGGTTAGTATCAATCTTCCCCCTGCCCTTAGAGAAGGTCTGTGCAAATGGTCAAGACCAATCAGAGTTGTGGAGGCATTCAAGCATGATGTCAGAACAGAGGATGGAAGGATTTGGAATGTCGAGAGAGTATGGGTCTGTAGTGACAACAAATATTCGAATGTCAGTTGTGGTGAAGATGTTAGTGAATGTCTGAGTGAGACCAATGAGAGGGTAAGTTGTCGAAGAAAAGTTTCAAGAGCGAATAGTGTGAAAAAAGACAGCCCTAACAAATCTGAAGTAATTTCCTTGCCAGCTTCTATCAGAGACACGACGTGCAAGTCCAGGTGGGGAAGAGCCTATCGTAAACCAAGACGTATGGAGGACTATGTGTGAACTTCATTTCCTTTCCAATTTGAACATTTTGGTTGTTTTGTGTTGAGACATTATAAAGGAAGGGAGATGTGTAGCATCCATGCTCATCTGGAAAATAGGCACAGCTCATTAACCTGCTGTGCTCTGGAGCGAGCCATGGAACACAGTGACACGAGAAGGAATCTGAATGCAAGTCAAACATTAACATCTGTGAGCCGTGGTGGCTGGTTGACACTGCTCCCTCCTATTCCTAACTATATTTATATATACTTATTGTAATCAATAAATAGTAGTTATAGTACAACATATAGTCTTGTATTTAATTACTCTCCATAGAGCCCTGACACTACAACATGGGGACTTGGAATTATCCATTTTGCTTGATCTTTTGCAAATTTGATTTGGTTAGTGAATGGCTGGGTGAAGATTGTCTGGCGCTCGATGTTCAACGTCTTTACACTGAACACATTTTCAAGAAGTGGATGCTCATGGTTATTTATTTTACTTTAAATTCTCATTTATTTTTACAATCTACAATTTATGCTGAATTTTGTGGGTTTGCAGGGACTCCACAATTACTTCCGCCTCATGTTTGGGCGACATTCAAACCTCTGTCAGATTCTCTTGTTTTAATGCAGTTATCGGTTCTTTCTGGAACTCTAAATAAGTGCCTGTTAGGAACGTTTTCCCTTTTAGCAACTTTCCCTCCATTTTCTATGAACCCTCAAACTTTTTGCCTTTGTTTTTCACCCTGACTTGACTTTTTACAGTGAAGTTGGGCATTTTCTCACATGTTATGGGGAAACTGACTAGTCCTTCAGGCTGTCTTGTGACTTTGTTCTTTTTCTGGTAACTTTGTATCATTGCACAATGCAGTGCAATGGGGTTTATTTTGTATGACCCTAGACTACACTCAAAGAGTTGTTTTGTTAGCCTTGCTGTGTTTGGCTACTTACATGGCTGTGCCACAAGGTTTTTTTGTTGGTTCCTTAGCCATCTTGTCCTTTGGCCGTTATCCTGCTCTGCCAAGTCAAGAAAATCCTTTTATGGTCATGCTCCTGCCAGGGAAAGGCATGACTTTCGCAAGATAGTGCTTACTATTTGAGTGGGATCCCAGCAAGTGGTCTGGGACTGTCTGGTCCCAATCCACATACTGGCGCCTGAGAGTCTGGTGTGCATGCTTGCTTGAAACCCATAGTGGTCCCTGATTGGACCACTGCTGATGTGCATGTGTGGGGCAGATCTTGCCAGTGGAGGACTGAGTTTGTTCATGCACCTGCCTTTGGGATAAGAAGAGGTGTCCTGAAGCCATTGCAGCAGATCTGAAGAAGAGCCAAGTATCATGTAGTAGCTGCGAAGACCGTGGAAGACCCAAGAACGATCCCTGAAGAGGTCTGGCAACCGAATCTGGCTGGACTCCCAGTGGAGCCATGTCTGACTACTGATCCCTGAAGACCTTCATGGGTGCTTCGACCTTCTGAACTAGTAGAAACAACTGGTCCTGGCGTCTTCTGGTATGCAAGCAAGTTGCAGCCCTCAGAAAATGACCCTGGACCACGCAGTGCACTGGCCAGTTCCAGACTTGGCAACCATGACAGAAGCACCATTGTTCCGTGTTTCCTCAGAAACTACAGGGGTCTTCAACTTGTGCAACAAGAGGTCCTCTTGCATAATTTCAGCTCCCTGACATCGACTGCTCCTGAGATAGGAGGCTTTCTTGAACTGCGATAATCGTGACGCCTGATGTCTCTGTGCAATGATCTCTGTCCTTGTAACCTGCTTTCCCGTGCCTGGTTGAGTGTCCCAAGGAGTGCTGCACTGGTGGTTCTTGTATTGTCCGTCGAGAAGAGGTTGCACCAAGCTTTCAGCCACGACCAGAACTCTACTTACACCCGCAGCTCTGGGACACCAGTGACCGGAACCAAAGGTGGGAAAACTTACCTCTGAGGACTCTCTGATGGCCAACCAAGTCCGAAGAGAAATCGGAGCACAGGTGGTAAATTGTAGTGATACTTACCTGCCCACCTATCTCCACCCCTTTGATATGTTTACCTAATTTTTTTTAACTTTTACACTTGTGAGGCATTGGTACAACTTGTTGCTAAAAGTCCTCCGAAAGCTGGGAGCTGTTTTATTCACTAGAACGCAACTTCATCTAACTTTTGGACCCATTTTCACGTCACTGGTAGCCCTCTTATACATTTTTCCCCAATTCCTAAACTACTGCAAAACGTGAACTTTTGGGCACAAGGACCCTATACAATTGAATAATAACTTTATTGTATATAGTTCTAAAATAACTTTTACAATCAACATTTACAAATAATATAAATACACAATAAATAGCATAAGTACAAACATCATTCATTTTGCATTTGACTTAAAAACATTCACTTTACATTTTACAGTCACACAATCAATCAAGCAATCTATCACTTCTTGCGGATTAACCCAAGATAAACTAAAAAAAGAAAAAAGCATAACATTATTTTATGGCCTAATATTGCACATATACTGAATAACTGCCTATAATCGTCATTTAGTGCTGAGAAGCTTTTCAATCATTCTCCACACACCAAATAGCACCAATATAACAGACATTGACATTAAACAAAATGCCCAATAATACAAAGACTTTATAGAAATGTAATCGTAAACAAAAGGATCAAGCATGACCATATAAAGGGCACCCATTTGAGGACATTCTGTAAGCACATGTTTGGCAGATTCTAGGTTCGATGAATTTTACACATTCTGCAATATCTGGCTTCCGGGGCCAGGTTTAATTCGGGCCCACGGACAGTTAACACTGGCAACTGATTGCTCCTTAGTCTAAAATTGTGAACTGCTGGATCTGGGCAAAGCAGTAAATAACGTTCTGGCTCAATGAAACATAAATCACATTTGCCATGCTCGCACGTCCCTTTAATTTGGCCAGATGTTCAAAATTACAAAGCTAGTCCCATTTAACTACACAGTGGCTAAATGCCCCTTTAAGTGTAGGGACATCAACACATCTGTCAAAGTCAGGAAACCAATCGATCATTTGGCATAATTCATACAATAATTTTGACTGGGAAGCGGAGCCCAGGACCCAGGACATAACTCCTACCCAATTCTGATAGCAGAGGACAAATTGTATCCGTCTTAGCTTTAAACATCAGGGCACCCCTACAAATCAGAAGTTGGGCTTTCAGAGACGTCAGGTCAAACTCTAGGCGGATATACTCAATCGAGGATGAGCTGGGCAATCCCAGAACAACCTTCCAAAAACGAGATTCAGCTTCATCCAACCATTTTAAATCTTTCATGTCAAGTGCTTTTAGACCGTACAAAACAGTTGGACATAGCCATTGTTTGTACAGTAACAGAACTTATTTTAATGAAAACCCAGCATATTCCAGCACAAATGTTCTAGACGTGTACGTTATCTGTCTGGCCCTTCTTACTTTGGACTCTCTATGGCCCCGTAACCCTATCTGCTGACATATCGAGACCCAGGTATTTATAGGAATCTGTGCATTCCTCTACTCACACCAAAGTCACCAGTTTAGTCGTGAGGATGCTTTTTGAGGACACTAGCATAACCTTAGTTTTGTGAGGTTTATAGCGAGCTGGTTCTCATTTGCATACCTTCTGAATTCATTCAACATGCTTTTTAGTCCAGTTAGCATATGTTAAAAAATGGCCAAGTCATCGGTGTAGAGCATCCCGCCAATGGGCACGTTACCAGTAGGCAGTCTGCTCTGCTACATAGATGTTAAAGGGCAGTGCGGCCAGCATGCAGCCCTGGCGTACCCTCCTGCTAATTTGCATTGCGTCCAACAGTTGGCCATTTTTGCCAAGACCGAGCTGGGCCGAAGTGAAGTGTTGGTGTGCAGAGCTGTGATTATCTCTTAAGAGCCAGCTAGGACACCCCCACAACTGCATTTTCCTCCAGAGGGTAGATCGATCGACTTGGTCAAATGCCGACCTAATGTCGATAAAAGCAATATAAACTGAAGCTGAGGAAGGCTGTCTTGCTTGTGATATGATTGTGTCCAGTGCTCGTATATTGTGGATGGTACTGGACCCAGGGCAGAACCCCGTCTGGAAGGGGTGCAGTATGTTGTTATCTATGACCCAGCTCTATAGGTGTTCCAAAACATGTAGTGCAAACACCTTGCCCGTAATGTCAAGCAAGCACAATAATCAGTAGTTTTCAGGGGCAAGGCAGTCCCCAGCTTTGTAGACTGGGATCATTATTGATTTTCTCCAAGAGTCAATGATGGATTTAGTAGAACAAAACTTTTTAAATAGAGGACATAGTACATCTGCCCACAGCTTAGTGTTGCCCTTTAGTACTGCAGACGATAGACCATTATGCCCAGGGGTCGTAGAATTTTTAAGGGCCTTCAGATGACTACAAATATTACTAGTAGTGAACTCAATGGACCAACTAGGCCCCAAGGACCCCATTGACTCCTGCTGGTCCTCACCCACAAACATTTTGGCTCTATAAACCAGACCCACACACTCTCCATAATCGGGTTCAACATTAACTGAGCAGTTGGGCTCCTGGCTGATGCCAGAATCTGCCATATGCTTCCCGAGTGGCGACTTGTTAAAGTATCGATCATTTTCTGCCAGTTGCTTATCTTGCCCTCTCTTTTCCTCCTCGCTACCCAGTTTCTATATTGGTTTTTGCCAATGTTGGATATTTCTCGCTGAACTGGGAGAGAGGAGATGGACAGATCGCGCAGCAGCTGCAGAGGTTTCCTTAAATAATGTTTTGCACTATACAATTTAGGATTGGTCTTCTAAAGTAAGGATTGTAAATTCTGTGGACAGTTGGTGCTAACCTAATCACATGCTTTCCTTTACAGGTATTGGGGGGTGGGATTGTTTTATTTTGCACCAACTACATTGACTGTATGTGTGATTTTTTAGTACCTAGTATTGTGTGATGTATCTACCTGCCAATAGCAATTTTCCATGGGGTCCTGGGCCTATAATACATGTGTTTATTTTTATAACTAACTGTCTAAGTGTGATACTTGGTGTTTCAATGTGTGAACTCATTGTGGACCCTTGACCCAACTCACCTCTCTTGAGATTTAGCCTTGGCCTTTCTCTTGGCTACCTTGATTGGTTTGGCTAAACTCCTAAAAGTTGCTCCCTGTCACAATAACAAGGGTGACCTCCTAAAACTCTGTCCACCAGGCCAGAGTTTAGGAATCCATTCTAACAAATCGGTGTACAGTAGTGAGCTTAAGGTCTGGGATACCCTAGTGTTGTCCACTGGTGTAGTGTCTGGATTAAAATATTCACAGAACACTGTAATTCGATTTTTCGGGTACATTAACAGTCCCCTACTGAACTTAGAATAATGGAATAGTCACTGCATTTACTTTAAATGCTTCTAAGGTTGATCACTTCGAAATGTTGCGTGTTGAAAGTGGACTTCCAACCTCTGCCAGACAAAGCTGATTTAATACAGAGAATTATGGATCAACTGGAAAGTAGAATTGTGCCTTTACCTTCCAATGGTAATGCAGGAGGTATTGGGGCTGCTCACAGTAGCAGTAATGGTGTTACTGTTACTGCCACTGTTGAGAGAGCAGAGGAGGGGCGGGGGTGATGATGATTCTCCAAATGTTTCTTTTGCAACCTCAGAAGCTGAGGCCTTGTGGGAGTTAAAGAAGAAGATCAGGCTCAACCAAAAAGAGCTTGAGTTTAACATGGCTAAGCTTGACGTTGAGAGGGTGGAAAGCCAGTAAGATAGAGGGCATCAGTTGCAGCTTGCCAGGATGCAAGCTTCACATGGCATCTCCTGGCGTTCTTGGAGTGGTTCTGGGCCTTCTTCTCATCCTAGGTTTCCTAAGGATCTGCTCAGTATATATGATGAGAAGAATTACATCATGGATTGGCTGACAACGTTTAGTATGCCTCTAAGGTGCAAGAAGTGGGTGATGCTGATAAGATTGCATGGTTGATTAACAGGCTACCCCATTCTGACTGCAGTGCCATTATGGAAATGTCTGAGCCTGATAGAAAAGACTTTGCACTATTAAAGTTTGGGAAGACTCCTGCCCAATACTTGAAGAAATTCAGGGAGTACAAGAAAAAGGAAAATAATACTTGGGTATCATAGGTTACTGATTCTGTGAAGAACTTGTGTGGCTGGGTTGAGGGCTACAAGATAGCCACCTTTAAGTGCATGATGAACTTGGTCATGCTTGAACACATTTTTGCTTCCTGGTCCCCTGAGCGTAAGATGCATTTGGCTGACTCTAAGTAGATAGATCCTAAGATGTTGGGCATTGCTGCTGATTTATGGCTGTCACATAGAGTGCCCCATAAGGACACACGTGCTTCTGGTAAGCAAGAGGAGGATAAGAAGTAGAAGAATTAACAGGATGGGGGTACTGATAAATCTTCCTCCCAGAAGGCCCACAAAATGTTTGACAAGGGTGCGTCACATGATGCTGACAATGGTAGTGGGACTAACAATCACAAGCACAGTGGTGGTTACTCTAAGCCTCCGTATGTACACAAACCCAGTGGATCTTGTGTGGCTTGTGGAGCAAGTGACCATGTGGAGGTGTACCTGGGATAAAAGGGTAAGTAAGACCTTGGGAGTACACTCTTTGAATCTGGCCTTTTCTCACGATGAGGAAGAAATGCTCTCTGCAGCATCCTTCTCTTCAGATTCCTTATCCTATGGGATAGGATCTGAAGTAGTGTCAGTTTCCCCAGGATCACAGGAACCTAGAGTTCCTCAGGCTTATTCCTCCATACCTGATAATACCAAACATTATTTCAGGGATAGTGTGCTGGTAGATGGTATAGACGCCACTGCCATAAGGGACACTGGGGCCAGGAGAACTGTGGTGGATTCCATTTTGGTAAATTCAGTGGAACTGGCCGGAACTCCTCTGTTGCAAACCAGGTTGACCAATGGACACCCCCTCTAGTGTCCAGTTATGCCTGTAACTCTAGCTGTGAATGGTGGATTAGTAAGGATACCTGTTAGTGTTCAAAGGCATGTCCCAGGTAAAGTATTGTTAGGGAATGATCTCAGAGACTTTGGTCTTGTGGGTGACACTGCAGAATGACCACACACAAGGTCTCAAAGACTGATTTAGCCAAATCCAAGGTCCAGCCTAACCCAAAGCGGAAACCCAAGGCTAAGGGAGTTAAGAAACAGAAAAGAGGGAAAGAGTATATTCCCCCTAGCTCACCTACTACTGAGGTGGAGGTGGTTGGCCAACCCCCTGACCCTGATGAGGAAGAGGGCTGCCTGAGGTTCTCAACCCACAAAACCGTCCTGAATTGCAGACTTTACTTGCCGAAGGGGCCCATGTAGGGAAGAGTTTAGTAAGGGCCAACGTGAGTGCCCATCTTTGGAAGGCCTCAGGAGTCAGGCCTGTTCCCAGCTTGAGGGTGAACCTCTGAAGGAGACCCTAGGAGGTTGGTGGTTTACCTTCAGGCACATGAAGTCCCCCTTGCAGGTCATCTTGTGATCAAGAAGACCAAGGAGATGTTATCCATGCCCTTCTACTGGCCTAAGATGGGAGCCCAGGTAGAAAGCCATTGCAGGAGTTTTGCCACTTGCAAAGTTTCTGGTAAAAGTTGTGCAAATATTCAGGCTTCATTAGTACCTTTCCCTGTAGTGGGTACACCCTTTGAGAGGGTAGGGATTGACGTCTTTTGTCCCCTTGACCCTCCTAAATCCTCAGGCAGCAGGTTTATTATGGTAGTAGTTGATCAGTAGTTGATCATGCTACCAGATATCCCGAGGCAATCTCACTGAAGACAGTAACTGCAAGGTCCGTTGCTAGAGCATTGCTTGGCATCTTTACTAGGGTTAGCTTCCCTAAAGAAGTTGTGTCTGGCGGAGGCAACAACTTCATGTGCAAGTACATGCAAGCCATGTGGAAGGAGTGTGGAGTCTTCTATAGGTTTTCCTCAGCTTGTCATCCATGGACAATTGGCTTAGTTGAGAGATTCAACAGGACTCTCAAAAGCATGACTGGAGCTCTTGATGAGCCCTAGAGGAGAAGGTGGGATCTCCTCATGCCATGCTCACTCTTTGCTTAAAGAGAGGTACCTCAAGAAGGGGTTGGCTTCAGTCTCTTTGAATTTCTTTTTGTTCACCCTGTCAGGGGACCTCTTGCTATAGCCAAGGAAGGATGGGATCTCCCCACTCCACCTCTCACTACCACTGTGGTGGACTATGTGCTTGGCTTAGAAAGAGGATGGCTCTCAGGATGCCTCAGGTCAATGTTAAGTTGAAGGCTGGTCAGGCTTTGGTAAAACATTGGTATGACCAGAAGGCATCCCTTATTCATTTTACTCCAGGCCAAGAAGTCCTAATCATGAATCCTATAAGTCAGAGAGCTTTGCAGGGCAAATTATCAGGCCCTTACAAAGTAGTGAAGCAACATGGTGAGGTGAACTATTTAGTGGACCTTGGAAGAACTGGTCAGGCTCCCAAAGTGGTTCACATAAATAGACTGAAGGCATTTATCCCTAAAGCGGAAATGGCTGTTCTGCTTCTGGCTTCAGACATGAAAGAGAACGACCCTGAATCTTTTCTTGACCTGATTCAGAGCAGTCCATTGAGGGTGTCTCATTGTTCCCTCAACTGACTTCTGGCAGCCAGGTGAGGTGAAAACTTCGCTTCAGCTATTTCTCACCTTGTTCTCACTTACTCCAGGTTTGGCACCTTGGTACGAACATGACATTGACACTGGAGATTGTGTGCCTACCAAAAGTATAAGTTATAGGATGTCTGACAAAGTAAGATCCTACATCAAGTCTGAGGTTAACAAGATGTTGGATATTGGGATGATTGAGCCCTCTAGTAGTCCAGTTCTGTGGTACTGGTTCCAAAAGCAGGTACCTCTGGTTTGAGATTCTGTGTCGACTATAGAGCTCTGAATGCTGCCACTCAGACAAATGCTCACCCTCTACCAATGACAGATGAGTTGGTAGACAAGCTGGGGGCTTCGAAGTATCTCAGCACTTTCGTTCTCACTGCAGGGCATTGGTAAATTGCTCTGGCGGAGAATGCCAAGAAGAAGACAGTATTTTGAACTTCAGAAGGTCTTTATTGGTTCAGGGTAATGCCCTTTGGATTGCAGAATGCACCTGCCACTTTCCAGAGGCTAGTTAATCATGTGCTGAATGGCTTGGATGATTTCTGCATATCTTGATGATATAGCAGTCTTCAGCCCCACATGGGAGTAACATGTAAAACACCTCAGGGTTGTGTTGCAATCTCTTCAGAAGGCCTACCTGAACATAAAGGCCACCAAGTGTCATATTGTTCAGGGTTCAGTAGTCCACCTTGGGAATGAGGTTAGTGGGGGCAAGAATCAGCCTCTTCCCATTAAAGTACTGGCTATACAGGATGGGGCAACCCCCAATAGCCAAACTCAGGTGAGAGCTGTTCTACTTCTTTTTCCATAAGGTTCCCTGCTCACTCTTACTTAGTTAGCTTCCCTCGGGCAAGGCCAACAAAGGAGGGAGAGTGTTCCACAATGGAGCCTGTGAGTTTAGGGCGGACAGGGTCTTACATAGAGCGTAGTTTGAACTTAACAGAGACCCCCTCCTTTTGTTCCCTTCTACAATCTATCACAGAAGGGCCAGACACCAGGGGCTCGGGTGTAAGGCCAATTATGAGGAATCCAATGAGAGGAGAAAGAGGAGTACAAAAACAGGGAATTCTAGTGGGACAAGCACAGCTGTAATATTTTCCTTCCAGCAGACCTCAGAGGTGGATGAAGTACACATGGGTCTACTACTGAGTCAGACATTAAAAAAAGAAGATTAGGTGACAAAGAAACTCCTGTTCGATCCAGAATACCTGGTATCTCTATTGTAATGTAGCAATAAAGGAAGTGAATCGCACACATGGCTCTTGTAGTTATATCTCGCATATAGGTGACAGTGGGCCTCATTACGAGTATGGAGGTAGCCAACCCGCTAAAAGTGGCATGGCTACCGCCATACCGGGTACCGGGTCCGGGTCCCTCAAAAGGGGACTTACCGGGCCATTCCGACCTTGGAGGGCCCAGTAAATCCCTTTTGCCGGACCCGGTACATCCCCATTCCCATTTGAGCCCCCATAGGGGAGGATGCAAATAACGAGCCCGTTAATGACGGGCCCGTTGTTAGAATCCTGGACTGCTAGCGGGTCCCGCTAAGGACGCCTGGTCTGACCAGGTGTTCCATACCGGGACCCGCAGCAGTCCTCGTAATAGGGCGGCCCCTTAATGAACGGTGCCGGTCCCTTACCGGCACCGTTCATTACGTGGCCGCCAGGGTCCTAATGAGGCCCAGTGACTCATGATCCACGTATCTAATATATTTCTCCTTATGCAATTCACCCTTCTATTGATAGGCACAATTGATATATCTTGATGTATTCATTGTTTTTAAAAATCTACATGAATAAATATATATTTTGGTTAAAAAAAACACCAAGTCGTTTATGAGAAACGGATCAGGAGTAATTGGGGGTGACATAAAGGCCTTGGTCATTTTTGGTTTTGTATTTGCTGTTAATAGCCTGGAAGATCAAGGCCTACCAGGTATCTTTAGATACAAAAAAACATCATTGGAGACAAGAGTTATAGAGATAGACCAGAATTATTGTTGACTTGCTTAAAAAGTGTGACGAGTGGAAGCTATTGGACTGAAGACACTTTTACAGGAATAACAAGTCTTTATACAGAGAACCATGGAATGATCAGTGTGTGTGGCTGTAGCTACTCTCCTAACAGTTTTTGATGTACAATGCAGACAAAAGCAGAAATATCTCCTAATGTGTATGAACTGGTAAATATGGAAGTAGGTTGCCCAACAATGTCTCACTTGGGTTTTATGGATTGTGCCACTAGGTAATGCTCACACTAATGAGCAGTTGTGCATGACGCCTAATGGGACGCTCTGCACACTGAATAACTGTGGTATAATGTTAGAGAGAAATTGCTGCTTTTGTACTTTATAATTTGCCTTCTCTGCACTTGCAATCCCGTACCATCACAACAGATACAGCAACAGGCAAGATTCAGCTTGACATGGAGAAGATCTAAGATGTTTGTTGTCTCCTTAGAGCGAAATGAGCAGTCATAGCACTATGAGCAAAGGGAAGGGCATTCTTTTCCCGGTGATCTCTCCCCAGTGCGAGATGGCGTACACCTTGGCACCTTCAGCAGTAAAACGCTGGAGGAACACAGAATCTGGAAATGAGCATAAGGACAGAACTTCTCTAAAATGAAGGAAAACATCATGCCCCATCAACAGGCAACCAGTGCTTCTTTATCGTTAATCTTGTTTCTCTCCATCTCATAAACCCTCCGAGACCTGGATGACCCCCCCACCCTCTGCTCAGCCCGTTCGATTTTACGTCAGGCTGAGTGGCAATGGCGTCATTCTAGGGCCATCTCAGATCTGGATCTCTTATCTACTCTCCACTCTTCTTATGACTCTCGACTTCTCTCTGCTGAACAGCAATACTGCAACACTCTCTTTGCCTCTCTTTACTGTCATCCACGCTGTCTATTCCAGAACCTAAATCATATCCTTTGCCCTCCCATTCCTGACCCTGCTGCTCGCTCCTCTCTCTATGCTTCGAAATTTGCTGACCACTTTTCTTCTAAAATCAATCTTCTTCGTTTCTCTATTTCTTCCTCTTCCACCTTACCTTGCTGGGTTCCTTCTCTCTCGTCTTTGTCCATAATGTCTTTCTTCCCCGCTCCGATTCTGATCCTTCTTTTTTCTCTCTAGGGCACATTTTATTGCTGCCCCTAGTGATCCTCTTCCCTCCTCCTTAATGCATACTGTTTATTCTACCTTTATCCCCTATCTTGTCACCCTTTTTAGCTCCTCAACTTTGTACCTCTACTTTCCCTACCTCTTTTATAGATGCTTACATTCTTCCTACTCTAAAAAACCCACAGCCGAGCATTCCTCTAATTTCCACCCCATTTCACGCCTTACCTTTCTTTCTGAATTGCTTGAATGCATTGTTTATACTCAGGTCGTAACTCACTTCTTCCTCCTTTCCCATCTGGCTTTTGTGCACGCCATTCAACTGCAACAGCCCTTCCTGGTGTGTTCAACTCTTTTCTATCTTCTCATTATTCTAAACTATCTTCCCTTTTAGTCCTTTGACACAGTCAACCATTTAATTCTTCTTTCTAGTCTTTATTAAGTTGGTTTTCGGGGACTGTGCTCTCAATTGGTTTCATTCTTATCTCTCAAATCGTACATTCTCTATCTCCTAGGCTGGACACTCATCTCCTGTTCTTCCTCTCACTCACGTTGTCTAACAAGGCTCTGTTTTAGGCCCATTTCTGTTCTCTCTCTACACTACCCACCTGGCCTCAATTATTTCTTCGTTTTGCTTTTCATATCATCTCTATGCTAATGACCCAGAGCTTCTCTGCCCTTTTCTTCTTTTTCTGATCCATTACACTCTCTTGGCCTGTTTGCTGTCTATCCAACCCTGGATGTCCTCCCACTACTACCACCCAATAGGTCTGACACTCAGATTCTTTTCTTTCCTGCTTCTATGATCTCTCCTCCCTCTTCTATGACATTTTCCCCTGCTGCTCTCCCTATCTCTACTTCTGCTTGTAATCTGGGTGTTATCTTCGACACTCTCATTCACATCTCTCATTTCCACCATTTCGTGATTTGCCACTTTAAAATCTTTAATATCTGTAAGGCTCGTTGATTTCTTACTTTTGATTCCTCGAAGCTTCGTATCTCCTTCTGAGTTTTTGCGTGCCTCTTCTATTGCTCTAGTCTTCTTCTCGGTCTTCCTACCTATCAGCTTGCTCCTCTTTGCTCAATCTATCACTCTATGTGGTCTTTTCCTGTGTGGCTCTATAACTCAGGCTTTGCAATCACTGCTGTGGTTATCCTTTCAATCCAGCCTGCTTTCCAATTCTCTGTAGTGTTTTCAAATGTTTTCAAGGCCTATTACCTCCTTATCTCTCTTCTATCATCTCGTTCTTTTCCCCTTCTTGTACTCTTCGGTCTCAGTCTCTCTTTCGCTTAGCTGTCCCTTGACCTTCTTGTACTTCTTCTTGTTTTCGTTCTTTTTCTTTACTCGCACCTAAGTACTGGAATGTTCTCCTTCTTTCCCTGCGGTCTTTATCTTCACTAACTCTTCTTTTCGCTTGATTTGTTGATTTGACACTTCTACATTTATTGTACTGTATTGTTTTAATTGTAAAGCGCTTAGGTGTTAAGCGCTATAGAAATACAAAAGAATAAGTGGTATCTAAGATGGACTCCCTGGAGCCTGTCCAATGCATGTTCAGGCACACCTAAAACATAAAAACCCCAGTATCGTATGCGTTTTGCGCACACATGTTTCTTCAAGGTGCAAGTAATATTTAAATAAATTGTCTTCAACTAGCCCCCCCCCCCAACAAAGGCTGCCTTTTTGTTGCTTTCACTTTGTTCCACTATCACTTGTACTTTGAGAAAGCATCTGTGTGCGTGAAACACGTTGATTTTTTCAGTGTGTTAAAACTCCTTGCATGTGGCGCACAGATCTGTTCCGATTTTCTTTTCTCCGTTTGTCTTTAGAAATGTCTCCGTAGCCAGTAGCAATAATCTTAAATCCGTTTGCTTTCCAATGTGTATGATATCAGGGAGCCGTGATAGTGAATGCATGATCCAACAGGAATAGGCTTCTTTTATAGAGACTCTTGGAGTATCTTCAGTAAATCAAATTTTGTCTTGGTATTGCTAAATGTGTTCAGCAATAAATCAGAATTTGCCTTGATTTTAGACTCGACCTTTGACACGTTACCTGCCAGTGAAAAAAGAGGATTTTGACCTTCGAAGTCACATTGAGTCAGCCGGTCACAACGTGGAAACGTGCTACCACGTGTCCGTCACTGAAAAGACGTGTCGAGGCTTTCTTGTCAAGATGGGCGGGAAAATTAAAACATGGAAAAAACGGTGGTTTGTGTTCGATAGAAGCAAGAGGACTTTTTCCTACTACGCAGGTAGGTGGCAATGTTAATGTTTATTTATTTAATTTGTTTTGGTATGTGAGTGCTGACCTAGCTAGGTTGGATAAGTATACAGGTAAGAAGGCACTGTGTTACATACATTGCAAGCTTCAGGAGCATTAATAAAAGGGTAGGGTGGGTTTGGGGAGGGTCCTACAGTGCATAAAGAAAGTGCTCCTTGAAGAGGAGGGTCTTGAGCTCCTTTTTGAAATTCATGAGGGTGGGTGTGCGTCTAATGTTGGCGGGTATAAGGTTGTGGCACTTGTGTATCTAGAAATCGTAGTACATTTCTGTAACCTGCAGGCTACACACTTACCACCTTACATATCCACTATATGCACCCCTACCACCCCTTTCAATCGATTGCAAGCACATATTCTCTTTTAAACATCAGAGCGCGCATTTGTAACCTGGGCAGCTCTGGATGTAACCCACTTTTATTGCGCTATGTAAAACACTCTGCTACACTCCTGGGCCAGGTAAACGCTATATAAATACCCCAAATAAAATGTTTCAATATTGCGAGAACACATACGAAGTGAGTGAGGCACTTTGTGAGTTAGTTAGGGAGTATGAGGTTGTGTTGATGACTACTTGGTTCACAATGTGAGCACAAGGATGGGTAGAGTGAGTTTGGCAATGTGAGAGTATGGACAGGAGGGGTGGAAGAGGGAGTTCTCTATTCATTTCATTTCGAAACCAGCACATGTTGCCACTGGCAACTTGATGATGCTGCAACTACTCTGGAATACAATTTCCCAACCAAGGGGAAGGGTGGCATACAGCATATGAAAAGGTGGTTCGCTATCCAGGGTTCATGGTGCCTCCCAGAGCCAGATTGTTATTTGCAGTTCAAAAGTAAAGATGCGAGCCAATGGGTCCCCAATAAGGCACACATGGGCAATGCTAAAGAGAGTGCAGTCTTGTAAATTTAGGCTACCTTAATCTCGGTTTGCATGCCCATTATGTGTGTTGCATTTGTCTTTATCGATCTAGGGAAATGCTGCTAGGCTCCAAATATCAGTTTACCCCAGACTCACTGGACGCTCTGACGTTTCGAGATTAAGCAATCCAAGGTTTCAACACTCCCACCTCAGCACAAGCTATACCTGCAGCTCTTTTGCCATTCAATTCACCTTCTCTAGTCTAACCATTGAGTTTCACAAAACCCTCAAAACTCATATGTTCACTTTAAGCAATCTGTGATTTATTTCACTTTTGTTGCTTCTTATGTTTGCTGTGTTGACACTTAGCCATTGTAATTACTCTTTTACCTTTATGTATATTCATATTGGATCTATGTGAATAAGGTACCTTTGTGCAAGGTGTACTTCAGGCATGGCTCGTGATGTAGCACTGTCCACTTTTCTGATCCTCAAACAGATGTCACTTCTTTCTCAGAGTTCACAAGTGAAGAGAATAAGCAAAACGTGAATGCTTTTTTCAATGTGCTTTGGTTTACCTCCTTTCTGTCTGACTATTATCAGCTATACAAGGGGGAAGGTGCCACACCAGTCTGCCATCATTCTGTTTTTCCATGCCCCAAAGTGGATCTTTTTGCAGTCATTTTTTTCATCTCATTTTTTTGTTTACTGGATTACATTCACAAATTGCATTCAGACAATTAAAATAGGGAAAAACTATTTCCTTTAAAAGGGAACCCAGAACCCACTATAAATACATTGCCCATATACAACAAAAGCTTTCTCCAGTTATCCTTTACCAAGTATACATTCCTCAATAATAGGAAGAGGCCCAATATACTTGGACACCACAAAAGACTCTTCTGGGATGGAAGCAAGCCAACGCATGCATATGCCGTAATTCATGAGGGTTTATCATCCACTGGGTACAGATGACTGCCAGTGTCGGCCATTTTATGATGGCATCCACATTACCTCTTACATACCCATTCCCATGGAGCTTTCCTATTTCTGCTGAGACCCATTTCAAAACATCAGACAGTACTTCCTTGGTCGTGGGAAATTGCTATCCGCCTCTTTGCCAGTACTAACAGGAAATGTATTAGTGTCAGAGCACATTTTTCATTTGTCTTAACCTGCGCATTAGCCTTAGCAAATACATCTGGTCTGCACTCAAGGACCTTGTTAACTAATGATGTTGTTGCGTCGATCAACCTGCTTTCCCACATCATGTGGTATTCTCCCTTTTCTCTCCTTCTCCCAGAAGCTCCCTGTTTCTAGAGCTCTGTTTCTCTCCAGGCTTGACTACTGTAACAGCCTCTTTTTAAATCTGCTTGCCTCTACTCTCCGCCCTCTGCAACTCATCCAGAACAGGACGGCAAGACTTGTCGTTGGCCTCAAGCCCAGGGATCGTATCTCTCCAGCACTGAAATCTCCCATTAGCTCCCAGTGGCTGCAAGGAACACATTCAAAACCCTTTGCATTGTCCACAAGGCCTCTGGGGCTTGGGACCAAAATATCTCCAGCTTTCTCTTCTGAAGTATCTTCCTACTAGAGCCCTTCGCTCCTCCACCTCCAACTCCTTGAGGGTCAGGCGCTTTTCCAAACAATGAGCTGGGGGCAGATCTCTCTCTTTGGCGGGCGCCTCCCTCTGGAACAGCCTTCCTTCCCCTCTGAAACTTGAGCAGAACCCTCTCCGGTTTCGGGAACAACTAAAGACTTCCTCTTTGCTTCTGCCTTCTCTCTTCCTCTTCCCTGCTGATCTCCTGTTTGTTACTGCACTGGTTACATGGCTTCCCTCTAAACCATGGGCCCAGGGCCCTGCCCTCCCAGTTGCACACCTGCACTGTTGTTCAGCACTTTACCGTGCACTGCCACTTGAAGGCCGCCCTTCTTGTTCTTGATGTTTAGATCTTATGTACCGCACATGCTCCCCTTCCCCTTCCCTCAGCACTTTTCCCCTTTCCTCTCCCCTGCACTTGCGCAATCTCAATGTCACTGGACCTAGTAAGATCGTTGTCTTGTCTCCCCCCTGTTCCCCTCCCTTGCCTTGTCGCACTCTGATACACTTGTGTATGGGTGCACTATAAATAAAATATCAAATCATATCATGTGCTAAAAGCCTGCCAGTTCCTGGGAACAACTACACCATCTGTTGCGTACAGAAGGTCAATCGTATGCAGCCAATATGTGTCCCATGTATTCAAAGATCAATGTCATATTGTATAGGCTGCAATGAAGCATTATGGGAGAGTTTCTTTACCATCATACACATTTTGTTCCATACTGCATCTCGCACCAGTGCCTAAAAGTCTCCCTACCATTTCGACTGCATTTTGAGCAGTAGGAAAGTCATTGGCCCTCATTAGGACCCAGGCGTTAAGGGGTTAACGGCTCCGTAAAAGGATGCGGTGCCGTTAACCTCTTAACGCCTTACTACGAAGTCCCTTTGCAGTTCCCGACCTTAACGGCTGGTCTGGACCAGCCGTTAAAGTAGGGAACCGCAAAGGGACCTTGATGGCAATTACGGTACCACAATTTGCGGTACCGTAATTGCCTCCTTCCCCATTCCCATTGAGCCCTATGGGGCAAAAATGGGAATGGGGAAGGGCCATGGATAAAGGGGGAATTACCGCCCGCCAAACTTGGAATGGGGTGGTAATTCCCCCTTTCTCCATGGCGGACTCCGGCATGACCATGGTGCTAATAGCACCATGGTTTAGCGCCGGAGTCCTAATGAGGGCCATTGACTGTTGCTTAATGCTATATTGCTGAAAACCCGGTCTACCATCCTCACAGAGAGACTAGAGGAACTCCACAAGTGCATTCTTGTGGCTTGTTTGGGTAAGATTCTCGCTACACTTTTAAATGTCCTACCAGTTCAGCATGCTGTAGGCAGGCCCTTCATGGCAAGCCATAGTTCTACATTCAGGCAAGAAAACCAGCCAGTGTCTCATCCAAATAAAGATCACTCATGGTCATGCTTCCAGCTCTCTCCCAACTGTCCTTCCTTATAAATGACAATGAGTTTAAAGGATGCGCAATCTATTTCACTATTCCTGGGCAGTACAGGAACAGAATACGCAACTGTCTCTTCTCTTTCCCATATCCAAACTGTAATTTGTGCCAACAATGCGAGGCTCCGTTTGTAGCCCTCAAACCCTAACTAGTCCTGCATCTTGACCAAGCATATTAAGAGCTCTAGTAATACGCTATCTAATATGCTGTGTTCATCTGCATCCTCTTCCATCATCCATTGCACTGCTGAACTGAAATATAGTACAACCCATTATTTGCTCCAAAGTAAGCCACCTGGACATCCTCTCAATGCTCGTCGAGTATCCACTGCAGTTGCTGCTGGAACCAGATAGACAGGGAGAGGTTCACCAGTTTGTGTGCGTTGCTTTTAAGCTGGTCAAGAGCTCCAGGAAGATCCTCTATACTCCCAGCAAGCAGGACAGACCGAGCCTGAGCCCCCTCAACTGAGTGCTGGACCCCAGAAGCAAGGAAATCCCATCTCAATAGCCAGGAACTGCTGTGTTGCTATTTGCTATTTGCGGTAGATGGGAGGAGCTGAAACACCGAACAGCCACTTCTTTGAAGGTTGCTTGTTGCGAGCGGTGACCGTCCCATTGCAGTGCAGGAGTCCCCAGAAGTCCTCCCTCTTGTCCCCACGACTGAGGCCCAAGAACAGCGAGAGCTGCACAGGAACCAAAGTCATCTGCTGCACTTTTTTTCAACCTAAAGGTACTGTAAAGTCTAAGAGAACTTACCTCTTGTTGTGTAGCCACTTGTCCTCGTTGGAGAATTGCTTGGTTGCATGTGAAGCGTTGCTGCCAGCTTCTTTACTTCACAAGCCTAATCAGTTTGTGGCCTTACTTTGATTGCTTATATTCTACAAATACTTTTTGGACATTGGAAAAGACTTTCTACTTACCTGCAAGAAGGGCTTCAGCTCACCTTGACTTTTGCTAACTTAACATTGGCTGGCCTAGGCTCCCTGAATGACTCTTCTCCTTTCTGCTTATGTGTTTTGCCTTTCTTCCA
Source organism: Ambystoma mexicanum (assembly GCF_040938575.1). Classification (NCBI taxonomy): domain Eukaryota; kingdom Metazoa; phylum Chordata; class Amphibia; order Caudata; family Ambystomatidae; genus Ambystoma; species Ambystoma mexicanum. The sequence continues at coordinate 903,731,481 of NC_090939.1, forward strand.
GGAAAGGGTTAACTGACTTTGCATTGGGGGGGGGGGTTGTATTGAAAGTACTTACCTGCTTGAGAATAACTGTGTGAATACTTGTTTTATTCTGAACTATTTTCTCTTTCACCCCATCACCTTCTTGAAATTCAGAAGCTGGACAGTATACCAGTAGAATTTGAGGAATGTGGTACGAATTACAGCAGACCCATATCTTTAGGGCATACAATGACCCCAAGTCAAAGCATCACAGTACCGTCACTTAAACAAGTTCATCACACAACTTAATCAGTTAAGACACTTCAAACACCTTAGGAATTGTAGATTTGGACCGCATACCACCAAAGTTGGGTGCATGTGGGACAGAATGACAACAGACTCATATGAAACGTTACACAAAATCGTCACTTATACAATACTTCATCAGTGAATGGACTTCAAAAGCTTCTGGAATTGCAGTTTGACAGTATACCATTAAAGTGGGCGAAATATGGAACGAAATGACACCAGACTAATGTCTGTAGGACATACGTTGACCCCAATTTAAAGCATTACAAATAAACTTTACATAAAAACGTTACACAAAATCATCACTTATGATTTTATATTATAGCAGAGTTAAGTGCTGCATTTGATTATCTGATCTCCACACTCTGGTTTAGGCACGTGTGGTGCCTAGCAGCGAATGTGGTAACTCAGTTCAGGCTGGTTTGTCCACTTCCACTTTATCCCCTTTGAATCAGATCCGCCACTCTGCGGCCAGGATTGTGTGTTTGCCAAGATGTTTGAGCATGTGACTCCATTTCAATGCCAGCTCCTTTCGTTGCCCTTTAAGCAGTGCATTGTTTTCAAACGTGTGTGCGTAACTTGTAAGTTAGTTGGCCCTTGGTTTCTTGACCGTAGGCAAATAAACTCTGCATTTCCAGCGGTGGCAGCAGATATTTACAGAGTAGGTTCTACTCCATCCAGGCTCCAAAGTGCAATAGATCCATTATGAGGAACACAGCTTTACCATCGTACCCAGTCCTTTTGTGTATTATTATGCCCTATGATCTAAGACTCATGTCGTGTTTTATTTTGTTGTAAAAAGCCGAAGTCTTGGAGCCAGGCTTTTGGCCAAAACCTATTGGGGATACCTATAAGGGTGTCCCTTAGGTGAAGGGCAGAGATTTAAAAGGTTAGGGTCACTGCCATTTAAATGTTTCCTCATGTTTTCCTTTTGGATGATGTGTATTTTATTTGCTTAATCTTTATTGTTATAGTATTTTATTCTTGTTGTTCTGTTTGTGCTTAATAAAACAGAGAAAAAAAGCAGAATTGAATTTCCATTGAAATGCTCTGTGTTTATTCATAAAAAGCAAACTAAGTGTACAATATTTCTTGAGAGCAACTACTGGGCTCCCAGTAACTTGTGTCACGTGAAAAGCTTTTCAGACTATGACCTCTTTGAGAATGGGATACCAATGTTACTTTTAAAAACAACAATGCTTATTGTATCACTGGTAAATGTAAAATTTGCAATTCAGTAAAAAGCACTTAATTTACTTATATTTATGATTCATCAACAGAGGTCCCATTAGAACAATCAACGCTCAAGCCAACATATAAAAAATGGCAGAAACCAGTCTGCGTGGCAGTTAGTATGATGTTGTGGGACGGAGGGTGAGAGTAGGAGATGGTCAATCCAAATAGGCCACATATTAGAGTTAAGAAGCAGGAGGTGAATGCGTTAAGACATTTACACAATAGAGGGGTTAAGGCTTGCAGGTGCAGTCAGAAAAAAAAGCCTTCGGGAATCTTGAACAATTGCAGGCACGAGCCAGATGATACTGAAGGGAAGGATCAAGATAGGAACTCTGCTGGTCTCCGCCCCAGATCATGGTGGCATCTACAAAGCCACCAGAGCTAAATGAATGTTTGCAACTTTGCGTGCCCCCTTAAGGTGGGTTCACGCCTCAATGACACCCCTTGGCTGGGCTGTGGGTGTATAATTACTGCAGTCTAAAATAATTACCTCAAGGGGGAGAACCTCCTTCCCAGTAAACCCTTAGGGCAAGAATGGAAAACTGCAAGGCCTTACCCCAGCAAGAACACAAGGAAATTCCTATGGCAATGGGGGGAGGCTGCTAGTTATTGCCCCACTAAGAGCACCAAGAAACACCTACGGCAAAATAAGAAAGTTACCTGGTGTTGCCCCAGTAAGAATGCATCAAAGAGATACAGAGTCCAAGAAATCTACTAATTGTTGGGATCATATGCCAAGGCCAAGAAGTGTGTTATGGTATTTAAAACTCCTTGAGACCATGAGTGCCATGAAGGAGGTTTTCCTGGGTGAAGATGCCCTGGAATTGTGTCAGTTGGACTAGAGATGGGACATTGTACTAAATACATTAAATCTTCTTACCATAAGCCCCCATGTCATTATCTAGATCCCTCCCCCCTTGCAGGGTTGAATGAGAATATCGCCTTTATGTTGGTTAGACATTTCCCTTGGGTCTGCAGGAGATTTCATCTACTACACTGACGCTAGGAGTCAGATTTAGGATTAGCTGGCTTGGGGAAATTAAGCCAAGGATACAAGGCTGATTCTAGAACAGAAATTAGAGAGGAGGGGGGAGGACCACAGCAATGATACTGGGCGTTGCCCGTACAACCTTGTGTCAATGTTTTGGTTGAAACCCTTTTTGTTGATTCAGAAGCACTTCCCTGTCAAGTGGTCAATTTTGCCTGTTTTCACACCTTTCCCTGCTTTTTGGTTTAACTCAGAATAAAAGCGGGTATATTTCATTCCTCATATGTGTTATAGATCTGTTCCCCCGCCACATGATATGTACCAAATGCTAAAGGTAATAACAGAAGTTGTACATCATTCCTGTCAGAACTATTGCTCATTCACCATCGCAGGCTACCAATAGTTTCTGCATAGTCAATGGAAAAGTTACTCAACCACTAATACTTAGTGAATACTGCTAATCTTTACAGCCCTCTGATATTTATTTCTTACAGACAAGCATGAAACCAAGTTAAAAGGAGTTATCTATTTCCAAGCCATCGAAGAAGTTTATTATGATCACCTGAAAAATGCACACAAGGTAACAATCCAAACATGTTTTCAAAATGTCTGCATTTGTATGTAATTATTTCCTGAATAATGTTGTGTCACACAAATTACCATCTAAGATTAGTCTAAGCAAACCATATAATGTTCTAAATTAAGTTAGGAGTAACATTATTTATTTCTTGATGCTATTATTTTTAAGGAGTAAATTAGGCCGGCACACCGCTTATCTAGTGGTCTGGGGCTAGTTGCTTAACCTACAAATCAACTATGTCTACCAGAGTGTATTAACTCAATACTTTTCTTTAGACTTAGTGGTAGCTAATGTTGGTGAGTGAAGCCTCCTTTAGGGTTTGCTAGTTGTACCCTGTTAGAGAACATTTCTCTTCATACAGCTTTTGTACCTCACTTTATAAGACCCCTAATATATTTGCTGGCTTCTTTGGTGGCTAAAGTTTGTTTTTATGTATCTGAGTTTCCCTTTAAACCTCACCTACCACTGTGAAACGTGTTTTAAATGGGCTGCCATTGTAGTTCGTATGGCTACTAGGGCAACAGTACCTTGGTACCCCCTTTTCCTGACCCTAGGTGAATCCTCTCACCCAGGTAGTGTGTATGGTGCATGCTGGTGGCAATATTATACTTTAACTGCGGGGAGAGCTCCTTTTTCGGTGTAGTTGTTAATCTTGTTTCAAGGTGTGCACAACAATCCGTTGGCTTTATTGATCTGTTTTCAGCAAGGATGTCCACCTATGGAGCGAGCAGGCTCAGACTGGCCCATATGCCAATACCCGAACAAAAAATGCAAAATACTAGTGTGGGCCAGTTTTGGGGTCAAAGTGTGCCACCTTTTTGGCCAATATGGGCCAGTTTGATGAGTTACTTCACTATGCAGCTAGTAGTTTTGACCTCTGTTGCTGAATAGATATTCTTTAAATTGCACAATTTGCATCAAATCTATTCAGACAGTCTTGTCAAAAAAGGGGATGAATTGCCATTTGCAACTGTGGGCCACTTTATAATTGGTGCCCAAGACAATTTTATGCCCCAGTCTGACCCTGAGAGTGAGCCCACAAAAGAATCTACTGTGTGATTGGAATCCAGTTCACGCAAGAAAGAGGTCTGTCAGACGCCCTCCTTCACAAGTGTGGTAACATAAGTGGATGTTTGCTGACCATCTATGTGTGGGTGGCTGTCAACATTTTAAATGTTGCACTTCACACTGTTGCAGGAGTGGGGTACTCACAGCCCTGTCGATGTGAACATTTGGTGGAGTGTCTTGGCCATTTTTCAGTTGTACTACTAGTCCTGATCCAGAGAGAGAGAATATGGCCCTGCACCTCTGCGCTGGTCCTATAAATTCTCACTGGACTCTCTAGTCCAAGATGTTTCTTCTTGCTTCTCACTTTTATTCTGCTGGCTCCCGCGTACAGCCACTTTTGTTTTTACTCCTGCCACCAAATTACATTTTTAACTTGGAGTGGACTAAGCAGGGTACCCCTTATACCATCCCATGGCCCCTCGTTCACTGGTGTGGGGAGGCACCTGGCCCTGTAAATCACCCTACTAGAAGTGCCAAAAGCAGGGCACTTTGTGACATTTGTGTCTACGTGGAGGCTATGCCCCAGCAACACAAGTCAACATGGCATATACATTGAAGGCATTTCCTGACTACAAATGCACCTTGGTAGACGCTAGCACACAATATAGAGCATAGTGACCAAATTAGGCATATCTGGGGGGTTAAATGCGCAGTAGGCACTATGGGTAGAGTTGCATGTAGGGGGTTCATTTCCCCAAGGCATGGCCTTCAATATATACAAAGTCACTTAAAACTTTATAGAGGTAAATTATGTCTCTGGTGTGGTAATATTATAAACTATGGTAAGAAACCTTACATATTTCCAGAATGAAACTGCAATTAATGGGACATTATGGTTACAGCGCAAAATATGATGCCAATTTATGTCCCCCTGCAACCCTTTTAGAGTATATGATCGAATGCTAGCCAATATGGCTACTAGCACATTGCTGCTTTTTAAGCCCCCCACCCCCCGATTTATCACCCTACAATCATTTTGGGAAGTATGCTGGTGACAGTTGAAATTTAGTGTCGGCTTCACTGAGGTCGAAAACTGATTTACTGCATTAGTAGCCCAATGACCTTTTTGATAGCCATCTTACATACACTGGGCCTCATTACAAGTTTGCCAGTCCGGAAACAACAGTGTCCGTAAGCCATGGTCAGACCTGGCAGGTGGAACGGCACCCGCCCCAGAATTTCACAGAAGTGCAGGGGTTCCGTGGTCCCCATTCCCATTAAGTTCTATGGGACTCAAATGGGAATGGGATTAACATTTACCGGCGCCTGACTTCCCGGAACGCCAGGGTCGTAATCCCCCAGTGTTGCCTGCAAGCCAGGCACAGGTAAAGTCCGGCAGCAACCAGCGGGTAGCACCAGCAGGGTTAACACCAGACTTGTAATGAGGCCCACTGTGTATTTATGTTATGTGTAACGTAACATAGTTATTTGAACTAAGGTGTGTGTGTTTGTTCTTTGGTTAACTGTCTGGACTAATTGTGCTTTCTACCAGCCCTTCTCCCTCCTGGAGATAAGCATGACTGCTCTGCCTCAGAGAGTACTGGTCTTTTGTTTTGGTTGGAACAACTGAAAACCTTTAAGTTATATCAGTGCTGATATCCACAGTCTTCTTAGGGCAGAGACCACATATATGGCATGGCCTGCAGCATTGTCATCCCCACAACAACCAAGGGGCATGGCCGTGCATCAAAAATAGCACTCATAACCTTAGTTGAGACTAAGCATTGCCTGGGAATATGTGTTGCAGGCATGGAATAAACACAATCCCTCAGGCCATGCACACATCAGTGATGTCCACATTGATATCATTGACAATGCCAGTGGTGACTACGTCTGTGATGTTGTTTTAAACCATGAACACATGATTAAGCGATGAGCTGTTGCTATGGCTTTACATTTGGAATTACTTTCCCCCCCCCCACCCCTAGAGTGTAAGGAAATCACTGACCAGTGTGAGGCAGGTATGGTATGGTATCAATAGATTCTATATACACAAAGAAAGTCCTATATTCTATTAGGTTTCACCTTACACTCTTCCCACATCGAGTGGAACTAATTATCACAAAATGTTATTAGTTATAAATCAATAAGTTTCATAAAACAATCATAAAAATGATCATAGTACATAAAACACATACAATCTGCTAAAACCACACAAGTAGAAAACACCATAAGTGAGTAACAATGCAATAGTTCTTGAAGGATCAAAAATGTGTAAAGAAATAACACTTTGATTCCAATGGCTCACTAATTTTAGCTTGTTCCTTATTGGTATATTTCAAAAAACCCGACTTGTACAAGTTGCTGTCCTTAGTATACAATAATGTAGGACATTCTTCAGGGGAGTGTGTCTTGTGCCGGAATTAAAAATCTTCTTTAGTTGGGGAGAGTACACTCTCTTGCCTAATAATAATTCTTGGACCTTTTCTGGTTCTTACTGCAGATCCCCAATTTCTTCTGGTGTAGGAAGGGGTGTGGTGTGTAGGTGTGCTCCTTTTGTACCGGGCCACTCTACATTGCCTGCACCTGTGGGGGGTGGGGTTGCGGTGTGTGGCTGTGCTCAGTTTATACTGGCACAGCCTCCATTGACTCCACCTGGAAGGTGGTGTCTGTGCTACACTTCCTGGCCACAGGCACCTACCAACACACAGTGGGCCAGCTGCATGGCATTTCACAACCACTATTCACACGCATGCTGAACCAAGTGCTGGATGCCCTCCTGAAGCACACAAGCACCCATATATCCCTACCACGGACTGCCCAGGAGATAGCCGAAACTAAAGTAGGCTTCCATGCACTGGCAGGCATGCCCAATTGTGTTGGCGTCATCGACTGCACCCATGTGGAATTGTTAGTCCCCCATGCCATAGAGGCGGTGTACCGCAATCACAAGCAATACCACTCCATCAATGTGCAAATGGTATGTGACTCCAGCAAGATCATCACACATTGCTGCGCCCGATTTCCTGGATCCACACATGATGCCATGGTACTGCGCAACTCCACGCTACCCCGTCACATGGAGCGACATGCTGGACCACGTGCCTGGCTGCTCGGTGAGTTGCACAACAGGACCATGGCCATGCTGTGGGGTACTGATGTGTGCGGATGCAAAAGGGGGAGGGCTACTGCACCCGGGTGGGAAAGGGGGAGGGAATAGTGCACCTGGGTGGGAAAGGGGGGGAATAGTGCAACTGGGTGGGAAAGGGGGGGATAGTGCACCTGGGTGGGAAAGGGGGGGGGATAGTGCACATGGGTGGGAAAGGGGGGAATAGTGCACCTGGATGGCACTAGCCAGTGAGTGGAGAATGCATGCAGAGCTAAACACTCCTCACCTGAACCAGCCAAACGGAGCATAACACATCACTGGGCCACATATCACAAATATTGCATATGGATGACAAGTTAGAAGCACAACCAGGGCACCATGGTGATGGCAAGCAATGCATAACTGAATAGGATGGCAACAGTGGCAATGCGGCTAGTGTGACCATGCATAGTAAAGAATATACAGCATGATTTGGAGGCCAAACATTTTTTGCACTACCACAGCACATCTGCCAGAGCATGCATGATTACACCCTGCATCATCTATTGAACCCCATCCAGTGTACTACACCTCATTACAGTATACATTGCATCTAGGTGACTATTTTGTGCACGTACAGGGACATGTGCATGCCCACACCAAATAGCTGCTGCCATGACTGTGCTCCCTGAAGGTGGCAGTTCAGAGTGACACACACCTATTTGTATCTGCTTGCAGGTGATGGAGGATATCCTTTGAGGCCGTGGCTACTTACCCCTGTGCAGAACCCGCAGAACAGCCATGAAGAGGATTACAATTGTGTGCACACTCGTACCCGTGTTGTGATTGAGCAGACCTTTGGCCTGTTGAAGGTGCGGTTCCGCTGCCTAAGCAGGTCTGGTGGGGCACTCCTATATAGGCCTAAGAAGGTGGCGAAGATCACCATGGCCTATGTTATGCTGCACAACATGTGCGTCCGAAGGAATGTACCACTGCCACCTGACATTGACATGCATGGGCCGGGTGAGGATGAAGGGGATGGAGACGGAGGCGAAGGAGCCCCCCTGCCAGTACGTGATGCACGGGATGGCCATGCTGTACGCCAAGCACTAATTGACGAATACTTTTGAAACACAGGGACCATAAATGTAATGTGCCTGTGACACACTGTCTGCATGTGGACATGCACACTTGTTTTGTTAGAATTGCCCCACTGTACGCCATCACAGATTAAATGTACATGCACAAAAATAAGTATGTCCAGCCAATGATTTTCGTGCACACAACGGGTGTATTTTCAAGACACGTGATAATGTGAACAAAATCCCCTCTCAACCCCCAGTGAACACCCTCACCCACCCTACAAACCCCAAAAATAACCAAGTAAACTCCGCCCACCCTACAAACCCCAAAAATACCCAAGTAAACTCCCTCACCCACCCTACAAACCCCAAATGTCCCCATATGTCCAACAAACACTGGTCCCTTCACCAACGTACATTTTCAAAATGTCATTTTCTGCCCTCTCTATTTCTTAGCAATTTTTGGATCCGGGGGTGCCATGGTCAAGCGCCGTGCACACCTCCGCGTCAACCGCACGGGGCTCGATTGGGCCGAGGTAGAAGGGGTTGTGGCAGTGGAGGTGTCGATGATCAGTCCCATGCCTGCCCCAGGGTGTGGGCACTGCGTTTGAGGTAGATTCGCAAGCAGGGCCTGTGTAAGTGCCCCCATACACTCCCACATGGTACGTGTCGATGCCTCAACAGCAGCAGTGTTGGCTGCAATGGCTGTGGCAATGGCCCTCATGGAGTCATTCCCGTTGGATATTTGTTGACGCATGAGTTCGAGCATCGACTCCTGTTGGGCCTCAACCCTTGACAGGTGAACCTCGAAGGAGTGATTGGCTGCAGGAGTACTGGTGGGCGGGGTGGTGGTAGGCAGGGTGGTGGTAGGCAGGGTGGTGGATGGCAGGCTGGTGGTAGGCACGGTGGAGGATGGCACCTGCGCGGAGCCCACGCCCAGGGCACAGTCCTCCTCAAAGAGGGCCATGTCTGAGTCTCCAAGGTCTGAGTCGTGGAGGCAGGGATCGTCCATGCTCTCGGCCTCTGTAGGGTGGGGTAGGCTGGTAATGGGGCTTGGGGTGGGTGTGCCGGACATGATGTCACCCTCATTCTCCACTTCTGTATCCACAACGTCCGCGGTGGCTGGCGGAGCGGGAATGGAAATGCCTCCCACTGTTGTGGGTGGCTGCTGCTGTACCGTGGCTGCAGGTGTCTCCTGCAGGGTTACTGCCCGGTGTGGCACACTGCCTGTTGCTCTGGGCAGTTTCTTGGGCTGGGGGGTGGCGGTGGCCCTGGTCCCTTGCCGTGCAGTGGATGAACTTGCACCCCTGTCCTGCATTCCATCTTCCTCATCGGTGCCTGGGGGATAGAAGAGATGCAGCTATGATGTATTGCGCTGCGATATGTTCATACATTCATGCATCAAATTAATTCTGGGGTGTGGCATTTGGTGTTCTGAGGGGGCATGTGGGCAATTAATGCATGGCTGGTGGCATGGCATTGGTATGGTGTCTGTGTGGTGAGTTCCATGGGCACGGTTCGGTCATGTTGCACTTGTGTTGGCATTGGAATTGGCACTCAGCATGCGTGTGCCAATCCCAATCAAGAATGTGCCACACATTCTTGATTGGATATGTTGATGTGGGCCTGGGACATGCATTGCCTTGTCTAGTCTCACTTCCACATCACTTGTGCCACATCATGGTTTAGCCTACATGGATGTGATGGGTCACTCACCTTCTCTGTGGATGATGCAGCACCCGCCTCCTGGTCTCCAAATCCCTCGATGGATTCAGGGTCAATGAAGGTACTGGCGGTCTCCTCCGATGCCGTCAACTTCACTGGGGAGTGTGGGCCCCTGCCTGTCGCCATTGCGGCCCTCCTGTTATCCGCCAGGATCTTCCTCACCCTGAGGCGGAGGTCATCCCACCGCTTCCTACAGTCACGCACACTCCTTGGGGTGGTTCCCACTGCCGACACCCTCTGTGCGACCTCCTGCCAGACTTCTTTTTTTTTGGTTTGGGCTGCATGCTTCATGTCAGTGCTCCTGATCGTGTCCGCATGCTGGGCCAGGGTGTCAGCAAGCATGCTTAGTTCAGCGTCTGAAAAACGCTGTTTTCTCTTCCTTTGGGTCGCCTTCTTGGTAGCCTTGGACATCCTGCTTCTATCCTGCCACAGAACAACACGAAAGCACTGGTGGTTGTGGAGGATGGCAATGGATTGTGTTTTTAAAGATGGCCGCCGGCCCATTTCCCGTTCCTGCGCAATGACATAATTTCCGGGTCTGTTTTTTGCGAACACGGTAATACCGTGCCGGTATTACCGTGCTGGTATTTAGGGGTTGTTATGAGGCGGTAATGCTATGGGCGGGCCCCGCAGTGCCGGTATAGGGGGGTTGGTGGCCCTTTACCTGCATGGCGGTATTGCCACTACTGGCATGGGGGAACGCGCGGGCTCGTGCACTCGTAATCACCTGCTGTTAGCGGGTTTATACGAGCACGGACCCGCTCATTCCGGCATGCCGGCAATGAACCCGCTTTTACCGGGCAACTCGTAATGAGACCCATAGACTCAAAAGTATTTTTGTTTTAAAACCTTTATTTGCTAGGGTTCATGGGTTGGTGGAATGCCTGACTGGCCCTAACTCTATTTATTTTTGAAAAGGAAAAATAGCGAATCAACAAATAAGGCAAAACCAGAGTTGGTTTTGTGTGGTCTTCTCACCAGGTGCAATTTGGTCAATGTCACAAAGAGGTGCTCACTGTACAGGGCTGTTTGAAAGACCTTCTTCACAGGGCCCTTACAGTGAATTACAATACCCTCAATGTCTCTGGGTTTCTCGGGGTTCCCTTCCCCAAGCTTCAACTTATTCACTTCGCTTTCTTCAAGTGGGCCTCTCTGGTTTCCCTTCCCCAAGCTCAGGCCTCTTCCAGCTTTCCAAAACACAAAGAAATATGTATCACAGTTCCTTCTCAATCTCTTAGGGCGCCCTTCCTCACGCTTAGTCCCCTCTAGTACCAAACACCAATGTATCTATTCAGGATGTGCCTTTTCTGTATATATATCCTTTCTTACATGTCATCTTCTCATGGGGTAGAATCAGAGGTTTTAGAAAACTCCAGGCTCTTTACTTTTCCTCAGCGCAGCCACTCTGACCCTCTTGCCCTTCTCTTTGTTTTCGTGTGCTCCTTTCCCTTTGTCGTGCACACTTGCACTGTCCTTTACTCCTTGTGTGTGTCATGCCTCTTGCACGCTTCTACTTTACTGTGCACCTCTGTGCTTGTTTCTGTCTTTCCGGGTCACTCGCACCCTTAATTGCATTATTCTTTCCTTTCGTGCCTCTTGCACCTTTTCTATGGGCTTCTAGCCCCCTTTGTATTCACATGACTTCACTGTCCAATTTTACTTTTTTCATTCTTGCACACACACGCTTCTTTCCAGTTTTCCAGTTTCACGCTTATACTTTACACTGTTACTTGTATCAATGTATTTGCACTCTTAGAAATCTTCCTGTTAGCTTCAGTTGAACAATCCCAGAACCGCAGGCCTCTTTCTTACGCGTTTCAAGTGTTACTAGGTATCACGCTCTTCACAACTCGACTCTGCAATGCATTCAGACTCACCGGGCTGATTTCTGTGCTTTGGCTCCACGGGGCACTTCATTCGGAGGTCAGGGTCTTACCGCCTGTCCCTCAGACACTCCTAGGCTGTCTCACCGGGCCAGGGGAATGAGCACTTGCATACACAGGTTCTGCATGGGACCAGCACGTCTCTTGGTTCCCGTACGTGACCCTCCACTCAGGTGATCCTCCCTCGCTTGTCCACCCCTGGGTCGGGATCCAAAAGCGATGGCCCTTCACTGGCCCCCTGAATGGAAGATCCCGAGGGAGTGGGTGGGAGAACACAGTCAGGTTTCTCACACCAGATAGCGGTGAAAGAGAAAAGAGGATACTTTGACAAATCTGAAGACTTCTTCTTCCCTGGGGTAGCCATTCCCTTTAAAGTCTAGAGAGGTGAGCCTGCTCAGCAAAACCCTCCCTGAGGGTTTGGGAAAACGGGACCTCACTGAAGGGACTCCCATTCCCATGGGGAACTCCCTATACCTAAGGTATTCTCTGCCTACATGGGAGTAAGAAATATTGACAATACCTCTATGTGTTTGGCTTAAGGTAATGCTGAACTTTCCACATGCTTGAAAGCCTTTGGTGAACAATACGCCCCTTTTGAATACCAGAGCAAGAATAAAGGGCCAACAATGCTTGAGTGGAGGAGAAGACACCCAACGCTGAGGCGAGACTCAGACATGGGAACTTCAGCAAAGGGCGGAGCTGTGCAGACCAGCGGAGTGCAATGCGGAAGGACACGGATGCCCGAAGGAGATGCCGTCTGTCAGACAAGGAAGCGTGCCGGGCCTGATAGGCACGCAAAGCAAACCGGGGCTGGAGACGCGACCACATATAGGACATGATGGGCCTGGAACCTGCAAACAGACGCCGAGTCCAGAGATGAAGGCTTGATTGGGTCCTCAGCTCTTACACCGAGAGCCAACAAGAGAGAGAGCAGAGACGAGCGGAACGCGTTGCGCATTGAAACACTTGTGTATAGGCACATAATAAATAACAAATCAATAAATCAAAAGCGAAAACTGCTAGCATCTTGTGCGGAAGAGCGGCAAGCCACAGAGAATGCTGCTGTCGCTTATGAGAGAGAGCCTCACTGGAGCAAGCACTGCAATACAGCAGGTACGTGGGTTGCCCAGGTCGGAGGGAGAAGAGAAGAAAGAATGTGCGGGTTAGAAGGGAGGAATACCCTAGCCCCATCCAAGCATCACAGGGACCTGAGGGAAGAGAGAGCACAAGATAAGGAAAAGGCTTACAGAGGCCCGAGAAACCTGAGCAGCATAAACCTCAAGAAGGGTCACAGGGACCCAAGAAAAGTTGCAAGCAAAAAAAGCCGAGAGGAATCATTGGAACCCTAAAGAACTAAGTGAAAAATTGGGTATGGAGAACCCAAAGGAGCCACTTGGGCACAATAAGCAGAGTGAAATGCAGATATCACGGGAGCACACAGGCACCCAACAGTTGGTCGAAGTGAAGAGAGATTGACCAAGTTGGTGGAAAGGGATCAGGGAAATATTCCTCCACCTAAAGAAGTTTGGATATTTTGTTTTTCCAGGAACTTGAAACTTTTTGTTCGAACTTTAGGCAACTTTGAAGAACATTTGATAGACTGACAAGAACTGTTTCTTTGAGTTGTACTGCTATTTACTTCTAATCATTGGAACCAAGCCCAGGAAGGATTCCTGGTACAACCAGGTATAGCTTTGTGAAGAACCAAGAGTGGAGGACACTCACCTATTTTCCTTTTACGTTTTGCTAAGTGGCAGGGCTAGATTAGTGGATAGGTTTGGACCGAGGACTGTTGTTTTTTGTGACTATAGACAAGCACCTTAGTTTAGTTTGGTTAAGAAGGGAGCTTCCTTTAGAAGTAGGGTCAATGAGGCGTTTTCTTTTAATTTAAATAAAACTCAGTCCCAACATGTCCACTGGTCCGAGTACTTTGTCTGGCTTGCCACAGTACAGATGCTCTCCCAAAGCTTCCACTACATCCAATTGTAGCTTGCCTTTATATGGTGGGCCAAACTCAAAGCCTAACCCTTCAAGTGATACCGTAGGGTTCATGAAAAAACAAGCATTATGGGAAATAATTAAGAGATCAACAGTGTATATATTAAAATGGTAAACCTGCATTGGATACATACCATGGAAGAGTTAAAATTGAAAATGCGATCAAGCAGCACTGAGACAGTCCCCATCCCTAAGGCTAAAGAATGGGACTGGGGTGACGATGGGACACCACCTGTTCTGTCGAGTACGCCCTGAAAGCAATAAATGGGGAAAACCCCATGCTCCCCAGTCCATTCCCAGCCGTGTATGTTTCAGTATTTCTAAGCATCAACAGGTCCCTTTCCCAGCTTTTATTAAAACCCCTATCCACAATCTGTTCATTTAGGGAACAGGGCCGCGGTAGTAAAGGTCCAGACGCCATCATCATGCCAGCAGCATACATTCAAGGAGAACCAAAATTAAAGGTGACTGAACCTTGTGCAATGTGCGGGATGTGCAACATGGATTGCTGCATATGTCATTGTGTGGGCCCATTAGAGCAGAAAACTAGCTACCTGAATACTGGAAACATCACGTCACAAACCATGCTCTTGCACACACAGCCCAATGAGCCTTAAGAGCAGGAGTGCATGAAGCATCACTCAGAATCTGGAAACCTCAAAGTGTCCACCACTTGTGTGCCAGAGCTTCAGCTTCTGCTGACTGTCCCAATCCATGGGCTGCAGCAAACAAATCCAGGAAAGCGGCCACTCTTCATTAAGATTCCAGCCCCAGACCAATGATAGCGTGCACAAGTCAAACAGATGCTGCTGATGGTTGGGTAAATCCTGCATGAACTAGCCAACCAAGAAGCTTGCTGTAACCGTTAGCTGCAGTTAGTATAACAATGATCAAATCATCAAGCAAACCTACTTGCTTATACAAGGGGGCAGACTGTCCTGAGAGGTGTATGAATTGAGAGACGGACAGAGTGAGATAGTTCATGACAGAGTGGCCAGGAGGAGAGAAGGAGATAGGAGGGTGAGTAGAGAGGAACAGAGAGGAGGAGGTGATAAAGGAGCAGGAGAGAAGAGGTGGAGAGATCATTAAGAGGAGCTGAAAGAAGAACAGAAGAAAGGAACTGGAGAGAACATCTGTGAGAGGATTAGAAGGAGGTGACCTAAGACCCAAGGATTGAGGGAGGGATTGGAAGGAATTCCCCATAGAAAGGAGGCGGAGAGAAGAACATTTAGAGGTACAGAAGGGCATTAAGGACAAGGTGGCGAATAGCAGAGGGGAGGAGTGAAAGAGGAAGAAGAGAAAGTGTAGGAGTCCCAAGAAGCGGTGTGAAGAAAGACAGATTAGATTGTCACTGAACAAAGATAACTGGATAACGGAGGGAAAGAGAGAATCAGTAAAGAGGAGCAAAAGAGGGAAGAAAAGAGGGAAGTACGAAGGAGATGGGTTTGGCCTAGAGCTATGTTTTTGAAAAGACTGTTAGCTTGGTGGAGAAGGCTGACCCAAGACAGTCTTTAGCAATTGGAGAAGGGCTAAGTAGAACAACATCTTTCTGTATCGACTCCACTCTGGGGATAAAGAGTCAGGAGCAGTTTGTCGATGCTTGGTCCAACAGTGGCAGTACGAAAGATATCTAGGATGCAATGCAAACAGGAGGCATGCTGAAAAGAAAGGCATTGCAGCCAAAAAAGAAAGATGGAGTACCTAAAACCCCAGAGACTATGAGTGACTCTCTGTTTGTCACCACTAAGGCAGATCCTAAAGGAAAAAGGGAATCTCTGAGGACTGCAATCCTGAAAGGAGGCTTGACTTATGTGTGTGGCTCCTGTTTGACTTAAATCAAACATAATCCCTTAGTCTTGTGTTGTTATGATCGATACACTTGTCTTTTCATAACCTGATACTAGTCGTCTGTTGATCCCTTGGGCCTGTGACACAGGATAAATAAAACCAAAACGAGCAAAAAGGTTGCATAATCATCCAGATTTATTATAAAAGCCCATTAAATTAACTGTGGTACAAGAGGTTTCAAGGAAAACAAAAACTAGGTTCAAGACCCAAGCTGGGCCTCTAGGAGTCCAAGCAGACTCATGGCAGAGACTTGGCCTCCTAAAAATACGTTTTCACTTTTCTGAAGTTCCATTAATGCAAATAGGACAGTTCACAAGTGATATTCAATGAAGGCTCCACCTTGCCACATCAACTTGTTGGATACGCTCTGTGAAGGAAACTACTAGTGTAGAAACAGCTTACTGTGGGTGCTACCAGAGGCCATAGTAGCATTGGGGGTGATTGAAAGGCCTTGACGGTGTATCCTAGTGGATGTATTTATGTGGGTTTTCATGCAAAGCACTTCATGCAAAGGAAAATGGTTATGATATGATAGGATAGGATATGAAATGACATTTATAACGTGCCCATACCGTGTTTCAAGGCGCGACGAGGCAAGGGAGGGGAACAAAAGGAGGACAGACAACGATCTTACTAGGCCAGGTGTCATTCAAATCGCGCAAGTGTGTGGGAAGAGAGCTGGGACAGTGCAGTACATGGGAAGAAGAGAACAATAAATAAGTAAAGGGCCAGCATGTGGCAAGTGCATGGGTAAGTGCGGGCAACAGGAGTCAAGGGCTGGTAGGGGGACTGTAGGGATAGAGAAATAGTCCCCAAGTGCGGGGGTTGCCAGGTGGGCACTGCAGGTGTGTGACGCTGGCGAGGGAAGGACCTGGGCCCGAGATCAGAGGGTGTCCAGGTAGCCAGTGCAGTTCCGGTTACAGCCAGGAGGTCAGCAGAGGAGAGGAGGAGAAAAAGGGGAAGAAAAGAGAAAGGTTTTGAGGTGCTTCCGGAACCAGAGATGGTTCTCCTCAGGTTTAAGGGAGGCAGGGAGTCTGTTCCAGAGGGAGGCACCAGCCGAAGAAAGAGATCTACCACCAACTCATTGCTTGGAGAAGCAACTGACTGTGAGGGAGTTGGAAGCGGATGAGCGAAGAGCTCGAGAAGGAAGATATTTAGGAAGAGAGAGTTGAAGATATTGAGGCCCCAGGCCCCAGAAGGCCTTGTGAACGATGCAGAGGGTTTTGAACTTAATCCTCGCAGTCACTGGGAGCCAGTGCAGAGATTTCAGTCCTGGAGAGATACGATCCCTTGGCTTGAGGCCAAGGATAAGTCTCGCAGTCCTGTTCTGGATAAGTTGCAGAGGGCGGAGAGTAGAAGCAGGCAGATTTAGAAAGAGGCTTTTACAATAGTCCAGCCTACAGAGAACCAGAGCTCTGGAGACAGTGAGCTTCTGGGGGAAGGAGAGGAAAGGAAGAATACATCTGAGCAGATGCAGCTGGTAGTGTGACTTCTTAGAGATGTCAGAGATGTGAGGAGAGAAGGAGAGTGTGGAGTCGAAGATGACCCTGAGTTTTTTAGCCTTGCAGGTGGGAGCAGGAAGAGGGCCAAGAGAGGCCGGCCAGAGAGCTACAGGGAAGGCGGGAGCGGATGTGCCGATGAGGAGAATCTCAGTCTTACTGGCATTAAGGCCGAGGTCATTGGCGGCACACAACTCCTGGATAGCAGACAGACAGTCAGAGATGAGGGAAGGAGAGGAGGAGACCGAGGGTAGCCTGAAAATGCTTTGGGTGTCATCCGCATAGCACTGAAAGTTAGGGCAGAGAGCGGCCATGCAGTGGGCAAGGAGTGCCAGGTATTGGTTGAACAGCCAGGGAGAGTGGTTAGACTCCAGTGGCGAAGGAGTGATTGCAGAAATCAGCCAGGGCAGGAGCCAGGGAGTCAATGTGGTCCTTGATAGTTTTGGAGGAACAGGGGTGAACCTGTTTCGACAAGACTTTCATAGATCTGACTTGTCTAGAGACCTTGTCAGCAGAAAACAGGGGAAAGGAAGAGAAGGAGGTAGGAGAGGTGGCTGCAGAAGGGCCAGAGGAAGAGCAGGGAGTAGGGGGAGGGAGGAGTAGAGGAGGGGAGTGAGGACAAAATGTCCTGAGTTTTAGAGATGAAGTGTCGTGCAGAGGGCCTGGAACGGGACAGTAGAGGTATAGACTGTGGCAGGATTGGCAAGTTCCTTGCAGATTTTAAAGAGTTCAGCCGAGTTGTTAGATGCCGCAGAGACGCAGGCTTGGATATGAGCTCTCTTCTTGGTTAGGACAGGGAGCCGGTATTGGCTTGGGAGCACCTAAGTTTGACAATCCTGAATAGAGGGAGAAAGGCCTAGGTTTCACAATGCAAATTTTCTTTTTTAAGGTACTCAGACAGTCACATTTAAACACACGATGGAAGAACCGCCTACAAGTGGAAGGGGGTGTAGGCAGGGCAAACTGAGGAGGGTGACTGGCAGCTGGCGTCACCTGCGGACACTTCGGGGAGCCGCCAAGTAGGAGCCGCCCTTTGCCTAGGGGCCGTTAGCAGTGGGGCTGCCGGGCAGGTGGGGGGTGGGCAGGACAAGAGGGAGGACACAGAGAGAGAGAAGGAATAGGAAGGGGAGCGGGGAACAGGGCACAACGGGGCCGCACACGGGCGAGGAGCACCCGCGACAAAAACAAGATTGACTTTTTTTTTTTTTAATGCAATGACTTGACAATGGTTCAGACCACTGACTGAGGATTTGGGGAAGGGGTAACCTCTTTTACAGTAACTTTCCAATTATTTTCCCAATTGTCATTAGATCACGCATTTCCAATTTCTTCAGAAGATCTATTTTGAAGCAGAGCGCCCTGAGCCAGAGCCTGGTTACACACTCGATTTAAGGGCATCCGAATGGCTTTAAATTGTCTTGATGTCAATTCATGATAAACTACTCTGTTATATAGCGTTTCTTCAATCATAGTAACTTTTACATGACGGGCCCAAGCATGACTTGAAAGTGGCTCAGCGTGTGCTCCATTTGTAAATCTTTCCCAATGTTTCCAAATTGCAAATAATATGTGTTCTAGCACCATTGGGCTCGAGCCTATGTGGAAACCCATCAGAGTTTCTAGCATAGCATCTTGAGTTGAGGCAGTAACTCAGTGCATTTTGGTGCTCTGCTTCAGACACTCGAAAAGGCCTCAGAACTTGGACTGGCAATTCGTCTCACCTTGATCAACTGGAGGAGGCTTGAACAAATACCACAACTATATGTTTGGGGTTTTTGGCACAGGGGTTCGTGCTGGACAGATGAGTTCCATAGTTCTATAATGAGGCGCAAATGGTAGCACTGTTTCAGGGGACCAGTCGTGGAATATATAGACCTACTGTGGAAGCCCAGCATACACCTCAAGAGGACTCATTTAAAATGGAAGGTTGTATGACAACGGG
This sequence comes from Ambystoma mexicanum, assembly GCF_040938575.1. Classification (NCBI taxonomy): domain Eukaryota; kingdom Metazoa; phylum Chordata; class Amphibia; order Caudata; family Ambystomatidae; genus Ambystoma; species Ambystoma mexicanum. The sequence goes on from NC_090939.1 coordinate 903,750,628, forward strand.
CTGTAGGCCCAAAAAGGTTCGAAGTGTTTGGCATTCAGTTATCATATATAAAGTAAATACATTCTGGGTATATCATTTGCAAGCTATAAGGCTGCTTAGGTGGCCGATAATAGGGCTTCCTGTGTGCAGCAAATTAACTGTGATCACAAGCAGGTTAAATAATTACAAAAAAGGCAAAAAAGTAGTTGCACTCTCTCATTCATGTGCCAACTTAAACAAAGAAAAACTCCACTCAATTGGAATATAGAGATAGATTTTTGTATTAATTAGAGTAAGTGCCCTTTGTGATGACACGTGTTTCAACGGATTACGCGGTCTTTTTCAAATCAGGGCTGATTGGTTAGATACATAATACAATACAGATCAAAAGTCGAAGTAAAAAAAAAGCCCTTCAAAAGAAACAATGTGTCAAATGCGGCACAGACAGAGAGGGAGGGGAGTGGGAAGGATTGATAAGGATAAACAGTGTGTCATTAAGCATCATAGCAGATATTAGAACATTATGTAATGACATCCAATGCAGACATGAAAAAATTGGAGACAAAAACGGGATGGGAACGGAAAAATGAAAGGGGTTTTAAGTGAAAGAGAAAAGAACAAATAAAATACCATGAGTTCGTTTGTCTCTGAGCATATGAGTGTGTAGATTAGATACCAATAAATATATGATTGTTAAATAATTAAGTTAAACTGCGCTTCCGGCAAAATGCTTGGAAAAGTCTCTCAGACTTCCTGTTAGGAGAACTTCAAGCTGTCATCTATGATTTTCTTTGTATTTATTTATTCATTAGCATGCATATGCATACTGCAGGCCAATGCTTTAGTCACAATACCCAAACACAAAGAATCACAAGGATGTCAAAGTTATTTATACACTCACTGGGAGATCAACACAAAACTATCTGCCCCATAGTTTCTACATGGAACACCTTCAATGCAAAAAATAAGAAAATATTGCTTAGATTTGGGGGGAAAAAGCCCATGTTTCCTAGAAAATAATAATATCCATCTGTTCAGATAGATTTCTAAAATTAACCCTGTGGGGAAGATGTTAGGAGGCCCACCATAGTTATGGTGTACAGGGAGTCTCTCACACCAAAAACCTTGGCAAAAACCAAAGAGCAGTAAAGGCTTAGTCTCAGCAGTGAGTGAGAGTGGTCCTCGGCCACAGAGATTTCACATAGAATAACCCACAATATTTCAGCTTAGACAGTATGTATACAAATACAGTTATTTATTAGGCCTTTATATATATATGAAAAGGAAAAAGAGGAAAAATGAACCGCACTCTCCGCGGCCGATTGAAAGGCCATGGAAAAAGGAAACACAGCTCACAGCAAAGTGAAGGTCTGAAAGTTATTTAATGAATCATACAAAAAAAGACATCAATAAAAAATACGGCTGGAAGGCAGTAGAAAAAACAGAGGCAGGACGCCCCTGAGCGCGACCCACACACAACGCGTTTCACACTCAACTGAGGCTATATATATTTCTGAGGCTTGTGGATGCTTAGAATCACATTCTTTGATTAGGCCATCTAGTGGTAGGTGAAGACTATTGCATAGGTTGTTTTCGAAGTTCAAAAAGGGATGTCAATTGGGTGTGTTTGTAATACTATCCCTAGTTTGACGTTAACTGTACCTATGGTCCTTCACGCGTTGAAGTCCCTCAGATGGATTTTTTCCACCAGCGTGGTCGGTCATTTGAAATGCGGAGTCCATTTCTAGGATACTTTACATTTAATATAACTTTTTTGTAAAATGTCTTCTTTCCTTTCGACAAACGCAGTTTCGATGCACGTTTTGACGAGCAACCTCCTTCGACTGCATATTTCCAGGAATTCCACAGCAGGCTTCAGCCTGCACCAGTCTTCGACCTTGCAGTGTGATTATCTTTCACTTCTCTTAGAGAATGCATCATTTCACTTCCCTTGTACACTTCTTTTGTCTAGCTGCCTTTTCACATATTTTAGAAAATGGAAAGAACATGCTTTAAATTCTGTCCGTCATCTAACAGAAAATGTTCATGGAAGGACACTCATCGAGTGTGTAATCACTGCCTTCCCCGAGATCATTCATAAGGACGTTTTGCATTATGCAAACGCTTTAAGCCTAAGACGCTCAAAGAATGGCGCACCAAATGTTGGGCCGCCTGCGCTATGATGGCCGAGTAGGATATCCCCACCGGCACCTTCGAATGAGATCCGGAAGGACACAGCAGCATTGACTCCAGTTCAGAAGCCAAAGACATTTTAGAAGAGCCTACTGGCTCCCGCGTGTCAGTCCCCAGACACACAAAAACACCACAAACATTGCGAACACAACGCCTAGCTGGCCATTGACAGGTACATTGAAGGAAGGCCACACATTGGTGGAAGGCACCTCAAGGCCTACCGATCACACGCGCCATAAACCTGTTGTGCTTCCACTCTTGCGCCCAGCGCATGGCAAAAAAGGAAACAGGAGATGATTGCCTTGCTACCTAAACCTTTGACGGAACATGTTTCGCGGTCATCGAAACAAACATGAAAATCTTAAAAGACGCCTAGTAACAAGTAACACATAGAGGTGCCTCAGGAGCACCAAAAGGACGTGCCAGTTACCCCACAAGAGGTCCCTAGATATTCTAAGGCCACCTCCCCTTGTCTCAATCTTTGCAGAAAAAGAGTCAAAGGGAAGATCCAGAAGCTATAGTGTTTCGACTGGCAGAAACACCTAAAACTGGTCTTTGGGCTAGAGAACGATTTGAAGACACAATTGATAAAGTTTCATCCTTTGTCGCATTCATGGACAAATACCCAATTAGACAAGAGACCCAGGCTTGGGAAATGAGGGAACCTCAATCTAAATCCCCCAGGCTTCATACATCTCCAACACATACCGTCATTGACGTTACTGGGGGACGGAAGTGTCCATTACTCAAGGACACTGTTTTGGTTGTTACTGAGCAACCACAACACATTATAAGACTCTCAAGATCCTCTGTCTTGTCAAGACGAGGGTGGTGATGACCAAGGGTCTTGGTATGATGACCCTAATGAGCCTACCGGCTATGACCCAAATCAACGTGACATTTCCTTTTTACAGTCTCCTTATGTTGGACCTGAACCAGATCCACTTCCACCATTGACGATCAGCTCTTATTTAACGATCTACTTAAAAGAGCTGCAGATCACTTAAAAATCAATCTCAGGACACAGTTGAGGCATTGGTTTTGTAGACGACATTCTACATGGAAAAAAAGCAGTCAGTCAAGACCTTTTCATTCAATTAAAATGTGAATTGCCCTGTCATTAGTTTCACCATCTCTGACACGAACAATGAACCCAAGAGTTTAGAAAGTCTTTAAGTCTGCACCATCAGACCCCCTCTACATTAGGAGCCATGTGAAGCCAGATTCTCTTGTCGTCACCACAACAAGAAAAAGAGCAGGCGTACCATTGTCCAATACTGAGGCACAGACAAAGAGTGCAAGAGACTATACGCTCTAGGCAAAAGAGTAACCACTTCTGAGGCTTACTCTATTCCTATAGCTAACAACTCTACTCTACTTGCCAGTTACAATACTCCTCAGAGGGATCTGGCACAAAACCTCTTGATTCAGTATCCAAGCCTGTTAAGTCCCAGTTATTAAAATTACCAATGAAGGAAAGCAATGTTCTTTAAAATACCCTTGATTCAGCTGAGACCTCTGGCAGAATCATAGCTTAGGGGACCTTTCCCAAAACGCCCTTCATGGCTTTGTATTTCAGGATTTAAACCGAAACTCGGGCAACACTAATAAACATGCCCATTGAAAACACTGTTATCTTTGGACATGCTGTAGATGACGCTTTAGAGACCGCAAATAAAGAACATGAAACATTAAAAACACTATGACAAATATCCAACAAGCCCTTTATTCAAAACCCAGTGTTCATTTCGGAGCCAAGGGTACACAAGAGCCTCACAGTCTGCTGTTGGGTCCACTTCATTCTTGTGGTACACTCCTGAAGGACAGACTACCTCTTTTCAAACCAGCCAACAAAGTGCTTTTAAAAGAGGCAAAGGACAGGGCAGAATTGCAGCCTCTAGAGGTTCTGCTGCCCCCTTCAACAAATGACGTTCTAGTTCAGGTCCCCTTCCCATGCTTCCCCAGTAGGGGGGGGTCGCATAACTCTTTTCCCCCATGCGTGGGAGGGCATATCATCGAAACAGTGGGTGTTAACAACAGTGGCCAAGGGATATTCAATGGAGTTCCTGGAAAGACCTTGCCACCATCCTCCAAGATCAAGGAGAATATCTCAAGAGCATCACCTCATTTTACAAGAAGAAATACAAACACTACTACAGAAGGGAGCGATAGAGCTAGTTTACAACGGTATTTATTTAATATACTTCCTTGTCCCAAAAATGAATCTAACCATGCACCATGTCTTAGACCTGCATCCTGCAAACACATATGTCAAGTCACAAAATTTCAGGATGACAATGCTGCAGGATGTAATCCCTCTACTAAAACAAGGGGATTACATGACAACGTTGGACATACAAGATGCATACTTTCATATTTCAATGTTGCCAGCTCACACAAAATACCTAAGGTTAAAAATGGGAAAATCAGACTACCAATTCAAGGTGTTACCCTTTGGAATAGCCTCAGCACCAAGAGTATTTTCAAAAGTACTTGTGGTAGTAGCAGCGCACATGCACCAACAATCCATTCCAGTGTACCCTTACTCAGACGACTGGATAATAACAGAGGACCCTCCTCATGTATGCCTACAAAACACTCAGCAGACAGTCAATCTACTTTTTTAATTAGGCTTCTCAACCAATGAGAAAAAATCCAGTCTCTTACCCAGTCAAGTAAAACAATTTCTAGGGGCACTGATTCGAAAACAAGACGTCCTAGTCTTCCCCGCCAATGAGTGGGTCCAAAACATGCTGTTTCAAATTCCACAGTAGGTCGTTAATCAACCGTACAAAAGAGCATACACCTTCTGCGAATAATGGCTTCCTGTATTTACCTTGTGCCACACGCCGTTTGCAAATGCGTACTATGCAAGAGTGCTTGGCGAAACAATGGTTGCAAGCAAGCGGTCTATGGGACGATCTCGTGGTTGTTTCACATCCCCTCGTTCTAGCACTGCAGTGGTGGGCAAAAGAGAACCTTTTGAAGGGCAAGCCTTTCGCGACCCCTGCAGTGGAGGCCACTGTTGCAACAAATGCATCCCTATCAGAGTGGGCAACACATGTTCTCCATCAAACCGCGCACAGGGTGTGGACACAAGCATTGGCAGAGATGCATATCAACCTTTGAGAAATGGTAACGATGTTCAAAGCTCTTCAAGCTTTCAAAAAACAGCTGTTAGGGAAACCAGTCCTCATGCTGACAGACAGCACCACATTCATGTTCTACATAAATAAGCAGGGAGGGACACACTCTCCAGGGCTGTCCAAACTAGGACAGAACCTTTGGTTACGGGCTCTGAAACACAACATGTTTCTCCTATTGCACCATGTTCCAGGGGAACACAATTCTCTGGCAGACGTGCTAAGCAGAAGCATAGAACTACCATCAGAACATGAGTGGTAATTTCATGCAGACGTCCTACACAGCATGTTCACAAACTGGGGTTTTCTAGACATTGATCTCTTTGCGACCAAAGAGCACACAATGCCAAGACTACACATCCAGGTATCCCCAGACAGAATTCAAAGGTAACGCACTGTTAATGAACTGATCAGGGAAATTTGTGTACACTTTTACCCCAACTCCTCTTCTCAACAGGATAGTCCACAAACTGCGCAGGAACAAGTCAACATGATCCTGATAGCTCCTATGTGGGCACGTCAAACATGGTATTCACACCTGTTGAAAATGTCTCTCTGCCCTCCGATGAAACTGCCATGCCCTTTCAAAATGTTACAGAATCAGGGGACAACACTCCATCCATGCCCTCAAACACTGAACTTGGCAGCCTGGCTCCTGAGGTAATAGAATTTGGTCACTTAAATCTAGACCAAAGATGTATGGATATCTTAAAGGAAGCACGCAAACCTAACACAAGGCACTGCTATTTCAACAAATGGAAATGCTTTGTCTTTTGGTGCAAAACTCACAACATCAACCCTATTGACTGTTCACCTTCTCATAAAGTACCCTATTTACTATATCTTTTAGACTCAGTGTTAGTCTTTAATTCACTGCAAGTGCACCTAGCAGCACTTTCAGCTTAGACCACTTCGCAGAGTAAAATATTGTGGTGAAAAGTGCCCATAGCTAAAGCCTTCATGGAAGGGGAAAAAAGATTATACCCATCAATTTCAAATCCAACTCCTGGATGGGACTTCAATGTTGTTCTTACAAAGCTCACGGGTGCCTCCTTCGACTCAATGCTTAAAGCCAGTCTTAAACATCTCCCTTACAAGACTGCTTTTCTGGTTGCCATTACATCTTTAAGTAGGGTGAGTGAATTACAAGCTCGCGCAGTTCAAGATCCATTTGTAATAGGTCACAAGAACAATGTAGTATTACGTACACATCCACTTGTTCACCTAAATGTATTTCTACGTTCCATGGTAACCAGTCTCTAGAACTTCCTGCTTTGTTTCAAAACCCAAAGAATTCAGCAGAAAAGAGCCTCTAGACACTGGATATCAGAAGTGCTGCCATGTACTGCATACAAAAGACAAGGCCACTAAGAAAAACAGACTGTTTCTTTGTGTCTGTTACCACAGGAAGAGAAGGGGACCCTGTCTCTAAGTCGACTATTTCAAAATGGATTGTCAGATGCATCGAATTGTGCTACACATTAGCAAGAGAACCTTACCTTTCACGCCCAGAGCACACTCAACTCAGGGCACAGGGGCTACTCTAGGTTGTATTGCCAATGTACCTTTAGATGCAATGCAGCTACTTGGAGTTCTAGTCACACCTTCACACAGCATTACTGCTTAGATACACATTCACAAGCTGACACACAAGTGGGTCAGGCGGTGTTAAAACATTTTTTTGCCACTGTACCTTCTAACAGCCCACCACCTTCTCCCGGTACTCCTCGCTAATCTATGCAAAGCATGCGATTCTAAGCAGATCGACAAGCCTTACAAAGCAGACATTCCTTACCGTAATCGTATTTCTGATGCTTGTATCTGCTTAGATTCACATGCGCCCACCATTCCTTCACTTTTGAGTTGAAGATACATAGACAACTAACACCTTTGTTTACTTCCTTTACTCCACATACATTTCATGCTACCTCACATCAGAAACAAAACAATCAGAGGTACCTCGACGAGTGAAGGACCATGGGTACAGTACACGTCACACTAGGGATAGTGTTACAAACATGCCCGGTCGATGTCCCTTTTCAAACTTTTGTGAAAAAAAACTATGCAATGCCCAGCACCTACCAATAGATGTTGGCTAAGCAGATACAAGCATCAGAATTACGATTATGGTAAATAATGTATGATATATATATATATATATATATATATATACCAGTAGGTTCACTTACAGTGCATCAATCAATACGTAATCAGGTAAGTAATCAAATGCACATTAAAATTAATAGAACCAGTACTATCCCAATTCCTTTTCACTTAAGAAATCCAGCCCTAAGATATATGGGGCCAAGTGCCCAAAAGTCACAGATTCCAATACATGTTTCAACCATGGAAGGTAGTCTCTAAAAGGATGCAATAGGCTTGTGTTTGTTGATTTCAAACACTTCCGAACTATTTAAAAGTGAAATATATTTGTCCTAGAGTTGCAGGTTCGAGTGCTTCTTCTGGTTGGCTCCAACTGCAAGATGCAATACCAGAAATTTGAATAATGTAGACTGTCGCAGTGCAGATCCCTCCAGGGCACTTCACAGGATGGATGAAGATGAGTTTCAGCGACAGTCACCACTTGCAGGCAGCGACAGGTGATCTTCCAGGCACGACCATAGAAGCAGCTCCAGCTTAGCCTCCTTTGATGCTAGATGCTAAAGCTTTCGGATAAGGCGACGTGTGGCACAAGCTGGAGACCACCAAAGTTTCAGGTTTGAATGTGGAACGGCAATGTAGCCTACGAGGGAGCTGGTCAGTCCAGGGAGTATTTGAGGAACACTTCTGAAGGCTGTTACGGCATACAACCTCGAGTAGGCATCGAGATTAGTTGGTCTCACTAGACCAAGACCAACGGCTGAAGCACCGACAAGGGTCTTCTAAAATCTTGCAAAGGAGCAGGACTTCACTGGTCGGTCACTGGAGAGGATGCTGGTTCACTGCAGAAATCGTCCCCAGGTCAACAGCGAGCTGCTCGTCATCATAGGATTCTTAACTCCCACACAGATCTGAAGAATGGCTGAAGAAATCCTCCTCTTAACCAGAATTGGAGCTGGAAGCAAGTCCAAACCCATCAATGGAAAGGATGTACCACGTTCAAACAGCTAATAGTTGTCCAATCAGTGAAAAATACTGGTTTCACATCTGCCCAGCAGCACACTCTCTGGCACCAAAGGATGTGAACTGGGCCCAGACAGTCCCAGTCCCCTCCCTTGGCTCACACACAAAGGCTCAATAGTCTGCAATAGCAGCAGCTTTCCCGGGCAAGTGCATGACCTTATGTGAGATTTCCTAACCTGAGAAGGTAGGAAGAAGGCCAAACTACAACACCGCCAAAGAACAGTTGAAAAACCTTGTGGCACAGCCATCTTTGGGTGTTAGACGCCTTTAGTAGCCATTTGCGGTAACAGCGCATGTTCACAAGTAAAATAAATCAAAAACAGTAAAAATGGAACTGCTGCCACCAGCTTGTCAAGCACATATAAAAAAGTAACCAAAAACCCATAATAATAGGTTAAGGGGATACAAGGAATCTCCAGTGCGCTGTATGGTGATGTGTTCAGTTGATAAACAGGTGTCCAAAAGGGAAACATAGTTTCTCAGTACTGACAGTCTTAGGAACTAGTCAGTTTCGTCATAACAATTAGTGCAAGGTTAAGTGAGGTTGAAGGCTTTACTTTCCTTAAAAAAAGACAGATTAAAAAATGAGCAAAAAGAACAGTGTTTTTACAACAAACTACCATGATTTTTCCTGACCGCGAACACCGGTAGCGTTAAATCACAGGAGCCATGTTTTTTAAGATGGCATCTGAGCCCCTTCTGTAAAAACAGGTCCCGGTCTTTTTTTTTTTTTGTTGCCATTTCTTTGTGGAAAGGTCCTTTTAGAGTTATGCTCTGCCCGTCAAACCAGGTTTGGTTCCTTTGTTCATTCACCTTTGGCGGGCTTCAGGAGTGAAGACCACCTCTAGCGCCCGAGTGTCTGGGGTGGGCAGGAAGTGAGGGAGGTGCCCGAAACTCCCTGTGCTTAGTCTTCTGGGAGACCCAAATGCATTCTGTGGTGATTGGCTGGCTGACTGTCCGGCAAGGACAGCCACCCTGCTGGGCAAGTGACAGCTAGGCTGGAATGAATAGGAGAGGACTGAATAAAAGGCTGGTCTCTTGACCTGGAAGGCAGAGTCGACCACTGGAACGAAAGAACCGAAGACGAGCTTGAAGAAGACAGCTGCTGCAACTCCTGGACCGTTGGTTTGCCCGGTGAAGCCCTGCTACAGGTCTGAATCTCAAAGTTCACCTCGACAGAGAGGCCCCTTCAAGGACGACTTCTCCCTTTGAGTTGGTGGGGCCAAACATCTCGACAGTAAGCCACCTGGACACCTTATCTCGGAGCTGGTTGAATTTCCACAGAGTGCTGCAGGAAACCGTATAACTAGGGAGAGGGACACCAGTTTGTTTGCTTTACTCACAGGAACCGAAATCAAAGTTTGCCAAGTGCCAGCCTTTGACTGTCTCAGTGCAATGCAGGAGTCCCCCGAAGTCCTCCCTCTTGTCCCCACGACTGAGGCCTAGGAACAGCGAGATCTGCAGGAACTGCCAGGAACAAAAGTATTCGGCTGCAATTCGGCTGCATCTTTTTCTTCATTTGTAAGGTACTGTGAAATGAGACTGAGAGTACTTACCTCTCACAGTGAAAGTGCTTGAAACTTTTGCAACTCGCAGGCCTAATCAGCTTGTGACCCAACATATGATTCTTCTTTTAACAAACGACTTCTGAGAACTTTGGCAGAGACATTTCTGTTTTCTTACCAGAACTGCTTTATCGTATCCAAGACTTTAACCCATTGACTTTGGCCTAGCCTATTGAATTGAATTGATTCTTCTGGTGAACTCAAAATATCTGCACTATATAAGAAATAATGTATTCTTTTGATGTCTGATAACCTATGCCTTTTTGCTCCTCCTTCAAAGTATTCTGAATGCCTCAGAAACTTAGTGTGTACAGTACTGAAGTATATTTGTGTGTGATATTTAACTGCCTCCTTCTAGTGAATCTTTTATAACTGACAGTTAAATAAATTAATAAGGATTTAACAAAGAAACCTTGAGTGTAAGAGTTAAGTTGAACACCTGTTCTTTGTAACATCATTACTGCTCACATTCCCCTCTTGAGATAAGCCTGGCTGCTCAGCTACGCTACCAGAAACTGTGTAGTACAGACTTATACCAAAGGTTGGTTTTGCTTACACCTGTAGTCCTAGTTGTGTGTAGTGGTCCCAAAGGGTACTACATACACATTCTGCCTAACACTGGTGGCAGGCGGTGAGGATACATTGTAGAGTTGTTACATTGAGAGTTCTGCTTTATTTTTGTTCAAATAGTAACCTTCAAAAGGCTAAGCAATTTTAACATGCCCGATATAGATAACTTCAGACAGGAAGCCCTGATCATTCTAACAGTAGATCAACTGAAGGATATTTGTTAAGGACAGGTTAAAGGAAAGAAAAATGAATTAATTGAAATATTGTTGAATTATCAAATTCTGAGAAGTAGGACTGTCACCCCTACTCCTTCAGCAAATGTGGAAAATGATGAGGATGATAATGATGTAGAATATAACTCTAATGTTATTGAAGGGTCAGAAGAGTCAGAGGATTCTCAGGATTTGAGCCCCTCTGCACCTCAACAAGCTCTTAGGCCTCAACCTTTAGCCACAGGGACCTTACCAGGTCCAGTACTGAGTCCAGAATTTGTTGCTCTTGAAAAAATGAGACTTGAGTTAGAGTTCACAAGGCTCCAATTGCAAACTGAAAGTAAACATCAAGAAATCAAACTCAGAGAAATGGAAATGCAACATGCTCTTGAAATGAAGAAATTGTCTCTTGAAAATGTTTCTATCCCAGAGTCTTCTAGGTCTTCCAGCCCGAGGTATCACATGCCTAAAGAAGCTGTGAGTATGCATGAGTTGAAACTTGATATTTTGGATTGGTTGAGTGCTTTTGAATATAACTATGGCACTCAGGGTTTCACAGGGAATCAGTTGATTCCTTGGCTTCTGTCTAGGCTCCCCTAGGTTGCAACTGATGCTGTAATGGAGGTGGGGGAATTTGAAAGATTGGCTTTGATAGCTAGATTTGGAAAAACTCCTTCCCAGTACCTTAGGAGGTTTAGGGCCCTCAAAAAGACTGATGTTACCCCTTGGGCTACCTGGGTGTGTGAATGTTTGAAAAACTTAGATGGTTGGGTTAAGGGTTACAGAGTGAACTCTTTTGAAGGAATGAGAAATCTGTTTTTGTTAGAATCTATTTTTGATGCCTGCTCTCCTGAGCTGAGACAGCATTTGGGCGACTCAAATGAGATTGACCCCAAAAAGTTAGCAAGAGCAGCTGGCCAACAGGGCCACTCATAAGGATTCTGGGGCACTCATAAAAAGGATGATGGGAAGCAGCACAAAGGTGAGAACAAAGATATCTCTAATTCCAACCAACCAGAAAAGGCCCCCAAACCACATAAGGGTAGATCCCCTGGGAAACCTGGTAGATCTAGTGAATCCTCTGGTGCCCAACGAGAGGGAGGTCAGCAGAAACCCCCATTCCAGAGAGCATTTGGTAAATGCTATGTCTGTTGGTCTGTAGACCATCTGAAAGTAGATCCCAGATGCCAGGGTAAACCTGCAGGGGTCAGCACTGTCTCCTTAGCCTTCATCCCTGAGGAAGAAGTACAAATGGCTAGTGCTCGCTTTCACCTATTGGCTGGAGAACCCTTGGGTGTTCAAGAAAATGTATCCTTAGAGCCCCTGGGTCTGGGTAAGAAACATAATATGGATGTGTATAACTCCATTCCAGATAACTCCAAAGGGTATTATATGGACAGTGTTCTTGTAAATGGCCAGGACACCCCTGCCATGAGAGACACTGGGGCCGGCAGAACAGTTGTGGATGAAAGCTTTTTTAAGCCTGCGGATGTTGCTAAGGCACCCAAAGTTCCCACTAGATTTGCCGGAGGCCCTGTCCAATTGGTTCCGGTCCAATTCTACCAGCTCTCATTCAGTGTAACCATATGACAGTGAGGATTCCTGTCAGTATTCAGAGTGAGGTGCCTGGGAGAGTCCTGTTGGGGATTGACTTAAAGACTCTAGGAGTAGTGTCCAGTACCCCTAGGCCTCCCAGTAAGAGTAAACAGAACCAAACCAAACTGGCTAGAGAGGCAACATTAAGAGACCACTCTGAGCCTGTGGGACCCTCTACACTACAGAGACCCCCACAATAAGCCCTTGTGTTAGTAAATTGACCTCTAACCAAGGCAAATCTGAGGCTAGAATAGTAGGGAAACAGGGGCCCCAATCAAGCTCCATCATTGCCCATCCAGTTGTAAAGTCTCTGACACAACCTGCTTCGGAGGAAGAGGTGGATAGACAAATTGGAACCCTCTATAGGCCTGTGAGAACTGGTAATTCTCAAAGCTGGTGGAAAACCAGGAAAGATAAGTCTAAGGCTAAACACCTTAAGACTGTTGGATCTTCTACTGAAGACTCCAGTATAAATCCTAGTGTTAGGAGGGAAACCTCTAAACCAGGTAAAGCCAGATCTCAGAGGAAGTGGAAGCGTGTACCTTGTTTGACCACAGCCCCTCCAGCCAAGATACCCGAGACCCAACCTGCTCTTGTAAGAGTGGTGGTGAGGAACCATGGAGGCCCCTCTAGGTCTAAGGGATTCCTTTCTAAGGGCCCCTTAAAAAGCCTATTGTAGGTTCAGAGGTTGTCACAACTTCTGAGGGACTGTTAGATCAGATCCCCTATACCTTAAATAAGAAAGATGTGCCAAACAAGGTTTGTAGGTCATATAGCTTGCAAATGAAAACACCTGATAAAAAGTGCCATAGCAAGGGTTACACAAGGTTGCTGGTGTACTCAGCAGGCCATTTAACCGGCTTGCAACAGGAGATCCATCCTGGTGGGGATTAGATCCTCCTGTCGCTTAGTCTGGGGGCAGGGGGCGAGTGTTAGGGAGAATTCTCATAAATGTGCCAATTCCTCCCACGTTAGAGTCCGCCAGCTCTTTTGCTAAACTTTGGGACTTGGAACTTTTTAAATCAATGTGTTTTACTCTTGTGTTTTCTTTGGTTATGGAGTCTAACCAACTCCGTAGGCATCATCTTTTCATTTGTGTCACACAGCACCTTCTGTGCGGTTGCACAGGGGAAACCTTTTCAGGCTTTCCCAAGGGTTAAATACCTTCTCTGGGATAAACTACTGTTTCCCAGAGTAAGTAAAGTGAAATTGACTTTACTAGTCTCTTTAAATTCCTAGACCCAGCACACCCTATCCAATAAAGTGCTGGAGGGGTTACTTAGTATCCCGTGTCTAAATATTCATGTAGCAGTAAAATGCTACCCTTTCCCCTTCCAAATGGCTGGGGGCAGTGGTTTTACAACGAACTACCATGATTTTTCCCGACCGCAAACACCTGTAGCGTTAAATCGCGGGAGCCATGTTTTTCAAGATGGCGTCTGAGCCTCCTCTGTAAAAACAGGTCCCGGTCTTCTTTTTTCGCCATTTCTTTGCGGAAAGTTCCTTCTAGAGTTTTGCTCTGCGCGCCAAACCAGGTTTCGTTCCTTTGTTCATTTGCCTTTGGCGGGCTTCAAGAGTGAAGACCGCCTCTAGCGCCCGAGTGTCTGGGGTGGGCAGGAAGTGAGGGAGGTGCCCGAAACTCCCTGTGCTTAGTCTCCTAGGAGACCCAAATGCACTCTGTGGTGATTGGCTGGCTGACTGTCCAGCAAGGACAGCCACCCTGCTGGGTGAGTGACAGCTAGGCTGGAATGAATGGGAGAGAACTGAATAAAAGGCGAGTCTCTTGGCTTGGAAGGCAGAGTCGACCACTGGAACGAAAGAACCGTAGACGAGCTTGAAGAGGACGGCTGCTACAACTCCTGGACCGTTGGTTTGCCCGGTGAAGCCCTGCTGCAGGTCCGAATCGCCAAGTTCACCTTGACAGAGAAGCCCTTTCAAGGACGACTTCTCCCTTTAAGTTGGTGGGACCAATCAACTCGACAGTAAGCAACCTGGACACCTTATCTCTGAGCTGGTTGAATTTCCTCAGAGTGCTGCAGGAAACCGTATAACCAGGGAAAGGGACACCAGTTTGTGTGCTTTACTCACAGGAACCGAAATCGAAGTTTGCCAAGCGCCAGCCTTTGACTGTCCCAGTACAGTGCAGGAGTCCCCCAACGTCCTCCCTCTTGTCCCCACAACTAAGGCCCAGGAACAGCGAGATCTGCAGGAACTGCCAGGAACAGAAGTCTTCAGCTGCATCTTTTTCTTCATTTGTAAGGTACTGTGAAATGAGACTGAGAGTACTTACCTCTCACTGTGAAAGTGCTTTAAACTTTTGCAACTCGCAGGCCTAATCAGCTTGTGACCCAACATATGATTCTTCTTTTTACAAACTACTTCTGAGAACTTTGGCAGAGACTTTTCTGTTTACTTACCAGACCTGCTTTATCCTATCCAAGACTTTAGCCCATTGACTTTGGCCTAACCTATTGAATTGAATTGACTCTTCTGGTGAACTCAAAATATCTGCACTGTCTAAGAAATAATTGTATTCTTTTGATGTCTGATAACCTATGCCTTTTTGGTCCTCCTTCAAAGTATTCTGAATGCCTCAGAAACTTAGAGTGTACAGTACTGAAGTATATTTCTGTATGATATTTAACTGCCTCCTTCTAGTGAATGTTTTATAACTGACAGTTCAATAAATTAATAAGTATTTAACAAAGAAACCTTGAATGTAAGAGTTTATTTGAACACCTGTAATTGTAGACCTCTGTGTAACATCATTACTGCTCACATTCCCCTATTCACATAAGCCTGGTTGCTCAGCTCCGCTACCAGAAACTGTGTAGTACAGACTTATACCAAAGGCTAGTTTTGCTTACACCTCTAGCCTAGTTGTGTGTAGTGGTCCCAAAGGGTATAGCATACAAACTCTGCCTAACACACTGACTGCTCCAAGATTCCCGCCACGTTCTGCTATTTTGACTAAATTGGAGGCTCTTGTTTGTGAATGTAAAGACCAGATATACTAGTTGATCTCTCATTCATTCTGCTGGGTCACACTCAGGCAACCAATCACTCAGAAGGGCATTCAGCAGTCAGTCAGCCAATCAGGCATACAGTGCATTCAGAACATCCTACTCCCTCTCAGACACTCACAACAAGGAATGTGGATTGGGACAAGTACCCAGACATTCACCACTACACACTGCATTCATACCAGTTTTGGGCAGGGCTGTCTCAGTCATTGTACTTCATACTAGAAACCAGACATCCACAACAAGAAGTGCATATTGGTCACACACTCCATTCACCCAGGTCCCACCCACAGGGTGTACCCACAACATACAGTCACTTGGAAGGCTTCAGCCAGTCTGGCTTGGACCTCACAACAACACCATATATGGAACTTCCACCTAACAGCCAGTCAGCGGGAAGGGACAGAGTCAGGGCTTGCCAGGACTTTGGGAAAACAAGGTAACAGGCAATAGAAAGCAAGAGACCACAGGGGCCATCTTGTTTCCTATCAGGAATCAACTGATTCCAATGGCAGGGCCTGGGTATCCCAAAATGGAGGATAGTCACAGCACCTGTCAAATTTAGCATGGAGCTGCCACCAGCCCATACCCTGTTCTGAGGTGCACACAAACATACTAGGGCACAGGGTTGTACCCCCACCCATGGGTGCCATAAGGGTATCCCATGGGTCTGTACACCAAACCAAAAACAGGAATAGCTGCACTGCCAGGAGTCCCACATGGACTCCTGGGCAGAAAATAATACAGACCACAAATGAAAAAGGACTACAGGACAAGGACTGGGAGGCCCCATCCCTCCAATGCATTTCCAGCATCACAGTGACCACAGGGATAAATGGGATTTTTGGGTTGGCCAGTCTTATTTAGGCAGATGGAGGGGAAGGCCAACTAGGGCAGGTTAAAATAAAACGGGACACAACAATCCCTAACCCATCATCCTGGCATACTCAGTCATGCTGTAAATCTATGAGACACTTAGCCCAACGCCTGTCACAAAAGTTCAGGACAACATAATCACAAAACCAGGTGTTTCTCCCTACAACCTACCTACGCCAATCTGAATGCCATAATAACTGCTGTCAGGTTTATTAATGTGCCCCCTGCCTGTTTAGTGTGGCCTTATTAATCCAGGCCTCGTGCACTCCACTACTCCATTATGCAAGTCTTAGAACATTGGTCGGACCCATTGATTAATTGATTTGCCCCCTCAAATGAACTCCAGATGGCTGCCAAAGGGTTTGTACTCCATTAAACCCATTGATCCATACCCTTGTACCACTTGCGTGATAACACCTTCTTCGGGATGGTCTTCGTGCAGTATAAAACTTCCATTTATCTAAGTTTAATAAAGGCATTTCATAATTTGCCAAGCACTTTCTACCACTTTGCTTGCCAAGCCTATCCGTTTGCCAGCACAGCAATTTGAAAGATCTCACCTTCTGCTTCTGTGGTGAGGGGTTTTACATAGTATGGAGCTTCTTTGTGGTTCTCAAATGGTACCCAGTGGTATGGAAATGGTGGTGTCTTTTTTTCTTCATGTAGTGTCTTTTGCAAGAGTAAACCCGGAGGAGGGCATATGCCACGTTGCTTTTCCCAAGATTCAGCAGCAGTTTTACGTGTGAAATGCCTTTTTTAACCTCAATGAATGGGAGTTTTATACTTCACGAAGACCATCCTGAAGAAGGTGGTACCACGCAAGTAACCACCGAAATTGATAGATATACAGGTAGTGATGGCTAGGTAAAACCTGCCACATACTACGCCATAGTAGTTAGGCTGAACCGCTATTATACTGTTCAACTAGCTGATTAGTCTTCAAAAGTATTGATTAGTTTTTATGATATATGTTTTAACTAGGTCAAAACACATAGGGTATAGGCTAATCAAGTTGAATATTCTTCACTAGGCGTTTTATCTTGTCCACTTTCCTTTTATGCTTATAAGGGGATTTAGACAGCTACCCTTTGTTAGAAAGCAGTTTTGTAAGGAATCAGAAAGTCACATTATCGGCCTGGTTTACAACAAAAAACATCACTTTATTTCTTATTCTATGCACTAATATGCAGGCGGCTCACCAGTGCTAAGTTTGGATAGCCCATGGTATAGGAAGGGTCAGTTAAACAAATTCTCTATCCTACCTTTATTTCATTTGCTCCAGTTGCACTTAAAACCTATTATACAATACTAAACACACATACAATAGCAAACTTCAGGCCGCAGATTTTTCCCTGTACTGATTACATGTTTCCCTGTACTGATTAAAGATGTCACCTCTTAAGATTGTTTTTTAACACAGCCACATTGCTGAATGCGATAGTCGCTCCCAGAAACAAATTGGGTTTGTCTGCCCACCTTTTCGTGTTGAAATATATAGATCGGGCATAACCTGTTAGGTCTTTTTCTAGGAAATTGTCGCCCCCCCCACCCCTTGGGTTTGTTAGACATCACCATGCGCCTCCTCCTGAAACAACCCACTCCCATCCACTACAGAGATGGCACAGCCAAACTCACATAGCAGCCCTGGACATTTACCCTGTTGAACCTTGTCAATATTCCCTGTCTTGTGACACATGCTTACTGTTCGTATCCATCCTGTTTTGACGGTTAAGGCCTGCTCAGCTAGCACATGCTGCCGACATTGCAGACTTCATAACCAACAAACATCTCAAAACCCTATTTATTGATGAAACTGGCTTACACACTCCTTCCTGGTCATCTTCGATGGTCTCCTACCCCACGGCTACTGTATCCAAAATACTGACCACACAGGAACAACTGGAGGTGTTGTGGCAGTCACCCATAAGTTCGATTGGCCCTGCATGGTAATTTAAAAGCTCTGCACACAGCTCCTTCAAGGCCCTGTCATGCCAATTCCCCATCTCAGACAACAAGAATACACTCCATCTTATTTACAGGCCATTCGAGGGTAGTGATAAGTAAATCAATGATCTCTCCAACATTCTCTCCTCAGCAAGGGTCCCTTACTCTAATAAAATCCTACTTTGCGATATCAACATCCCTGGCCGAGATCATGGACCTTAAACAGATCATACTGTCTCCCACACATGTCAAAGGCCACCTACTTGATATACACTTTACCTCCTCCCTGCTCGTCTCATGCACAAACATCCTCCCCAGGATTGGACTGTATATGCCGTAATCACTCTTCTATCGCACACAGAGCTGCCACACAAAGGCCAGGCTATTCGCCCTGTTATTGAGCTCTGCTTCTTCAAGAATGTCTTGCTAGACACATGAGAGGCCACCTTTGCAACATTTCCCACCACAGGGAATGCCTCAACCCTTCTGGATATCTTCAGCCACTTCACCAAAGAACTACTAGATGCCCATGCGCCCTTAAATTCTAGTCACCCCAAAATCAGCCGTCCGCACCATGGTACACACGCAAGCTCACCGCCAACAGATGCTCAATCAGATCCCTAGGAAAGAGGTGGTGCAAGGACCACGACCCATAAGATCTTTCATCCCTCAAATCCTTGTACACCCAATCCACACACGATCTCCGAAGGTGAAATCAGGTTTTTACACCTCCACCATTGAGGCAGCCTCTAAAAGGAGCAAAGCCTTATTAGAAGTAGTCAAGCACTGTGCCAAGCCTACTCCTGACCAAGAGGTGCCGGCTTCACCAGAGAAGTATGACAGAATAAATATCGTCTTCATTAACACCATTTTGGAGATCAGTGTTCTCAACGATGACTCAAAACTAGATGGAGCCCAGCAACCCAACCACCTCAACCAGGCCTTGCAATCCTGGACTGACCTCATCCCCCTCTTCCTTCTAAGGCTCTCTCATGCATCAGTCTTCTGCTTACTTGGACAACCTCCTCCCAGCCTCCCTTGTTAAAAAACTCACCAGCGAATTGTGAATGTGTCTCTGTCGTATGGGCCCTTCTCAAAAAAACCTTGCTTGACCCAATAGACCTAGCCAACTACAGACCCGTTCAAAAATGTTCAAGAGTTTTTATTGAGTTTTCAACAGCATTGGTATGCTGCCTTCCCCTATCTCCCACTCTTCCCTAACTACTACCCTTGTTCTATCAAACATTCTCTCACTCACTGCTTCACTCACACAAAGTGGTACAACTCTCTCTCACTAACAATACCTTGCCTGCACCTCTGCACCAATCTCTGCCACAAACCTCTCAGGACTGCACTCAGCCGTCCATCCTCTCTCTTGTCTTACATACAACTTTCAGGCCTCCTGTCCTCACCCATACAACTCACACTCAGCCTTCCATTCATTCCCCTTACATCTAGCTTCCCAGTCCTGGCAGCCAAATTGTGGAACGCTGTCCCCTTGACTATCAGAAACCTCCCCTCCTTCAACCTATTCAAACACAGAGCCAAATGTTGGCTAGTCACTACCAATGCCCAAGCTACATTCTAAAACGTGATGCAATAACCTATGTATGGATGTACTATTCGACAAACCATGTATCACTGCACTACTTACCTATGCATACTTCTATGCTATATTTATTGACTGTTATATAATCACTGTATGCAATTTATGTAACCATTGCTTTCAAGATATGCGCCCGGTAGCCTCCGGGCCTGGTTTGCGCTATACAAATAAATAAATACAAATACAAATATACATACTGTGCTCTTCCCAAACCCAACTCCTGCCCTCCCTCAGTGGTTGCAGCGCTCACCTGACTCTCAGGAATAAATCTGTGCCTATCCTTTCCCAAGGGGTTGTATTACACAGGTGAAAAGCTTTTTAAAAACTCCTAAGGCCTGCCTTCTTCTCAAGCAGTTTTGTTTGCATTCTCTGATGGGTTTCCAGCTGTTTATCTGGTGTTATGTGGGTCTGCAAGTTTGTTTTCCTTTTGTCATGGTAAGTTTTCTGCTTGCCGGTATGCTGCACACTGTTTGCTGTGAGGGAGATTCATAGTCCATGTAAGTTGCAGCATTTTCTATTTTCCGCTCATCTGGTGTTTTGGATCTAGAGGCCCTGTAAACGTCGAGAGAACCAGCAGTGGAAGTTATTTGGTGACAGAAATCGGCACTGTCAAATACATTCATAGCATACATAGAGGGAGTCTATTGACTGGGGCCCCCCTTTGTCTTTTTTTTATAGGTTCAAGTGCCTGAACCCATCTCACATCCTAAAATGGTTGTCGTCCCACCTATGCGGCAGACAGCAGGCCACATAGATGGGCTCATTCGTTTGGCCACTAAAATTAGATGCTTCTTGCAATCTTTAAAGTAGTAGGGGGTGATCCACTAAATCGAAAGCGGACGATAAGTATAATACCATAAGCATCTTGGTTTGACCTTCATTTATCCTTTTCTTCATATTGGACTTCAAGTACAACTGGGCATATTCAGTGCTAAAACCAGTCTTAAAGCCTGATTGCCAGTTATTAAGAATAGTATGATTCTTCAAATATTCCAACACTTGCTCATAAGTCACCCTGTCCAGTATATTAAGCAGAAATGGAGAGTTAGTTATAGGTCTATAGTTTGTTGGCACAGTAAGATCGAGACCCTGCTTTTTTAAGAGAAGGATAATCCAATCTCCTTTCAGTCGGGTGGGCACATAACCTTCCTTCAAAGGGCCATTAACAACTTTAGTAATCCTACTAATCAATAACTCTGAGCATGATATAACAGCTGTAGCTGGAAAAATATCTCCTTTATAAGATGACGGTTTGAGTTTTTTCAAAATAACCCTTAAGTCATTTTATGAAATACTCCTAAAAGTAAAAGGTGAAGCCCTGGTCTCGCCCACAACCCTAGCTCCTGACTCTTCATTTATAGCTACCCACTCTTTTGTTGACAGTAACCTTTCCTTCCGAAAGCATATAGTCAAAAAGGTGCAAACTGTATGGCTACAGATCCCAACACCCCACAAAATCAAACTCTTCTTCCTCCCACATGAGTTCCTCATAGTGGTCTACACCTTGTGGTGTCACACATCAGGGAAAAGAAACTACTGACTTTTCTGTGCTGAAGGTAGAAAGACCGGACCACGCGATGACTCATACCTTGTTTCCTCTCATAAAAAATGATTTCACAAGATCCAGGGACTCGGATGGTTCAGACACGGGTGCCAATCCTTTTATTTGAGAATTCTGCTGTACTACTAGCCAGATTAGAGAACAAAGTGACTAGGATCACTGTGGTATTTTAGCAATATTGCACTGTGAAACAACTGGAAAATACCATTTCCAGAAGCAAAGTCATAGTACACGGGGAAAGTGGCATTCCATATTAGGATGATGGTAGATGGAGCTCAAACCAATAGTATGGAGAGGTTTGATTATTGGTTTTAACATTTTCGGTGATCAGCAGATGGTCAGACCAACTAGAGGAAAAGGCCCCATGCTATGAGCCAGGCAACCAGCAGGATTTTTATGTTCAGTTCCAGTTATACTGCCATCTCGGTTGATGCTGCCACTGGCATCTTTTCAGGAGAAGGCTGGCACATGGGGCGTAACTGGGCTTGTCCCAAAACTTAGTATCTCTGTGTATGAAAATTCAGTTTTAGGTTTGCGTTTGAGGTTGTGGGAAAGAACTCAAGGCAGTAGTAGTAGGTGATCAAGACATTCTGCAAAGTTGGTGTGAAACCTCAAGGCACAGCCCACTCTTTTCTCTGTTGCCCTTATTATAAATAACTATGTATTAAATGGCCAAAACCTACCCTTGTAAATGTCATGCTTTGTACAGTCATGGAGGCCCTGGCAACCATATGCAAAACTGAATTTGCGCCTTTACAATTTGTTGTAGCCCTATTCCTGACAGAAGCACAGGGGATTAGAAGGATAATTCTGAAACAGCATAAATCCTGTAATAGTGAGAAGAGGCGAGGTTGACAGTGTTTTTTTAATTTAATTTAATTATTTAAAGCACATAACTAGCTCGAGAGCAGTGGCATGACGTACAGGGTGTGGCTAGCCAGGTTTTGGCTGGCGTCTTTTAACAATAGCGCAGTACTGTGATTTGCAGCCTGTGCGTCTATCAGCATTAGTCGTTGAGTCATCAGTCAGCTGCTTTTGAAAGTTTGTACTTGCAGTTTGCTTGTTTGAAATGTTTAGTTGCTTGATGCTTATGAATAGTATTAAGAATGCAGTCACTTATGTTTATTCCTTTTCACTTTCATCTTTCTGAAAATAAATGATATTTTAGCATTCATTGATCATGTGTTTTATTGTGTAGAACAGCTTTTAGTCCTAGGAAACAAAACAATGTTGGTTCAAATATTAGGAGGCCTCTGTCTACATCAGACAACAAATGTTTACAACGATCTCAGCTCCACCCAATACTTGTCTTCCCAAATCAGACGTTGCCAACCGTGCTGGACTTTTCGTAGGTTTTGTTAACGGAATAGTAAGTATCCAGTAAACGCACAATTGAACTGCTTGGAAGTTGGAATCACTTTTGATCGCTTCCCACCCTAACCAGCACTCTCTCTTAATTGTTCTCTATCATTTACTTTGCTGTTTTCTTTTTTCTCGGTTGCAGAGTCCAAACCCATTATTTACGTTCAGTGTAAAAACACATGACAGAATATACTACATGGTTGCACCAACGCCAGAGGCCATGAGGATATGGATGGACGTTATAGTAACTGGAGCAGAAGGTTACACGTACTTCATGATATAGCGCAGCAAAATTGTTGTTTGTGACATTTGCCAAACATTCCTACGAACCTGGTGCAGTCTTTCGAGTGAAACAACACCATTTTCTCACTGCAATATCATTTGAGAATCAATTTGAAAATAAATTGATTCTGCAGGAAGTCATTACCAAAGAACATTTCAAGGTCTGTTTGTTCCTGTGTATGTTATATAGCACCAGAAGACTAAACTCTACAACATCTAATATTTCAGTATATGAACTATTTCTGCATAGAATTCTATCTGTATTTTTTTTATCCCTTTTAACGATACGCACATATTTTTTTCCCTGATGTTGATGGAATAGTAGGTGTGTCATCAGTGTGGACTCACTGGCTAGCTGGGACCATGTACCAATGTTTCAGTGCCTTTACCTCACCGACAAGTAGATGTACAGTGTGTATTGATGTACACCATCTAAACTATGTGAGTGCCAATCAGCCAAAGTTAGGGCCAAATGGAAAAATCTTGACCAAAATAGATGAATTTTATGAAATTCATCAGCACATTCCTTTACAGCATTGAGTGGTAGGTTATAAGCCAGACAATCATTATAATAAATACACCAGCCTGTGCACAATAGCTTGAAATATATTACCCTGCACAAAAGACACAATATATCACCTCCAGACCCTGCAAGGTTGTTTTTATGCTGTGGAAGAGGGCTCACAGAGGTGTTTCTCAAGCAGCTTTTTTGAATTATTTGTGAGTTACCACCCTAGATAGGTCCCTTGGAGATGGTTAAGTCATTTAGTAATGTTTGCAAATAGGGGTTTGACCACTTTGATGGTAGAGTGGGAACATGGCACCAGTACTAACTCTTTTGCAGCTGCAGAGTTTATGAAATTAGAGGGCAAATATCTGCATCATTATTTAGCCTTAGGGCCTCATCACCAGTTTGGTATTCTTAGCAGTGCTGACCACCAAATGCATTATTGTTACTTCCTGTGTTAATGGGCCTGATTGTAGGTATTTGTTTCTTCCCTATTCTGAAGTCTCACAAGACTTTGTTGGGGAGTGGCTGCATTAGTGAAACCACAATTACTTCTAACACAATTACTGCCACCTTTTGTTTTGGTAATACCTCCATTCACAATCAGGCAATTTTCATGAGTGGTCAAACAGCCGTATTTGGCAATGCCAGTTGTTCTACCATTGCCACTACACTCATAGTTGGTACTTTATTGAAAATCTGCCTTAGCACAACTTACTGGCGAGCCTTGATTTTTTAATTTATATTTTTCCTAAGTAGAGTTGTTCAATTGTTAATATGTTTAGGGAAGGGCTGCACTGCGGGTCCTGTTTCTGAGGCTGATCAGAAAGCTTACACAATGAGTTTCACAAAAAGACGGAATGCCCTAAACCTTGTGCAAGGTGTAAAGCATTCCGTCCTTTTGTGAAATACACTCATAGTTGGGCCTGCAGTGATTTTTTAAAATCAAATCAAACATCTTTATTGTTCATGGACTTTCACATGCAGCCACAAGAGGAATACTCAATAAAGAATAACACCTTAAAAAATGTCATTAGCTGGTCCCTTTTACTCTTAAAATAAGGTTAAAAAATGTCTTGGGGACATAAAGTATCAGTTAAAGCGCAATACCATATAGCCAGAGTATCTATATTTGTGTGAATACCTTTTTTTTTTAATAGGAATAGCAACTTTAAAAAAAATGACTTCCCTTCATTTATCATTGATGGATAAAGGAGAACGTGAAGAATATCCCGAACAGTAATGTGACTAGAGGACAGATTCCTTTGTTATGAGCAGGACTGATCCACACTCCTTCTCTAGCGGAGATTCAAAGATCATCTAATTTAAATGAAAGGTAAACACAGTTTATGGGCATTTAGTTCACAAGAATATCTCTGAGTATAGAACTGGAATTGATGTTGACAGTCTTATCTGCAGCACGTTACTTTCTGCATTTTCAACGGCTTGTATTGTGTTTGCTGGGCAGTTCTTAATTCCATGTAACAGGGACGGAGGCACTGTATCCCATATGCCTTTTCCAGAGACTTCTGGCTCCAGGTGCATGATTGAAAACATTTCTTCATACCTGCAATAGTTGCAACTTCTTACAAAGTGGTTGCCCTTAGAAGAACATTTCTAAGTATGCTGTTGTCACATTTATCTACTAAGGCGCAATGCTCCTTCAATAGTTCCAAACATTCATAGTTATTTGACCACAGGCACCTCGTACTCGTTCAAGGTTGAGAGACAATTACCTCTGCTATTGAGGCATTTATCTTCCAATCATTGACGGGACGATAGTCGCCAGGGCTGGAGCCAGCAAAGTTCTGTTTTCAAGCACTGGAGAAAGTTAACAAGCTGTGCCTGTACTTTGGATGAGCTGCTACAAAGAGGGAGAAAAGCAGGGATGCAATTGTACATCTCTGTTTGGAGGTTGAGTCTTCTGACATTTTTGTTCATCTTATCCTTTCAGGGAAGAGTTTTTCATTGGTTTGTCCAGCACCGGACAAAAGGTGTTTGCGTTAAAACTCTTAACATGTGGGGGATTCATAGGTCTTTCTTTTCTTTGAGGATCATCAGTGGCATGGGCCTCTCACTGCATGATTATCCCATGTTATTTGTATACAAATGGATAGGGTTGAATAAATATCTTTTTTCATCATGTTATAAGCAACCAAGAGCTCAGTATCCGATTCTTTCCAAAAAATAATTTGGAGCACAAGCCCGTTTCTTGCTAGCACCAACATGTTAAAGACAAACATCTTGGACACGTTATAAAGATATTGTATGCATTCAAAATCATCAAACTATGAATGAGCTACTGATCAGCAGCAAAGAAGTGGTTACTATGTAAAGAATGTCTTACAATTTACTACCTGCAGACACTTATGTTATTCATGCAGCACGAATCTGCATACTGTTACCCATATTTGAAGCACAATGAAGTGTTATAATATGTCACAAATGACAGAGTTAGACAGTAGAGTTCAATCTACAACCAAGGTATTTCTGAATTTGAATGTTATGCCTTAATCATGCAATCACAACAAATGCTGCCCTGTCTCCTTTCCTCTGCATTTCTTCAAAGGTATGCCATGAAAATGTATACCTGTTCTAGAATTCTTATCACTGCACACTTGTTTAACATATGATTTCTTGTATTTCCATAAGTTCCACATATGATACATTTGTCTGTTTTTTTATCATTCCCATTCGCATGGCATACATATACTTGTCATTTCTTCTTTGCTATTAAACTCCCACCTTCACATGTTCTAAGCAGTAAATAGGTATTTGGACCCTCCAGCCAACAAGCCGTCCTTACTGGTAACTATTCAACTAGATAATATCCCAAAATTGTGCTTGTTTCATAGATTTCACAATTTATACCAAAAAAGGTTGCTTGATTATAACCAAAGTGTTCTGTGTATATCATTACTCACTTAATTTAGAATTCATATCATTTCAATGCGTTTATAACTCATCATGTTTTTCATCATAGAATCAATTCATATTTTCATTCAATGTCCAATTCCTCAATATTACGCCATATTTGATTACAATGATTATCCTGCAGTCTTGTCCATACTGTTTATTTCATAATCCATCTACAGTTCACCAACTATTAATTATGTTTCAAAACACTTTCCAATTTCATGCATATTTTTCTTTTGTATTGTATTTGCATACACTTTCCAATTCTGTTAAACTAGAATATTCATTATTTTGTTTCAAAAACACTGTCCAATTTCTTACATATTTATTCTTTTGTGTTTTATTTCCATACAATTTCCAATTCTGTCAAACTATTCTACTGCCTTGTGGCAGCACTTGTTTCGCTTAGTGCTCACTTTTATCTCGTGGTCACCTGTGAGCTTCTTCAAGGCCTTATTTCTCATCCAACACCAATCAATGTCCTTTCATATTTAATAACATATCAAATAGTTGACCCAACATAATCACGAGAAAAAGAAATTAACAGAAAGAGAAATTACACGAATTAGAGAATTAATTGAACTTAATTGATCTCAGAGTGTTCACAAATCTTCACTTCATTATTTAGTTAATCTAATCAGTGAAAAGTGGATTTCAAATGCACTACTCAGGCTGTCTTTTGCAAACCCTCCCAACAAAAAAACATATTGTAATAAGAAAAAACACAACATGTGTATTCCAAACATTAGTTCAAAAAGTATCATTTTCTTTTTCGCAAACCAAATGAATGTTCTAACTACTTAAATACATATGAATTTGAATGGCCTAGCTGAATTTGAATCCTGTGTTTTTCTCATGTGGGAGATACTTTCTACTATCTATCTACATCAAATTCCCAAAATATTTCTATCCTTTGTTATGCAGAATAAACTGCAAATTCAAAAGGAAAGGTATGATTGGGCATATCATATATGTTTCTGTGTTCCAAATCACTATAATTCTCTCAATTGTCCGTGCAAGTTTATTCTTACCTTATCTTTTACATTCATGGATTTCTCCTCAAAAATAGTATTTTTCCTATGTAAGGTAAACTATTCTTATTTCATGCTCTGCAAGGATAAAAGCACAAGTCACATGCTTAATAATACACCACTCGTTTTACCAAAGAAATGCATGTACAGGTGTATTCTAATGCTGCCTACCTGCATCAGCCGTGTCTTGATAGAAACATGGCATTCAGAGTTACAAGATCAAAGGGCGCCATTTTGAATCTCCATTTATAGCATGCTGGTCATCATAAAAAGGGCTTTTGCCCAACTCTATCTATCTCAAGCACCATATTTGAATGCAATTGGTGTTCATTAAGATAGATAGACTAGCACCAACACCTTATAATATGGAATTTATTTCTTCATTCCTAGCTCCATATTTATTAACATTCTGAATGATATGCCTGTTACTACTAGCCCTGACCATTATTATCGCCGAATCCATTTATTTATTTATCAATTTACTTTATGGAATATTTTATAAGAAACTTATCTTTTTCAAAGACCTATGCTGATCCACATTCTTACATCAATTAAACTTCTCATTAAATCTTATCACACCTAACTTAATTGTCAGACAGGTATGCTGGGGTAATGCATTTGATCGCCCTACATCATTATTTTCATATGCTTCATCATTCCAAATTGCAAGGGATTGGTACCTACAATGAATATTTATATTTGATTTTAATATCTCTATATTATTGTACATTAGCCCAAAAATGAATGAAGGTCATGGTCTATGTTCAAACCTTTTGATGTACTTCAAAAGAAAAATATTATTTTGGCTTCTTGTTCTCTTAAACTTTTTTCTTTGTCTCCTCCTCGATTATCACTCAAAATTCTCCTAATCCCACAGAAGCGAATCCACTGCACAGTGTCTACTCTATGCTCAGAAATCCAATGCTGCGATAAGGGGCATCTAACTTCTTCAATTTTCACGTCTCTGATATCTTCATATATTCATAGTTTCAAGGATCTTTTCGTACTCCCAATGTATACTTTACCACAAATACAGGTTATGCTACATGGCAACTTTTGCAATGAATACATACATTTATTTCATGTGTTTACTGTAATTATCAGAGAAGCATCTACGCTCTTCCTTGCTGATAACGTGCATTTAGCCAGTCCACAAGGTTTATCACACATGTTCCTGGTCGTACCAAACAACATGTATTTTTATCACTTGGAATCCTTCCATGTTTCAAACACATTCTCCCCTTAAAGCGATATGCAACACATCCATGATCTCCACCTTCCATTCTTGGGTACCAACATGCATTTGACCCAAACGAAAATGATGTGTGTGTGGGAAGTACTCTGGATACCTCTTTTTGCATAGTTATATTAGCCATTCTCAGTGGAGCATTACAAGTACAGAAGCCAATGACAGATAAGTCTATGAGGACAATCTATTTATCTTATATCACACTAAGGTTTTGTATTTAAACACAATATTTAGTGTGTCGAAATATATCCCTTATACCATCTTTACCTTCTTCCTCTTAGTCAATGCACGAGGATGCTGGCCATCAAGAATAAAACATGGCTTTTGTGCCTTAACAGAATGCGTGGGCCACCTACCTACTAGGTCCTATGCATCCTTAATACCACTACAAATATTGCTTTCTAATTTTTCTCATACAGATATCCTCTCTTTTTCTGTATTTTTGTTAGCACACGTATCAGTCAGCAACCAAATAAACACAAGAGACAGCTAAACACTTTAGATAAAGAATCCACAGCATATAATTATACACATACAACTAATATGCATTAACAAATTGCAGACAGTCACTTGGAATTACTCTTACCAGTTTCTTATTTATTACTAGTACCCTGGCTTGCTGCATAAGTTACAACTGATAGTTCATCATATAACAAATTCCTTTACGCAAATATGTATTAGCCCCATTATGGAAAGAACTCATGTCTTTTCTAAAGGGTACTACTTATGCGATTATATATACATTATTTGTTAAATATCAAAGTCCCCCAAGAAATGAAGATGAAGCATCACACCACAAACGCAAACTCAAACATAGGTATACATATTTTTATATGAAGAGACTTGTGTAGGATTTAATTATTCACCTGGATGTGTGAGGCTTACCAATCCAGTCACCATTTAAGTAACAAATGGCCAGTTGTCTTCTTCCTGTCAGAAATATACATGTGAACAAGTGCCTGCTCAGGTAGCAGAGTAAAGCAAGCTAATGTACCTTACAGCTGCCGAGACCCTTTGCCATCTCTAGGTGTTCCCTTACAACCCCACCACAAAAAGCAGCTAATAATACCAAAACTGTACCTTCTTTGTAGCAATCCTATGCTATATTAGTGTCATACAAGTTTTGCCCGACAGTACATTTGGATGACAGAATCACCTGCTCTGCATCCTTTTTTTAATTAAATAGGTTGTTGTGTTACGCAGGAGGTTCGAGAATTTTCTTCAAAATATGTATGCTCTCTGGCTGCTTCTACAACCTGAGTCATTTGAATGGCTCGATTACATTCTCATCCTACAGCATGGGTTCATGCTAACGTTCCTTGAGAACCACACTATAGGCACTTCTATGTATAATCTGAGATCCAGTCTATGAAACCCGTGGAATCCTGAACCCTCCACTGGATTCAGCCATCGAGGGTTGACAGGGAATAATCCTGCTCTAGAGTATACATGTATAGATCTTACTGTCTCTATCGATAGGTAATACAATGTAAGCAATGTACATTTTGGGTATTGTGCTAGTGTTCCTTCTATTCAGGCAACTTTGTCTTGAAGAAGTTATCTTTTAGACTGCAGTTATTGTTCTAGATGAAGACTCAAGACATATATGAATCCGAAAATCAACCTCACGTTTGTTCTTTTTATGTGTCTATCAAGGCAAACAAAGCATACCCTTGTTCCTAACCATGTCCTTGCAGTGCTTGGCCAACTAGAGATAAAGTAATAACCATGGATTCCTTTTTTGCTTCCCCATCAACAATAGCCTTTGTTGCACTGTGTGCTTTCCTTTGGGTGCTTGTGAACCCTAGTAAAGTCATTTTTCAAGGTATCTGCATTAACTATCAAATGGTCAATTTTATCCGTTCACAAGCTTTCCCATATGACAGTTCATCATTTAAGAAAGTTCAAGACTGTACATTCTCTCACTGCTCTTTGTGTTATCCAACTATGCAATAACTGTTGTGCTCCACAAGTGGTTTGTATTCATAACTAATATAAGAATGGTACAATGTAAAATGTGATTTAGATCTAGTGTATTTGAATGGCTGACACTTTATGCTGTACACATCGTTTACACATTTCTTTAAAATAAGTTGCCCATTGTTGTAAAACAGCAAAAACTAAAGATGTGTACTTTCTATAAAAATAAAATAATACTTCCGCTAGTATAGACAGATAACATTTAACTTCTGAACTATCCTTTCATTGTTCCACACCATTCCATGATTGTGTTAAAGGTTTGTGGCTGTCCATGTATGAACTATGTTGTAAGTAAGCTTCACAGCCAAATGAATTAAGCAACCTTCTGAAGAAGCAGTCCACCTTTTGTGGCATTGGTGCAAGTGAGTGCATTTATGAAGCAGAGACGCTCTTTAAACTGCTGCAAGGAAACTGCAGTTTATTCTTTAAACTGGGACATTGTATACAGTACCTACTGCAGGCTTGTTGCCTTTAACACAAGGATGACCTACTGGCAACACCCTGCACTGGGCTTTCTGGGGAACTCTCTTTAATAACGAATTTTACACACTTTTTAACAATTCTTTCTCTGCATTCCACTTTATACTTTTACAACCAGTGATCTTAATTGTGAAAAACTTTTTTCTAGTTTCTCATTTCTTTTTACCTTTGCCATACTGTATTTGTCAATAACGCATTGCATGTGGAACGTTCTCCCAGTGGGTGGAGAGTGAGGCAAAGAGCACAGGGGTTAAACATGTGCAAGGCACATTTCTGAACACATAATCTACTGTGAATCTGATAAACTGCTCACCTGTTCATCTGGCTTCATGCCTTGTAGTTGTCATCGCAAAGCACCAACTGAACAAGTGGTCCACCAGTCTCATGGCCTTAGCAGCTTTTTGTATTGAAAAAAAACAAATAAATAACTGAATATGCATCGAAATGAATGAAAGAAAATAATCCAAAGTATTAGTGTCATTTCCAGAATAGTCGAGCAGGCAATATTTGCAATCATAATTTACATTTCAAAGCTCTCTGGGGCACATTATGAGTGTGCCTCTCCGGAAACAACGGTGCAGGTAAGCCTACCGGCACTGTTTTTTCCGGACCGGCACACTACGACTCTGCGGGCGGGTGGACTCCATGAGAATGGGGACTTACAGAATTACTGGCGCCTGACTTCCCAGCTGCCGGGGTTGGGATACCCCGGTGTTACCGGGAAGTCAGGCGCCGGTAAAATGTGCATGTCCGGCAGCAACCTCCCAGTTTTACCCGCACGGTTACCGCCGGACTTGTGATGAGGCCCTCTGTTTGTTATTGCATGTCTACACAACCGCTTCTTCCTCTGGGCAACAGCTGCCATAGAGATGATCACTGTTATTTTTTTAAATTGCAGAACACACAGTTCAAAGTGTGTGAAATGAACATTAACATTTTTTAATTAGTAGGGATTTTCTTGCAATCTACTTGAGATCTGCTTCGTGGGGAATAGCATTCTTTAACTGTCACATGCATTTCACAAGAATATGCTGGACCCTTCCTCCCCTAAAAAAGTAAATAAAACGCAGACCAATAATAATAATAACCCTTTGTGCACATTCCCATATTGCAAAGGTAAGCTCTATTCCTCTTTAGATGTGGAACCCAGCAAAATGAGTGGCTGTCTCCAACTATAATGAATTGTGAAAGTTCTGACATCTTTTCCTGGCCTCTAACAGCATTCTGATTTTGAGTGCCACACATCGATGATCTAGTTATGCAAGTATATTAACATTGTTGTTGAATAAAATTAAAGGTTATTTATATGCACTTTTTATGTAACCTTATTTTTACTAGCCTTTTTCTGTTAAGGACAGGTTCCCTTTTATATTATGTCTTATTTATGCATGGTGCAATAAATGATTTTGATACTTTTTAGTAATTATTTGTCTAATTGTTTTTGTTTACATTTCAAAAGGTAAGTCGTCTTTCATGTTGTGCAATAATGCCCACCATTATATTTCTATGATTGCTATGCATTTCCATAGAGACGTTCAAGCTTCCTCTTGACCCAACTCCAGGCAATACATTGTCAACATCTTGAGCTAGGTTAAGCAGAGTCCAATGCAATGCTGGCAGGATCAGAAATGATAAGAAATGGGTAAAACAAAGAAGAGTGTGGTTGACAAGTGCGTTTAAGTGCAGCCAGCAGGGGACTTTACTGCTGTAAGCGCAATAGGAGTTCGAAGAAGCTCTGCATGGCTCCTCCCTGCCTCGCCTGGAGCTGTTAAAGGTGAGACGACGCGCAAAGCACCCGTGTTGGCAAGTGCATTTAAGTACAGTCAGCAGTCAGCTGAAAGCATATTGAAAGTACTTGCAAGCCGCTCTATTGACTTATTAATTGTTAACTTACTGCATTGACTCAGGCACACAAAAATATGGGAACTGAAGAAATAAACCATGCCAGGAAAAATAAACATACAATCTTCGTAACAAAAGAATACCTTGCCTCGTTAAAAGTTATAACCATACTAAACAGAAGGGCACTAGGACTCCACAGAAAGCTAAACCTAATACCCCGGCAATATTTTACGAGTCAAGCAACGTGGAATATGAGCAGGAGTTCATCCCTCCATGTTGAGGTACTGGTCCAATCATTTCCACGCTTACTGCGATGGGAAAAGAGGCAGTGGTAGCTGAAGTGCATTCCAACTCTTCTACATTACTCCTCCCCAGTGCTCCAGATAAGATTTTGAGGTGGGATTATTTTACTCCCTATTTTTAAACTTTGAGAGTAAATGTGATTTTCAAGAGAGTAAAAAATACTTGCCTCCTTTGCAAGAGAGTAAAATGTACATGACATCCAGCCGGCGTGTGCAAAAACTGTATGGAAATCATTACCTAGCGGCAGCTTTCTGAATTGTGACAGAATACACATTTCTTTATTTCTCTAAAATCTGCCCATTCTATCTGTCCTATATATATTTAAATGTTGAAAACACAAAAACCTATCCAATTATATAGTAAAGCAAGCATGAATTGTATTATGTGTTTTGAAGTTCGATAGCAGAATTG
Organism: Ambystoma mexicanum; assembly: GCF_040938575.1. NCBI lineage: Eukaryota > Metazoa > Chordata > Amphibia > Caudata > Ambystomatidae > Ambystoma > Ambystoma mexicanum. The sequence continues at coordinate 903,784,383 of NC_090939.1, forward strand.
TCTTTTGATGTTTAATGAAAGTACTCATTTCCTGGAGCAATTACTACCTAATGGTATGCCAATGTTATGATACAACAGTGCAGAGAGGCAAGGACTCCATGCTAAATTCTATATCTAATCTCATGGTCAAATGGTTATTTATATAGAGCTTTTGGCAAAGCGCTGTCCATGGAACATATTTATCACAATTATCACCAAACCAAAGTCGCTACTCCTTTATCGACCTTGAAAGGATGAAAGACTGAGTTGGCCTTGACGGAATTTGAACCTGCAACCTACAGATCGCAGCAACAAGTGCGCAACCGGCTGAGCTATCTTATTGGCTAACATCCTTCAGAGGTTGGTTAACTGAGTATCGACTGAGGTATAATAATCACAGTGCCTAGATGTTGGACGAACCATGTATGAAGTGCTACATAAAGCTAAATACCTATCTGGATTATAACAGGGATGGGTTTTGCTGAGTTTCTATTTCAGTTACAAATGTAACTTTAATTTGTTTGTTTTTGAACAGCGCTTGCACTTCCTGGAGAGTCAGGTTTTGGATGTTTTAATTGTAGCCTTGAAGATTTGAGAGGCTAGAACACCTGTGAGCAAAGACTCTGCTGCCACTGACCAGTTATAGTGATATATCCCCATTGACTGCAAGGTTGAATGGATGTAAACTAGACTGTGCATACTTATCATTTTACACACAGTTTTTATAATTAGAGTGTACATTAAATTATAAGTGTAAACATGATCTGCCTCTGCATGATTATGCACACAGCACAGGAACTCTGAAAAATACAATTGTGCATACTGGTTTGTTTTCACTGGGAAAAAAATCATAATTTGTTACAAAATATAAATTTTCAATTCCAACTTAGTTTTCCATCTTATTGATTTTACAATCCTAAAATGCTAGTAAATAAATATGCACAGTGCTTCTGTTTTCTCCATGAGCAGCAACACAGCAGAAGCTGAATGGAAATAATCCATTCCTTTTATCACAGGGTGCAGTTTCCTTTTTTGAAAGCAAGGCTTCAGAGAAATACATTCTGTTTCACAGGCTTTTATCCATGGCTTGCAATTACATGCATGTGGATAATAAAAAGAAGGCTTCTGGTTTCTGTCAAGTAACCTGACCTGTGCACTGCCCTCTGCTCTAAACGTGTGTGTAAATGTATACAGAAAAATAATAAAGCTGCTGTATTTACAAGATGTTCATGCGTAGAAATAGCTGGTACGCACCTTATCTGGAGGCCTGCTCCTCCCTATTGATAACAACTCTCTTCTTAACCTTTGTTATAATTTGCAAAGGGAATCACTGGGATTACAACTTCCTGAGACATATTCTACCAGTACGAACAATACAGTCAATATTATTGGCTTTGATCTATCCAAATCCCCAGACCTGAAAAATGTTCAGGGTACTCTGAGGAATCCCAAACAAATCCCAACACCATGATGACTCCAGGCTGATGTGATATGTTTTTCTCTTAATAAGTGTTTGACCACTGTTGGAGTGTGAAAAAAAACAACAACAAAAAAGGGACAGAGGGTGGGGTAAGATGGCAGAGTGGGAGCCAGCAGTCAGGCAGCATGGAGTGCAGACTTTCACCAGCGGCTCAAGTGTGCGTTCCTATCCACCTGATTGGCTGGCTCCCACCGTCAGGGTGGTAATAGAAATTAATGCTACAGAATCCAGCTCAGGTTATAGATGTAAAAGAAACAGAAGGAAAGGCCGCAAAAACAGAATTAAGAGGAATATCCATACTAAAGAAAACAAAACTGGCCCCATCAAAAAGCAACTCAGGAGTGTTGGCCACCTCCACTGTCTTGCGTGCCGTGCGCCTCCCCATTAGAAAGTGATCCAAAATTAGGGAGCCTGCTCGTAATAAAAATAAATAACCATCATAAGGGCCTCTGCTGACTTTCTATCTTCAACTTGCATTTCAGTCCCCAAGCAGGAGAAGAAAATAGAGATGTGGTTGGCATAGGTTTGAGGACCTCCGCAAACCGGGACACAGAAAGACTCCTTACCACAGTCATTAGCTCAACTGTGGCACAAAATGAGCTCTGTAGATGGGATAAGCGCTCTAAGAATGAAACACACTTTATAACCATCACAGAATTATTTGCTACTAACAATAGTCAATTTTTTAACAGAGATAATGTTCTCAATTTACTTCACTGCATATCCCAAATAAGGGTCATATCTACCAAAGACTTACAGCTGGTCGTACTCCCAGACCTATACAGCAGAAGTAATTAGGCATGCATAAATAAAATGGCATCATTAACCACAGAATTGATTATGACCTATGCTCAATACATTTTGAGAATCGGGTATATATCGTGGAGAAGGAAGGACCAACATCAATTTCCCCGCCCCAATTATTGATTCATAACAAATCATTATTGAGCAAACTGAAAATAACTACAAGTGATAACACAAAAACCATTATCCAGCCATGGAGAACAGCAGAAATAGGAGTTTCCTTGGTAATGCGGAGGATTAGGCATGGTTACCGGAAGCGCTCACAATTAGTTGAAATTGAACGGGAAAAAACAATAAGCCCCCTAAATTCACAATCATCTCTTGAAATACTAGAGACCATCAGCACTTCATATACGATCCTACTGGCTTACATATACTGGCCTCACAAGATGTATTTGTACTCCAAGAGACATGGCTGATTCACACCTTTTCTATGGACGGCTACACCACTGTGAAATCGACCTGCCATTAAACGGCCTACTGGAAGACCTATTGGGGACTCACTTTTGGCACACAGCCCTTTCACCAGCTGAAGGAATACTGCCCTCTTTTCCTGATACCTAATTGTTTATGTGCAACTGTTAATTTAGAATTGGCTAAAGATCACAACTGCATTCTGATAATTAATGTTTATGACCCCCAGTGGAGAGAGTACAGGAACTATCATAAGCACTATCTCCACTATACTATTGGAGTGGAGTTGGAATCACCCTCAGGAGGAGGTTATTATAATAGGTGACTTTAACAAGTATTTTGACATAGCTAAAATAAAAAATAATGAGCTCCTGGGCCCTATGGGTAGGATTATTAACACCATGCTTAAATTAATTCAAATGAAACAAGGGAATATATGGCTACAATTCCTAGAGGGCTATGATTTAGACTATGTAGGTTACACGGAAGAAGACCACAAAGTATACTACAGATGGTCCAGTGGTAATGTGTCTAGCCGAATTGATTATGCCTTCACGTCAAGCATACTTAAGGAACAAATACATTATTTTTTTTTTATTTGTTTATTTATTAATCAGAGCACGGGTGAACATATACAGTAACAGTTGGATACAGCTCCCCAAGATGGATATAACTTGACATTTCCCTTTCCCCACCCTCGTTATCCCCAGATGGTTGTCTCTCATTCGCATAGGGCCGGGCCGGGCGATGAGTACTCGCTGGTTACGTGGAGGGCTCTCGTGATTAAGCGTGGCTTATAGGTCTGGGCCGATTAGTTCTGGTCATACTCTAGCAGCGATGCCCAAATGTTTGTAAAACGATGAAGAAGGCCTGCTTTGGCTGCTGTGACCTTTTCGGCTATTAGTATGTCCCAAATTTTTACCCACCAAAGGGTCGTCAGGGGGCCTTCTGCGGACTTCCAGGTGCATGCCACAGTGATTTTGGCCTGGCCGCCAATAGGAGTTGGGTTATCAGCGCTGCCCTCCTTCCTGTTCTCGGGGAAGAGCCTGGGATTGGAATCCACAGGAGGACATGCTCGGGGGCCAGCGGTATTGTCACTTGAGTAATAGCCTTTATTATGGCGAGGCATTGGGACCAGAACTCCCTTACCTTGGGGCATGGCCACCACATGTGGAAGTAGGATCCTGGGAGGCCGCATAGGCGCCAGCAGTGTGGGTCCAGTGCCTGCTGGAAGTGATGAAGACGTAGGGGGGGGGGGGGGGGTGTACCGGCGTAGAACCAGTTTGTGAAAGCAGACCCACTTAAGTAACCATAACATACTGTAATCAACGCTCAATACTAACAAGATAGAAAAACATATTCACATGAAAGATAACTTCCAAGTAAATAGCCAAGGAAATAAAATAATCCGGAGGGAAAGAGACATTGTTAGATTTAATCAAAGGTTAAAAAATAATCCAGACGTGGACCCCTTGCTCACTATTCTTAAAGAGCCATAGCTCCACCTCACTGATGAGGCCCGACTAGGCCGAAGCACTTGTCTGGGGTTGCTGTTGGGACTCCTGTTCACAGAAGAATTGCCTAGCATTTGGGTGCTGGACTACCCCTGGGCAGGACAAAGACTGATATGCAGGGATATTTCTCCTCTGTGAAAGGGACAGTGAGCTAAAGACTTGGTTCAGACTCTCCCAGGAGCCACCCATACAAGAACAGGTCAATGGGCTGTGTTCGTGTTGGTAGAGAGACTCCAAGACCCCCCTTTGTTTTGCATATTAAGTAACTTTGGGTCTCACCCTACGTTGCCAGAGGAATTCAGACGTGGACCCCTTGCTCACTGTTCTTAGAGAGGCACAGCTCCACTCACTGATGAGGCCCGACTAGGCTGAAGCACGTGTCTGGGGTTGCTGTTGGTACTCTTGTTCAGAGAAGAATTGCCTGGCATTTCGGTGCTGGACTGCCCCTGGGCAGGACAAAGACTGATATGCAGGGATATTTCTCCTCTGTGAAAGGGACAGTGATCTAAAGCTTGGTTGAGACTCTCCCAGGGGCCATCCACCCAAGAACAGGTCAATGGGCTGTGTTCGTGCTGGTACAGAGACTCCCAGACCCCCCCTTTGTTTAGTAAAAAATTATCAAGCTAGACTAAATGCTCAATAAAAGCAAATTAAAAAAAATACCTTCCCCGAGTTCTAACGCCATCTTGAAGATCATTTTGAATAAAGTACATGCTGAGGGTGGAACATGCAGCTGCCCCTCAGTTACGCATACAGATTAATATAGAATATATGATGCAGCGATAGCTGAGAAAAAAAGAATGTTGTAACAAAATGTTAGAGCCACCCAGAAATTGGATACGTGGACATAGATCGAAAATAAATGATTGAGAACATACAAAGTAAATACAAACATTGACTTTAGATCCATAGAAAATCCACGAGGACAGCTCAATGGCAAATCGTTTTTAACTCTTTACATAGCAATGACAATACAAAGTTCTGGCAAATATACCAAAAACACATGAGTGGCACTGATAAAAATACCATCAATGCAGTTACCAAGTCCGCTTGGATGAAACACAGGAGAGAAATATACCATATAACTATACATTGGAAACCCAAGACATATATACATAATATATATATATATACATAACAAGGAAAACCCAAGCCATCTAGTGCACTCACGCAGGGCGGCTTGTTTAATACCATTGTAAAAGAAGAACCACAAATTTGGGAAACCGTGCTAAATCAGTTGTATATAAAAGTATCCAAAGAAGGTAGAATTCCAGATTCCTGGAGGAAATCTATATTACTAATGGTCCATAAAAAGGAATCAAAGGAAAACCTGTGCCTGTTGGCTATGGTAGACGCTTCTTGCAAGTTATTATGTAACATCTCAATCAAAGACATTAAAAGAGAAACAACTGCTGTGGAAACAACTCATAACATTTGGACCATACAATTCCTGATAGGTTCCATTAAGGAAGCTCCCAACACCAATCTCTAGCAGGGATGTCATTTCACTAAAAGGCCAGGGGTAGCGGGAGTGACATCACATGACCCTTGACCTTAGATGACATCACAGGAAGTGATGGCACACAACCTTTCACACCTTCAAAAAACAGGAAGTACCATCACATAGCATTGTTCCTCAGCACACTAAGACAAATATGGTTACAGTATCACTGCAATATGATAAAGATTTCATACCAGAATGGATCACCATATGTAGCGTTAATATCAGTGTGTATAGGCCCATATTACCAAATTTCTGTGAATGTAAGCAGAGGTCCAAACACAACAACCTGGACTATTGTGCATCACTCGGGCTAAACTGTAAACAGACGCAGGCATCTAGTGCCTGCCAAATGTCTGGCCACAGACTGGAAACAGCAACTGACCAACCCAAGTCCAACCAGAAGACAATCAGAGGCTGTAGCACTTCATGCATTTACACTTGGACAATACGCGCAGGGATTTTATAGACAATCGTGCACTTTGAACCATTGCACAGCAACCCACTACCACCATTCCTCAGAGCCTGAATATCACCCACCCATTTTCAACACTGGCACCCCGCCATCGACTGTGAGTTGCTAAGGGCCCTCCATCAACATCTTTAAATCTGGCACTCACTCCTGCCTTCCAACATCTTACACCGCCACTGCCTTACTAAAACAACTTCATTTTTACACAGTGCCACCCTCCTGCAACTTAAGTCTCTAGCATTCTCCAACACCATCAACCTCAAGCAAACAAGCAACTTAACTACCCTGCTTCAACACCTCAACAGTTTGAGTCTCAGTTACCCTCCTCAAACATTGTATATCTGCATTCAATGTATTTCAACTCTCTTACAACACTTACATCTCAAACACTCTCTTCCAACATCTGTAAATCACTAGTACAACATCTTAAGTCTCCAGTACCAGCCTCCATAACATTGAGCCTCAAGCACTCACCTCAAGCCCAGAGCTGTGCAAGTGGTTATGAATGATTTGAAACCTTCCAACAATCACCTTTCTGTTGTGCTTATTTGGTAAGTAACCCACCGTTTTTTTGTTAGATCTGAGATAGAGGAGAAGAATGTGTTGCAGGTCACTGTATTTGCAGGTTTTTTTATTTTAAAATGTAAACGGCACTAGTAGTTCTATGACATCACCTGTAGAAAAGGCCATGTTTCGTTGGTCCTTTATATGTAGCTTAAGGCCAGGCTCCCCCAAATTATAAGCACTGGAACAGGAACTGAACCCATGGTGCCCTGCATCCTCTTGTTCCCAAAGCAAGTGCATTTCCCCTAAGCTATCCTTCCACATATATATATATTTTGCTTGAGGAAGCAACAGATGGTTTACTTTAAAGGCGGAGGGCACCTTCATGTAAATTAATTATCTCACCTTGTGTCTATCTAGTGTGCCTGTGATGCAGGTCTAGCAGATCTAGGTCAGGTCACACAGTGCCCAAGCAGGATTATTGGCAGCGCCACTGGGGCACACCCCTCTCATCACAGGTTCAGTGGATCACTGGAGGTGCAAAGCAGACACCGAGAAACACTGATGAGATTTGCGTTCATGCTGTGCTGCCACTGAATACTGCAGGCTGCTCCTACCCATCCCAGCTGCTAGACTGTGCCCCCATGCCCTTCGAGTTGCTACAGTACTGGGTATGAGCTGCACAGACAGCCCTGCCTCTCAACCTAACAATTCAGGAATTCATCACTAATGGACCGCCAACCTGTTAGTGGTGGCAGCTTCATGGTTTTTCCTGCATATCTGATATTTCTCCAGCTAACGTGAACTTGATTTCGGGCGAAATAATTTGTGGCACATTTAGCTGCATTTAAAACCACCCTTTTCATGTGCAACCCAGATTTCTGCTCTTGGCAATGCCTCGTTGTCCAGTGGCCCAGGGGTCGCAAGGACAGGTCTGGCGGTAGCAGAGGGGGAGCCAGGGGTAGCAAGTGCTACCCCTGGCCTGCCCCAAATGACATCCCAGATCTCTACTTCACTTTTATCGATTATGCGGCAATATATGATAGTGTGGATCATAAAAAATGATGGCTTAAGCTACTAAAACGTGGATTGGATTTGGCTATATTAAATTTACTAAAACAAATGTACCTTTGTGTCTATTGGATTGAATAACTCGGGTGCCCGATCTGCTTATGGGAACACCAAAAAGGTATTGAAACAGGGGGGCATTCTCGCACCCCTTTCTTAAATTCTTTGCATAGCAGGCATTAGACAAAAGTAACAATTTATTCCTAGGATTGATAAACAACCATCAGAGTGGCTGGCCTTGGCAGGCGACACTATAATTATGCACCGAACCCCAATTGCATTGCAAAGATCCCTAGATTTTATTTTATTTTTTTTAATATATTTATTAGATTTTAATAATAAACAAAGGATTGCAACAGAACAACAATAATATGCATTTTGCAATAACATTTATAACTTCCCGCCCATCCCTCCCTCCCTCCCCTCCCCCCGAATACCACTGACTGTACTTCAATGCAGTTCACGCCAAACTGCGATCATGAGCTGCTTGTGTCGCTTGAAGCATCTTCTTTTTGCCTGGGGTTTCACCCCATCAATCACTATACCTCAATCACCATATTCCTGGCACAGGTATGCCGCCACGGGTTCAACTGCCAAAATGTAGAGCATGGGGGAGAGTGGGCAGCCCTGCTGCGTACCCCTGTGGAGGTGCCATTTGTCGGAGAATGTGTTGTTTGTGCGTTCTCTGGCCGTAGGGTGCGTATATATTAGTTTGGTCCACTTTAGGAAGGCCGGGCCTATCCCCATTTTTGCCATGGTTGCGTATAACCATTCCCATCTAACCGAGTCGAAAGCCTTAGTGGCATCTAAAGATGCCGCTGCGCTTTTCTCAGGTCTGCCCTTGGTGCTATAAATAACATGGTGTAATCTGTGTAGGTTTTCGATGATGGATGGCCCTGGCACGTAGCCCGTTTCGTCCTGGTGGATCAGGAGGGGGATTACTCTACGCAGTGTTCTTGCCAGTAGTGCCGTTAGGATTTTGTTATCTGAGTTCAACATGGACAGGGGTCTGTAGGAGCTGCACTCTTTTTCGTCCTTGCCTGGTTTCAATAGGGGAATGATGAGGGCTTCCTTCATGGTGTCTGGGAGGACGCCCACTTCGTATGCCTCATTAAACACCCTGGTCAGGAGAGGTGCCAGTATGTCCTCATATGCTTTATAAAACTCTCCCAGGAGCCCACCTGTATCTGGGGCTTTCCCGGAGGGTATGGACCTAATGGTGGCTATTATCTCTTCCGGAGTTATTGGTTCATCCAAGGCCTTGGCCAAGTGTACGTCCAAGCTGGGCAGTTTGATAATGTCTAGGACGACATCAATTTCGATGGCTGTGGAGGATGGGGTGCTGGCATAAATTCTTGGTAAAACCCGGCAAATACCGCGTTTATGCCCAGCTGCGTATGTTCTGTGGTGCCGTCTGGCCCACAGACTTGGCAGATAGGCATCCTGGGGGTTTCCCGTTTGTAGCGCCATGCTAATAACCTCCCGGGTTTGTCACCAAGGGCATGGGTTCTTTCAATGTATTTTGTATAGCTGAGCTTTCCCAGCCTGTCACAGTACGTTAGGCAGGTCTGTTTAAGCTCAACCATTTTATGCATGTGGTCAGGCTCTAAGGTGTCCCTTTTCTCTAATTCTGCTAGCTCTTTTTCCGTGTTTGCAAGCGAGGTTACAATGGATCTCTGGGCCCCTCCTTGCAAAGATCCCTAGATGTCCTATCAAAATACTCCAAAGAAAACAAACTTGAAATCATTCATAGCAAAACTAAGATTTTGAAGGCAGGAAGAGACTAATATAAAAAATGTAGATGGAGAATTGACTCAGTTTTGATTGAGGAAGTAGAGAACTACCTTTACCTAGGCACTTAGCTCAGTGCCTCCCATAGCACTAAATCAATAGAAAGTTACATAGCTTCGAAAATATTAAGGACATTTGGAGTCATCAAGATGTTTATACCAAAGGGGGCCTTTCAGTAGAGGCCCTCATTAAAATGTATACTTCGAGCAGTGTAACCTACACTTTGTACAGAATGTTAACCTAAGAGACAGTTTAGATGGCTAAATAAGCTAGAAGGGAAACTGTGGTGCCCCGCACTGGGATTATCCGATCTGTACCCATATAAAACATCACAATGGAACTAGGTGTAACCTAATTTTCCACTCTGTTGAAGACTAAAAGTATAACCGTCACATGAAAATCTTGATGGACTACACCATCTATAATTAGCCATTTTGCACTCTTGATAAAAAGAGATGAAGGAGTGAAAAGAACATAGGAAGAATTTGTGATAACGTGTGTTGAGTTCGATAAAGCTATTGACTGGAGCAACGAGGAGACTATCAATCTCGGCTGTGTGAAAAAACAAATAGCAAAAAAAGCACTTCGGTGAGACCGTATAATTAACATCGAAAAACTATCTCTTAAGAAGTTCTATCAATAATATGCTAAACAGGGCTTCCCTTATTTCTCTCATTTTAAATATCAAAAAGATTATGGACCCACAACAATGCAGATTTAATGTGCTTCCTACTCGAATGCTCTTGGGAATTCGGGAGAAAATACCTCAATAGCTCAGAATCTGCTGATTATGCCAGAAAGAACTTGAGACAACACGTCACTTACTGTCCCAATGTAGTTCGCTACTGTCTCATTACAATGTGGGTTATTCTAAATGTGTATGTGATTTAAAACCAGTGAAAGACGGCTGATTTTGGTCGCATATAATTGCAGGTAACTCCTGGTCACACACGGGAGCAGCCTGCCATTTGTGGAATTGCATCTACTCCCTTTTAAACAAGAATATGTGTAAGATGATAGATATAGATTGGGAACTCTACTGAAAAATAATTGGAATTCCCAGTGAATGCTTTTTATTGGAACTTAAAGTGTTACCACTAAAGGAGAAGGCATTCCCTAATATTGTTTGTGTAAATGGAAATGTATCTTAATAGGATCTCTTTTTAATAAGATTGTATTTTAGAATAACTGTATTTTAATGTTAAAGGTATATGTACCGCGCACCGACACCACCGTAGAGGTCGCCAGGCGCTCTGGTGGATCTGAAAAGGAGATTGTGAAAAAAAGGGTGCTGTGTCACGCTCACCTGGTCTCCACGGGGGCGTGCTCGTGTTCGAAGGATGATGTCTGCACTGGTGTCGCTCTACTTAACTGAGGGTGCTAGCTCGCGTCTTCCCTTCGTTCTTGCGTCAGGAGATGTTAATCTGCAAGTCGAAACAAGAATGGAGCTAGTTTTGGTTTTCCCCTCATTCTGATTTTCACTTCTCTTCCTCTGGCTCACCTTGGTTTTTTAATGGGCAAGCTCTCCGTCCTGCACTCTCTGGCAGGGGCGCGGTTTCACAGTCTTTCCAGGATCTAGTTACTTCACTGATCCGATGGATTGCTGAAGTGGAAAGGCCGGACTAAGCAGGTAAGTCTCTATTCCAATAACTCCTTGAAATAGCGGCCTTACGTCTTTCTGCTCGAGATATCTAATGTTCGTTCTTGTCTTTCAGGTGCGACTTTAAGCGGCTTTCGGATGATGGATGACTCTCCTGACAATGATGAGCAGGATTCCAGCTGTTAAGTATAGCACTGTGCGGGGCGTGCTAATTGTTCGCTGTATTTAGCTTTCCTTGCTGTGTGCGACTAACCTGCTTTGTCTGTTTCTGTTTGGCAGGTGCGGCGCAGTTCCAGGAAGAAGATGGAAGAACCGCTTGACGGGTTGAGTTGCTGCGCGATGCTGGAATGATGAAGAACTGCTCGATGGAGTTCCTAGAGGTGGCCGAATTCAGGTGAGTAGCTACCCAAGATGGTACCTTCAGTTCTGCTCTTCTACAGATGCGGCGGTCCGTGGGTAAGCAGAAGGCGAGATCAGGATGTTCTGCAGGTAAGGCCTTCAATGCATTTCTAACTCCTGTTCTTCTCTTTTCACAGTTGCCGATGGAAAGAAGACTCTGGACGGGCGTGGCAGAAGGGAAGCAAGAGCTGACACGGTGAGCGTTACGCTGCAGGAGTGCAGAATAACGCGAAGCGTGTTCAGTTTGCAGGGTGCGGTTTAAATAGCCTTGCAAGTAGTCCCAGGAAAATAATCCCCCTTAACCGTTTCCTGCCTCCAGGTAAAGTAGTCCCAAGCCACACCCTGTACTGAATGGCTCAGCCTCTCAGAGCCAAGTATAAGGCCCATGTATTTAGCACCTACCATGAGCCTGGCGCCAGCGGCGCCAGGACTGAGTCCAGGTGAGCCTAGCTGGGGCCTGGGAAGTCCCCAAGGAAGCCAAAGTCTGGGATGGGCTCACCAGTTTCAGGGTTTTGGGAGCATGCACCATGACAGCACTCGCCCCCAAGGCCCCCCTAATGGCAGACAAACCCATTGGACCTGGTTTGTTTGGGTGATTACGGTGGAACCTTTTTAATAACCGTGGAGCATGCACATTCTCGCTAGGTTCCCATGATCTTTCATGTGGTCCGTACCCTTTCCGGTCTATCAAGTAAAATAGTTTTGATTTGGTGATTTTTGAGTCAAGAATTTCTTTAACCTTGAACTCAGGTTCCCCGTTTACTGTGACCGGTTTCGGTGGTTTCACAACTCGTGTTCCAGGTTGCACTGGTTTCAAAAGTGAGACGTGAAACACAGGATGAATTTTCATGTGTGGGGGTAAGTCCGATTTCAAAGCCACCGGATTGATAATGGCCTTAATGGTATGTGTACCTAAATATCTGGGGTTGAAGGTACGAGGCCCTTTCACTGGTATGTGCTTTGACGCCAACCAGACTTCATCCCCAACCTGATATCTTGGAGCTTCACTTCTATGCACGTCGGCTGATTTCTTGTACCTTTCCTTAGCTTGCTTTAGATGATCCGTCGCTTGTTTGAAGGCTTGGGAGATGGTAGAGTGCAAAGCTGGCATTTCCAGAAGTTGCAGCGGGTCAAGATTGGAAGTTCGTGGGTGTAATCCGTAGATTGTATAGAAGGGACTTTGACCCGTACTGGAATGTAGGGAGTTGTTATAGGCATACACGGTGATCCATAGAATATCCTTCCAGCTGCCTTCAGTTTGATGTAACATACACCTGAGATATTGCTCCAAGGTCTGGTTTGTCCTCTCTGTCTGGCCATCAGTTTGGGGATGGTGACTGGTGGAAAGTCTTACATCGATTTGAGCTAATTCGCAACATTTCTTCCAGAATCGTGAGATAAACTGGCTGCCATGGTCTGAGATCAGGATGGATGGAAATCCGTGAATTCAGACAATCTGCTCCAGAAATGCTTTAGCCAGAATTGAAGCTGAGGGCAATCCTTTTAGTGGGATGAGATGGGCCATTTTCAAAAACAAATCCACCACTACTAAAATTGTGTTGAACCCGTTACAAGGAGGAAGGTCCGTTATAAAATCAAGAGATAGGGTATGCCAAGTTGTAGGTGTGATGTCTAATGGCTAAAGCAGGCCTGGTGATTTTTTTTTCTGGACCTTGTTTTGAGCGCAAACTCCACAGGATAGTACAAACTGTTTGATGTCTTTACGCCATGTTGTCCACCAAAAATGCTGTTTGACCTTAGCCTCAGTTTTTGCAACTCCATGATCGCCTTCTACTAATGAGTCATGGTAATGTGAGAAGACCTTTTCCTGAAGTTCTCTGCTGGGTAGATAGAGACTTCCTCGAAAATAGGGTAATTGGTTTGTGACTGAATGGTGAGGACTTTTGGTTGGCCAATTCTTTAGGGTGTTGGAATCCATGAGATGAGAGATTCCTTCTTGAATGTCTTCTAACGTTAGAGACGTAGTAATTCCAAGAATCTTTTCACCAGGAATGATGAGCACTGGGTCGGGATTGGCATATTCCTCGTCTACTCCTATACGGGACAGTGCATCTGCCTTGCCATTTCGACAGCCAGGTCAATAAGTAATTACAAAGTCGAACTCAGCAAAAAACAATGCCCATCGGAGTTGGCGAGATGATTGAGCTTTTGCCACCTTCAGGTACTGTAAATTGCGGTGGTCAGTGATTACTGTGTTGGTGTGCCTAGCTTCTAAGAGGTAATGCCGCCTCTGGCTAACAGTTCCTTGTCCGTAAAAGCATAATTCAACTCAGGAGCCATAAACTTCCGTGACCCAAAGGCTACTGGATGCAGTTGACCAGTTTCGGGGTCCCTTTGTGACAGGACCGCTCCCATTGCCAGACTGGAAGCATCTGTTTCGACCGCGTACGGTAGATCTGGACGAGGGTGTTTCAGGATCGGGGCTGAGATGAATCTTTGTTTTAGCACCTGGAAGGCTTTCTCAGCCTCTTCGGACCATTGAAAGCGCTTGTTTTTGCGCAGCAGAGTGGTGATGGGGTGCACTAGATGCAAAAATCCAGGAATGAAACAACGATAGAAGTTTGCAAATCAAGGCATACTTTGAACTCCTTTAATCGAGGTTGGCGACGGCCAGTTGAGAATGGCATCATCTTTTCGTGAATCCATGCACACACCATGAGGGGTTAGGACAAATCCAAGGATTTCGACCTCAGTAACATGGAAAAAACATTTTTCCAGCTTTGCAAATAGTTTGTGTTGTCGAAGTTTGTCCAAAACTGCCTGGACATGTTTTACGTGTTCTTGCTCTGAACGGGAGTATACCAGAATGTCGTCGATGTATACTACGATGCACACATCAATCATTTCTCGCAAAACATCGTTCATGAAATACTGGAACGCCGCTGGGGCGTTGCAAAGGCCAAAAGGCATCACCTGATATTCAAATAGCCCGTATTTGGTGCGGAAAGCGGTCTTCCATTCGTCCCCTTTTCTGATCCGCACCAGGTGGAATGCTCCACAGAGATCTAACTTGGTGTAAATTCGGGCATCTTTAACTTGATCCAATAGGTCAGGAATCAGAGGCAACGGGTAACGGTTTTTAACAGTGACCTGATTCAATGCGCGGTAGTCGATGCAAGTCCTAAGGTCACCTTCCTTTTTAGGCACAAAGAATAAGGGTGATGCCGCCCGGGACTTGGATGGGCGAATGAAACCGTTAGCCAGGTACTGGTCTAGATATTTTCTCAAATGAAGGTTCTCGGGTTCTGTGAGTGCATAGATTCGACTGCACGGAATCTGTGCTCCTGGGACAAGGTCGATCTGGCAGTCATACGACCTATGAGGGGGCAATGTGTTGGCTTGATCCTTTTGGAATACATCCTGATAGTCTTGATATACTAGCGGTAGAGAGTTGGTTGGTTTCTTTATCATTGTCGCTCCAGTGACCAAAGGTCCTTTAGTCGGATAACAAGTTTGAGCACAGTTGACTGAGAAGGTCAGCCTCTTGGCACGCCAGTCTATGCAAGGATTGTGTGATTCTAACCATGGCATTCCCAGAATTATTTGAAATTGTGGAGCCTTGATTATATCAAACACTATGGTTTCACGATGACCGTCTTGGCACAAAAGAGTCATCTCTGTCGTAAAGTGCGTTACTGGACCTGAAGCAATTTCAGTTCCGTCGACTGTGGTGAGTAAGTCTGTTGTTGCCTTTTCCAAAGGGAAAGGTTCATCCTCAAAGCCAATTCTTGATCCATATAATTTCCGATGGCTACACTGTCAATGTATGCTCTGACTGCATGCATTCGAGACGGTTGTCGGTGGTTTATAAGGACCATAGGCAAAACTAGGTGCAAGGTCTGGGAGTCCTTCTTTTCACTCGGCAAGCGGACATCTACGCCTGCCGGGCGGAGAAGTTTTCCGGTTCAGACTCTGTTTCAACCTTACCAGCGACTCCTACTGCCTTTTTAGGTGGCTTCACTGGGCACTCTCGAAGGAAATGGCTGGCCGACCCGCAATACAAACACAGCTGTTGTTGTCTTCTCCTATCCCTTTCAGCCTTGGACAACTGCCCTCGCACTCCTCCGATTTGCATGGGTTCTGACACGTCGGTGGTCTTGGAGGCATTTTCCTTTGGGCGTACAAATACTCTAGAATTGATTCTAGCTCGATCTGTCTCACGGTTCTGCAATCTGTGATCAAGCTGGACCACTAGGTCTATGTACTCAGCACAGTCTCTAGGCGGATTAACCACTTGAGCTAAAACGTCCTTTAACTCCCCTCTCAGAACGCGGTAAAACAGCGTTGTTCTTTTGTCATCCGGCCAATCAGTTTCCACAACCAGACTGTTGAAGGTTGCAATGTATGTTAGCAGATCCTGGTTGCCTTGACGCAAAGACAAAAGCTCATTGTCCAACGCCTGACCTTGGCAGGTCCATACAAACAGCTTCTCCATATCCAATTGGTATCTTTGGAAGTCTCGCAAGATGGGGTCATCCCGATGGACCAGCGGTACCAACCAGTCAGCAGCACTGCCACTGAGATATGAAAGTACAAAATCTACTTTGGACTGGTCGTTTGGAAAAGCCCCTGGCCTGCATAGGAAATGTAGACGGCACTGATTCATAAACACTGCATACCTTTTTGGATCCCCAGCGAATCGTTCAGGAGGTGCCAAGGGTACAGCTCCTGGCAGGACCACCTGACCTGGATTGCTTGATGCGGTGAGTACCGTTGACCCCACCCCAGGTAGCGGCGCTTGCCCCGCCTGTGTCTGGAGCAACTGTCTGGCGAGATTGTCGGTGCGATCCTTGGCTACAATCAGTTCTCTTTGTAAGGCATTTGTTTCCTGTCTAGCCGAATGTACCTCGGCCCCGAGTTCCCCCAAAAGCTGAGCTAGCTGATCCATTTCCGAGGTTTCCATGGCGCCCAGGTAGAGAATTTGTGTAAGGCTTTGCGTTCTGTCACGCTGACCTGGTCTCCACGGGGGCGTGCTCGTGTTCGAAGGATGATGTCTGCACTGGTGTCTCTCTGCTTAACTGAGGGTGCTAGCTCGCGTCTTCCCTTCATTCTTGCCTCAGGAGATGTTCGTCTGCAAGTCGAAACAAGATATTAGCCAATTGAATGGAGCTGGTTTTGGTTTTCCCCTCCTTCCAATTTTCACTTCTCTTCCTCTGGCTCACCTTGGTTTTTTAATGGGCGAGCTCTCCGTCCTGCACTCTCTGGCAGGGGCGCGGTTTCATAGTCTTTCCAGGATCTAGTTACTTCACTGATCCGATGGATTGCTGAAGTGGAAAGGCCGGAGTAAGCAGGTAAGTCTCTATTCCAATAACTCCTTGAAATAGCTGCCTTACGTCTTTCTGCTCGAGATATCTAATGTTCGTTCTTGTCTTTCAGGTGTGGCTTTAAGCGGCTTTCGGATGATGGATGACTCTCTTGACAATGATGAGCAGGATTCTAACTGGTAAGTATAGCACTGTGCGGGGCGCGCTAATTGTTCGCTGTATTTAGCTTTCCTTGCTGTGTGCGACTAACCTGCTTTGTCTGTTTCTGTTCGGCAGGTGCAGCGCAGTTCCAGGAAGAAGATGGAAGAGCCGCTTGACGGATTGAGTTGCAGCGCGATGCTGGAATGATGAAGAACTGCTCGATGGAGTTCCTAGAGGTGGCCGAATTCAGGTGAGTAACTACCCGAAAGGGTACCTTCAGTTCTGCTCTTCTACAGATGCGGCGGTCCGTGGGTAAGCAGAAGGCGAGATCAGGATGTTCTGCAGGTAAGGCCTTCAATGCGTTTCTAACTCCTGCTCTTCACTTTTCTCAGGTGCCGATGGAAAGAAGACTCTGGACGGGCGTGGCAGAAGGGAAGCAAGAGCTGACACGGTGAGCGTTACGCTGCAGGAGTGCAGAATAACGCAAAGCGTGTTCAGTTTGCAGGGTGCAGTTTAAATAGCCTTGCAAGTAGTCCCAGGAAAATAGTCCCCCTTAACCGTATCCTGCCTTCAAGTAAAGTAGTCCCAAGTCACACCCTGTACTGAATGGCTCAGCCTCTCAGAGCCAAGTAGAAGGACCATGTATTTAGCACCTACCATGAGCCTGGAGCCAGCGGCGCCAGGACTGAGTCCAGGTGAGCCTAGCTGGGGCCTGGGAAGTCCCCAAGGAAGCCAAAGTCCGGGATGGGCTTACCAGTTTCAGGGTTTTGGGAGCATGCACAATGACAGCACTCCCCCCCCAATCCCCCCCTAATGGCAGACTCACCCATTGGTCCTGGTTTGTTTGGGTGATTACGGTGGAACCTTTTTAATAGCCGTGGAGCATGCACATTCTCGCTAGGTTCCCATGATCTTTCATGTGGTCCGTACCCTTTCCAGTCTATCAAGTAAAATAGTTTTGATTTGGTGATTTTTGAGTCAAGAATTTCTTTAATCTCGAACTCAGGTTCCCCATTTAGTGTGAGCGGTTTCGGTGGTTTCACAACTCGTGTTCCAGGTTGCACTGGTTTCAAAAGCGAGACGTGAAACACAGGCTGAATTTTCATGTGCGGGGGTAAGTCCAATTTCATAGCCACCGGATTGATAATGGCCTTAATGGTATATGTACCTAAATATCTGGGGTTGAAGGTACGAGGCCCTTTCACTGGTATGTGCTTTGACGCCAACCAGACTTCATCCCAAACCTGATATCTTGGAGCTTCACTTCTATGCACTTTGGCTGATTTCTTGTACCTTTCCTTAGCTTGCTTTAGCTGATCTGTCGCTTGTTTGAAGGCTTGGGAGATGGTAGAGTGCAAACTTTTCACAGCTGGAATGTCCAGAGGTTGCGGCGGGTCAAGATTGGAAGTTCGTGGGTGTAATCCGTAGATTGTAAAGAAGGGACTTTGACCTGTACTGGAATGTTATAGGCATACACGGTGATCCATAGAATATCCTTCCAGCTGCCTTCAGTTTGATGTAACATGCACCTGAGATATTGCTCCTAGGTCTGGTTTGTCCTCTCTGTCTGGCCATCAGTTTGGGGATGGTGACTGGTGGAAAGTCTTACATCGATTTGAGCTAATTCGCAACATTTCTTCCAGAATCGTGAGATAAACTGGCTGCCACGGTCTGAGATCAGGATGGATGGAAATGAGTCATGGTAATGGGAGACAACCTTTTCCTGAAGTTCTCTGCTGGGTAGATAGGAACGTCTTCGAAAATACGGTAATTGGTTTGTGACTGAATGGTGAGGACATTTGGTTGGCCAATTCTTTAAGGTGTTGGAATCCATGAGATGAGAGATTCCTTCTTGAATGCCTTCTAACGTTAGAGACGTAGTAATTCCAAGAATCTTTTCACCAGGAATGATGGGCACTGGGTCGGGATTGGCGTATCCCTCGTCTACTCCTATAGTGAGTTCAGGTGAGCCTAGCTGGGGCCTGGGAAGTCCCCAAGGAAGCCAAAGTCCGGGATGGGCTCACCAGTTTCAGGGTTTTGGGAGCATGCACCATGACAGCTAGTGGGGGGGTTAGTATGGTGTAGTTGGGAACAGGTAAGACATAAATTGTAATGTCTTGATGGCAGCTTCAGTTTGGTTTGCACCGTTCGCTGAGTTTAAGCATGGTTTAAGGGTCTGTGCGAACTCTCATGTGCTGTTGTGCTTTGTTATGTGTTCTTAGTCTGTTGTAGCAATGTGGTGAAGTACGTGTGGATTACTGTGCAGAGATGTGGTTTTCTGGTTTTCTGTATGACAGGTGTATGAAGAAACTTGAGAGTTGTGTTAGATGGGTTTTTCTTGTTCCTTTTTGTTATTTTGTTTTATTTTATTTGTTTCCCCTCTCCTCCTCTCTCTCCCTCTTTTATTTCTATATCCTTGCGTTTTTGTGCTCCCTCATCCTGGGTCGGAGATGTTTAGGTTAGAGGACTCTGGTCCCTCCCAGCCTGTCCCGTGCAGGGATTTAACCTAACTAGGTTTTTCTGTGGGTTAGCATTATGTAGGGTGGGAGGTCAGGGAGTCCCCCCACCTTATGGTTAAGTGAGGAATTGATTTAGGGTTATGGTTTCCTCCCTGAGTATCTTGTTACAAATGATGTAAACGTTTTTATTTTTTATACCATAAAACTGTAATAAAAAGAGTGTGTATATCATTTCATTTACACATTCGAACAAGCACCCCACCATCCAAGTAATTAACAATATAATTCATGAAAAAATCCCACCAGACTGTTAATACATGCTGAAATACAACAAACATCCCTGAGAAAAGTGCAACCTGACAGAAATCAGACTTCATACGCCACTCACGAAGACGTATTTTTTTTTATTTTTTTCAACAGACAAATAGCAAGTGTGGTGAGAACCCTGTGGGACCTCCGGGAGTATCTTGTGCCATGACCAAAAGAGGCAGGTGTCTCCCCATGCTAACAGATGAGCCCGGTGTTATTGGCAACCCCACTTATCCCCCAACATGTGACAGGGGCTGGTCACATAAATCCGAATGATACGGTCCCCTTTAAATAGTCAGCATATGAAGTAGGGAATAGTATGTAGCCCTCAATCTCATCTTCTACAAAGACAACATTCCTCCAGTGTGAAGGTCCATACAGGTGAAGCACTCATACCACTTCTTGACATAATCAAGCATCCCTCACACAAGGCACCTTCCCAGATGCACTGAAAACAGGAACTATCCTTCCCCTGCTGAAGAAGAACATACTCAACTTAGATAACCTGGCCAATTATTGACCCATCATGCAAAAGCACTTCCTCAGCAAGGTGACTGGGAAGACTGATCCATTCATGCAACTGGATGGTGACCATCAGCACAATCTCCTACATGACTACTGAACGGTAGGCCATACTTGTACCCCTTAAATACATCGCTCAAACCAGAGTAAATGCACCCCTCTAGGGAATTAAGATCATGAGTCTATCTTGCAAGAGATAACAAACTTTAATCTTTACAGAAAATGAGGATTGTGGGATGGGGTACTCTGGGCAAACACCCCCACCCCGACCAGAATTCTGTCTCCCTTGGCTGGCACCTGCAGACTTAATGGCAAGCAGGTGCCTTTATATACTCTTCAACTTGGTCACTGGATACCGGTAGTGCTCATCCAAAACTGTTCTTCTTCCCATACAAGAGATGCTGTAGTCTCCAGTGCTGCATGGCCAGGTTTGCATTTAGACCAACCTACTTTAACATACTGCTGCCTCTGTAGGAATACATTGCAGCTCTTACTTAGCATTTGCTATGTTATAAACATTCATACATAAACACATCTTCCTGCCATTCTCTCAACACTTCACTCAATAAAATAGTATTTTATCTGGTCCAGTAATTTCTACAAAAAACCCTGTTTTCACATAATGTTGCATTGTGTGCATGAACATGTACATTCTCCTATTCTTAGTCTGCATAGGCGTTTGAGGGACAGGAACAGCTGCTTAGCCACTGTGTTCTCTGCCAGCCTGCCTGTAGACTACTTTTAGCACAGGCTGCATTCACTGTGTGCTTTGAGCAAAGCTAACTACCATTTAGCAGTTTTACAAATATATTCAGCTAAATAATTATTTGTGCCTTATATTTAAATCCTACCTATCTTTATTTAGTGACCCCCCTCCCCCCTGGACTCTTGTAGTGCTTAGTAAACAGTTAACAGAAGTCTTGCCTAATTCTAAAGCGCTTGGAAAATTTGGGAATGGAGAAAAGCACATGTGATATGGATGTTGCACAAGGCTCCTTCCCAACACTACCAACCCAGTTCCTGGCCAAGATGTGGCACAGAGAGCACCACCATCCAAGTTATCGATGATTTTCTTGGACAAAGGAGACCTCTGCTTACTCATCCTACTCATCAACTTTACCATTGACCATGAAGCCTCCCACAACATCTTTGTCAAGCCATGGGTTTAAAGAAATTGCCCTGCAGTGGTATGCCTCCTACCTCTCCAATAGATACCAATTGTTCTAGACTGGCCCCAACAGATCGCAGGACCACCAAGTAACCGGCAAGGCTCAATTATGTGTGAGAAACCTGAGGGCGCTCTCACAGGTAGTATCAGAGGATCCTTAGTTCAGGTGGCCAGGGGAGGGCCATCGCGCTTCGATCCCAACCCTGTGGGCGGACAAGCGAGGGAGGATCACCTGGGCAGGGGGTCCTTGGAGGCTGGGCAGAGAGAGCGCCTGAAGGCGAGACATGGTGTACCCCCTTTCCTTGTCCTGATCCATTTTACCCTCCCTCTAATGTCATGGGATATTGTTACATCTCCCCTGTCTTAACTCATGACTTTACATCAGAGAAGGTGCCTGAAGATAAGAAACAACACTACCCCATTATGTAACCCGAACCAGCCTACCCTCCCGATACGTCCATGGGATGCTATCCCTTTAGTCCCATAATACCACAACTCTTTATCTTGGAAAAGGGAAAGAGAAAACACCAAGGAAAGTCAAACCATTTTCCAATCCTTAAAAGCATCCTAGTTTTCCCTGCTTCTAAACCCAGAGGATGATTAATATATTTCCCATTGTCCTCTCCTGAGAACTACAAAACCCGGAATTCTTATTCACCAAGACATCCCTCCTTTTCTGACTGGTCCGTACACAAGCTACCTACCGGCACGACAAGAAACTACAACTCCCATAATTCCCTTACCCCACTGAGTTACCCATGTACTAAAACTAGGAAGAGTACCTCTAGTCATATGCAGTGGCCCTGTTGCACTAATGAGACCAAGCAGGGTCAAGCGCTCAATCACAATCACACCCATTCTGCCTTTAAATGACATTCTATCCATCACAACTCCCCCTCCTCGATTCTGAAAATTACTAAGAAGAAGAAGCAACTAAGAAGAATAACGATTACTCAAAAACACACTGAGAAACAGAACACAGACTACCCCATGCTAACACTGGACTGTCCCACTAATAGAGACAAGCAAGGTCAGGCAGACCCAGCCCTGATCAAATACCTGCAACCAATTAACAGTTCCCAGGTTTATAAAAGCAAGCTGCTGGCAGAAAGAAGGAAGTTGCTCTTGGGGAGACAGGAGTGAGGCTGCAAGGCTGAGTCCGGCAGAGGATACCTTTCAAACTCCCAAGCACTCATTCAGCAGGGCTGGGCACAAGAGAGGACAGCTCTTCCTGAGCTGCTGCAAACCAGGCTGAGGAAATCGAATTGCCAAGAGACTGATCAACAGGTGATGATAGCCAGAGAGTGCCAAGCAAGAGAAATACATTTCCAAGAGGCCACAAGGTTTTTCAAAATGTGATACCACAGAGTGGAGGAGGTCATTTGTGCCGCACAGGTGCCTGCTTTTCCCTCCCGGGTGAACGGCAGAGTTGGGAGGACGAACAATCAAAGATGCACACAACCAGCGAGTTAGCGAAAGACATGAAAGGCCGGTTTGTGTCAAGGAAAGACTGAAGCCGCAACAGTATATTTCCCAGTTGAAGGTTTCATGCGTGCTGATGAGACGTGAAAGAAAGCAAACCTGTAGTGAACTTTAAAGTCAGTGGTAACTGTAAAGCCAGTGATACAGAGTAGCGGAGTGGTCGGGCGAAATGAAACAGCCCACTCGATAGTCTCAGCGAAATGTGTGATGTTTTGTTATAAAGCAACAGAGTGAACAAAATCTGAAATGCGAGATGGTCAAGATTAACCCAGATGAAAGGGGAAATTAAATGGTATTTGCCTTAAGGGAAAGATTTCTTTGAACCTTTCTGATTGTGTTATGAAACTCCCAAGCCACTGGGGCAAATACCATAAGAGAGCTGAAGTGAAAGTCAAAGTGGTCCTTTGGGGGTCAATGGAAAAAGCCTTGCACATTTGAAAGTCTTTGACATCAGTGAAAGGTCCGAGCACGACTGAGGGAGACCTGGAAGATGAAATAATTTAGGGGAAGGGAACCCCTAATTAATGTGAATAAAGCTTGTGGAAGGGAGCCCCTGCAAGTACTGTGATTGTGAGGTTTGAACCCGGATGAGGGAGAACTACGTTGAATCAGGTACTTTTGTTGAGAGGTACGAGCAAGACTGAGGGAGACCTACTTGAACTGTTGATGCTTTGAGAGGTCTGAGCCCGGCAGAGGGAGACCTACGTGCATTTTTGTTGAACTATGAAAGAACTTTTGGTGAACTGAAAATAAGTGACTTTAACGTGGAAGGCCAGGCTGGCCTTGACCCACGTTTTGAACTGCCTTGTTTTTGATAACCTGAGCCAGAGTTTGTCATCCTGTCTCCGGGGGGCGCCTTACTCCGTGCTGTCCAACGTGGGGAGTAGAACTGGCTCAGCCATTGTGATCCTTTAAGTTATAACACAGACTTTGCTTTGCATACAAATTCCCCTTTACGCACGTTTTGTATAAGAGATAGGGCAGGCATTAGTTATTTTTAGTATAGGCCATTTTGATTTGACATAGACTAACTAGGACTGTATAGAGACTACTCCCATCATAGCTATAGGGCAAAGTAGGAGTTTTTCCAAACCCAAATAATTTAATAAAGGTTTTGAAACTTGTAGCTCTTGTGTCAGTGTCATACCATACCGCCCTTACACATATCCTCTTAAACCTCTAAGTGGGATGTCCGTGGAAACTCCTCGCCAGCATGGACACCAAGATACAATATTACACAGATGACATGCAGCATTAACTAAAGATCAATTGCATCAACAACATCCATTGAATCAAGCAATGTCTGTTCCTCGTCGAAGCCTGGATGTCAAGCACCTATCTGAAGCTCAACCTGACCAAGACCAAAGCCATTCTCCTAGGAAACACCACCAGCATGGCCAGGACCCGTGCTGGATGACTGACATGAAGCTCGATGGATGCATGCCTGGTCTCCCACCCAGTGCAAAATGTCTTGGATTTACCATTGACTGTGACCCAGACTGCATGGCACTAGCTTGCGCTCCTCTGAATAGTAAGACTTCCATCCCTACCCCAGGTTTCTGAACAGTTGTACAAGTCCTGATCATCTCACATCAGGATGGTGGTAATGCCCTACTTGTAAGATTCCCACACACTCCCTTGCCCCCTAGAAAGCCGTCCAGCACACTGCAGCATATTTAATCACAAAACAAAGAACATTCATTTACATCACTCCATCCTCAAGGAGCTGCCTTGCCTACCACTTTCAGCACACATCATGTTCATGACAGCCTGCATCACCTGCAAAGCCGTCAACACCAAACCACCACTCTTCCCGATCAAGAAACTTAGAATCTGCAGAATCCACAACATCACCAGCTCAAAACAAAAACTGCAAGACGGGAACCACCATGAAACAGAACTTTTCCTGCTAAGCAGCCTGTCTCTGTAACAACTTACCAGTGCACCATCCCTCCAGCCTGCATTTCCGGAAGGGCCTGAAGACCCCATTCTTGAAAGAATATCTCACCTCACTCAACCCTAAATTTCCCCATCTAGAGCTTTCGCTTCCCCTGCTACTCCTATTGATCCCAGCTCATCTGCTACCCTTGTACCCTCACTTGTAACTGCCTGGATGTGTCAACCTTATGGAGGGATCCATTGCTTCCCAGCAACTTTTGTACTTTATAAATCCTATAGATCTCTCTGCAAGTTTCAAGTTTAGGACACAAATACGTGGCACGCAATCTATAGCTGCTTCTATGGTGGATTGTTTAATACGCTCTTCATTCATAATCCCCCTTATCACCTCTTCTATTGGTTTTAGCCTATGCTCTAATCTCAAGCTTTGCAACCTAGCTTCTGTTCATCCTTTGCCTTGCGCTTTGATTGAGGTTAAGCTATAATAGCTTTATGTGCCTCTCTTCTTCCATTGTGCTAAACTCTCCTGCGCCTAGCTTGCCCCATTCACACAGTACTGTGTGGTTCTGATCTGGGACGAGGCCAGCGGTATTGTCCTGTCCAGCCAAGATATTCTCAGTCCAGTCTACAGCTGATGTCCAGTCTTATTAAAACATCAGGTCCACTGCTCTGTCAGCAGGCGCCTTAGTCTTATATATGGTTAACTATCACCATTTGCAAATTCACCACAGGGTAGTCTTTAACCAAAATCATAGGCATTCTAGACATGATATACAATTCACCCTTCAGTGACATCAAAGGATGTGGCATCAAATGATCTTTGTGTCCAATGACAGGTAATTGTATCTTTTATTAAAATACTCTTTAGCAAGGGGGAAGGTATATATGAGTTATTAGACCAGCAGTAAAATTGGTTAAAAGGTGTTACACTTAAAATAATGCCCACGAGAGGGTGAAATTAAGATACATTTGTCCATACAAAATTATAAAATTCAAACATGTGCCTTTATCCAAAACATGATATCCACTTTCCAAGTAAAGCAATAGGGGACACTCATATGCCAACAATGAATACGTACATGATAGAAAGTTATCACACAATCCCTTCTAAAATGTTATTTATATGGTGCCTGTAAACGTTGCCCCTGCAATACATATATACATTTTAAACACAATTTAAGTTTAATTCATTATGGTGAAAGTACAATAAGCCATTTAATCCAAGTCTCATGCCACAGCGCCGCCCAGCAGCCATCACTGGAAGTTCACCTCCCGTTCAAAGACACATGAGCAAAGCATTGTGGGTATGTAAACTAGCCTATCTGCAAGAACATAACTTCGGAAAATGATCTTTGTCTTACAGGGCAGTGCTTTTTTATGCATAGCTTCTTCAAACCAAGACAACAATTTCGCAAGGCTGCGACAACTGCATACAGGTTTCACACTTCTTGGGATCATCAGTGCGGTATAGTCTGACGGCTGCCTTCTTCTGGTTTTCGTGGTGACTTCAGCCTGTATATTGACGATGTACAGCCTTATGGTTGGAGGATTGGAGCATGTGAAACAAACACCATAAATGTGCTGGTGGGTTTAAAAATATCTTGGAAAAAACCTTTTCACCTGAAATGCGAAAGTAAAATAAGCCATTTGAGCCACGTGGGACATGCCACTGTACTACCCAGTGGCCAATGAAGGTCACCCTCGATTCTGAGACAAATGAGCAAACCTTGGTGGTAATACAAATTAGCCCACATGTAAGCCTTTTGTTTCAAAATATTAAAACATTACTAGGCATTATGATATTGAATTAGGTTTCGAACAGTTGTTGTTATGTCTGCCTCTTGTGATTGTTATGTACACTTTGTAGGGAGGGAATGGTATCACAAGTATGACACAGACACAATAGGTACAATTTGTAAAAACCTTTATGGAAGTTTCTGGGGTTGGAAACTCCTACTCTGCCCTATAACTAAGATGGGAGTAGTCTTGACCATCAAACAATAAACAAAACAGTCCTAGTAGAGTCTATCAAATAAAAATGGCCTATGCTAACAAAACCTAATGTCTGCCCTATCTCATGTACAAAATGTGTATAAAGGAGAAATGCATGCAAAGGAAAAATCAGTGTTCAAATTAATAAAGGTGGCTGAATCAGCTCTCCCCCTCTGGTTAGATCCCACGGAGTAAGGCAGTCCTTCTAGGCAGGATGACACACTCTGGCTTGGGTTCCCAGTACAATAAACTGTTCCAAAACGTGGACCGAGGCCCACCTGGCCTTCCATGATAAAGTCTCTCTTTCAGACCTTCAAATAATATTTCAACACAAAGTTCACATAGGTCCCCCTCTGTTGGGCTCAGACCTCTTCAAAGACAGTTCACATGGGTCCTCCCCCTCTGTTGAGCTCAGACTTCTTAAAAAAAAAATTCAAAGAGGCTCCCTATCCCAAGGTTATTTCACTTTGGGTCTCCCTCAGCCGGGCTCAGACCACTTTCGGGTGTCGAAGGCATTTGAATGTGCGTGGCTTTCTTTACAGACCTCTGCAGGACCACTTCGACTAACAGTTCAAGATTCAACTTCCACTCTCCCCTTCTCTAGGAGGTAATTCTTCTTACTTTGCTTTTGCACTTAATTCACTTTATCGTGACAAACAATGTACCTTTCACAGAGACTTTTGGGTGGGCTACTTCCTATCGCCGGAAAAATCCTTTACTCAGTATCTCTGATTCCACAGCTGTCTTTACTTCAAAGTTCATTCACAGGTCTGCCGTTCCTCGCATCTCATCCACACCCATGCAGCCTTCACTTGCAATATAATGTTGCCATTTCAAACTTTCTTTAACACACAGCGGTCTCTCAGGTCGCTTGCCAACTCACCGGCTGTGTGCGTTTCTTTCTTGGTTTTACGATTTCCATTCACGAGTCAAGGTTTGACCTCGCCTCCCCAACTCTGCCGTTCACCCAGGAGGGTTGCTGGCGTCCTTGAAACACAATGCAGATTTCACTTGTGGGATCTGGCCTTCTCCACGTGTCTTTCGTGGCCTGTCGGAGGCAATGACCTCCAGTAGGGAACTCCTAGGGTTTTCAACCCACTGCTCTCGTCCCTTGGTCGTCGCTCTGCTCCAGTAAGTTTGCCTTCGCCCTGGAGGTCCTGCCCGTACCCGTGTTCCGCCTTGCTCAGAGTGTGTCTTTGGGTTCTGCCTTTTATCTGTGTGAGGAGAGCTAATGGGTATCAGGTGTATGTACTTGAAGTGAAGTGCCTGACTTTGCCTCACCCAATTAATAGGACATGTGCAGTACGAGTATTAGAGCTAGTCTTGTTACTCTCAATCACCCTCCTCCTCGGCCCAGTGTTTGTGCAAAAAGGGGAGGCTCCGGACATCGGAGAATCCTACAAAATAGGATGGGGTAGATGGACAAAAATGGGGTGTGTGGTTACCGCATCTCACCATTGGCTGCCTCACACCCACTCCCCGAAGACCCCTCAGCCAGGTTATCCTCCCAAACTGGTCCACCCCCAGGGTCTGGATCCAAAGCGATGGCCTTGCCCTGGCCACCTGAAAGAGAGATCCCCAGACACCCTCTGGTTTCTCACAACTTTTACATCAACATTGTATTAATTATTCGTCTTCTTGACGTCAATATATTGCACCTTTTTACATAATAGAAATACATAAATCATTGACTAAAAAGTATGCTCAAGTTGTCCTGCTCTTTATTATTGAAATGTACAACAGGTATGTATAAATATATTTACTTAATGTATAAACTGTATTTGGTGTTGCATAAATACATCACAAGCTCACCAGGCATTGCTTAAATACACTGAAGTTACACAACTATTGTACTCGTACCATAGAATTGCACTCATACGATAGAATTGTTCTGGGTGACATGTGTCCACAAATTAAAATTCATTCACACAATTTCATCCAAATGATCGCAGTGATAAAGAATCAAAAACACCTTATATATTTTGATGAATCATGTTCCCACAGCACATTACAGTTTTAGACATTGCTGCAAAACCACATCTCGCCCGACACTGTCCATAGTAAGAAACCTGGCACCATGCTCAAATTTGATCATAACAAGATAAATGAGAACTGCTATTATGTATGCATATATATATATATATATATATATTAGATAATGGAGCAGTGATTAGGGATCATTGTTATGCGTGCTACAAGAAACTGGATACATTTAGGATTCTTACTGTCTCGCCACATGTACACAATAAGTCAAATGGTGCCGCTCAATCAGTGCACTGCTATTCCACTAAATCCCACAGATGCATTCCAGTACCTTTAATTTGACTTCTTGCAAAAAGTTTTTAATGTTTTACATGCATCCAAACTAAATACCAATCAAATAAGCTCACATCAGCACATCAGCATCCCCAAATACTATACCAACATTCTTGTTCTAGAGAAACTACTTATGATTATCATGGCACTGTGCAACTTCAAGGGCTTTGGTTCTAGGGATGCTAAATGGAATAACATTTGCAGTGGATTTATATACCTTCTGATAGGATAGGGCATGCTAGCTTGTAAATGACTTTTCTCAGCATGCCCGGGATATTTACATGTAGGTTATCTTATATTTGTATAGTCCCTCCTGACATATTTAATGGCTTTGAAGCACTACAAGAAGCATGGTCATTCATCAGATGGTTGTCTGAAAAGATGAGAGATGGGAGCATTACAATGCATGCAGCAGAAATTGTAGTCTAGGCACTGTACAGAAAAAGCAAAATGACTAGTGCAGAGACATTGGAAGTTGAAGAATCGATAGAGAAGAGTATTTTGAAGATGGTAGAGACTATGGGCCTGATTCATGGAACATTTTCCTATGGGATTGCGCCATTATAAAACACTTCCATGAATCAGGCCCTATGTGTAGCTAGACTCAGCATGATGTGAAGTCCTATAGCAGGAATGTAGCAGGAATGAAAAGTGTAGGACTACCTAGGGCAACTGTCTACAGCTGAGGGCTCTGCTATACGTTACATGCATATGGTAGAGACTGTAACAGCTGGACCAAGTTTTTGGGAGCCTCAGGTGTATGCTATGGGGCTCAGGGTTACATGTAGCATACATGCACAGTGAACAATATTCAGTCACATACCAATTAAAATAATCGCATACAAAAATGAATTGTGTGCAGCTAACAGCAAATTCCTGTGTAGAATGAAAATTCATGCACTTAAGCAAAAACGTATTTTCCTCATCCTTTCAAGCAGTTCTCGCTGTAGTAAGAGCAAATAGTGTGAGGAACCAGGAATGCGACAAAGACACAGAGACTTAAGGTTTTGGCCATACACTTTTATTAAAGTAAAAGGGGGTGGGGAAATGCCTCTCTGTCCCTGCTCTAAGAAGTGTTTCCCTACCTAATTAGAGGGGGTCTCAACATTTTTAGATGCTTATAACTTTGTTGGCGTTTGACGAATGTGGAAGGTTTTCAGAAAGATTATAGACCCAACCTTAATGTTTGTGTAAAGTCAGAATGGATTTTGTGAAGTGGGGGCTGTTATATGAATATTGTATGTACATACATTTTGACGTTTTTGAAAAAATAAAACATGTGCGGAATTCAAGCAAACTCGTGTAAGGAGCATTGGCAAGGACCTTAAAGCATGGTTTTGCAAATGTGCGTGTGTTTTATTTTTTGACAGGTGTCAATGTAAGTACAAAATATAATGATATACCTTTGGTGACTGAGGTATAGCTTGTGGCCATGGGCAGTGGCCAGATTGTCCGGGTGATGGTATAAGGTCATGACCCAGTCAATCGGGCTACTGGCCATGACCGCGAGGGACGACAAATGGGGTTAAAGCGGCCATGTCCACCTGGGACCGGCTATGTGGTAAAGTTATTTGAAAGTGGGATAGTTTTCAAAGGGAAAAATACATGGATCAACAGCCTCTTTTGTTGATTGAAAGGTAGTTGGTGGGATATTGTGTCTCACATAAGTTGGATGCGTGGTCACAGTTTTGGTTGAGGAAGATGAGTTGGAGGAAGACAGCCTACAACTTGCTAAGAAAGGAACAACTTTTCTGAGAGCATTGCAGTGGTTGGATTTGGTGTGGTGGTGCATGGAGGTGGTCCTGTAGGAGTACTGTCCAGGTATTCTGCAACTGATTACAAAGTTGCACTCAGTGCATTTCACTTTGGTAGTTTTAGCCTTTGGTACATTCCCAACAGTGGTAAAGAACTGCCCACCACAATGATTCTCTCTGCATGTTAGAGGTAGGCACTTCCTCTACCTCATATTCTTGGTACTCTTCATTGTCTTTAGAGGTAATGTGATTTTTTTGTTGTGTAGGTCTTCCAGCTGGTGGTGCTGGTGGCTCTTTGGGGGGAGGGATGGCAATAGCTGATGCCATTTTTACGATAAATAGCCATTTTGCTAATATTCTTCCAAGTATATGCTTTGTACTAGATTGTTAATGGATAATGAGTAAGAATAGGTGTAGGAGCTGTGCAAGGGTACATTTTGAGCTTGAAAGTTCCCAGATCAGTAACAAATGCAGTTCTGAACTGTCCTCAAAGCACAGACCGATCGAAAAGTTTGGACTCGTTCACGGACACATGATCATGCCGCGCATGTGTGCCTGGTCATGTGGCACTGTCCTGGAAGGTCCGAGATAACGTCAGATGTTTGCTGATGTCGACTGACGTAAAAGCAGTGGAAAAAGTTGCAAACATTGTACAGCAGTGTTAGAAATGATGCTAGATGGTGGGATAGTTTTAAGGTGAAACTTTGCAAATTGGACAGAAATGTTGCTATATTGGGGTAAGTATGATATTAGTAAGTTGTAGCAAAATAGCATACACTGGTAAAAACCCATGAAATTCACTGAAAGAAATGTGTTAGAGGGACGTTATGGTTAAGTTGCACTAATAAACCTATGAAATTCACTGAAAAATCTTTGTTAAAGGGACATTATGGTTAAGTTGCACTAATAGAAACCTATTAAATTCAATTAAAAAACGTTGTTAAAGAGACGTTATGGTTATAAGTAAAACCAAAAAAACCTCAGAAATTTGCCAGTTATGGTACGCTAAGCAACCATTACTTGTGCCACCATCGTGCACTGCTAAGACTAACACCCAGGACATCACTGAGGACATCACATATGTGGTTTTGTTCACTGACAGAATATTAAAATTCAAAAGGTGCTATATATCTAGACATTAACCTTGTCATATGTTCTTAAAGTACTTCCCTTAGGGTTTGGTCTCAGCTATTGGTGCACACACATGGGGAAATACGCAATTCATTTGTATACATGAAGATAAACTTTAATGTTATTAACATTTTCTGATGATGCTGTTTCTTTCTTCCTTACTTTAGTTTTCCTGTATGTGCCTCGGATGTGTATGCATTGTGGGTCTTCGTATGTATTGTTTGTACTAGCACAAGTGTGTAGTAAGTCTTGAATTGTTAGCTAGTTATTACATGTTTAACATTACTCAAAACTCTGATAAGGTAGCATTCATTATTGTACTATCCAAAATCACAAGATTATAAATATTGTACTTCAATGGTGCATGCTGCAGCCATTGCCTATGTTTATGCATGGTTAGGTTCCTGTATTACCAACAACACTCCAATACAATGTTGTTTAGATGAGCAAATTCTTCAATAGATTAAGTAGTTCATTATAGGTCTCCCGATCACCCCTGACATCTTTTTACCAACATTATAAACACAACCCGTTGTAGGGACTTTTCATCAAAATTAATTTCACATGTGATGTCATCAGTGATATCATCATTGACATTCGTGATGTCATCTTTGATGCCCTTAGTGTTAGTCTTAGCAGTGCACGGTGGTGGTCTGAGTTATGGTTGCTTAGCTTACTATAGCTGGTGAATTTCTGAGTTTTTTTCAGTTTTACTTGCAATCATAACATCCCTTTAACAATGTTTTTTCATTATATACATATATATATATATATATATATATATATATATATATATATATATATATATATATATATATATATATATATATATATATATATATATATATTAGCTGGAGTCATTGCCGTTGTCCTGATCGAGTAGTGTCTCATGTTCCCTGGAGGATGTCGCTCTTATCCTCATGTCAGCAAGTCTTGCTTCAGTTTGCTTGGGCATCTCATTTGATCTGGAGAAAGTTGCTCTTGTCCTCTGGTCAGCAAGTCATGCTGCTGTTTGTTGTGTTTCAGAAGCTCTTGATATTGATTTTCGCTTTGCATCAGATGAAAGTTTTGCAAGTGATGTTCGTTTTTTGTGCAGCATGTTTCAGTCACTCAACGGGTTCAGCACAATTGAGAAAATGTCCAAGAAAGACTGATTGATTGTGCTCTCTTCTCGTGAATGAACTTAAGTAAACTGTAACCTTGCTATTTCCCATATTTGGAGTTGCGCGATAAAAAATATTTAAACATTTTTTTTAATTCTCTTTAAAAATGCTTTAATAAACACTTTCAAACAGTAGTAATACATCTCAAAGTAATAACCAACACAGCAAACATTTTGGGCACTTTTCAAAATGTTGGCTCCTTTTAGTACCTACTGTAGTGAATCGGGGTGAGCATCAGTAAATGAGGGAGTCTACGGAGTGAATTTTTTGCATCCAAACATAGACTACAATCTTTCCCCAGACAAATGAGGAATCCATGCAAACTTTGGTAGTAGCGGGTTACACAGTGTGGATTTGTATAGCTGGACAAACATACACACATACATACATTCTGATAGATACATATGTATGTACATATACATATATCGTTCTTACACTTCCAATTGGCCTGGTATACTTCCCTGCCAGGGCTTTTCTAAGGTGGGCTCTGCGCACCTCTCCAAAATTGATAGAGTCTTGTTTCTACTTTTCACATGTGTATAGCATACACTTGCAAGCTTGAAAGTCTTGTGTTTTGTTCTGTAAATAATCTCTTGTTCTTTCTTTCTCATATGCTTCATTAAAACTCAGTTGGTATAGGCATGACTAGGGGTGAGCATCAGTAAATGAGGTGTCTACGGAGTGAATTTTTTGCTTTGTCTGCTTTGTCTCTTCAGCCTCCGGTAAGGCGAAGGCTGCCTCAAACACCTGCAAACGCCCACTGTTGGCTTTTGGCATTCCTACAGCGTGTTTCTTCTCGCGCTCAACTTCTCTGTGTCTTCTTTCCAAGCAGTTTCGCTCCATGGCCCTTTCTCCAGAGGTCCATGTGTTAATATCCCCGCAAAAATATCACCATACAAGAATATCGCCATATTTTTGCGGCAATATTAAGCCATGGAACCTGCGGGGTACATCCCTGCAACCTCATAATTTTTTTTATGGAGCTGGGAACACCCTTGCAACCCCCTGTCCCAATAACCCCATACATTATCCCCACTAATAATATTGCCTATGGCCTTACACCATGACCATATATACAGCGATATTATTGATGGGGATAATATTACCTGATACCTCTCCAGCCTCACGGTCTCTCAGCTTGTTATGAGAGAAACAGCGTTCTCTCTCAAGCAGCGTGACCAAATCAGCTGCTTCATTTGTTTAAATCTCCCGGTCACAGGTACGCACTCACAACAACTAGAGTGCAGCCTGTGTTCCTGGTCTTCCTTGATCTGTATTACTCTGTTCATCTTCCTCGTTGCAGTTCCCTGGTAGTTATGGGAATGTAAGTCCATTCTTGAAGTTTTACAGGTCAAGTTTGGACAATTGTTCTGGCAGGTAAGTCATTTGTAGATGACTTGTAGGTAGAGACTGAGAAGGTGTTTTCATTACTTTTATAGGGTAAGTCAGATGGTGAAATGTTACTGTTAAGATAGATTTCTAAACTCTCACCTGGTGGGCAGAAGTTTAGGAGGCCACCCTCGGTTTAGTTAAACAGGGGAACCTTCTGGACAAGCCAGACCTACGTAGATAGCTTGGCAGGCGGTCGAGAATAAGTCTCAGGATAGGTGAGAGTGAACGGAAGCACTGAGCACACACAGTAACAAAACGCAAATTACTCTTAGACAAGTGTATATGAAAAATATCTATACATTTATTGTCAGCTGTACCAAAAGACACAAGTAAACGTGAGTTATATAAAAACAGTTACCACACAAATTCTACAATAGATAATATATATACAATACGTTTTCTAATGCAACAAAGGAGTAAAACACAGCCACAACCTGTAAAGAGAAGGGTATGTTAACTCACTAGGAGCATTAGACAATTCTTCTCAGTCATTCCCTAACTTTCGAGTCCAGCCCTAAGAAGTGGGGAGCCTTGTGCTCAACAGTACAGGTGTGCATATGAACGCACGATAGTGCAAGCAGAACAAAAAGCGGGTCTTCTTGGGAGAGCTGTAGCAAGTCAAGAAGGGGCTTGAGGCGATGAAGAATTGGATCGCACTATTCGAGTAGGGTCTGCCCTTGATGGCAGAGCAGTTTTCAAATGGTGAGAATAGCTAGGGAGCGCAGGCTAACCCAGCCAAAAGCGAATACCTTTTTAGGGATATTCATACATAAAAGAGATTGGTTGTGCCTGGGGGGCAACGGTAAGTGATGCAAGTACTCACTGACCCTCGGCACAGTTGGGACCAAACTTTGCCAGTTTAGTCGAGGTCGCTAGTAGGTTTGGGGTCCTGCAGTTTCGTGGCGCTCCGGCTCTCAGCGACTGCGGGATAGACCAATTGTCTGTGACGATACAGTTGCCTTTTCTCAGCTTCCGAAGGACATACAAAGAAAATTCCCATGCAGAAGCTTCAGGGCACAGGAGAGCAGGTCAGCAAGACACCTACAGCAACTGTCACCAACAGGTAGTGACGCGGGAATCACAGATGGATGCAGCATTGCGCACTCTCCTAATTCGGGACCTAGAGGAGCTAGGCCTGTGAAATTTGTCGGGAGAAGGCACAGGACCACAAGCAAGCGATGTCCCAAGTCTCTGTGTCAACTCAAGATAGCAGCGATTCTGCAGGATACACTGAGGTAGAGCTGGACAGTTCACTGGATAGCCCACGAACATCAAAGGGGCTCATTTGACAAGTAAGCAGGGGGTGCCAAGAGCAATTCCCACTACGCCAAGGGGGCAAAGTGCCTTGGCAGGCCTTCTTGATTGATGAAGAAAACAGCTGTCTGACGGGACAGCAGAGGGTGAAAAGTGCCAAACCTTCTAAAGCATCTCCAGCAGTTCCACACGTTTGTTTCTTTGTTGCAGGATACTTGGCTCCTTCTGTAGTTCGAAGAGAACTCCGGTGATCGACCTGGAATGGATGCAGAGCCCCTTCTCTTATCCAAGATTAGCTGCGCACAAAATCAAGGACTTCCAATCGAAGGTCTGCTCTCATGCAGGCCTCCCAGTCATGGACCAATCACTGTCCACAGTGATCCCAGTCATTCAGGCACTCCAGACATCCTGGCACCAGTAGTGTGGATTGGGACCAGGTAGTCCCAACCCGCTTCATGGACACACACACGTGGCATGCAGAAGCCTTCCAAAGAGATAATTTTTCACGGGAGGCTGCATGCCCAAATAAGGAAAACCTGGGTTACTCAGCCTGGGTGAACGCGAAGGACAAAATAGCCATGGGACTGAACAAAAGACTTTGTGGCTCGGCCATTTTTGGACCTGGCCTCAGTCTTGAGCCAATAGCAGTAAATGCAATGTAATTCAGTAAAAAGTAGTAAAATGCTTATAAAAAGTATTTGATGCCACTAGTTCCTCCCTGGCACACTCGTACACTCACCGAAAAATCCTTCCAGAGTTTCTAGGGCC
Organism: Ambystoma mexicanum; assembly: GCF_040938575.1. NCBI lineage: Eukaryota > Metazoa > Chordata > Amphibia > Caudata > Ambystomatidae > Ambystoma > Ambystoma mexicanum. Next base: position 903,820,944 of record NC_090939.1, read on the forward strand.
ATAAAACAAAAAGGCCCCTAACACTTACATATAGTTCTCCTTAGAGAATCTTCTGCATCCTTCCTAGGTGGATGAGGGGAGGTGTTATAGTATGCCAATAAGGTATTAGTCAGGGATGGGGTATCCTCAAAAGAAGAAGGGGGATACCATGTCTCATCCGATGGCACAATAGTATTCTCCCGGAGGTTATCTTCCACCATGCGATCCTCCCTCAAATAGCCACCCCACGAGTCAGGGTCAGGTAGCTACTACCGTTCCCTGGCCACATCGGGCGAGGTCACCTCCGCGAAAGAAGTGAAAACACCATCGGATTCATCACAATAAACATGTATAATGTCTTCCCAACAGTTTTTACTATGCTGCAAAGAGAACAGAATATACTGTAAAGTGTACTCTACAAAAGCAGACAGGCATAGGAAAATTGCAGTGTGCAATGCAACATAGATCAGCGCAAATCAAACCATGCAACATGAAACATGTACAGCAAAACCGATGTTCATGAAATGGCTTGAGCAAAAACCATATTTAAAGCTCTCCTACCTGTTCCGATGGGGCCGTCTTGCTCTGGGTGGCATGCAGTCAATGCAGCAATGGAAACCATCCCTTGGTAGGCCCAATAGTGGCTTGTGGTGCACCCCATAGCAGTGCCCACTTTTCAAGGGAGCCAATGTTTGGTCATCCTGCAAGACCACTCAAGCCCCACAGAAGATGCCAGCCCTAGCGGAGAGGCGACCCATCACCTCATGCATTCTTATATATCCCTAAATATCTCTCCAGCCCTCCGTAAGGTATCCTCCACAGTTGGCCACTCCAAACCTCACCCTAACCCTAACCCTAAGATTACCCTTTAAACATAAAAAAGACATCCTCCCTTGCATGATAAATCTAGTAATATAATGATATAGGAAGAGGTCTATGCCTAGAGGTGCTCCAACTGCGCTCCTACTGCACCAGACTCGCATTCACTGTGAGTTCAGAAGATCAATTAGAGTCGAAGTAAGACATGCTGGCAGCTGAAGAGATTCTTTAACGTATGGATTCAAATGAGGCTTCACACTTCGGGGTGTCCATGTTAAATCACAGTTGTGTTTCGTAAGATCTCTTAAAGGTGCATTGATGGTCACAAAGTCTTGTATGTAGCGAGTACAATAACTTGCTAGGCCAATAAATGTCCATATATCAGACAGTTTGCATGGCCTTGGAGTGTCATTTAATGCAGTAACTTTGGCTGGGTCTGGTCAGTGTCCTTTCACGAACTCACATTTTTCCTTATTCATTGTGAGATGAGCCATTTTCAGTGCCATGTACACGGTGCAATGTCTCATCATGGCGTTTGTGAGTTATGTCGAAGATTAATATGTCCTCACTTTAGCTGATGCAGTTTGGGATGTGTTGAATGATTTTGGAATCTCCTTTAGGACATTTTTGCTGCCGAGCAGACACCAAAGCGAAGTCGTTTGTACCTACATTACCCCAGATAAGTGGCAAAAGTTGTGATATGTTGCAACTGTGGCAATAGCATCGATGTGAATGTTGCAATCATAAATCCATCTCGCCCATCTGGGTCCCAAGTGGCTGGTGTCAGAGAGGTCGAATGACACAGTACAACTGTGGGGTGAGAGTCTCGCTGCACATGGGTGCGACTGCTCTAGGGGAGGAATTTGAGCAGTGGATGAAATCTTATCTTCAGACACAGTGAATGTGTGGATATGTTGCTGTAGGCGATGGGCCTGAATGAGAACAGATGTCCTGCAATAGGTGTGGCAGTTGAAAAGATGTTATAAGTCTGTCCCTTTTAGTGGCATGCTAGTGGGGCATCCGGTATGAAGATGCATTTGAGAGAGAAGAGAAACGAAATCCATTCACCTGGTGAGTAATATGGTGTTGGGATCTTTCTCAGCAGCTGTGTCATAGCAGACGGAGGGGTTGATGCAGTGCTGATCTTTGCAACGATTCATGCGGACGAGCCAGGGATCAATCAGGGTCGCTTGAAAGTCAACCAGGCAAACTTGAATGCCGGTTTGGCATTTTTATGTCTGGAATGGGTCGTGTGCACCATACCGCAGTGAACATGTGCAGCAATGTGTGTAAAGCCTCAGGCGAGACAATAAAATAATGAGGGGTGGTAGGGCCTAAAAACATTGTGTCACCAGGGCCGGATAGTGTTGCAGCAGAGCTTGATGGGAGTGTGCCAAATACTCTTCACCACTGCGAGCCGAGCAGGCACTGTTTGGAGGACATAGCGTGCAAACTCTGTCATCAATTGTCATCCCAGAAAAACCAGGAGACAATTACACGTGGACACGGAGCACTAAAGTAAGCATCCTTCTTTATTCAAGTATGTTAGTTAAGTACCTCAACCCCCTCTCTTCCTTAAAAGTATTCCCTCGTCTCTTGACCCCCAGTGGGTTTCTGCTCCACATGAAGATGTGGAGGTGCTTGAGTGTCCAGAAGTGCATAAACACTTCACGCATCATCAAGTTTCTTAACAATTGGGAATGCTCTTTCAGGGCTGTGCTGTTCTCTTTTGTCATGTCTATGTGTTTAACAGTATTAATCGGGGTAACTATGATGTCATACATTGATTTGAGTGTTTCGATAAATGTGTTAGAGTTACTTGCTTCCTCATATCTTCATAGGTTTAGGACTATGACACCCTCAAGAGTAGCAACATTAGAAAGGTTGTTACCAATGCCAATAGGTTGTACCCCTTTCTTCTCTGAAGCCTGGCAGACATGCTCAGTTATTTCTGTTGGATTACTCATAATTCTATCCCTGAGGTTTCCTTCATGAGCATGATTCCACCGTCTATATGATTTCAAATGGACCACTTTTACCTTTGGAGTTCTGATATAATGATAAGTACCATGTACTCTCCCTGGTTCCTCACAGAATACATCGGGGAATGCTGTAATAAGGCTTTTTAAATCTTCTTGCTTCTGTTTAGATAGTTCTTGGGGAGAAATTTGACTATCTCCTCGGGTACCAAACAAGACAATATAGATGAGGTAGCAGCGGAAGGATTTTCTTTCCACTCTTTTAGGAGGTTTATGTGGTACAGGTGGGTCTTCTGCCTTGTATCAGGTTGGTCTATTTTATAGGTACAGGTTCCTGTTTGCTCTAGCATCTACTACGGCCCATGCCACTTTGAGACACGTTTATTTTCAGAGGTAGGTAAGAGGACTAATCCTTTCTGTCCCACCGAAAATTATCTTAAATTTACCTTCGTGTCATAGTTGGATTTTTGTTGGGCTTGAGCTTTCTCCATGTGAGTGTGGACTAGACTCCGGACAAGTTTCATGTGCTCTTGTAATCGGGTAGCTGTCTGTGGGAGAAGAGTAGGTGCCTCTTCTCTTTCTTCCCAGGTCTCCTGGAGCATGTCTAAGACATCTCTTGATTCTCTACCATAGAGTAACTAAAAAGGGGAGACTCCAGTGGATTCCTGAGGGGTCTTTTTTACTGCAAATAGGGCCCACGGGATCATACTATCATAGTCCTTCCCCACCTAATTGACCAATTTTCTCAAAATCATTTTGAGGGTTTTGTTAAATTCTATTCACCAATCCGTCCATTTGGGGGTGGTAAACTAAGGTTCTTAAGGTGGTAATGTGTAGTAATTCCTTGATTTCACCCATAAGCTTACTTCTGAAGTTGGCCCCCTGATCCGTTAGAATTTCCTTTGGGAAACCAACCCTAGAAGAGAATGGCAGCAGGTTTTTTCCGCATGGGAACATGTTCATACAGCAGGTAACAAGAGAGACACCAGCCACTACATGCACCTGGCAAGGACCCGAGCATCGGGCAACAGCATCATAGAGAGCAACAATCGGCGCGTCAGCCTCAGGTACATTGCATAGCATTCCCATAATGATCCTGGGGCACATCCCATTCCCTCCCTTTCAAGACTCCCTCAACAAGTTTCTGCAGTAGTTTGAAGGCTGGCCTGATATACCCGGAAGCCACACCATATTGGCCTGGATGCACCTAGCAGCATAGTAGTATATATGTTTTCGCAGTTTTCCACCCAGACCAGGTCTGACATCCATTCCCTCCCTGTTGGTGCCCCAGCATCCCTCCATCTCCATCTCCTATGTATACAAAGTTTAGCAACAGTGCAAGCAACAGTTAGGAAGGATCTGGTTCTCCTCTCAGGTATGTGTTCCCACATCCCAAACAAGACTCCCATGGGTAAGTATTGTAATGTTAGATTCACCATCGGTGATAGGGCATCAAGCACATACCTCCAGGACTCACGCACCCCATGGCAGTCCCAGAAAATATGTAGATGGTCCGCCTCTTCCATACGATATCGACGGCACTCACCGTCCTTGTCTGGATATATACGTTTAAGCCTGAGGGGGGTGTAGTGTAATCTATGCAGAATGTTATACTGTATGAGCTTCAACCAGGAGTTAAGTGATACCCTCGCAGTCAATGAACACATCTTATCCCATTGTTCATCAGAGATGTTGATTTGTAAATCTACCCTCCACTGTCCCTTGGCAGAGGGTATCCGCCCTCATACCTTGTCTGTAAACATCATGTACAATGTAGACAGTATTCTACGACATCCCCAAGATCTAGCAATTTATGCCAGGAGCCTATTCTTGGGTGGTTCAATGAGGGAACATTCCCAAAGCTTGGATACTGCCGCCTGAAGCCTATAGAATTGAAGAATCTCATTCATAGTGCCCACATGCCCCTGGCCCAATGTCTGAATGCTAAGGAGCTGCCCCTCAGGAAACAAGTCCCCTAATGTCTGGTAGCCCAGTTTTTCCCTGGTGGCACGAAGCGCACCATCCCAGGTAAGTTCTAGTCCAGGAAATCCCCACAGCGGAAGTGACCACAGTAAGGGCGGGTCACTCCTATCAGGCGGAATATTCTTTTCCAAGCCCTGAAGGTAGTCTGGACCGGGTCGAACGGACAATCATCTGAATATGTAGAGTTAAAAAGGAGGGTCCTCATGTCGCTTTTGCCGGCCGCCAGGCGTTCAAGCCGAACATGCGGAGGGGACCCATCTCGCCCCTGCCAATATGATGCAAATTGCGCCTGAGCAGCAAGCCAGTAGTTTTCAAAATGAAGCCTAGGAAATTCCCCCCCTAGAATATGGCGGTGCCAAGTCTTCCCACTTTTTACGGAAAAACCCGCATGCCACAGGAATTGAGAAAGGCAATGGTGCAGTGCAGCAAAGTATTCCCTACCAAGCCACATTGGCACATTAGTAAATAAATATAATAGTTTGGGCATCACAACCATCTTTACCAGCGCTAACCTGCCCGCCAGAGACAATGGGATATTTTTCCATCTCTTCACTCTATCCTGGACATACACTTTCTGCGCTGCATAATTCAGAGAGAGGAGAGAAGCTGAGCTCCCTGGCTATCCAGACCCCCAGTTATTTAATACCATCAGTTGCCCACTGCAGGGGGTACTCGCCCAGGAGCCTCGACGTCGTGTCGGTCAGGGCGAAGGCCTCGGATTTGGAATAATTGACCACAAACCCAGAGTGCTCACCAAACTTCGTAATATCCCCCACTGTCGGTTCTAAATTGATATGAGAGTCTCTGACATAAAACAAGACGTCATCAGCATACAGGGAGACTATTTCTGGTGGTCCCATCAGCCGGTTTCCCCTCCCCCTGTGACGCTCCCTTATCATATCCGCCATGGGCTTGCAAGAGTTCTTCCCACATCGACAACAAGTGAGGGGTTAATATAGCCCCGTAGGCCGCATAAAACTCAGAGGTTAGTCCATCTGGGCCAGGTGCCTTGCATCAGGGGAGTTTTTTCAATAACCTCCATAACCTCCTCAATAGTAAACAGCCTGTTAATTTTTTCCCTGGCAGCAGAAAATAGCCTGGAAAGGGGAATACCCTTCAGTAAAGACTGAATAGCTGGTGAACCTTTAGGGGGGGTGGCAAGATATAAGGTTTCATAAAACTGCCCGAACACCCAAAGTATCTCACAGTCCGAATATTTGGTCTCACCTTCCTCGTCCAAAATAGCATCAATATGCTGCGGGCCCCACTCCATACAAACAAGTCTAGCCAGCGTCCTACCGGGGAATTCCCCGTCACCATATCGCCAAGCCGCAGCAGGTCTTGAAAAGTATTTAATCTTCTGCTCAGCGTGCAACTGAAATTGCTAGAGTGTGGCATGTATCTCCGTCATCGTGGCTAGGGTATCTCTGCCATCGTGGCTAGGTCCTGTGCGGCCGAATGGGCATTTTCCAACCCTTTCAATTGGATTTGCAGCTCTCCAGGTCGTGTCTAATAGTCATTAACATCCCAAGTTCTCTCGACATGGCCATGCTCCTGATATAACATTTGAACACCTTCCATATTACGCCCCAAGATGTCTCACCGGGGGCATTGTGAGTGAAGTAGTGCATATATCTGCTTCGATGTCTGCTCTAAACACAATGTCCTGCAAGGCCTCAGACTTAAATCTCCAAGAGGACCAAACCGGGGCTCTCCCACCCACTCTCACTAGGAGATTGACCGGGGAGTGGTCCGATAATGTGTGAGGGAGAATGTTTATATATTGTACCTTCCCAAGCAACTGTCCGGAGACTGATATGTAATCTATCCGCCATACCATGAACTGCAGAGTAATACATATACTGCCGTTCTAGTGGGTGCATGAGCCTCCAAACGTAGCACAACTCCAGTCTCTCCATTTGTGCATGCAAACTACGGGCAGCTTTAGAGGGTGGTCTGGGGGGCTGTCCCAGTCCGATACGTCGCCTGATCCAGTATACAGTTCATGTCACCCCCCCAGATGATAGAGACTAGCGGGAATTAGTCGATAATATTAGCCATGGTTTTGTAGAATTCGTAGGAATCTACGTTTGGGCCATACATATTAACCAGGAGGACCTCCGCCCCCTCAATCACACCATAAACAACAACATACCGGCCCTCTGTATCAATGCGGGTCCCCTTCATAGTGAATTTAAGTGCTTTATGAATAAGGATAAGAAGCCTCGTCTGGATTGGGATGAGTAGGCGGTATAGAATCGATTGTTCCCCCAGGATCCCGCTAGGTTTTTATTAATTGCCCCCATAGCATGCGTTTCCTGCAAGAACAGCTATTAATTTTGTGCCGGTTAGCATAGACGATAACCTGCCTAGTTTTTGCATGGCTGCCCAGCCCCCTAATATTCCAACTCAAAATATTAAGCGCCATTTGCATCAAGAATCATAATGACTGTGCACTCAATATACATATCTCTAGGAGACAATCCCTGCTCCTGCATAGCAGCAACTTCCTGTGTTAAAGCAAATGCATGTGTGACAAGATTAACTTAACACTTCACCCCCAAACTCACCCCCTCCCCAACCACCCTCATCCCCCTCCCAAACAGGGTGATGTCAACTCCCTCCACACTAATATTCCCAAGCTCTACTCCTTCAAATAACCCTGCCTCAGGAACTTTTCCAAGGACACCAGGAATCACACCACGCCATCCCCAGAGGCCAGATCAGGGCCACCCGCTCCCCCGACCCAAACAAAGTACTATCATATGATATGACTATTTGTTACATCATTGCGAGAGTACATGATGCCAACCAAAGCCCATCAGCAAGTGTTCCCACATGTGCCCTTCCTAAAAAAAAGGCACAGGGGTAACACTTCCATCATTAACAAATCTGCTCAACGCAACCCCTCTCCATTAGTGCTTAGGGTGAGTGTCAAGGAAGGACATCATTTCCGCCGGATCCGAGAAGAAGTGTGTTTTATTTTCGTAGATCACCCGTAGCCTTGATGGATATAGCATAGCATATTGCAACTGTTGGTCTTGTAGGTGTCGCTTTGCAGCTGCAAAGGAGATCCTAGCTTTCTGTACCGCAGGGGTAAAGTTAGGGTAGATTGAAATCTTTGAGGATTGATACTGCAGATCTCTGATTTCCCTGATAGTTCAAGACACGGACTATCCCTGCCTCGGACCGGGTCTCGGGATCTGAGCCGAGACCCGGTGCGCTCTCTCCACCAAGAATTGGTGGGGCAGGGGCAGGGCAGAGGGTCTTTTAGCACTTCTTTCAAGAGAGCCTCAACAAATATCTGAGCCAAGACCCAGTGCGCTCTCTCCACCAAGAATTGCTGGGACAGGGGCAGAGGGTCTTTTAGCACTACTTTCAAGAGAGCCTCAACAAATACCTCCATGTGATGGGCCTTCACTGACTCCAGAATACCCATGATATGGACATTGTTACGGCGGGACCTTGCCTCCAGGTCCTCATTCATTGCCTTTACCTCAGCCACCTCCTGTTGTAGGGATCTGAGAGTAGTGCGGACCTCTGCGCTGGTGTCCTCAAGCAGTCCAATACGTTGCGCAGCCTCCGTTATCCTGCCACTCTCTTTATTGATTATTTGCTCCATTTAATTCACCAGGCTATCAAGTTTCCCATTCACGGATTCAAAATCTGATTGCATTTTTTGCAGAATGGTCGCCATGTCCACTTGCGTGGGCTGTAGAGGGCTGCCCACCTCCTCTCTTTGTGCGCTCTCTGCATCTGGGGCGTCATGCTTCCCTGCCTGTGCCCCAAATGGATCTTTGACTTTGCCTTCCCCTGCACCGCCATATCTGGGAACACAAGTTTCCACTGGCGTTGCAGGCCCTACACCATCTGTCGGTATCCCTGCAGGGAGCAAAACCCCAACTGTCACGCAGCTTACGGGCCTGGAGCAGGAGGACAGCACCACCTCAGAGCGCTGAGCCCCAGGGGCGGTACACTCAGACAAGGCCAGAGAGCAGGTATCACCCAGGTGGGGGGCAATGGGGGCCTGCACTTTTCCCCCAGCCATGTTATCCTCCAGAGCCCTGAGTCTCAGTAGGCAGGTCAAAAGATGGTGGACACCTACAGTTCTCCCCACCGGGGCCACGACACCAAATGCACTCCCCGGGTCACCACTGTGCCGGCTCCACTAACCTTCAGTAGCACTCCCACGGGTCCCGTGCTGGTGTAGATATGGTCTCAACAGCAGACCAGAGGCACAGCGCCCCTCGTGTTCTGCACACGCCCCCCCCAGCATCCTCCAGGCAATGGTGCAGCTCCGGCAGTCCCTCTACAATCCTGGTCCTTCAATACAGGTGTCAGCAGCGGGCCTTATGTGAGTACCCGGAAGCTGCAAGATTTGCACACAAGGGGCGGGCAGTATTCCAACATCTGCGGCTTCATTCTGGTGGCGTTTCAGACAACAGAGCGCAGGGTTGCGGGCCTTTCCCTCGCCGATCCTCTGGGAGCTCCAAAGACAAGCGTCCATCTTGGCGCAGAGCCACCTGGGAGAAAGGGATTTCTATTAACGGTAATGGGTTTAGAGAGGCAGGTAAGGAAATATGTGAGCTGTTTTTTTTGGCATATCTAGCATGTATCCATTACCAATAGAAGGTATTTAAACCTTTGGGAAATCTAATAGACTTCCCTGTGCCATCGGTCTTCCTCAGTTGCGCTCAGACCTCCTTAAAGTAAAAGTTCCCATTGGTCTCCCTCAGTTGGGCTCAGACCTCTTCACAGCTAAACAAAACACTTGCAGGCATTCCCTTCCCCAAGCTTAATTCACCTCCTTTAGGGGTTCCCTTCCCCTAACTTATTACACTCCCGGGTTCCCTCTGTCGGGCTCAGACCGTTTCCTGATGTCAAAGACTTTCGAATGTGCGTGGCTTCAGACCTCCACAGGACTACTTCGACTTTTCAGCTTTTAACTCACACTCTTATGTTATGTGCCTGAATGCTTCCTGGTCTGGGTAGTTCACTGTCTTATGCATCAAAGTTCAACGTTCACCTTTTTTACTTTCCCCTTCTCTCAAGGTTAGGTTTCATCACCTCTTTTACAGTTCATTCACTTTATCGCTACAAACTTTTAACCTTTCACTCCGTTATTCAGTATCGCTGACTTTACAGGTATCGTTCGTAGGTCTGACTTTCTTCGCTTCTCACCCACACGTGTGCAGCTTTCAATTTTGCGGTATAATATTGCCACTTCAATCTTTCTTTGGCATACACCGGTCTGTCATGTCGCTTGCCAACACACCGGCTGTGTGCGTTTCTTTCTTGTCTTTACTGTATGCCAGTGTGCGAGTCAAGGTAAGTACCACCGGCTTGGCCTTGCCTCCCCAACTCTGCAGTTCGCCCGGGAGGGTCACTGGCATCCTTGAAACACAATGCAGCCTTCTTGTTTGGGCTTTTGCCTTCTCCACGTGTCTTTCGCAACCTTTTGGAGGCAACCACCACCTGCAGGTAACTCCTGGGGTGCTCCACCCAAGGCTCTCGTCTGTTGCTCTGCTCCAGTAGGTTCGCCTTCGCCCCAGAAGTTCTTCTCTTACACCATGTTCCGCCTTTTATGCATGTGAGGAGAACTAATTGGTATCAGATGTTTGCACTTAGAGTCAAGTGCCAGACCCAATTAGCGGGACATGTCCAATGCGACATGTAAGAGTTAGCATTGTTACTCTATCGCCCTCTTCCTCGGCCCAGTGTTTGTGTAGAAAAAGGGGGGGTTGGGTCATCGCAGAATTCTATGAAATAAGAGGGATCATGGGTACAGGAAAGGGAGGAATACCGCGTCTCACCATCGGCTGTCCCATCTCCACTCCCCGAAGACCCCTCACCCAGGTGATCCTCCCGCACTGGTCGACCCCCAGGGTCTGGATCCAAAGGCAATGGTCGTGCCCTGGCCACCTAAGAGATCCCCGGCGACTAGCAGGTGAGACACCCTTTGGTTTCTCACAATATCAAATACATTACAATTACTTATTCGATGACAAAGATTGCAGTGCAGATATAATGTACATTATAAGTTCAATAATGTACATAGAAAAACCAGGAACCTTTTGTTGGGCCTGCCCTAATAGAATTCTAGCTCACAGCCATGGACAGGCCTTCTGAACTAAAGATAAAGAGCATCAAAAAAAGGAGATCTTAGAGTCAGAAGTCAGTCCAATGATACCATAGATAGGAATACCAGTTTTCATGTACGCTTCAGTGAGCTATGCCCCTTTCTTGGTAGTTAAGTGGATCTTCATGAACGAAACCGTCTGTGTGGGAGGGTGAGAAGGCAATCAGCCTTTGCCTTTGCCAGTAGCTGGCTGATTCTCCGCCACACGTCAAGCAATCAGAGTCGTGGTTGGCTGGCTTACGGAGAAGGCTGTATGACCTGTGAAGGTGACTACTATGACAGTGGTTTTCAGTACTCCAGACTCAGGCAAGTGCTCTATGCAACATGCAGTTGTGTTTAGACATCTGTTATGAGTGTGGAGTGCATTCTGGGACATGTAACCATGTGTTTTTCTATCAAGCAGGAAGTAGAGCGCATTATACAATAGGTAACTTGTGGAACTTCTGCATGGAATGAGCAGAATTATTCAGGCATATTTGAGGAGGTGTGTTTCAAAACCTTTATTTACTACGAGTTCCTGGGTTGGTGTAATGCCTAACTGGCCCTAGCACTAAAAGGATGGTTCCCTTCACTGATATGTCTAGGGGAAGTCGATGTCTGGAAGTCCAAAATAAACATCCATCTGTGTCTAAACCTATGCTTGCCCTCACTCTTTGACAAAAATGTGTTCGGAAGTCTTTCAAAGGTGAAAAGTGGTGGTTCAACAAAAACAGGAAACCAGGATTGGTTTCAGGTGGTCTTCTGTAGGTTGATCAGCTTCAAAAGACTGAGCTCAATCAAAAAGGTTTGTTCATAGGACCTCCTCCTCCATAGTTCAAATGATGTCAATGTCTTTAATGCCTTGGGGTTCCTTTCCCCAAGCTTTAGTACCTCCAAGTTCAAAACACATCCATAAAAAAACAGTTCCTTTTTCAAGCATCTCGGAGGTTCCCTTCCCCACGCTTAGGCCTCTTTGTAAGTCAGACACAAATTCACTTCTTGGGCCTCTCAGGATTCCCTTTCCCCAAACTCAGGCCTCTTCCAGGTTTAAACACAAGATCAGTTCTTAGGCCTCTCAGGGTTCCCTTCCCCAAGCTCAGGCCCCTCTTAAGTTTCAAAACACTAGTTAAGTTTGTCAGAATGTACCTTTCTTTCATATACAGTTCTTTCAAGGGGTGGAATCAGAGACTTTCAAAAATGCCCAGATCTTTGCTCCTCCTAAGCACGACCATTCAAAGCTTTAACCCCTCTCTTTTATTTCCTGCTAGTTACCCTTTTGTTTCAGGGGCTTTCTGCACCTCTTCTTGTTCCCCTCTGTTTCCTTGACTACTTCCTCGTGCCCATTGGCACCTTTCTTTCTTTCTCTTGCACACTTGCATCTTCCTCTCCTTCTTGTGCCCACTGGCACCTTCTTTAACTTCCTTTGTGCACATTTGCACCTTATTTGTCCTTTTTGTGACCCTTGCACTTTCTCCAGCTTTTTTGGGTACACTTGCACTCTCGTTACCTTTCCGTGTTCACTGGCACCTTTTCCAGCTTTCCCGTGCACACTTTCCACTCTGCCAGGTCGCTTGCACGCTTCTCTCTCGTTTCGGGTCGCTCGTGCCGCCTTTATTAGAGTTTTTCACTTCACGCCCCTTGCGTGGTCTGTTTTTCCTGCTTTCTCTTTCTTTCTCTTGATCTCGTCATTCAGCTTTCAATCTATATTGCTTTACTAGTTTCCTTTCATTTCTTTCCTTTTTTCGTGACACTTTATGTATTCCTTTCATCCGCCCGCTTCAGTTAGCCGCATGTTACCGAGTCTCTCTCTTTCTCTGTCTCTTACTATCACGCGACGCACCCGTGCATGAGTGCAGTGACAAGCGGTCCCTTCTCGTTGTGCGGGCCCGAGGTCAGGGTCTCACTACCTGCTCCTCAGACACCCTCCGAGCCGGCACAGATCCCAAGGGAATGAGCAATGATCTGACCGCCAATAGCAGCCTGTAGGGTACTTCGCTTCGGCTCTCTGGAGACACGGATCCCTAGCCATGCTGCAGCCCCTCACAAACACGGGGCCAGCGTCTCAGCACACCGTTCTCCTCTGGGCCATCGATCCTGATGCTCTCTGTGCCTTGGCCTCTCTGGTCCAAACAACGTTCCCAGCTCGCTCTCTCACCTATGTAGAACCACACCTTTTATAGTTGGAGAAATAGTCAAGTGGAGTCAGGTGTGAGATAAATAGTAAATGCCTATCTATGGGACAATTTAGGCTCTTTCTACAGCCGGTTTCCCTTACACTCCCCATGTTATTCCTATGACAAATCTTCACTACTCCCGGTTGCCTCTTCCTGGTTCCATTATTTGAAATGGAGAGGGGTGATGGAAGGGTTTTGAGGATAGATCCATTTCCCCCTATTCTATCAAGCAAATGACAATGGACATAGGGAAATCCTTTAGCCTGGTTCTCCCTCAAGGGGATGGTTGCCCCTTTCATATTCCTGATGGTTGATTATACAAGCCTGGGTTTTGATAGTATTCCCTGTGGTTTAAATTTGTAGTGAATGAATAGAGATTGACATCAGACGCCTGGCTTGGTTTTAGTTGGTTTCTCTTTCTTCCCCCACCTTGAGCAATTAATGACGGGATTGGATTTAGGGAAAATGAGACCTGGATTAGGGTGACGCGAATCAACGTATTCAATGAAGGCGTCCGGGACTTCCTCCCCCTCTTCTGTTGGCCCATCAGAATACTGCATCTAGCCCGGGCATTCCCACAAAAGCGACCCCGGATTCCCCTACCCAGGTGATCTTCCCTCGCTCGTCCAACCCCAGGGTTGGGATCCAAGGGCTATGGCCCTCCCCTGGCCACCTGAATAGAGGACTCTTGGGATTTTAATGGGAGAATACACCTAGGTTTCTCACAGGCATCTGTTCTGAATTAGGGAGTGTGCATTGTGTGAAGTACATTACTGTGAGGACTGCTGTATGGAGGCAGATGGCTTTATGGTACATGTAATCGCATGGGGTTAGTTCAATTATGAGGCAGGCTCTCGCAACTCAGCCACTCTGTCTTGAGGAAGCCAGGTTTTGAACTGGGACAGGATGGTATATATGGTCCAGGACCCCTTTTTTGTGTGTGTAACAGTAGAAGCAGGGAGGTATCGGAGTTTGCTTTTGAAAACTACAGTACCTACAATGCAGTGTCAAGGATCCAGCTGACAAGTTCTAGCCACTGGTTCCCAAGAGTTACAAAAAACTAGTTGCACTCTCCCATCTTTTGTGAAAGAAACCAATTGAAAATACCTGTGAATGTCTTTGTGCAATTGAATGATGTCACTCCAGCCCCACGCCCAGGAAATTGCTAAGAAGAAGCAAATGCTTAAAGCTGGCTATTCATGCATGGTATGGCTCCACAAAACCACCATTGTGAACATCTTAATTTCATCTCGTCCTTACTACTGAAACAGAATTCATCCAAGCCCACCAAAGTCGAAGATTCCAAATAATTCAAAATGGGGCTGCCCACCTTCTTCGGCCTTCATTTTCAAGAGCAGATTTTACCTGCAATTAGAGATTTCCAATGGATCTTCATTTTTCAGAGTATCAAATGTAAGGCCCTATGCATCGTACATTTGGCTTACTATAGCTCTATAGCTCTACATCCTAGAGAAATTCCACAAGCACACTACATCAAGGTCACAGAGATCAGCCGACAAGAAACTGCATATACAACCCAAATATTCTCTTATGAGAAAGGGTGGCTGCGCTTTCTCTGTCCAAGCCAGCATACTTGGGAATTCCCTCCTATACGACCTACTAGACCCGCTAGCCTTCCAAAAGAACCTGAAAACATGGCTGTAGCCACAGTCAATCTAAACAATCTGATAACTTCAGAACAGTCCTGTGTCACGGTTATTGTATGTGCCAAGATCCCCTGGGATGAACATTACCCTTTACAAGTCCTAAATAAATAGCTACTGTACCTCTCACCTTGTGCCTTTGTCAAAGTATTGGGGTATTGTGTCTCTGAAGCGATTATCCTTTGGCTCTGCCATGACAATTTTCTATCTGGATTTTCTTCCGCTTCCAATTCTGGCTTGTTGTTGGCAGTTTGCCTCAAGTTGTGGAGCAGTACTTAGAGTACAGTCACTTGTTCCCTGTTTACCCTTAACCTGGCTCCATGTACCTAAGATCCTTGAGTCTTTAGCATTGCTCACTACCATTGTCTCTATGGTGGCTGTGCAGTCTCCTTGCTTTGCTCCTGGGTGTTTTTATTTCATGGTTTCATTTATCCTCTATGTAGTTTCCAATTTTATCCTGTATATTCCTCTTGCTAGATACTGCTTTTCTGTCTATTGCTTGTGTCCTGATGTGTAGTTTTTCCGATTTAACCTTTTGTGTAATCCGTTCTTATCCATTACCATTTTTCATCGCTATGACCTGAAGTATTTCTGTCAGTGCAAAGCTCTTTCATAATACTCCTCTTTTGTTCTTACTGTCTTCTGTCGTATATCGTGACTTCTCTTCCATTTGCTGGGAGCTGCACCGCTTTTATATTACTCTTGAGCTCTTACCATTTTGGTAAGTGTGCAATCTTGTCTCCACTCAGGCCACGTTATATGGCCATGTTATATAATACTATGGAACGGACATTAACTTCTGAATTCCAGGAGGCAATCCCTGCCCCTTCTCTTTTTAGTGTAGTCAAACACAAATACTATGAGTAAGAAGATGGGAGAATGCAGGCTAGGGTGAAAATAATTGATTTGCCAATGTCCCTAGCCTCAGAGAATATGCAGGCATTTTTGGCTCTCGTCCTTACAAGATATGCTTTAGGCTAGTTCATGATTGCATTCACACCTAGCAATTGGGCCAGCTGAGAAATCAACAGAAAGTGAATTTATTTTAGCAATACTGGCTGCCTCATTTACTTGATTGTTATTGTTAAATTGTGTTGTATAAGTGTTACAAGATGACTTGCTGGGTGAATAAATCTGCCTACAATGATAAACATCATTGACCTTTATTTGCACTTGGATGGTCCATAATCTCCTCCACAAATCCCATGAGGTAAAATTTATGCTGATCGTAAATGGCTTAGGGTACCATGAACATATAGCGCATTGTTCAGTGAAAGTGACGAAGGCTATGCAGCGGTTGCTACTATGCACTCCACTTACAGAATATGGCATAACATATATATATGGTTACATCTGTCAATCACTATATCCCTTATTTTAACTGAGAGGAAGGAGAGGCATATGCAGTGGAAAGATAGATGGAGAGCAGAGTCAATCAGTCCAAGTGAGACTACAAGATGTCCTAATGGAATGGAAACAATACAAGTCCTTAGACAATGCCATTGCTACAATCACAACTGTTTGAAATTAAATCTAATAGTTTTTACAAGCAGGATAGTGTTGCAGAGACAGGTGTAATGAACTCCACCTACTCACCTGCCAAACAGTAGAACCATATGACATTTCACTGCGGGAGACTATACTAGATCCCACTTTCATTTGCGTAACAGTAGACATGACAATTAAGGTATGCCACAGCAGGATTGATTGGTCACTGCATTTTCAAAATGTGGAGCACTTTGAGTGAAAATGAAAGAGGAAGTTTGATGAAATCTCCAGTTAATACTCGTCATATCTATTGGGTCAAAACCATGTATTAATATTGAAAAAGTACCAAAAGTGTGTGTAGGTTTAAGCAATTAAAAAAAGAGTGGAGTAGCTAGAGAGTATGATGGCATGTCATCTGAGGAGGTATAATATAACGCTCAGGTGATAACATCCATCGCATATTCACATCATACCAGCACTTTCATAACAACAATACCACATCCTGAACTTGGTGGTATTGAAAGCTGGAACAAGGAAGAAACTCTACTTATCTGGCATACACTCTGTGGCAAATATTTATTTTACCAGATCTTGGAAGAGACTAGCTGGTTGCATGTGTTCTCTTCAGATCCCATTCTCGTCCACAGTTGCCATCTCCTTTTACTAGAACGATTTCCAGACCAGCAACCAGCTACTCCCCAAATTCCGCCACAAAGAAGCTCTCCATTGTTGGTGTTTCCCTTTCCAAGAGTTGTTCAGCACCATTTTACAGTCTGCACATGAGATGCTTGGACTACCCTCTTCCACATAAACAGCTAGATACTGTAATATTCACATTGTAGAACATGTCTCCACAATGGTCTACAAGCAAGATATATACTACCTTTGACCATCGACTAGGTCACCCCTCGCTCGTCAGAAAAACACCATTGACAATTCAGTGCCCTTTGTATAAAAACCTAATTGAAGGACATACCAATGCCAACTTTTTGACTATGAATGTACTTAGCACTGTCATGCCTTTTATGATAGTATTTGCAAAAAAAGTCTCCGTTAAAAGAAAGGTTCACTGAAATTGTTCACACTGTCTAACAATTGATTTACATGTGTATATGTTTTTGTACCTGGTTTGTTCACTTTGTTTGGTACTCAATATGTTTTTGTTTCTTTTTTGATAATTCACAAAGTATGAATATGCCAAAAATGCAGAAGTTTTTGACTTGCCCAAAAAGCTAAATGTTGGGCTATATCTGCAGTTCAAACACTAGCTAAATATTTAAAAGCTATGTGCACTTAATATATTGTTTTTCCCTCTTCAACTACAGTAAGATTGCAAAAAAAGATTTTTTCTACAGCTATACAAAGCATGATAAATAGAAGGTCTTTACTGAGAATCCGTGTGTAAAGATATAAATGCCAGTGGCAGGACGTCACCTTTTTGTTTCCAAACTATATTACCTTATAGGCCATCCAAAATATGTATATTGTGTCAAACTTGTAGGTAGTTTGAACCCTAGAGTACATTCACACTAAGTAACATAAAACAAATTGAAATCCCATTTGTATGTTTAAACAAATGTAAGGCGTTAACGATCTTTTTAACTTGAGCAAAGTTTGCTTAAAGTATTTGGTCTTTAAATCGACGTTTCTCAGGTTATGTGATTTTTTTCTAGGAGGGGTGCAATATGCTTTATTTGAGATACTGTTTCTAGAGTAGGGGAGGTCCGGTTGAAGGGCACTGCCGGGAGGTCAGAGTAGAATTGCTTTGTGGTCAACAAGATGTACTAACCTATAATTTACACTCTGGGTTATTTGTAGCGGATAGCTCAAGGCCATAGCCCCTTGACTAGGTAAACTTATTAGTGATGGGAAGGTTTGCATTACCACACATGTGTGGGTACCACTGTAAGGAATTGGTGGTGTCTTCAAAATAAAGCAGAGATCCCCAAATTCAGAATCTAAAAGGAGTGTCAATCCACGAGAGAGAGATGATGGGGTGACATTCAATGAATGATGTTGTTCTCTGGTCAATGCATTCTGTCTCTAAAGCTTCATCAGGCAACAACAATGCTTAAGAAGACACACACAGTGAGTATGTGTGACTTATGTATTCCATCCAAGGGCTAAACATAATATATTACTTGTGGGGCTCAGTGTCCAATTAGAAGCAGGAAGAAACGGTGGCTATTCGTAAAGAGAAGAGGCCATAAAGGTAAGGAGATGAACAAAGGCATATGTTATCTCAGTTGGGTTATAGGTCAAAGTTTCGAATGCATAGGATAGAATGACCAAAGGGTCGAATCAAAAGGACTGAACACCAATGGGTCGATTTTTTTGTTTTGGGGGGGTCCCCCCATCCCCCTTTTTTTGTGGTAAAAACAATTTTTTTTTCCAAAACGGAAATCCCCCAAAACAAAATATATAAAAAAAATTCGACCCTTTTGTTTTAGGTCAAATTGAGTCGACCCTTTGGCATTCGATCCTTTTGTATACGGTACTTTAACCGGACACCTCTCAGTTGCCATGTAAAGCACTGGTGGTAAAAACTGTACGTCAATGGGGAAGACGCCCAGAACTGTTAACTGAAAGTGAATAAGCACACCAAACACTCTTTGTTCTGTTAGCATATGTAGGAAGAATAACAAGTGCTAAGCTAAAAGCACAAACATAAAAAACAACTGGTCCATACAGAAGCAACTAATGATAGCAATACCAATTACAAACAAGAGGTTTAGGGTCACCCTCATCTATGGCACATGCTAAATTGTGTATTAGAGAAGGTGATGAACAATTTGCTGTTCTTCAACTTAGTCTGTAACTGCCATCTAATACAGATTGTAGCCTTCACGGAGTTGTTTGGCTCTGTCGACCTCCGTAATGAGCACACATCTTCCTTTTGGATTAGCAGACCCATATGTGTAACTTTCCTAAACCTATTACTTAAAACAATAAGAGGATTAGCACAGAAGCACAGCTCAGCTACCCAGTTAAGGTTTTTCCCTTTGACACATGCAACTTCCTCTGTAAAGCATTCGAAGACAGCTATAAAAATAACACACATGATCAAGAAACGAGCAAAGCATTTGTAAAGTGCTATGTGGACAGAGAATATACATTTATTTATACATAAAATAAAATACTCTTGGTTGCCTCATAAATAGGTGGTCAAAACATTTGCAAATAAATATCACGCAACAATTACAGTACTGTGTAATAATGACAAATATGACAGACAAAGGGACATCATTAAAACAGTGCCAGGTTACTGCCTAACGCATGGCCAAGGAAGGGCAAACTTGTTTGCCACTTTCCCCCCATCTTTTATGCTTCATTATTGTAAAATTTGCTCCGAAAATGGTTCACCTTTTTTCCAGTCTTCAGTGTTCGGAATCCAAAATACAATTTCCAATGGTCCTTTATATTCATGACATAGAATATGTATGTGCATATTTATAGTGAAATGCCCCAAACAGGTTTTGTGGGTCTGTCATTTCATTCTTCTATGAGTAGACTGTTTAGCCCTATAACAGTTTCTGCAAAGTCAATGAGTTCCACAAAGTCTGATGTGATGATGTTGACGCCTTGAACTCCGGGTTTCTGCTCTTTTACCCAATTCAAAATGACCGGCAGATTCCTATAAGAGAAGAAAATTAGACCTGTCTTGTTAATATATCTTCTTTTGCATTACTTTTCTTTCAAATAAGAAAACATTATATGTCAATATATTTTATATAAATATATACACACAGATAGTGCATATTTCGCCATGATTATTGCCCAAACCAAGCTGTTAAAAAACATGAATTGTCTTCCATTATTCACAGGGATGACAATGCCTGTTAAATATGGATTTTACCCCAAATGAAGCCTATAATATAAACATGGTCCATTCGATCCATTGTTGTCCTAGCAGGTCAATCACTTAAAATAATCAAAACACATTGAAATGTAGTTTGGGAATGGAGAATGTGTACATCAAAACCTCATCTAATTTTAGCCTATATGAATAATAATTACGCACGGATTTCCGTGCATTGCTGACTGGGCATATGCACAAATATACTTACTTTGTGACTCAGCCCCTCCTCTGCAAGGCCACATCCCAGTGGAGTGACAGATGTCGCTCACCTGACAACCTAACAACCAAATCCTGCGACTGTTCAAATGAGTATATATGGTCAATTTTTACAAAACCTTGAATGTTAGGGTGAGTCTTGTGAAAAACTAAATAAGTACCAAGCCCGGTGTAACTCGGACCTCCAGGATATTGCAGCATGAAATTGAACATTTTGCAGCATAAAAACGCTAATTTTGTGTCACAAAGTTGTATTTATTGTGGCACTTTTGCAGCACATTTTGTATTGATTGGAGGGTGTAATGATTGGCAGGTTGCAAACAAGAGGGAGTATGTGAGGTTATAAGTAAGCCAGGTTGTCATTATGTGCACCCTTTATAGCAATTTATATGAAAGAGTCCCAAATGTCCGTGTTTTGACAGAACAATGTTGGTTTTACTCTAGTATTTTGGTTTAATGTCCACGTCTATTTAATATTTTTAACTTTATTGATTATGTTCAGTTGTAATAGTAAAAATATTCCCCCTCTTTGTTCTCCATTCACCCAAGCATCCACATTCCCCACTCACCAACACCCCAGACCTCTCACTCTGCCGGTCATGCACATGTGCTCTGTCACATTGCCAAGCTACCAAGTCACAACTCAAACTCCCCAGTCCCTGCCACAATTCAAACCATGCCCCAACTCCTTATGCTCCACAGTCCCCCTTGCAGTCTACAGTCCCTCATTTTTTCTCGCCCCTTCTGTAACTACTGTTTTGGATTTATTTTTTTAAAGCTCTTTTCGCAGCTTTTTTTATGGATAGCAAAATTGCGGTAAGGTGGAGATATAAAGATCTGAAGTCATTCCTATGTTACCAAACTGTTCTATGATTGTATGTAAATCAGCCAAGAACTCATGGTGCTATCTGTTCCCTTCCCCTTTCTCATAGGGCTAATTCGAAAGCATACATCAGGAGTGCACCAGGCGGCAGGCGCCACCCGCCTCTATTATAGTTGGAGATAATAGGCACATCCCAGTCAAAACCTGAGTGCAGCCTTGCCTGGCCCACTCACCATGCTGGCTTGCATTCTGCACTTTCAAAATGCCTATGGGGCACTCTTGTGCCTCTCTGTAGATTAGGAGAGCCTGGGGCAGCCAGTCCCTGCCACTGCGCTCTGCCCTCCAGGCACCAGGAAGCAGTGTATGAATAGGGAATGTGCCAGTTAATTCATGGATTACTTACTGGTAATCTTTATTACTCCTAGTGATACTCTTCCTCGTGCCCGTACGTATGTGAGGTAACCCACCTCACATGTAAGTACAGGGTCCAGGAAGAGGGACATGGAGCTAATAGAGTTTTGGTCACCCATTTCTACGCCTGTAGCTGTCAAACATTGTTGAAGCATAGTATGAAAACAGGGCACAATCTTCTAGTGGTCAGCATGCAGATCTAACATAAATGCTGTGCTGGTACACCCCCTCATGGAGCTCGATTCAGTTCATCATAGTGAAAGCATCCTTAAAGGAGGAAAGTCATCTTGTTCCAAAAACACACTGATATATTGTATCAAGAAAGCCTGTATGCACAAAATATATTTAAAGGAATATTAAAAAGAATGAGAATTGTGAAAGTGTATGATAGCGAATCACATGAATGTGGGCATTTGGTCACCGAACGCCAATTTACACTGGTTTCCACTTCAAACAATCGTTAGTTAAATGACCATAGTGACAGAAAAAAATATAGTACCCCCATATGACATTCAATTGTACAGATACTGGTATGCTATGTACCAATGGCATGTGGCGCAAAGCCATATTTGGCCAGCCAACAGTATGTATAATAGGTGTCCTCTCCTGATGTGGCCGATGATGTCACAGAAATAGATTCAGGACATAGCTGTCAAAAGACAGGGAGGGTTCCCTAAGAGTATGGGACAATGCATTTCTGAAAATTCATCTTGAAAAACAATTGGATCTACTCAATAGGTGACTAAGAATGGTAACATTGATCGCATGTCCAGTCTGTTGGGCAAAGGTGCCGCACCAGTGAGTATCCATATGTCCTCATTACCCCTGCATGTGGTAGGACATGAGTGGACTACACTTGAAGAATGCTAGTGTGTGGAGGGTCAAGTGATCCACACCCCATCTCACAGGAGGGTACAAAATAGCATCATGCACCTCCCATCATTTTGGTAATGTTGCTAAATTGCGCCATTGCATCACTTCATTGAGACCATAAATATGTGTCTTCAAACAAAGGATCCATTGCTCTTCTTTTTCAAGGAGCATGGAGGAAAAATCACCTCCCCTTCTAGGCAATAGTATCATTTCAAGGATAGTCCATGTGAATTCATGTGCACAATGTTCTTTCTCCAGAAAGTATTCCACCTGGGGAGCGGTATGTCTTTGCGTTCTTATACACGATCTGTGTTCAATAATTCTTGTTTCGAGGGGTTGTTCAGTCCTTCCTACATACATAAGGCAGCCTGGTCATGTGTTGATATATATAACTCCTGCCATGTTGCAATGGGTAAACTTTCTCTGGACTCAAGGGAATTTCCAGCCAATATCAATGCTGGTGCTCCTGTTCCTCTGAGCACATAATAAACAGGAACCACAAGGTGCCTGTCCAACGGCTGCATTTATTGATCACAACGTCATTTGTCTATCTCAAAGGACAGTATTATATTCAGTTTGTGGCACAGTGTTGGCCAATTTGTCCAGGAGGTTCTGCCTTATGGTGATGCCAAACTGGGGTCTGTTGAAAGTATTATTGCCTGTGTTTAAAATAGGCCATACATTCAAGTTTTTTTTGTTATTTAAATGAACAATGGGGAATAGATAAATAGTGTGGCAATAATCTTGCCTGCAGATGGTTCATTTTTCTTCTATAAGGTAACTTCTCTAGGGATGTGCTCTGCCCGTTTCGCAGCTTGGCGGATGATCTTCTTCGGGTATCCTCTGTTGTTGAGTTGTCTTTGCAGGAGGCGTGCTTGGGTTTTATATTCACTCAACTCTGAGGAGGATCTCCGGTATCAGAGAAATTGTCCAAAGGGAAAGTTCTCACAAAGAGCCCTGGGGTGACAGCTACTGAATTGTAACAATGAATTGCAATCAGTAGATTTTCTGAATATTGTGGTTTTCTTTGTGCCGGTCAAGAAAACAAATAGCTGTCTGACTAGATTTGCAAGAGAATTTTAAAAAGGGGTTCCTCACGTTGAGCCAATTCATGAATGTAGTCTGCTCTTGTTCATTTCCTTCAAATATTAGGAAAATGTCATTGATGTACCATTTCCAGACCAGAATTGATGTCTTAAAAGGATTGGTCGCAGGACACACATGTGTTAATCAAAATTGTTCACTATAGATATTGTCCAGACTAGGGGCAAATGTAGCCCCCATCGCTGTGCCTGATATCTGTTCAAAGAAATTATCATTGTATAGAAAAAGGTTCTTTGTCTCGGGATGATACCTCAGGGGCAACATGCTCGCCTTGGAAGCAAGACGACACGAAGCACCACAGGTTCGATCCCCTTGTCCACGCTTAGAAACCTCTGGTATTAAGCGCGTTTTAACCTATCATATCATATCATTGTCAATGCAATCCCTGCTAGTTAATCAGGTCTGCTGGAGCCCTTTCCAGATACATTTTGGATTCAAGATGTTTCTGGATAGCAAGAAGCGTGGCCTCTTGTGGAATCATTGTGTATAAGGATTTGATATTGATGTCCACAGTCCCTAGAATCTTTGTGGTCAGATCAAAAGCTAAGGAATACAACAGATTCAACATATCAGTGGAATCTCTCACATTGAAGGTCATTTTGGGGATTTTGTCCTTCAGAAAACGATCCACAAATTGTGACAGGGGCTTGAGGATGGAGTTAATTCCAGAGACAAAAGGATGGCCTTGTGGGCTAACAATCCCTTTATGTATCTTGGGTAATGCATATAGGGCTGGGAGGCATGGATGGTTAGGTGGAAGAAATGCAGCCTCCTTAGCACTAATATGCCCTTCTCCCTCCGCTTCTTCAATAATGGGGGCGATGAGTGCTCGTAGATCGGGTGTAGGGTCTGTAACGAGTCTAAAATTGCTCTGTCCCTCTGATAGGAGCTGCTGTACCATGGTATGATAGTTGGAAGAGTTTATTACCACAACCGCGCCCCCTTTGTCGGCTGGCTTAATGACAATGTCTTGATTATTGGCTAGTGTGTTAACTGCCTCCAGTTCCAGTTTTGTAAAGTTATGTACAAAAGGAATATACTTTTCAAGCTCATACAGTTTTATGAAGATGGCATGCTCGAACGTGATCAATTTCGGTGTGAGACTGTGTGGAGGAGGATAAAATCTAGATGCCACATGGAGTCCCATGGCATCGGACAGTTGATTGATTGCCTGATCTCCAAAATACTGTCTAAGCCGGATCTTTCTCAACAAATGGGTAATCTCAATGCGAGTCTGAAATGAGTCATATCTTGGTGATGGAATAAAGGAAAGTCCCTTTTGTAGGACCTGTACTTCAGAATGAGAGAGAGAGGATGAGCTGACAGTTTATAGACTAGTGTGTCATCTTGGGATATCCACCCAGCCCCTGCTCCTGGTAATTATCGGGAGCCATGTTGCCAGATTGTCGGTGTGCTGCACTTCTTTAATTTATGCTTTTCAAGTGACAAGACCCCTATGCAGTGACCTGCATACTAATTGTTTTTGTCCTGAAGAAGGTGGCTAATGACGCTTTACGCACTGAAACCGGTCAGCCAACATATTGATATCCTTTTTGATTGGAACATTAGGAATCTGGCTGGTCAAATAACTTGGTGTATTTAATGTTGGTGAGGCTAGCTGTGTACAAACTGTAACATGGGTGGTGCTCTGGAAGATAAATATGGGGATGCACACTTGACGGAGGGTTTATTAAATGGTAAAATCCCTATTTAAATGCACCTCATTCATATCTATGACACACCAGCTTCATCCTTTTTTGTCTTTTTAATATTGGTGTAACATTGACACAACATTCCTGAATTCTACCTTATTAGAGCCTGAAAGCAACCACATGTTTATCCAAATTGAGGAATCTGCTGGTCCGAAGGAATGACATTGTGGTATGTGAACACTTATCAGATACTGGCAGATTGGATTAGTGGAGTTTAGTAGAGGGCGAGTCCCCTTTTTACTATCCCTATTAGACAGGCAGCACACCATCGCGCCCTAGGGTAAGGGATTCTCTACTTAGGGTTAGTGTAGCTTTTCTTGGAGGAAACGATTTAGTTAAGTTAGAGAACCATTTAATATGTCTTGAAATAATTTCACCCCTTTCACCCGTGTGTGATGTAAGGTGCAACCAGTCTAGACATTTCTTATTGTGGCATGGAATTTTCTACTAGGCATCTATTATAAAGGAAACATGATAAGTGTCTTTGCATGTCTAGACTGGCATACATTGCTGCAGCCAGTTTGAATGTTTTCTTGTTGTGGCATGCCATTTTTAATGGAAAATCCAACAGGAGTTTTTTCTTACGTGGGGTACTGCCATTTATTGGCAGAGTCAGCTTGAATATGTTTTCTTATAATATCATTACAGGCTTCATGCGCAAAGCAAACATGATTCTTATATGGGAATATTGGCCTATATGCAGCTAGCATGGAAATGTATGTGCACAGCCAGCGTGAAAATGTTTTATTATACTGTCATATATTGTGGTGTAAGGCATAATTGGGAAATGCTACTGTGCAGTGTTGGAGACTTGCATCTATTGGATTTTTTCATGACTTATCCCACAAAACCGATTGCAAACTGTCAGGATTTTTACCCAAATTTCACAGATAGTGCGCTGTATAATGCACCACTTTAACTCATTATTCTGACCCCAGTGGGTGTTTCAGGCTCCTTCGTTACACTTGGTCGCTCTTGCATCTTTGTGGAAAATAGTAACGCCCACAATAAAGAAATTCACCAGCCACCACTGCTCGAGAGTCTATTTTCAAATCATAATATTCTATCAGAAAAGAATATATATGGTAAATCCAAATTTCGATAATGTGTTTTGCTCCGTAAGACAAATGCAACGTTCTTATTAGGACTACAATATATACTGGATGTGATCATTAGAAATTAACAGTGTAAAATGTGTAAAACAGTCTAGTTTACAATGTTGGTACATTTCAATAATTTCTTTTTTTAATTACTTCTTTTGCCATGAATACACACTATTTTGTTTATCTAAATATCCTTCATTTTTGTTAAGGTTAGCAGTCAAAATAAAACTAATGATCACTTTCTTCTGTGAGCACCAATCCAATGTTTATGTAACAAAAAATAAAAATTACTAAACACAATTGTAGCACCTGCAGCATAGTCCTTAGGACCCCTACAAGATATGTCAGAATTCCAGCGTAGGCACCACCCCAGTCAGCTAATTCCCAGCCCCCTAACCTCCTCTATGAACTGTTTGATGCCGGCAATCCTGCTGGATACATGCAACTCTCCAAATACAAGTCGAATTTCAACTTGGGGGAATTCCTCGGTCACTGCTGCTCTGATTCTACTTTTAATCAACAGAGCACCCTCCACCTCACACCCCTTTAAAGAGGTGTATATTTTCTTCTGGCCATACTGCTGTCATCAAGAATAGGATGGCTCTGTCAAACGAGCTCATGACAACGTGACTCTCGCCCACAGACAAGTACTGAGTCAAAGTGTGACAGAAAGAAAGCTAGTGAGATTAAGAGAGAGCAGAAATGAGAGAGAGAGGGGGAGGGAGCAAAAGAGAGAGAGCGCTAGACTAGCGCAGGTAAGATTAGCCAAGTACAGCTAGTGAATAAAATAAATGAAGTAAAGTGTATATGTTAGTATTATAATCTACCAAATCGAATGCAACCATAATATCACTACTTCCCAACCCCCTAAAAAATATTACGTGCCTTGGGAGGTGCTAGAGCATGGTAACCAATACGGCCGCTTAATGCGATAGCTCCGAATACTGTACGAATATATCGCTTTTAATATCCTTCTGTGGACATGTGTTGAGGGCTGTGACTTTGAGCAGATGTGGTTAATGGAACAGAGAGGAATCAGCCAAAGAAAGCCATTGCCTTAGGAATCTGCAACACAGCGGTTGTTCGCCCGGCATATCCAGTGACAGAGGGCACTGCATGGCTGGCAGACCCCTCATGTGAATGGCCCAGGAGCAGGGGCGACCAGGTTGGTTCCCCATGGCAGAGAGTACGGGGAACAGAACTGCTGTTTTGTACAATGCCGCTGGGAGGCTATTTTAAAATCCTCTGGTTGGAAAGCATTCCTCTGAAGAGGCCCTGTCATGATTGATTTAACAGGGCTCTTTTGGCACGATTCAGAAAGTGGCTGTGGCCCGCTCTGTGAAATTTATCACAAACATTGAATATGTGTAATCATCTTTCTGATGCTTGTATCTGCTTTGTTTCACATGCTTTGCATAGGCCAATATCTAGTGGTTGGTACAGAGTATTAGATTTAGAAAAGGGACAGCTTACTGTGACGTGTACTGTACCCATGATCCTTCACACGTTAAGGTCCACGGATTGTTATTTTATTGACCTGAGGTTGCATGAAATATATGGTGAACTATGAATGTGAAGAATTGTGTTGAAAACCCCCACATAAAAAACATGTTGTCTATGGTACCTTTTACTCCCAACGAGGGGAGGATGGGTGAGTGCATTTCAATCTAAGCAGATAAAAGCATCAGAAAGTCGAGAATAGGTCTGTAATGTTTGGCTTCTGAGGCTTGTAACTCTGCTTTGAATCACATGCTTTGCATAGACTAGGAAGCAGTAACAGATGAATGCAGTGGTTTGATAGAAGGAACAAAGACAGTAAATGTTTCAACACTTCCTGGCCAACTTGTGAATCATTTCTGACTTGTGTGTCAACACAATAATGTTGTGTGAAAGTGCACTGAACTCCATGTGGCTGCTCTGCAGATAGCCTCCAGCGGCACATTTGCAAAGAATGCTAATGTAACCCTTGTGGAGTGTGCTTTAGGTGTAAATGGCAGTGTTTTGTTTTTCCAGCGTGTAACACTGCTTTATACACCTTACAATCCATCTAGCAATGGTAGCCTTTAAGACAGAATCTCCTTTGCTCCGGTTGTTAGAGACACAAAGAACTTGTCTGTTATTCTGAATGGTTTTGTCTTGTTGAGGTAGTAAATGTCTGCCCTTCGAACATCTAGTGTGGGAGAGTGCTCTCTGCCCAGAGTTCTGTGTATTCTGAAAAATAGCTGCCAGTTCAATTGATTGGTTGACATGGGACTTTGAAATGTACTTTGTGAGAAGTGTGGGTGCGTTCTTAATAGCACCTTGTTTTTATGTATTGTGACAAAAGATTCTGTCACCGGCAATGGCTGAAGCTCACTTACTCTCCAAATGGATATAATGCTTATAAGGAAAGCGACTTTGTAAGTGAGATCCTTGAGGCTTGCTTTATGCATTGACTCAAAAGGTGGGCCCATGAGTTTGCTTTAGAAAATATTAGAATCAAAATCTGGGGTGGGTTTGTAATTGGGGGTTAACAAGTGTGCCCCTTCCATGAAAGCTTTCACGACTGGAACTCTCCACCATGAAATCTTGCTCTGCGAAGTTGCATATGCAGATAGTGCGGTTAGATGAAAAGTGTAATATATAGTGCACTATATGTGATGTGAACAGTCAATTGGGTTGACATTCGACGTTTTGCATCATACTACAAATCGTTTCAATTTGTTAAAGTCACAGTGTCTAGTGTTTGGTTTACAGGCTACATTAAATATTTCTGTGCGTCTGTCGGGCAAATTAAGGTGTCCAAACTGTATGACTTCAGGAGCCAAGCTGCTAAGTTTGTTGTCTGAAGTTGAGGACGTAGGATTAACCCCTGATTCTGTGCCAATATGTTGTACGGGCATGTTAGCTTCAATGGTGGGCAAAATAACAATTTGATAATGAGTGAATACATCTGATGTGTCCACATCAGAGCAATTAGAATCATTGCTAAGTGCTTCTGGTCCCTCTTGTGGATTACTCTGTTCAAGATTGGGGGGGGGGGGTATGCAAATATCCCTGACCAACTGATCCACTGTGCGTTCCTTTGGATTCCTTCTATAGGAACCTGGAGGCATTTTGTGGCAAATAGATCCATGTCTGGTTGCCCCCAGCATTGTAAAAATTCTGTTTAGAATGTCTGAATGTAACTCCCACTCGTGTTCTGAGGGTTGATTTTTCCTTTTGCTTAGTGTGCCTGCTAAGCAGTTGTGTTCTCCTGGCACATGTTGAGACTGGAGATGTATTTCTCTTTGGGGGCTCCATTCCCAGATTTTCTGCATGAGTCTGGATACAGTTAGGGAGTAAATACTGCACTGTCAATGTGAAACATGGCAATTGTGCTGTCTGTTATAATCAACTCATTCTTCCACATCAAGTGATGTTGGAATGCTTGTAGCGCATTTTAAAGTGTTAGCAATTCCAGTAATTGGATGTGTTTCTTGGAAAGTGTGTGTGTGTGTGTCCACATTCCCAGCACTGTTTGGTGGAGACAATGGGTGCATCTGTTGAGGTTGTGAGGTGTGTTGGCGGGTTGACAACATTTTACCCAGTAACATGTTTTCTTTTCTCCACCACTGCAGCGCTAACACCACTGCTTGTGAAACTTCCACTAGATCGTCCCAATTGCGTTCTGCCTGTGACCATTGTTTCGCTAGCCACTCTTGCACTGGACGCATGTATAACTTTATGTGTGAAATAATGAAAATGCATGATGCCATCATGCTGAGTAGGTGCATTACTTTCCTGGCTGTTTTTGGTGGGTGGGGATTAGGCTTGATTTCTTTTCAATGATATAAAAACCCAGCTGATGCAGATTTATTGTCTTCTGCATATTTTTCTGACAGATGTCGAGTGTTTCTCCTGTTATTAGCCAGTCGTCCAGATAAGGGTATACTGGAATACTTTCTCTGCATAGAAGTGCCACTACCACTGCTAGTACGTTTGTCAATACATGAGGGGCTGATGTGATCCAGAAGGGGAGCCCCTTGAAGTGATAATATACTTGGCCTACTTTGAACCTTAGATATTTTCAATGTGCTGTCAACATAATATGAAAATATGCATCTTTCATCTCCAGTATTGCCATAATGACTCCCATTTTGAGCAGCGAGGTGACTTCCTACATCCATGTCATCCTAGATGTTTGTGGTCTGTCATAAGTGGTTGATGGTCTGAGGTCAAGCACTGGGCATTTTGTTTTGCCTTTCTTTGGAACAAGCAAGTACACAGAGTAAATACCCTTGTTTGTCTCTGATGGTGGTACGAGTCCTATGGCTCATTTCTGTAGTAATGTCTCTTTCAGCTTTCTGTTGATATTCTAACGGTATTCTTCTGTTTCTGGGCGGAAGATTGTATGGTTGTTATTGAAACTTGACGCGATACCAATGTTTTACTGTTAACAACACCCACTTGTCTGACATCATTTCCTCCCATACGTGGGCGAATGATGTAATGCATCCCCCTACCGGGGTGAAATGGGAGGGGACCTGAAACACGGAGTCACTGTTTTGCGGGTGTAGCCAAAATTCTTTTTGGCCTCTCTCTTAGCCTCGTCCTCTTCAAAATTGTCTTGGAAAAAAAGGAGTGTGTGAAAGTCAATTGTCCTTGGTTACTGAACCATGAAGAGGAGCCCTCAACCTAGGAGTAAGTAGTGTGCACGGCGAACCTTGAATAGCTTTGACTACGAAAACCACAGCGGTTTGACAGCATACCTCTTTGTTGAAAAGGACGGTTTGTGATTTGGTTTAATGTTTTGAACGTGCCATTGTCCTTTTTTGTAGTTACTAGCACTTCACCAAACAGTACATCATCCTCTTGGCATTTTAGCAATGCTACTTGAGTTTCTACTCTAAAGCATGAATTTCTGAACGTGCATGCCTCTTTATTAAGGTTACCTCAGCAATCACCCTACGAGCTGAATCTGCAGTGTCTATGGTGTTTTGTAGAACCGCGTTAGCCGTCTGTATGCCCTCAGATAATGCTTTGAGAATTTCGGTTCTCAGGGGTTCATAGATATTATTAGTAAGCTCTTCCAGGTGGTCCCATTGAGCTCTTTTGAAACTAGCCATTTGGGCTTTGTTATTGGCAGTCCACATTTGAGATGTCACAGACGTTGTCACCTTCTTGCCCAGAGCATATATTCTTTGTCCTTTCTTTGTCAGGAGGGGCTTCTCATTTTGCCAATGCAGTCTCTGCACTTTTACATATCCTAGCAATGACCAGGGAGTCTGGCCTTTAATGCCCCTTGATAAAAAGAGGTTCCGGAGTGGCTGGTTTGAACATTTTCTCTACTCGTGGGTTAACCAGTTTTGTTAACACTGGTGTAGCTAGAGAGGGGTCAAGCTATCTTTTAACTGATTTAAGCAAATATATGTATTGGCTGACTTGCTTCTTCTCATTGAGGAAGTTGTTCACAATATCTGTGTCCTCCTTAGACTTGCGAGTATCAATCTCAGAGTAATGTGCCGCTTTTTTAAGCAGATCATTTTGCACAATATTGTCATCCATTGGTGAGGAAGAAATTAGGTTATCAAGGTCTGGTGAGGGCAACGGACAGTCTGGTGTTTTCTTCCGCAAAGTCTTCCTCATCATCAGTATAACGTTCTTTTTCCCCTGGTTCTTCGTAAAGGACAGTGGGTTCTGTCCTTAATTTTTTCAAAGGTTCTTCCTCCTCATGTAAGGCCTGTTTATGTTTTTTGTGGATATTTGCCTAATAACTCCATGAAGGAGGCCACCTTGTTCATAGTTACTTCAAACCTTTGTTTCGTCCATCATCCTGACATACTTGGGGATATACCCTTAGGGGAGAAAACAACCTCTTCTTCTACACCCCCCGTTCTTGTGTATGGTTTCGTTTTTTTTTTCTTTTTGAGAGTATCTGTTTTCATAGAAATACTCTGTATGTTTGTGGACTTTTTTTTTCTACATGTGTGGAAACGGGTGTCTTCGGCACATGCGATTTGGCCTTATTAATATTTAGATTTTTCTGGGGGTGTAGAGACCGTCAGCATGGATGCACGATTTTTAACATGAGTTGAGTGTAAGGCACTTGGAGCAGAGGTTCTTTGTTCCACAACCTTGTAGGCGTTGGGTATTCCTGCTCCACCGAAGATTTCTGAACGTTCAACAAATGTATCGAAAATGTCCTTGTGGGCAAAATGTATTTTTCACATGCAGCTGCTCTGATTTGCACGGCGTCCCTGTGGAATGCGCCAAAATGCTCCCATGTACAGGTTTAGAGTGTTTAGCCTTGTCACCAGGGGAGCCTCCATAGCAGCGTGTGATGCATGCCGTTCGGAGCTGGGGTGTGGCACTCAGGAATCTTCCGTTTCCCGATCTGAAGCCTCTTCGGCTGCTGATTTGAAGCCGGGGATGTCCTGTTCTAGCTAGGATTCCTCTGCACCAGTGGGGTATTGCGTTGATGCCTCAGCTCGCTTTGCAAAGGCATCAGCTTGAAGAGCCTACACGAACTGCATTTATCTTACCGGTGGTCTCTAATAAGAAAATAATTACAGACCCTGTGTGTATCTTTCACTGGAACTTTTTGTTAAACGTTAGACAGAATTTAAATGGGGTATTCTCCATGTCGAAAGTTGGTGCAATGCGAGAACATCAACATTATTAATGGGGCAATGTATAGAGGCATTCTCTTCTAACCATAAGTGTATGTGTCTTCACCCACTCTTCCTACTGTGCAGGCCATCGAATGCCGATTTCGGAAGTCGATGTTACGCTCACCTGGACCCCACAGGGGTGTCGATCGGACCCGGACAGCTGTGGTCTCCTTCAACGTGATGCGTAGTGCAGAGATGACTGTCTGGACTGGCCCGCCTAGTCTTGTCTGCTGGACCCGAAGAAGTATTTTCCTGCAAGTGGAGACAGGGATTAACCACCTGTGGGTTTTAGTGATGGGCTCCCAACGGTTATCGCTCTCCCCCACTAATCTCCTCCGATATCCCCTTAGTAACCTCAAGTTATGTTTGTAAAAGATGAGCTCTCCATCCTGCGTGTCTTGCAGGGGCGCGTAGATACCAGTTACTTCACTGGTTTGAAGGCATTGGGAGAGTTCCGGTAAGTATTGACTCTGAGGTCCCTGGCGGGATTGGTAAGTATCAAGTTCAAAGAGTTCAATGTGCCCGATGTTCACTCTTGTCCCCTTCCTTCCTTAAGTTGCAACTGAGTTCGTGAGAAGAAGGTCTCGTAGCTGCTGCTGGCGTTCAGGTAAGAGTCTGTGTTACCCAACGCTGTCCGGTAACTATTGCATGCGTTAACTTGTTGTTTTTCTCCCTCTTTACAGATGCGGCATATGAAAATGTGGAATAATACTGCCGGTGGTAAATCAGGTAAGTCTATGGTGGTAAGAGGTTGTATTTGTTGATTCCCTTGGCTCACCTTGTTTTTTCTTGTGTCCCCTAGGTGCCGGATTACGGTGAAGAAATGATGGAGACAGTGCCGGATCGAAAGATGCTGAGAACTGGTGAGTATGGCGCCGTGCTGGAGCTGTCGAAGCGACGCGTGCAGGACTGATGTACTTTCCAGGTCTGGAGATGAAATGGTTCTGGAATTAGGTGAGGAATTTGAAATAAGTTTGTTTTCTAACCTTGTCCTTTTCTTCTTCTTTGTTCTAGGAGCTCCGATTCGAGGCGGGCGTGGCAGAAGACTGGATGCTGGCTACAGGCACGCGGGTGTGGCAGAAGACTGGATGCTAGCTGCAGGCACGGTGAGCGTCACGCTGCTGGATGCAGAATAACGCGAAGCATGTGCTGCTGTTCAGGTGTGGTTTAAATAGCCTCCAAAGTAGTTCCAGGTAAGAAGTTCCCTAGAGCCACTCCTGAGTAAAAAATAGTCCCTGTAACAAAATAGTCCCATCCAGGCCTCATGTAGGCTTGGACTCTTTTGCAGCATGGTCTGCATCAGGTAAGTAAAGTCTATGAGCCTGGCGCCTATGGCGCCAGGACTGATTTCTATGATGAGCCTGGCGCCTAAGGCACCAGGACTGAACCCAGACAGCCCCTGGCCGGGGCTGCTGAGGTTTAAACAAATGTCTGGATGCCTGCTCCCGGAGCTGAGGGCCTTGGTCCTGATGCCCGGGGGTAGGCATCATGACAGTCGATGTGCGCTGCGTACTATCTATGCCGTTGTCATGGTTGGTGAAGAGGTATCGGTAGGACGGTTGAGTAGATGGTAATACTTAAGTATCAATCTTACGCTCAATCGCAAGCAAAACTATTTCAATGAACTCGGCAAAGTGCGACCAACTCGATGGCGGAAAAGAAAGCAATCTGAGGACCTTGATGCGTAAAGGATCATGGCTACATTATACGTCGCAGTATGGATAGCATTACAGATACGCCCCGTCGTTGTGTTTATAGTGCATTTCTGGCATATATAAAAACTTACAAACAACAAAATACATTTCAAGAAAGCCTTCCAAGTACTCTGACATACAATCAACTTCAAAAAGAGTTCAGCTAAAAAATATTGTATGTATTTGCACAAATAGGCTAATTTCATTAAAATAGAAAATCATATTGGCATCTTAGTCATCTTGATGTGAATAGCTTGTATGTATTCCCAAATCATTTATGACTGAGTGTAAGGGATATCTAGGATTCATTGTCACACTGCAAGCAAAATGTCGCAGTTTTAAGCAAAGATATATTGATTACAAATGTATGTAGTAGCTTTACCCTGGTGTTATCCAATGTTTCACAATAAATGTGTTACAGTTTTGCTTTTTTTCTCTATTTTGATAATCTACAGCAGGGGTCTGCAACCTGTGGATCTCCAGATGTTTTGGACTACGATTCCCATGATACCTCACCATTGAGCTAGGGCTCATGGGATTTGCTGTACAAAACATCAGGAGAGCCAAAGGTTGCAGACCCCCTGGATCTACAGGATCTGAGAGACTTCACTATTGTTTTTTTTCTTGGTCCCATAACTCCCACTTTCTCTGTATATCTCTAAGTGGGTCCCTCTTGAGTGTGGAGTCCCTGTGGGCTCTGTCTTCTCTCATTTAATATTTAGCTTGTATGTTTCTACTTTGGCACAAGTGGTGAAGCCAACACTTTGTATGCATTCAGATGACACAGAGTCTCCTCCTAAAACCGGACAATGATTTATCTTGGACTACTGGCAGTTTTAGATCTGGTCTGCCCTCAGTGGATGCTTGGATGTGCTGCAATAGATGTAATGGTTCCAAAATGAGGTTCTCTGTTCATCCAGCCCTTTAATAGGGCCTTCATAATGTCTCAGTGTCTCAGACATGTTTAATCATCTTCGCTCTTTGTGCAGGATTCTTAATTTTTTCCCCTTGCCAGCCAAGGTACAAATTGTTATCAGTCTGATTTCTAGCCCCATCACATACTTTAACTCTCTAGTGCTTACTCTTCTCAAAGCGTTCATGTACTATTTGCAGGATAATGAAAATACTGCCGCTTGCTTGTTCTCAAAGCTTCTCAAAGCTCAAACTTTCTAATCATTATGCTTTTGCCATTTATGTCCTTCACTGGCTCCCTTTGGTTAATCAAAGTGGCCAGATATTTGTATTTGTAAATATTTGTAGCCATACTTTTAGTGTCTATCAAAAACAGTTCCTTTTTTAAGGGAGTATACATGTGTCAACACTTGTCATGTGTTTCTAGAATCATACTTAATACTGAAATGTAACTCAACAAATTTCCTTTCACATTTCTCATTGGTTCTGTCTTCAGGGTACTTAATTAATTCTCTTCACGTGATGCTGTTTCAACGTATTACGTACTGGGACCATTCTGTGTGCCATATTGTCTAAAAGTTAAAAAACATAAAACTCCATTAATACCATGTGTAGTGTCACGTGTTATGTCAAACAATGTGGGTTCAATAGAAACCCTACCACACTCTTATTTACAAGCCTAAGGAAAATGTTTACTCCCATTATAGGTCAAAACTACTTATAACCCAATACTCGATATCTTTTAATCAAGTCCCCTCTGTATTACTACAGAGAGATATTTTATCTTATTTTTTAACAAAACGGTATCATTATTTATACCTTACATGCAGGCTATTCTGTCCTGCCGACATCTATATCCATCTATTCATGTTGCAAAACCAAAAAATGTTTTCTGATGTGCTTTTTTACCTGTTGTTTCTTTGATGTAAACAAGACTGCCCTATTTTCTTTACTTCTTATTCTTTCCTATACTGGACCAAACAATATTCAATGTTAGCCCAAAGTTGGTACATATTAACTGAAATCTTATATCATTCACAGTTTTTATTCGCTTACCTGAAACCGACAGAAACGGCTGTGTTTATTAAATTGAAGGCACAAGCCCGAACGACGCCGGGGTATCCATTCAAAAAGTTCTCCCACAAGGTACTCAGAACTCAAAAGGGTCCTGATAACCCTGTAATACCAAAGTAGCAACGATAAGTGCCTGTTCCTGTTCGCCAGCTAACATTCCAATTTGAATTCTTGTATAAGCCTACCTGAACGAGTCCTCACTATTAGCCGTATTCTTCAAGTCGCCGTAAGCCTTTCCACGTCTGCTTCTCGACCACCGCGGTAGATGTCGGTTATATGATTCCGGCACGTGATATTCACGTGATGACGCCATTGATATACGGTCATCTTTTTTCTCATTGGCTGGAAAACTTGACATGTGATTGTTTCCCATTATACGTACCCGCCGTTAGTCTTTCTCTTATTTCTAGAGCGTCTTGCTCCCGTCTATTGTGCTCGCTCGAATAGAAGAAAGCAAACGAGCGCCATCTTAAGGTGGTCAACCCTTGTCAGAAAACATCACTCACTCTGTACCAGTCCTTTCTTTAAATATTTAAAACAAGGACGAGAATATATCGAATCCACAAAACTTGGTGATAATCCACACCCACAATGTTAATTATCCTTCACACAGCCTCCTCTGAACGATTATTCTTAACAAAATGGGACGTCGTGCTTCTATTCTTTGGCATTTTTGTCTCCAAGGCTTCACGGCTGAGCAGTAGATTTCTCCATCTTGGCTGCCCTTCTGTGGAATTCTCTCCTAGAGTCGGTTTGCAGAATTTCTACTATTTTGCCATTTCACAAAGCTCTGAAGACATGGCTCTTTTTAGAAAATGAATGCCCTGTTGCTCTTCGGTCTTTGGCTTCTCACCTTTTCAGTAGCGCCAAGATACCAACAATGGTGATATTTGTAAAATTAAACAAAAAAGTAATGAAGTGCAGAATCTACTTTAGATAAAGAAGAGCCTACTTTTATACATGAAGGCTCTGGCCTGCTTCATTGACTTGCTTATGTGAACAGCACAGAACCCAGTGTGGCCCCCCACCAATGCGATTGACATAAATGATAACAGACAGTCCCATTATAACAGGCCATCCTCTTTCTTGATGCCCCCCTCACCCCGTCAACCTTATGGTTTCACAGAGCAGGTGTTGTTGCAGAGGGCGCCTTACAAGTAAACAATAAAAAAAATGCTGCCTCTTCCACATATACTTGCTCCCCCATTCATTCAGATCTTGGCCAAAACTTCACTGGTTGGAAACTTGAATATAAATATAAAAATGAATCCAGCCTGCCTCACACATGTCCTTTTAGTTAAAATGCTCTATGCATGCCATCAAATACCCCAGTACAATGATCTCAACCGGCCAAAACATTTAATAAATGCTCTTCTAGTGCATTCTACATGAAATACACATTGTAGACCACTATCGAGGTACACGCCTGATTAACATGTAATCTGCTCTGCTTTGTATCATACTACGCACTGAAGGCTGACTTGAGAACGTCTTCACTGTCTATCATGTGGCATCACCAAGCTCCTGCATATGCAGTTCGCCCCCTAAAACTACTGCCCGTCCCATTATAACTATTAACCTGCACAATAATGGAAAGGCAATGGATCAATGTAACTACATTTCAACACAATATTTGACCAATTGTAAGCTCATGTCTCCACCATAATTCTTCAATGTATATGATTTAAAGCACAACATCAAACACTATGCCATCTCACAGAGCCACTGCCCAGCCAGATCCTCATCTGGGCACCATCAGACCTATGGATGCACTTGCCAATCAAGCGCTACAAACCTATGGGCTCCCCTTCCCTCCCAAATCATATGGAACCTAGTAGACAGGAATGAACAATCCCTTCCACACTTAATCATCTTGAAGCTCGCTCAAACTCACAACTAGCACCAACATTCATGAAGGAAGCATCCATACATCCCAGCCCTGCAACTCCTTGCATACTTGAATGGAGCACTACTAAATGCCAGATCTGGTGTCAATAATGCCTACATCATCTGTGTTCTAATTGACAACCACCCTCTCGACTTGCTGGCTATTAATGAAACCTACCTCAAGGATACTTCTACCATCTACATTTGCTTTGAATATGTATTGAACATATATATATATATATATATTTTTTTTTTTCAATGAAAAAACATTGTTAAAGGGACCTTATGGTTAAGTTGCACTAATAAAAACCTATGAAATTAATTGGAAAGACTTTGTTAAAGGGACATTATGGTTACAAGTCAAACCGAAAACCCCCAGAAATTCGACAATTAGGGTAAGCTAAGCAACCATAATTCGCACCACCACGTGCAGTACTATGACGAACACCCAGGACATGAATGATGACATCACAAATGTCATTGAGGACATCACTGATGACATCACATATCTAGGACACTTGTTTTTGTTCACTGACATATGTAGGCCAGGTGTTTTTGTTCACTGACAGTCCGATTATGAAAATTCAAAAGGTGCTGTATAGCTAGACGTTAACCTTGTTGTATGTTCTTAACGTACTTTCCTTAGGTTTTAGTCTCAGCTCATGGTGCACATACACGGGGCAATAAGCAAACCGCAAACACACAATTCATTTATATACATGAAGATGAACTTTAATGTTATTGACATTTTTTGGTGATGTTGTTTCTTTCTTCCTTACTTTAGTTTCCCTGTATGTGCCTCTGATTTGTATGCATTGTGGGCCATCATATGCAATCTTTGTACTAACACAAGTGTGTAGTAAGTCTTGAATTGTTAGCTATTTATTCCATGTTTAACATTACTCAAAACTCTGATAAGATAGCATTCATTATTTTACGATCCAAAACGACCAGATTAAAAATATTGTACTTTCATGTTGCATGCTGCAACCATTGCCTATATGTATGTATGATTAGGTTCCCGTATTAAGAACAGCACTCCAATATAATGTTTTGTTTAGATGAGTACATTCTTTAAAACATTAAGTAGTTCTTGAAAGGTCTCTCAATCACCGCTGACATCTTGTTACCAACATTATAAACTCAACCCCTTTTAGGGAAGTTTCATCAAAATGAATTTCATATGTGATGTCATCAATGACATTTATGATGTCATTGTTGATGTCCTGAGTGTTAGTCTTAGCAGTGCACGGTGTTGGCATGAGTTATGGTTATTTAGCTTACCATAACTGCCGAATTTCCGGGGGTTTTCAGTTTTACTTGTAACCATAACGTCCCCTAAAAGTATTTTAACTTAATTTCATAGGTTTTTATTAGTGCAACTTAACCATAACGTCCCTTTAACAACATTTTATCTGTGAATTTCATAGGTTTTTATGAGTGAAAATGTTTCATGATGTTACATTACTGTATATAAGTTATTAATAATTCCTCTTTTAACATATATGAAAGAACTGTAAACCCCCTTTAACAAACATATTTTTTGCAACGCGTTCTGATGTGTATCATTATCAGCAGCGCATGCTGGGGATGCAAGTCATGGTTGAATTGCCTAAGGGATGAGGTTGGACCATGACCTCAGCTCCACCAAATCACCTACGTTATCCACTGCACCTACCATGCATCCTAGTTCAGTGTCCAATATACCCTCATATTGTGACCAAAGACCCGTGCTCATGGCTTGCAGCCATGGCCAGTCTTCACAATCCATGGGGCATGAGCTTCGGCCATGCAGCATTCCCCAATAGGCAAATAAGAGTAGACATTTGTCCTTGCCGAGGTACAGGCCCACTGCCCAGACAGCAAAGTTATATAACTATTTGTTGACACTTTCAAAAAAGTAAAACACAAGACAGATTTGCAAAAGCATGCTTTCAGGTCCTTGCGCATTCTCCTTGCGCAGGTTTATTGTAATCCAGTCCAGCACTTCAGGCTGCAGCCGCAAGCAGAAGATTTTTTCCCATTCAAAACTAGGGCTACGGCCATGCCGCATGCCCCAATAAGCAAATCAGAGTACAGATTTGTCCTTGCTCAGGTCCAGACCGATTGCCCAGGCACCAAAGTTATATCACAATTTTTTGTACTTACATTTTGACACTTTAGAAAAAATAAAACACAGGACAGATTTGCAAAACCATGCTTTGAGGTCCTTGCTGATAGTCCTCGTGAATATTTGCTGCAATCCGGTCCAGCACTTCAGCTGTAGCCACAAGCAGAATTTCTTTTCCCATTCAAACCTATCCTGATTTCGAAAAACGTTACTACACAGCCGGTCCCTGGTGGCCATGCCCACTTTAAACCCATTGCCAGTCCCTCGTGTTCATGGCCAGTAGCCAGATTGTACAGTCATGGTCTTTGGCTGGCCACTTCACAATGGCCACAGGCTATAACCTGAGTCAACAAAGGTATATCACTATTTTTTGTACCCACATTATGACACTTTTCAAAAAATAAAACACAGACACATTTGCAAAACCATGCTTTCCGGTCCTTGCCAATGCTCCTTGCACGAGTTTGCTGCAAATCCGCCCACGTTTTATTTTTTGAAATGTGTCAAAATGTACGTACAAAAAATAGTCATATAACTTAGCTCCCACTTGACAAAATCCATTCAGACTTTTTTTTTTAAAAAACCTTTATTTTTAACTTTTATGTCAACAAAGTACAACTACACACCCACCTTAGGGTGAACTTAACTTGCGCCAAATCCCACTCGTCCCGCCCCCCCAACCCTCCCGACATCCCACTCCGAAGTTCAGTGCACATTGTGCTGCGTATTGCATCGCCCCAGTTCAATGTCTCAGTGAGGTGGAGGTACTAAGCCAGATGAACTGCCGAACATGGCCTTCTCTTCTAACTATCGATTTCTGGGGAGGCAGGGGCATCCTCTGCTTCGTTCATCAGAAAGGTTACCAGGGGACCCCAGATGTCCGGCGGACGGGCATGAATCGGCAACAGTTTAATGAAGTCTGTTTCAACATCTTGGCAATACAGAATGTCCCTGCGCCAAGCAGCGACTGTGGGGGTTGGGACCACGACCTCAGGCCATGGCAATCTGCCTCCAAGCAAGAGTCAACAGCAGGCCAGCCAATTTTCTTATTGGTGCTGACAGGAGCCTCGTCATACCGAGCAGGGCTGCTGTCTGGGCGGGCTGCACAGTTTCTCCCACGATCGTGGCTGTTGTCTCTATAACTTGGCAAAGTCCGCCGAGGGTGAACCACATCTTTCACATTTCGCAGATGCCTCAGGGTGATGTTTGTTTGCTTTCGCTGGCGTGTAGTAGGTTTGGTGAAGGAAATTAAAATGGATTAGCTTAAAGTGAGAGTTGAGAGCTATCTTCTGCGTTTGTCTCAGAATGAAGGTCCAGTCTTCCTCAGGGATGAATGTACGTAGGGACTTTTCCCATCTGGTTTTTGCACGGGAGTTGCTGGTGGTCGTGTCGGTGATAATAGATTTGTAGATCTGCGATACCAGTCTGCCTTCTCCCTGTGCTTGTATTGTGTTATGAAGTAACTGCCAGGTTTGTGGTTGCTTTGGAAAGTCAGGTAGGATTGCTTGCAGAGTGTATCGAGTTCTAAAGTAGATGGAAATGTCAAGTGCGGTATTGCCGCCCCTCTGTCTGGCCTGTTTTGGGGTTATGAAACTGTCCTCAATGAAGAAATCTCCCAGGGAGTTTATCTGGAGCTTTTCAACCCATTGGTGGTAAACTTTCTCGGATGTCAGCGGCACGCCTGGTATGAATTTTGCAGGAATTTTGGGCAAGTGTTTTCCAAATCTTGTACGTCGAGAGCATCGCATTCATGGTGTTATTGGGGACCGGGGTCTGGCCGAGTATAACAGCACTCAACAGGTTGGGTGTCGCCAGGGCCCGTTCCACTTGCACGTGGGGTCTGACTGGTTATGTGGCGTACCAATGACTGAGGAACTGTGCTTGTGCCGCCCAGAAGTATTTCTCCAGATCTGGAAGGGCTAGTCCCCCTCTCGTCACCGGAAGACATAGCGTTGAGTGGGCCACTCTGGCCGTTTTGCCCGTCCATATTAATTCAAGAACCAAGCTTTTCAATCTTTTCAGGTAAGATTGTGGCAGTAGTATGGGAATGTTAGTGAATAAGTACAGTAGTTTCGGTAGTATCACCATCTAGACTAGGGAGGCTCTTCCCCAGAGAGTCAATGGCAGGGACTTCCATCGTACCACTTTTTCTTGCAAGGATTTGGTGACTTCTTCGTAACTGTCTCGGAACACCTGTTGATGAGTCAGTGCCAACTGAATTCCTAGGTACCGGACCTTGGATCTTTTCCATGTGAACTGAAAGTCGTCTGCAAACGCCCTGGTCGATGGGGTCAATGGGAATCTGATGGATTTTGACTGATTGATTTTTAAACCTGAGGCTGCTCCGAATTGAATGACTTCTCTCATTACTGGATTCAGATTGTCTTCGGGGTCGCGCACAAACAGCGCTACGTTATCTGTGTAGAGGGATATGATGAGCTTGTGTGGTCCTATATTAAGTCCTCTTTGTTGCCTCAATTCCCTAAGGTTGGACGCCAAGGGCTCCATTATTAGGGCAAAAAGCAGCGCCGAAAGTGGGCAACCCTGTCTAGTTCCGCATTGTAATTCCACGGGGACCGAATTCGCTGTTCCCACAATGATGTTAGCCTGTGGATTGGTGTAAAACAGGGACACTAGTTTGATGAATCAGGCACCTAGTCCCATCCTGGTGAGCACTGCAAACAGGAAGGGCCACTCCACCGAATCAAATGCCTTCTCGGCATCGAGAAGAACTGCGACTGCCTGCTGAGCGGGATCCAGTGCTGCGATAACGCCGAACATTCTTCTGATTCCAAAGGACGTGTTGTGGCCCGGAATGAACCCTGCCTGATCTGCCAGGACCAAGGCGGGCATTAGTGGCATCAACCTGTTTGCAAGTATCTTTGCTAGAATTTTAATTGTCAAGGTTAAGCAAGGAGATGGGACCGT
Organism: Ambystoma mexicanum; assembly: GCF_040938575.1. Classification (NCBI taxonomy): domain Eukaryota; kingdom Metazoa; phylum Chordata; class Amphibia; order Caudata; family Ambystomatidae; genus Ambystoma; species Ambystoma mexicanum. The sequence goes on from NC_090939.1 coordinate 903,864,486, forward strand.
AGGATGCACAGTCCTCTGGAGGCTTGCCGGGTTTGTGTAAAAGGATGATGTTAGCGGCACAGAGGGATTGGGGAAGTGTCTTCTTTTCAAATGCCTCCTCGTATACTGCCGTTAGGAGGGGGGCAAGGGTATTATCGAATGCTTTGTAAAATTCCCCCGTTAGGCCATCCGGTCCAGGTGCTTTGGAGTTCGGAAGGGTCTTGATGGCTTCTATGATCTCCTCTGGCGTGATCATTTCATTGAGTGGTTCCCGCAGATGACTCTCGACCCAGTACAGCTCTGTGTCTTCGAGATACTCCAGTAGAGAATTTGAGTCACTGTTATGCTTTGTGCTGTAAAGATCACGAAAGAAAAGCCTGAATTCCTCTGCCATTCCTTTGTCTGTGTGGATCACCTTAATCCATTCAGACTTTGCACAAACATTCAAGGTTGGGTCTATAATTTTTCTGAAAACGTGTGTGCAGATTTGGCAAACAGCAACAAAGTTATAATTCATTCAAATTATTATTATTAAATATTTAGGGACCCCCTATAAGTTTGCCCCCTCTTTGCGAAACAGCTCAAACATTGCAGAACCACTCAGGGTCAGGTCTAAAATGATATTGCATATTTTCATGCAGTTTCATTGTGTGGCCCCAAAGTTAAAAGCCATCCAAAAACTGCTTTTCAACGACCCTGCAATGCAGAAATATTCATGGATGTCCCCGAACATCTGAGATGTTTGTGAACATCACAGGAATGCCCCGGAACATCTGAGATGTTTGCGTATTTCGGAGAAGAAAAAAACACCAGATTTTTGGCTTTTTATGGCCTTATCCCATCCCCTCCTCATGACCACTCACCACTCCATAGATTTTTTCATTTGTTCGACAAGTGTAATGTTGTGTTTTTTAATGTTTTACAGCGATGTCCGCAGACTACGGGTGCTTTTGCGAATCCAACATGGTGTCGGTTCATGGTGTACCTCACGTTTTTAATTAACCAATCAGTGGGGCGTGTATGATGTCCGCAAACATTACGCTGCTCTCTGATTGGTCTAGGGGGTTTCTGTGGACTCCGAATCAGGAAATGAGTACACGGACCAGGCACAGATATAACAAATTTGTTTTCCCTACTTTTTGCCATTTTTAAAAAAAACGACTTGACGGATTTACACCAAATTTGCAAAAGCACGCTTTTGGGACCAAGCCGCCGCTCTTTGTGCAAGTTTGGTGCAAATTCGTCCAGCGGTTTTGGGCTGTAGGCGTGAGTAAATATTTGTTTCCATTATGTCAATGAGGATTTCAAACATTTTGGGAACCCCCTATAACTTTGCCCCCTTACCTCTGGACGAAACGGCATCAAACTTCGCAAAATCATTCGGAGGTGGCCATATACTTTTTTGCAAAGTGAGGATTTGTCAAATGATGCCAAAGTTATAAGATGCCCAAAAAGTTCTCGTTCTATGAGTTGAGTACCTTAACCATAACTACAGGGCTGCTACATATCTCATTAGCCCCTGATCCTTTTTCATAAATATAATTATCTACCACCCACAAGCAACACATAGCTGCTTTTAGACCATAGTGCATTGGCCTTGCCCAGCAAATTTCTTCATTGTTCAGACAAGTCTGCCTCCTGGGAGACTTTAACTTTTGGGTTGTTGACTGTAACATGGTCATATGTGAGAGGCTGGGGGACACCGCAGGTGCTTATCTCATCCCAAGCCTCATGAGTAAAGTGCCTCATTATGCCTTAAGAACCCCACCAGTGCCCAAAACTATCCCAGCCGCCCCAGTGTGGTCTCAGACTTATTAAGAGTATTGTAAATGGAATGTTTTGAAGAATACAGGAGGCAGCCACCACCACATAACTATGCGAGCTGTGCATTGATCACATGTTCAGCAAGGGTTTGGTATGTGAGCACTGCTCATGACAGCAACCCGGCTCAGATCGTGTGAGATCATGTTAGAGTCAGAAAGTCATACAGCAGCAGGCGTGGAATGCTTGCAGACCACGGCTAACCCGCTCCAGAGAAAAGCAGCATCTGTTTCCAAAATGGTGACAAGTGATTATGTCACTTTAGTGCACAGACCAGAGGGGTGGTCCATCGCACCATTAAGCCCAAATTAAAAACTGAAGTCTGGGTGCTGCCGGGCCAATGAATGCTACAACCGTAACACATTCTGCAATTCTAGGGCCAATTATCCAACCCCCTAAAGGATACAAAAAGGAGGAATAGCAAGGGTGTTGGATTTAGTAGATGGATTGTGATTGAGGACAGAGGAGGTGAGCAAAGCAATATGAGAAGGAGATTGAAAAGAACATTTGGGGTGGAGTAAGGGAAAGACAGGCTGAAGAAGGTGGGAGAGAAGAAGGAGAAGGAGAGAGAGAAAGAGGAGGTGAACACGGAGAGAGAATAAGAGAAAAAGCGAGACTGGCAGACATTACTAAGAGAGGGTGTGAGAGACAGAACAGGGAAAGGATGTGTAGGTAAACCAGAGAGAGAAGGTAGAGGAGTAGCATTAGAACATTATTTTTAGGAGATGTTTACTTCCACATAGACAATAAGAATAATGGCCTTGCACAAGATTTTATTAATCTGCTACAGGTGTTAGGATTCGTACAGTGCTCCTCGGCCCTAGCCATTCAGCGGGCCATCTACTCAACATAGTGTTAGATTTGAATATTATCCTCCCTGAGGTAGCTATAGCACCATTATCGTGGACAGACCACCCTTTAAATTCCTTTTCTTTGTGACGGTATCAGACAGGCAAGTGAGTTACTACCACAGACTAGAGATAAGCAGTCCTTCCGTAAAACACAGCATATTTTACCAGAGGAGCTGCAGATGGTCTATTCATCTTACCCAGGGGTTGATCTGTACCTATCTCCTGATTGTCTGTGTGACCATTTTTACGAGGAAGTTATACCATGTCTTGATTCCCTCGCTCTGTTGATGCAAAAACAACAAAGGTCCACCTCAACTCAGAATAACCTCTGGTTCACATCTGAACTAAGTCTATTAAAAAGAAAAGGCTGCCAACTGGCAGCCAGCGGCTAACCACCGTTTCAACCTCAGATAAGGAGGCCTGTACTAAGCACTGAGCTAGTTATAAGAAAGCTATTCTGCAGGCTAAGAAACTGTATTTTTCTGAAAGGCTTCACACTGCCTCATCAGATAGCTCAGAGTGGTTTATAATCTATCATGAATGAACAGGTTCACGTGAAGTTCAGAAGCCTGCGATTCAGTCAACAAGAGATTTGTGACTATTTATCGCATTTTTTTTCCGATAAGGTTGCCAATTGGTGTGAAATTATGAAGGCTGAACCTAGCACCTATATTTGCCCGCCTCACATCAGCATGTCAAATCATAGGTATTTTAATAGCTTTCATTTTCTGTCAGGCGCAGGTGCAACAAAGAAAGTACACAGCCTTAAACCTTCAGGATCTTCTTTGGGCCCGGTGCCTCCAAAATTCATTAAAGATTATGTTGTTTTATGAGCAGAAATCCTAGCAAATATCATCAATGCCTCATTTCAAAGAGCTTGCTATGCAGCCTGATTAAAAGAGGCTCAAATCTCTCCAGTCATCTTTACCCCAGTCAGGAGGAAAACTACATGCCAATCTCAAATCTTTCATTTCGAACTAAGATCATGGAAGGCGAAGCTGTAGACCAAGTCCTATTTTCTAGAAAAAGGTAACTTTCTGCGGGGATGCAATCAAGCTTCCGCCCTCAACACAGTACGGAAAACACAGTTTTCTTTATTTGTGTGAACATTCTAGAGTTAAAGGACAAAGGCAATCCAGCAGTCCTTATCCTTTTGGACCTCTCGAGCGGCATTTGATACTGTGGAGCACAGTATTCTTCTGCAACCCTTAGAAAAGGTAATGAACATATCAGGCTCGGCCATGCTATGGCTGAGCTTCATTTAAAAAAATATATCACAAACAAAAAGTTGCAGTGGGTACCTTTGTCTCTTCCAGCAACGACATGTTGTGTGGTGTACCTCAGGACTGGACACTGTCCCCTCTCCTCTTTAATGTTTATATGTATCCCCTGGCTTGAGTGATAGAGGAGAAAGGACCGATTTGCCAGCTACATGCTGCCGATACTCAAAATATGGTGGACTTGCATAGTGATTCTAATGAAAGCCAAGCTGTTGCAGAGTGCCTCGGCACCGTTCAATGATGGATGCACAATAACTTTCTCTGCCTAAATGGAAACAAAACTGAAGTGTCACTGCTAGGCCGGGTATGGCTTTCTCATAACCCCTTTAATTAGCCTACAGGGCTTGGAGCTCCTCCTGTAGTTATTGACTCAGTTAGAAATCGAGGCATTATTTTTGACGACCAGCTGTCATTTGTCCAACAGGTTGATGTGGTGGTGATAATAGGACCCTGGAAAAAAGGTGGGCTTGATGGGGACCACCCCAAATAAAACATGTTTTTAAGAAAACAAATCAGTGTTTTTCGATGTTTTGACACTCTGTTATGTACCACTCTGTTTTTGTGGTTGGTAAGATCACATATAACCATTATCACTGTATACTATTAGTAGATGTGCCAATCTGCTTGTTAAAGATCAGGTGAAACTCTGGTTCAGGCGGTCATTCTGTCGTGTGTCCAATACTGCCTTATCCATTTATTTGGGTATCCAAAAGAAAGCCCTTCTTTGATTGGAGGCGGTGTTGAATGGTGCAGTACGTGTGATCTGTGGCTTAAGAAAGTTTGACTATGTATCAGAAGCCAGAAGGTCTCTGCATTGGCCCCCGATGGAGACCCACATAAAGATACGAGTTCTGACCCAGATCTGGAAGAGTGTTCATGATGCTGCCCTGTGCTATCTTGCCAACATGACCACACCATGTTTGCCACTTTGTTCTCTTAGGTCTAGTTCTAAGGATTTATGGATAGCACGCAAATACAATATGACCCGCTACGGGAGCAGACTGATCTGTACCCTTGAGTGTACATTGTGGAATAGGCTCCATCTTGTCATCAGGCAATGCAACACCTCTACCAGCTTTAAAGTTTAGAATTAAGCAATATAAGTTGTCTTTTAACGTCTCTTGATGCTCCATTATGCTTTAACAGGAGTGGTGCTGTGTTGTGAGTATTCTGATGCTAAGTGTTTTCAGGATTTGTATTTTGTTTTATTTGTGTACGATGTGGTTTGTTATTTGTGGATCGTTTGCTTTGTTTTAATGTCAACTGTGCCTTCATACTGTGTATGGAGTCATAAGTTGCACTTTTTAAGTACATTTTAATACTACTATATCAAAAGAGAAAGCTTAGTAATCAGGCAGAATGTCATATCTGTCACACCCTTGTCTCTGGCCTAAACCTGGACCGGAGTTCTGCTCCTCTACAATAGTTAATGATCCCCTTCCTGGGGGACGCTACAACCATACTTCGCACCATACTTAATACTCATGGAAACATTGATAGGACATTCGACATTAATGACAGCTGACAATATGGCATATCATATAACAATATGGCATACCTAATGCTAGATTATGATTCAGCTATTCCTGTATTAACATCTAGCATGGGCTTGCATGGGCTTGCTATCAACATTGCCCCAACCATTAAAACCAATAGAGATGGAAGGTCGAGCAAATGTATTACCAAAAAACTGCACACTCATGCCTGTGACCCAAGTACGGAAGGCAGAGAGGAAAATGCGAAAAGATATATGAAATGTATGCTGCACTAGTCCGTTAGCTGAGGGACTGTGAAAGCAATTAAGCAAACCAAAACAATATTTCGTAAATGGACATGAGCACATACACGACTAAAATAAATTGAACGTTGGGTACTCCTGGTGCAATATGGTAAAGTTAATGATTCCAGTGACTTCTGGTAATTAGTCAATGGTTCTAAGAATAACCATTAACTCATGTAGGAGCTTTGTAAGAGGCATGAGAAAATTGTATTGAGATGACCACTGGAACAAACACGTATAGAATAGTGAGCACGTAAGTGATCAACAGAAATGGAGATTGGGGTATGAATATAATGAAATCTATGATATTATGAAATCCCAGTTGGCCTCTGTAATGCCTTAATAAAAAGCATAACTGGACTGAAAGTACTACACTCCCAGTATATAAGCGTGACCCGAGGACGGATCCCAAGAGCTACAGAATACTGGCTATGATAGATGCCCCTGCAAAAATATTTGCTCGCCTATTACAAAAAAGCCTAATGATTGGATAAGAGAGAACAATATTTTACAACCCCAGGCACACTGGATTTCTGTAGGGGAGCAGTGCAATAGACAACATACTTGCCAACACTCAAAGCATCGAGCCAGCATGGCATAACAGACAACAAATACTGATGTTGCCTTTGTAAACTTTAGCTCTGCATTTGATACGGTCAAAAAGAATGTATTATGGCAAAAACGAATGCCTTGGGGGGGATTCCAATGGGACTAATAAAAATGATTGTGGCTTTATACACCAAAGTTAAAGTCTCACAAAATGGCCAACTCACTGCTCCCATACCCAGGTATGTGGGCCTCAACAAGGCTGCATACTGGCACCCACACTATACAATGTATGCATCAGATTTAACTACTACACTATCTGCCTCGCCTAGGCCTATACCATTTGCAATGGCTCGGATATGCAGATGATCGTGTTTTAGTGGACTGTACACCAAACGGGACGCCAAAATCAATTAAAACTACTTACCGCATATTCCAAAGCCAATGGCTTAATTATAATACTCAAAAAGCTAAAATGATGGTGCTTGAGAGTAAAGCTAAATTAATCAAGAAATCTTACACATGGAGACTTAAAAGTAATAAGACTGATACTGCTTCCCAGTTTGAATACCTAGGTGTAATGTTTGACAACAAACTAAATTAAAAATACCAGTATGAAACAAATCAGGGTTACAACAACTGAGTTACTGGAAGGCATTACAACTTTTGCTACAAAATATGGATGATATTCCCTACAATCCCTCGTTATGCTTTACAAAATTAAAATACTCCCCACCATGCTATACGGTGTGGAAGTCTGGGGACATAAAGCACCCTTTGTTTCCTCTCGTTCTTCTCCCTCCCCCTCATTCCTCACCTCCTACCACTGCTCTTCCTTTCCCTCTCTACCTCCTTCTTCCCCACCCCCTGCTCTCATCTAAGCCTTCTCTTTTCTCTCCTCTTCCTCACACACTCTTACATTCTCTCTTACTCCCGATCTTACCTGCACTAACACCTACCATTCCTTCACTCACCTCTGCCACACCCTACTCCCTCCTCACCTCTGAAATATTGTAAATTGTTCTTTATACTGTTTTCGAGTTATGATTCAATTACCATCTTATGCGTGTTGTATTTTGCTTGTTCTCATGTAAAGCACTTTGGATTAAAGGGCTATATAAATTCAATAAAATACAAATATAAATACATATTGTAGTAAACTTATGGTATTAGAAAGATTCTGCCTAAAAAGGCTGTTTAAATTACCAACAAGGCTCCCAGTTGAATATGTCTACTTGGAACTTGGAGTGCGGAGCATTTATTCTGAGATAATTAAGCATAGGATCAGCCTACATTAGAGACTGGTTAATTCCAGGGTGAATACACTAATGAATACTAGCAATTTAAGATTAAATCATGTTCCTCTGAGACCAGATGTTCATACATTGGCTGCACTCAATGCTAATGGAAACACATGGACTGCATGATTGCATATTGCCCCAGAAATATATAAAAACCTACTGTTAAGAAAGGAGCTGATGACTATGATCACGATCAAAGCTATCATAAACGTAGTATGTACAAAATGTAGCAGATTATCTCTTCAACATGCCTAATCAACAAAAAATGACACGTTACATAATTGACTTTCCTGACAACAAGATTCTATATGAATATCTTAGCATGAAATGTAATATTGCAGAGTAATCAGAAACAAATGGTGCCCTTCTGAAAGTAGCTCGAGAATGAGAATATGCAGACTCTGTGACTTCAACATCATTGAGACAAATAACTGATGTTAACATGAAAATCTTAAATGCTGTTCGCAGATGGCTTTTATTGGCAACTGGTAAACCTGAAATTCTCATGGAACCAATAGAAATTATGTAGGAAAGTTATTTCAGAGGTGATGATGTTGTGCAGATATACCACTTAAATAAACTCTGGTGCACGATTAAGAACTTATTGACATGATTATGATAATGGTGATATATTCTGATCTGTAGGCCAAATTATTGATGGTTCATTATACTACATCTGCTGTTATATGTCTATCTACTCTGCTTTTAGGGTCATACCCCATGAATTCAAGTGAATGAATCACTGTTGCATTAATTATTATCATTGTATTTGTTCACCTTTTTTTATGATTCTAAAATGTGAGCATTTTTTTTAATGTGAATTTATAAAAAGCCTAAACTGGCTCAATTATACTCATTTAATAAAACTAAAAAACGTAGTTATAAAACTGTCATTCACATATCAAAAAGAGGATACTACTGCATTGATGATGCCAAAAATGTGTCCAAAGATTTCTTCCAGATATTTCATGAGCTGAATTTCCCAACTGAATGAGTTGCTCACTGTTCTCGGAGAGGCACAGCTCCACCTCGTTGACGAGTCCCAACCAGGCCGAAACACGTTACTGGGGTTGCTGTTGGTACTCTTGATAAGAAGAGAATTGGCAGGCATTTGGGTGCTGGACTGCCCTTGGGCACGACAAAGACTGATGTGTAGTGGAAATTTATCTTCTGTGAAAGGATGGTAAGCTAAAGACTCTGGTTGAGACTCTAACCCGGGATATAGGCCGGTAGTAGAGAAACTCCGAGAACTCCCCTTGTTTTCGCATAGTCATCTCAAAACCACACCAACAATTCTGTCACAACTAAATTAATTTCTTCAAAAAACAATGTAGACCACAACCACTGATCTAATATAGCATCACTGACACCCATTCTCGTCTATGAATGCCAAAATCAATCTAACTGTAGTCTCCACTGGCATAACGTCAGCCTTTAAAGCCTCCATAAACCAAGGGCATGTGCCATCTAAACCCAATGCTAGAATTATCACACCAACAGTCAAACAACCTACCCCTTACCCAGAAATCCTGGAATGTGTTCAACCCATCTCCCTACCAGGTTCTGCAAAATCTCTTGAAACTTGTATCTCCTTATTGCCCAGTACCTTGGTCATATTTTGGCCTTGATATTACTTGACCCTACAGCAGCCATTGGCATGGTAGACCACAGTATTTTGTTAGCACACCTACAGAACTCTATAGGACTCAATTGGACTTCTCTTAATCATATCTCTCCCCTACTGAGTGACAAAACTCTCAACATTCAGCCTTATCACCATTTCCAATGATCACATTAATCCTGTGGCCCACATCCTCAATGGTTACTATGTCAACTTCCATATCTATGATGAAGATACTCATCTCAAATTCCATAAACGCATCAGTGACTACCAATCCAATGTAAAATACCTAATGCAAGGAAATGGATGAGTGCAAACCAGCAAACCACCAGTGCTGGAACACTAATAAATCAGATATTCCTTTAGTAGACCCAATAGGGCCTGTTCATGGGGAGGCCCTCTAGATAGTCATCAGCACAGAGAAGGCTTCCTGCTCCCCCTAAATCAGAAGTTCATAAACTAAGAGTCTCCTTTGACACAGCACTGTCATTTGTATCTCAAGTGACAAGAATGCCCAATTCCTCGCAGTGGTTATGTCATACTTTGACTACTGCAATGGAATCAATGCCCGCTACCTGAAAACATCTTATACAAGCTTCAAAAGGCCCAAAGTCGTCTGTCACTCTCGTCTCCCATCTTTGTCCAAAAGTGATCAGACAACATCAAACCAGTGGCATATCGAGCAAGCTTAAGACTCAAAAATACATTCATAAGGCCTCCAACAGACTAGCTCACCAAACTATTTCCACACTTTTAGCTTTGAGACTGCTATGTGAGGACTCCCTGTCAGGAATGGCACTCTATTAAGAATGGCACAGGAAACCCAGAAAGGGTTTGGGTGGTTGTGCCAAATAAAGTGGACAGATAAGAACACACACAGCGGAAAGGAGAGAGAACGAAGAGTAAGCAAGAGTAGCAAGGGAAAAGATACAGAATGAATACCCTCTTGGGGTGTATGCAGATATAGGAAAAGAGTATTCCACGAACCTTGGAAATACTCTAGCCTTCTGCACAGTTTGCTATAACAGAGGCCCACGCTGTTTGCTCATGACTTGGAACAGCAGCTCTGGGTGTCTGTAATGTAGAAACAGGACAAGGGAAGGGGCAGAGGTTGACTGAAGGGAACCAACAGACAAGCTCTGTACAAAAGGGTCTACAAACAGTACAAGAGAAGATACTACAGACAAATCCAGGAAAGGAGGTGATAGCAAACTAGCAGAAGGAAATGAAAGGAAAGTCGTGTAACAGGATAGGATAGGAGAGGACAGTAAGGAACAAGGTTGAGAGCTCAGAGGAGCAGGAAAGCAATGAGTAAGCCCACAGGGGTAGGACTGTAAGGTAGAACGCCCAGAGGAAAAGGGCTTAGGGCAGCAGAGTAAAGCAGACTGCACGGCAAGGATACCGTAAGGGCCGGGCAGTAAGGAGTGAACCCTGAGGGACAGGGCCGATGAACGTAGAAGGTAGCAGAGGACTGTAGAGAGCTGCTAGGCCGAGAACCCAGCGGAAAAGGTAGGTAGTAGGCAGCGAAGCGGAATAAGCTGCAAAGTAGGAAGGCCCAGAGGACAAGGGCTGTAGGTAGCCAGAGAGAGGTGGGCTGCAGAACAGGGAGCCCCAGAGGACAAGGGCTGAAGGCAGCCGGAGTGAGGCAGGCTGCAGGGCAGGGAGCCCAGAGGACAAGGGCTGAGGCAGGAAAGCAGCAGAGCGTGATCAGCTGCAATGTAGAGGGTACGCAGGGCAAGGGCGGAGGCTGGAAGGCAGCAGAGCGTGATCGGCTGCAATGTGGAGAGCCCGACAGGGCAAGGGCGAAGGCTGGAAGGCAGCAGAGCGTGATCGGCTGCAATGTGGAGAGCCCGGCAGGGCAAGGGCGAAGGCTGGAAGGCAGCAGAGCGTGATCCGCTGCAATTTGGAGAGCCCGGCAGGGCAAGGGCGAAGGCTGGAAGGCAGCAGAGCGTGATCGGCTGCAATGTGGACAGCCCGGCAGGGCAAGGGCGAAGGCTGGAAGGCAGCAGAGCGTGATCCGCTGCAATGTGGAGAGCCCGGCAGGGCAAGGGCGAAGGCTGGAAGGCAGCAGAGCGGGATCGGCTGCAATGTGGAGAGCCCGGCAGGGCAAGGGCGGAGACTGGAAGGCAGCAGAGCGTGATCCGCTGTAATGTGGAGAGCCCGGCAGGGCAAGGGAGGAGACTGGAAGGCAGCAGGGTGGAGCAAGCAACAAGGCAGGGTCCAAGCAGGAGTGAAGGTAAGCAGCACACAAGATCCGTAGAAAGATGCAAAAGGTGGAGGAAGAACTCTCAGATGCAAGAGGCTGAGCCACTGCAGGCAGAAGCCTTTATACTGCCTAGCCCAGCACAGAGGCAGGCTAATTGGTTGCACCTGGCTAAGCACACCTGCAGGCAATCGGCCACCTCCCTTTCTGTTCCTGGGCTGGTGGAAGCAGGGCAAGTCTCTAGGGCTTCTGGGGGGTGTAGTTCCATTGATAACCAATAGGAACAGCCAGGAATCGATGCTTGTAGCCAGGTGCATTATGGTATGCGTAGTTTGTTGGAAATAATAATTAAGCAGCAAAGTCTCGCAAATGGGAAATAAAGTTTCCAAAGTAAATATAGATGGGTCCAAGAGTCTGTTGTAAATAAATGATAAACATATAGTCCAAATTGAGCGTAAATGGATGCGCCCATGGCGCAGGCATGACAGTATGCCCCTCTCCAGGCCTCTCTCCAGGCCCCTCTCCAGGCCCCTCTCCAGGCTCCCTGAAGACCGATTTATAGGAAGAATGTCTGTCACACCGTACAAGAGTCTTACTCCAAAAAGGCAAATCATGAAGCACCAGAAACGGGTTGCAAGGTGAGAGTCTTGAATGGCTGTAGAGAGTATCAAGGCGGTAGCAACTGGGTGTGTGGGTGTCATGAGAGAGCCAGCGGGCTGGAACGCACCTGAGACTGGTAGAGTAGAGTCTGGCAGTCTTAGTGCTATAGATACACCAGCAGAAACAACTGGAGCAGTAGTCTTAACAGGAAAACCCTTCGCTGACCCTGCAACAGTTAGCATGGCGGATGTAGGATCAGGAAGAGAAGGTGCTGAGGGATCAGGTTGTGTAGCAGAGGATTCTGCTGCAGCGAGCACAGCTGCGAAGGAAGTAGAAATCTGGGCATCGGGAGCATCAGAATTAGCAGTAGCTTCAGGAATCACAGTAGCTATAGCAACCTCAAGATTTGCAGCAGAGACTTGAGGAGTCTCAAATGTGGCAGGGAGTTTAGGAACCACAGCAGCAGGAAGATCATGGATTGCAGTTGGAAGTTCGGGTGCTGTAGCAGCTACAGATAGTTCAGGTGTTGCAACTACTGGTAGATCGGGTACCACAACCACTGGCGATTCAGGGGGTATCGAAGAAACTGAAGATGTTGATTGCTCAAGAGTGTTGTCTGATAGCACAGCCACACTTTGGCAAGCCCCGCTTGCCAACTCAGCATGCTCGGTGTGAGCTGCGCCAGTCTCTTCAGCTGCCATTGTCATTTCAGAAGAGGTTGTAAGTGTGAGTACTGGACAATAGGCAAGGGTGAGGGCGGAACCATCCTTTGACTCAGAGGGATTTCCAATTAGAAGACCACCCTTGTTTTGCGGTGTAATGGCTGTGTGCGTGATTTGACCCACCGGAGGAGTTAATTCTTTTCTGTCAGTACAACAACCTGAGTTTCTGTGGCTGGAAGGTGAAAGAGCTGTGTCAGTCTTTAGAAGGGATACATATGCTATGTTTAGGTCTTCCATCTGCTTGGTATAAGTCTGTATACTTTTCTGTATGGCAATTCCTGGCCTTCTCATGTCGATCTCTAAAGATAAGATGTCAGGTGTTGGATATAGTGTCAGATGGTCTGGTGACTTGTGTCCCTTCATAAGATTCTTATAATGCAAATAAACAAAGTCATCATAGAGGTCTTCGGTCTTTCTTTTAAGGCGTAGGAGTTGTTCGTGTAGCAGGTAAGTATCATTAGTTTGATCTAAAGCTTCAGAAGCTGGTGTGGTAAAAAATTCGGTTGTAGCAATGGGAAGGCTGACCTTAGAGTTATTGTGTTTAGTAGATACTGTAGAAGCATTAAGACAACCGATGGTTAGTATAGGTCTTTTGTACCCAGGACCAGATGCACAAACCTCAGGATAATGACTGCCTTGTCCTATCAAATAAGGGTTTCCAGCATTCTGGGGAGCTTGCCAAGCTGATCTTGCGCATATCACTCTGGCAACAGCGTATTCTGGTTTAGATCTCCCACAATGAGTGCTATATCCTTGTCTGTTGCGGTGTTAGAAGGCTTGTCAGAAGACGCAGGAGTGTCTTTCACTGTTTGGTTTAACAATATCTGTAAGAATTCATTATCTTGCTGTAGCTCTGCAACAGATAAGGACTGCGGGTCATAGTCGCAAATGTCATAATAATTGTACATGGAAGAAGGGTCAGCTAGCCAGTGAGTATAGTACTGTGCTTGTAAATCTTTGTTTAATAAGGCGAGACTGTCCTTTAGACTAAGGTTCTTGTTTGCTGTCTTTAGGGAAACCATAGGTTTATGCAAAGGTTTCTTAACTCGAAAGGAAAGCATCTTTGGTCTGTGTGTGCCTTTCCGGCCTATGGAACAAGAAATCTTTTGCTCTTACATTCTGTCAGGAATGGCACTCTATTAAGAGTGGCACAGGAAACCCAGAAAGGGTTTGGGTGGTTGTGCCAAATAAAGTGGACAGATAAGAACACACACAGCGGAAAGGAGAGAGAACGAAGAGTAAGCAAGAGTAGCAAGGGAAAAGATACAGAATGAATACCCTCTTGGGGTGTATGCAGATATAGGAAAAGAATATTCCACGAACCTTGGAAATACTCTAGCCTTCTGCACAGTTTGCTATAACAGAGGCCCACGCTGTTTGCCCATGACTTGGAACAGCAGCTCTGGGTGTCTGTAATGTAGAAACAGGACAAGGGAAGGGGCAGAGGTTGACTGAAGGGAACCAACAGACAAGCTCTGTACAAAAGGGTCTACAAACAGTACAAGAGAAGATACTACAGACAAATCCAGGAAAGGAGGTGATAGCAAACTAGCAGAAGGAAATGAAAGGAAAGTCGTGTAACAGGATAGGATAGCAGAGGACAGTAAGGAACAAGGTTGAGAGCTCAGAGGAGCAGGAAAGCAATGAGTAAGCCCACAGGGGTAGGACTGTAAGGTAGAACGCCCAGAGGAAAAGGGCTTAGGGCAGCAGAGTAAAGCAGACTGCACGGCAAGGATACCGTAAGGGCCGGGCAGTAAGGAGTGAACCCTGAGGGACAGGGCCGATGAACGTAGAAGGTAGCAGAGGACTGTAGAGAGCTGCTAGGCCGAGAACCCAGCGGAAAAGGTAGGTAGTAGGCAGCGAAGCGGAATAAGCTGCAAAGTAGGAAGGCCCAGAGGACAAGGGCTGTAGGTAGCCAGAGAGAGGTAGGCTGCAGAACAGGGAGCCCCAGAGGACAAGGGCTGAAGGCAGCCAGAGTGAGGCAGGCTGCAGGGCAGGGAGCCCAGAGGACAAGGGCTGAGGCAGGAAAGCAGCAGAGCGTGATCAGCTGCAATGTAGAGGGTATGCAGGGCAAGGGCGGAGGCTGGAAGGCAGCAGAGCGTGATCGGCTGCAATGTGGAGAGCCCGACAGGGCAAGGGCGAAGGCTGGAAGGCAGCAGAGCGTGATCGGCTGCAATGTGGAGAGCCCGGCAGGGCAAGGGCGAAGGCTGGAAGTCAGCAGAGCGTGATCGGCTGCAATGTGGAGAGCCCGGCAGGGCAAGGGCGAAGGCTGGAAGGCAGCAGAGCGTGATCGGCTGCAATGTGGAGAGCCCGGCAGGGCAAGGGCGAAGGCTGGAAGGCAGCAGAGCGTGATCCGCTGCAATGTGGAGAGCCCGGCAGAGCAAGGGCGAAGGCTGGAAGGCAGCAGAGCGTGATCGGCTGCAATGTGGAGAGCCCGGCAGGGCAAGGGCGGAGACTGGAAGGCAGCAGAGCGTGATCCGCTGTAATGTGGAGAGCCCGGCAGCGCAAGGGAGGAGACTGGAAGGCAGCAGGGTGGAGCAAGCAACAAGGCAGGGTCCAAGCAGGAGTGAAGGTAAGCAGCATACAAGATCCGTAGAAAGATGCAAAAGGTGGAGGAAGAACTCTCAGATGCAAGAGGCTGAGCCACTGCAGGCAGCAGCCTTTATACTGCCTAGCCCAGCACAGAGGCAGGCTAATTGGTTGCACCTGGCTAAGCACACCTGCAGGCAATCGGCCACCTCCCTTTCTGTTCCTGGGCTGGTGGAAGCAGGGCAAGTCTCTAGGGCTTCTGGGGGGTGTAGTTCCATTGATAACCAATAGGAACAGCCAGGAATCGATGCTTGTAGCCAGGTGCATTATGGTATGCGTAGTTTGTTGGAAATAATAATTAAGCAGCAAAGTCTCGCAAATGGGAAATAAAGTTTCCAAAGTAAATATAGATGGGTCCAAGAGTCTGTTGTAAATAAATTATAAACATATAGTCCAAATTGAGCGTAAATGGATGCGCCCATGGCGCAGACATGACACTCCCAAAGCTTGAGGGTTACATGCCAGTACAGTCACAAATTGCAATGCCCCTCCTTCTGGCACGGTCTTCCACAATCATTCCATTAACAACCATTTCCTGCTTCGATTCGCCTACGACACACAGCATGATAATCTCAAGTTCCCTTCCTTAACCTCATCGAGTTCCTTTCTTCTGTGTGTGTTCCCATTAACTGCACATGCTATGATGCAACCATTTTGGTGGTATGTAAAGTAGCACGTTATACAAAAAGCCAAAATAAAAAAATAAATGTTTTTAAAAAATGATATGAGATGGTTTGCCAAAGGAATGATAAACCAATGATTAGAACCATTTGTGGCTTAAACAGTTGAAAGCAAATAGTGTGTTTTCTTCAAAACCCCTTACCTGTGAACCAGCGTATTTTTAAGACCGCCCTGTAGACCTCGGAAAATTGTTTTCACGCGGGGTGTCAGGATTGCTTGCGACACATGAAAGGCCCCATGCTTGGAGCGCTCCCCAAGAGTTGTTTCTAAAAATTGTAATAGTTTGAACACATTTGTTGTGTTAGCCCATGGAGCGGGCATTTTATTTCCTGGCCACAGAAATGTGTAGCCCTCGCTTAATGAATGATGGTAGAAAATCAGAACCTTAGAAAGACAGGAAGAAAAATAATATTAATAAATATTAAGAACAATAATAAATATTAAACAATTGACTTTTAGTGTTCATATTTCAGAATAACAAAACATGGCAATAATTGATATTAATATTCTTGGCATTTTAACTATTTTAAATAAAATGATTGTTAATGTTTCTATGCTTAGAAAGAATATATTTGACATAGTGACACAAAAAGGAATGAAAACTAGTATCCCTGTTCAGATTTCTGGGAAAATTCAAGTGTTAATGTTTATTTGCAATTCAAATACATGGATTGAATTTCTTGAGACTGTGGTCTGGGTGTGAGAAGACATGTTGCACACAAAGCCAGTATATTATTGTTTTGGCAGGTGTGTACCTCTCAATCAGAGCGTCGCATTGGGCGGAGGGCCACTTCAAATCAGAATGTACCAATTGCCACACATTATAACTTGAATATGAAGGAGTGAAGGTTTATTTATGTTTTATTTATGTATTGGACATTTGTATGGTGCCTATACACAAGTGTTTCAAGGCGCCAGAAGACAATAGGGTAGGGAACATAGGAGAAACAATAAAACGTGGAGCAGTCCTACTAGACTTTGTGACATTTGGATCGCACAAGTGCAATTGAGATTAAGTGCAGTTGGGATGTGGCAGGACAGGGAGGAAAGGAAGGAGTGAGGGTAGGGGTGGGGGAGAAGTGCAGTAAGATGGTGGGTCTGGGGTTGGGCAAGTGCAGAAGGGGGCCAGGAGGGCAAGTGTAGGGGGAGGACAGGGTAAGGGAGAGGCTAGTGTAGGGGGTGCAGGGTTAGTCAGGAAAGGTTGCCCAAAGGGGCGGGGGTACTGTGGAGACTGGATGAGGAGGGCCTGGGCCCAATTGGCACATAACAGTTTAGCTGGGGAGGGGGAGAGGGAAGGAGGAGGTGAAACCTAAGGAGATCCGGCTCAAGTCGAGGAGGGGCGGAGAGGCCATTCCAGAAGCAGGATCCTGCCAAGGAAAGAGATTTAGCCCACACTCTCTGCTTGGAGATGTGTCTGATCAGCAGAGAGTTGGAGCTAGAGGACCAAAGGACTCTAGCAGGGAGCTATTTAGGGAGAGACAGTTGGATGTAGCAGGGTCCCAGGCTCCAGTAAGCCTTGTGCATGATGCAGAGGGTCTTGAATTTGATCCTAGCAGCAACCGAGAGCCAGTGGAGAGATTTTAGGGCCAGAGAGATGTGGTCCCTGGGCTTGAGGCCAAGGATAAGTCTTCCGGCCATATTCTGGATTAGTTGAAGGTGGGTGAAGGGAGGCAAGAGGCAGATTAAGACGCTGTGGCAGAATTCCAGCCTAGAGAGAACCAGAGCTCTGGAGACACTGTGCTTCTGGGGGAAGGTGAGGAAAGGGAGAAGGCCTCAGAGGGGAAGCAGAAAGATGCACTTAGTGCAGTAAGTTGCACTTTCTGCTTGGACTGGTTGGAAATGCACAGAAAGATATGATTTACCTTGAACTGCTCAGGTGGTCACAAAACATTCAATAGTTAGCTAATGACCAGGATATGTGTGCACCATGGACAAACTGTAATTGGTCCATGATGGCTCAATCACTTATTGATGGGTTTCATAGCCAGTTACTGGGGTTCAGGTGCTAGAAGATGACACATTATTTGTTGAACCCCGATTTCATAACGGTTTAACTGGCATGAACATGCCAGTCCACATCCTTGACAAGCCCTTGCAGAGGAAATGGGCAGCCGCATCAGCTACAATTGCAGGCACCACACAGCCAACAAATGTAAACTGTGGATCATAGGTTAAGGGGCCAAGTTCGGTTTTATATTCAGCTCAACAGACAAAACGAGCATACACAGATGCTACAAATAGCACATTAAGCTCACCGCACCATTTACAGGACCTTTCGTGGATTTGCCTATGCTTTTTTCCAGTGGTCCCAAAAATTAATACAAATTGAACACCTTGTAGATTGTTACCAGGGTGCTGTGAGCTTCAACAATTGGAATTACTTCTGGAGTGGAAAGACTTAAAGGCGCAACCATAAGGAGGACTATAAAGAGGCTCTCTCCTTGTCATGTCTGCATACTGCATCATACATTTTTGAAAGTATATTTTTTGTTAACTCTCCTCCCATGACTTATTGGCGTTGTGACATATTTCACTTGGGCTGGTCAGATAGCACAGCAATTTGAGTGCTCTCGCCCGATAACTCTGAGCAGCCTGCTGTGGCGGGTTTGAATCCCGGCAAGGTCAACACAGTCTTTTCATCCTCCCAAGGTCGATAAATTGAGTACCACTCTCTGGGATAATAAAGTCATCTGTTATTTCAGTGCTCTGAGACCCCATGGGTGTGTAGCGCTATAGAAGAAATAGTTATTATTATATGCCTTGACAGAACTGTGGCATTGGAGCTCTATCTGCGTAAAAGTCTGAACAGGGAAGCTCTGGTGACATGAAACCTGGCTATTCAGCAGACAATGACAACCACAAAGGGACACCAACACCAACAACACCACAGACAACCTGAGAGGAAACTAGATGGGCCAAAGAACCACAAACAAGAACCTGGCTAGATAGCGTAAAGCGGCAACCAAAGAGTTGCGCCAGAGTCTCCAACAACCTGACCGACTTACTAACTAATTTTCACCTTTCTGCTCCTCCAACGTAACTGACGCCACTACACCAGACCATGGACTAGCCAGACTACACATTAACAAGCAGAGAATAAATACTATGTTCACACCCAGCATCTATAGATGCTGAAGCACTCCTAAAGTGAACCACCTTCATAGTCCACAAAACCATCAACAACACAACTACACACCAAGATACCAGATTAACTTACAGCTACAAACACCCGTGACTCTGGATCCCTTTTGGACACTATCTACCCAGTGCACACAACCAAAACCACCATAACCCACACAACACACCAACACAAAACACTACAACACACGCGAGGCACTGAATCTTACCCATACGGTTACAATGCACGAGGCCTCCGGCACAAACTACCACATGCAACACAACACTCACAGATGCCAGTTCCTCCTGGTTCTCAACGTATACTCCCACCCTAACCCCACTAACCTCCCCACCCCCTCTCTTGCAGAGCCACGCGAGCACCTGGAGACTGCACCAGGGTGGTAGCGGTGCACGGTATAAATCAACATAACATAACATGGAGTGCATCTGTCCATCTCTTTTTGCCTATTTACTGTGTTGACTGGCCAGTTGTTGGTGGGACAAGAGGGGGACAAAGGCAGTCCGTTGAACTAGTTGTGTGTGTCCTTCCAAGGTGTTAGTCTAGAAAATACCCTACCATAGCATAGACGATATATTATGTTGGCCGAAAACCAACCCCATCATATGCCCAGCATCGCCAGTACAGAATCGTCAGCATAATCATAGAGCGTCCATTTTTATCCAACAGAATTCACCATTTTGCCATTTTTGCTTTCTCTTGCTTTTCTGTTCAAACGCTTTGCTAAAATGGATTCTATTTCGTTCTGCCCTTGCACAGAGCGAGGCCACAAGTGACATGTTGAGAGACTAGCCCAGACAGAAATACACTGTTTCCCTCCCTCTCCAGTCCTTGAAAGTAAGCAGAAAGGCATTTAATCACCAAGCAGGTGCCAGCTAGTCTCGCTGAAACGGCAGAAACTGTAGAAATAGACAGCTAGAGGCATGAATTATACTCTCTTTCACAGCCCCCCTCTCTGGGCCCCTTTAGATCAAGCCGACCTCTAGTTCACAAATAGAAACTAGGAGAGAGCAGGTCTTGGAATGTGTCTCTCCTACGAACACAGCTCGCTCACAGAACATGAGCATTATGTTCTCTGTAACAAAGAATAGTGTCTGTGCCTTCGCAGATTGCAACTGTTGCTGAATACATGTCTTAGAAGGTGTCATTCTCGTCATATTCGTCAATCACCGAACCCTTGCTAAGGAAGATACATTATGGGTGGTTTTTGATGTGTCACTAACTGATAATATGATTGTCTTTTTGTATATATGTTACTGTTGTAGAATGTTCGCTCTCTTGCGTCTCACAAGGTCTGGGTAACACATGTTGCAAGACGTGAGGTCCAGTCGGCCGACTGAGACTATTTGCTTTGCAATAAACCCTAGATTTTGGGAATTGAACCTTGTGTCTGGCGTATCAGTTCGTGTATGGTGATTATGCCTTGTTTCCATGTGCAAGGGTCTTCAGGGCCCATCAAAAAATGGCACCCGAATAGGGACCCGCCCCCATTTGCTCCATCGTGTACGTTGAAATTTAAAGAAGGTAGAAAAAAACGAATCGAGGAGTAGGCCGTCAAGCCGGGATCGAGAGGTGTTCGGGTTGCCCCTGTGAAAGTGATGAGAGACTCCTTTGCAGATCTGTACACAACTGGTCCCTGATCGACGAGTCTGCCCAGAGAGCAAGAAGGCGAGGGTCCTGAAATGAGGCAGATTGGGCCAGATACACAGACATGACGATCCTTGGTTGCGTCTGTATACGGATGAATTGCGTCTTGAGAGACGAGCTGATTGATCAGGTGAGTTGTGCCCCGATTCTTAACAGTCCTGATATTGGTTAAGAGTTGCTTTTGCAAGATCAAACACCCAGGGTAAGGTACGAATAAGATCAAACATGCCTGGGAAATTGTCTTCCTGTCAAGTGGGATTTTTCCACTGCGGTAGACAATCTTTGGAAACTGGCCAGGCTGCGCCCCCAGTAGGGTCACCAGAGTTCAAGATTTATGTGACGTATGGAGTAGGGGCAATAATGTTTTGTGAAAT
Organism: Ambystoma mexicanum; assembly: GCF_040938575.1. Taxonomy (NCBI): domain Eukaryota; kingdom Metazoa; phylum Chordata; class Amphibia; order Caudata; family Ambystomatidae; genus Ambystoma; species Ambystoma mexicanum. The sequence continues at coordinate 903,885,617 of NC_090939.1, forward strand.
TTGGCATAGGCAGACCAGACATGTAGAAGATTTGCAATGGCCGAAAGATGGTAGTTTTGAGATGCCACGAATAGAGCATTTGGAATCAGTATTGCTGTGCAAGAAAGCATGCCCTTCGACATTTGACGTCATTAGAGACTGGAGGAAGGAAGCTAACCTCCGCTTAAGAAGCAGAGAGAAACATGCGCGTAGGCACAAATCTAATGCCGATAGAGCGCTAGAACAGGAAGAAAAACAGTGGGATGAGGATATCAGAAGGGCAGATAGGAGCCTTCAATTAGGTATATAAAAAATATATCCTCAACAAGAGTTGCATGCATCAGATGAGCTAATCAATAAGATTTTAAAAGAGAAAAGGCAAGAACGCCCCAAAAGTAAGATTGACACAAATGCATCAGTGCCCAACCAGAACACAGGTTGCCACCCACCCTCCCAGTTGTTCCATCTGCACCAGCCCCTCCTGAACACGTGATCCCACTCCCCCCTCCACCTACCGAGCTTGAATCCGCAGCTATCAGAGAAGGCAGCGGTGGAGAAGCGGGCCTGCACAAAGCGTGTACGCTAGAATAACCCGTATTGCGGTCAGCAAGGAGAGAAAGAGTGAGTTGAAAGAACAGGCAGAAATATATATTGAAGGAAATGATGAGGCATCGACGCTGGGGTCGATGTATGATTAGCTCAGTGAAAAACAGGTATTGTTGGAATGCATGGGAGAATATCTGGTATGGTGCCGCCGCAGAAGTTGTGGGATTTGAATGCCTTTTCACGATTCAGAGAAAGTGATTCAGAAATGAAGGCGCATGTGGACAGGTTATTCGACTTTAAAGATGAACTTGATGAATTATATTCACACATGTTTTCTGCCCCTGGGTTTCGGTACAAGGAGGTGAAGAAAGGGAGACGAGGGTCGGCAACATATGTATAGCAGCGATTTTGCCCGCCATCAAAACCGGTTAGTGAAGAAATGAAAATATGTACGCGAGAAGCGCTCAGATGGATTACGGATGCTAGTATTCCTATATTGGAGGTGTATGAAACGTTTGAACTGTACACGATAGAGATGCAAAGGAAAGCATTACAAGTAATGGTTGAATATTTGCAAGATAAATATGTTGAGAGAAATGACTGCTGTCCCTCTGAGTTAATGACAGTATATAAGAGAGCGTGTTTGTCTGAAACTGGAAAGACTGCTCTATCCCTTGATCTAGCTATAGTACTTAATAGAAGAGAGAGAAGAGGGAAAGCTAGTGCGATATTTCCGATGAGAGAAGTCCCTCCCATTTTTGAGCCAAAAACAGAAACCCCAGGTTTTGATGGAGCTCCAGCCCAGGTAACAGAGGCACACTACACAGCACAATATGTACATGCCCCTTTCTCTAGACAAGAGGTGAATAATATAAAACAAACAATCCCTGATATAAGAAAGAATCCGGTGGGATTCTATAAAGAAATTGAATCGTATTTGAAATCAGCAATTTTTAATATGAGCGATATTGACCTATTATTCCATGTAATTCTCCCAGCAGATATATGGAAGCAAATTAGGAATGTAGATGATCATGAAAGTTTGGGTGCTACTTGGGAAAACTTAATAAAAGAGGATGCGGACAGAAAAGCTGGCGAAAAACCATCATCAAATATGTCAGCGTTACCGACACGAATAGTACAGAAATTGAAGGTTATAGTACCTGAAAGAAGAATTATATGGGACAAACTAACTGCATGTGTGCAAGGTAAAGATGAGTTGGCTATTGACTATTTCAATAGATTTGAAGAAGTGTTTACAGATTTTAGTGGTCAAGATGTAAGCACTGAACCCAGGAAAAGACTATTTGTTGACAAATATGTGAGAGGGTTGGTACCTCAAATCCAAAATTTGATAATGACATCTGAAAGTGCGTGGCAAGCAAAATCACAGAGTGAGGTATTACACATGGCCCAGTACTATGAAAATAAAGTAAATACAGAAAAAGAAAAAGAGGTGAAAGACAGAGTGAATCTAAGAACAAGAGTGTTACTACAGCATGTAGCGAATAATAATACGGGAAGAGGAAATGCACAAGGAAGAGGGAATTACTCCAACATGCATGGAGGTCCACTTGGACTAAATCAGTGTGCATACTGTAAGGAAGAGGGTCATTGGCGAGCACAGTGCCCACATTTGCAGAACAGAAATGGGAATGGCCCGAGAAGACAGAACAGAGGTCGCCCGGGAGCACAGGGGCAAAATAGAAACACTAGTACACCACAAAATCAGAATAATCAAGGAAATAGCAACCAGAATCAGAACCAAAATCAAAATCAACAGAATGGAGCTGGGGATGGAAATGTTTTTGATACTCAATCAAATACATACTATTCTGGTGACTTTACATCAGATGATGTATTGTTCCGCTAGGACAGCCCCAGACCGGGGTCGGAACCAGTGCATATTCCCGTTGACCAGAAAGGACCCTATGTAGAAATGAAAGTTGGGAATAAGGAGCACACTTTTCTAGTGGACACAGGTGCACAGAAGTGCTCAATAGACCATCACTTGGTTCCAGAAATACCACTGTCACGGCAGAAGAATGTTTCAGTAGGGTTCGCAGGCACCCCAGTAATTAGCCCCGTGTCACAGTCAGTACCGATAACACAAGGACCATTCACTGAGTCTTGCCCGTTTCTGTTGACACAAAATTGCGGCGAGAATCTATTAGGTTTAAACTTGTTGAAAAAACTAAGTGCGGTTATTCATTGTTCTCCTGATGGAGTGTTTTTGACGATCTCGCCACAAAAAATGCCAGTGTCCCAGTTCCTGTCCAAACCCCTGCCGACAGAGTTAAGTAAGGTACCGACTTGCATATGGGCGATGAATGATAACAATGTTGGTTGTTTGAAAATAGAGCCGGTGAGAGTTGTTTTGAAAGAGGGAGTAACATTGCCGCGTATCCCCCAGTATAAAATTTCGGTGGAAGGAGAGAAAGCACTGAAATGCATTGTTTCAGATTTGGTTAAAAGAAACGTAATTGAAGAAATTACTGGTAGCACTTGTAACAGTCCCATTCTTCCAGTTCATAAGAAAGGAGGTAATGAAATACCATTCTGTTTCATAATTGATTTACGCGCGTTGAATAAAGTAGTAGATCCCCAATTTCCGTTGGTCCCAGATGTGACTACCATTTTGACAATGATTCCAGCTTCGGCTTCATATTTTAGTGTAGTCGATCTTAAGAATGCATTTTTTAGCATCCCAGTACACCCAGATAGCAGATACCTATTTGCTTTCACACTAGGAGGGCGTTCTTTCACATTAACACGAATTCCACAAGATTACACTGAGAGCCCAAGTATTTATAGCAGAGCATTAAAAGAACAACTAGATATGCTAGAGCTACCAGCGGGTTGTGTACTATTGCAGTACATTGATGACTTGTTCATTGCTGCAGACTCAGAAGACATTTGCAAAGAGGGTACCGCCATGTTGTTGACACATTTAGCATTGCATGGTCATAAAGCGTCTTTAAAAAAATTCCAGTATTGTTGAAAGGAGGGGGCCTATTTGGGCTACCTACTTTCGAAAGAGGGAAGAAGACTGACACCAGAAAGAATAGAGAGTATCTCTGGTATGCCTATTCCAAAGACACAGAAAGGAGTCAGAGCCATAATAGGCATGGCTTCATATTGCCGGCAGTGGATAGCGAATTTTGCAATGATTGTAAAACCAATGGTGGCATTAACAAAAAAGGATGTTGCCCTACCTTTGCCATGGTATGAGGAATGTCAGAATGCATTTGATCTGCTCAAAGTTGCTTTGTGCTCAGCTCCAGTTTTGGGCACACCAAATTATGAAAAGGTTTTTAAATTATTTGTGCATGAGAATGAGGGTTGCGCACTGGCTGTTTTGACACAGGAACAAGGGGGAAGAAATAGACCATGCGGTTATTTTTCTTCCACGTTGGACCCTGTAGCATGCGCTTTGCCGCGTTGTTTGCGAGCTGTTGCTGCAGCTGCCGCGTCAGTAAAACAAACCGAGGGAATGGTTTTGGGGCACACCTTAATTTTGATGGTGCCCCACACAGCAGACGTTCTTTTAAACAGAACGCAGATGCAACATCTCACATCAGCTAGATTAACTAGATATGAAATTGTCCTGTTTGCACCACATATTCAAATTCAGAGGTGTTGCGCTTTGAACCCTGCAGAATGAATGCCCCCTCCCAAAGATGAAGTTGGTGAGAATGAATCACCTCCCCATGATTGTTTAATGGTTACTGAGGAAGAAACGAAAGGGAGAATTGATCCAACAGACACCCCACAGAAAGAGCCAGACGGAGAACTGTTTTGTGATGGTTCCTGTTTTAAATTACCTGATGGCACGTCAACTGCTGCCTACGCCATCACGACACTCAACAGTATTGTAGAGAGCAAAAGAATTCCATACAATTCAGCGCAGGCAGCAGAGATAATAGCATTGACACGAGCATGTGAAATTTCTGAAACTTTAAATGTAAACATATATACTGACAGTCAGTATGCATTCGGGGTGGTGCACAGCTTTGGCTGACTCTGGGCAGAGAGGGGTTTCCTAACATCACATGGAACTAAAATCCATTGATAGCGCGATTTTTGTCTGCACTTACGTGTCCAAAGCGACTGGCAATAATGAAATGCGAGGCGCATAAGAAAATAATATGTAACGTTGGAAAAGGAAACGCATTTGTAGACAAAATTGCAAAACAAACTGCCACTGATTTACACACGAAAATGTTGATAGTACAGTCTGAAGAAGTGCCCTGCATGATAGAAAATGGGATTGCCACAGTCAAAGAGATGCAGGCTGATGCAACGGCTGATGAAATAAAAGGGTGGGCTAAGGGCTCCGCAGAATTAGACTTAGAAGGTTGCTGGGCGGACAAAGAAAGTAGAAAGTGGATGCTGCCCACCCTACGTAACTGCAATGGTCACCATGGCCCAAAGCCCCACTCATATATGCGCAAACTAAATGATTCAGCATCTGGCCACAGTATGGCAGAACCCACACACAAGAAGAAATGCTGAGAGACTAGTTCAGAATTGTATGACGTGTTTGCAACACAATATTGGAAGAGGAACAGCTACTCCAACAGGTAGTTTTGGCCCCCCCTCTATGCCCTTTGAAGTTATCCACTTTGATTTCATAGAAATGGAAAGATTTCAGAATCTAAAATACATCTTGGTGGTAGTGTGTGCGTTCAGTAAGTGGGTTGAAGCATACCCGCTAAAGGACTGCACATCAATGAGCACAGCAAAAGTGATGCTAAAAGAATATTTTTCCCGATTCGGCCTGCCACGGGTCATATGGTCAGATAACGGCCCGCATTTTGTTGCCGCCGTGATATTAAGATTTGTTCAGGCCTTCAGATTGATAAACGATTCCATTGTGCCAGACACCCAATGAGTGCCGTTCTTGTTGAACGCCAGAATAGAATATTGAAAAACAAAATAAGCAAGATATGTTCAGGGAGTCAATTAAAATGGGTAGATGCATTACCTTTAGCTTTGTTGTGTATGCGCACATCTGTGCAAGCAAGGACTAGACTCTCCCCATACGAGATCGTGATGGGGAGACCTGCTAATGTTTGGTGTACGCCTCAGCCCAGGCGCATGAGTGAAGTTGAATACCCTGTGCTTAGTACATATTGTAACATTTTAACGCAGAAGCTTCGTTTGATTCATCAGCAGGTGCAGGAGGCTCTTCCTGTCAGATAAACAGGCCCGGGGCATTGTCTGCAGCCTGGCGATTGGATCCTGATAAACAACTTTGAGAGGAAGTCATCACTTGCACCAAGGTGGCGTGGCCCTTACCAGGTACTCCTGGCAACACAAACTGCAGCCCGTGTGGATGGTCGTAAGGCGTGGATCCATGCCACCCACGCGAAAAGAATTCCATCGCCATTGAAAGAACAGCCTGATCCAGACGACCGGAAAGAAACAGCTGCCTCGGACTCCAAAGACACCATTGCCAGTTCTCTGCCACAAATTCTGCCTGGGCCTGAGAGAAAGCCTGAGAGGATTGCTAAAAAGGAGAAAGGGCTAAATGTGCCCCAACTTTGCCCAGCTGAATCTGCATCGTCACAGGCTGACATAAAGCCTGCATCATCCCTTGCTGCATCACAGGCTGATACTGAGCCTACATCTGGAAGTGCATCCGCACTGTTCATTGATCACACAGTACCTGGAGCGATAAGATACAATCTGTGTTCTCAAAATCGAAAGTCATCGAATCTTTGCGGTTTTTCTTGTTGCCTCTATTCCCATAACGGATGAATTGGGAATCCGAGGCCTAGGGAAGTGGAGCGTGGGGCTTGTACCAATCTGGGAGCTCTGGAACACGGCTTCCCGGTGCTCTCTTTGAAAATAAAAATACATTTGTCGATCACCCCGTGCAAACAAGCGGGGCGCTTATGGTACAGAGGCAATTGATGGTTGCTCTGGAGTCTTTTGAGTAATGTGCAGGAGCACGATAATCTTGCCTTACGCTTAGCAATCCAGGCTGCCGAGAACTGGCCTAAACACTGTTAACATTTTCGAACTTGTAGGTGTTTCAACGGGTGCTGCTGTGAGAAGTATTCACGACAACCATTGTTGGAGAAGAAGAGTCACGCATGATGCCCATACCTGCTTCTGCCCCCTCCTGCACCAACGCTGATGTTGTAATAAATATAGAGACTATAAAACCACCTAGAAGGAGTTGCCGAAAAAAATGTATGTTTGTAGTTACAACATTTTTGTGCATTGTGGGTATACTTGCGCCAGTATCGGTGGTCCCAATATTATGGTATTTGGAGGAAATACATCCATTAGGTGCATTTTTGCCTATTAGTAATGCCTCTGTCACAGAAAACCCGGTCCATGTAATATCTTATACTCTGTCCCCAATGGAAGAAAGACACAGGGAAGGTTATGGTAATAACACGTTACTTTTGATAATGAATATGACACTCAATCCGGAACAGAAGCAACTGTTGGGTGTGCACACATTTACCGCAACATGGTGGAAAAGGAATGGGTTGGTATGTACAGCCATTGCCGCTTAGTTCAGCATGTTATGCATCATTAAGCGCACTACTTTATGGGAAATGGAATAAGAGTGAAACGGGTCGATTAGACGGGACAAACATGGATGAATTTGAGAAAGTTGTAATGGAACCAGTATGTTGTGCCATATTTAACAGAGCGAGGGTGATAAAACCAGTAACAACGCCACGAGACAGACTGTATGTGCCTTATAAGTCATCTGTAATCACGTTTCACATGAACCCAGTATGGAACAAAGATGTAGTGCCCCCCTCGTATACAATAAATTACAGTCCTCGCACTGTTCCGTTTTGCTTACGAAAGAAAGACTCCTATTCAGTAGGGACATTCAATAGATGCATGAATGTTGCAGTACTCGAGAGAGAAGAAGAACCAGTATATGTAGGTGATCCAGTCTATTTCATATGTGGGGAAAAAGCTTATCCCTGGTTGCCTAGAAATTGGGGAGGTACTTTTTACTTAGGGATCCTTTTCCCAAGGGTATTCCTTTCGAAAACGTCAGACATAGCGAAATTATCCAGATCAAAGCCGAGGTGGGATGACGAAGCAGGATTTATTGCGGGAGACATAGCAAAATCATTTATACCATTTTGGGGCCAAGCAATAAACTCTTATAATATAAGAAAATTGTCCAGAATTTTGGAGAAAACAATAAATGGAACAACGGATATATTGTATAATATGACCCTGGAAGAGAAGGCAATTAGATCAATGACATTGCAGAATAGGATGGCTCTTGATATAGTTTTGGCTGATCGCGGAGGAGTTTACAAAATCGTGGGGTCAGCGTGCTGCGTATTTGTAAGTGAATCCTCCCCTACGATTTTTGAAGCAATAAAAAAATTACACGTTCTGAGTTCTGACCTTCATCCCCCAACAGGTGGTTGGGAGCTGAATATAAAGTTCCTGGTTTTGGGAATTAATACACTCATGGGGATGGAAGCTAATTGCACTTTTGGTAATGATACTCGGGATTGTTATGACATGTTGTTGTTGCATACGTTGCTTGCCAGACATTTGCTCCCAAATAACTGAGGAATGTGTACACATGATAACAAAGAAACAAACTCCCAATATGAATATGAAGACAAATCACGAAATGCAAACTATGAAAGAGTTCATGTCCATTGATATTGATGATGACAATGACGATTACTGTAGTATGCATAGTTCAGAATTAGATACATAGTCAGAGGAAAATGCGATGTATGGTTGATGCATTTGGCTTATGGCCAAGAGGAGGGTTTGTTAGTCTAGAAAATACCCTACCATAGCATAGACGATATATTATGTTGGCCGAAAACCAACCGCATCATATGCCCAGCATCGCCAGTACAGAATCGTCAGCATAACCATAGAGCGTCCATTTTGTACCAACAGAATTCGCCATTTTGCCATTTTTGCTTTCCCTTGCTTTTCTGTTCATGTTGAGACACTAGCCCAGACAGAAATACACTGTTTTCCTCCCTCACAAGTCCTTGAAAGTAAGCAGAAAGGCATTTAATCACCAAGCGGGTGCCAGCTAGTCTTGCTGAAATGGCAGAAACTGTAGAAATAGCCAGCTAGAGGCATGAATTATACTCTCTTTCACGGCCCCCCTCTCTGGGCCCCTTTAGATCAAGCCGGCCTCTAGCTCACAAATAGAAACTAGGAGAGAGCAGGTCTTGGAATGTGTCTCTCCTACGAACACAACTCACTCACAGAACAAGAGCATTATGTTCTCTGTAACAAAGAATAGTGTCTGCGCCTTCGCAGATTGCAACTGTTGCTGAATAAATGTCTTAGAAGGTGTCATTCTCGTCATAATTGTCAATCACCGAACCCTTGTTAAGGAAGATACATTATGGGTGGTTTTTGATGTGTCACTAACTGATAATATGATGATCTTACTGTTGTAGAATGTTCGCTCTCTTGCGTTTTACGAGGTCTGGGTAACGCACGTTGCGAGACGTGAGATCGGTCGGCCGACTGAGACTATTTGCTTTGCAATAAACCCTAGATTTTGGGAATTCAACCTTGTGTCTGGCGTATCAGTTTGTGTATGGTGATTGTGCCTTGTTTCCATGTGCGAGGGTCTTCAGGGCCCGTCAAAGGCTGCCGGATTTTGCAATTTCACAGTGTAACGCAATCCGACTTGCTAAAGAAGGTCAAATTAAAAGCTAAAGACTCTCAACTAAAATCATAGTCTAGTAAAAGAATCCCTTTGATTGGAACACTAGATTCTTTCATAAAAAACGGTGTCCAGTCAAAGTTTCGAAACAATAATTTCGAATGACAAAAGTTCAGAAACAAAAGTTTCGAAAAAAAAAGTTTCGTATGTATTTCTTTTTAATATTGAAGGGTTTATTTTAAGGTTGTATAGTAAAATAAGTGTTTTAAAAAAAACAGGGGCTTGGGGGTGGACCCACCCATAAAAAAATCTTTAAAAAAACAAAAATAAAAACGAAACTTTTTTGTGTAGGAACTTTTGTCATTCGAAACTGTGACTGTCGAAACAGTCACTATGAACCTAAAAAACTGTTGTGGAGCAGATTAATGCACAAATAACTGTGGCAGAGTCAGGAATCAGAGCCTCCCAGGCTCAATAGCGCAGCCTGGCATACTCTCGAGCTACATTTAAAGCAGTAAGGGTGGATATTGTGCTGACAGCTTGTTCAGGCAGACTCTTGTTTGGTAATACGTTCTTGTTATACCTTTATAAGGCTCCAGGAGACAGTATATAGAAATTGTTGCTGCAAGCTACAAAAAGGAAAAAACACAAAAATAACAAAATACATAATGAATGAAGGGAAGTAAGACTGTGGCAAAACAGAAGGGCACCCTACAAAAGAAGATTTCTCCTATATGAAATGTTAGACCATACCTTGCCCCAGATAGCACATGCTCTTGTAACCTAAACCAAGTGGAGCTTGGGGACGATGGAAAAACCTTACTTCTCACTGATTGGTAAAAAATGAATCAGGCAATCTTTCCCCAAGCTATGAGTCGTGGTCTACCGGAAGAATTGCCCATGCTCATGACATTGTACCTGGCATTTTCATTCTTTCTCTCTTTCTGGTCATATTATTGTCATTGGAAAATCTTAGGCCAGATTACAAGAGAAATTTACTAATATCAATTGCGGGTTGATTTCCCCCCCATCTTCTTCCAAACACTCAAGCAAATACTATTGCAGATGTGACAATCGGCCCAATTGCCCATAAAAAGCATTCCACAGCGACAGATTGTAAAGTCCCATGCAATTTTGACAGTCGGCATGCAAATATATGCCAGAATTGCTTTGCTGATTACATTAATGGATCCAACTCGTCAACGAAACAAGGGAGAGTAGAAACATCCGATTGTTGCTGGGACAAAAATGAAACTATAAAGACAGGATATCTGCGAATTCTTGGACCAAGCAGATGTAATTATGCTCCAAGAAATGTAGTCACAAGATAACTTAATCATTGATGGTTTTTGTGGGTTTTTTCATGCCTGCAGAGAAAAATGCACGAAGACGCTTTTATGGAGGAATGGCCTTATTGGTGAAAACTAATCTAGTTAGCCAACTGATAACGGTTGAAACATCGATGAAGTTTAGACAAATGGCCAGGGTAAAATTGTGTAATGCCAAAGAGGTACGATTGGTTAACTTCGATAACAGCCCTCATCCACAATATAAACAGAGCTGTCTATCTGAATGTATTGCCCTCATACATGAACTGATGAAGACATTGATTAATAGAGATGTGATTTTAGTGATGTCGGGGGATTTTAATTTAAAAATGGCGAGTGGCCCTCCTTGTAACCTCTATCATGAGACAGAAGATAAAGAGTTAGGAGTTCCGATGCCTATTATCTCGGATCCCAGAACCTGTACGAGTGGGTGAAGCCTAACGGCAAGTTTGTAAGAATAGGGACTGAGAGCAGTGAATGGTACCCTTCCTAAAGGCAGACCAGTAAAGGCGATGTTTAGTGCCACACAAGCATCCTCTATCATTCACTATTTTTCCTTCTCCACAAGGTATTGGAAATTATTATAGATTTTTATGTTGTGCAGGAAATATTTATCGACCACCATCCAATTGTGTTAAAATGTAAAGCACTGGGTAGGCCTAATTCGAATGATGTGTATCTGACCTTGATCCATTTGGCTAACTCTAAACGGAGGGTGAAGTGACATATGTATGACCAGGGAAAAATATTAGAAGGTATAATCTTCTCAAAGGATCAGACCATTGATGCTTTATTGGATGCGTCGGATAAGGTAAGTAGCACCCTTGTAAACTTTGGGCTGCTTAATGCAAGTTTATCAAACACATTCACAACTTCCTGTCGCAATAAAAAGGGGTCGGACTTCCTTTGCTGGTTTAACACAGAATGTACTAAGGTTAAAACTAGATTATTAGCCCAGTTAAAAAATCTTGTTACCACCAGGCAACAAATTGAAGAGGCCAGATCTGCTTACAAAAAATCAATGGTCAATAGGAAAAGAGAAATAGAAATTAACACATGGTCTGATCTTGTAAAAGCCTCATACAAAAAGATACAAAAACATTCTGGGAGATAGTTAACCAGGGGCCGCAGTACAAATATACGGTCCAAGGGTTGCAAACTATCATCCCGGATCATCGATGGGTAGAACATGTCACAAATCTATATTGAGTTTCTCTACATCCAGGCGAAAATGATCTAACAACAATAAATCAGAGGGATTGCACTGACCAGGATGGGAGGCTGGCCAGTAACACTGAATATTCCCTTAAGGAAGTTACAGTGGCAATTAAATGCCAGAAACGGAACCAATGCCCATGGTAGGACAATATACCTGCAGATCTAGTTCGTGACGAGTTGGATTCATGGGCCCCTTTCTAACCATTGGCTGTAATGCAATTATAAATAAGGAATCAATACCCATCTAATGGTGCTCGGCAATTATACAACCAATTTTTAAGAAAGGCCCTCTGGGTATCCCTGGCTCCTACAGACCCGTTTCACTCCTAGAGTCACTCTTCAAGATCTGTGGGCGGGTCCTGTTGTCTACAATCGAGGGATGGGCTGAACAGAATAGTATACTATCTCTGGAACAGTTGGGGTTCCGACCACGGATGGGCACTAGTGAACAAACCCTTAATTTGTATTTAGTAATAGCCAACTCTTTATGCATCAGGAAGGAGCCAATCTATCTTGCATTCATGGACCTGAGCACAGCCTTTGATAAATCTAAACTTTGGCAGGTGCTCAGGTCCATGAGGCGCCTGGAGGCTATCGTCAAACTTCTAATTATTCTTCATCAAAATACACCAGCTTGTGTGAGAAGTGGGAAGTACGGCCACTGTACTGATTTTTTCCCGGTCAAGATTGGGGTGTGCCAGGGATGTGTCCTGGCCCGATACTATTTAGTCTATATAATAATGGCCTTTATGAAACTTTGGTAGACACGACTCCTGATGTATCAAGACTTGGGAATAAAGTGTTGCAGCTGTGTCATTATTCATGAATGGATTGGATTTGAAAGTCAATGCCTTAAAATCATCCGTTAAGGTATGCAGTAAAAGTAGACGAATACCCACATTTCCACCGATGCTCAGCAACAACATTATTCCAATGGTAAAAGAGTTCGATTATTTGGGGATTTGTTTTTCGTTCTATTTCTCGCCAGTCCCACATATAAAAAACAATCCTTGAGGTTCAAACAAGTGGTGGGGGAGTCTCTTGCTCTATTGGAGCATAAAAAGACTAAACCAATAGATCTCATTCAAAAGGTATATTACAGCAAAGCGGCTTCAATGGCTAGTTATGAAATTAGTGTGGCTATGCAGTCACCAATCCAGGTACAAAAAGATTCATATGTTACATTCAAGAAAAACGACAGATGCTGGAACTTTTAAAACCATGTAATCATCACTTAACTTATGTTCAAATGTATCTGCTATGGGCAGGTAACCCTATCCAATGTGTCCTGCTAACCAGAGCACAATGTAATTGTCTTGCCCTCAGAATAAATACGGTATTATGGACAGGTAGTAACAATATTATAGACCAAGCATGTATAGTGTGTAATGTGCCTATGGAGGACATTGATCATTTTGTGTTCTTTGGTCCCGCATATGGAGACATAATGAGAGTGAGCGTATTACCGTTAGTGCGAGAAATTGATTTTGTGCAGTATTTTATGCCCTACCTACCTTTTATGGGTGGAAGCCCCAAAGGTAGGATGGACATTATGAATGTACCGGAAGCATGCCCTGCACAAAAGAAACATTGTATTCACATTTTAAACTAACCCATTTAGTTGTGTAGTAGTTTTAAATTGTAGAGATGTATCATCTGTATTTTTAGAGAAGTTAAGACCATACAGGGGCATTTTAGGGAATGATTTAATGATCATAATACTACTTTATAAAAGATTGTTAATTACCTATGTATTTGCATTGTAAATGAATTGTGTTCTATGATTGCGTGTTTTTATGAAAATCTCTTTTTAAAATAAACTTTTTGATTGATTGAAAATCCTCAACACATCAAAAAGAACATCATTCTCCTGCAAAGAATAATCAGCCCAAATCCTTTTGACTTAGCCGCAGGGGAGGCACCTCTTGTAGTGGTGATAGAGCTCTTGAGGGCAACCACACAGAGTACAGCCACATAAATGAATAAGGTAAAGCATTAGTTTAATACCCAAATTATAGGTCCCCTAAACAACCCACACAATCTGATAATGGCTAGAAGGAGCTCTGGCAAATAATTGCAAAGCAATTTTTTAATGGCTCTTCTTAGAAAGACACGGATAAGGAATTAGCCTCCTTATTCAAATCTTTCAACAAGGAGAGTAAATGATAAGATCTTTTTATCCCTCTTCAGTTCTTCTATCCATGGAAAGAAATCTGAATTTGTAAGCCCAGGTGTGTGTGCATAGGCAGGCTATGTATTACTCAAACCATAATTTAGATCCGACTAGCCACATTCTATTAAGCAAACAGTTCCTTCCACTCAAGCCTTTAGAGGTTACTAGCGGAGTTGCCCGGCGTTGTCCGTGTCCTGATCGAGTGGGGTCTCATATCCCCTGGAGGATGTTGCTCTTGTCCTCATGTCAGCAAGTCTTGCTTCAGTTTGCTCTGGCATCTCATTTGCCATGGAGAAAGTTGCACTTGTCCTCGGGTCGGCAAGTCGTGCTGCTGTTTGTTGTTGTGTTTCAGAAGCTCTAGATATTGATTTTCGCTTTGCATCAGATGGAGCTTTTCCAAGTGATGTTTGTTTTTTGTGCACCATGTTTCAGTCACTTAATGGCTTCCGCACATTTGAGAAAATGTCCAAGAAAGATTGATTGATTGTGCTCTCTTCTCGTGAATGAACTTAAGCAAACTGTAACCTTGCCATTTCCCATATTTAGACTGGCGTGATAAAAATCATTATTTTATTCCCTTTAAAAAGGCTTTAATAAACACTTTCGAACTGCATACAGTAGTAATACATTTCAAAGGAATAACTAACACATTGAACATTTTGCTTCAGACAGTTTTCCAAAGTTTGCCTCCTACTAGTACCTACTGTAGTGAATCGGAGTGAGCATCAGTAAATGAGGGTGTCTACGGAGTGAATTTTTGCATCCAAACTTAGACTACGATCTTTCCCCAGACAAAAGAGGAATTCATGCAAAATTTGGTAGACGTGGCTTCAACGGTGTGGATTTGTATAGCCGTACAAACATACACACATTCATACATTCCGCTTTATATACAAAGATAGACTGACTGCTGAACTTAAGTATTATATTATGGCATCTTGTATCTCACACAGGATCCTATGGGACTCAAGTAGTAAAATGTATTGTGGATGTTTCTAGCCGTTGAACAAATTGCTGCTCCCAAGCTGTAACTACTTGTGTATCCTGGAGCGCAGCGGGTATTGATAGGAAATTACAAGACCGAGCCACTGGGAAGTTTTTAAATTGCTACGGATGTATCTTTTTAAAAGCGATATGGGTAATTTATGAATCCCATGCTTATGGTTTTTATGCAATAGGTAATCGTGCAAGAAATACAAAAAGAGGACATCATTTTGGTAGAATAGTAATATGAATATTGAATGCTATTTTTGTGCTGTTGTTTTCTTAAGCAAAACAGTTAAGTATTGTCAAATTTGCTATTGACCACCAGTTTGTGACAGCACATCCAAATATATTTATTTTGTAAGGGATCACCTAATGGGTGCTCAAAAGGATGAATTATTGCTCAGGGTGGGTGGCAGTTTGAACCTAAAAATAGGACAGCATCCCCTGGAGCATTTATTGGATGGGGTTGAAAAACCGAATTTTATAGATACAACAACAGGCAACCATAGATTATACCTTTACATGGTCAATATAGCCATAATGCACCTTACAACCCTGGAAATCTGACATGCTGTGGTTCAAGAGACAAATAAATAATAGATTATGAATGTGCCTCACTAACGTATTGGTCTCTGATAAACTCAATCAAGATACATCCTAGAGTTTACTGTGACCATTCTGCATTGGCCTTGCCATTGGCTCTTCCACGGCTATAAAGAAAAAATAATCTTTTAACAAGGCTACTCGAAGACGACTGTACAGAAAGCGGAAGACACATTGGTTGGGAGTTGTCTAATAAGGTGGACACTGCTTAGCCTTTTTATGCTTGCTTTTTGTCTGAAATTGGCTCTTGTTTTGACCATGAGTCTGAAGTTGTACGGATATTAGAGGCTTTCATTCACATGAGTGAGGGGGCAAAGAGGTTAATGGCAGGCAAGCAAAAGGGCACAATCCTTTTGAATAGAAGCAAAGAAAAATTGACCAATTACTCTTTAAGCTCAAAATCAGAACAGGGTTAAGGATGGTAAAGAATGGTGGAAGCATTGCACACCTTGTTTGGCCAAGAGAAAAGCTGAATTAATGAAGGCAGAATGCTTCGGTTTCCTAGCGGTAGCTGCTGATGCCAATTCTAGGGCATTCTGGGAGATGATATCCCTTGGACCACATTCGAAAGAAATCACAATGGAGACTGTTGGCCCTGAAAAATGCTGGCCAACACAATTTTCAGAGTTATATGTGTACCACAATAAACATTCTGATTTCTTTAACCTGCCACATATCCAGGTAGTGAGTCGCAGTGTTGGTATTCTCTCTCAGACACAAAGAGGGCTTATTCAATATAAAATTTAACAAATGTCCAAGCCCTGGGATGTTCCAGCAGACTTTTAGAAATTCATCTCTGATATTTGGGTCCTACTATTGGCGCAGTGGTAAGGTCTAAGAAATTCCCAGACTTAAGGAAGTTAGATCACATAGTAGACATATTTAAAAGGGGGGACTGAAGTCCAAACAAAGTTATAGACCCATATTTCTTTTAGATTTTTGTTTTACAAAGTTTGAAAAAGTACTTTTAATAAAAATGGAGGATTGTGTAATGGAGAACAATACATTGGCACCAATCCAGCTAGGTTTTCGACACCGTCTGGGCACGTCCCTCCAAACTCTTAATTTGTATTTGATTGTATTTAAATCAATCTTAATATAAAAATAGAAGCAACATTTATGGATTTTATGGATTTGGCAACTGCTTTGATTCCGTCAATGGAACTGTGCTATGTGAGATTTTGCACATAAGAGCAAACCTATTTGTAAGAACACACTGGACAGGTTCTGGTTTTAAAATTAAAGTAGTCTTTTATTGACTAAAGAAAATTACTGAGGAAAACAGATATCAGGATAACTCTCCTTAAAGGTAGTTCAAATACAGCTTTGGTCTAGGGCTCCTCTGAGGGGGAAGGACAGAACCTGGTTTTAGTCCTCATAAGCCCAACGCAGTTCAGAAGCTCCTTCTTCGCCCTTTTATCTGTTCTGAAACAGAAGGGAGAAACACCTGTTAGAACTTCCTTGCTGTCTGGCTTATATAGGGGCTGTAGACTCCTAAACCAATTAGGATCATTCATACTGTGGAGCTTAGATAAGACCCCCCCAGGCCCCGCCCCTTCTTCCCAGAACGAAGGGTGCCATAATGGAGACGGCACTGCGGCCACGTGTAAACTGCTGTTGAAAGTTTTATGCACCGAGTTCGAGGTGAGAAAACACCAGCGTTCTTGATGTATACTTTGTTGTTTGAACACAGACTCTGTTCTGATGTTCCACAGCCCCATCCCCTTTCATCTTGTCTCCCAGCATTCAGGACCTCCCTGCTTCCCACTGTCTCGGTTTGGGTGGGGAGACACGTGTGTCCAACCCGGGCGCTCTCTCCTGAACCCGATGCCTCCAGGGTTCCTCTTTTCGCGCCGTCAGCCGCCACAAAGACTCTCAATTCCCCGACCGTCTGCCTCTCTGCATCCACCCTGTCGGCTGCGGCTCGCCTGCCGCAAGATACACGGCACTCTCTGTTTACCACGCCGTCGCTTGCTGGGTGGTCTGGCCTGAAAATGTCATTTCCCCACCATGCATCGTCTGCAGTGTTCTCGGCCTCCCGCATGGTTTCAGTGTTGGAGCCGCCATCCTTGTGCAGGAGTTCAATCGGGAGTCCTTCGGGCTAAAGAAGGGTCTTACACACACCCCCCGAGGAATCGAGCCGGTCGGGTTGATCCAGACTTCTTGATAAATAATCAGGCACCACTTGAAAGGCTGCTGGTTTATACACAGTCTTGAAACAAAAGGCTTGTAGAGTAAGAAACCATCTCAAAACTCTATGATTGGAGTCCTTGTGTATCGCCAACCATTGTAGGGGTGCATGATCGGTAAAAACCGTGAAGGGCCTACCCAATAGATAGTACCTGAGGGTTTCAATGGCTAGACACTCTTTCTCCAGGGTTGAATATGCCATCTCGTGTGTCAAGAGTTTGCGGTTTATGAACGCCACAGGATATAGGTCTTCATCCGAACCTTGTGACAGGACCGCATCTAATCCTGTTCCGGAAGCGGCTGTTTGTACAAAGAAAGGTTTCTCAAAATCAGGGCACTGTAGCTCCGGCAGGGCTGCAATGTGGTTTTTGAGAGTTTGGAATGCCGCTATGGCAAGGTTGTCTTGTAAGATATCCCCTTTGTAAGAAGACTTAAGGGCTTCGGTGAGTGGGATGGCAATACTGGAAAATAGAGGTATAAATCGCCTGTAGTATCCTACGAAGCCTAAGAATGCCCGTATCTGTTTTGTGTTGCTGGGTATGGGAAACCGTGTGATTGCGTCCACTTTGTTCAATTGTGGTTTGATCACTCCTCCACCTACCATATAACCCAGATATCTAGTTTCTGCAGCTAGGATGGTATTCTTCGGGTTGGTGTGTAGGCCAGCTTTCCCAAGGTCTGCAACCACTTGCTGTAGGTGGTTTAAGTGTTCTTTCCATGAACGGCTGAATACAACTATGTCATCCAGATAGGCTGAACTTGTACGGAACGTGAGGTGCTAAAACCTTGTTCATTGAGGCCTGGAAAGTTGCTGGTGCTCCATGTAAGCCAAAGGGTAGCACAGTGAACTGGTACAACCCGGACAGTGTTGAGAATGCAGTCTTCAGCTTATCCTCCTTTCGGAGAGGGATCTGACAATATCCTTTGGTTAGATCGATCGTGCTTATGTATTGAGCCGTAGCCAGTCATTCTAATAGTTCATCAATCCTTGGCATTGTATGCTTGATATGTAGAGATTTCATTTAACTTTCTGTGGTCCATACAGAACCTGGTGGAGCCGTCTGGTTTCAGTACTAGTACGATGGGTGATGACCATTGACTAGTCGATGGCTCTATAACACCTAGACGTAGCATTTCTTCCACCTCTTTTTGAATAGCTTCTCTTTAGGATTCCGGTAATCGGTAGGGTCGTACCCTTACCGTCTGAGTCGGGTCAGTGTTAATTTCGTATTCCACAAGTTTTGTCCTTCCGGGAAAAAAGGAAAATACATGTCTCAATGCGTGGAGATGACTCTCCAGTTCTTTTTTCTCCTTGTTGCTGAGCTGGGCACCCCATTGAACCGCACTGAAGTCTGAATCTGAACAGTTCACCTGTAGCTGACTTATACCTGGTGTATCTGTTGTATCCTCTTTCCATTCCTTCAAAAGTGTGATATGGCAGTTCTGAACTTTTTTCTTTTCTATCAGGTTGTTCTACCTGATAATTCACTGGTCCTAATATGGCTGTGATCTTATAGGACCCTCGCCATTGTGCCAACATTTTGTTTTGTGACGTGGGCAACAAAACAAGTACCTTGTCACCCAAATGGAATGTCTGGACTCTAGTGTTCTTGTTTCAATACTTCTCCTGATAGGATTGAGCTCTCCCCAGGTTTTCTCGTGCCATTTCCCTCAAGTTGGAAAGATGGGTACTTAGATCTATTACATAGGCTGTGATATGGGTCTCTTCCTCTTGTTCTTGCCACTCATTTTTGGCTATGTCAAGAATGGTTTTTGGCCAGTGTCCAAATAATAACTCAAAGGGAGAGAACCCTGTGGATGACTGTGGGGTGTCCCTCAATACCAGCAGTACCCAGGGTAACACTCTGTCCCAGTCTTTGCCGTGGGCGCAGTGACCCTCTTCAGCATCATTTTGATTGTCTTGTTATATCTCTCCACTAGCCCATCGGTCTGAGGGTGATCAATGGAAGTACGTATTTGCTGATTGCGTAGTTGTTGGCACACTTTTTTCATCACCCCTGAAACAAAACACCTTCCCCGGTCAGTCACAATCTCTGTTGGTATCCCTACCCGTGAAAAAAATGGAACCAGTTGGTTACATACATGCGTGGAACTTATACCACTCATGGGAAAAACTTCTGGGTATCTAGTGGCATAGTCTACGATGACCAATATATACTGATGGCCGTGGCTGTTGGGCTCTAGTAGTCCCACAAGGTCCATACCGATCCTAGAAAAAGGTTCTTTTATAAGCGGCATAGGATGTAGCAGCGCTTTTTGGGGTTTGTTAAGACTGGTCTTCTGACAAACCGGGCACCCTTCACAGTACTTGGCTACTTCCCTCTAAATGCCTGGCCAAAGAAATGTTTTAACAGCTTGTCTTGCATTTTATCCTTGCCTAGATGACCCCCAACCACATCATCATGTGCCAATCTTAACACTGTGGGTCTGAAGCTTGCTGGGACCAGTAATTGTTCGGTTCCCCTTTGTTGTGGGTCTACTGTTATGCGATAAATAAGACCTTTCCTTGCCTTGAACCAGGGGTATCTAGTTCCTAACCCAGGGCTGGGTATCGCTTGTTCCCTGGCAGTTCTCAATGTTGGATCTGTCAACAGTTCGTTCCGAAAGGTTATCTTCCGGTCTTATGGTAACCAATTGATTAGCCCTACATACCGATTGGTTTCAGAGCATTTTCTCTTGGCTTCCCTCGCCTTCTGTTTTTTTTTTATGGGATTTACTGTCCTGTGGTTCAATCTCAGAGTTGTAATAAGGGGCATTTTTAAGCCATTTTGTATCGTTCACACATTCCTGAAACAACCGTAGGTCAGTTCCCACTAACACCGGTGTGGTTAAGTGTGGCATTATGGCAACCCTCATTCTGGAAAGCACCCCATTGACCTCCAAGTCTACCTCCTTTGTCGGATATGATTTTTTATCCCCATGAACGCACTTTATTGGTATCATAAGTTCCCCAGCCATTCTATCCCCACTTACTTCTGGTCTTATGGCTGACTGTTCGCTTCCGGTGTCGAGAAGCCCCTGGCGTGGAGTTCCATCCACTCTGACTTCTACTAGATAAGGCTCTCTTCTTCTTCGGAACTCTCTTGGTTGAGCCTACCCGATCTCCAATGGCTCTGTTCTTGTTTTTTTGGGACAGAATCGGGCAATATGCTCCCACTCCCCATAATCAAAACATTGTGGCTGTCGGTTGATGGCTGGCCAACCGGGTCCCCTTGCTTCGGATCGCAGGGTTTTGGTTTCTCTGATGCTTGTTCCTCGTGGTACCATCCTGGGTGAGTCCGTAGGAGCTATACGTGAGGGCCCCGCTTTCTGAAAGGCAGAAGCTATATCAATAGCTTCAGCCAATGTAGGTCGGTTGGCGAACCCATCTTTGCATGGCGGCTGGTAAGGCTTCTACAAACTGTTCTAGTTTGATTTTGTCCATAATTTCTTGCACTGATCCTGAGGCAGGTTTTAGCCATTTGTTTCTGAGATCGTGGATTCTATAATACAGTTGTCTTGGCGTCTCACCATTACGTAGTCTGGTTTCTCGTAGCCTTGCTCTGTAGGCCTCTTCGTCGAGCCCCATCCTTTCCAGGATGGTTTTCTTAATGTCTGCATAGGTCGAGTCACCCGCTGGATTGGCAGCCTGGTAAGCCCCTTGCATGGGACCCGTCAACAAGGGAGCAATGAAGTGCCCCCATTTTTCCACCGGCCATTGGGAATTTCTGGCCACTCTCTCGAAATTCGTGAAGAAATATCCCGAGCCTTCTCCTTGTTGGTATTTCTGCAGCACATTGGCTGGGGCTATACTTGTAGCCCTTGAAGCTGCCATGGCTTCGGTGACTTGTTTTAAGGCATCTTGGTTGGCCGCTTGTAGCTGTAAGGCCTGTTGTAGTGCCTGTCTGTATGCGCTTGGTGGCTCTAGACCTGCATGAGTTGTTGCAGTTGTTGTTGATCGTCGGTTAGGGCCTTGATGATGGCCTCCATGGCGCGTTCCAGGATCCCACCGCTGCCACCAAAATGTGTAAGAACACACTGGACAGGTTCTGGTTTTAAAATAAAAGTAGTCTTTTATTGACTGAAGAAAATTACAGAGGAAAACAGATATCAGGATAACTCTCCTTAAAGGTAGTTCAAATACAGATTTGGTCTAGGGCTCCTCTGAGGGGAAGGATAGAACCTGGTTTTAGTCCTCATAAGCCCAACGCAGTTCAGAAGCTCCTTCTTCGCCCTTCTCTCTGTTCTGAAACAGAAGGGAGAAACACCTGTTAGTGCTTCCTTGCTGCCTGGCTTATATAGGGGCTGTAGACTCCTAAACCCATCAGGATCATTCATACAGTGGAGCTTAGATAAGCCCCCCCAGGCCCCGCCTCCTTCATCCCAGAAGGAAGGGTGCCATAATGGAGAAGGCACTGCGGACGCATGTAAACTGCTGTTGAAAGTTTTATGCACCGGAGTTTGAGGTGAGAAAACCCCAGCGTTCTTGATGTATACTTTGTTGTTTGAACACAGGCTCTGTTCTGATGTGCCACAGCCCCATCCCCTTTCATCTGGTCTCCCCGCATACAGGACCTCCCTGCTTCCCACTGTCTTGGTTTGGGTGCGGAGACACATGTGTCCAACCCCGGCGTTCTCTCCTGAACCCGATGCCCCTAGGGTTCCTCTTTTTGTGCCGGCAGCCGCCGCAAGAACTCTCAAGTCCCCAACCGTCCGCCTAGCTGCATCCGCAAGATACACAGCACTCTCTGTTTACTGCACCGTCGCTTGCTGAGTGGTCTGACCTCAGAGTGTCATTTCCCCACCATGCATCGTCTGCAGCATTCTCGACCTCCCGCCTGGTTTCAGTGGTTTCAGTGTTGGAGCCGCCATCCTTGTGCAGGAGTTCAATCGGGAGTCCTTCGGGCTGAAGAAGGGGCTTACACTATTATATTGTTGAAGCTCATAATCTCACTCCATGAGGATAATAAAGCAGCTGTCCATTTCTTTCAGAATAGTGGTATGACACAAGTTGTGCGATGTGGAGTGTGGCAATGGCGTATTGGAGCACATATTTATTTACTAATTGCTGTATATAATTTTTATTTCAGATGGTGCTGATTACCAAACATTGGGAAAGATCTCAATGTTTGTGTGTATGCAGTTGACTTGATTTTAATTTTGCAAACTCCCAGTGCTTTACAGAAATTAGTTTTGCTATATATATGGTGCATTAGTCAATTAGGCTTACAAGTCAATACATATAAATCTGCAATAATGGCATCTGGACCCAAATCCAAACTTTTCATTGAGTTTTACTTCTAACGATCAAGTTGCTGCCAAAGTGTATATGAATTTTGGGGCAGATTCCCCACTTCTCATATAGGTTCCTTAACACTGCGTCCAAGATGGTATCTCACAGAGCATTACCACACTAGGTTTTCCCCTGGCTATATGCTGTAAAGAACTTTGGGTTACTTAGAATGGTGAATGTGTTGAAGAGGGTTGCTTGCAACATGGAAACACCAGCACCTCTCAAAATATGATTTTCTAGCATTACGCCTCTGTTTCTCTGTGGAAAAAGCATGCACTACCCTTTTTTCTACTCTTGGACATTGGTGCACAAAACCTTTGTAATTGTAATGGCACAGTAATACACTATTTAGAAATATAAATACGTATCCAGTGCATTATTTATCCAGTAGATATCTTTTTTCTAGAAGGACGCAACACTAAAGAGTGAGATAGAAGAGTGGTCCGCTTTCTCCTTCTATTGATATGAATCTTTAATATTCATTCTGAGACTATTAGAACCCCAGGCACGAACAGAGCAGTATAATTCACTGAAAAATGTTTATAGCTATCCCCAGAGAAGAGTCGCTATCAGAATTATTTGTAACGCTCCCTTAGAGTAGATCCTCCTCTTAAACATTTGTTACGGATGTCTTGCAAAGGAGAGTTGCTCTCAAAAATGTTTACATTCTCCCACAGCCAACCCCTAGGTAATGTTTAATAAAAGAAAGTCCTGCAGCCTCCACTCACACCTCCTCGGGTCATGGTGAGATTCCCTCTCTTTGCTTATGATTCACTCTGCTCTTTCACCCTCTCTTGTATGAGTAAAGCCTGCTCTATACTTGGGAGGATAGCCCAGGGGCAACGTGCTCGCCTTGGAAGCAAGACGACACAGAGCACCACAGGTTCGATCCCTGGGTCCGCGCTTAGAAACCTCTGGGTATTAAGCGTGTTATAAATAAGCCATCATATCATATCATATCTTCTTTAGTGCTCATAATTTTCCTCCTCACCACCACCTGCTAATGACTCGCACCCTCCTTTCTCCTCTTGGTGTACCTTCACATCACCTGCTCCTGACCTTTCACCCTCTTTTTCTCCTTATTCCAGAGGATTCTCCTCACCAACTGCTCTTGATTTCTTTCACCCTCCTCCTTGCCTTGATGTTTTTCCTCGCATTCTCCTCCTGACTTATTTCAGCCTTTCCCCCTCTCCTCCTGTGTAACTCTTTGCAGCCTTCTGCTCCAGCTTGTGGTGTATCCTCCATCCTCCTCCACACTCTCTCCATCTGTCTACAAATGCCCACACCACTTCCCATAAGGACAGTGACTAATAAAATAGCCTGGCTCCACCCCAAGTTCACCCTAAATTAATGAGTGTCTGGTGTTCATTATGCTTGTTCTTTCTAATGAATTGGTAAGTGGAAGTTTGTTTGCAGATTCTCCGCTGCTCTCCAAGTCACACTCCGCTCCATGCAGGAAGGCCGGCAGAGCCTACATCGAAATTGCGCACCATTTTGGATCTTTGTTCTACACATGAGGAGATATGTACCTGCATGGACAGAGCCTGGGTCATTGTAGGGGAACACAGTCCTATGCTCCTTCGTTTGTGAATTCCACAACTGACTCTTACGGACTGCCTGTTTGTTCATATTATGTGGAGAGAGTGAGAGCCTTTGTCTACTGTTAGTTAAATCCTGTTCGCATGATATCATGGTTGGCAGTCCTCGATCTGCACCAAAAGGTCCTGGAAATCCCTGGTGAATCCTGTAACAGGTGACCTTCCTAGACACTCCCTCAGAATCTTGATTGACCACAACTTTCAAGACAGATGGGGCTAAAGGTATACAAGTGTTACAGAGAATTCAGCAGCGATGCAGGTTTCCCTTAAAGGACCAGGGTGTTGATGGTTCACAATGTAACAAGTCCCTGCCATACAATCGGGTGTGGGGGTGTAGGCCAAGGGATTGCTCTCACATTTTCCGAGGGTACAACATCACAGAACAGGTGGCAGCCTCTGGCGCCCATGGCCACCCCACCATCCAGTGCTATCACCCAGCAGGGGTCTTCGTCACCCCCACAACAAATGGCTCACCTCTCCACTCTGTTGAACTACCGTCCTGCACAGTAGGTCAACATCTGCCCCCTCTCCAAACCCCAGCCATCTGTCAGGTTTAATAATGCGCTGCTGCAACTACAACACCGCATTCAACCCCACATTGATCTCTTCATCAGATGATAAGAATGAACAGTAGCCAAACAACGCACACAAGGCTCTTTCAAAGTGCCTCTTCCAACTTAAACCCAGGTTTCAAAATCTCCAAAACCAAAGTAAAATACAAACAAAGGATGCACTAGGAAAACAGAAGGTTGGGAGTTAATAGGAATTAAGGCATAAAGTAAGGCAAAAGTACAGGGATAAGCAAAGGGCAAGAAGCTCATGAAAATAAAAGAAATATGATCAAACAAATATGATACAAGAAATACATGTGTCAGAACATGCAAAAAGTGCTACAATTTAACTTTCCCATCTCTAGCACACTCTTCAACTGTAGATCCATCATGTTCACCAATTTGTATGGCAAAAACCAACAAAGGAACAGCAAGACCTTCCTCTTTCCTTCTGCCTTCTCTCTTTCTCTCCCCTGCTGATTTCCTGTCTGATACTGCACTGGTCACCTGGCTACCCTCTGATTTCGGGCCCAACCCCCTAGCCGCCCAGTTGCACACCCGCACTGCCTTCTGGCAACCCTTGCACTTGGGACTGTATCTGTAACCCTACAGTCCTCCTACCTGCACTTCTGGATACCTGCTCTCTACACTTCTTGTTATTGTTTTGATCCCATGTCCAACACTGCCCCCTCCCCTTTCCCCTGATACTTTTCCCCTCACCCCTTTTCTGCACTTGCGTGATTTTAATGTCACTTGGCTTAGTAAGATCGCTGTCTCTGTCCTCTCTCTGTTCCTGCTTCCTTGCCTCGTTGCACCTTGAAACACTTGGGTGTAGGCGCGTTACAAATGCCATATCATATCATATCCTATCATATCAAGTGATATGGGCATTTTTTAAGAGTTGTGTACCTTTCTCAGAAGTGCAACTGCTTCGACTGGATGTCCAAAACCTTGCTGTAAAGTTCTAAGCATAAGAGTGGGACTACCACTAGATGTAAATCCTACATACAACCCTAGATTTAATATTGTTTAAGTTGAAGAGGGGCGCTACTTGGTCCTTTACACAGACGTCAGGTTAAAGGATTTGTCCTACCCAATTCCTCGACCTACTCAATACCCTAAGTTTCACATGGTGCAAAGTCCTGGTATCATGGTGCCTAGGAAAGTATAATGCTCCAGTGTGTTCACCTGTTCCATTGGTTGGACAGTGATCCTCAAAGGAGATACACATTTATACACTTATTTACAAAGGTCATTTAAGAAACAAGGACTCCTTTGAAAATGTAAACGCTCACTTATGTACAGTCTGTTTATTTTTCATCAATGGTATGCGTTATCAAATTCACAAAAGTCGTTTTGAGGTTCAATTGATCTTTAGAGAAAATGGATTGAATTACTTTATCATGGCAGTGCTCATTATCATTGGTCTTAGTGGAACAAATAATTACTATTCCATTCAGTGGTATTCAAACTGTGGGGCTGGTCCCCGTAGGTGGCTCGCCAGTGGGGAGTCCTATCAATGGCTAACTTTGGTTTTCTTTCTGTAGCATCAAGAGCAGGGCCTCCCTGCTCTAGCACACAGACAGAAGTAAGGACCTGAGTAATGAGGAGGCCCTCTGTTGCAAGCTTTGCATGGGCTCTTCACTCCCATTTCAGGATTCTTTTTTCTATCCCCTCACTCCTGTTTTTTTTCTTTCGCTCTCCCTTCCCTTCTCCCAGGCTCAGATATTGTGCCAGGACCCTCCACTCCTGAACTGCCACACGTCCCAGGGAGACACAATTTACCATATCACAGTAAACAGGGCCCTTCAAACACTCCAAACTCAATTCACCTATTTAGCAACCCCTAAAGTGGGGTTACGTAGATAACCAAGGAGAAGTACAATAATGCTGGTATTGGGGTAGCAAAGGGATCCATCAGGAAGAAATGCATAGGAGATTCCAACTGTTTCTAGAGAAACTGCATGGCATGACAAGGCCCCATGTTGTAGTCTAGGAGATGGGACTAGGGATACCATAGGGCTGTGATGCAGGCAAAGGTAAACAGAGGTTATCCAGTCCATCACACTATTAAGAATGCAACACACCAGTTGAACGACATTAGATCCCATGATGGAACATTAATAGGCAATTAAAGGTGCAGGGTCCTGAAAAAAGGGGAAAGCTGGGCTGAAAGCCTGGGGTCCAGGGTTTCAGCAGAGGATGTAGAAACAGGGAGACTTTGGGAGCAGGTTTTCCCCTTCAGATATACAAAATCGTAGGGATATGATATTTTTATTTGTAAAAATATCATAGGAAAAGTGAGACACCTAATTTCCCCTTGAAGAGATTACACCCATTGATGTCCAGCCCTAACCCATATAGTAACTCCCACAAGCAAAACATACCAGTTAAATCCACTGCCACGTACAACTTATTCCTCTGGTCAAAAGGCTACGTGTACCTTCCCTAAAATTGTACTATCATGTCTACAACATGATGAATGTTCTTCATCTGGCAAACCCAGGAATGGACTCTGCAGGCTTAGGCTTTCATACATTTTTCTTAGAATGAGGATTGTGAGCAATAAATGACACTCTCCCTGTGATTCACCAGCCAAATGAACATTTTGAGTACGTAGGGAGCCATGAGGATTGATATCTTCCCGATTTGATGTAGACACTGGCAAGCCTTGAGGGACATGGCAGTGATCAGCCATGTCAGAAGTGATCACTGCTCATTAGAACTAATTCTGGTTTCTCCCAAGGGAATCCTAACGTCAAAATACCTCTGTCCCTTATAGAGAGATCTTTGTTGTCACAGAAAGGTTATGCGGGAAACCTGAAGTTGTCTCACTTACTAGTCCCCAGGGATCTGTCATCCAGGTGGCCAGAACACAGTCATCGCTATTGGATCCAGTTCCTGAAGGTGGACCACTGCGGAACGATCACCTGGTTGAGGGGTCTTTGGGGAGTGGAAGTGGGACACCGAAGGTTGAGACGTGGTATGCCCTTCCTTGTAACACCTTTTCCCCATCCTACCTAGCAGGATATGTGGAAACTCTATCCCCCCGCCCCCATTTCCAACCTGGACACTTTCTTACATCATGAAAAACAACTGACTAACACCAGAGCCGTTTGCCTGACCTGTCCCAACACAAGGAGGAGAAAGTCGGCGAGTACTGTAAGGACAACAAGGAAGGAAGTGCCCTTGCCCTTTTTGACCCTGGCCTGCAAAGCCTCTGTGAAAGGAATCATAAGGCCAAGAACTACAGCTAGCGTGTAGTGTGGCAGGTGTCAACGGTGCACAGGGCCCTCCTACACTGATAGCCAAGACGGGGAGAGGCGCTTGCTACCGTGGTACCGTCCTTGACTCCAGAGACAAGAAATGCCAAGCGGTTCATCACAGCCGGTGAGTCGGAGGGAGAACCGATAGTAAACCGAACTGTGTTGAGCGAAGTTTGCAAACAGCAACAAGATATGAACTGAAAGAACTTATGATATGATATGGCATTTATAATGCACCTATACACAAGTGTTTCAAGGCGCGATGAACAAAGAACTTGTGTGTTCCTGAACTTTTAAAGCATCAGGGAAAGACCAGTGCAGAGTGGTCTGGTGCCACTTGGGCGCTCATTCAAAAGACTCTGGCTGGTTCCCTTTTGTTGAAACTACCGATACTAGAGGGCCCTGGAAGAGCCCAACGTAAGAAGTCTAAGTGGTCATACAAGGGTCGAGTGAAAAGTCCTTGTACAATCGAAAGTCTTTGACACGCTGAGGAAACAAAGTGAACGTTGGTTACTGGGGGCAAATGTGAACCTGACTGAGGGATACCTCAGAAATAGGGTGACCAGTAACAACCCCGAGTACATTGTGTGAATAGAAGTATGTGAAGCCTGACTGGGGACTGAGACCCAGACTTAGGTAAGAAAAGAACCTAAGGGGTCTAGTGAACCCGGCTGAGGGATGCCTGCAATTTGGGGTGAAGCAAAATAACCCCATGAACATTGTGTTGACAAGAGTGAACCCGGCTGAAGGATGTCCACAGTGAAAGGGTGTTTAAAAAGACATTGAGACTCGTGAAAACTACAGATGAAAATATTTTGAGTAAAAGGCCGTAGTGAACCCGACAGAGAGAGGCTAACATTCAAGAAGGATCAGAGCCCGGATGAGGGGGATCGAGGGGTGAAGAGTCATCACCCAACGTAAAAGATTACGGAAAGGAACTTTTGTTATTTTTAACACATCAGGTCCTCGGAGGCAAGAGACGTTGTATGAAAGAGACTTGGTTACCGAAGGTCCTGATATCGCTGAAAAGAACTATAAGCTCGTGCTAGATAAGCCCAGTTGTGTATTGTGCTCAGGATTCCCGCCTTGTCCCATGCTAAAAACGTGGGGAAGGGAGACCCCAGCTATACTGTCCTGACTTATCGTTTTGTGAACACTTCTTTCTTTTCTGGTGGACATTATCCCACACTATTTTGTAACTTAGCAGTAAGGATCGGCAATAGTTTTCTTTTTTTAGTATACGCCCTTTTTATTTGACAAAATGCCACTAGGACTGCCTTATTATTATTTGATGGTCGTAGCTTGCTCCCATCTTAGATTTAGGTTTAGATTAGGCGTTTTTCTCACCCATTCATACAGTTTAATAAACACCCTTGAAATGTGATCACTTGTGTCTGTCTTTACTGTTGCCACCATGTGTTCCTTACAGTTATAAGAGGGGAAACCTTAAATCACTCCCTTCCATTTTTGTAAAATAGTAAGAGGGGACTGGTGTGCAGTTGAAAAATGTCTCCAATAAGGCTTGAACACAGACCATAGATGCTTTTTACACATCTGCGGGCTAAGTGAAAATTGAGCTTCACTGCCACAAGCACACCTACCTCCACACTGAACAGCAGGGGGTGATTTGATGCACATTGTAGGACTACAAAAAGAGAATTCTTGCAAGTGCATAAAATGTTTTCACCTCTTCAGGAATTTAACAGAGAAAAAGGAAAAACTATAGGGTTTTTTGTGAAGCCTTTGCAACATCTACAACAACCTTTGTATAATTCTGGCAATTTAGTAGCTCACGGTACTGTCCCAAATGTGGGACATTTTATAGTGATAAATGTCCAAGCCCGTTTGCTCATTATACTAACCTCTATGGTGATTTTCACATTAATAACAATTAGCATCACATGAGAAAGGGTGGCATTACCCAGAATGGCCATTTTCTTTTTTGCCACTTGTTTTACCACAAAGGTACAGATAGTAGGTCAGAGTAAAGTATATAGACAGGGAGTGTGGGGCAAAAGAGGGGAGCGGGGGTCTTAACAACCGCAGTCCCCCATTGTGTGTGGTAAAAAAAAGCACCAAAATCGATCCACAAAATGTTGGCTAAATGGTCATTCGGAAAAAGAAATGTGACAAACTTTCATACATCCAAAAGGGAAGCCCTGAAACTTAAGAATCAACAAGGCAAGAAGAGCAGCTCCACCGTCAACCCTCATAGAAGTAACACTGTAGATAGGGAAAAATGACAGAATATCTACAGCAGCTTCTGGTCACAAGAACTCATGGTAGATCATTGAGATCGAATAATCACAACCTCTTAGTAATACCTAAATGCAGAATGGTGAAAGTATCCAATACAGATTTCTTTGCAATCGCCCCTAAGGTCTGGAACACCCTCCCCCCAGACTTGAGAAGCATGGAATCTACAAATACTTTTAAAAAGAAACTGAAGACCTATCTGTTCACCTAAGTAGCAAGACTCCTGACCTCACTCAGAATCCCTAACCTGTATATGACCATGGTGCTTAAGTGTTTATTGTTGCAACTGTCTTGGTGTGCCCTCAAACCCTATGGTCCATGGCTACGCACTATAAATTCCGTAAAGTAAAGTAACATAGGTTTCACAGATCAAAGCAGTTGTAAAAACCATGGACGTGATTGGTCACCAGTTGACTTGCATACAAATAATAGTTCTGGGCACCATTCTTACTAATGTATACAATGTTATTGAGCTCACTAAATAGGCACCATCCAGCTAAAAGATGGCTGCTACACATAGGATGACAGAAGTTAACCCGGGTCATGCAGGCGCATCTCTTCTCTCAACGGCTCTTCTGAGATATTTGGCCAGCTGAATTATTTTAGACTTCACGACTGGCTCTCAGGCTCTAACATACTAGCCAATAGACAGCATGGATTTGGAATGACCAAGTGTTAAACCTTCACCTACTTGTCTCGAAATATGTGATCTTCAGGCAGACTCACATATATCTAGGCTATTACTTGTATGATATGCTTTTTCTAGTGGAATGTTTTTACATTTGTTAACAGAAGTAGGTTGTATAATTCATGAGATATCAGACCTACGGTGTTGTTTTCATTGATTCCATCCTTTGCACATGCAATTTTTGCACTGAACAAGTGTTCATCCTATGCAGATTGAATTTGGTGACCCGCGATTGATGTATGTACCACTTTTTTAATGAAATGGAAAGTGAAGTCTAATGTTGTAGTATTGAAATTTGTAATAAGTTTGTATGTTTGATTTGAAAGTAAATAAGTATTCATTAAATAAAGAATTTGATATAAATGATGTGGCTATATGAATAGCTCATACCAATTTTTTGCTCTTAGTTTACCTCCAAGTGGCCTACGGTCATTGCTCTTAGAACATTTTTGATTATATAGAGGTTCCATGAGGCATCCCTTCTGTTCTTGCTTTGTAAACCTGTAAACAGCATTTGGTCTGCCTAACCATGCAAATTGTGGACATCCCCCAACTCCAGGTGCATACCTTCGAGGATCTGCGTGAAATGACTGAATGCAAAAGTCCGACTACCAAAAGTCCGACCTCCCCCCCCCATTTTTCCGCAAATATATATGTGCACAGGCCCCCCACCTTACCCCTATACATTTGTATTAACTTTACCCCCCCACACATATATATCTGTA
Organism: Ambystoma mexicanum; assembly: GCF_040938575.1. Classification (NCBI taxonomy): domain Eukaryota; kingdom Metazoa; phylum Chordata; class Amphibia; order Caudata; family Ambystomatidae; genus Ambystoma; species Ambystoma mexicanum. The sequence continues at coordinate 903,917,662 of NC_090939.1, forward strand.
GAAAAATGGGGGTCAGACTTTTGGTAGTCATTTTGTTCTATTCCTACCTTCGGGGCTACAGAATGTATTAATGATGATAGTATATGCAGTGGTGAGGTATACTTTTGGAGCTACTTAATTTCTTAATAATGTGGATAAATAGGTGAAAATGTGCAGTGATGAGGTACGACAAACGTAGGCTTGCCCCAATCTGTGTTCTCATGCCCACACCTCCTTGTTCAACCTATACACTAACTCAGTACTGTAGGCAAGAGAAGAATGCCTCTGCTGCCCTACAGGGACAATGTAGTATGAATAAAGGCCTCCAATTGCAAATTAATGCATAGTCAGAATTTATGAGAGACTGGGATCTCTAAAACGCAGCAACATCCGGCATAGCCATTGTGAGCACTAAGAAGAAAACCTCTAGAAGTTAATAGGACAATCGAGTGAATTAATGGCCCAGTCACTACAGAGAACAGAAAAACTCTGCATACAAAGACTGTTGGGGCACCTAACAATAACACCAATATTCTCAATGCATGATGGACTTAGATCACAACCTGTTAAACCCTTCTCCAGGATGGGGTCTGGCATGGATTCACATGCTCATGAATAAAGAATACATAGCAGTGCAACATTAATCAACCACAGGAGGTGGCAAGGCTCAACAGAAGCAATTCAATCTTACCTCCGGAATAGGGTCACCTCAAGCGAAAACGTTGCATAGCACTGCTTGACAGACTCTGGACTCCTCTCTTGAATCCCTGTAGACGCAGTAGAACTTTGTGATGGTGTGCGTAGACCTCCACGTAGCAGTCCTGCAGATGTCCAGCAGGGGCACACCTGACAGGAATGCCGTCGTCGCAGCAATCGCTCTGGTGGAGTGGGCTCTCAGACGGCCGGGCAACGGTCGGTTCGCAAACCAATGACAGTCCATGATGCAGCCGGAGAGCCACCTTGAAATGGAAGCCTTAGACAAGGCCTTCCCATGGTTCACAGGGCCAAATTTCACAAACAGTTGTGAAGTCTTCCTGAAAATCCTTTGTGCGTGCCACGTACAACTTCATGGCACAAGAAACGTCCAGTGAGTGCAAGCCCCTCTCTGCCGGAGACTAAGGTTTCAGAAAAAAAACAGGTAACACCAAAGGCTCGTTGAGGTGGAATTCAGATGGAACCTTCGGCATGAGGTCGGGTGCGTATGCAGCACCTCCCGATTCGTGGAAAGTCAGGTACGGTTGCTTGCAGGACAGGGCATGCATCTCACCTACCCTTATGGCAGAGGTGATGGCCACAAGGAAAGCCGTTTTCCAAGAGAGGAACTTGAGTGGGGCCTGATGCAAAAGCTCGAAGCGGGTCCCAATGAGCATCGTCAGAGCCACGTTGAGTTCCCACGCCGGGGCAGGAGCCTTCACCGGCGGGAAAGATTTGAAAAGTTCTTTGAGAAACTCCTTGACGAGTCAGTGGGACCAACGTGAAGATCTTCCTGGTCACCTGGTGTAGTGGGAGATAGCCGCCAGATGTACCTTTATGGAGGCGTGCACCAGTGCCGCCTTAGCCAAGGATAGCAAGTACGGAAGGATCTGTGGGGGCGTGACCCTCAGAGGGGTAATCTTCTGTGACCAGCACCACGTAGTGAAACGCTTCCACTTGTGACTGTACTACTTCAAGGTCGACGACGCCCGGGCCTTGGTCATCAGCTCCCTGCAGTCTGCTGGCAACGCATACCCTCCAAACTCTAGGGCTGCAGGAGCCAAGCCACCAGGTTCAGTGATCCTGGGTCGTGCTGAAGGATTGTGCATCCTTCTCTGGTGAGAAGATCCGGAACCACCGGCAGCTTGACCGTAGGTGACGCCGACAGGTTGGGAAGGTCCGGGTACCAAATCTGCCTCAGCCACGCTGGGGCGATGATTATCATCTTGCATTGGCACTGTCTGAGTGTGTTGATGACTCGTAGCAGGAGAGGGAATAGAAGAAACGCGTACAGAAACAGGCCTTCCCAAGGGAAGGAGAACACGTCCCCCAGGCTGCTGGATTGGTGGAATCTGCTGGCGAACTTCTGGCACTGGAGTTAGCCGCTGTAGCAAACAGATCAACTTGGGGTCTGCCCCACTTGACGACTAGGCAGTCCACCTGATCCTGATGAAGCTCCCCCTCGTGGATGGAGCGCAGTTCCCTGCTGAGGGAGTCTGCGATGGTGTTCTTGACTCGTGCCAGGTGGAGAGGGATGAGGAACACCCCTTGTCCAATGGCCAAGCGCCACAAATCCTGCGCTTCCTTGCAGAGCGCCGGGGATCGAGTCTCCCCCTGCTTCCTGATGTAAAACATGGTATTTTGGAATCCATGAAGATCCTCACCACCTTGCCTCTCAGAGACAGGAGGAACGACTTGATGGCCCAGAACACTGCCCGTATCTCCAGGATGTTGATATGAAGATCCTTCTCCTCCAGCAGCCACAGGCCTCTGGCGTGCAGACGTCCGGTGTGCGCTCCCCATCACTCTAGGGAGGCGTCCTAGGTGAACCTCTCCTGGTATGGCAGGCTTTGAAATCCTGTGCCTTGGGCGATGTTGGCGTGAACGCCCCACCAAACTATCGCCCAACATAACTTTTAGTTGAGCGAGATCTTGTCCGTGAAGCTTCCCGACACCTGTATCCACCGGGCATCCAGGAATTCCTTTAGGGTTTGCATCTGCAACCTGCAGAGTGAACGAGGTAGATGCAGGATGAAATCATGCCCAGTAACGACTTGATGGCCCACACCCTGGCCATCAAGGCCATCAAGAAAGGAAAGCGGTGCTGCTGGAGAGTTACCAGGGAACGGGCCATCTCTGTATCTGATTTGATGGCCTGGAGGGACTCGTCAATGACTTTCCCAAAAAGGCTCTCTCCATCGAAGGGCATGTCCAGCACCTTCGCCTGGACCTCCTGACGGAAATGTGTGGCTTTCATCCAACCTTGGCGACAGAGGCAGGCACTGTTCCCCACTTGCCAGAACCCGTGTTGGCGATGTCCAATGCTACTGTGATGGCATGATCAGACGCCACATCCCCTTCCTGGAAGAGAGAGTGATTGCCTCCATCTTCTTATCATCGTGAGGAACTACAGAATCGGCCCCAGCTTGTACAGCAATTCCCTGTCGTACCTGGCCAGGACCGCCAGTGCGTTGGCCGCCTTGATAGTGGACGCCATGGTGTAAATCACCTTCTTTCCCATGTCATCTATCCTTTTCCCCTCGCTGTCCGGAGGGACTGAAGATGACGAGGACGGGGTTGGCTGACCGTTTCCTTGCGGCCGCTGATACCACCGAATCCGGTGATGGCTGTGACCTCAGGCACTTGGGTGCGGAGTCCAGCACCCTATATTTCTTCTCCAGCCTATCCCGTTTGGCTGGAGCAGTGGAAACGTTCTTCATGAGGACCAGGCCCTCATCCCAGATATTGCCCAGAAGGGCATCGCCATGATCATCTTCCTCTTGGCCTCGCGCCTTTTCTACAAGAAGCCTGCCTTCTTGGTTTCCTAAGGCACCAGCTGGAATAGCTCGGAGGCTCTGGAGATCATGGACGACAGGGAATTTTCATGAGCATGTTAATCTATGCCAGACCCCATGCTGGAGAACTAATCATTCCCAATGGATGGTCAATCCTGTGGACAATGCTCTTGGTATCCCCATGGCCAGCTGCCCAGAATTGAAACAGCACAACCCTGGTTCAATCAGTCCGACATGACTGATTAAAAAAAAGCCCAGTGGTTTGGAATATCCTTCCTTTGGAGTGCTTAAAATTGGAAAGGATAGCCTATGATCATTTAAATCAGCTAATTGCTCCTTGAAATCCAGTGTATCCGGATGGCTACCTCACCTGCATCTGTGTCTCTACCCAGAGAATTCTGATCACTATATTTAGATGTAATCTCTTGCCACAGGAAACAGGATTTTGGGCTGAAATAGATGTGTCCGACTGTCGTTGTCCAAACTGCCCAGAAGAATCTGAGACCATGTTGCACATCCTGCGGTTCTGTCCAAATTATGCAGGACCAAGAAGGGAAGTGCACATTCCATTATTAAAAACAAGTGGTTTCACAAAATGCAGGCCTACATCTTTTGCAAGAACTTTATATGGCTATTTATGCGCATTCCATTTTTTTCTATCAAGAGCCCTTAGAATTTGGGCATAAGATGCCTATTCACTAAATTGGGTGTTCCTTTCATGTAATTTAATAAGTTAATCACTTGAGCAAGTTTATGAAAAAAAACACACTGGGAACATAAGTGCTGTAGGAAAGTAGTAATTGTACTTAAGTCACAAACAATATTAATTTGTTATTAATATTGTCTTCATATATTTTGAGGAACTATGCTAGTTTTTGATTGGTTACTGCTGTTACATATCCTCTGGCTCACATTTTACGTCAATGAATAGAGCACAATTATGTTTTCAAAGGAGGACGACCATTGTTGCAAGCGCATACTGTGCTAGCCAACACATGCCTAGTCGTGCTTGAACATTACTGTTTGTATGCAGTAAGCCTATTTGTAAGTGTAATGTGTGTAAATGTATTTATTGATCGATTGGGTTGCTGGATGTCTCAAAATACGATGTTTTAGTTCTGTACCTTTAGGGAAACATTTTAAATTTTCAAAAAGTAAAATCTGTTGTGCAATGCCACACTCACATACATATACATAAATCTAGAGCATAATTGGTCCTTCATCCGGATGAAGTTCTGTGTGGGCCGACATAGAGGCACTGCCACATTTCCACAGTCCAGCCTTTTACATATGTTCATGTACTACATATACTGATTGCAAAGAAACAGGGAGATTATGGAGGTCAGTCTTCAGCGAATTTGCTAAATCTAAACTGATGCTCATCAAAACATCCCTTGGCACACTAAAATGGACAATTAATTACAACAGAAGTCTAAGGGCAAGCAAATTCTACCTGAGGACCTATATCCTTTTCACACAAAACAGATAGAACATTTTTGAGTTCATGAATTGTAGCTTCTACATCTACAGTATCCTATTGATTACTACATATCCCTGCTCAAAAGAGACTAACTATCCGTCAGGTGGATAGTCTCTCCCTAGTAAGTGCTGATGTGCCGCTTATCTAGGTTAGGGGATAGAAAAGAGACTGACCCTTCCCTCTCTCACTACATTTACTAACAACTAAAAATAACTCACAGAAACCCCCTTGTTTGTGCATATTAAATAGCTTTGGGTTTTCACCCTAAATTACGAGTGTAATCCAGAAGTGGAACCCTTGCTCACTGTTCTTAGAGAGGCACAGCTCCATCTCACTGACGAGGCCCAACCAGGCCGAAACATGTGTCTGGGGTTGCTGTTGGTACTCTTGTTCAGAAGAGAATTGCCATGCATTTCTGTGCTGGACAGCCATTGGGCAGGACAAATACTAATATGTAGTGGACATTTATCTTCTGTGAAAGGATGGTGAGCTAAAGACTCTGGTTGAGATTCTAACCCGGGATATAGGCCAGTAGTAGAGAAATTCCCAGAACCCCCCTTGTTTGTGCATATTAAAGCTTGCCCCAACAATCTTTTTTAAAATTACGCGTGGCTAATCTAAAGTTACCAGCACGCACTGCTCCGTTCTGTGACACCTTGAGCTTCTTGATATTACTTTCGGATGTACCCATCAAGAGACTATTACAATTGTCCTGCTTTGTATTCACTATGGCTGCCTATTCAAAGGCCTTTTAGCTTCCCATAGATAGGGACGAATCTGCCACAGCAAGTCGACATAATACGAGCATGAAGAGTTTAGATAGGAAACATGTTTTTTAAAGGAGAGATGAGAATCAAAAAAGACTCCAAGTGTTTTGACTGAGTCAGATACTGGGATAGTTTTCCCATTTATCACAAGACATTTGTATTGTGTGTCTAGATTTTTCAATCTGTGTGGTGTTCCCAGAATAAGTAACTCAGTCTTTGAGTCATTTAGGGCCAAGGAATTTGTGGTCATCCACTTCTGTATTGCTTTGAAAATGTTGTCAACGCATTCTACATCATCCTTGTATACCCCACAAAGCTTAAATACTATCTGGGTATCATCTGCATAATTTGCAAATTTGACTCCCAGAGAAGTAAGGAGATTGCATAAGCATTTGACATATATATTAAAAAGCAGTGGGGACATGCATGATCGCTGAGGAACACTGCATGTTAAGAGCGTCCTCTGGGATTTTGCCTCCACACCAACCATACAAGCCGTCCTTGAGCCCAGAAAGGACCTAAACCAAGATACTGCGGATGGAGTACATTTCCCTTTGTGGATCAGCCTGTCTGCCAGCACATCATGATCAACCAGGTCGAAAGCCGACAAGAGATTCAATAACAGAAGCAATGCCACGTTCCCTTCCTCAATAATTTCTGAAATGTTAGTTTTTAAATCTAGTAGAGCAGTCTCTGTTCTGTGGTTTACCAATCAATAAACTGAATAATTCTGCTAAATTGGTCTCCCCGCCCTCACTTATTGTACCCTCAGAGGGCATGCTGCAGATGAGAAATCAAACCTACATTTTATCCAGCGTCCAATAGAAAATGTTGTGGGCAACTGTGGTATTGCAGAAGATGTTTAAACAAATATTTGGAATTCATTTACTTATCTTAATATATAAACAACAGCTGATCAGTAGTATACTATGAGTACATATATTATGGTTTGTCAGAGTGCAGGAATACATTGGCATATTTTTAAACTATTATGCGTAAACTGCTGTATTTAGGTCATGGTATTCTGCATATCACATCTTTCGCCAATAGCTTTCCCAAATGTATACTTATTTGACTTTGTTAATGTACATACCTGACAATTATTTTCCCAGGCATAGTTGAGTGTCACATTTTCTACACACGCCGTTTGACAGAGTTTATCTCCAAATATCTCCTGCAGCATGCTAATGAGGTGTGTGTGATGTTCATAGGTCATTGCGTAAAAATGGTTGAAATCCAGAAACACCACCTCCTTCTTGTGCTGTGCTAAGAACTTGTTAATCTCCATGAGCCCATCCCACACTTTAATGCCGAACAGGCCGTGGATAAAGTAAACCTCTTCTCCTGGTTCATCGGGCTTCGAAGATACACGGAGGTCAAAGTACCTTATACCTGCCTCGAGCTGCTCCTTGAAAGTCAAGCTTTGAGTGACAGACCACTTCTTCATAAGTTTCTTCACCAGAGAAATCTTAGCTAAACGTTTAATTGACATGGCTTGGTCAGGTCCAACAGGCGACTTTTCATCCACCCAAAAGCTGAATGAATCATGTGAACCTAGAAACAAAAAAAAGGATATTTAATGGAAGTATGCTTACTATCTTATTATGGAAAGATAAGTTATGCAGTTTCATATTTTGGCTCTCACCCATTTAAATTCACAATTCAGTCCTCCTAGCTTATATAAGGCAAGATTATCTTTGATCAACACAAAATACGAGTAGGATAGTAATAGAGATACAAGCACATGCCACAAAAAGAAAGACACTACTAATAGCCTTGTGCAAGCACAGTGTTACTATAGGGAAAAAAGAAGTACAGAGAATGTTTCAGAAGTTTAATAATCCTACAAACCCTTAAGTATTTAGAAATGACTTAATGGGACAAAACTATGCGATCCCAATTTTCATTATCAACTTCAACAGTATGGCTGAATGCTTTCAATTAAACTGTTTCTGACTTCCTGTCTGACACGACACAGCTATACTTGTCCCCTGGTTTACCTCTCCAGAGCACCCCCAGCACGTCTAATTTGCTCTCCATGGCTATCATCAACCCCTGGAATATTTTAAAGGTGTGTATGAATGCAGATGCTCATTTTTGGTAAGAGAGGTCCCAGGTCTTCCACAGACACTTACTCCAAAGATATTCATTAGATGTCCTGCACAGTAAATAGACATCTCCACCTTTTATTCTCATCTCCCACTACTCTAGTCTGTACACCAATACATTATTAGCCTCTCGGTTGTTAGGGAGATTTCTCACACAAGTGCTTAATTCCCTCTACCTTAGAGCCCTCCAGCTCTTTTTCTATATTTTGCCCCTTGAACTTTTCATTTTCAATGTGTTTTACTTTTGTGTTATTTGGTTATGGAGTTTTAACAACTCCATAGGCATCATCTTTTTCTGTGTGTCACACAGCGCCTTCAGTGCAGTGACAAAGGGGTGTCTTTTAGACTCCCCAAGGTTTAAATACCTTCTCTTGGACTGACTACCGTCTTCCAGAGCATGAGCAAATTTAAATTGGCTTTACTAGTCTTTTTAAATTTACTGACTCAGCACACACTATTTTCCAATAGAGTGCTGGAGGGGTTGCCTAGCTTCTCCTGAGTCAAAACACTCATGTAACAGTCAAATGTTACCCTTTCCTACTTTAAATGGCTGGTGGCAGTGGTCTAGATCAACTACCGTGATTTTTCCCGACCGCTAACAACAGTACCTAAAAATCGGGTCAGACATGTTTTTCAATATGGTGCCCAAGACCTATCTGCAAAAACAGACTTCGGTCATCTTTTTTCGCCATTTCATTTAGGAAAGGTCCTTCTTGTGTTTGTCTCTGCGTGCCAAACCAGGTTTGGTCCCTTTGTTCGTTGGCCTTTGGCGGGCTTCAATGCTGAAGCCCTCCTCTGGCGCCTGAGTGTCTCGGGTGGACATGATGTGAGGGAGGTGCCCGAAACTCCCTGTGCTTAGTCTCCTAGGAGACCTGACTGAACTCCTGCATGATTGGCCGGCTGGCTGTCCGGCAAGGACAGCCACCCTGCTGTGTGAGTGGCAGCCAAGCTGGAATGAATGGGGGAAAACTGTTTAAAAGCAGGTCTCTGGGACTTGGAAAGCAGAGTCGACCACTGGAACGAAAGAACCGAAGACAAGCTGAAGGAAGAGGACTGCTGCAACTCCTGGACGACCGGTGAAGCCCTGCTGCAGGTCCGAATCGCCTGAAACTCCAATCGACAGTGAAGCCCTTCAAGATTAACGTCTTCCCTTGAGTTTGGTGGGAACAACCAACTCGTAAGCCACCAGGTCACCGTCCTCATCTGGTTGAATTTTCATCAGAGTGCTGAACGGATAGCCAGAGGGAAGGAAACCAGCTCGTGGACTTTAAGGCACTCACACCTTAAACCAACATCTTGCTAAGCTTTTGGCCTAATCCCTGGGCAGTGCAGAAACCTCCTGACGTCGTCCTTCTTGTCCTCACGACTGAAGCTCAGGAACAGCGAGATCTGCTCGAACTGCCGGGAGCAACTGCCTCAGCTACAGCTCTTCTTCAATACAAAGGTACTGTGCGAACGGGGTCCGGAAATCATTTCAGCCATTGCGAGAGTTCGTGGAAACTTTCTCAACTTCGAAGGTTTGTCCTTTCCTAAACATTCGTCAAACTATTCGCCTAGCCAAACTCTTCTAAACTCTGTGGCAAAGACTTAACCGTTATCTACCAGAACTGTGCTATCCTATACAAAGACTCTGAACCATTGACTTTGGCCCAGGCCTATTGAGAAGAATTGCTGGTTGTAGCCAACTAAAAACCTATGGATGTATTATGGCTGTCTATTCTTATAACCTTGTCTTTTTACCTCCTTATTAAGTATCTGAAGAGCCGTTTTGCTCCCACTTCAGTAGAGTTAAACTTGTTCATTTACTTACCGGTTGTGTATTTGTGGTTTATTAGTGTGTGATATTGAGCTGCTCTTGCAGGCATAATGTTTTCTAACTGACAGAATAAATAAATGTATATTCTTTTACCAAGAAACCAAGTAAGTGTTCGTTTGAATCACTGTATTAGTTGGTCCTTTGTGTAACTTGTTCTACTGCTCACTTAAACTCTTGAGATAAGTCTGGCCGCTCAGCCATTGCTACCATTTTACTGTGTATGTTAGGAAAGATTTCGTAATTGTGGGTAATTTTACTTCCATGTGGCAACCCCTAAACTTTTTGCTGTTGTTTTTCACCTTGTTCTCGACTTTGCCAGAGAAGTGCAGCCTTCTGCCGCACTCCTCTGGGCTTTCGCTCCATTCTTACAGGGAAACTGACATGCCCTTAAGACAGTCAGTACCGGGAAACGCTGTTTTCCGTAGTTTCTTTTATCATGTTGCGGCTTTCGTGCAACATAACACAAGAGGGCACTGTAAGCTAAGTTACTGCTCTCTTGGGTCTCTAGCCTTCTACAGGCCCTAGATACTCTTTTAGGATTGTAACTGATCGGTGCAAGTGATTTACGGACGGGAATGGTGGCAGCGATCGTTTCTTGTGTTTTGAGCTCCTTTTGGCGTTTTAAGCGCGTTTCTCGCGCTTAGCCCAAAATGGTGGCCTGGCTCCCAAAATGGCCAGACCACGAGGCTCCTTTGTCCTGTCCGCTGACCGTCTTGCTCCCTTCACCTTCCCCAGGTCGAGCCGACCCGGGGCCTTCCTTATTTGGGCATGTACTTTCCCGCGAAACACGGATGCTTTCGCGGGCTTCTACAGGCCTTGTGTGTGCCTCCAGGATGTGGGCTGGGATGTCTGGTCCCACTACACATCCTGGGTGCCAGAGAGTCTAGGGTGGTGTGAATGCCTGGGACCACCGTGGTCCGTGATAGGTCCACGAATGGTGTGAGTGTTGATGAGCGGATCTCCCATTGGGTCCCCTCCGTTTTGGCGCGAAGGGAACCGTGGATAAGAGGGGGCTGGAAACACCACTACCATGTCGATCTCCTGAGTTCTCACGAACGAAGGAATACAGGAGCCAAGTATCCTGCAACCAAGAGGCTGAACCGAGGAATCGCTGGTGACCCGCTGAAGGACTGCTCCTCTGCACTGCTGTCGCCTTGTGAAACCCTTTTTACCTTTGATCGAACCAGAAGGCCTGTACTGGTATTTCGACCCTTGGAATAGCGGGAACAGCTATTCTTGGCATCTTCACCATCTCCTGCTCGTAAGCCTTCAGAAGTGTCTCTGGGCCATCCAGCAGACTGAAGAGCCTACACAGGAGTCTTGCTCTGTAACCGCCGCCAGGTTGTGTAGTATTTCTAGTCCTTGTCACTCTCACACGATTCGTACACTTGGCGTTCCCAGGTCTGAAGTGAGTAGTGTACATTTGACTGAGATACACACGGCCGCTCCGTTGCCCTGCTGTGGTAACAAACTGTGCGGGTTCACTTCGTTTGGGACATCTTTAACTCAACTCTGCTGCTGCAGAATCAACACGACGACAAGACGTCCCCTGCTCTCCTGAACCTGCCAGCGACTGAAACTGACCCGGAGAAGCCTGGGTCTGCTTGCATCGGGGACCGGTGAGTAGCATAGCTAGGAACTGGTCGCCCTCCTGCAGGAGCCCATAGCTTTTCCCCGCTGTGTCAAAACAGCACGCCTTTCCGTACTTGCGCTCTGCTTCTGCCCACAGTGGAGGCTGCGCTTGAGTCGCGGAACTCTGTTCTTCTTCATTTGTGCACTAAACTGAACTGCCTGATTGCCTCGAAGAGACTCCCCTTTTTTGCCCATTGGCACCAGCGTGTGTAGGTACTTTTGAGCACAAGGCTCCACTCTTCGTAGGGCTCGGACTTCCTTTTAGTTAGGTGCCTCTGAAGGCGGACTGGGTCTAAGCATTATTTCGCACTGCCTGTTTTCCTTCCCTTTTAGGTGGACTACACATTTCGTGCATCTAACGGTTGAGACTTGTTCGTATTTGTATATATATTGTATTGGTATGGTATGTGTTGGTTTACTAGAGTTGTATTGTGATTTCTCGCTACGGTCATTGTTTTAAAGGCCTTGGAATAAATGTGTATATATTTTTAATATAACACCTGTTTGGAGTAGTTTTTAAGTGTCCTTGCTTTGTGTGCTCATTGCGGGCTTTCAGTCACCCTCACCCCTCTTGAGACCTAGTCTTGACCGCCGCGATCGCTACCCTGATTGGTCTGGCTTGTCCAGAGGTTACCCTGTTCCAAGTAATTAGGTTGGCCTTCTGAACTTCTGCGCCGCCAGGACAGAGTTCAGAAATCCGTCTTAACAGTGTAGTACAGGCTTGTACCAAAGGTGAAATTGTGCTTACACTTCTAGTCCAAATTGCATGTAGTGTTCCCAAAGGGTACTGCATGTGATTCTGCCTAACACGTTTACTTTGCCATTGGTTCGTTCATTCAATGTACTCTGACATCCTTTTATCCGGAATGTGTGGCTATGTCCAATATTCATCTGTTGGTGCACTGAATCTCTTACCTATCTGCAATCATTTCCTAATTCCCGCCACTATCTTACTTTCCAGCTGAGTCAATATATGGTTATCACTAGCTCATCTGCAGGGGGGACAGAAAATCTGCTAAATTTACCTTCCTTTCCAATCACATTCATTTTAATTACTCCTTCTCAGATGCATGGTTTGTTGCCCTAAGAGATGATGTAGGATAAAACAATACATGGACATGTAACTGTGCATTTTTTTAAGTGCAATTTGGAATGCATAGCGGTTTTTGGATGCAATGCCAGAATGGATGATCTGGCAATACTAGTAGATGGGAGAATGTCCAGTACAAAAACATGAACTGAAAAACAACTGAAAAAGCAAGGGGGGGTCAGTGCTAGATCCCAAGGTGCAGATAGGGAATACAGGCCTACTGTGTGGGTGGTTCATGCTGTGCAAGTGAAACGTTTAATGGAAAAGCCTAACTGCCATCTTGAGACATGCAGGACTATATGATACAAAGTACTGCATAACCCACCCCCCAAAAAAAATGAAAAACTCCAGATGCAGACGAGGGCATCAGAGAAGAACCCAGAAGGAAGTGACTTACACCCTTTAGGTGTTGTTAATGATGTATCCCAAGTAGTGTTTCAGTCAATTTGATGAAAAATAACTTTCTATGTTCGTATCGTTTAGGATCCTCAGAGCTGAAGGGTAATGAGAAAGTAAATACAGATACAAGCTGTACTCAATGTATCGTATGTCATACAGCATTCTCTTTCGTGCCCTTTGTGTCTGCACTCTCTCTGTTTTGCTCTGGGCGTGAGTCACTTGTTCTGGTAGGGTCTTACTGTCATTTTGGTATGTTTCTCTATGTGTCAATGCGGTCTGGCTGTGTTTGTATATATATATTATATATACAGTGAAAAAAGCTTTGTTAAGAGATAGTTAATGTGATCAGATTTAACACGACAAAACACTTGAAATTCAGCACTCGCATTTTAGTCATCATTGTGGCCATATGCTGCTGCGCAACAGTGGGTGCAAAGTTAAGGTGGACTTGCTTAAAAATGCGAGTGCCGGATATCAAGGGTTTTGTTGTGTTCAATCTGATCACCTTAACTCTCCTTTAACATAGGTTTTTCCACTAAACTTCAAAGGTTTTTTTGTTTTGTTTTTCTCATTAAATCTGAACAACTTAACTCTCTTCACTAAAGTTCTTTTTACAGAATTTCAAGGGTTTTGTTACACTATAGTTTCTTTTGGACCCACTGGCCATGGCCTTGGCCACTGTACTTAGTGCACCAATATGTTTTTTGGGGCCCACTAGCCATGCTGCTCGGCTGTTACCAAAGCTTTCGTCCTTGGCCACTATACTTGTTGCACCAAAAGTATCTTTGGAGCCCACTAGCCATGGCTGTTGGCCATGGCCACTGTACATGTTGCACCAATAGGATTCTTTGTGGCCACTGTACATGTTGCATCAAAAGGTTTCTTTGGGGCCCACTTGCCAAGAGCTTCACACATGCCCACTGTACTTGTTGCACCAATAAGTATCTTTCTGGCCCACTAGCCATGGCCTTCACCGTGGCCACTGTCCATGTTGCACCAATAGTTTTCTTTGGGGCCCACCAGCAATGGCCTTCGGCTGTGGGCAGTGGTTATGGCCTTCGGCCGTGACCATTTTCCATGTTGCACCAATAGGTTTCTTTGGGGTCCAATAGCCATGGGCTTTGGCCGTGGCCACTGTATATGTTGCACCAATCGGTTTCTTCAGGCCCGCTAGCCATGGCCACTATACATGTTGTTACACCAATAGGTTTCTTTGGGGCCCACTAGCCATGGTTCTCATATTTCAAAATGTAATGAATCAAATCAGTGCTGTCATGTTTAATGTAATTAGTGATGTCATCATTGTGGTCATACACTGCCCGTAACAGGGGGCGCAAAGTTAAGGTGGACTTAAATGTGAGTGTTGAATTTCAAGGGTTTTGTTGCGTTAAATCTGATCACATTGACTCTCCATTAACAAACGTTTTTTCACTGAATTTCAAAGGTTTTGTTGCTATGTTTTTTTATCGTTAAATCTGATCACCTTAACACTCTCTTAACTAACGTTTTTTCACAGAATGTCAAGGGTTTTGTTATACTATCATTTTTTTTTTTTGACCCACTAGCCATTGCCTTCAACCACAGTCTTGGCCACTGAACTTGTTGCACCAATACATTTTTTTGGGGTCCACTAGCCATAACCTCTGGCCGGGGCCACTGTACACGTTGTACCAATAAATTTATTTGCACCCACTGTACATGTTACACCAACAGGTTTCTTTGGGGCCCACTAGCCATGGCTTTGGCCACTTCTTGTTGCACCAATAAGTTCCTTTGGGGCCCACAAGCACTGGCCTTTGACAGTGGCCAATGTACTTGTTGCACCAGGAAAGTATATTTGGGTCCCACTAGCCATGTCCTTCAGTTGTGGCCACTGTACATATTGCACCAATAAGTTTCTTTAGGCCCACTAGCCAGGGCCTTCGGCCATGGCAAGTGGCTGGGGTCTTTGGCTGTGCACACTTTACATATTACACCAATAGGTTTCTTTGGAGCCCACACTGTACATGTTGCACCAATAAGTATCTTTGGGTCCCACTAGCCATGGCCTTCAGCCGTGCCAAGTGGCTGGGGTCTTTGGCTGTGCACACTTTACATATTACACCAATAGGTTTCTTTGGGGCCCACTAGCCATGGCCACTGTACTTGTTCCACCAATAGGTTTCTTTGGACCCACTAGCCAAGGCCTTTGGCCGTGGCCACTATACATGTTGCACCAATAAGTATCTTTGGGGCCCACTAGCCATGGCCTTCAGCCATGCCAAGTTGCTGGGGTCTTTGGCTGTGCACACTTTACATATTACACCAATAGGTTTCTTTGGGACCCACTGGCCATGGCCACTGTACTTTTTGTACCAATAAGTATCTTTGGGGCCCACTAGCCATGGCCTTCAGCCGTGGCCACTGTACATGTTTCACCAATACATTTCTTTGTGGCCTGTTAGGGAGAATTCTCATTTATGGCTAATTTCCCTTACCTAGTGAGTTCCTCAGCAGCTTTGCTGGATTTCTGGGGGTTATTTTTTCCACCTGGTAAGAGTGTAAACCTTCTTCCCACTCTTACATGTATTTTGCCATGTATATTTCTACAGTTTGTGTGATCTTGGGCTCTGGAGCCACACCACTCCATGAGCCCAACTTTTTGTGGGTGTTACACAGCACCTTCAGTGCAGTGACACAGGGTTATCTCTAAGACTTCCCACTGACTCCATTTTTCTGGGGCTGATTATTGTTCCCCGCAAACAGGTAAAGTTGCCATTTACTTTATGTAGTCATTTAAACTGCAGACCCAATACACCCCATCTTTCATGGAGTATTGGAAAGGGTTAATTCCTACTCCTTTTTGGATGTGCCTTTTGGAGTGTTGTTTCTCTCCCTTAACACTAAGACTTGGCTGGTGGCAGTGGTACCTACCCTATCTTTTCTACCGCGATTATAGTACATAAACGTCGTACTGTTTTAGGCTATTGTATTAGCCTCGAACTAAAACCTGCTTGATCAAATACTTTTTATTTTGGCTCCGGTCGGGTTTTATCGCCATTTCTTTTGTTAAAATCCTTCTTGTGTTTTACTGTGCGCTGCAAACCAGGTTTGCCTTCTTTGTTCGCCGACCTTTGGCAGGCTTCTGTGCAGAAGCCCTCCTTTGGCGTCTGGGTGTCTAGGTGGGCTGAATGTGAAGGAGGGGTTTAGTCACCCCCTGCACAGGGTCTCCTTGGAGACCCAAGTCGCACTTTATGTCGATTGACTGAGGTGGTTGTCCAGGCCGGACAACCCCCCTACTGAGTGATTGACAGCCAGGCTGTGTGAATGGGAGATTGTGGCATAAAAGGTAGGACTCTTGGGTTGGAAGTCAGAGTCGCCACTGGAACTGCAAAGAACCGAAGAGAAGCTGAGAAGAAGACGGCTGCTGCAACTCGCGAGTACCAGTGAAGCCCTGCTGCAGTCCTGAGCTATCTACCCTTCAACGACAAGAGAAGATCCAGTCCGGAGTCTTCTTCCCTTGAGCCTGGTGGGATCAACCAGCTCACCTTCCACAGCCAGAGGATCCTCTTCTTGGTCGAAATCGCTGCACACAGCTGCAGTGGTCTGGATAGCCATCTGAAGAGCCTCTCTGTTTTAAAGGAGCGCACCATTGATTCACCGTTGCTTCGCTGCTGATGGCCTCATCCCTGGGTAGTGCAGATCGCTCCAGACGTCCCCCTTCTTGTCCCCACAACTGAAGCTCCAGGAACCGTGAGTCTGCAGGAACTACCAGGAACAACTGCCGTAGCACCAGCTTTTCTTCAAATGAATAAGGTACTGTGTCCAACTTCGAGGAATTGGGGTGAACCCTTTCTCCTCAACGAAGGCCTGTCCTTGTCTTCCTTCCCTCTTATAACTTTTGCTTCTCTTGTGACAATATCCAAGTACTCCTGGCAATCTCGAATCATGAACTGTTCTAACCTTGTGATCCTCGACAACAGGACCCTGTCCCATTTGACACTGGTGCAGGCCTATTGACTTTTATCTAGGTTTTAGAAAGTGTCCTCGGATTCTAGCTGTCTTGACAAATGTATTGCCTATGATTTTTATCCCCTATTCTCTTGTGTTAATTCATGTGCTAAGTGTGCTTGACTACGGTAACATTTCTTCTCACGGGTACGCCTTTCTTTGGTAAGACCGAACTGTCATTAATGTCAAAAAGTGATCACTTATTAACCCACGGTAACGTCTTTGTTTCACAACACCGGTCTGTCAAATCCAAAGGTACTTACCTTGAATTGATCTGCACAAGGGGAATTGGTTGTGTGTAGTATATTTGAAGTGTGGTTTTAATTTAATAGAAGTGAAGTGTTTTGTGAACAGATGGTCTAAAAATAAAATACTTTTACTTTTTAACCAGAAACCTTAAGTCAGTGTTTGCTTGAGTCACAGTAATTGTAGTCCTTTGTGTAATCTCTACTACTGCTCCTTTGCTCTTGAGATAAGTCTGGCTGCTCAGCCATTGCTACCACTTTTTCTGTGTAGTACAGGCTTGTACCAAAGGTGAAATTGTACCATCACTTGTGGTCTTAATTGTGTGTAGTGGTCCCTAAGGGCACTGCACAGGATTCTGCCTAACACTGGTGTACAGCGGTGGGATTTTACACTTAGAGTGCTGTTATTACCTTGGGTCAACTAACCACAAGGCTAAACCCCACATAAATCTATTAACTGAAAAATCATGTCAAATATGGGAATTTACAGTGAAGAGAGTCTCTTAAACTACACTGCTGAGGTTTTTGAGAACCATGAGTAGAGAGAGGAGTCTCTCTGGTAAAGCAAAATAATCTGAACTGGTTGCTAAGTTATTGGGAAACCAAAGTCTGGAGGGCCTACCGCTCCAGCAAATGTGGATACTGATATTTCTGATTCTGAGAGTGTTGGATTAGAAGAAGTAGATGAGTCCTTGTTAGGAAACCCTACACCTCCCTTGCCTGCTCAGAAACCACAACCTCTCTCCACAGGGACCCCATTAGGTCCTACACTCACTCCTGAATTCATTGCACTTGAGAAAATGAGACTTGAGTTAGAAGTGAAATGTATTGAGGCACAAACTGCCATGGAACATCAAGAATTAAGGCTCAGAGAAATGGAGATGGCTCATGCTTTACAGATGAAGAAATTGGCTGTAGAAAATGCTTCTAGGTCTTCCAGTCCTAAGAGACCCTGTATGCCAAAGGAAATGATTGGTATGTATGAGACTAAACTTGATGTTTTGGATTGGTTAGCAATGTTTGAATACAATCATGGGATTCAGGGTATCTCAGGGAATCAGTTGATTCCTTGGCTTTTCTCTAGGCTCCGCCCTGTTGCAAGTGATGCTGAAATGGAGTTGGGAGAGGTGGATAAGCAGGATTATGAGTGTGTGCAGCTAGCTTTGATAGCTAGATTTGGGAAGACCCCTTCCCAGTACCTTAAGAGGCTTAGGACCCTCAAAAAGCATGATGGTACCCCTTGGGCTACCTGGGTGTGTGAATGTTTGAAAAACGTAGATGGTTGGGTTAAGGGTTACAAAGTGAGCACTTATGAAGGTTTGAGGAATCTTGTTATGTTGGAGTCAATTTATGATGCCTGCTCTCCTGAGCTTAGACAGCACTTGGCTGATTCAAAGAAGATAGATCCTAAGAAGTTAGCTAAGGCTGCTGACTTGTGGGTTGCCAACAGGGCTACTAACAAGGATTCTGGGGAAGAAGGAGGAGGGAAAGCAGCCAAAGAAAGATAACAAGGAGGATTCCAATACCTCCCCTCCAGAAGAGGTCCCCAAACATAACCACACAGCTGTAGTGGTCCGGATAGCTATCTGAAGAGCCTTTCCTGTTTTAATGGACCACATCTTTGATTCACTGTTGCTTCGCTGCGGCTGGCCTCATCCCTGGGTAGTGCAGATCGCTCCAGATGTCGTCCTTCTTGTCCCCACGACTGAAGCTCCAGGAACCGTGAGTCTGCAGGAACTACCAGGAACAACTGCCGTAGCACCAGCTTTTCTTCAAACGAATAAGGTACTGTGTCCAACTTCGCGGAATTGGGGTGAACCCTTTCTCCTCACCCAAGGCTTGTCCTCGTCTTCCTTCCCTCTTATAACATTTGCTTCCCTTGTAACAATATCCAAGTACTCCTGGCAATCTCGAATCGTGAACTGTTCTAACCTTGTGATCCTCGACAACAGGACCCTGTACCATTTGACACCGGCGCAGGCCTATTGACTTTTATCTACATTTTAGAAAGTGTGCTCGGATTCTTGCTGTCTTGACAAAAGTATTGCCTATGATTTTTATCCCCTATTCTCTTGTGTTAATTCATGTGCTAAGTGTGTTTGACTATGGTAACATTTCTTCTCGCGGGTACGCCTTTCTTTGGTAAGACCGAACTGTCATTACTGTCAAAAAGTGATTGCGTATTAACCTGCGGTAACGTCTTTGTTTCACAACACCGGTCTGTCAAATCCAAAGGTACTTACCTTGAATCGATCTGCACAAGGGGAATTGGTTGTGTGTAGTATATTTGAAGTGTGGTTTTAATTTAATAGAAGTGAAGTGTTTTGTGAACAGATGGTCTAAAAATAAATGTACTTTATACTTTTTAACCAGAAACCTTGAGTCAGTGTTTAATCTCTACTACTGCTCATTTGCTCTTGAGGTAAGTCTGGCTGCTCAGCCATTGCTACCACTTTTTCTGTGTAGTACAGGCTTGTACCAAAGGTGAAATTGTACTACCACTTGTAGTCTTAATTGTGTGTAGTGGTCCCTAAAGGCACTGCACAGGATTCTGCCTAACATGGGCCAATAGTCCTGGCATTTGGCCAGGGCCAGTGGCTAGGGCCTACAGCCGTGCACACTTCTTATTGCAACAATATCTTTGGGGCCCACTAGCCATGCCTTAGGCCGTGGTCAATTTACATGTTGCACTAATAGGTTCATTCGGGCCCACTAGCCATAGCCTTTGACCATGGCCAGTGGCCAAGACCTTGGGCCAGGCACACTGTATATGTTGCACCAATAGGTTTCTTTGGGTCCCACTAGCCATGTCATGTTGCAAAGAGAAACAGTGTCCATGTTCTATATAACTGCAACCTATATAAATGCAACCTAGTGTCCGGGTTGTTACACACTCCCACGCACCTCACTACAAACATAACATTTGTAAAACTCAAACTACCATCAGGTGTGCATCTGTATAAATCCTTACCACACACTGTACATGTTGCACCAATGCACACTAGACATGGCCTTTAGTCTTTTCCGAATCCCACGGGATTCCCCCAATAGCGGAAACAAACTACACATGCCCACAGGATTCCCCGGGTATTCCCCTGATAATCTGAAAACGTTTGAAAATCAAAAACTCTTCCCAGTACGTTCAGACACTCAACAAGTGCCCCCACCTCTTTCCGTGGTCCCCCGACTCCCCTCAGCTGCTTTTCCCTCCATGGCCCGCTCTCATGACCTTCTTTCACTCTTAGCTTCGTGTGACACAATTTCTTTTTCTGAGCGCGTCTTCCGTTGTAGCCGTGGGAAATTCAAACTGTACCTGTCTCTGCATACCACATAAGATGCAAACATAACATTTTGACTATTTATGACCCCTTATACCTTAAATGTTGTATAAATGTATACTAATGTGTATTTATAAATTGTTTGGCATCAGTTGGCCTGGGAGCCAAAAGTAGCACCTGGAAGATGTTGCGCCAGGCTTTTGTATGCTACAAGAAGGGGCTAAATAGCTCCCAGCTCCCCTCAATTTCGAAGCCAAGTTGTATGTTTGGATCACTAAGTATAAAATGCACACTCAACTTGGTGCTGCTTTCATTTTTCAAAACACTCGCCCTAACGTTAAAGTGTGTTCCACCACAAAGCGTGTGTACTAAATCAGACACATTCAGAATGTGGATGCATGGGTAAAATTGCTGCAACATTTGTCACTTCATTGTGGTTCGAGGGCCCTCCTCCTTCCCATTTCCAGAGATAACGTTTCCTCTCTCTAAAAACAGAATGTGGATGCCTGGTTTTGGCAGACATGTCGAATTTGAGGAAGCCAGGTCTCAGGGTAAGGAGGTCTGTGATTGTGAGGCTGTGTGCGTGGGCATGCAGAGACCTCTTTAGAAAATTAACTATTGGAAAATAAATGATGTAGACTAGAGACTGCAAACTGCATTGCTGCGAGATGAACTCAGTAGTGCGTGCAAAATGCTGTTCACGAGGCCTTGTCTGATTAAATGCTCAATTGGGGCACCCTTAAGGAAAGGCATGTGCCTAGAGACATACCGGCAGCAGTGCACTGAGAGAAGTACGCGCACCAACAACGTGTTTTATTTTAATTGTTGTTTCCTAAGGCGCCAACGCGAGTACAGTCACTTCATAGCACTTGTACCGTAGGCTTAGAGACCAAACCAGAATTTTCAAATGGGCATGCTTTGAATCCATGCCCGGTGGGCACTGTGCCCCTGGCACATTGAGAATAGCAACAGTGTCTGTTGTGCATAACCTATGGCCATGCCCATCAGGGTAGACAATTTCTTTTAAAGTAGTAACCTTAATGGTTTTTTAAAAAAATGCTTATTTCGCACTAGTTTCCCCCTTTTTCAAAAACGGGTGTTTCCCTGTGCATTTCAAGCGTAACTCGTGTGAGTATTGAGTCTTCCATTTGCTTGTGGATGTTCGTGAATATTGGGTACGTTCGTCATTAATCACGGGACTCCTGTTTTATCTGTGTTGCATGCCTGTGCATGCATCACCTTCAAAATGCTCGAGTTAATGGTGTTCATGTATAACGTGTATTGTGTGTTAATCACAGCCTTATAGTTTCGTGATGGTATGTGTGTTTCTGCACAGTCAGTCATGTAACACTCATGATCTGCTTGTTCTACGTCTATAGTGGGTAGTATCTTCCTTGTGGCCCTACAGTGTGATGATCATTTGTATGTGTGTGCGCACACGTTATCTGCAAATATGCTTTTGAATGCAGTTTGCAATATGTGAGTAGTATGTTTATCGCGGCTCAAAACTGTCTTGATTGTGTGTGCCTGCGTCATCCGCAAATGCACGTCAGTTGGTGTTTCTGTCTCAAAGGCCTTCTAATTTAAATGCACCCTATTTGCATATATCATACGCAGACACGCGGAACAGTGATAAGCCTTCTAACCATCCACCACCCCATCCATCTATCCATCCATCCTGTGACGCATCTAGCCACATCCTCGCTGATTCTCTGGAGGGAAGCTTCTCCTACCTGGCCAGGGAAAGGCAGAACCTACCTGACACTGACCCTGGGGGTGGCAATCTGTGAGAGGACCATGCAGGGAAAGACAAACTCCAGGCAGGCAAGAGAATATTAGATATAAGTAACATTTCAGTAGTAAATCCTAGCAACACCCAAGGACGTATACGACACTCCTGTATAGCTTATTGTAATGTGAATGCTGAATTCCCAGGCTTTTCTGACCAACAACATCATTCACCTCTATAGCTCAGAGAAATCCCCATTTTCACAATGTATTTTGTTTCGCATGTAAGGGTCAGTTTAGGGTTTTGGACACAGGACTGTGGCCATTTTATTTGTTTAACATCCTCACACAGACATTCTTTAGTTTTGTTGAGGCAGGGATAGACAAGACTTTCCCAACCCCTCTTATTATTTTGACATTTAAAGTCTATAACCAATACTTAACATGCCACTGTGTCTGACTCATGATCCATTACAATCCATTCACCCATCCACCTCCAATCCCAACGTACGTCCATCCATCCCCCAGCCACCCAATCCATCAATTTATCAACATCCCCAACCCTGAATACCTTCCTCCCATCATCCGCCCACTTCTTCCCTTCATCTCTCCCGCCATCTCCCCCATCCGCCCTTCTATCAGTCCATCCCTCCTCTCAATGTCTCCATACATACCACTAGCCCTCTATCCATTACCCATGCCTTTATCTCTCTGTTCCTCCCTCCGTACACCCATACCTATGCCCCCATATGTCTGGCCCTCAATCTTCCCTATTTCCATCCCTCTGTAGCGCATATATTCAATTATTTATTGTGATAATGGTTGAAACTAGTCAACCTTAAACAACCGAATAAAAACAATCACAATTAACATTTACCACTCTTCGATTAAAAAAAGATAATAAGGAAAACAAACATTAAAAATACAGACAAATACAAATATAATATAAAAAGAGAAGTATAAAAGAGAAAATGTAAAACACTTCCTATCTCATTTCATCTTCATTGATTTGAACTTCCACCTATACAAACATATAGTAGTCGATGTACAAATTAGCAGTTACTCCACAGGAGACAATCCAGGAGTGTTGGCAATTCCTGCGAGAGCAAGTAGTTTTAACGCTGCTCCAGTAAGCAGCGTTTCTTCCCCACTAGTTAGCCTCTGGAAGAGATCTTCATCACTCACGAGGTCTAGGCTCCAAAAGAATCTTGACTAAATCCAGCCTCTGTGGATGTAACGCCTCACATTCTACGAGAATATGCTCACGGGTCTATACGATATTTGGGTCTTGCACATTAGACAATTACCCAGATCTACCACCGCGTTATTATCAACCAAGTGAAAAGAGGCCAGAGAAAGGGAGTCATTCCCTGTGGTTGGGTTGAAGCGTGAACCCAGTGAAGAGAAATTAGGGGATAGGAGCCATTCCCCCTGGAAGGGTTGGCGATCCCACTCTCCAAACAAACAAGAAACACAAATGTGAAGGGGTCGAGGAACCACAAGTAAAGACCCAGTATGGCTGGTAGGGATGTGTACCAGCGATACTTGACTAGTATAGCTGGCATGAAGATGTACTAGCGATACTAGAAAGATTCCAGTTTGATGAATACAGGTAGTAGTTGGCAGGGGTCTGCCCAACGGAGGAGGGATTCTCTTGGCAGAGCAAGGAGCCGAAAGAGAACCAGGGGAGGGGAGTCATTCCCCCTAGTGTGTTTGTGAACATTGTGAAAAGCCAAGAGAAGAGAAGCAATCTCTTGGCATTGCAAGAAGCTTGGAGGGAGCCAGGAAAGCCACAAGATGAGAGGCATTCTTTTGGCAGTGCAAGTAGCGGAGAGATAACCAGGGGAAGGGAGTCATGCCCCATGGTGTGTTTGTGAATATGGTGAAAAGCCAAGAAAAGAGAAGCAATCTCTTGGCATTGCGAGTAGCCTGGAGAGAGCCAGGAAAGCCACGAAATGAGAGATTTTGGGCTTCATTCCGAGGTCGGCCGTAACCCACCGGTGTTACCGGCGGGTTGCTGCTGACCCAGAAACACTTAATCCACCGCCTGACTTCCCAGTGCCACCGGGACATTACAAGTCCTGGCGGCATGGGAAGTCAGGCGGCGGATTTGGTATCTCCCCATTCCTGTAGAGTCAGGACTCCATGGGAGTGGGGAAACGGAAGCACCGGCACTTTTGCTAACGGTGTTGGTGCTTCTGTGAAAAGTCTGCCTGCAGGGGTCGTTGCGCCGTCTGCAGATTTGTAGTGTGGCAGTCAGAATAATAAGGGTGCCAGTAAGCTTACCGGCACACCTGTTTCCGGACCGCCACACTTGGAATGAGGATTGCGACCTTAGGAAGAGAACCATCCCCCTCAAGAACCAGTTTCTTTGATACATGGAACTGTGCCTATTTGGAAGAAGGGAGTCATTCTTCCTAGCCAGGGGGACAGAAAAACACTTTTATTTTAATTTGAAGTGTAAGGGCTGGAAATAAGTTTTTGACAGGACAGTGGACTCTTTTAGTTTGTGTACATTGTGACAAATTCCATAGTACTTTTTGTTGGGGCTGGCAAACCCATCTTAGAGTTAGGGCAAGATTGGGTTTTCTTTTTAAAATATATAAATACATGTTCTACCAACCACCATGCCACCACTGTCTCAGAGTCATACTCCTGCATCCTTACAATTCCATACTCATGTTTTGGATGGTATATGGCAAACCGTATGCAGAAAAAAACTACTTGTTTTCAGCATGCTTTTTCTAGATGAAAACGTTCATGAAACCTCATCAAATTTGGCATGCATGTTTGGATCTGGCTCAATCAGTTGCATGCTTACTTGGTGACGTTTTGTGGAGGAGATCAAAAGTTAGAGGATGTTTTTTTAATTTCTTAACTCTGGTTTCAGCACTGCAATACTATCCTATATACATAATTCTACAAGATTCCCTCCCCTACTCTTCTAAAGATTCAACAAACTTGCCCAACCCAGGCAACCCCATCAAAGTTTTAGTATGAAGAAACATTGGGCCTATTTGCAAGTTCGGTAGTGCAGGAACAAACTGGTTGTAATTTCGTTGCCAAGATTTTTTTGGCAGAAATGGAATTAACCTTGTTTTTACTGCACCGCTGAACTACAATTGTGACCCCGAAGTGGAGGATGCTCCTCCAGTACCATAATGGAGGTAATTCCGCCACTTTTAGGCTAAATACTGGGGCAATTACCACAGTGAAATTATCGCTCATGGTAATTCCGTCAAAATCCCAAGTGAGTCCTATGGACTACAAAAATGGGGATTAACACTGCCATTCCACCACTTGTAATCCTGTGATAAACCTGTGGTAACCCGCCAAATCACTGCCAAACTCGTAATGAGACCCATTATTTACTTTAGTGATTCAAGTATGCAACCCTTTTATTGCAGAAATATTTTACCTTTGTGGTCATTTTATGTTCCCAAATTCCGCAAAACATTACCTCTGGAGTCACAGATTTTGTTCCCATTCTTCCCACGTCAATAATCACATCCTCCCTTCAACTGCACTTGCCATATTTCTCAGAGCCCCATGCCGCAGGTGTACCGTTACTTCGTCATGCTGTGGACCCTCATATTAAACCATTTAAAAAAGGCAATGTGACTGCGAAGTCATTTCGTCAAGGTAAATTACCGCTTTGACTGATGCATATGGTCCCAACTCATGGGGTCTGTACACATATCGCTTGATGGCCCACAGTCGGTCTCTCATGTTAGCCTTGACCCTTGGCCCCTCCATGGTAGGCTCCAAGGGGGGACTCCAGAGGGGGAATTTTCTCCCAGTCCTAGGCTCCTCACACTTGCTTGTTGACCCAAGATGTGCATAAATGCTATTTGTATCCTGCCTCCCGCAGCATCCTGGGGATTACTCACTTTTACTTACCCAGGCTTTGACTGCTGCCACGCCCCTTGTGCCTCACATGTTTGTTTGTTCCTTCCTTCAACGTAGTCCCCTTAATCCCACAAATCACACTTTTCTTCTGTAAGTAACCTGTCAGTATGCTCCAGCCTGTGTGAAGTGCTCTGATTTGAACACTTCTCCACCCCTGACCATCAAACTGTTACTGGGTGCTCAACTGTGCTCTGTTTTGGGCCTGCCTGTCCATCGCATCCTTGTTGGTACTTGGTGCTCTTGTGACTCTTGTTCAGTTCACTAATCCGTCAAAGCATGCGTCAGCCATTTCCCACACGTACTTGGTTGCTTAGGTCTGTTATTTCACCATGTCCATAGAAAGATATATGCTACTTTGGAATCACTCATTTGCCCGTTGTGTAACCCCCCATGCCATTAGGAACTCACTGCTACTTTGTGATTTCCCTTCGAAACTTTCTGGTGTGCCTCTCGGTAATAGGTGTTCCTAGCACAGTGGACATGTAGAGATTCTGTCCTTGCATACTCTGTGGACTTCCTATGCACTCATGAGTAGTGTTCACAACATACTATTCATGCAATTTCATTCACAAATGTACTTTTCCATGTGCCTCCGTCACACACCTAGTTACAGATTCGACTCACATGTCATACACACATGTATGCTTGCAACATAGCTATTTGTTGAATATAAAGATCTGTGGTCATTCTTATGTGCCCAAATTGCTCTTTGATTTTATGCAAAGCAGTGAGGAACCCTAATTGGTTCTATTTCTCATGGAGGTATTTCGAAAGAGTACAATATGAATGTACTGGATTGTCTATCTTGGAATGATAAGCAACACAAGAGGGCGAGATAAGATGAGAAACGCATAGAAGGCGAGAGAGAAGGAAGAAGGTAATGGGAGACAGAGAGAGAGCAGTAGAGACAAAGGGAGAGAGAGAGAGAGAGAGAGAGAGAAAAAGAGAGAGAGAGAGAGAGAGAAAGAAAGAGAAAGAGAGAGAGAAAGAGAGAAAGAGAGAGAGAGAGAGAGAGAGAAAGAGAGAGAGAGAGGGAGAGAGAGAGAAAGGGAGAGAGGGAGAGAGGCAGGCAGAGATGGACAAGGGAAAGTGAGCTATGGGGACATAGAGGGGGAAAACCCGCGAGAAGAGAGGCCGAGGGGGCAGAAGGATAGGGTGGGAGAAACACACACCATACTGGCACGTATAACATGCGTGTACAAGACTGCATTGGCAAATAGAGACAGACAGCAAAGCCGCCAAGACCACACTAACAGAGGAAAGGTTAGAGGGAAGGAGGGAGCGAGAAAGAGAGAGCAAACCAGATCACATTGACACTGAAAAGGAAACCGCCCTCGCCGACAAACTCAGTGAAACATCCCAGATCGCACTGAAAGAGAGCCCACCTGACAACGTGACTCTCGCCAGAGCGCTCACTCTGCACATCGCTTTTATGGATTTATAGTCTCTGCATTTTATACAAGCGCGTTTTACTTTTCTTACTCACGCAATCTGCACGTGCCGTGTCCAGCTATGCACTGTTTGTTTCTCACACCGTCACCTCATTAGTTTGTGCTATTAGGAGGTGTTGCTTGCTAAACCTATAAGCGGAAACTATTGCATTAGAGTACAGAGAGGGAGATATGACATATGAGGAGGGACGTGCAGCCTGTAGGTGTTGTTTGGTTATTTGCCTGCCATTTCATTGACTGCCCAGTGCCATGCTTATCCCTATGGCCCAGTACCTGCCCCTCCCCGCCCAAAACACCTCCTCGTGAGAACTCTTTGAGCTCGCTTTAATCAAGCCTTGCTATCAAACTTTGCTTTCGAAATGCCTGCCAGTGTTTTTTCAAAGCAGTCGTTTGAGAGTTAATGACTTAATTGGAGTTGTAAACCCGCTACTGGTGTAATAAAAATGTCCTAACCAGGTCTGCCTTAAGCCACTCGATTTATAAGCACTATGCTGTTCTTCCCCGAAGTCCTGTTCAAGACAAGCATTAGCAAAGCCAACAGTTTTGGCATGTGTACAAGTATTAGTCAATTGCCAGGCTCTGTTATTTGATGTCCAGGTACCCGCACCATTTTTCACCTGCTACCGTCAATGGCCAGTGGCAGTTCCTGGCAAGGGCCTTTCCCATGCCTACAAAAAGCCCAAACTGACGGCATTGCCAATGCTTGCTTTTACATTTTAAGCACACAATAGTACTGTGGAGCATTGGGTCATCGATAAGCCAATGCATCAGAAGCAACTCACAGAGCAATAATCAGACATTGCACAGACAATTAATTCTACCTCACCTCACACATCAGGTAGACGCAGGAATGTGGCTTTGGCATATGGGCCTCCAGCCCTTGCCACTTCTCTATGCCTGACTTAAGCCACACGCTTAGACTGCGGTATGCTTCTGTATTTGTATTTGTATTTATTTATTTGTATTGCGCACCTTGCCCGGAGGCTTGCGGGCGCATGTTTAGTAGGCAGTTACAAGTTGCAGAGGAGAAGTTACAGGTCACTCACAGGCCAATGTGCCATCAAGCTTCCCTGAAAGCACAGACACGTCCCCCCAAACCAGGACAGGTAGGAGATGAGGTGAACCTACAAGTGCTTGACCTCCAAGCCAGGACGACTTGCTTGCTTCACCGACCCCACTCATCCACAACATGACAATCCCACAGTAGCAGATGGGAAAAGACTATGGGTATCAGACTAGCCAGCATGAGCCCCCTTCTGCCCCACTCCGCTTGACATTACCGAATAGTAAAACCTCACACAAGCTCCCTCGTTATACTCTGACAGGTGGGAGAAATGGGACCGGCAGCCCCTCACGTTCCCCCTGACCACCATTACCGATGAACGTCCCTACACCACACCAGGACATCCTTACCACAGTCTTACCCATTAGTGATCATTTTCAATGTGTATCTGCAGTGTCTCGTAAATGGGAAAAGCGCGCGTTATGACTTGCATGTAGCATAACATGCCACGATGACATCCAAACGGGAGCCGTATTTACAAAGCAAACACATTTAAGGAGAAACAATTCCCCTAAAATACCAATGGGTTTATGAAAGACTCAAAATAGTTTTTTTAAATTTTTAAAAGGCACCCGAATAATATTTAAAGTGTACAAAAACATGGGAAGCCTAAGTAGTACATTGTGAAGCAAAAAAAAGGCACATACAATAATAGATAAAGAACAAGGTAAAAAAAAGGAAGAGGGTAAAAATGAACAATTCGGCATCAGGATAGGATGCTTTATATCGGATCTGTTTTAGTGGGGTATCAAAAGGTACACAAAAATGCTAAAGTACCTGGTATGGCCAAATTGGACAGGGGCAATTGCCTGAGGCAGATGGGCAGGCAGCCCATCCAGTCGGCGGTGCTGTCCGCAGCCATCGCGGCGCCTGTCGGCTCCGGCGCAGGCCCTTGTTTCCTCTTCCTTTTCTTGCTCCTTGCGCCGACGACTTTATTAATAAACATAAACACTGCGGGGCCGCCACCGGGGTCAGCTGACACACCTGCGCCCTCCTGCTCGGAGGGGTCGGACGGAGCCCATCTTCACGTCTTCTGCGCCCCTCCCGGGCTTTAAGGCTGGGGCTAGTATTCCAGGGCTCGGATACAAAGCATAGACCCTCTAATCCGCCGAGCAGCGGCTTCCTCGCAGACCGCTTTATTCCCTAACGAGGGCAGACAGGACGTAGCCTCGCAGAGGCTCCCAGCCTGGACGCCAATGATTACCGGGACGCAAATAGCAACTCGGCTTACGTGCGGCATTCTTCGCCTGAAAGGTAAGCTGCTCGCGCCGCACCCACCTGCAATGCTATCTAATTGAGCTGCGCGCGAGCCGCCGCCGGGACAGATATCATGTCACGCAAGAATGACAAGCAAATGCCGCTTCCTGGCCGTGGGGGGGGGGGCGTGTTTTTTTTTCTTTTCTCACACTGCACAGATTAACACCACAGGCAGCTGCCTGCTTTGGTGGCCAGGCCAGGCTGCCCAATCGGTGGCATCCCTCGTGCGCACGACCGAAGATCGCTGCTGCTGGATTGGAAAGCGTCACGCTGAAAAGAACGAGGAAGTGCATTTCTTTTGCAGGTGCGACGCTGCTGAGTCACTGCGTTTGCTTGGCCGCAGTTGGCACGCGTGGCTTAGAGAGGCTTGCTTGGTATGCCTGTGCACTTGTCATTAGTCACAGGCTCAGCATGAATGTTTGCCCTTTCATGCATTTCATTATATGACGGCCCTGATTCAAGGTATTATTTGCGTTAGTTAACAGGGGGATTTGTGTGCCAGATTCTGCCGCAAATCCATGTTTGACGAATGGGGTTTTGCGGGCAGAATGGCACGCAAATCCCCGTTTTGCACGAAAATAATTCCATGAACCAGGACCTATATCTCGCCATATAGGGATGGGTCGGATCATTATACAAAGCGATAAGGCCCCTCTCTAGGTCCATAAGGCTATTAGAACACAGCGTTAATAACCTTATAGGTTTGGGCGTTTGGCAGTTGTGGCAGCGAAGTAACACGCGTAAGTTTAATAGTGAGAAAAATACACAAAACATGTATGTAAATAAAATGTGATTTTCTTTTGATTATTTAAATAAGAAGGTTGTCTTTATAAGGTAAGCATTTCAATCGTGAATGTGGTTGAACCACACCATTTTAAGCAAGAATATAGGGTGTAAGGAAAAAGTGAAAAGTTTCTCCGTATAATACATAAACCATTTCCCCGCGTTTTAGCTTTAACTTTACTTTGCTGCCTTTAATTGGAAGTTCCATGTTATGTTAAAAGTGCATTGGGAAAACAAGTCTCGGAGAGCCTTGTTGGCAGAAATCGTGCAGCAAACTAAATTGCTGTTTCTCAAATATAGAGAACAGTTTTCTGCCCGCCCCGGCCCCCAACCCTCTATTTTTTAACCAAAACTTACTTAAAAATGCATTTATTCGCTCATACGGGAGGCGGGAATATACAACTGAACACTGTGAAGAGAAAGAGCACTGTAAGGCCTTGCACTTGCAGAATTGAACAAGATCGTGCACGTTCCATATAAACATAGGACGCGCGTTTCATTTTGAGAGGGGCCTGAACAGAGAATGCCCAGTCACCCCTGCCTTCACACCCGGATTGTTTTGTCCATGGGGGAAAAAAAAGAGGTATTCGAAGTATTTTTTCCTACCCATACTGAGGAGCAGCCTCTGCAGGCAATTTCGCAAAACGTGTTCGAGATGTAAAATCGTTTTATGCTTGGAAAAAGGTATACATGCAGCAATGCAAGTTAGAAGGCCACTCGGAAAGCAGTGAATGCCCGATTTCCAAAACCGTTTCCGACATTTATGTGGACTGGGACCTTGCGCAAGTTTCAATTGCTGCTGCATTTTGCATCACGAAATGATGTAGATATAACTGATACAATGAACCCTGCGAAACTTGTGTGTCAAAGTGGGCGTCAGTGAATTTGTGGGCGTGTCACTTAAAAATAAGTACACACCCACAAAGACGTAGCTTAGAAAGTATTCACATAAAGTTAAACATCTGCAAACTGTACCTCCTGTTCCTTAATTTGCACATAACTAGATGTCCTTTGTGTACACGTGGTATGAGAATTATGGACGTTAACATTTAGCTTTGCAAATTAGTGGGATGTGTGGAGAAAGTTGCAATATGACATGGAACATATTTTGCAGTGTGAGGAATAAATATGTTTTCATTGGGGAGTAACCGTTTTGGTTTCACCTAAGACTGAGGTGCTGCAAGTTGCACTATCTAGTCCACTACTAAAACAGGCGTAACGTGCCCTCAATGGTGAATCAGGCAGAATGTACACTTTGTTTTCCCCTCTTGTTGCAAGTTAGGCCACAATTCATCCGTGACCTTTGGGAATCCCCAATTTAGGAGGTAGGTAGGACCAAACTTCGCTAGTTACACCTGAATCAGCGACAAAGAGATCAAAATACACCTCTGACTCCGAGCCAGCGCAGAGCCGTCCATTGGTGTCAGACAGACATATACTGCCTCATTCCCGGGGCAAGATTTGCTGCTGTAGGTTTCACATTGATCAATTTCTGCCGCGGTCACTGCAGAAGCCCCAGGTGCATGGCAGTGGCTTATTCCAACTGGGAGTCAACTAAGGGTCCCATCACGACTTCATAATGGTCTTTGGGTGCGAGGCGCAATACATGTGCACGTTCGCATAATAGAAAGATCCTTTTAACAACAGCTCACACCAGTAACTTCATGTGCACGTCATCATTTCGCAGTAGCACAAAGTTGTTTACCATGGAGGCGAAAAAAAAGAGCTGTGTTGCCAACAAGTATGCAGGCTTCTGGCCCAGAGCCAGGGCAGTTTCTAGACAATTAAACACCAGCATACACCCCCCCACCCCGTTTCTACTCTACCTCTACCTCTACCCTGCACCGCATTCCCTCTACAAAATCGTTAGGTCATTTCAATTTATAAATGTTGTTTTTTTGCCTTATACTTAAAACTAATAAGTAGACTATGTATAAAATATTAGAAACAGGAATTAATGTTCCATATTGATACGATAGTTTATTTATTTATAATACCCAGAGGTATCTAAGCGCGGACCCGAACCTGTGATGGGTGCTCTGTGTCGTCTTGCTTCCAGGACGATCATGTTGCCCCTGAGCCAGGGACGTCATTTGGGGGTCGCCAGAGGTCGCAAGTGCGACCTCTGAGGTCTCCCTTGCGACCTCTGTGGTCTCCCCTGCGACCTCTAAAAATATATATATATATAAGCTCCTGGGCTGTCATTCTGGAGTGGCTGGCTTTCTTGTTCAGGCCCCTTAAAAAAAGATGAAAAATAAGAACATGAAGGCCACAAGTCTAACACTTTCAGCACTGACCCTAAATAAGAAAGAATAGGAATACCAAATAATGTGTCTTTCTGGAATTCTATACAATAATTGCTAGACTCATTAAAGGTTTATTTCAGGCACACTTCAGGGGGTGAGTCACTGATTTAGTCTGTTCTCAAACGCCTCAACTCAGCCTTTCATCCTTCTGAGATGGATAAATGGGTACCAGCACAGGTTGGGTGATATTGGGTGCATATTTCTTCTATGTAAAGCGCTTAAGCTTAAGTGCTATATAATAACACATCATTATCATTTGGTCATGGACATATGCTTGCAATCACAGTCATTTGGTGATATGGGCCCATACACACTGATCTTGATACATATGGCGATCCATTGAGGTATGAAAGTTACATCACATTATAGTGATATTGTAACCATATTTTTCGTAGTGTACAATGCTATGTGATGCCACTTCCTGTTTTGTCAAAGGGTGAAAGGTCGTGTTCCATCGCTTCCCGCGATATCACTTTGGGGTGGGGTCAAATGACATCACTTCCTGGGATGTCATCAGGGGGTCAAGGGTCATGTGATGTCACTTCCGCTACCATTGGCATTTTGGTGAAATGACGTGCCTGCCCTGAGCTATCCTCCCTCCCATACAATTTCCATGTGTATGTTCATTGTCTAAACGAAGGGCACTAGTGTAGATGTCGCTGCCGCAAAAGTGCCTGTTGGTGCTGCGCAATCTATTGTTCCAACAATGTTGCTTTCAATTGGAAGTCTAACCAGAGCTAATAGCTTTCTTTCTTCCGTTGATGGACACTGCTCTTAAGAGTCCATTCCAAATGCGCTGGCAGAGTAATGGAAGATAAGTGTGCCATAAAGGGAACGAGTTATCCGGTGGTGAAAAAGGAGGCAGTTCCGTGCTTTATTGAGTAAGGTTAGGGCACAAAAAATGCCTTGAAACGACTTCAAAGCGCTATTGGGGATGACCACACAAGTAGGTAGGCTATGAGGTGAAGTGATCCTGTTGCCATATGATCCGAGTACCTAGACAAAGTATAACAATACCTGCCAAATGGTGTGGAGTGCATGAACGTGTAATTGTAAAACCTTGGTATATATGGTGAGAGTACCCAAATAGAGGGTTGTATATGATGTGGCATTTATAATGCGCCTCTACACAAGTGTTTCACGGCGTGTAATAGCTAGAAAATGGAATGAGTACTTAGGCATGTGATACCGACAGCTCCCTAAAGGTGCACGTTCTTGGGCATATGATGTTAACTTCTGGCAAATAGTTGCATGCTATTTGGATAGTCCATGTGCAACGTGCTTGCTGTGGAAATGGGACACTGTCATGCAAAAAGGTATGAAACCATGGTTGCACCGACTAGGCTCTTCATTCTGAGGGCGATGTGTTGAGTACCATCAGTGGGTAATAACACTTACTACAGAGTTTAGAAGTGGTCCATCTACACAAAGCTCTATACAAATCACCAAATTATAATGATATGATGCAAGTACAATGGCAACACATTGACATGCCTTGTACATTGTATTAGTTGCTATTGTCTGATGGCAAAAGCTGGCAATTTGTGTGAGTTCTTGCCAGCAATGCAAGTTCCTTAGTGTATGATGACAATCAGGGTCTATGTTCTATTCTGGCAAAACATCAAATGATGGTCACTTGTACAAGTGACAGTAACAGAAGGCAAACCGTGAAGGTATTTGATCTCAATATCTATAGTAGCAACTAAGAAAACCTTTTCAGCACACACGACAACACTGTTGGCTTTATTAAGGCCTGTTTTCTACCTTTGCACACACCATTTTTTCACAGTAAATAAAACACATGCACACGAAATTGCTCCTGGACACATGCAATACCAAACCAAGGAATTCATCTCCTTATGCACAATCCCCTAAGCCTTCAATGTGTCCAACTCCTGGCCCTTTTACTAAAACTTAAAGGCCAACAACAAACATAATGGGTAAAATATTGCTTTTGCTGTACATGCACAAGGTTGTTTTGCCTCCCAGTTAACAACATAGTTTGGAAAGGTGACTCCATGTCACCTGAGCACGTTTTCTTGGGCCTTCAGCTTTCATATTACAGATCAATGCAATCTGGGAGTTTTAGTCTTGTTTGTTTCAACTGGATTAACATACCAGAAAACAATGGTTCTCAAAAGAACCACCTGTGGTATTCAAATTTATTTAATTTAATTGTTTTTTTATAATGCGCCTAATACCATACCTGAATTCAGTTTCTAAGCGCGGATCCAGGATTCAAACATCTTGCTCTGCGTGGTCTTGCTTCTAAAACCAGCGCCTATCCCCTGTGCTATATGACATGGAGTCACTCATTTGTTCGCCCTAAAACATCCCCAAAACAAGAAAATGAACCCATTCACCTGCTACAAGACCATAAATGAATGACAATTCCTTCCCTCCTTGTGGTATGCCCCTTTGGCCATTTCCTTCGCTCTCCCGCCTATTTCTGGAGGCGCTTTTGATTAAGCCAGCAAAGAAAAGCTCTT
Source organism: Ambystoma mexicanum (assembly GCF_040938575.1). Taxonomy (NCBI): domain Eukaryota; kingdom Metazoa; phylum Chordata; class Amphibia; order Caudata; family Ambystomatidae; genus Ambystoma; species Ambystoma mexicanum. Next base: position 903,952,920 of record NC_090939.1, read on the forward strand.
TCAATCCACCCCAAACCCCCAAAACTTCATTGTGGCCTCCCAGTGCTATGCAGAAATGATCACCCCATCCATGGCTGTCGGACCATTTATGTGTGTTCACTTTGGCAAATAGATGATCATTTGGGAGGTGGGTGCCTTCTTTAAAATGTCTGATCAGAGTATTAAGCCATTTGCTGCATCAAGGATCCTGGCCATATGGGTATGATATGGCATTTCTAACGCGCCTGTACACAAGTATTTCTAGGCGCGACAAGACAAGGAGGGGGAAACAAAGGGGGGACAAAACAGCGATCTTACTAGGCCTTGTATCATTCAGATCGTGCAAGTGTGGGGAAGAGGGAAGGGTAGAAAGGCCGGGGGGAGGGAGGAATCAGAGGGTATTGGAGAAGTGCAGGTCATTCAATAAGTGCAGCCAGCGGGTGGCTCATAAGTGCAGAGAGAAGGGACTGTAGGGTTGCAGATACAGACTCTTAAGGGCTGGGGAGCCCGGAGGCAGTGCAAGGGCAACTGGAAATTCAGGAGCCTGGGCACGAGTTCAGAGGGTATCCAGGTGACCAGTGCACAGAGCAGTCAGGTACATCAGCAGGTGAGAGGAAGAGAGAAAACAGAAGAGAAAGGAAGGTCTTGAGTTGCTTCTGGAACCAAAGGTGGTTCTGCTGAAGTTTGAGAGAGGCAGGGAGGCAGAGGGAGACCCCAGCCGAGGAGAGAGATCTGCCCCCAACTTTCTGCTTGGAGAAGTGTCAGACTTTTACTTTCACTTTAATTAATTTGTAATGCCCAGCCATGGACCCTCAGGCGTGAGGGCGCAGACAAAACAAATAAGTACAAATAACAAAAGGGACAAAATCCCTGCTGGATTAAGGGGGCACAAAAGAGGTGGTTAAGCAGGAGGTCAGTAAAACAGCCAAGTCTTGAGACCCTCAGAGAGTTGGAGGTGGATGAGCGGAGAGCTCGAGAAAGAAGATGTTTTGGAAGAGAGTTGGAGGTAGAGCACTCCCAGGCCCCAGAAAGCCTTGTGGATGATGCAGAGGGTCTTGAACCTGATCCTTGCCGCCATGGGAAGCCAGTGAAGAAATTTCAGAGCTGGAGAGATATGATCCCTGGGCTTGAGGCCAAGGACAAGGCTTGCAGTCCTGTTCTGGATAAGTTGTAAAGGTCGAAGAGTAGAGGCAGGCAGATTCAGAAAGAGGCTGTTGCAGTAGTCCAGCCCAGAGAGGACCAGAGCTCTGGAGAGAGTGAGCTTCTGGGGAAAAGTGAGAAAAGGAAGAATACCTCTGCGGAGGTGCAGCTGATAGTTTGACTTCTTAGAGACGTCAGAGATGTGAGGCGAGAAGGAGAGGGTGGAGTCGAAGATGACACCAAGGTTCTTAGCCTCACAGGAAGGAGCAGGAAGAGGGCCCTACGTGGGCGGCCAGAGACAAAAATTAGGGAGCAGGTCTCCTGATGAGCATCTCAGTCTTACTGGCATTAAAGCAGAGATCATTGGTGGCACACCATTCCTGAATTGCGGCCAGACAGTCTGGTATGAGAGAAGGAGCAGAGGTGGCTGAGGGGAGCCTAAAAGAGAGCTGAGTGTCACCCGCATAACACTGAACATAGGAGCAGAAAGCAGCGATGCAGTGGGCAAGAGGTGCCAGGTAGTGCTTGAAAAGCCAGGTTCAGAGCAAGATTGTATCGCTGCCGCTGTGTGCAGTGCTGCTGCCTGTTACATTACTGTCTTAATTATGTTAAAAAGCAAAGGTCAATCCACTCTCCCAGGTGAGAGATATAACAGGCTGTGACTGCTGCGCCCCTTGCCTCCAACTGTGCCCAAGTCCCTTGCCCAGTTTGCCCGCCCCTAGAAACAGCCCTGCCCAGAGCGAGCAGAGCAAGTGAGCCTGCAGAGTCTGGTGCAAAGAAGGGCTTGGAGGTGGGAAGGGTTTTTTCTCCCATAAGAATTTGTTTTAAGACTGGGTGAAATTGCACTTTTCCCAGCACAATTCTCTGAAAACAGTTTACAAATAATAGATTTCGGAGGCACTGGTTAACAAACCACCCATACAATATTCCAATATTAGAGAGTTTGTCAAGTGAGGCCTATTATCCCAATGAGGGTTGGTTGTCAGATGTGGTATGCCCACACCTCTGCCCCAAAGAACATTTTGAAATAAACCTAGTTAAACAGCTATCCTGCTCTTGATTTTTGCCCACAACTGATCGCTCGGGCCACTGTTTGCTCCCCTTCGTCGAGCGAGTGAGTGGATTTTCCTATCAGCCTTGCTGGAGGATCCGGCGCTGGAAGTACCCGGCATACAGCCAGGCTGGAAAGCAGCGAAGCGACAGGCTGACACAGGCGGGAAAGTTCAATTAAGCGGCAAGAAACGGCTGTCTAAACGGTCGCCCCCAGCTTCTTTGGGCACTGGTAAGGCAGGGATAGGAGAAGCACAGCTGCCTGTGTTTGCACCGTGTAACCTGCATTCATAACAAAATGAGCATGTGTTTGTTTTTGAGAAAAGCAAAGAAGGAGCTACCCGTGTTTTCCAGATGAAAGCTGCATTTTGTATTAACAAAATGAGTAAGTCTCGGATGGTCCTTATTTGCCACTATTCAAGCTGCACTTTTCAAGAGAGTGGAAGAAATATGCCATGTGAAAGCTGCATTTTTTAGTAATGAAATGGGAATTTCTGTGATAGTCTGCATTTGCGAATACCAGGGCCCGCTAATTTGGCACTGAAGGGCTTTCACAATAAACCAGCCTGAACGATGTATATTTGTATTTGTATATATTTTATTTATATAGTGCACCAGGCCCAAGGGCGGATGCGCTACCCGGATGGGTGCATCACTTAGATTCAGGCATAGTACAGAGCAGTATAGGGAGTACAGATAATGCATTTGAACAGGTTATGCAGGATATATACAGGAGAATACAGGTTATGCAGGATATATACAGGAGAATACAGGTTATGCAGGATATATACAAATGTACAAAGACAGTAATAACAGTTATAACAGTGAGCCATTAACGCTGTTATGACTCTGAGGGCAATAGGAGCAGAGTCACAGCAGGTCTTGGGCAGACAACCAGGCCTTGGCTTTATGCTTGAAGGGCAGGAAGGAGAATTCATCTCTAAGAGGGTTAGGTAGTGAATTCCAAAGCTTAGCTGCTAGGACTGGGAAGCTGCGTCCACCAGATCTCTGGAGTTTGAAACGTGGGATAGTGAAGCAGTTGGTTTGGGCACTTCTGAGTGGTCTCGCAGTGGTATGTAGTCTGAATCTGCTAGCTAGGGGCTTGAGTGGCGAGGCTTTTGTGTGTGAGCGAAAGTGCTTTAAGAGAGACTCTTTGGGAGACTGAGAGCCAGCGAAGGCTCTGTCTAGAGTCAAAGATGTGGAGGTTCCTGGGAATGTTTAGGGCCACTCTAATGGCATTATTTTGGATGATTTCTAGTTTTTTAATACTACATTGGTTGGTGCCCAGGTAAAGGGCATTGCAATAATCAATTTTGGATAGGGTGATGAGCTTGCAGGTCTATGAAGCAGATGATGATACTGCATTAGTTTGTCTGGATAATGAAAGAGTGGAGTCGATGTAGATTCCAAGCGTTTTTGCATCCTTAGCCACTTTGATGGTGTTACCATCAATGGTGAAGGATTTGAACAATGACTCTAGTTTACTGAGTCTTTCGTGGGAGCCAAGGATGATGAGCTCAGTTTTTTCGTCATTCAAGCACAACTGATACTGGTCCATCCAGGCCTGGATGACTTGATAGATGGCGTTAATGGCTAGAGAATCAGTTTTGTGATCACCTGTGATGGGGATAAGTATCTGGGTGGCATCGGCGTAGTTGGTATAAGTGAAACCCAGGTAATCCAGGATGTCAAAAAGGGGTTTTGTAAACACATTGTAGAGTGTCGGCGACACACATGATCCTTGAGGGACTGGTGGGGGTTCAGGGTGGCAGAGGGGGAGAAGACCTCATAGATCTGTTATCCAGGAAGGAGGTGATCCAGGCCATAGCTTTGTCCGAGAAATGGGCGGCAGTTTTGAGGTGACGGCAAAGGATTTGGTGATTTACTAAATCGAAGGCCGCCGAGAGATCTAAGAGGAGTAGGAGGGCCAGTTTACCCTTATCTTTTAGGTCTTCAATCTGAGTTTTAAGGTCTAAGAGAGCAGTTTCTGTACCGTACCGCGGGCGGAAACCCGATTGTATCAGTCCCAGGAGATTATTGGCTTCCAAATAATCTTGGATCTGCAGGTATGCAGCACGATCAAGAATTTTTAAAAGGAAAGGGACCGTGGTGATCTGTCTGTAGTTGGTAGGTATGTTGGCATCCAATGTGGGTTTTTTCAGGAGAGGAATAACCCAAGCATCCTTGAGGTTGTCCGGGACAATCATAGAGCTGAATGAGGAGTTTATGAGTGTAGTGATGAAGGGCGCTACGTTATGTGAGGCCTCCTTAACAATGGCAGTAGGGCATAGGTCCCCCTGACAATTGGAAGGTTTAAGGTTGTTGATAATGTGTTCGACTTCAATGATAGAGAGGGGTGAGAAACTGAATGGTTTCAGGGATTCGGTGTTGGAGTCAATATAATTCTGAGGGGTTTTGAGTTGCAGGATGGACTGCAAACTGTTTTTTTTGTCGTTGATTTTAGTTTGGAGGGTGGCGATTTTGGATGTTGGTACACCATGTGCTGTCTTTGGAACAGGTGTCTGGGGGAGTGGCAGGGGATTCCAGTTCCTTTAAGATTTTAAAAGCTCCTTAGTGTTAGATTGGGCTAGTTCAATGCGTTTATTGTAGGTCTCTTTTTTGGCCTGAAGTATGGCTTCTTTGTAGTTTAGAGTAGCTAAGGTAATACTTGCTTTGTTGGCTTCAGTTGGGTTGCTTTTCCAGCGTGCTTCAAGAATTCTTTTTTCCTTGCGCAAGGTTCTCAGCTGTGGCGTGAACCAAGAGTTGAGATGGGCCCGAGGTTTAGGTTTTCTGAGTTTGGAGGGAGCGATGAGATCAAGGGCTTTCAGCATAGTCTGATTGTACGTGTCTACCAAGACTGTAGGATCAGAGCATGAGGATGAGGGGTCATTGAGAGCAGGGAGGATGAGTGGGAGTAATTTGGCGCAAGTTATGTTATGCTTATTTCTTGAGGTGGTGGCGGGAGCAATATTGGGAGTGGGGTGGATGATACTAGTTGGGATGCTGAAGGTGATTAGGTGATGGTCTGTCCATGCACATGGTTGATTGGATTCAATATTAGTGTCACAAAGTCCAGTCGAGAATCCTGCCCTTGGAGTGAGTAGGCATAGTGACCTGTTGTGTGAAGCCTAGGTTCAATAGCAGGTTGTTGACATCGTGGGCAAGGGCATCATTAGGGTCTTGGTAATCTAGATTGAAATCACCTAATACAATGATTTGAGACTTGGTCTTGGTGTTGTCAGGGACCTTATAGAAACTAGTTAGTCAACAAGAGTATTATTTTAGCTTCTTTTCCCCCCCATCCTGATTGCAAGACTGCAAGTGTCCACATTCAAAGTAAAGTGAGCCTACAATATCTGGGTTTTGCAACAGTAGTTTCAAAACATCACAGATCAAAGGAATCTGTGTGATACGGTCACATGCTTTTTGACAGTATTTGGCACAGGCATGCAGATTGTTATTGTGCATGATATCTAGAAAATGTGAAGTTCCACGAAATAAATCCCCCATTTCTTTCACTGTTTAAAACTGTGGGGCATTTTTGGACTTGGGTTATCTGGAGAGAAGGCACATATTTGGGTTGCTAACATGAGATGTCTGGGGGCTTTCGATGGAAATGCGCTCCCCAGCTCTGATCACCCAACGTTTTCACTTATTCAGGGGACCTGCCCTGCATAGTGGTCATTCCAACGATACATGTCTGCTGCCTGGTGCACTCGTGCATATTCACAGCATAGCGATGCTGATTGGATCCTTCCCTTAATGAAAAAGTAAGGAGTGCTACAAGGACCCCCCCCCCATAAGCATGGATGCCCTTTGCATTCGCACATGCCACAAATGATTTTCACCAGCCTTAAGTAAAGCAAACTCCCATTTCATGGCATAAGAAGAAAGGGAACAGCTGCAGTGCAGTCTTCTCTTTGAGTAAATGGCTTGCAATTTCTTCAGTAGGTGCGTAAAAGTGAAGCTTCTGATCTTACCACTACATTCTAACTTTAGTCTTGCGTCACTTCTTAATTGTGTATTTTTCATGCCAGTCTATCAACTGTTTAAGATGCCTGCTTTTAAATACTTTTATAAAGGCAGCACTGTGATGACATGTTTCCCGTGAGCCTTTTTGCAGTCTGAAATGAGGAGCTCTTATGTTAAACTCCTACAAATAGGGTTCTGGGTGCGTGTGAGGGGGCACCCCCAGAGTCAAATAAACAGGAATACATTTGTATCATCACTGGATAAGATAGTGGAAACCAAAAAGCATCAACATGACTCATGCAGGGGAGGGTGGTAGAGGATGAGCTTCAATTACAGACTGCCGGATCGTGGACGAGCTTCAATTGCAGACTGCTGGATCAAGGGTGATCTTCATTTAGAGACTGCTGGATCAAAGGTGAGCTTCAATTGCAGACTGCTGGATCAAGGATGAGCTTCAATTACAGACTGCTTGATCCAGGACGAGCTTCAATTACAGACTGCTGGATCAAGGGCGAGCTTCAATTACAGACTGCTGATCAAGGGTGAGCTTCAATTAGACTGCTGTATCAAATGCATGTACTTAAAAGAGGTGTGTGAGTAGGGGTCATCATCCATTATATTTTCTGTATAGTGGATGGTTTCATTACTTCGGCTGCTGCTTTCATAATGGGGTGGGATTTATAGAGATCTAATCTTGTGCCAAATCAGGTGTTAGATGGTCAGCCAGACCTAGTGTTAGGAAAGATTTCTTAATTGTAGGTAATTTTCCTTCCATGTGGCAACCCCTAAACTTGTTGCTGTTGTTTTCACCCTGATCTAGGCTTTGCCAGAGAAGCACGGCCTCCTGCCGCACTCCTCTGGGCTTTCGCTCCATTCTTACGGGGAAACTGACATGCCCTTAAAACAGTCATTACCGGGAGACGTTGTTTTCCGTAGTTCTTTTCTCATGTTGCAGCTTTCGCGCAACATGGCACAAGAGTGCACCGTAACTTACATTACCGCACTCTTGGGTCTCAAGTCACTCTACAGGCCCTAGACACTCTCTTTGGATTGTTAACGAACAACGAACGGTGCAAGTGAATCACGGACGGGACTGGTGGCAGTGATCGTTTCTTTGTGTTTTGAGCTCCTTTTGGCTGTTTAGCGTGGTTCTCACACTTAGCCCAAAATGGTGGCCTGGCTCCCAAAATGGCTAGACCACGAGGCTCTTTGTCCTGCCCACTGACTTTCTTGCCCCCTTCACCTTCTCCAGGTCGAGCCGACCCGGGGCCTTCTTTATTTGGGCATGTACTTTCCCGCGAAACACAGATGCTTTTGCGGGCTTCTACAGGCCTTGTGTGAGCCTCCAGGATGTGGGCTGGGCTGTCTGGTCCCAATACACATCCTGGGTGCCAAAGAGTCTAGTGTGTCTTGAATGCCTGGGACCACCGTGGTCCGTGATAGGTCCACGTATGGTGTGAGTGTTTTGTGAGCAGACCTCCCATTGGGTCCTCTCCGTTTTGGCGTGAAGGGAACTCTGGATAAGAGGAGGCTGGAAACACCACTACCCTGTCGATCTCCTGAGTTCTCACGAACGACGGATACAGGAGCCAAGTATCCTGCAACTAAGAGGCTGAACCGAGGAATCGCTGGTGACCCGCTGAAGGACTGCTCCTCTGCACTGCTGTCACCCTGTGAAATCATTCTGCCTCTGATCGAACGAGAAGGCCTGTACTGGTACTTCGACCCTTTGGAATAGTGGGAACAACTATTCTTGGCATCTTCATCATCTCCTGCACGTAAGCCTTCGGAAGCGTCTCTGGGCCATCCAGTGGACTGACCAGCTTACCCAGGAGTCTTGCTCTGTCACCGCCATCAGGTTGCTGCTGTATTACGAGTCCTTGACACTCTCACACGATTCCTACACTTGGCATTCCCAGGTCTGAAGTGAGAAGTGTACATTGGGCTGAAATACACACAGCCGCTTCGTTGCCCTGCTGTGGTAACAATCTGTGCGGGTTCACTGCGTTTGGGACATACTCAACTCTAACTTCTGCTGCTACGGAATCTACATGACACCGAGACGTCCCCAGCTCGTATCTGAACCTGCCAGCACTGAAACTGACAGGGAGAAGCATGGGTCTGCCTGCATCGGTAGCCGGTGAGTAGCAACGCTAGGAACCGGTCGCCCTCCTGCAGTAGCCTGTAGATTTTCCTCGCTGTGTTAAACAGCATGCCTTTTTCGCACTTGCACTCTGCTTCTGCCCACAAGTGGAGGAGGCGCTTGAGTAGCGGAGATTTGTTCGCCCTCCTTTGTTCATCGCTCTGAACTGCCTGATTCCCTTGAAGAGACTCCCCTTGGCCCGTTGGCACCAGCGTGTACTTTTGAGCACAAGGCTCCACTCTTCGTAGGGCTCGGACTTCCTTCTAGTTAGGTGGCCTCTGAAGGCGAACTGGGTCTAACGATTACTTGCACTGCCTGTTTTCCTCCGCATCTAGGTGGTCTGCATATTTTGTGCTTCTAACTCTTTAGACCCTTCGGTAATTGTATATATATTGTATTTGATTGTGATGTGTTGGTTTACTTGAGTTTTATCGTGACTCTTTACTATGGTCAATGTTACAAAGGCCTTGTAATAAATGTGTCTATATTTTTAATATAACACCTGCTTGGAGTCATTTGTAAGCGTCCTTGCTTTGTGTGCTCATTGCGGGCTTTCAGTCACCCTCACCCCTCTTGAGACCTAGTCTTGAGCGCCGCGATCGCTACCTTGATTGGTCTGGCTTGTCCAGAGTTTACCCTGTTCCAAGAAACTAGGCCGGCCTTCTGAACCTCTGCCCCTCCAGGACAGAGTTCAGAAATCCATCTTAACAAATTGGTGTACAGCGGTGGGATACGACTGAAGGTATCCAGTGTTGCGCACGAGCAAAGGCATTTCAAGTTATTCCTACCAGGACACGTAGTGAATTGTCGTAGTATAACTTTTAAAAGGCCATAGTCCTATCTAACAGTATGGAAACAAATACCTTGTTAACTTTAAATGCTTCTAAATCCGAAACGTTGAAAAAGATGTGTGCGGAGAGAGGTGTCTCCTCTCAAGGCACCAAACTGGATATGATCCAAAGAATCGTGGCATGGCAAGAAGCTCAGCTTGACGCTATAGCTTCCGGGGACAGTGCAGAAGGAGGTGGGGCTGCTCTCACTGGTAGAACCGATGGTTCTGCCGCTGCACTGGTCCACCGCGACCATGAGGACAGGGAGGATGAGATGTCTAATGTTTCCTCTGCCAGTGTCGATGGGGAGGCCATGCTTGAATTCAAGAAGCAAGAGCTGCTGTTTAGGCAGAAGGAGCTTGAGTTCAGCATAGCAAACTAAAAATCGAACAGGCAGAAAAACAGAAAGACAGGGATCACCAGTTGCAACTGGCCAAGCTTCAGGTTGCAAATGGGTCCAAGGGTCCTGAACATGGGTCTGGGGCCTCCTCTCATCCAAGGTTTCCAGAAGATCTGCTCAGTGTGTATGAGGAAATGAATGACATTATGGACTGGCTGAATATGGTTGAGCATGCATGTGAATTTCAACAAGTTGACAATGCTGATAAGATTGCCTGGTTACTCAGCAGACTGCCCCATTCTGGCTGTAGTGCCATTATGGAAATGTCGAAGGCTGAGCGAGCGGATTTTGCAATGTTGAAGCAAACTCTCATTTTAAAGTTTGGAAAGACTCCTGCCCAATATTTCCGAGAGTATAAGAAAAAAGAAGGTGGTACTTGGGTATCTTATGTAACAGAATCCTTAACAAACTTGACTGGCTGGGTGGAAGGTTATAAGGTTTCTACCTTTAAAGGCATGATAAGTCTTGTCATGCTGTCACATATTTTTGCATCTTCTTCCCCTGAGCTTAAGCAGCATTTGGCAGATTCAAAGGAGATAGATCCTAAGATGTTTGCCATTGCAGCAGATTTATGGGTATCACATTGAGTGCCCCATAAGGACAAAACTCATCCTGGTAAGCAGGAGGAAGGGAAAAAGTACAAAGATAAGGAGGGTGGAGAATCTGATAAATCTTCTTCTCAAAAGGGCCACAAAAAGAAAAATAAGGGTAAGACACAAGAGAATTCACAGGGTAGTGGAGGTCAGCCTCCGAAACAGAACTCTGGTTACAATAAGCCTCCCTATGTAAACAGACCCAATGGGATCTTGTTTTGCTTGTGGAGCAACTGACCACGTGAAGGGGGATCCCTGGTGTAAGGTTAAACCTTTGGGGGTCCACTCTGCTAATCGGGCCTTCCCCTCCTATGAGGAAGAAGAGATTGCAGGAGCATCCTTCTCCTCAGAATCCTTTCCCAGTGGGATAGAAGCTGAGGTAGTTTTAGTTTCCCTGGGTTCCTGGGAGCCTAAAGTCGCAGAGGCTTATGCTAGGATTCCAGATAACACCAAGCACTACTTTAAAGACAGTGTGCTGATCAATGGAGTAGATACTCCAGCTTTTAGGAATAGTGGGTGCAGTCGAACTGGAGTGGTTTCTACCTTGGTAGACTCAGAGGAAGTTGCTAGAGCTACTCTGATGCCCACTAAATTGGCTGACGGCCCTCCTCGCATGTTTCCAGTAATACCTGTAAATCTTACTTTAAATGGTACAGCAGTCAGGATTCCAGTGAGCATTCAGAGAAATGTCCTAGGAAAGGTCTTGTTGGGCAACGATCTCAGAGCTTTAGGGCTCGTAGGAGACACGGCTGACAGACCCTGCACACGGTCTCAAACACGGGCAGCATTGGCCAAGACCAATGCGCTGCCCCAGCTAAAGGGGAAACCCAAGGCTAAAGGAGTCAGAAAATCAAAACGAGGTAAAGAAAATATTCCCCTGAACTCACCTAGCACTGCGGTGGAGGAAGTTGGTCAATCGCCCGGGCCTGACGAGCAGGCGGCGATACCTGAAGCATTTGACCCCAATGACCATCCTGAACTAAAAGACTTGTAAGTAGAAGGTGGTCCTGACAGGGAAGAATTCAGTAGAGGCTAACGTGAGTGCCCATCTCTGGAAGGCCTAAGGAGACAGGCCTGCTCCCATCTTAAGGGTGAACCTCCTGGGAAGCATCGGATTTATTGGGAAGGTGGACTCCTGTATAGTGAGCCCACAGAGTCTACAGAAGGAGACCATAGGAGGTTGGTGGTTCCCCTTGCTGTAAGACCCTTCCTCCTCCAGCTGGCGCATGAAGTGCCCCTTGCTGGTCACCTTGGTATTAAGAGGACCAAGCAAAGGTTATCCATGCACTTCTACTGGCCCAAGATGGGGGTGCAAGTAGAAAGTCACTGTAGGAGTTGTGCCTCCTGCCAGTTATCTGGTAAGAGAGGCTCAACAATCCAAGCTCCATTGGTACCACTCCCAGTTGTGGGAATACCATTCGAAAGGGTAGGGATCGACATCGTTTGTCCCCTTGACCTGCAGACATCCTCAGGCAATAGGTTTATCCTGGTGCTAGTCGACTATGCTACCAGATATCCTGAGGCCACCCCATTGAAAACTGTAACTGCCACGTCAGTTGCAAAAGCGTTACTTGGCATCTTTACTAGGGTTGGCTTCCCTAAAGAAGTTGTGTCTGACAGAGGCAGCAACTTTATGTCAAAGTATATGCAGGCTATGTGGAAGGAATGTGGGGTCACCTACAAGTTCTCTTCTGCATACCACCCCCAGACCAATGGTCTGGTGGAATGTTTCAACAGAACGTTAAAGAGCATGATTGGGGCTCTGGAAGAACCTCAGAGAAGAAAATGGGATCTTCTTTTACCATGCTTACTGTTTGCCTACCGAGAGGTACCACAGGAGGGTGTTGGCTTCAGCCCCTTCGACCTTCTGTTTGGCCACCCTGTGTTGACTATGGCTGTGCGGGGACCCTTAGCCATAGTCAAGGAGGGATGGGAGATGCCCACCCCCCTGTTACTACCAACGTAGTCGACTATGTTAGGGCTCCGAAAACAGATGGTACATCTGATGGGTCTGGCTAGTGACAAGTTGAAGGCAGGACAAGCGCTGGTGAAACATTGGTACGACCAGAAAGCTTCCCTCATCAACTTTACACCTGGTCAGCAAGTCCTGATCATGAATCCCATAAGGACTAGAGCTTTACAGGACAAATGGTCAGGCCCTTACACAGTGGTGGAGCCCCTGGGTGAGGTTAACTATTTAGTGAACCTTGGAAGGCCTGGACAGGCTCCAAAAGTGTTCCACGTAAATAGGCTGAAGGCTTTCGTCCCAAGAGTCGAAATCGCTGCACTGCTACTGGCTTCAGATGTTGAGGAAGAGGCGTCTGAACCTCTCCCCGACCTGTTCCAAAGCGGTCCTTCCGATAGCTCCTTTGAGGGTGTCCCAGTGGCCCCTCACCTGACTTCTGATCAGCAGGCTGAGGTGAAAAGATTGCTTAGGCAAATTTCCCCCCTGTTTTCGCAGTCCCCTGGTTTGACACCTTGGTGCAAACATAACATAGACACAGGAGACAGCGTTCCTACCAAAAATAGAGGATACAGGATGTCAGACAAAGTACGGTCTTACATTAAGACAGAGGTCAACAAAATGTTAGATCTTGGGGTGATTGAACCCTCTAGTAGTCCTTGGTCCAGCCCTGTGGTTTTGGTTCCAAAAGCAGGCACTTCTGAATTGAGGTTCTGCGTGGATTACAGGGCTCTGAATGCTGTCACCAAGACAGATGCACACCCCTTGCCTCGAACAGATGAGCAGGTGGATACCTTGGGGGCCTCCAAGTACCTCAGCACGTTTGACCTCACTGCGGGCTATTGGCAAATAGCCTTAGCAGAAAATGCCAAGGAGAAGACAGTGTTTTCCACTCCAGACAGTCTTTACCATTTTAGGGTAATGCCGTTCGGATTGAAGAATGCACCTGCCACATTCCAGAGGCTTGTGAATCATGTGTTGAATGAGTTGGATGAATTCTGTCTTGCATATCTGGATGATCTAGCAGTTTTCAGTGCCACCTGGGAAGACCATGTGAAACACCTCGGGATTGTGCTACAGGCTCTTCAGAAAGCACACTTGACCATAAAGGCTAGTAAATGCCAGATTGGACAAGGCTAGGTGATTTACCTTGGACATGAAGTAGGTGGAGGGAGGATACAGCCTCTTCCCAGTAAAGTACAAGCAGTACAAGACTGGCCTACCCGAACTACACAGACCCAAGTGAGAGCCTTGTTAGGACTCACGAGGTATTACCGCAACTTCATGACAGACTATGGCACCGTAGCCGCCCCTCGGACTGCCCTCACCACTCCGAAACCCAAAACGGTAACTTGGACCGACGAGTGTGAGAAGGCCTTCAACGGCTTAAAAGACTCCTTGTGCCAGGCCCCTGTCCTCCGGGCCCCTGATTATCAAAGACCTTTTATTGTGCAGACAGACGCCTCTGACACTGGGATAGGAGCTGTACTATCACAAGTAGATGAGAAGGGTAAGGAACACCCTATTGGTTTCATTAGTCGCCAGCTTAAGGACAGAGAGCTCAGATGGTCCACAGTGGAGAAAGAATGTTTCTCTGTTGTGTGGGCCTTACGGAAGCTGAGGCCCTACTTCTATGGGACCCACATCACTGTGCAAACTGACCATAAGCCCTTAAAGTGGCTAATGAACATGAAGGGAGAGAATCCAAAGTTGCTTAGGTGGTCCATAAGTCTACAAGGCTTTGACTTCACTATTGAGCATAGGCCAGGTGTCCAACATAGCAATGCTGATGGGTTATCCAGAATGTTTAACCGACCTGAACAAGAGACTCATCCAGGGGTGGATTAGTTCCCCCTGTCCTTAGTCTGGGAGGGGTGAGTGTAAGGAAAGATTTCTTAATTGTAGGTAATTTTCCTTCCATGTGGCAACCCCTAAACCTATTGCTGTTGTTTTCACCCTGATCTAGACTTTGCCAGAGAAGCACGGCCTCCTGCCGCACTCCTCTGGGCTTTCGCTCCATTATTACGGGGAAACTGACATGCCCTTAAGACAGTCAGTACCGGGAGACGTTGTTTTCCGTAGTTCTTTTCTCATGTTGCAGCTTTCGCGCAACATGGCACAAGAGTGCACCGTAACTTACATTACTGCACCCTTGGGTCTCTAGTCACTCTACAGGCCCTAGACACTCTCTTTGGATTGTTAACGAACGGTGCAAGTGAATCACGGACAGGACTGGTGGCAGCGATCGTTTCTTTGTGTTTTGAGCTCCTTTTGGCTGTTTAAGCGTGTTTCTCGCGCTTAGCCCAAAATGGTGGCCTGGCTCCCAAAATGGCCAGACCATGAGGCTCTTTGTCCTGCCCGCTGACCGTCTTGCCCCCTTCACCTTCCCCAGGTCGAGCCAACCCGGGGCCTTTCTTATTTGGGCATGTAGTTTCCCGCGAAACACAGATGCTTTCGTGGGCTTCTACAGGCCTTGTGTGCGCCTCCAGGATGTGGGCTGGGCTGTCTGGTCCCAATACACATCCTGGGTGCCAGAGAGTCTAGTGTGTCTTGAATGCCTGGGACCACCGTGGTCCGTGATAGGTCCACGTATGGTGTGAGTGTTTTGTGAGCAGATCTCCCATTGGGTCCTCTCCGTTTTGGCGCGAAGGGAACTCTGGATAACAGGAGGCTGGAAACACTACTACCATGTTTTAGGAAAGATTTCGTAATTGTGGGTAATTTTCCTTCCATGTGGCAACCCCTAAACTTTTTGCTGTTGTTTTCACCATGATCTAGACTTTGCCCGAGAAGTGCAGCCTTCTGCCGCACTCCTCTGGGCTTTCGCCCCATTCTTACGGGGAAACTGACATGCCCTTAAGACAGTCAGTACCGGGAAACGCTGTTTTCCGTAGTTTCTTTATCATGTTGCGGCTTTCGTGCAACATGACACAAGAGGGCACTGTAAGCTAAGTTACTGCTCTCTTGGGTCTCTAGCCTTCTACAGGCCCTAGATACTCTTTTTGGATTGTAACTGATCGGTGCAAGTGAATCACGGACGGGAATGGTGGCAGCGATCGTTTCTTGTGTTTTAAGCTCCTTTTGGCGTTTTAAGTGCTTAGCCCAAAATGGTGGCCTGGCTCCCAAAATGGCCAGACCACGAGGCTCCTTTGTCCTGTCCGCTGACCGTCTTGCTCCCTTCACCTTCCCCAGGTCGAGCCGACCCAGGGCCTTCCTTATTTGGGCATGTACTTTCCCGCGAAACACGGATGCTTTCGCAGGCTTCTACAGGCCTTGTGTGTGCCTCCAGGATGTGGGCTGGGATGTCTGGTCCCAATACACATCCTGGGTGCCAGAGAGTCTAGGGTGGTGTGAATGCCTGGGACCACCGAAGTCCATGATAGGTCCATGTATGGTGTGAGTGTTGATGAGCGGATCTCCCATTGGGTCCCCTCCGTTTTGGCGCGAAGGGAACCGTGGATAAGAGGGGGCTGGAAACGCCAATACCATGTCGATCTCCTGAGTTCTCACGAACGAAGGAATACAGGAGCCAAGTATCCTGCAACCACGAGGCTGAACCGAGGAATCGCTGGTGACCCGCTGAAGGACTGCTCCTCTGAACTGCTGTCGCCTTGTGAAACCCTTTTTACCTCTGATCGAACCTACTTCGACCCTTGGAATAGCGGGGACAGCTATTCTCGGCATCTTCACCATCTCCTGCACGTAAGCCTTCGGAAGTGTCTCTGGGCCATCCAGCAGACTGACCAGCCTACCCAGGAGTTTTGCTCTGTAACCGCCGCCAGGTTGTGTTGTATTTCTAGTCCTTGTCACTCTCACACGATTCGTACACTTGGCGTTCCCAGGTCTGAAGTGAGTAGTGTACATTTGGCTGAGATACACATGGCTGCTACGTTGCCCTGCTGTGGTAACAAACTGTGCGGGTTCACTTCGTTTGGGACATCTTTAACTGAACTCTGCTGCTGCAGAATCTACACGACGACGAGACGTCCCCTGCTTTCCTGAACCTGCCAGCACTGAAACTGACGCGGAGAAGCCTGGGTCTGCTTGCATCGGGGACCGGTGAATAGCATAGCTAGGAACTGGTCGCCCTCCTGCAGGAGCCCATAGCTTTTCCCCACTGTGTCAAAACAGCACGCCTTTCCGTACTCACGCTCTGCTTCTGCCCACAGTGGAGGCTGCGCTTGAGTCGCAGAACTCTGTTCTTCTTCATTTGTGCACCAAACTGAACTGCCTGATTCCCTCGAAGAGACTCCCCTTTTTGCCCGTTGGCATCAGCGTGTGCAGGTACTTTTGAGCACAAGGCTCCACTCTTCGTAGGGCTTGGACTTCCTTTTAGTTAGGTGCCTCTGAAGGCGGACTGGGTCTAATCATTATTTCGCACTGCCTGTTTTCCTCCCCTTCTAGGTGGACTACACATTTCGTGCATCTAACGCTTTAGACTCGCTTGTATTTGTATATATATTGTATTGGTTTGGTATGTGTTGGTTTACTGGAGTTGTATTGTGATTTCTCGCTACGGTCATTGTTTTAAAGGCCTTGGAATAAATGTGTATATATTTTTAATATAACACCTGTTTCGAGTAGTTTGTAAGTGTCCTTGCTTTGTGTGCTCATTGCAGGCTTTCAGTCACCCTCACCCCTCTTGAGACCTAGTCTTGACCACCGCGATCGCTACCCTGATTGGTCTGGCTTGTCCAGAGGTTACCCTGTTCCAAGTAATTAGGTTGGCCTTCTGAACTTCTGTGCCACCAGGACAGAGTTCAGAAATCCGTCTTAACACCATGTCGATCTCCCGAGTTCTCATGAACGACGGATACAGGAGCCAAGTATCCTGCAACTAAGAGGCTGAACTGATGAATTGCTGGTGACCCGCTGAAGGACTGCTCCTCTGCACTGCTGTCACCCTGTGAAACCATTCTGCCTCTGATCGAACGAGAAGGCCTGTACTGGTACTTCGACCCTTTGGAATAGTGGGAACAACTATTCTCGGCATCTTCATCATCTCCTGCACATAAGCCTTCGGAAGCATCTCTGGGCCATCCAGTGGACTGACCAGCTTACCCAGGAGTCTTGCTCTGTCACCGCCGTCAGGTTTCTGCTGTATTACGAGTCCTTGACACTCTCACACGATTCGTACACTTGGCATTCCCACGTCTGAAGTGAGAAGTGTACATTGGGCTGAAATACACACAGCTGCTTCGTTACCCTGCTGTGGTAACAATCTGCGCGGGTTCACTGCATTTGGGACATCCTCAACTCTAACTTCTGCTGCCGCTGAATCTACACGACGCCGAGATGTCCCCTGCTCGTATCTGAACCAGCCAGCACTGAAACTGACGCGGAGAAGCCTGGGTCTGCCTGCATCGGGGACCGGTGAGTAGCAACGCTAGGAACCAGTCGCCCTCCTGCAGTAGCCTGTAGCTTTTCCTCGCTGTGTTAAACAGCATGTCTTTTTCACACTCACGCTCTGCTTCTGCCTGCAAGTGGAGGCTGCGCTTGAGTAGTGGAGATTTGTTCGCCCTCCTTTGTTCACTGCTTTGAACTGCCTGATTCCCTTGAGGAGACTCCCCTTGGCCCGTTGGCACCAGCGTGTACTTTTGAGCACAAGGCTCCACTCTTCGTAGGGCTCGGACTTCCTTCTAGTTAGGTGGCCTCTGAAGGCGAACTGGGTCTTACCATTACTTGCACTGCCTGTTTTCCTCCCCATCTAGGTGGTCTGCATATTTCGTGCTTCTAACTCTTTAGACCCTTCGGTAATTGTATATGGAACAAGTTACTTACCTGTAACTGTTGTTCTCCAGCATGGGTCTGGCATGGATTCACATGCTCATGAATATTCCCCGTCGTCAGGCCGGGAATCCTCGGTATAGAAAAAAAAATCAGTATCAGTTTCGTTTCTGATCTGTCTTTCTTAGTAGTAACCAATCACTGGTCTCTGGGTCATACTGCCCCCAGCCAATGACTGCCCTCTCCCTAAGCCCCGCCTCTGGCAGCCATCCTCAGATTTGGTAGCACGTAAAGTGGCAGTATGACCAAGTGAAGAGCCGCAGAGGGGTAGGCGGGAGGGTTCGGATGTGAATCCATGCCAGACCCATGCTGGAGAACAACAGTTACAGGTAAGTAACTTGTTCCTTCTCCAGCATGGGGTCTGGTATGGATTCACATGCTCATGAATAAGAGAATACATAGCAGTACACACATGCACAACCACGGGGGGTGGCAACGGGCTCAACATTAAGCAATACAACAACTCAACATTAAGAATCTCTTACCTCCTCACCAGGCTCACCTTAGGCGAACAGGTTGCGCAGCACTGCTTGGCCGACCCTGGACTCCTCCCTGGAGTCCCGATCGACGCAGTAGAATCTTGTGAAGGTGTGCGTCGACCTCCACGTCGCAACGCTGCAGATGTCTAGCAGGGGCACACCAGATAGGAACGCCGTGGTAGCAGCGATCGCTCTGGTCGAATGGGCTCTCGGAAAAAGTTCACAAACAGCTGTGACGTCTTCCGAAAACTCTTTGTCCGGTCCACGTAGAACTTCAGCGCTCTAGCTACATCCAGCGAGTGCAAAGTCCTCTCGGCCGGCGACGAAGGCGACGGGAAGAAAACTGGCAACACCAAGGGCTCGTTGAGGTGGAAGTCCGACGGCACCTTGGGCATAAAGGAGGGGTGCGTCCTCAGCACCACCCTCGTGTCATGAAAAGTCAAGTATGGAGGCTTGCAAGATAGGGCCTGGATCTCTCCCACTTGTCTTGCGGAGGTGATGGCCACGAGGAAAGCTGTCTTCCATGACAGGAACTTCAGAGGCGCCGAATGCATAGGCTCGAATGGGGCCCCCATGAGCCTGGTCAGCACCACATTAAGCTCCCACGCCGGGGCAGGAGCCTTCACCGGCGGAAATGATCGGAATAGTCCCTTCATGAATTCTTTCACCAGGCGATGAGACCACAAGGACGCCCGTCCCGTAGTCCTGGTATATCGGGAGATTGCAGCCAGATGTATTTTGATGGAGGCGTGAGCCAGTCCAGCTTTGGCCAGCGACAGTAGGTACGGCAGTACTTGAGGGGCCGTAATCCGCAGAGGGTTAATCTTCTGTGCACGGCACCAGACAGAGAACCTCTTCCATTTATGTCCGTAGCACTTGAGAGTTGAGGACGCCCTGGCCTTTGCTAGAACCCCTCTGCAGTCAGGCGGGATGTCGTACCCTCCAAACTCTAGTGCTGCAGGAGCCAGGCCTTCAAGTTCAGCGACTCCGGGTTGTGGTGAAGAATGGCGCCTCCTTCTCTGGAGAGAAGGTCTGCGTCCGTCGGCAGCTTGACTGGTGTGGACGTTGACAAGTCCAGAAGGTCCGGGAACCAGATCTGTCTCGGCCACGCCGGTGCGCCGAGGATCATCCTGCACCCGGACCTCCTGAGCTGGTTGATGAGCCGGAGCAGCAACGGCAGCGGAGGGAATGCATAAAGAAATAGGCCGTCCCACGGGAACGAGAAAGCATTGCCCTTGCTCTTCGGCTGGGGAAACCTGCTGGCGAACCTCCGGCACTTGGAATTCGTCGCCGTCGCAAAGAGATCGATTTGGGGTTCGCCCCAACGTCGGAAGAGTCGATCCACTTGATCCTGGAGTAGTTCCCACTCGTGGCACGAGCGCAGCTCCCTGCTGAGTGAGTCGGCGATTGTGTTTTTTATTCCTGCCAGATGAAGAGGCACCAGAAACATCTGTTGGGCGACGGCCCAATGCCACAGATCCTGGGCTTCCTTGGATAGGGCCGGGGACCTGGTTCCTCCCTGCTTCCGGATGTAGAACATTGTGGTGGTGTTGTCGGTGAAGATCCTCACCACCTTGCCCTTCAGGGACGGGAGAACGGACCTGAGGGCCCAGAACACTGCGCTGTGCTCCAAAATGTTGATGTGGAGTGACTTCTCCTCCGGGAGCCAAAGGCCTTTGGCGTGAAGATCTCCGGAGTGCGCTCCCCAACCTTCCAGGGATGTGTCCGTCGTCACCGTCACCTGGTGTGCTGGGTCTAAAAGTCCATGCCCACCGACAGATGGGAGCGGGTACCCCACCACCGGATCGCCCGACGGAACGTCTCGTTGCTGCCCGTAGACTGGACCCAGCGGGCGTCGAGGAACTCTTGTAAGGGGCGCATCCGAAGCCTGCAAAGGCGCACCAGATAAATGCAGGAGGACATCATCCTGAGGAGGGACTTGATAGATCTTACCCTGGCCATGTCCGTGGCCAGCAGACGCTGCACCTTACGCAGAATGGTCCTGGTCCTTTCCTCCGACGGCGAGGCCAGCCACGCCACTGTGTCGAGCTTGGCTCCCAGAAACAGGGCGACTTGCGACGGAACCAGGTGGGATTTTGGAAAGGTGATGGAGAATCCTAGGTCTGTGAGCAGCTGGACGGTCTTCGCAGTGTGCTCAATGGCGAGCTCCCTCATCCTTGCCCGGATGAGCCAGTCGTCCAGGTAGGGGTAGACGTGGATCCCCTGTAGGCGCAGCTGCGCCGCCACTGCTGCGACGCACTTGGTTAACACCCTGGGTGCCGACTTCAATCCGAACGGGAGGGCCTTGAACTGGTAGTGCCGCCCTTGGACCACGAACCTGAGGAACTTTCGGTGTCTTTTTAGAATGGGGATGTGGAAGTACGCATCCTCCAAGTCCAACGACGACAGGAAATCGCCCTCCTCCAGCTGTCCTAGCACGTGCTGGAGGATGACCATACGGAACTTCTGCGCCTTGATGTACTTGTTCAGTCGTTGTAGATCCAGGATGGGGCGTCATCCTCCTGTCTTCTTTTTTATGAGGAAGTACCTTGAGTAAACTCCAGAGCCCCGAAGCCTCTTTGGGACGAGCTCGATGGCACCCTTCTTGAGCATCGCCCTTACTTCCAACAGTAGTTGAGGGACGTGATTTTCCTTCCTGGCCACGGGTGGAACGCGAGGGCACTTCTTCTGAAACTCGAGGGCGTGCCCTTGGGCCAGGGCGTCCAGCACC
This sequence comes from Ambystoma mexicanum, assembly GCF_040938575.1. NCBI lineage: Eukaryota > Metazoa > Chordata > Amphibia > Caudata > Ambystomatidae > Ambystoma > Ambystoma mexicanum. The sequence goes on from NC_090939.1 coordinate 903,973,987, forward strand.
CAACGGTCGGTGGAGATGGACTCCCACACGCTGACGAACCTCACCAGCAGGCCTCCCACCGGGGTGCTTTGGCAGGGGCCCGACCCCACGGTCGGTTCAATCTTGTTTGGAGGCCGCCTTGCCTCCTTGACCTCCCTGTCGACGACGACAGGCACCACCTGGCTTGCCGCGTCCCCTGTAGGCTTCCTGGGACGAAGATCTTGCCGCTTGGCGGTACGTGGAGAAGCCACTGCCGGATCCCTTAGAGACACCTTGTCTGCTTCCGGAGCTCCGAAAGGACGGCCATCGTTGTTGGAGCACTCCCAGTGCCCGGGCAGTCTCTGTGTCTGTCTTGATGGCCTGAAGGGACTCATCAACCGCCTTCCCAAACAGGTTGTTCCCGTTGAAGGGCATGTCCAAAACCTTGGCTTGTACGTCCTGGCGGAAATCCGTGGCCTTGAGCCATCCTCGTCGTCTCAAGCAAACGCTGTTGCCCAACTGACGGAAACCGGTGTCGGCGAAGTCTGTTGCCACCGTGATGGCATGGTCTGAAGCAATCTCACCCTCCTGTAGGATTGCAAGGGCCTCAGCCCTTTTGGCGTCCGGAAGGAAGTCTAACAGAGGGGCGATTTTTAACCACAACTCCCTGTCGTAGCGGGCTACGATAGCCAGGGAGTTGGCCGCCTCGATAGTCGTCGCTGCGGATGAGATGATCCGTCGTCCCATCGTGTCCAACTTCCTGCCCTCGCCGTCCGGCGGGGAAGTTGATGTTGAGGCCGATGCCCCCCCAGCTTTCTTCTTTGCTGCCGCCGAGATGACCGAATCCGGGGTAGGTTGTGCCCGAAGGCACAAGGGGGCAGCATCGGGGACCCGGTACTTCTTCTCGTACCGGCCCCTCTTTGCCGGCGCCGTGGCAGGGTTCTTGAGGAGGGCGAGCCCCTCATCCCAGATGTCATCAAGAAGCGGTACGGCGAGGACAATCTTGCTTTTAGCCTCGCGCCGTTGGTAAAGGAACCCTTCTTTCTTCTTATCTTCTGGGCAGAGCTGGAAAAGCTCGGATGCCCTGGAAATTGTTAGGAAAGATTTCGTAATTGTAGGTAATTTTCCTTCAAAGTGGAAACCCCTAAACTTTTTGCTGTTGTTTTTCACCTTGTTCTCGACTTTGCCAGAGAAGTGCAGCCTTCTGCCGCACTCCTCTGGGCTTTCGCTCCTTTCTTACGTGGAAACTGACATGCCCTTAAGACAGTCAGTACCGGGAAATGCTGTTTCCCATAGTTTCTTTTATCATGTTGCGGCTTTCGTGCAACATGACACAAGAGTGCACTGTAAGCTAAGTTACAGCTCTCTTGGGTCTCTAGCCTTCTACAGGCCCTAGATACTCTTTTAGGATTGTAACTGATCGGTGCAAGTGATTCACGGACGGAAATGGTGGCCGCGATCGTTTCTTGTGTTTTGAGCTCCTTTTGGCGTTCTAAGCGCGTTTCTCGCGCTTAACCCAAAATGGTGGCCTGGCTCCCAAAATGGCCAGACCACGAGGCTCCTTTGTCCTGTCCGCTGACCGTCTTACTCCCTTCACCTTCCCCAGGTCGAGCCGACCCGGGGCCTTCCTTATTCGGGCATGTACTTTCCTGCGAAACACGGATGCTTTCGCGGGCTTCTACATGCCTGGTGTGTGCCTCCAGGATGTGGGCTGGGATGTCTGGTCCCGAAACACATCCTGGGTGCCAGAGAGTCTAGGGTGGTGTGAATGCCTGGGACCACTGTGGTCCGTGATTGGTCCACGAATGGTGTGAGTGTTGATGAGCGGATCTCCCATTGGGTCCCCTCCGTTTTGGCGCAAAGGGAACCGTGGATAAGAGGGGGCTGGAAACACCACTACCATGTCGATCTCCTGAGTTCTCACGAACGAAGGAATACAGGAGCCAAGTATCCTGCAACCAAGAGGCTGAACCGAGGAATCGCTGGTGACCCACTGAAGGACTGCTCCTCTGCACTGCTGTCGCCTTGTGAAACCCTTTTCACCTTTGATCGAACCAGAAGGCCTGTACTGGTACTTCGACCCTTGGAATAGCGGGAACAGCTATTCTCGGCATCTTCACCATCTCCTACTAGTAAGCCTTCAGAAGCGTCTCTGGGCCATCCAGCTGACTGACCAGCCTACACAGGAGTCTTGCTCTGTAACCGCCGCCAGGTTGTGTAGTATTTCGAGTCCTTGTCACTCTCACACGATTCGTACACTTGGCGTTCCCAGGTCTGAAGTGAGAAGTGTACATTTGGCTCAGATACACACGGCCGCTCCGTTGCCAGCTACTGAAACTGACACGGAGAAGCCTGGGTCTGCTTGCATAGGGGACCGGTGAGTAGCATAGCTAGGAACTGGTCGCCCTCCTGCAGGAGCCCATAGCTTTTCCCCGCTGTATCAAAACAGCACCCTTTTCCGTACTCGCGCTCTGCTTCTGCCCACAGTGGAGGCTGCGCTTGAGTCGCGGAACTTGTTCTTCTTCATTTGTGCACTAAACTGAACTGCCTGATTTCCCTCGAAGAGTTTCCCCTTTTGCCCGTTGGCACCAGCGTGTGCAGGTACTTTTTAGCACAAGGCTCCACTCTTCGCAGGGCTCGGACTTCCTTTTAGTTAGGTGCCTCTGAAGGCGGACTGGGTCTAAGCATTATTTTGCACTGCCTGTTTTCCTTCCCTTTTAGGTGGACTACACATTTCGTGCATATAACGCTTGAGACTTGTTGTATTTGTATATATATTGTATTGGTATGGTATGTGTTGGTTTACTAGAGTTATATTGTGATTTTCTCGCTACGGTCATTGTTTTAAAGGCCTTGGAATAAATGTGTATATATTTTTAATATAACACCTGTTTCGAGTAGTTTGTAAGTGTCCTTGCTTTGTGTGCTCATTGCGGGCTTTCAGTCACCCTCACCCCTCTTGAGACCTAGTCTTGACCGCCGCGATCGCTACCTTGATTGGTCTGGCTCGTCCAGAGGTTACCATGTTCCAAGTAATTAGGTTGGCCTTCTGAACTTCTGCGCCACCAGGACAGATTTCAGAAATCCGTCTTAACAAATTGGTGTACAGCGGTGGGATACGACTGTAGGTATCCAGTGTTGCGCACGAACTAGGGCATTTTCAGGTTATTCCAACCAGGACACATAGTGAATTGTTGTACTATAACTTTAAAAAGGCCATAGTCCTATCTAACAGTATGGAAACAAATACCTTGTTAACTTTAAATGCTTCCAAATCAGAAACATTGAAAAAGATGTGTGCGGAGAGAGGTGTTTCCTCTCAAGGCACGAAATTGGATATGATCCAAAGAATCGTGGCGTGGCAAGAAGCGCAGCTTGACGCTATAACTTGTGAGGACAGTGCGGAAGGAGGTGGGGCTGCTCTCACTGGTAGAACCGACGGTTCTGCCGCTGCACTGATCCACCGCGACCACGAGGACAGGGAGGATGAGATGTCTAATGTTTCCTCTGCCAGTGCTGATGGGGAGGCTATGCTTGAATTCAAGAAGCAAGAGCTGCGGTTTAGGCAGCAGAAGCTTGAATTCAGCATAGCCAAACTAAAAATCGAACAGGCAGAAAAACAGAAAGACAGGGATCACCAGTTGGAACTGGCCAAGCTTCAGGTTGCAAATGGGTCCAAGGGTCCTGGACATGGGTCTGGGGCTTCCTCTCATCCACGGTTTCCGAAAGATCTGCTCAGTGTGTATGAGGAAAGGAATGACATTATGGACTGGCTGAATGCGTTTGAGTAGGCATGCGAAGTTCAACAAGTTGACAATGCTGATAAGATTGCCTTGTTACTCAGCAGACTGCCCCATTCTGGCTGTAGTGCCATTATGGAAATGTCGAAGGCTGAGCGAGCTGATTTCGCAATGTTAAAGCAAACTCTCATTTTAAAGTTTGGGAAGACTCCGGCCCAATATTTGAAACGATTCAGAGAGTATAAGAAAAAGGAAGGTGGTACTTGGGTATCTTATGTCACTGAATCCTTGAAAAACTTAACTGGCTGGGTCGAAGGTTATAAGTTTTCTACCTTCGAAGGCATAATAAATCTTGTCATGCTGGAACACATTTTTGCATCTTCTTCCCCGGAGCTTAAGAAGTATTTGGCCGATTCGAAGGCGATAGATCCTAAGAAGCTGGCCATTGCAGCCGACTTATGGGTGTCACATTGAGTGTCCCATAAGGACAAAACTCATCCTGGTAAGCAGGAGGAAGGGAAAAAGTCCAAAGATAAGGAGGGTGGAGAATCTGATCAATCTTCTTCTCATAAGGGCCACAAAAAGAAAAATAAGGGTAAGACACAAGAGAACTCACAGGGTAGTGGAGGTCAGCCTCCGAAACAGAACTCTGGTTACAATAAGCCTCCCTATGTAAACAGACCCAATGGATCTTGTTTTGCTTGTGGAGCAACTGACCACGTGAAGGGGGATCCCCGGTGTAAGGTTAGACCTTTGGGGGTCCACTCCGCTAATCTGGCCTTCTCCTCCTACGAGGAAGAAGAGATTACAGGAGCATCCTTCTCCTCAGACTCATTTCCCAGCGGGATAGAGGCTGAGGTAGTTTTAGTTTCCCCGGGTTCCTGGGAGCCTAAAGTCGCAGAGGCTTATGCTAGGATTCCAGATAATACCAAGCACTACTTTAAAGACAGTGTGCTGATCAATGGAGTAGATACTCCAGCTCTTAGGGATAGTGGGTGCAGTCGCACTGTAGTGGATTCTACCTGGTAGACTCAGAGGAAGTTGCCAGAGCTACTCTGATGCCCACTAAATTGGCTGACGGCCCACTCTGTATGTTCCCAGTAATACCTGTAAATCTTACTTTAAATGGTACAGCAGTCAGGATTCCAGTGAGCATTCAGAGAAACATCCCGGAAAAGGTCTTGTTAGGTAATGATCTCAGAGCTTTAGGGCTCGTAGGAGACACTGCCGAAAGCCCCTACACACGGTCTCAAGCACGGGCAGCATTGGCCAAGACCAATACGCCGCCCCAGCCGAAGGGGAAACCCAAGGCGAAAGGAGTCAACAAGTCAAGACGAGGGAAAGAGAATATTCCCCCGAGCTCGCCTACCACTGCGGTGGAGGAAGTTGGTGAATCGCCCGGACCTGACGAGGAGGTGGCGATGCCTGAAGTATTTGACCCCAACGATTATCCTGAACTAAAAAACTTGTTAGTTGAAGGAGGTCCTGATAGGGACGAATTCAGTAAAGGCCAACGTGAGTGCCCATCTCTGGAAGGCCGAAGGAGACAGGCCTGCTCCCAGCTTGAGGGTGAACCTCCTGGGATGCATAGGATTTATTGGGAAGGTGGACTCCTGTATACTGAGCCCACAGAGTCTACAGAAGGAGACCATAGGAGGTTGGTGGTTCCCCTTGCTGTTAGGCCCTTCCTCCTGCAGTTGGTGCATGTAGTGCCCCTTGCTGGTCACCTTGGTATGAAGAGGACCAAGCAAAGGTTATCCATGCACTTCTACTGGCCCAAGATGGGGGTGCAAGTAGAAAGTCACTGCCGGAGTTGTGCCTCCTGCCAGTTATCTGGTAAGGTTGGCTCGACAATCCAAGCTCCGTTGGTACCGCTCCCAGTTGTGGGGGTACCATTTGAAAGGGTAGGGATCGACATTGTTGGTCCCCTTGACCCGCAAACATCCTCGGACAATAGGTTTATCATGGTGCTGGTCGACCATGCAACCAGATATCCTGAGGCCATCCCATTGAAAACTGTAACTGCCAAGTCAGTTGCAAAAGCGTTACTTGGCATATTTACTAGGGTTGGCTTCCCTAAAGAAGTTGTGTCGGATCGTGGCAGCAACTTTATGTCGAAGTATATGCAGGCTATGTGGAAAGAATGTGGGGTCACCTACAAGTTCTCTTCTGCATACCACCCCCAGACCAATGGTCTGGTGGAACGTTTCAACAGAACGTTAAAGAGCATGATTGGGGCTCTGGAAGAACCTCAGAGAAGAAAATGGGATCTTCTTTTACCATGCTTACTGTTTGCCTACCGAGAGGTACCACAGGAGGGTGTTGGCTTCAGCCCCTTCGAACTTCTGTTCGGTCATCCTGTATGGGGACCCTTAGCCATAGTGAAAGAGGGATGGGAGATGCCCACTCCCCCTGTTACTACCAACATAGTAGATTATGTGCTGGGGCTCAGAAAATGGATGGTACTTCTAATGGGCTTGGCTAGTGATAAATTGAAGGCAGGACAAGTGCTTGTGAAACATTGGTACGAGCAGAAAGCTTCCCTCATCAACTTTACACCTGGTCAGCAAGTCCTGATCATGAATCCTATAAGGCCTCGAGCTTTACAGGACAAATGGTCAGGCCCTTACACAGTGGTGGAGCCCCTGGGTGAGGTTAACTATTTAGTGGACCTTGGAAGGCCTGGACAGGCTCCAAAAGTGTTTCACGTAAATAGGCTGAAGGCTTTCGTCCCAAGAGTCGAAATCCCAGCACTGCTACTGGCTTCAGATGTTGAGGAAGAGGAGTCTGAACCTCTCCCCGACCTGTTCCAAAGCGGTCCTTCAGATAGCTCCTTTGAGGGTGTCCGAGTGGCCCCTCACCTGACTTCTGATCAGCAGGCTGAGGTGAAAAGTTTGCGTAGGCAGTTTTCCCCCCTGTTTTCACAGTCGCCTGGTTTGACACCTTGGTGCAAACATAACATAGACACAGGGGACAGTGTACCTACCAAAAGTAGGGGAAACAGGATGTCAGACAAAGTATGGTCTTATATTAAGACCGAGGTCAACAAGATGGTAGACCTTGGGGTGATTGAACCCTCTTGTAGTCCTTGGTCCAGCCCTGTGGTGTTGGTTCCAAAGGCAGGCACTTCTGAATTGAAGTTCTGTGTGGATTACAGGGCTCTGAATGCTGTCACCAAGACAGATGCACACCCCTTGCCTCGAACAGATGAGCTGGTGGATACTTTGGGTGCCTCCAAGTACCTCAGCATGTTTGACCTCACTGCTGGCTATTGGCAAATAGCTTTAGCAGAACATGCCAAGGAGAAGACAGCGTTTTCTACTCCAGACGGCCTTTACCAATTCAGGGTAATGCCGTTCGGGTTGAAAAATGCACCAGCCACCTTCCAGAGGCTTGTGAATCATGTGTTGAATGGGTTGGACGAATTCGATATAGCAGTTTTCAGTGCCACCTGGGAAGACCATGTGAAACACCTCGGGATTGTGCTCCAGGCTCTTCAGAAAGCACACTTGACCATAAAGGCTAGTAAGTGCCAGATTGGACAAGGCTCAGTGGTTTACCTTGGACATGAAGTAGGTGGAGGGAGGATACAGCCTCTTCCCAGTAAAGTACAAGCAGTACAAGACTGGCCTACCCCCACTACACAAACCCAAGTGAGAGCCTTCTTAGGACTCACTGGGTATTACCGCAACTTCGTGGCATACTATGGCACCATAGCTGCCCCTCTGACTGCCCTCACCACTCCGAAGAAAACCAAGAAGGTAACTTGGACCGACGAGTGTGAGAAGGCCTTCAATGGCTTAAAAGACTCCTTGTGCCAGGACCCTGTCCTCAGGGCCCCTGATTATCAAAGACCTTTTATCGTGCAGACGGACGCCTCCGACACTGGGATAGGAGCTGTACTATCGCAAGTAGATGAGAAGGGTAAGGAACACCCTATTGGTTTTATTAGTCGCCAGCTTAAGGACAGAGAGCTCAGATGGTCCACGGTAGAGAAAGAATGTTTCTCTGTTGTGTGGGCCCTACGGAAGCTGAGGCCCTACCTCTATGGGACCCACTTCACTGTGCAAACTGACCATAAGCCCTTAAAGTGGCTAATGAACATGAAGGGGAGAATCCAAAGTTGCTTAGGTGGTCAATAAGTCTTCAAGGCTTCGACTTCACTATTGAGCATAGGCCAGGTGTCCAACATAGCAATGCTGATGTCCAGAATGTTTAACCGACCTGAACAAGAGACTCATCCAGGGGTGGATTAGTTCCCCCTGTCCATAGTCTGGGAGGGGCGAGTGTTAGGAAAGATTTCGTAATTGTGGGTAATTTTCCTTCCATGTGGCAACCCCTAAACCTTTTGCTGTTGTTTTCACCATGATCTAGACTTTGCCCGAGAAGTGCAGCCTTCTGCCGCACTCCTCTGGGCTTTCGCTCCATTCTTACGGGGAAACTGACATGCCCTTAAGACAGTCAGTACCGGGAAATGCTGTTTTCCGTAGTTTCTTTATCATGTTGCGGCTTTCGTGCAACATGACACAAGAGGGCACTGTAAGCTAAGTTACTGCTCTCTTGGGTCTCTAGCCTTCTACAGGCCCTAGATACTCTTTTTGGATTGTAACTGATCGGTGCAAGTGAATCACGGACGGGAATGGTGGCAGCGATCGTTTCTTGTGTTTTGAGCTCCTTTTGGCATTTTAAGCACGTTTCTCGCGCTTAGCCCAAAATTTTGGCCTGGCTCCCAAAATGGCCAGACCACGAGGCTCCTTTGTCCTGACCGCTGAGCATGTTGCTCCCTTCACCTTCCCCAGGTCGAGCCGACCCGGTGCCTTCCTTATTTGGGCACGTACTTTCCCGCGAAACACGGATGCTTTTGCGGGCTTCTACAGGCCTTGTGTGAGCCTCCAGGATGTGGGCTGGGATGTCCGGTCCCAATACACATCCTGGGTGCCAGAGAGTCTAGGGTGGTGTGAATGCCTGGGACCACCGTGGTCCGTGATAGGTCAACGTATGGTGTGAGTGTTGATGAGCGGATCTCCCATTGGGTCCCCTCAGTTTTTGGCGCAAAGGGAACCGTGGATAAGAGGGGGCTGGAAATGCCACTACCATGTTGATCTCCTGAGTTCTCACGAACGAAGGAATACAGGAGCCAAGTATCCTGCAACCTTGAGGCTGAACCGAGGAATCGCTGTTGACCCGCTGAAGGACTGCTTCTCTGCACTTCTGTCGCCTTGTGAAACCCTTTTTACCTCTGATCGAACCAGAAGGCCTGTACTGGTACTTCGACCCTTGGAATAGCGGGGACAGCTATTCTCGGCATCTTCACCATCTCCTGCACGTAAGCCTTCGGAAGTGTCTCTGGGCCATCCAGCAGACTGAACAGCCTACCCAGGAGTCTTGCTCAGTAACTGCCGCCAGGTTGTGTTGTATTTCTAGTCCTTGTCACTCTCACACGATTCGTACACTTGGCGTTCCCAGGTCTGAAGTGAGTAGTGTACATATGGCTGAGATACACACGGCCGCTCCGTTGCCCTGCTGTGGTAACAAACTGTGCAGGTTCACTTCATTTGGGACATCTTTAACTCAACTCTGCTGCTGCAGAATCTACACGACGACGAGACGTCCCCTGCTCTCCTGAACCTGCCAGCACGGAAACTGACGGGGAGAAGCCTGGGTCTGCTTGCATCGGGGACCGGTGAGTAGCATAGCTAGGAACTGGTCGCCCTCCTGCAGGAGCCCATAGCTTTTCCCCGCTGTGTCAAAACAGCACGCCTTTCCGTACTCGCGCTCTGCTTCTGCCCACAGTGGAGGCTGCGCTTGAGTCGCGGAACTCTGTTCTTCTTCATTTGTGCACCAAACTGAACTGCCTGATTCCCTCGAAGAGACTCCCCTTTTTGCCCATTGGCACCAGCATGTGCAGGTACTTTTGAGCACAAGGCTCCACTCTTCGTAGGCCTTGGACTTCCTTTTAGTTAGGTGCCTCTGAAGGCGGACTGGGTCTAATCATTATTTCGCACTGCCTGTTTTCCTCCCCTTCTAGGTGGACTACACATTTTGTGCATCTAACGCTTTAGACTCGCTTGTATTTGTATATATATTGTATTGGTTTGGTATGTGTTGGTTTACTAGAGTTGTATTGTGATTTCTCGCTACGGTCATTGTTTTAAAGGCCTTGGAATAAATGTGTATATATTTTTAATATAACACCTGTTTCGAGTAGTTTGTAAGTGTCCTTGCTTTGTGTGCTCATTGCAGGCTTTCAGTCACCCTCACCCCTCTTGAGACCTAGTCTTGACCACCGCGATCGCTACCCTGATTGGTCTGGCTTGTCCAGAGGTTACCCTGTTCCAAGTAATTAGGTTGGCCTTCTGAACTTCTGTGCCACCAGGACAGAGTTCAGAAATCCGTCTTAACACCATGTCGATCTCCCGAGTTCTCATGAACGACGGATACAGGAGCCAAGTATCCTGCAACTAAGAGGCTGAACTGATGAATTGCTGGTGACCCGCTGAAGGACTGCTCCTCTGCACTGCTGTCACCCTGTGAAACCATTCTGCCTCTGATCGAACAAGAAGGCCTGTACTGGTACTTCGACCCTTTGGAATAGTGGGAACAACTATTCTCGGCATCTTCATCATCTCCTGCACGTAAGCCTTCGGAAGCGTCTCTGGGCCATCCACTGGACTGACCAGCTTACCCAGGAGTCTTGCTCTGTCACCGCCGTCAGGTTTCTGCTGTATTACGAGTCCTTGACACTCTCACACGATTCGTACACTTGGCATTCCCACGTCTGAAGTGAGAAGTGTACATTGGGCTGAAATACACACAGCTGCTTCGTTACCCTGCTGTGGTAACAATCTGTGCAGGTTCACTGCATTTGGGACATCCTCAACTCTAACTTCTGCTGCCGTGGAATCTACACGACGCCGAGATGTCCCCTGCTCGTATCTGAACCAGCCAGCACTGAAACTGACGCGGAGAAGCCTGGGTCTGCCTGCACCGGGGACCGGTGAGTAGCAACGCTAGGAACCAGTCGCCCTCCTGCAGTAGCCTGTAGCTTTTCCTCGCCGTGTTAAACAGCACGTCTTTTTCGCACTCACGCTCTGCTTCTGCCTGCAAGTGGAGGCTGCGCTTGAGTAGTGGAGATTTGTTTGCCCTCCTTTGTTCACTGCTTTGAACTGCCTGATTCCCTTGAAGAGACTACCCTTGGCCCGTTGGCACCAGCGTGTACTTTTGAGCACAAGGCTCCACTCTTGGTAGGGCTCGGACTTCCTTCTAGTTAGGTGGCCTCTGAAGGCGAACTGGGTCTTACCATTACTTGCACTGCCTGTTTTCCTCCCCATCTAGGTGGTCTGCATATTTCGTGCTTCTAACTCTTTAGACCCTTCGGTAATTGTATATGGAACAAGTTACTTACCTGTAACTGTTGTTCTCCAGCATGGGTCTGGCATGGATTCACATGCTCATGAATATTCCCCGTCGTCAGGCTGGGAATCCTCGGTATAGAAAAAAAAATCAGTATCAGTTTCGTTTCTGATCTGTCTTTCTTAGTAGTAACCAATCACTGGTCTCTGGGTCATACTGCCCCCAGCCAATGACTGCCCTCTCCCTAAGCCCCGCCTCTGGCAGCCATCCTCAGATTTGGTAGCACGTAAAGTGGCAGTATGACCAAGTGAAGAGCCGCAGAGGGGTAGGCGGGAGGGTTCGGATGTGAATCCATGCCAGACCCATGCTGGAGAACAACAGTTACAGGTAAGTAACTTGTTCCTTCTCCAGCATGGGGTCTGGTATGGATTCACATTCTCATGAATAAGAGAATACATAGCAGTACACACATGCACAACCACGGGGGGTGGCAACAGGCTCAACATTAAGCAATACAACAACTCAACATTAAGAATCTCTTACCTCCTCACCAGGCTCACCTTAGGCGAACAGGTTGCACAGCACTGCTTGGCCGACCCTGGACTCCTCCCTGGAGTCCCGATCGACGCAGTAGAATCTTGTGAAGGTGTGCGTCGACCTCCACGTCGCAACGCTGCAGATGTCTAGCAGGGGCCCACCAGATAGGAACGCCGTGGTAGCAGCGATCGCTCTGGTCGAATGGGCTCTCGGAAAAAGTTCACAAACAGCTGTGACGTCTTCCGAAAACTCTTTGTCCGGTCCACGTAGAACTTCAGCGCTCTAGCTACATCCAGCGAGTGCAAAGTCCTCTCGGCCGGCGACGAAGGCGACGGGAAGAAAACTGGCAACACCAAGGGCTCGTTGAGGCGGAAGTCCGACGGCACCTTGGGCATAAAGGAGGGGTGCGTCCTCAGCACCACCCTCGTGTCATGAAAAGTCAAGTATGGAGGCTTGCAAGATAGGGCCTGGATCTCTCCCACTCGTCGTGCGGAGGTGATGGCCACGAGGAAAGCTGTCTTCCATGACAGGAACTTCAGAGGCGCCGAATGCATAGGCTCGAATGGGGCCGCCATGAGCCTGGTCAGCACCACATTAAGCTCCCACGCCGGGGCAGGAGCCTTCACCGGCGGAAATGATCGGAATAGTCCCTTCATGAATTCTTTCACCAGGCGATGAGACCACAAGGACGCCCGTCCCGTAGTCCTGGTATATCGGGAGATTGCAGCCAGATGTATTTTGATGGAGGCGTGAGCCAGTCCAGCTTTGGCCACCGACAGTAGGTACGGCAGTACTTGAGGGGCCGTAATCCGCAGAGGGTTAATCTTCTGTGCACGGCACCAGACAGAGAACCTCTTCCTTTTATGTCCGTAGCACTTGAGAGTTGAGGACGCCCTGGCCTTTGCTAGAACCCCTCTGCAGTCGGCCGGGATGTCGTACCCTCCAAACTCTAGTGCTGCAGGAGCCAGGCCTGCAAGTTCAGCGACTCCGGGTTGTGGTGAAGAATGGCGCCTCCTTCTCTGGAGAGAAGGTCTGCGTCCGTCGGCAGCTTGACTGGTGTGGACGTTGACAAGTCCAGAAGGTCCGGGAACCAGATCTGTCTCGGCCACGCCGGTGCGCCGAGGATCATCCTGCACCCGGACCTCCTGAGCTGGTTGATGAGCCGGAGCAGCAACGGCAGCGGAGTGAATGCATAAAGAAATAGGCCGTCCCAGGGGAACGAGAAAGCATTGCCCTTGCTCCTCGGCTGGGGAAACCTGCTGGCGAACCTCCGGCACTTGGAATTCGTCGCCGTCGCAAAGAGATCGATTTGGGGTTCGCCCCAACGTCGGAAGAGTCGATCCACTTGATCCTGGAGTAGTTCCCACTCGTGGCACGAGCGCAGCTCCCTGCTGAGTGAGTCGGCGATCGTGTTTTTTATTCCTGCCAGATGAAGAGGCACCAGAAACATCTGTTGGGCGACGGCCCAATGCCACAGATCCTGGGCTTCCTTGGAAAGGGCCGGGGTCCTGGTTCCTCCCTGCTTCCGGATGTAGAACATCGTGGTGGCGTTGTCGGTGAAGATCATCACCACCTTGCCCTTCAGGGACGGGAGAAAGGACCTGAGGGCCCAGAACACTGCGCTGAGCTCCAAAATGTTGATGTGGAGTGACTTCTCCTCCGGGAGCCAAAGGCCTCTCGCGTGAAGATCTCCGGAGTGCGCTCCCCAACCTTCCAGGGATGTATCCGTCGTCACGGTCACCTGGTGTGCTGGGTCTAAAAGTCCATGCCCACCGACAGATGGGAGCGGGTACCCCACCACCGGATCGCCCGACGGAACGTCTCGTTGCTGCCCGTCGACTGGACCCAGCGGGCGTCGAGGAACTCTTGTAAGGGGCGCATCCGAAGCATCCGAAGCCTGCAAAGGCGCACCAGATAAATGCAGGAGGACATCATCCTGAGGAGGGACTTGATAGATCTTACCCTGGCCATGTCCGTTGCCAGCAGACGCTGCACCTTACCCAGAATGGTCCTGGTCCTTTCCTCGGACGGCGAGGCCAGCCGCGCCACTGTGTCGAGCTTGGCTCCCAGAAACAGGGCGACTTGCGACGGAACCAGGTGGGATTTTGAAAAGTTGATGGAGAATCCTAGGTCTGTGAGCAGCTGGACGGTCTTCGCAGTGTGCTCAATGGCGAGCTCCCTCATCCTTGCCCGGATGAGCCAGTCGTCCAGGTAGGGGTAGACATGGATCCCCCGTAGGCGCAGCTGCGCCGCCTCTGCTGCGACGCACTTGGTTAACACCCTGGGTGCCGACTTCAATCCGAACGGGAGGGCCTTGAACTGGTAGTGCCGCCCTTGGACCACGAACCTGAGGAACTTTCGGTGTCTTTTTAGAATGGGGATGTGGAAGTACGCATCCTCCAAGTCCAACGACGACAGGAAATCGCCCTCCTCCAGCTGTCCCAGCACGTGCTGGAGGATGACCATACAGAACTTCTGCGCCTTGATGTACTTGTTCAGTCGTTGTAGATCCAGGATGGGGCGTCATCCTCCTGTCTTCTTTTTTATGAGGAACCTTGAGTAAACTCCGGAGCCCCGAAGCCTCTTTGGGACGAGCTCAATGGCACCCTTCTTGAGCATCGCCCTTACTTCCAACAGTAGTTGAGGGACGTGATTTTCCTTCCTGGCCACGGGTGGAACGCGAGGGCACTTCTTCTGAAACTCGAGGGCGTGCCCTTGGGCCAGGGCGTCCAGCACCCAACGGTCGGTGGAGATGGACTCCCACACGCTGACGAACCTCGCCAGCAGGCCTCCCACCGGGGTGCTTCGGCAGGGGCCCGACCCAACGGTCGGTTCAATCTTGTTTGGAGGCTGCCTTGCCTCCTTGACCTCCCTGTCGACGACGACAGGCACCACCTGGCTTGCCGCGTCCCCTGTAGGCTTCCTGGGACGAAGATCTTGCCGCTTGGCGGTACGTGGAGAAGCCACTGCCGGATCCCTTGGAGACACCTTGTCTGCTTCCGGAGCTCCGAAAGGACGGCCATCGTTGTTGGAGCACTCCCAGTGCCCGGGCAGTATCTGTGTCTGTCTTGATGGCCTGAAGGGACTCATCAACCGCCTTCCCAAACAGGTTGTTCCCGTTGAAGGGCATGTCCAAAACCTTGGCTTGTACGTCCTGGCGGAAATCCGTGGCCTTGAGCCATCCTCGTCGTCTCAAGCAAACGCTGTTGCCCAACTGACGGAAACCGGTGTCGGCGATGTCCGTTGCCACCGTGATGGCATGGTCTGAAGCAATCTCACCCTCCTGTAGGATTGCAAGGGCCTCAGCCCTTTTGGCGTCCGGAAGGAAGTCTAACAGAGGGGCGATTTTGAACCACAACTCCCTGTGGTAGCGGGCTACGATAGCCAGGGAGTTGGCCGCCTTGATAGTCGTCGCTGCGGATGAGATGATCTGTCGTCCCATCGTGTCCAACTTCCTGCCCTCGCCGTCCGGCGGGGAAGTTGATGTCGAGGCCGATGCCCCCCCAGCTTTCTTCTTTGCTGCCGCCGAGACGACCGAATCCGGGGTAGGTTGTGCCCGAAGGCACAAGGGGGCAGCATCAGGGACCCGGTACTTCTTCTCGTACCGGCCCCTCTTTGCCGGCGCCGTGGCAGGGTTCTTGAGGAGGGCGAGCCCCTCATCCCAGATGTCATCAAGAAGCGGTACGGCGAGGACCGTCTTCCTTTTAGCCTCGCGCCGTTGGTAAAGGAACCCTTCTTTCTTCTTCTCTTCTGGGCAGAGCTGGAAAAGCTAGGATGCCCTGGAAATTGTTAGGAAAGATTTCGTAATTGTAGGTAATTTTCCTTCAATGTGGCAACCCCTAAACTTTTTGCTGTTGTTTTTCACCTTGTTCTCGACTTTGCCAGAGAAGTGCAGCCTGCTGCCGCACTCCTCTGGGCTTTTGCTCCTTTCTTATGTGGAAACTGACATGCCCTTAAGACAGTCAGTACCGGGAAATGCTGTTTCCCATAGTTTCTTTTATCATGTTGCGGCTTTCGTGCAACATGACACAAGAGTGCACTGTAAGCTAAGTTACAGCTCTCTTGGGTCTCTAGCCTTCTACAGGCCCTAGATACTCTTTTAGGATTGTAACTGATTGGTGCAAGTGATTCACGGACGGGAATGGTGGCAGCGATCGTTTCTTGTGTTTTGAGCTCCTTTTGGCGTTCTAAGCGCGTTTCTCGCGCTTAACCCAAAATGGTGGCCTGGCTCCCAAAATGGCCAGACCACGAGGCTCCTTTGTCCTGTCCGCTGACCGTCTTGCTCCCTTCACCTTCACCAGGTCGAACCCACCAGGGGCCTTCCTTATTTGGGCATGTACTTTCCCGCGAAACACGGATGCTTTTGCGGGCTTCTACAGGCCTGGTTTGTGCCTCCAGGATGTGGGCTGGGATGTCTGGTCCCAATACACATCCTGGGTGCCAGAGAGTCTAGGGTGGTGTGAATGCCTGGGAGCACCGTGGTCCGTGATTGGTCCACGAATGGTGTGAGTGTTGATGAGCGGATCTCCCATTGGGTCCCCTCCGATTTGGCGCGAAGCGAACCGTGGATAAGAGGGGGCTGGAAACACCACTACCATGTCGATCTCCTGAGTTCTCACGAACTAAGGAATACAGCAGCCAAGTATCCTGCAACCAAGAGGCTGAACCGAGGAATCGCTGGTGACCCGCTGAAGGGCTGCTCCTCTGCACTGCTGTCGCCTTGTGAAACCCTTTTCACCTTTGATCGAACCAGAAGGCCTGTACTGGTACTTCGACCCTTGGAATAGCGGGAACAGCTATTCTCGGCATCTTCACCATCTCCTGCTAGTAAGCCTTCGGAAGCGTCTCTGGTCCATCCAGCTGACTGACCAGCCTACACCGGAGTCTTGCTCTGTAACCGCCGCCAGGTTGTGTAGTATTTCGAGTCCTTGTCACTCTCACACGATTCGTACACTTGGCGTTCCCAGG
The DNA here is from genome assembly GCF_040938575.1 of Ambystoma mexicanum. Taxonomy (NCBI): domain Eukaryota; kingdom Metazoa; phylum Chordata; class Amphibia; order Caudata; family Ambystomatidae; genus Ambystoma; species Ambystoma mexicanum. Next base: position 903,990,543 of record NC_090939.1, read on the forward strand.
TCTGAAGTAAGTAGTGTACATTTGGCTCAGATACACACGGCCGCTGCGTTGCCCGGCTGTGGTAACAAACTGTTCGGGTTTCTTCGATTGGGACGTCTTTTACTCAACTCTGCCGCTGCAGACTCAACACGTCGACGAGACGTTCCCTGCTCTCCTGAACCTGCCAGCTACTGAAACTGACGCGGAGTATCCTGGGTCTGCTTGCATCGGGGACCGGTGAGTAGCATAGCTAGGAACTGGTCGCCCTCCTGCAGGAGCCCATAGCTTTTCCCCGCTGTCTCAAAACAGCACCCTTTTCCGTACTCACGCTCTGCTTCTGCCCACAGTGGAGGCTGCGCTTGAGTCGCGGAACTTGTTCTTCTTCATTTGTGCACTAAACTGAACTGCCTGATTTCCCTCGAAGAGCTTCCCCTTTTGCCCGTTGGCACCAGCGTGTGCAGGTACTTTTGAGCACAAGGCTCCACTCTTCTCAGTGCTCGGACTTCCTTTTAGTTAGGTGCCTCTGAAGATGGACTGGGTCTAAGCATTATTTCGCACTGCCTGTTTTCCTTCCCTTTTAGGTGGACTACACATTTCGTGCATCTAACGCTTGAGACTTGTTGTATTTGTATATATATTGTATTGGTATGGTATGTGTTGGTTTACTAGAGTTATATTGTGATTTTCTCGCTATGGTCATTGTTTTAAAGGCCTTGGAATAAATGTGTATATATTTTTAATATAACACCTGTTTGGAGTAGTTTGTAAGTGTCCTTGATTTGTGTGCTCATTGCGGGCTTTCAGTCACCCTCACCCCTCTTGAGACCTAATCTTGACTGCCGCGATCGCTACCTTGATTGGTCTGGCTCGTCCAGAGGTTACCCTGTTCCAAGTAATTAGGTTGGCCTTCTGAACTTCTGCGCCACCAGGACAGAGTTCAGAAATCCGTCTTAACAGAAATCATGGCATGAAAGGATCCAATCTCGTCGGCCAGGGACGCCCGAGCACGGGGTGACGGGGGGCACGTCCCGTCGTCGCCTCCGTCGTCATCTGTACCTGTCGTAGCTGGGTCTGTGCCTGTATCATCCCCGTGGGTAGTAGACCGGGGGGAAGGCAGAGCAGGCCGCAGAGGTGGGAGAGGTAGCGTAGGATGCGTCCTCCTCCTCTTATGCGGTGGACTTTCTGAAGGTCCTGGCTCCGGTTCCCCCGTCGGGTCTGGCTCAGGTACCTCCGTCGGGGGAAGGGGCAACCTTGTCCTTATCTACGAGCATAAGGACTGAATCACTGACAAAATGGCAGCCGAAGTGTCCTGCGGCGCCGGAAACAACGGACGCGAGGGCTCTTGAGGAGCCTTGTCGGCGACACCGTCGCTCTCGTCGTCACCCTCGTCGGGATCCCTCCCGATGGGCTGGGCCTCTTCCACGACTTCGATGAGCTCTTCTTCAGAGGTCGTGTCCGTATCCACGATGGCCACCAGCCCCTCCCCCACCTTTACCAACGAGGACTTCGTGGGGGTCTTCTCAATGGGCCTGAAAGACGACTCCCTCCGCGGTGGCAGGGAGACTCTGGGTCCTGAGGGCGCCTCCACTGGTGTAGCCTCCACAGGCTGAGCCAGGGCTGCGGCGACATCCTCAATCGAGGTCTTAGCAGGGTGAATTAAGGCCATCGTCACCTTCTGGACGCCTGGGGCCTTCACCTTGGAGGGAGGGTCCGAGCCTCGCTCCCCCTCTGCCGGAATCTTCGAGATCGACCGGGGCCTCTCCAAAACCTTCGCCGGGGTCTCGGACTTCCTCTTACCCGAGCCAGAGCGTTGGCTCGTGGTTGATGGCGCCGGGGATGATGCGCCCTGTCTGGCAGCCAAGGAGCCCGACCGTTCGGCGCTCCCGGTGCCCGTGGACTCGCGGTGCTTAGCCTTTTGTTGGGCCCCAGTCGCCGGGGCGCCCTCACAGGACTTAGAAGACCGCTCGGACTTCTTTTTCTTCTTCTCGCCTGACGGGCTCTTCCCTTCCAGCCAGTTGGCGAGACGGAGGTGGCGATCCTTCATGGTCCGCTCCGACATGTTCCCACAAAACGCACAGTCCTTCTCCATGTGCGTCTAGTCCTCATGGAGACAGTAGAGGCATAACAAATGCTCGTCCTCCTTGAAAACATTCTGAAGCTGGCATCCAGGGCAGGTCCTGAACAGCTTCCCGGGCGTCAAGCTTCCTTTCTCCTGGGCCATGCCCGGGGTAGGCCTCGGAACTTCTGGAATCCTCCAAAAGCGTAACTCGACGAAAACTTCACCCTTGAGGGGCGTAGAAAACTCCAAAACGGATCCCCGTTGATCGGATGTAGAAACGGTGGAGCTTGAGGCTCTATTTAACCGAAAAATGAGAAAAAACTCCTGAAAAAGCGTGAAAACGCAGCAAAAGCGCAGCAAAAGCTCGAGAGCTACAGCACGAGGACTCCCAACACTTGAACGTGCGGTAAAAATCTGAGGATGGCTGCCAGAGGCGGGGCTTAGGGAGAGGGCAGTCATTGGCTGGGGGCAGTATGACCCAGAGACCAGTGATTGGTTACTACTAAGAAAGACAGATCAGAAATGAAACTGATGCTGATTTTTTTTTCTATACCGAGGATTCCCGGCCTGACGACGGGGAATATTCATGAGCATGTGAATCCATGCCAGACCCCATACTGGAGAAATATCGTATTTGATTGTGATGTGTTGGTTGACTTGAGTTTTATCGTGATTCTTTACTATGATCAATCTTACAAAGGCCTTGTAATAAATGTGTCTATATATTTAATATAATACCTGCTTGGAGTAATTTGTAAGTGTCCTTGCTTTGTGTGCTCATTGTGAGCTTGCAGTCACCCTCACCCCTCTTGAGACCTAGGCTTGACCACCGCGATCGCTACCTTGATTGGTCTGGCTTGTCCAGAGGTTACCCTGTTCCAAGAAACTAGGCTGGCCTTCTGAATCTCTGCCCCTCCAGGACAGAGTTCAGAAATCCATCTTAACACCTGGCATTTAGGCATCCAGCCTTTTGGATCCTGTTATTTGTAGTCCTTATATTTATAGGAGGGAAATAAAACTACAAGCACTTCAGAGGAATGCACAATTATGAGAGGTCAAATGGCAAGACTTTTTACTTAAATGTTTGGCTTGGTAATCAAACCTTTTTCACTATCACATAATTTAAAAATCCAAAACACAATGTTATAGTACCAAAAAACAACAATACAATAAGATCATCAATCACCACACAATGTATACACTCTTTAGTAAAATCTACCAAAAATTAATCAAACAAACTGATTGCATAATAATAGGTGTTGTTTGTCAGCATTACTAGCTGTACCTTATCATTTGTATTCCCTTACTTAACAGGAAGTCCCCATTGAGGTTACCCACCACTCCAACAATCAGCTTAACTTTTGCGGGTTATAAAGATAACTTCCCTTCTGCAAGAATTTTTGTTGCTCTTTCTTGGTCGAATTACGTGTTTCAAATTAGACTTTGATTATATATAATTTGGAGGCAGCCTTTTGGACCACTTCCAAACTTGATCAAAACCAAGCATGTGCTTAGTACGACTGTAGAACATGGGTTTGCACACTTACCTCTCCCGGTGTTTAGGACTACAACTCCTTCCAGCTATAACAGACTAGTCAATGCTGGGGGACTGTGGGCGTCGTAGGGCAAAATATCTGGCAAGTTATAGGTTGCTGACCCCAGGTGTACAATGATAATCATTAAAAACACTACTCCACGTCTTCAGGTTAGACGAACAAAGTATTGCTAGTCGTTTATACCTAGTGGTAATCAAAGTTTTAATGCCCCTCCCCCCCCTGAGTAAACATCTTTTTTTTTTTTATTTTATTTTGATTTAGCTGAATAATTCAACTTTTCAAAAAAAAAAGAAGAAAAAGCGGAGTGAAAACAGCAGATAACAACAAACTAAAATCAACAAATATGGAAATATACATGCCTATAATTGTACAACGATTCTTCTCTAAAATTGCAATTTTAGCAGCATAAAAATTTCGAGCAATTAATAAACAAATCTAGCTCGTAACTTATTTGGTTCGACATTACTTAGTTAAAGCAGGTAGAATTGCATCCAAAAATTGCACTAATGATTTAATTGTAGAAAATTTCATATCAGCACATACTGCTTCCCAAATTTGTGTACCATTTTTTTGGCTATAAAAGTTCATTAAATTTGTAAAGAATTTGGACCGTTGATCATGCAAGCCACTACAAAAAATGATCAAATGCTGTAATGTCTCCTTTTCATCAGTTATTCCACAATAGCGACAATAGTCCATATTATTTGGAATCAAATGCCGCCTCACAAGGACTTCCCTAGTAGGGAACAGGTTCAACCTAAACCGTAGATATTTGTTCCTTATGTCAGTGGAAGGACATTTCAACAAATAAGGCGCAGAATGGCCCAAAAGATTATGACCAAAGATACGTCTATCAAAGTCTTTATATTTCAGGCATGCTGTTTGATTAAGAATCCATGACCATTGATAAAATTTTATCTTTGCCCGTGCAGGGTTTTCAAGAAAAAGAGGGATTGATATATTAGCTACAAGCAAAATATCAATTACATGATTACGCCAAGTTCGTGGATAAGAGTGAGTAGAAGAAATCAAGTAACGAGCTACAGTACTTAAAATATTGTTCATTCCTAGGCCCAATAAACATTTGCGGAAAAAAGCACACATCCGCCATTTGACTCTAGAAGCCATTGAATTCAAGCCAAGTTCGAATCTTAGTATGGGCATAGGAACACAATTTGGTAGACGTAAAACACTCTTCCAAAACATAGCTTCAAACTTATTCCATATTCTATCACTAAGACAAAGCTTGGATTCTGCAGCATATAATAATATAGGTATAACTTTTTGTTCATAAAAGAGCAAAAGGTGTTTTAAAGTGAATTTGCCATACTTAAAGTTCAAGATTCTTGCTTGAGAAGTCAGGTTAGCTAGTTTAGACTGTAAGTTGGATAAGTAAAGATTGTCATTTAATGTATTTTGCACCGTAAGGCCCAAATATTTGTATTCTGAGACAGATTTCAAGGGTTCATTGCCAATAGACCAAGAGAAGTAAGTGGATTTTCTGTTAACATGAGGGTTACACATCAAAATCTGAGTTTTGTCAAAGTTTATAATTAAATAATTATCCTCAGCATAAGTTGACAGTGCAGTTAATAGATTTTGTAATCCCTTTGGGGTCTGCGATATTAGGACCAAGTCATCAGCGTATAATAACCATCCTATGCGCTGACCCCCTAACTCTGGGGCATCAGAAGGCACCTCAGAAAACAGCTTACCCAAGTCAAGAATAAATAAGTTAAACAAAAAAGAGGCCAGTATACAGCCTTGTTTGAGGCCCGTGTATGTGCAGAAGGAAGATGACAGAAGCCCATCTAAGTTTAACCTTACACGCATAGAGGTGTTAGAATGTAGCTGTACAATAAGGGTTAACAAAGAGGGAGGGCAACCTAAGAGATACAATTTCTGAAACATAAGACTCCTATTTATAGAATCAAAAGCTGACCTGAAATCTATGAAAGCAAAGTGTAAAAACTGCTTCCGTACTGCATATTGGGATTTTAACATGTTAATGGTCATGATGTTAGGCAGAGTACCAACTCCTGAGATAAAGCCAGATTGAAAAGGATCTGCCACATGATTGTTGGTCGACCACACACGCAGATCTCTTAAAATTAGGCGACAGAAAATTTTTCCCGGCACGTCTAACAAGGATATTGGGCGATAACTCGCCGGGTTAGATCGATCCCCCTTTTTATAAATAGGAACAATGATGGACTTTTTCCACGATGCCGGAATGCATTGGGTCTTGTGTATGTGCACAAAAATGGAGTACAGTATTTTGGCCCAAATTAGAGGAAATTGCTTCAGGTGCATGTTTGACAAACCATCAGGCCCAGGGGCCCGTGAAGAGTTAGCTTTATTGATAAAGAATAAAAGGTCTTCTTCATCAAAATTAAGCTCAAACGCAGACTGTTGAAGCTTAAAGCTGTCTGCTATGATGGTGCGAGAAGCATACAAATTAGAGTAATATTGTACCCAGGATCCTTCACTCACCCCATTCGTCTGTATAGCAGCCTGCTGACCTGCAGTCACCTGGTTTATAATTTCCCATGATGCTTTCGAGTTTTTGCTAGCCAGTATTTTTAACATCTTACTACCATCTTGTTGATATAGTTTGGCCCGCTTACCTCTTAACCAGTTCCTATACCTGGTTTTAATCGACATAAGCATTTTCTTTCGATTTTCATCATTAAGTTTACAAGCCACCCTTTTTTCTGCTCGAACTAGAGCTTTCATAGTTTTAATTTCACGATCGAAAGTGTGAAAATGAGGTGATTGTCTTTGTGTATGCATGATAGAAGCGGGTTGAAACAATTGCATTAACTCGTAATATATAACTGTAGGGTTGTGATCCAACATACACTGATGTTCAAGTTGAGCCTCATAGTAATGTCTAAATGCTTCCAAAGAGGTTTTAGTCCAATGTAATCTGTTCCCAGCTGTATTCACATTTATGGAACCTCTTAAGTATTGTGGCATTTCGTGACTCGTGGAAGTCTTAGAAGTCCAAGACATGTTAAGAATATTATGGTCACTTGCTTCTGCATCTATAACCTGAAATGATTTAACCCTGTCTAACATACGGCTATCTACATAGATATAGTCGATGGTTCCTTTACTGAAGGCACGTTGCCATGTTGCTCTTGCAGGTATATCAGGAGCAATTGAACCATTTAACATAAACAGTCCTCTGTCCTCAACTAAGTTCAGCCATTTATTCAACCGACTCAACTCTGTACTGCGAGGCGTACCAAGACAATGGAGATTAAAGTCTCTGGCAATGACAATAGAATCTACTTTGTCATCTACAATAGTAAGATCAAGTGCGTTAGTTATGTTGGCCAAAAATGTATCATCTGTAATGCTGAAGGCATTCCAATATACATTGATAAGTGCACAATGCATGTCGGGACCAATGAGCCTTGACATTTGGATAGAAGCATTAGGGAAAAACCATGGTTCAACTTTAAGAGTGGAATTTTGTTTAACGGCCATTAGAAGACCAGAGGTAGGCCTTCCATATTTCCCCTTCTCAGCGGGTACAAGCAAGAGGTCATAGTTATCCCAGGATGGTAGATGCATGAGCCAAGATTCTTGCAGCAGTATGACATCATGCTTCGACAGATCATAAAGTCGATTATTCATCAGATGTCGATGCCCCCTGGAATTCCAGCTGATCAAGGAAAAGGTAACCTCATTGTTTGCCTGATGCTAACGCTGAGTTTGCTTTTGATTGCAGGCACACTTTATAGGACTGCAACTCAGATTACGGTTTGCAAATTGATGTGTGAGATGCTGAGTGTTTTGTTCTGAAGTATGTTCTGATGGACTAGAAGGCACCGAAACCATAAAGCCTAATTCAAGCAGTTTGGCTCGAACTGCCCAGATGGTATTAACTACAATGCGAGAATTTATCCACAATATTACTGAAGACCATTGAGAGTGGTCAGGGAATTCCACTTGTGCGATATCAATAGAGCCAATATCATCCAGCTCTGAGAACTCACTGAATATGGCTAAAATAGATGCGCGATTCAAGAGGTACTGAGTGGCCGGTAAGGGACAACATTTGAAAGATAGCGAATGGACAGCAGGTCTCTTAGGGCGCAAATTCCCTTGTGTCAGTTCAGAATTATTATTAGCCTCCATAGATGTTTTGTTTCTCAAGGTCACAAATTTAGGGTCTTTTCCAACTACAGAGGTATCAGTATTAAGAATTTTGACTAATGTAGTTTTAATCAAAGACACATTTTCTTCTTGTGTTTTATTCTTATGAGGCGTTGTCCTAGTGTCATCAATCACTTGCTGTCCTGGCCCTTGAATTTTGCAAAAATTCAGAAATCGAGCGTTTCCAGAGCTGGAGTTAACATTTGGACTCAATGTTTTGACATCAGGAACAATAGGTTCACAGTTTGGTAATACCAACTTCTTTAAGACCGGCTGGGAAGCCGAAGCCATATAGTCATCAACAGCCTGTCTAATTTCTCGTCGCTGAGCCATTAGATTCGGTTCATGTGTAGATTGTTTGGATTGTAAAAATGACGTTTTTTTTCAAATTATTTACAGGTAAATCTGGTTCTACTTCCAGCGCTACATCAACCAAAGCATTCAGAGGACTATACAACGGAACAATTTTATTTTTCACCAAAGCTTCTCTAATTGACTTTGTCTGGGACATTGTTAAATATTTTTTTGTTATTGCCTTAGAAGCCATTTGAGAATTTGATGCGGGCAATGTAATATTTTTAACAAATGCTTTAATTTGTGACGATCGTTTAGGGACAGATTTGATATTTTTTTATTTCTTTTGTAGATCATCCTTAGATTTCCCTTGCTTTAAGGATACGGTCTCTGTCCCCATATTGCCAAACAAAGCATAGTTTGTTTTTTTCTTCTGAATGGTAGAGTCAGGCAAATGCTCTTTAGGGCTAGCCGTTAAATCCATGATGGGCTTACTTATGTAGGGTAAGATAGAATATGTTTGACGAAGCTCATCAGACCATACAATAGTTTGAGAGCTGACAGATTTTTTCTGCGGAAGTGGACAAGATGGAAAGTGTAGATCGTTTAGCTTGTTTATTATGTCAAGATGACCAGATAGCAACTGATTTAGTTGCTCTGAATGTACATCTGCCTTGGAAGCCAAAGCTTCAAATAGCTTTGCAAGAGACAGAATAGCTGTGTTCATAGATGACAAGGCAATAGTGACCATGTTAATTTGTGGATTTGCTGCTTCCGTTATAGAATGATGATCAGGGGCAATTTTACGCGGAGTGGGAGCAATAAATGAAATTTTCTCAGCAGAGTAAGAATCACTAATGTTTGTGAACATAATTGGTGATTTAGAAGATGAGTAAACATCTTGTTCCAGAGCCCCCCTTAAGTAAAAATATTCCAGTTGGGCCCCCTTAGATGCCATTTCTGCTTATATATTCCATTAAAAGCAGTCTCTGTACTCCCTTCTGGGAGAACCTCGCGCCTCACCCCCTTCTGTCCCCCCAAGGGAGGGGGGGAGCAGCCCCTCAGTTTGAAGAACACTGCCTTAAACAAAATATATTTATATTTGGATGGGAGGGATGGAGAGTGGGAGGGAGGGCATTCATTTCGTTTCTCTGCCAATCCATTTTTGTCAAACCTTTGTAGGATCAGATTTAGAATTCAAACCCCTGGGATGCTGACCGACTACAGCTCAAGGGACAAGCTGATTGGCAGAGCGAAGGGTAGGTAGATCCCTGGGGAGCGGGAAGCAGAAGCACATTTCCTGCCTCCAAGCACAGTCTCTGGGCACTGCAGGATCCCACTGGACCATTGAGCAAAAAGTCCTATTGAGACTTGCTAATGGAACTGGTAGTGTAACTGACGCGAAGCACAGGGCAGGAGAAAGGGGCTGCAATACTGAGAGAAGTGATGCAGGGCTGGGTGGGTCATGGCGCCTTGATTGGCAAAGGCAGGAAACTTGCTGTGCTGACCTGAACGCATCAAACTCTCAGAACAGAAACGACAAAGCCAGTCAGCCAAGACCTGCTTGAGGCTCCGAAGTCAGCACTGACCAGTAATTGAGGGAGGAGGGGCTGCTAGTGTTGCCTGATTGGGCCCTTTCCTGCACAATTGGAACACGCATTGGCAATGCCAACAGTATTGGCTCTTGTGCAGGCCTGACAAAAGCTTAATATTTATACACAAGCCAAAACGGTTGGCTTTGCCAATGCTGGTTTTTAACAAGACTTCAGTGAAGGACACACAGATTGCATATAAATCAAGTGGCTTAAGGTAGGACTGGTAAGAAATGTTTATGACACCGGTAGTGGGTTTACAACTCCAATTAAGCAATTAATTATCAGAAGACTGCTTTGAAAAAACACTGGCAGGCACTTTGAGTGCAAGGATGATAAGACTTCATTAAAGCGAGCTGAACGAGTTCCAAATATGGGTCGGGGCTGGGGGGTGTTTGGGCGGGGAGAGGCAAGAATGGGTGGAAATGGCATTAGGGATTAGGGTACTCAATGGGTGGGCACATAACGAAGCAACACCTACAAACTGTGTCTCCCTCCTCATATGCCATTTCTCCCTATCTGTACTCTAACGCAGTAGTTTCAGCGACACCTAGTAGCACAAACTAAAAATGCACCGTTTCCCACGTAGGGCCATCCTTAACTACTAGGATGCGCACTACATTTTGTAGTGCTGACAAATAGCTTGGTGTGTTTATAAGAGCCATTTACCCCAAATGTTCTGCTAGACAGCTTCCAGGACTCGTAGATAAAGCCCACAGATGTGTACTTTTCAAAGTACAGGCGACAGGTAGGTCTTTAGCACACGGCCACTCAAATCGTGACATGCAGGCAGACATCATAGCTCAACTTCATACACAATAGTTCTGAAGCAGACAGTTTTACAACAGTTTCAAGAAAGCTTAGTAAAAGAAAAAACGTTCACTTAGACCTCAGAGGAACCGTGAAAGCAACAAAAGCAAGGAGCCTTGCGAGTAAGCCGTTCTGTGGAGACATTTGGAAACGCGAAAGGTGAAAAGGTTTCTCTATTGTGTTGCGATTCAACCTCATACACCATGCTTGCGATTTCTACCAGATGCAGTGTTACCCACCCCACAACACAAATTTGTCATAAATATCAGTCAGTCAATATGTTTATTCGGATTCATGGTCCATCAAACACATGCAGAATACAAAAACACAGTATTGATAAAATCCCATTCCCTCATAAAATTCTAAAAATCACTGTAGTACGTTAGTCCTGTTGTCTTGCATCCAACGTTGTAATTATACTGACCCGTTGGCTCCCCCAATAGACGCAGCCAACAGTGGCCGCTCCAGAAGCCCTATTTAGAAAGAGGCACATAGGTAAAAGGTTTGAGGTCACCGCTAATGGATGAGGCAAAAATTCGACTTCGACCCAGGCATTCCGTGGGCGATCAATTAAGCAACTGTCACAGGGCTTAGAAGGGGAGGGATTGATCATTTTATTTATTAATTTATTGAACATTTGTTAGGCGCCTATGCAACAAAATGGTGTTTCGAGGTGCGACAGTGCAAGAGGGAAGGGAACCAGGGGAGTAAATAACAATGGCAAAACAGTTATATACAATCATGGTCCTCCTAGGCTTTATGGCATTCAGATGTGCAAGTGCAGTGAGAGAAGTGCAGGAGATAGGGTGACGGAGGCAGGGGGAGAAGGTATGGTCAAGTGCTTGTGAGGGCCCACAAGGGAAGTGCCAAAGGGCGCCAATGAAGGAGGCCACTGGCTAAGTGCTAGGGCGGAGGAATCCCAAGGCTGGGATGCCCAGACGCCAGGCAGGGGTCCCAAAGGGCAGAGATGGGGGGGGAGTGCTGGTGTCGACTAGGTAGAGGGCCTGGTAACCTGTGAGATTCATGAAGGACCAGGCCGCCAGTCTCAGCGGCAGTGGGGTGATTAGCAGGGAAGAGAAATAGAGAAAGAGGCTGAGAAAAGTAGAGTTTTGAGAAGTTTCCGGAACTTAAGGAGGTCCGGCTCAAGTCTGGGAAGGGCATAGAGACTGTTCCAAAGAGAGGCACCAGCCGAAGAGAGAGACCTGCCCCCGACTCTCAGCTTGGAAAAGCATTTGACAAGCAGAGAGTAAAAGTTAGAGGAGCGGAGGGCTCAAGCAGGGAAGTATTTATGGAGAGAAATTTAGAGATAGCATAGACCCAGGCCCCAGAAGGCCTTGTTGATGATGCAGAGGGTCTTGAATTTGATCCTCATGGCCACCAGAAACCAGTGGAGAGATTTTAGGGCTGGAGAGACAAGGTCCCTGGGCTTGAGGCCAAGGAGAAATCTTGCAGCCCTATTCTGGATTAGCTGAAGGGGGCGTAGGGAGGAAAGGGGGAGATTGAGGAAGAGGCTGTTGCAGTAATCCAGCCCAGAGAGGACCAGAACTCTGGAGACATTGAGCTTCTGGTGAAAGGTGTGGAAAGGGAGAATGCGTCTAAGGAGGTGAAACTGGAAGGGGGCCTTCTTGGCAAGGTCCAAGATGTGAGGGGTGGAGTAGAGAGTGTAGTTGAACATGACCCCAAGGTTTTTGGCCTCAGAGGATGGTGAGAGAAAAGGGCCTAGAGTGTAGGAGGGAAACAGGGTGCAGGTGTCCCAATAAGATCATGAAGCGATGTAACTATTTTAGCTGGTTCTAGGAAAACCTAAACCATGCTGAACATCGAAATGTACATTTTGACATACATAAACCGACTGGCAACAGTAACAAAAACCAATCAATTTGACTGTAGAAAAAGTTACTGGTTTGTCACTAAATGCACAAATTAGTTTCACCCATGCTAATATAGAGTAGATCAGCCACCACAAAAAAATGCCAAAACAAGCATGAAACGAGGAATGCGTGTGAAGGCGGGAGGTGTGGTGGCAGTTCATCGTACTGTAGCTCACATGAACCCATGTGCCCACGTTTCAGCTTCCTAAAGTGTACAAAAAAAATGAATTCAGCCCGATACAGTGCTTCTAGTTGCTTGTTTCATTTGGCCAGCGCTGCTAACTGCAAGGCATACATTATGAAAGGTGGGCTAGTCCCCACCCCTGAAGACGCCACTAGATTTAAAATCCCCATACCCTTGCTCAATGATAGATGGATGGGTTTATCCCAAGAGCAATCACTAATTTTACTAAACCACATCTGTTGCATCTCACATACCCCCATTTAATAAACACCCGCTGTGCTTGGACCTACTGGAATTAAAAGATTACGAGGAAGATGCAGTTAAAAGGTACAAAACAGAGTAGAAGCACATGCAGGTACCATGCGAGACAATGTAAGACAATGACATTGTAAGTCACTTGGGCACTTCCTCTAATGGCAACAAATCGAAAGGCTTCATTAACGCGAGCTCAAGTTCCCATAGGGACGAGTTTTGGATGGTGAGAGACAGGAATGGGTGGTAATGGCCAAAGGAATTAGCATGGCTATGGGCAGGCAATGGGTGGGCTCATAACCAAACACCACCTATATATACACTGTGTGTTCCTCCTCAAATGCCATTCCTCGGTCATATGCCATTACTCCCTATGGGAGTTATTACAAGGTCACCAGTAACCCGCCGGTGTAACGGACGGGTTGCCCCCGACCTCAAAACACTGAATCCGCCGCCTGACTCCCTAGTGCCACCAGAACATTACAAGTCACAGCGGAGCAGGAAGTCAGGTGGGGGATTCTGTAAGTCCCCATTCCCGTGGAGTCCAATAGAAAGCATTGTTGCTAATGGTGCCAGTGCTTCCATGTTAACTCTGCCTACCTGGGTCAGACCTGCCGGGCGCAGCGGCCGCGGCAGGAACACTTGTAGTGTGGCGGTCCGGAAACAAGGGTGTCAGTAAGTTTACCGGCACACTTGTTTCCGGACCGCCACACGTGTAATGAGGCCTTATGTGTACTCAAATCTATATTTGAATGCAATAGTTTGGGCTTTATAGGTGTCATAAGCGACACCTTATAGCCCAAACTAAAAATGGGTTTGTAGGCATAGGCCACATTTTTGATCAGAAAGCATATTAATGAAAACACTTAAACTGGGAGTTGACTTGATTCAGGCAGTTCATATTCCCTTACTGGGGAGTGTAGGAAGGTTAAGGTGGTGACATGTCATAGCATCGCTATGGAATCACTGCAGCAACTACATTATTTGCAGCACACATTTTGGCATGCGTATTCTCAAAGGGCATTGCAGGCAGTGCTGGAAATTGAAAAACTTTACTGGGGGAATCCTCTCACCCTTGGAGGGGTAAGGGCATGGTGAGGAGGGGGCGGAGAAGAGGGGCGTGGACCCAGGCCAGGTCATGCAATACAGTATCTCTTCATAGAACCCAATCTTGGTGATTTGCATAAAAGCAAAGAGCATTATGGTAACATAAGAATGTCCACAATTTTACATTTCAAACATGTTTTATACAGATTAATTAAGAAACACTTTTGAGCGAATAATGGAAGTTGGTCATACTATTCGCCATAAGAATAAAATGTATGTACATTGCAGGACATACACAACAGTTTGGGCAGCTGCAACTGAGCAGAAGGCAACAGGAAAGATGGCAGCGCTGTACCCACTCCTGAAGACCAAGTCCATGCCCCTGTGGACAAAGATCAACATCTACAAGGCGATCATCAGACCTACCCTGACGTATGCATCCCCAGCATAGATGACCTGCCATGATAATCCAGAACAAGGCCCTACAGATATCGTCTGGAGCTCCAATCTTCACAAGAATAGCTGACCTTCACAGAGAACTGGACATCGAGATGTTGGACGAACATCTAGCAAAGCTGATTAAGAACTTCTGCCAAGGACTTGATCAGAAACCAAACCCTCTGATCAGAAGACTCACTGCCAGCACTGAAAACCCTTTCGACCGCTACCCTTAGACCCTGTGAAACACACAGACCAAGAAGAATCCTAACCCATGTCTACATACGCAATGTGAGAAGAGGGAGTAATGAGACTCAAGCCTCGGTATCCAAAAATCACCACTAATGGATACAATCTATCAGTAAGAAGAAGACAGACAACCAGCCAGGTGCAACACGTATGTGAGGCTTTGGCTGTTTCCGTATTATGTTTCCCGTGCAGTCTACTGAAAGTGTCTGCTTGTTGAAACGGGTTTCGCGTGCATGTGTCAGGGCTGATCTCGCTGGAAGTATCCTGTTCCAAAGCTGAGTTATCGCACAAGCAACCCACCCTGCAACAAGCAGACTGCCTTCAGAAGACTCAGCAGCGCTGCAGTCTCCTGAAAGCCGCCTGCTCATCGAAGCGCGGTGCAATAACGGGCCTTCAGAGCAGATCCGTGAGTGGCATGGGCAAACCCTGGGTGTGGGGACAGTGTCTTGACGGAGGAAGAAGCTATGTGGATGCCTCCATGTTGGCTGACAATACAATAAAGTAGTTCCCAAGCACATTGTTTTTCATGGTGTATGAGCCTGGCGCCATAGGCGCCAGGACTGGCCCTATGAGGGCTTTTGAAGAGGATGCCAGGCTCTAGAGGCCCGAGTCCTGACTCCACCTGGCCAATGGGTTTGCCAGAGGGGGTTTTGGGCGAGGGTCGTGACAATTCAATCGTTAGCAGGAAGTCTCAATTTTGGTGCTAGAATAATCCCTCAAGGGAGGGTATTTTCCAGAAGCCTGGAACTAAGAATCAAATCATACACCAAACCCCACCTACACATCCGACTAGGCGCAGAGGTGAAACAAGATCTGGAAATTTGGGGGAATTTTCTCAAAGATTTCAACGGGACCTCACTTTGGCGAACGCCTTTGAACACATGGACAAAAAGGGTCCTTTTCACCGATGCAGCCGGGAGCAAGGGGTTTGGAGCCATACTAGACACAGAGTGGGTGGCAGGACACTGGCCCAACTCATGGCAGCAGGCGGGGTGGACTAAAAACATCACCCTCCTAGAAATGTTCCCCATCTGGCTAACATTACACATCTGGGGCAGGCAGCTAGCTAACACTGAACTCTTGGTGCGACAACATGGCAGTAGTAGGATCAATAAACAGAAGGTCTACCAAATGCCCGCTAGTACTAAATGTCCTACGAGCCATCACAGCAGTCACACTACAAGAAAACATTGTGGTCAAAGCAAAGCACATAGCTGGGATGGATAATAACATCGCAGATGCTTTATCTCGCTTTCAGTGGCCAAGATTTCGGGAGCTAGCGCCTCACGCCCAGGAACAGATGACGCCGATACCAGCAGAATGCTGGGAAATAATGGTAAACCAGAAATAACGGCATCAGCGCCAGCGCCAGAGAGCCCAGGCCGGGATACCCAACAAGAATCAGGCACCTCAATCACGGGGGCCAACAAAATAACGGCATCAACGCCAGTGCCAGAGAGCCAAGGCCGGGATGTCCAACAAGAACCAGGCACCTCAGAGACGGGTGCCAACAACTCCCTAGGCCTCCTCACAAAGATGGCAGGGAAAGCACTGGCAAGCGCCATGGCAGGGCAGTACAGTAAGTGCTTACAAACAGTATTTAAAGCCACAGACGTAAACCATGTAGAGTTAATAACGATTAAAGACATAGAAATATTTTTAAAATGGGCGCATGACCAGGGTTTTAAAAGAGATTGGGCAAAAAGACATTTAGTCGCAATCTCATATTTCTCAAAAATCTGGGGTGATTCAGACCCTACTCAAAGTGCTCTCATTTCTTACACATTAAAAGGTTGGGGTAGAATAGAGGGGCCCCAGGTAGACACCCGCCGCCCTCTGGATTTCAACAAACTAGTACAAATCGCAAACCAGCTGGAAGCCATATGCTGGCATCCATACGAGATCTTATTGGTTAAAACAGCATTTTTTCTGTCACATTTTGGGGCTTTCCGGGTGGGAGAGCTCATCGCTTCCAGCACCAAGGCCAACAACGGCCTGGGGGTCATGGAAGTCAGGGTCAGACAGGAGCTCGTCAGCATAGAAATCCAACAATCTAAACCTGGGGCCAAAAGAGCTATCAACATTTGTTGCATTGATGAGGCAGTGAACTGCCCGGTATGCATCACCAACCTATATCACACACAAAGAACCAAGGTTGGTGGGAGGTTTCTAATTCACAAGGACTCATCGGCACTAAGCCGCTATCAATTCAAAGGGCTTTTGATGAAAGCAATCGGCAAAGCGGGGTGGGACCCCAAAGGTTTTGGCACCCACTCTTCAGAATAGGTGCCGCCGCGTCAGCATGGCAAGGAGGTTTAACGCCTCAACAACTAAAAAACATAGGGGGTTGGAAATCAGATTGTTACAAAAGATACATCAGATCACAGCTAATTTAGCCAGCCAACCTAAAATTTGTCCTCCCCCCCTTCATATAGAAACACCAGACGAAGGGAGGAACTCTCTCCAATCAGCATGGATAGTCAGCCACTCTTTTATCTTCAGGACAGGCCGAATGGCAGAGGATACCAAAGCAAGGCCACCTTTCAGAAACACCATTTCCTCATGGTGGGGTTACGGAGGCCTACGATGGGTAGAAATCCACGAAACATTAGCGGAGCTGGTCGCATACAGAGACCCGCCAGAATTTTTAGTCATACACCTAGGGGGCAATGATCTAGTTCCCATTGGAAGGAGAAATGTATTCGAGGACATGTGCGCCTCCCTAGCAGGCATTTCACACAATTGGAAAGGAACGGAAATATATTTCTCGGCCATCCTACCCAGAAAGAAATGGCAAGGGGCCAACTGCTACAAATCCATAGATATTTCTAGAAGAAAACTCAACAGGGAGCTAGAAAAATTCTGTATAGCAAGAGGACTGGGCTTCATAAAGCACCCAGCCAGTACACTGGGTGACCCGGACCTTTTTCACAAAGACGGCACTGTGATACTCACTCTCGGCAGATTTGATAATAAACACACTGAGACTGAAAGTAGGGGTTAACTTGTTACCGAAACAACATTTATTAACGATTAACTTTCTTTTCTTTTCAGTAAAAAGGATACGTCTTCTTCAGGCGATCTGGTAATGAAACTGCTTCAGTCACGAATTGATTTCTTGTAGGTAAGTCTTTAACCAATTCTTGCACTTGTAAAGTCTTTTTTTAAAAAGTTTTTATTATCTCAACGCCAACAAGTTTCACGTGACTCATTCAGTTGTCAACCTCTCTTCACAACTTCTTATATCCTTCGTTTTAATACTTTTCGTTTCCTTAGAAAATATTCTTCACACTTTGTTCACCTTCACACTGTACATTCTCTTTGCTCTTCTTTCTCTTCCGTTCTTCAAAAACTCCTGAATCTTTAACTCGCTTTTATAGTCTCTTAAATTTATATTTCTTTAATAGGCAACCAGTGTCCCAGTTCATACTATACTTTCTCTATTGCCCCTCAAATAACAATCTGACTTGTTAAACTCCCGTTCACATCATCCTTACTTCCTCTCGTTGCACTCTGCCTTTGACGTTCAGCTATACTTTCACATCCCTTCTTCACATTCATTTTCTCCCTCTGTTCGATACACACATACATTCTACTTGATGTCAGTATCAATCTTAGGGCCTCATTACATGTTGTGCGCTAAAAATCTCAAATTACCGGCATGGCGCTCTTAATGTGTCCGCCCTCGCAAGAGGGCGCTAATAGCGTACCATTAGGAGTACGCGGACACAAGCATAGCGCCATGCCGGTAATGACCCTACCGCCATGCCGCTAAAGACCCCAAAAAGTCTCTTACCGCCTTCGACGAAAGTGCAGATTGCACCTCCGCCCTCACGCTGCATGCAAATAGCGGTCACCGTTATTAGCGGAACCTGAAATAGCGTCATCGCACAGGAACGGGAAAGAGCACGGCGGCCATCTTTAAAAACACAATCCATTGCCATCCTCTGCCCCCTGGACCTGTTTGGAGTAGCTTGCAGTTGGAAATCATCAGGGACACCCTCAACATGCCCAAGGCATTGAAAACAACCCACATTTCCTTCTTTACGTTCCTTAATACACTGGTGTTTGAACAAAACACAGGCTTGGACTTCTTCATTGTGTATGTGTACTTTATTGACGCCATGGTCCATTGTGCGCTTCCAAACAGACACCAGTGCATTACTACCCATATCCACGTGACAGTACGAAACCATGTTACTCAGAATATTTGGTTGATCAGATGCTGTCTCACAGCACATCCCTCCTGGCCATCCCCTCTTGCATGACCTGCATCCCCTTCACCTCCGTCCTCATCACCATCATCATCCTCATCAGGTGCTTCTATTTCAACGTCCGGGGGCAGTGGCACATTCCATCTGATACACATATTGTGCAGCATGACACATGCCAAGGTTATCTTGGCCACCTTCTCATGGCCATACAACAGAGCGCCACAAGACCTGCTAATGCACCTAAACCGTGTCTTCAAAAGGCCAAAAGTCTGCTCGATCACAATGCGGGTACGGGTATGTGGACGATTGTATTCCTCTTCGTGCCTGTTCTGTGGGTTCCGTACAGGGGTGAGGAGCCACCTCTTCAGGGGATAGCCGGCATCACCTGTATGGGGGGACGAATGGGGTCCTGTTACTGTTCAACTCAAGAGCGGCCTGTTCATATCACACAAATGGACTTTGCATTGTGATTGAAGTACACAATTAACAGCATGCATGCAGATGGTCTGTGTGACTGCAATGTGCAAAAGTGAGCTTGACCATGCAAGTAGACATGCCCCATTAATGCCTCCAACAGTAATTGACATGTCCTGGGTGAGGCCAGGTCTTAGGTGTCCCTGGGCCCAGGCAGATTTGGTACGACACTGCTGGTGTTATGCCATTCCAACATTGATGTTCTCATGCTGAGAGGCATCACTTCAGTGGTGCTATAGGTGCGTGGTGCAATGCTATGGCTAGGGATGATCCCTTTGCATGCTTTCAAGGGCACATTGCATTATTGTTGTTGTGCTGGACTAATTCTGTATGACTATCTTGACGGCATGTATGACATTTGTGTATTTTGTGGCGTGGAATATTGTGCAATGTGGATGTGGATGGATGTATAAGGTTTCTAGACCTGGATTGTCATCTATGTTGTGTAGTATATACTTGCATGTCCGTTCATCTCAAGTACGTTGCGGGCTTCCCAGATGGACATTGGCGTACATCTGTATGTGCATTCGTCCGACGGACGACAAGCTACACCCATTTCGAGTATGTATCTCTCCCCCCCCAATCAAACCCAGTTGGAGTATGTATCTCCCCCCTCCCCATCACACTGACATGTGCTTGCCCTGCAACTCACCAAGTAGCCACGAACGTTGTCCGGCTTGTCGCTCCATGTAGCGTGGGATAGTTGAGTTCCGGAGGACCATGGAATCATGGGTTGATCTGGGGAAACGGGCACAAACATGTGTGATTACCTTGTTGGCGTCACATACCATTTGGACAGTGATGGAGTGGAATTGCTTCCTGTTTCGGTAGACTACTTCATTGTGATGTGGTACAACCAATTTCACATGGGTACAGTCGATGGCCCCGATGCAACTTGGGATGCCTGCCAGTGAATAGAAGCCAACTTTGGTGTTTGCAATCTCCTGGGCAGTCCGTGGCATGAATATGTGTTCAGGTGCATGCTTCAGGAGGGCTTTGAGTACCTGGTTCAGCGTGCGTGAGAATACTGGTTGTGAGATGCCATGCATCTGGCCCACTGTATGCTGGTAGGTGCCTGTGGCCAGGAAGTGGAGCACAGTCATCACCTTGAGTAGAGGGGGGATGGCAGTTCGGATGTCTATGAGGCTCACAATGTCGTTGTGTATCATGTCCACGATGCTGGTGATGGTATCCCGGTCCAGACGGTACAGGGTGTATATCTGCTCTGGGGTTAGATTAAATGGACTGGCTCTGATCCTGGGGATTGGTGGGTGCCTCTGTTGTATGATTAGGTGCCGTGGTGGTGCTTGCTGTGGCTGTCTTGCCCTCCTCCTCCTCCTCCTGCGTCTCCTCTGTGATGCCTGTTGTTGCTGCTGCGCTGCAATCATGTCCTCCAGCCCATGTAATGCTGCAAGTATTGGAACCATCCTGGTGTGGGAAGGGGTGTGGGAAGGGGTGTGGTGTGCTTCTTTTGGGCTGCCACAGTCTCCATTGCCTCCACCTGTGCTGATTGTGTCCACCTGTGGCAGGTGGGAACACTGCTCAGTTCTCTTAACGGGTGGTTCGCGATGGCGGTATTAGCGCCATGGCGGTAAGGGGTTTTGGGGGCTTTACCATGCCGCTATTGTGATGCTGTGCTATTAGCGGCATGGCGTTATTTACGGGATGGAGGGTCGCGTGCACGCGGACTGCCTGCTATTAGTGGCACCGTACTTAGCGGTGCTGCTAATAGCGGTGAGCCGGGTCGTAATTAGCATGGGGAATTAACGTTACCGGTATTCCATTACCGGTAACGTTAAATCCCTATCGCCTACAGTGTAATGATGCCCTTAGTCAAGCTGGCTTGTTCACCGTAATTCTTGTGATCAGCTGTTACTGTCTGTAACGCCGGGAGTCTTCCGCCCCTCCTTCTATTTCAGCTGATGATCTTCGGCCGCCAGCTGCGGGGAACTCTGTCCCTCGATCGCGGAGCCGAAGGCTGTGTTTTCGTACCAGGTCTCCGTCCCGCTGCTCACCTTCAACCGCTGTTCGTGTGAACAAATACTTCGGCCGACTGCCGCAGTTATCCTGCTTTTCGCCGTATATAAACAAACAGTCTCTCGTCAGGCGACAAGACGCAACTGCCTCTCTGTCTCCTCACACGGCGACGTTTCAACTTCAACTTGTTAACTGGTCATAACAAAGTTCAGAATCTAGCGATTATGTCGATCGCTTTAAAAACATTCCTTTAACTTTTCCTTAAGCGCAACGGCGCCACAGGGCATCTTTATATTTTGTTTATCTTCGGCTCCTTCGACACCGTTCTCAGTAAGCCCATTCGTAACTGTCACCCTTCAATTTCTCCGGCTTGGTCTCCTGGCAACACAGTGTAAATAAACAAGACAATCATTTGTTGACATAAGATAATCTCTGATTGGTTCAGTGACTTGTCCATCATTCATTCCCTACTGACAGCCTGATTAACCCTTTACATGCTCTTGATGCCTGGTATTGTCAGAGCCTAAGCCAACAGGTATCCTCTTCATACATTTTGTCTCATTTTTATCACAGGCACCCATCTATCAAAACAGGGCATGGAACATTTCTTTCGAGAAATTACAGCAACTCTACCCTCCAGGGGTTGCCAGTAGGAGATACTTTTGGGGGGAACGCAGTCAGCCATCAACCTGCCCACGTGTGGCGGCACGGGCCAGAGGGGGTAACCTCAAGACCCGCTGCCCAAAAGTATGTTACTATCATGATATGTGATTATTGTTATTTCCATAACCATATCTGTACAATAAAAACCTATGGCCTTTTATTGCCAACACTTGACAAACAATGTGTGAGCCAAATTATTCTGGGTGAGGGTATGGGATTGGCAAACAAATGTATGCATGCATATGGGTTCAGCACTTATGGGCAATGCTGCAGGGCATCAAAAAGCGAGGCAGGGTAACTGCTGTTATCATCAGCAGGCCTGAAGAGGGGCAGCCCAACCTCTCCCCCTCTCTGCTCCTCTCCTTCCCCCAAGCCGAAGAGACACGCAGTCTGTGCAACACAATGTTGAGGAAGGGTGAGGTGTGAGCAATCACCTCACCCTTCCTTCATGCAGCAAGGTGCTAAGCACCTAAGGAAACCAACAGGCAGGCAGGGATCAGGTTCAAAGACCTGCCCCCCCGGGGGGGCAGATAGTCGGCTATCCGGCCGGGGACTGAAACATAACAACCCCCACTACTATACATATCAAAGACCCAGGGCTCGCCTGGGTCTTATAAATACAGAGTGGCATGCTCTGAGAAAACACAAACAGTTTGTGGACCCTGAACGGGGACCCAAACACACAGGAGTTGCACTGTTTACTCAGTACCTTCCAAACTTTTGCTTCTTTACCACAAAACCCTCCCACCTTACAAATAAGGGAGAAGAACAAAGGATAAGAAGTACAAGGCACTGTACGGTGCCCAGAACAAGTCGTGGGACATGAGAAGGCAGGCACGGGCCAGAGGGGGTAAACTCAAGACCCGGTGCCCAAAGAACAATTTACTCTCTTACCTGGTAACGTTCTTTCGATGGGATGGTCCGACGACGAATTCCATATCTATTCCATATCTATGACATGTAATCACCACAGCTGTGCTGCTTTGGAAAATCTTCTGCGTCCTGCGTCGATGACGTCGATACGCCGCCCTCGAGGACCTACTCTGACGGCCGACGTCACTGGATGTTATAAGTAGGACGCACGACGCCCGTAGCCTCAGTTGTAGTTTTTTCCCAGAACGTGTGGCACCAGTCTTCTGGCAGTCTGACACACAAAGCCTTGCAGAAACGTAAGCTGCAATCAGATAAGAAATTCCGTAGCGGGGAAGGCAGGGAGGGAGCGATATGGAATACATCGTCGGACCATCCCATCGAAAGAACGTTACCACGTAAGAGAGTAACTTGTTCTTCGAGGGGATTGGGTCCTCCGACGTATTCCATATCTATGACAGACTCCCAAAGCAGTACCAATGCAAGGAGATGGGAAAAGAATTTAGAAAACAAAAATTTAGAATGCCCAATCAAATTGCGGAGTAAAGGACCGCCTTGCCAAGCGTAACCAATGAAGAGTTGATCGTCCACTCTGACCCGGGACATGCATGAAATATAAAAGCTTAACGCTCTCCTAGGATCAAGCCTATGGAGCCTCTCCTCTTCCTTACCAGGATGTGGAGGAGGATAAAACGCCAGAAGAACAACCTTCTGGCCTAAATGAAATTCCGACACCACCTTCGGAAGAAAGGAAGGACGAACTCTAAGGACAACCCTATCCTTGTGAAACACAGTGAAGGGTGGCTTAACTGAAAGTGCATGTAGCTCACTCACTCTGCGAGCGGAAGTGACCACAACCAAAAATACAGTTTTAAGAGTTAACAGTGTCAAAGGGCATGAATGCAAAGGCTCAAACGGAGCACCCATCAGAAACTTGAGAACAAGGTTCAAATCCCAACCGGGCATCTGGAAAGGTGACGGAGGGAACACATTAGTGAGCCCTTTCAGAAACTGAGAAATGAAAAGGAATTTAAAAATAGGAACACTCTTCAGACTAGCTCTTAAATATGGCAGCGCCGCCAGGTAACCTTTAACGGTACCCACTTGCAAGCCCCTGTGGGCCAAAGAAAGCAAAAAAAGACAGAACCATGGGAATGTCACATGCAAAAGGATCCACATTCTTAACCCTGCACCAGTCGCAGAACTTACGCCAATGGCAATGGTACAGGGACTTTGTTGCGGGCCGTCTGGCTGAGAGCAACACCTCCATCACGTCTTCAGGGAGGTCCCAATCCTTATACCTCAACCTTTCAGAAACCAAGCGTGAAGGTTGAGGGATCTGACCTCTGGATGGAGAACCTGACCCCCCTCCCGTGAGAGCAGATCGTCTCGGTAGGGAAGACGATGTGGAGGGCAGATGGACAAGTCGAGAAGGTCCAGGTACCACGTCCTCCGGGTACCACGTCCTCCGGGCCCACGGCAGAGCAATGAGGATCATCCGGGAACCGAACCCCCGTAACCTCTGCAGTACTTGCGTGTTGACGGGGACTGGAGGAAACACGTACAGCAGTGGGAATGACCACTCCACCACAAACGCGTCTCCTAAGGCTCCTTTTGGAGGAAATTCCCGCAAGCAGAACCTCTCGCACTTCCGGTTGACACTGGAGGCGAAGAGATCCAATTGAGGGGTCCCCCAAAGGGCGAAGATCTCCAGGAGAATCTCCTGAGCCAACTCCCACTCGTGAGAGATCGCGCTCTGCCTGCTCAGAGCGTCCGCCGTCTCGTTTTTGTCTCCGGCCAGATGAACTGCTGAGATCGAAACTTCCTGCTGGATTACCCAGAACTAGAGCTGCATCGCCTCCCTGCACAGAGGAAGTGACCCTGCCCCCCCCTTTTTGTTGAGGTAGTGCATGGCCACCGTGTTGTCCGTCAGGATCAGGACATTCTTTCCTCGCAGAGTCGGCAGAAAAGCCTTCAGGGCTAGCCTGACGACCCTCAGCTCCAACAAATTGATATGGAGTCTGGACTCCGATGGAGACCAACGACCGCTGACTGTCAACTCGTTGGCATGAGCTCCTCATCCCGTGGGGGATGCGTCCGTCACGATCGTCACCTCCGGCCAGGGTAGCCAAAATGGAGCCCCCTTCCTCAGATTGTCTTCGACAACCCACCACAGAAGGTCCTGGGCGACCAAGGACGGACCCGAACAGCGTCCGACAACCTGCCGGAGGACTGAGACCACTGGAGCTTGAGTGCCCATTGCAAAGATCTCATCCGCAACCTGGCCTTTGGCACCAGAAGAATGCAGGATGCCATGAGGCCGAGCAATCTCAAGAACTCAAACGCTGGGAGACTCTGGGCAAGCTGAAACTTGTCCACCATCTGTTGAATGTGATGAGCCCTCACCTGGGGAAGAAAACACTGCCCCAGGGATGTGTCGAGCACAGCTCCGATGTACTGGAGCCTCTGAGTTGGTGTCAAATGGGACTTCTTTAAGTTGAGGGAGAAGCCCAGCATGTGGAGGGAGTGGCAGGTGACTGACAGATGTTCCAGGACTTGCTCGGGAGAGCGCGCCCTGATCAACAAATTGTCCAGGTAGGGGTAGATGTGAATCCCCCCTTTCCTGAGGTGCGCTGCCACCACTACCATGAGCTTGGTGAAGACCCTCGGGCGGAGCTCAATCTGAACGGCAGGACCCGAAACTGAAAGTGCGAGTCGCCAACCGCGAACCTCAGGTACTTCTTGTGCTTTGGATGTATCGGCACATGAAAATAAGCGTCCTTGAGGTCGAGAGACACCAACCAGTCCTGAAGTTGAAGGGCCTGGAGGACTTGAGAGAGAGTAACCATCTTGAACCTGTCCTTCCTGAGGAGTTTGTTCAAACCGCGCAAGTCCATGATGGGTCTCAAACCCCCGTCTTTCTTGGAAATCAAAAAATAAGGGGAATACCATCCCTTGTTCCTCTCCACTACAGGCACCAGTTCTATGGCGCCTTTCTCCACTGGGGAATGAATTTCCTGCGCAAGGAGCGGATCCGGACTCTTCAAAGAGAGATTCCCCGGTGGATTGTCTTGAGGTCTCTGCCGGAAAGGAAGACAGTAGCCGTGGGTTATGATCTCCAGAACCCACACATCTGAAGTAATGGCGTGCAAGATGCTGCGCCAGCCTTACCCCAACCGGCGAACCATGGGACCTGGCCTCATGACTGAGGTGAAGCGGCTGCGGCGTTGCCTGAGGGCAAAGAGGCAACAGCCCGAGCGGCCTTGGCACCTCGAGAACCTTGTTTTCCATCTCTGGCACTCCTACGGTGGCCCCTTTGACTGGCAGCTCCTCTCGCTTTACCAAAGGATGAGTAATAACGAAAGGAACCTCCCCTCCATTGCTGTCCCCTAGGACGAAAAGGCAGAGGATGGCGAACTGCAGCACCCAACGACTTTGCTGCAGCTTTGGAGGTCTGCAACCTCTCAAGGCTCTCATCAGCCTGGCTGCCAAAAAGATGTTCCCCGTCAAAGGGCATGTTGAAGAGCCGGGCCTGCACATCAGGAGCAAACCCTGACTTCCGCAACCACGCAAACCTGCGTATCACGGTGCTTGCCGCCATGGACCGGCTGACGCAATCTGCCATGTCCAAACCCGACTGAACGGCCTTGCACATCCTGAACCATAGCAAGGAAACCATCCCGTTCGTCCCCTTCGGGGAATATGTTCAGCCGCTAAGGAAACACAGTTCCACAAAGTGTGCGTGAAACGTGACAAGGCACATACGGAGTTGGCCGCCTGAAGCGCCATACCCCCTGAAGAAAACACCTTCTTCGCCCAGCCGTCAAAACGCTTGTCGTCCCTATCAGGAGGGATGGTAGGATACAACGCCTGCTTTGCCGGGGCCGTAGCCGCTTGCACCACCAAACTCTCTGGAGTGGGGTGCTTGGTCAAGTAGCAGGGGTCGCTACTGGCTGGGCGGTATTTCCGCGGCAATGACTTGCCCACTGCCAGGAGACTCTCCGGAGCAGTCCAAGCCGCCGCCACCCTTCCCTGTAGAGACATATGAAACGGCAGTACCGGGTCAGTTGGTGGACCTTGGTCGAGGATATCCGTAAGGTCATCCTGAAGAAAATCCCCTGGATGAGCAGAACATCCCAAGTACTCAGTGATCCTAGACATAAGGCGCCGGTATGAGGAGTCGGCATGAGTGCCAGGCTCAGGCCTACAAAACTCCACCTCCGGAGAGGTGTCCAGCCCACTGGCATCATGCAGGGACTGCCGCAGGTCCTCAATCTGGCTATGGCCCGAGAGATTCTCGTCTGGCACCGTATCAGGAACCATGCCATCATCAGAGCCCTCATCCACCTCTGAAATAAACTCAAGATGGCGGTAAGAAGGCACAGAATGTGGAACAAAGCCATGCTTGACCTTGGCCAGAGCCTTTCTAGGGGGTTCCACCGAGCCCAGGGGTACCCCAGTGGAAACAGCCTCGAAAGGCGTCAATGGCGTCGAGTGAATCGGCGTCGACGCCGAACGCGGCGCCAACAGCATCGATGGCGTCGACACAGGCCTCGAGGCCGGAGCTCCGAGCGTGTCCCTCGACAGCCTGGGCGCCGATGGCGTCGACAACTTCTTCGGCGATGGGGCCTCGAAAGAGTCCGTCAACGACCTCGGCGCCACCGGCGTCGACGTCTTCCTCGAAGACACCACAGGTGCACACGGTCTCGAGCACGTCGCGGAACGGGACCTGGATCGGGCATGACGAGAATGATTCCCCTTGTCCGAGCTCGACTTCTCCCACGAATCGTGCCGACCACCCGAGCCCGAAGGCGTGCGAGCAGTGTCTCTCGACCGATCACGACCGACCCCACTCGGAGGTGTGGATGGACCAGTGCCCTGCGATTCGAGAATCGCTAACATTTTTTTCCCGAAGGAAGCCCATTCCTCCAGCGTCGCATGCTTGGTGGGATAAGTGACCCGCCGACGGGCGGAGTCCTCGGATGAGGACGGGGAAGGCGACCGATGACGGCACTTCCGGGAGTGACTCGAAGAGGCACAGGAGTGGTGGGATCGACTC
Organism: Ambystoma mexicanum; assembly: GCF_040938575.1. Classification (NCBI taxonomy): domain Eukaryota; kingdom Metazoa; phylum Chordata; class Amphibia; order Caudata; family Ambystomatidae; genus Ambystoma; species Ambystoma mexicanum. Next base: position 904,018,298 of record NC_090939.1, read on the forward strand.
CGGGACCGAGACCCACTAGACTTCCGACGACGATGCGGAGAGTCGCCCCTCGAATCATCCGTCGAAAGCCCCGCAGACCTCGACTTCCGTGGCTTGGACACCTTACCTACCGACAACTTCTTCTTGCGCTCCCGCAAGGCTTTGGACGTGAGCGACTGGCAGTCGACACAGTCATCCGTGTCATGGGCCTCCCCGAGGCACCACAGGCAGGCGTCGTGCGAGTCCGTCGCCAACATCTTGGACCCACAGTCCCCGCACTTCTTAAAGCCCGGGCGCAGGGTGGAAGACGAGGTAGACATCTTCACGAAGAATATACTGCACAATACGAACAGGTTCGAAGAACCGAGAAGGAACAGAAACTCCAAAGAGTCGAGTTGCGCCGAGATCTCCGAAGCGAACATGTTCGCTGAAAAAACGGAACTGAGGCTACGGGCATCGTGCGTCCTACTTATAACATCCAGTGAGGTCGGCCGTCGGAGGAGGTCCTCGAGGGCGGCGTATCGACGTCATCGACGCAGGACGCAGCCGCTGAAGATTTTCCGAAGCAGCACAGCTGTGGTGATTACATGTCATAGAAATGGAATAGATATGGAATACGTCGGAGGACCCAATCCCCTCGAAAGTATGTTACTATCATGATATGTGATTATTGTTATTTCCATAACCATATCTGTACAATAAAAACCTACGGCCTTTTATTGCCAACACTTGACAAACAATGTGTGAGCCAAATTATTCTGGGTGAGAGTATGGGATCGGCAAACAAATGTATGCATGCATATGGGTTCAGCAGTTATACTAAAACTAAAATTCCCTGCAAGTGCATGGCTTTATCTCCTCATTTTCGGTGCGTTAGCTGGCGCGTTTGGGCTGGTCTGTACTGGTCAGCGTCTACGCGGTGTGCAGTGAGGTTCTGGACTAACACTGCAGGTAACTCAACAGAGCTCCTGTTGATTATAATTGTTTTCTACTGACATGGGACGTTACCAGGAAAACATATCTCCACTTGCACATGCCAAACGACATAGAGACATTCTTGCAGATACCATCGCGCTTCCCCCTACATCCGTGCAAAATGACACTATAACATCTAACAAAGATTCAAGGCCACCTCTCCCCCTGACTAATGACAAAAACATTAAAACTCCATCAAGTTCCCTGAAACTTAAAATTGTTAAACACCAGATCACTACCAAAACAAGCATTGGAAGTACACGACTATATTTTAGATAACAAGATTGATATAATGTGTCTCACAGAGACCTTGTTACAGTAAAGTAGTGGTCCTAGTATACATCTAGCCGTTCCTCCAGGTTATAAAATAATTTGCAAAAATCGACTGCAAGGCAAGGGAGGCAGTATAGCCATCATAAGTTTAAAAAAAAGATAGGTATCTTTAAGTCACAAATGGACTGCAAGGGATGCAAAGTCCTACACGCAAAAATAACTCCCACTAGCAACAACTGCATAAATAGCATCCTCATCTATAGACCTCTCTCTGACATGCCATCTTTTAACGAGGATCTGGGTCAACTGCTTAACCCCTTGAACCGTCCTAACTCATCCACAATACCCTTAGGAGATTTAAATCGGTGGAAAGGGGATGTCAAAGACAAGGAAGCCACTGAGTTGGAACAGAACCTAGCAAACCTAGGATTTACAGCTTACAACACAGAGCCCACTCATAAAGGAGGCTACACCCTGGACTGGGTACTAGCTCGCAACACCACAATAACTAAGACTTATACTAATCCTTGCAATTGGTCAGACCATTATGTCATTGACTGTACCTTCCAATTGCCGGAACAAGGGATTCCTTTTCGTGATCCCCCCACGAAAATTGTAAATATAAATTATGGAAAAATATGCACTGCTGACCTTGAAACCTGTAGCAATTTATCAAACAGCTCCACAGACAATGACCCTCCTTGCAGGTTAGTCGATACTTACAACCTTCATATCACTAACTTACTTACTTTACAAAAATGCACCACTAAGAACCAAGACAATACGTGACTGCCCCAACAAGCAACATTGGTGCACCTCGGAACTAAACATCTTTAAAAGGGTGAATAGACATGTCGACGGGGCATGGGAAAAAAATAAAAACACGGAAAATAGAGACAAATGGAAACTAGCAGAAAATATACATAAAGAAAAGATCCTTAATGCAAAAAACTCTATTACAACGATCAAATCGAAAATGCAGAAAAAAACAGTAAGAAACTATTTGAGTTATACAAATCATGGGAAAACCCAAGTGCCCTTACCCACTCCTTCGATCGCAACAATGAGGATTGTGACATAGTACAAAAAGCATTCCAGGACAAGCTTTCACTGGCTTGGAATAAAATCCAAGGTACATTAAACACCAATAGAACACCATGCAAGCGACTGGCACTGATAAAAAAAACAAGAACATGTCATCTGGGTTTTGTTTCAACCCTATCTCTATTGAAGATACCACCAAAATCTTAGCCACTATTAGGCCCACCTCTTGTATAGGAGACCTTCTTCCTGCCAAAATAATCCTCAAAAACACCAGTAATTATGCCCTTGTTTTTACCAGATTCATCAATGCTTCCTTTTTACAGAGCAAAGTACACACCTCTATCAAGGAAGTAGCAGTCACCCCTATCATTAAGAAACCCAACGTAGCGCAAAAGATCCAGCAAATCTAAGACCAATAACAAACACCCCACTCTTACTTAAAATTCTGGACAAGGCAGCCACACTTCAACTACAGACACACTTTGAAACTTCATTAGTGTTCCACCATAAACAATCTGGCTTCCGAAGTAACCATGGGATGGAAAGCACCCTACTGGATTTACAAACACACATGTTAGAAAGACCGGACAAAGGAAAGACTGGTTTGCTCATCCTACTAGATCTCTATGCGGAATTTGAATTGCTGGATCACCCTTGATTGTTAGAAACACTAGCTGCCTCAGGTAACTGTTCCAGCCAGGCCACTGAATGGATACGCTCTTTTCTGAGTGAAAGAACGATCAGAATATGTTGGGGCCCTGCCTGCTCAGACCCAGCTCCTATCAGCTACGGAGTACCTCAGGGGGCCTGTATTTTCACATCCCTCTTCATAAAGCCCCTATACAAATTACTAGAAGCAAAGGGTCTCCACTTCAGTAATTACGCCGACGACTTTCAGCTTATGATGGATATAAGTGGTGACTATCTTGCAGATACTGCTAAGCTTAATGACATCCATCTATTCATCCAGGAATGGATGCTTATTAACTGGACGTGTTTAAACAGCTCAAAGACCGAGCTTATGATCTTAGGAAGAGACCAAGCTATTTATGCCAGCTTTAAACTTGACAACTGTTCCATTAAGGTAGTTGACAAAGGAAAAATACCTGGAATAGTACTTAAGACATCTCTGAACTCAGACGCCCACGTCAACAATATTGGCAAGAATACACACAGTCATCTCAGAGTTCTGCGACAAATAAATCCACTAGTGTTGTGAAAAAATTGTGTAACCCTAGTCAGAGCTATAACTCTGCCACAGCTAGACTACTGTAATGCCTTACTCAGTGGAGCCAGCAAAAGAAATATCCAGAAGCTACAGATCCTTCAAAATGATGCTGTCAGGATAATACATAAGGTATCTGGGAAGGAACTCATCTCCAACTAAATAAACAACTCCAAAATTAATAGAAATTGTGTGCTGCTCTGAGGCAGTACCACTACTAATGACAGCCCTGAGTGCGGCACCCCATCAAGGGAATTGTGTGCTGCCTCGGAGGCAGCACATGCTACCACTGAGCACTATCTACTGCCCTCAGGGCAGCACTGTCTACTAATGGTCAGTATATGCAGCACCACTACCAATAGGTACCTTGGTACAGGCTACTCCAAGGTATCACCCTCTACCAGTGGGCACTTTATGCTGCCTTCATGGCAGCACCCTCAGCAAGTGGGCAATGTCTGCTTCCTACAAATCAGCACCCGCATCTAGTGGGCAATGTGTGCTTCCTCTAGGGTAGCTGCCCTGGAGGCAGTACATACTATCAGTCAGCAGTATCTGCGGCCACGGAGTCTGCACCACTATCAATGGGCACAATATGCTGCCCTGGAGGTAGTAATCTCTACAAGTGGAAAATATTTGCTGCCTTGGAGGCAGTACTATCACTGATGAGTAGTATGCGCTGCTGTTTGTAACAGCTACCTGCACCACTACCTTGGGGCAGTGTGTGCTGCCTACAGGGCATCACCACCATCAATGGGGATGTTGTACTGCCCTGGAGGAAGCACATAGTACCCTTTGAAAGCTCCTGGGAAACTCAGGTTTCTGCTTCCTACTCTGTGTTCATCCAACAGCAATTCCAGAAACATACCACACTTCATCTGCTTCCATTGAGCTTCCTCCTGCTCCTCCAAAAAAAGCTTTTCATTGCCGGTATATAGGTCTGCACCTGCTTGCATTCACGTTGCTGTACTTCCACAATGTTCTTCCACAGATACTCAGGCCCAAAGCTGTGAAATAATCAAGAGATTATGCATAAAAGGATTACTTCCTTTGTTTGGCACGATAAGTGTCAGGCTGCTGATCCACTAGTGGTCTAGGCGGCCGGCGTCTGACATCATGTCCGAATTAAGGTGCCCCCCGCACAACACAGAGCACTGCTCAATGTATTGGCATTCTGCCTGTCAGTCGTATTTCCCATTTTCTGTTCTATATTGTTCTTCTGGTTGCCAGTTATTCTGCTTCATGCTTGACCTACTTTTGGTGTTCTGGACATTCTTCCTGGATCTTTTGGCTCTGGACTTCTGCTTTCATTTTTGGACTGTGTTTGGATCACCTTTTGGCTGGATCCTGGAACTGGTTGCCACCTGCTGGTTAATGGACTCGGGATTGCTTTTTTTCTTTTTATTTGTTTGTTTATAACACAGCACAACAGAGAACATGTACCTTGACATTTGTATGCAACCCCATAGCCAGCGTAAAGGTCGACATTACCCCTATCCCACCCCATTTATCCCAAGATGGGTCTTATCTCTCAGTCTCCTTGGGTCGGGCCAGGCTCTGAGTGTTCGCTGGTTGAGTGGAGGGCTCTCGCTATCAGGTGTGGTTTATAGGTCAGGGCCGGGTAGTTCTGGTCATAGTTTAATAGCGGTGCCCAAATGTTCATAAAATGATGGAGAAGGCTTGCTTTGGGTGCAGTGACCTTTTCGGCAATTAGGATGTCCCAAATTTTTATCCACCAATAGGCCGTCAATGGGCCCTCCGTGGACTTCCAGGTGCGTGCTACTGTGATTTTGTCTGCCAGCAGGAGTTGGGTTATCAAAGCAGCTCTCCGTCCTGTCCTTGGGGAGGAGTCTGGGATCGGGATCCCCGGGAGGACCTGCTCAGGGGCCAGCGGTATTGTCGTTTGGATAATCTCCTTTATTGTGGTGAGGCATTGTGCCCAGAACATCCTCACCTTGGGGCATGTCCACCACACATGGAAATAGGACCCTGGAAGGCCGCAACGGCACCAGTATTGCGGGTCAAAGGCATGCTGGAAGTGGTGCAGGCGGAGGTGGGGGTAGTACCAACGCAGCAATAGTTTGTGAGTGCATTCTCGATTAGTGATGCAGGGGGAGGCTGAGCGCGTCCTTGACCAGATGTCTATCCAGAAGTGGTCCTCTATGCCGTGACCTAGGTCCGCCTCCCATTGGGTCATGTAGGAGGGCTTGGTGTGGAAAGGGTCCTCCTGTAGTAGTTTGTGAAGGGCTGAGATCTTCCCCCTGGCCGGCAGGTCATTTATTGTGATCTCCAGTGGGGCGGGGGCTCGGGTTGCCGCCGCTCGGGTTTGCGGGCGGAAGCACCAATGCCTCAATTGGAGATAGGCGAACCTGTCTGTCTCCGCCAGTTGGAAGGTGCGTTTGCATTGTTCGTAGGTACAGTGGGCGCCCCCCTCAAAGAGTTGTCCCAGCGATTCGAGACCACCCACCACCCAGTTTCTAAATTTCGTTGGGCAGGAGCCCGGGGAGAAGGCTGGGTTATGAAAGATAGGGGAAAATGGGCTCAAGTCACATGGGATCCTATTGTGCCTGCGGGCCCGATCCCAGGCTTTCATTGATTGTTTTGTAGAGGACAGCAAATCTGGCCAAGCTCAGCGTAGGGCGGGGGAATAAACGGTAGGAAGCGGATGGGGAGAGGAAGGCGGGATTGTTCGATCTCCACCCATTTCGGACGGCCCGAGGCCATTCCCCATGCTTGCCGGTGGGCCAACTGTCCTGGGATTTGGTATTTGCAGAGATCTGGTACCCCTCGACCACCCAGTTTCATACTGCCCAGCAGGGTTCTATGGGGAATACGTGCTTTCTTGCCCTTCCATATAAAGTCGATTATTTTCAGTTGAAGCTGCTGCAGAGGGGTGGGCGGGATTGAGGCTGGTAGAGAGGAGCATGCGTAGAGGAACCGTGGGAGAAGATTCATTTTGCATGCCGTGATGCGGCCCAAGAGAGCGGTTTCTTGCGCCCGCCAGTGGATGAGGTCTTTTTACAATTCTTTGAAGAGAGGGGGAAAATTTGTTTGGTACACTTTTGCTGGGTGAGCGGGGATCTGAACCCCTAGATATGGAATCGATTTGACACTCCAGTGGAATGGGCTTTGTCATTCTAGGGTTTCCCTCTCATCTGGGCTCAGTCCCACTCCTAAGGCCATTGATTTCCCGAAGTTGATAGCAAACCCCGCCACTTTTCCAAAGTCATGAATCTCCGTTAAGGCCGCCTTCATGAAAGTTGTGATGTCAGTGATGGTCAGTAACACATCGTCTGCCTATAGCGCAATCTTGTGTTGTGTGGGCCTATCTGTGGGCCTTTAGTCCGGGGGCTCCAGCGGATCCATTGGGCCAGGGGTTCCATGGCCAGAGCGAACAGCAAGGGGGACAGGGGACAACCCTGTCTTGTACCACATGTGAGCGGGATTGGGTCTGATAGGAGGCCAGTAACTCTCAGCCGGGTCTTGGGTGCTTGATAGTTTCCTAGGATAATTCTTTGAAAGGTTGGGCCAAAGTTAAAGGCCTCGAGAGCGAGGCATAGGTGTGTCCAGTCCACTTTGTCGAAAGCCTTGGTTGCATCCAGGGCCAGCAGGGCGAGTTGTTGCGTTTCTTGCTTGGCGATCTCTATCAGGTCCAAGGCCCTACGGATGTTGTCTTTTTTCGACCTGTGGGTTATAAATCCCGTCTGGTCTGGGTCTATAATGTTCGGGAGGATTGGTGCCAAGCGGTTGGCCAGGACTTTGGAGTATATATTGGCATCCAAGTTTAAAAGTGAGATGGGTCTGTCTGAACTAGTGTCCTTGGGATCTTTGCTGGTTTAGAGCATGAGGATTGTAGTTGACTCCTGCATGGTTGCAGTGACGGTCCCTGTGTCGGCGAATGAGTTAAAAAAGTCGAATTAACGGCGCCACCAGTTGAGGTCGAAATAGTTTGTAGAAATTGGTGGAAAACCCGTCTTGGCCTGGGCCTCTGGTTTTCAAGCTTTTTATGGCTTCCTCGACTTCCTCGCTTGTGATGGGCACTTCCAATCCCTCCCTTCAGTCTCTCTTGGGAGGCGGGCACACGCCCCTGGGAAGGGGGCCCTCACCTCCCTCTGGCTGCAGCTGTCACACCCCTAATGGCTCCTCCCTGTAAGCTTGACCTCACCTCGCTGATTTCCAAGAAGGGAGACGCCCTTGCATGCACAAACCTTGATGACTCTGTCTCTGTGGTTAGAACAGGGACTGACAATCACTTAATCATTTGTTTTCATTCAGTAGGTTAATATATGTCCTTCTAGGTAACACCTGGGCAACCTAGGTCAAATGATGTGCAGTTTGCAGTTTCCTTGTTGTATTTTAGCACTGAAGGCTATGAGTGCCGATTGCGTGTGGTTGTGCGAGTGCTGTGGTGGCTTCCCGGCTCGCCTGAGTTACCGGTATGAAAAACCACAGGCAAATGGAGCAGGTTCATGTCCTGGTGGGGTAACGACCACAAACCTTCCTGTAACTACGTGCACTAGTAAGCATGTACGGGGGGCCACCGGGACCCTGCAGTATAATGTAGGCAGCAGATGTCTTCCACTGGCTCAGACTCGTTTTTATTTATTTTTTAAACATTTTTTATTGATTTTTACAACAAACAACATAACCATCACACCCAACATTTTCGGTTACAAGCTTCTTCGCATACATATGCCCTCCCCCCTATTTAACTCGAGCTGCCACTTCAGTTCTTCCGGTTTCCCTTCTCTTAGGGTTAATCCCCTTCGCCATTCTCAGACGTGTCATATTCACTGGAGTTGGCATGGGAGGATCCCGACAATGTAGCTACCATTTGTCTCCATGCTATCAGAGGTCCCACTTCATTATCTTCCCCTTTGCTAGCTGCCTCATGCCATGCTGCAGTCTCAGCGTCTGCCCATTTCAAGAGGTCGTTCCACCATACCTCTAATCTGGGTCTATGGCCAGCCTTTCATCCCATAGCTATCCTCCTTTTGGCTAGAATGTAGGCCAGGTCCTTGAGTTTGCACACGTGTTTCAGGTTGCGTGGTCTGATGAATCCCCCCATCATGCATGCCAACAAGGATTCCATGTCTAGCTTAATTCCCTTTTCAGATAGCCGTAGCTTAATTTCCTCCCAGAATTTTCCCACCACGGGCACGCCCAGAACATATGGATCATACCAGCATCCACCTCCCCGCACTTGGGGCATTTTTGTACTTCAGCACTCCCAAATCTGGCGATCTTCCGGGGGGTCATATACGCCCTATGGGTGGCATATAACTATATCTGCTGCAACCTTGCATTTCTAGACACCTTTTTGTGATATCTCTGAGCTCTTTCCCACTGCCCGTCCTGCATAGGCACTCCTGCTTCCTCCTCCCAGTCCCGTCTCAGTTGGAGCAACTCCTTACCCACTCTAGTCATCACCAGTTCATAAATCCGGGATATTTCATGCCCTCCCTCCGAGATATCATACATTGTTTCTATGGCAGTATCAGGTGGTTCTGCTAGTGCTATTTCAGACCACGTTTCCTTCACCCGTTTAACTATTCTCGTATATGTGATATATTGCCCCGTATGTATCCCAGTTTCATCCACTATCGTTTGGAAGTCCAGTGACTTCCCCTCTTGCCATGTATCTCCCAAGGTCGCTAGCCCTACCGGCTCCCAGTATTTGCGGATTCCTCTCCTCAATTGCACATCCACCCCGCGTAGCGCCACCAGTGGCGCCTGCGGGGAGCATGGCGTCGGGTTCCCCATAACTCGGCACATTTTGCCCCATGTCTTCCAGCCCAGTTCCAGCAATCTCGATCGCCCATGCAACTCTGGTTTGAGCAGCAATATCAGTTCTTTTAGGAAATAAGGGTCACATTCCCCCCTCAGCAGTCTAGATTCTGCTGTCTCGTCTTCCGACAGCCACCTAGCAATATATTTTAACTGTCATATGTATTCTGCAATTTCCATAGGGCCACTCTATTTCTGGAGTTGTGCCACAGGAAACCTCTGCATAAGCACTGGAGTTTAATAAAAAAGCGTTTGGGCAACATGTGTGGGATATTTACGAAAAAAGGAAGTAGCCTAGGCAGGACCACCATCTTGAGCAAGGCCGCCCTCCCTCCCTACCATGGCAAGGGGGGAGCTTTGTCCAGAACTCCATGCTGTTCTTGATGCCTTCTACTGCTCTTTCCGTGTTATGTTTGTGCTTGTCTGCAATTGTGTGGTATATATTAATCCCCAGGTATCTGAATGTTCTGATCTGCCATGCTATCTGCAAGGTAGGTAAGTTCTCCTGTGGGACTCCTCTGTACCTTCCCAAGGAGAACATGCATGATTTTTTGGGGTTCACCGCTATACCCGAGAGAGTCGCATAGCGCTCCATCACCTCCAGGATGTATTGCAAGTTTTCCTCTGGGTACCGCAAATATAGCAGCATATCGTCCGCATACAATGATATCAAGTACGGTCCCCCCTTAGTGTAAACCCCTATTTCTTCATACTGCTGTCTCAGATAAATCGCTAGTGGTTCTAGTGCTAGGATGTACAGCATTGGGGACCATGGACAGCCCTGTCTAGTGCCTCTGCTAAGTTGCCATTTTTCTGAAATTATTGCTCCCGTTTTGACCCAGGCTGTTGGGGAGCTATATACCATTTTCACCCACCACAGGTACCCTGGACCCATCCCGTATTCTTTCAAGTGGCTCAGACTCGTTGTGGGAGTTTTGACATCAAATATTATCCTTTTGCACCAACCATGGGTGAGGCAAATTGGTTCTGTGAGACCTCCAGTCACGACATAAGCAAGGCCCCTTTAGGTTCCCACAAGGAGAGTCCTCCACTCTGTGCATTACAGCAAAAGTTTTTTATTCCCCCTTTTTATGGCTTTCTTCCCACTTGTTGTCCATCTAACTGTGTTTTACTCCCCATATACTGCGGCTCAACTGGAGGGCATCCTCGGGAACTCTCACAGTGTTCCTGGAAATATCAAAAAAATTGCGTTAGCATTTGCCCCCCTTCAATATAGTAGGTGTTCCCTTCCCTCCAGGAAGTAGTTTAACAGGGTGCCGATTTTGGAAGAGTGGGGCCGATTGATGCCAGCGGGACCCCTACTGCGCCTCAGGAATGGAGTAGTTCTGCAGGAGAAATTCTATCAGCTGTCCCAAAGTAGGTCACGTGTTATAAAAGTTAAGTTGGCATTTGCTTTTGTCCTCTTTCTCCAAAACGAGGCCTTGTATTATCCGGGCCGTAGTTTATAAAATTCTCTTTTGTAGTTGGAGTACCAAATGCCCCTGTGCTTTTGCAGCCAATCCGTGCCACGTCCTGGGGGGGGACCCCACGGTTTCCTGGGATGTGACCGGAAGCCGGGGGGACCAGAGGGCACGTGGGAGAGTGCCCGGGACGGCAGGTGCTTACGTTTGGGGATAAGGGGGTTGTACACAGGAGCAGGGCCCGTTTGTCTTACCGGGGGTCCACCTCACCTGATTCTATCTCCATCTCCGGGGGGGGGGGGGACATCACGCATTTTGCACCCCCTTTTCCGTGGAACCTGAGGACGAGCTCCCGTGAATAACCTGTGGGCCCGGAGGTCCCGAAGCAGGCCAATGGCGATCCTCCCCTCTTCCCGCCTGGGGGAGAGGTCCGGCAGGTCCCCGGCGGGCTCCCGCGGCACACAGCAGAAAGCAGAGAGGCCAAAGACGTGTATTCTGGCCGGACTGGCCGTTCTGCTTATGTTGGTGCAGGATGGGCCCTGGCTCCACTGCGGGCCGGCTAGGAGTTCCTCACTCATTGCTGCTTCAGGGGCACCAGGAGACCCACACACCACGCCACCCACTAGCGAGACGAGGGCGGGGTGAATCGAACTTTGCTGATTAATGGATGCCCAGAGGGGCGTCAACAGTGGCTACAACACTGCTCCTCTCCCCCTGGCCGGGCGGCAGTCATTGCAATCCTTGGGACTCCAGGCCGGCTCTGAGGACCCCGCCTTACCGCTCCTCTCTAGCAGGGATGTTTCTCTGGACTCCTGCGGTCCAGCAAACCCAGAACTGGACCGGGGTGTGCTACGTCGGTTCAGGGAAAACCAGGGCGGTGTTTGTTCACTTGCTCGGGGGCTTTCTAGGAGGGCTCTACTACCAATTGGGCCTGTTGGGATGTAGCAGCGCTCAGGAGCTTTGCATTCCTGCACCCCCTGGTGGCCACCTCTGGATGGCTTTTTGAACAACTTCTGGATTTTCCCTTGAATTTTGACCCTTCCTTAGAGTTGTACTGGTCCTTTTTCACTAGTCTGTATCCCCTTGCCATTCGGTTTAGGCCCATTCAGACTTTGTGTTTTCTTTTCCCTGCGTGTGAGGAACAGGTCTTCTGGTCTATGGACTACAGTCCTATCACACTTTAACAACACTGTAGCTTTCCCACTGCATTTATTCTATCATAAACTAGGTCTGGGAAAAGAAGGGGTGGTTGGAGGTATCTCTTAACTGCTAATCAGGTAAATTAACCCTGTTGTATTTCTTTGATTACAGCTAAGGGTGAGCATCCTAGTGGTGTTCCCCCTCCCTTCCATTCTACTCCTCTTTGGCCGAATATATTCAGCAGTGGTACTGGAGTGGTCTCAAGGAAGGCCCGTCAACCTCCTGGGCATCATATCAGATTTGTAAAACATGTTGACAGGGTGATTCTGGGGATCAAAACTATTAGCTCCTACAGGTAGCTAGTGGCACTGGCCTGAGGCCCCTGGTAGGCTGCCTTGCCTGGCCACCAGAATCCTCCTTAGCTATCGGGGCTCAATCAGGATACTATATCTGAAAAAGACCCTGAATCAGAGGGAAGAGATTCCTGCAGATGGTGGCAAGGTATTGACAGAGATGGGATAAGGAGTGCTGAGAGAACATAAGTGAGGTGACAATATGTTGTATTACAGAGGTGAGACAAAAATCTGTGTGAACATAAGAAAGGCGACACGACTGTGAAACAAAGGGGGATGAGATGTTCACAAGATACTGAAATTGGGGATGATGAGACTGAATCAAAAGGGTGATGAAAATGCTAATAAAAAAATAAGAGATCATAAGGCCCTGGACCAGAGGGTGATGGGACATTGAACAAGAGGGATGAGTTTTATACCCGACATACTCTTTATGCTATTACGTATTATCTTGCTAACAACATTAACAAATAGTTGGATTTCCAGAAACTCCATCAAATATAATCCAACTGCTAAAGTACCAAATGTCCTAGAAAAACAGAAAGAGAGAAATAAGGAAGACAAACACAGGGGGGGCCACATTAGACCCAAAGACTCATACAAGATCTCAGCAATTATTTTCCTTAATGCATTTTATTTACGGAGAATGATGTAAATCTAGTTGCATGACTTGATCTCAGCTAACTAATTTTAACCTTCTAATCGCCTCTTCCACTGCTAACATTTACCACTTAAAAAGAATTCTACTAAACAGAAGTATCAACACAAGTGGGCATACGGATCAATAAATCAATTGTTAATTAAATCAGCTCTTCACCGTCAGTTCTTAAGCAAGATTATTAGCAGAAGTAACATCTAGTAAATCGGAAAATCACACAGAAGCAACACAGTCCAGCCACACAATCCTATCTCTCAAAAAGAAATTGTCAAGATGCTTAAGCTGAACCTTTTCATGGTACAGTTCTAACTAACAAAAATATTCCCTTTTCTAGCCAACTAGTTGAAGTAGTACCGCTACTCTCACATACATTCTAAAGTTAATTTCGAAACAATTGGGTCATGGTACTGGTTAGGAATTGTTGAGAAGAGCTCCGACTTTCTGCACAAAGTACTCTAGTGGAATGCACCCATGGCCCCCTGCTATTATAACACCCCTACAGGTACAACCCACAAGAAGGAGTGCTTTGCTGCCATGGTAGGGTCAGGGAAAGAACTACACCAAACCCAGATTTGGAGTAGAAAACAAAGTTACAGCTCGTTTTTTATACTGTGTCAACCCACCCTATTTCTGTGTATTTCTGTGTACTGTAAGGCACTCATGGTAGCAATAAGTAAGACAGACACAAGTGATCAAAGTTCAAGAGTGTTTATTGAACAATGAATGCTGTATACAGGTTGGAAAATGCCTATTCCTAAATCTAAGATGGGAGCAAGCTTCGACATTCAAATGAAAATAAGTCAGTCCTAGTGGTGTCATGTCAAAATAAAAGGGCCTATATTAAGAAACCTATTGCTAAACCTTACAACTATTCCGGCGGAATTCCTGGAGCAAACTTGAAGTTCATCTGTGGAAAACGGTTTTAGGCCTATCCAAATCCACTGCTATGCCGGCGATCAGGAGAGAGTTGGGGCTTATATCATTAGCGTCAATGGTCGATCAAAGCGCCATGCGCCTATACAGAAGAATTATTATGGCAGACACCCTACTCATCTATAACATCATACGGGATGAAACCGAATTAGGCAAATGTGAGGCCCTGAAAAAGTGGGTAAAAGCCAGAAAGGACGACCTGGCTAAAATCGAATGCAGTGAGAAAGAGCTGAAAGAAAATCCAGACCGAATTAAAAGAAAAACTGAAGATATGGACTGGATTCTGACAACAGATAAAGCGATGAGGAATAAACTTCTAAACCACCTTCCTCCAACATTCAACAAGGTGAAAAAACTTTTGAAATATTGTACTAAGTTCCCAAATAAGAAGTTGAGAAACTCGATCATGAGAGCTAGACTCAACCTTTTGCCAACTAGAGAGATCATAACAATCAGAGGAGCTGGGATCGAGAAGCGCTGTCGATTATGTAAAAATGAACTATCCATCGAGACTTTGAAGCACCTTGTGATAGAGTGTCCTAACACGACTGAAAACAGAAATATATACCTCCCCTTGCTGGCTGAAAACCTGTGGATATTTCAAACGGCTGAACTCTGGAACAGATTAATCTCTGGCAAGAACACGAGATGGACCCAAGCCCTGGCCAGACTGATCGAACTAGTGTATAACCAGATAAACCGTCTATGGCCCGAGGCCGGCTCGGTCCTGGACTCGGACTCAGCTTAAAGAAAATCATAAAGATCTCTTACGAAATCTGCTCCCTACTGACACAAAGAGGCCTGGCCAGCTCCCAGGGGAGGTATTTAGTCCTCTCCCCTCTCAACTAGTTTTGTTTGATGTGGAAGGTTTTGACAAAACTTAGTTGTAACTGAGTAAAGTTCAAATAAAAACAAAAAAAAAAAAAGGGGTGTGGGATAGTTCTCAAGAAAATAAAGAAGTGTTCTCAAATAATATGTCAGGATGCAGGAGTCTGGATCTCCCTTCCCCACATTTTGAGCACAGGGTAAGATGGGAGCTTGGAGCACAGTATAGTTTTGGGCTTCTCCAGCACAAGACGAGAGTTCCAATGGTAGTTCTCAGGACCGTCGATGGCCAAGTCTCGTTTCCTTTGAAGGTTCTCCTGCCTTCTGGGCCTGACATGTTCAAATAACAAAAACAAAAGTTCCTTTAACCAAATAAAAGTTTGTTAGGGTGATAATGATTCACCCCTGGGTCCCCCTCTTCTGGGCACTGACCCTTCCCAATTGTATTCCACAGTTCACGTAGGGTGATGGTCTCACCCCTGGGGGCCCGTCTTCTGGGCGCGGACCCTTCTCGCGCTGACCGTTCTCAATTGTATACCACAGTTCACATAGGGTGATGGTCTCACCACTACACCCCCCTCTTCTGGGCTCGGACCCCTCTCTTCTCTCAGTTGGATCTCCCTCTGCCGGGCTCGGACCCTTTTCTTCTCTTTTGCAGGATTTCTCTTCCCTTAGTTTCTGAATGTCTTTTTAAACAGATCATAGTAGACATCCCTCTTCTGGGTTCACGTCTGTCAACATACTGTTTCTCTGGACTTTAGAATTTGCCCTTCTCGTCAGCATCCCTCAGTCGGGTTCACTCCTGCCCTCATCCCTTTGTGCGCGCCACCTTGTTTTAAAATCATTAGCAACATTGCATGAGAAATTATCAAGAAAGGTCAAACTACATTTCAAAGAAATCCTTACTGAAAGGAGAAAAAACAAAAAATGCAAATCCATTTTAAATGGAATATGGAAGGCGGGTATAGCCTTGATAATTATAGTGCTCATATTAATTAAAAAACAGACCTTGGTTGTTCTAACATTTTCACACAAATACATACAATTGAACTTAATGTATGTTAAAAGGACCAGATAGCAAGGAGTGCGGAGCAGAGTAAAGCAGAATACACATAAAAAATTCAAGCATCCCCTGAGAAAATTAAGAGAGAGAAAATTGAGAAAAAGTAAAAAATTCAAAAATCAAATATTAATGAAAACATATTAAAAAAAGAAGCAATAAAGCCACAAGTATTGTAAAAAATTAACTAACAAAAAATGAGAAATCCTTACCCGATCTGGAGAGCACGGGCGTTGATGATTTAAATATAGATGCTAGCATTTTCGGTGTGTATTTGTCATCCTCGTTATCGTCTTGGTGCTCTACAAGACTATGACAAAGACGCACTGAATTTTCAGGAAAGAGAAACTATAGCATAGCTCAAATAGAGCCTGATCAAAATAGAAAGCTGGTTGGATATTCCAAAAATATCTCAATTAATCAACAGATTAGAAAGACCATATTTTCTATGCACAGGTTAGAGTCACTCTCAAAGGTGATCACATTAGAAGAGATCTTCAGCGGCGGATCAGAACCATTAAAGAGATCACGTATTTTGGAGACATTACATTTTATACCATCATTAAGGTCCACAACCTCCTTCGATATTTAGCTGGTGGAATTCATGGAGAAGGATATTTTAACCTTTGTACAAATTCACTTCTACACAAACATAATCCTAAAAATTGTGGAACACAAGGAATATTTCCAAATTATGGGCTTCGATTTAAAAGTAATATGTGACAAAGAGAACTATAGTAATGTGGAGAACAATAAGGAGAAAGATTGCCCTCTGATAGATAATGAAGTGACAATAAAATGCTACAGTAACGACGGGACAGGCAGAAAAGTGGAAATAACACAAAACACAAATTTAATGTCGAAAAAGATACTAGACGACGACTGGAAATGGTTGCCTGAAGTATTGAAGAATCACACAGTGAAGGATTCCTGATCGTGAAAAAGATATTTGAACTATGCTATTGTGGAACTTGATGGGAAACAATAATTTGATCAACAACCCAAAAGGTAAAAAATTGTCTGAGAAAACAGGACATTATCTTGATACAGGAGACCTGGGATAACCCACCCAAGGATCTTAGATGGCTTCTCATCTAATAGCAAACCAGCTGAAAGAGACACCATGTGTATACCAAACGGGGGGATATATGGGTGGGTGTAAACAGCAAATATTTTTAAAGTAAATTCAAAAGGGAGCATTGGGGTGCGTAAGGGTGCAGAAATAAGATGCTGACATAGTTGTGGCATATCTGTTGTCAAAGACTTTTATTATAAGGAAAATGAAGGAAAAAAACGGTCCCTCCCCAAAACCAAGACGGTTTCCCAGCTTCAAATCAAATATTAAGGACTTGGTCAGAATGTCTGTTGAAATCAAACTAGTCTGCAGTCCAGTGTCAAAACGCCTATTTCCCACCCTCACACGTCTAACTAATAATATAGGGGTAAAGGGACTTCCTGGGTCACAGGAATGACTCAGTTCCTCTGGACAATGTCCAATTATACGGGGGAACCTCATCTGCGAGAATTGTGCCCTTTGCCAGGTTTCAGATCTCCTAAAAAAGGCAATATAAAGTTCCATGTTCAATCAATGTAGAAGTTCAAAGTTCCAACACAAACATCTCTAGGCCACACCAGGGGAATGACTCCCTTCCCCTGGTCACAGTATGTGCAATGCCAAGAGGTTTCTCCTCTCCTAGCTTTCCGCAAAGTTTACAGTGCCAAGAGGACACCTCGCCTTTCTTGGCTTTTCATGGCTCTCACAAACAGCACCAGGTGGAATGCCTCTCTTCCTCTGGTTACAATGTTTGCAATACACAGTTCACCATTCTCCTATCATTCCCAGCCTGCCTGATGTATTCTCCTGCCAGGTGCTGGGTCAGCCTTTCTTTCTCTAACTTGGTGAAGGGTAATATTTTCTCTTCGCCTTATCTGCTCTTCCTGGCTCAGCCAACCTGGTTCGTCCTTCACCCAGGTATTGTGACTTGGAAGACTGACGAATTATGGATTCTTCATATGGGTGCGGATCCCAGATCTGCTTTTCTCCTGTGGGGGTTTCTTCACCCTATGGTAGGAATGGTATTCCTATTATATGTTTAAGTGTGTGTTGTGAGCACATGTGTGGTTGTAAACATTTCATGGATGGTGCGCAGAGGTGTTAAGTTGAGGTTTTGAGTGAAATACACATTTGTAAAATTGTGTGTGTGGCGATGTGTGTGTGGTGACAACTGTGAGTACAGTCAGCATTGTATGCAGTAATAAAATCACGGCAAAAATGTTGCCTGTTTAAAAAATCGTGTAAAAAATGCTGTGGTTTGACCCGGTAAAGGTGTACCCCGTTATACCATTTAAAGGGAGCGGGGGCTGCAGGGGTGTCCCCCGCTCTCCTTAAATGGTATAATTGGTCTGGGTGTTGCGGGGGTGTCCCCCGCATCCTTTACATGGATTGCGGCGGCAAAACCACAGCCTTTTTGCCACAATGTTTTGTGTAAACAGCCATTTTTGCTGCGATTTTAACACATGGAACCGTCAGCATGGGGTGTGTGGTGATGGAAAAATCATTACTATCATTACCAGAAATAATCATTTGAGGTTTGCAGATGCCTAATTTGTGACTTAAAATTCGGAAATCGTAGCAAGTGTTTTGACATGTTAGTCCTAACCTCTTAATGTTTCGCAGGATGTTTACATTGCAAAGTTGCAACATGGACTTTTAGCAGCAAATGGCAGGAGGAGTGATGATATTTCTACATTCTGGTAATAAGTGATAATGTTAGACTAATGTTTTTGAGGATTTGCAGGATGTTTAGGTTGCATACAGGAAGTATGTAACAAGGACTTTTAGGAGTTTTATGAGAACAATGCAACTAAATGATTTTAGGTCATTAGTGTATTCTGGAAAATGTACTGGAAAATGTATGCTGATGCATCATGTAGGATTTTCTCAATGTAATACATGCGCAGAGTTTGGGGTTTTGAGAATAGGTGAGTGCATTAGTCCATCTGATTTAGTGTATATGTGAGTTGCATTTACTTGTCATTTTAGTATGGGTGTGAAGGGTGACCCATTGTTGTTGTATGGTGGATGATAGGTTAAGTATAGGTGAGTGTAGTAACCCATGGGTTTGGTGTAAGGCATGTTGGTGCATGGCTTTGATGCTTGAATATGTGTGAGAGTAGTAACCCATGGTTTTGGGGTGAGGCATGTTGGTGCATGTTTATTATGTGGTTTTTAAGTATGGGTGAGAGAGTTAGTCCATTGAAGTAATAGATCTGGGGCAGGGCGTTGCCGGCATGCTGTTGGTAGTACGGGTGTGGTTGGGACGCCTTCACATCTCGTTGTCAGTTTTACAGTGTCCACTGGTGTGGCCATTAGGTTTAACTGGACGGGAGTGGTCGTCATTCCCAAGAGTTGTAATAAGTATCCAAGTCCAGAGTTAAAGGATGTGGTTGGAGTGGATTTGGGGGGGAAGAGTTTAGCCCCGCCATGTCAATGTACGTTTTCTGATTTTTTTGTGCTTTCAATTTGTTCACAATCTATGCCCATTAGATTGCTGCATTTCTTGTGATAATGGGCAATTTTAGTTCCTTTTCCATCAGGTCGCCAGAGGTTCATTTTGTGTGTAGAAGTGTTGGATTTGGTTTGAGATCCAAGGAATCATGACTCAGTTTGTGTGGCCACCAAATTGGGGTTCGTGAGGGTTTTTCATTGGATTGGAGTCCTACTGTGCGTGTTTGTTGGCCAGGTGCGTGTGTAGTGCGTTTGGGTCTGGGTATGTGTGCTGAGTGTGTGTGGGCTGTGTGTCCCAGTTGTTCCTGTTAGATCTTCTTGGATTGGTTGTATCTGGAAGTTAGTTAGATTTCTCGTTTTGGTGCAGTGGGACTATGTGGCAGTCCATATAGGGACCATCTGTGTTTGGGGGTGGCATCTCCAAGATCCATCCGTGGCAGTGGTGAATAGAAGGTGGTCAGTTTTTTACACCCTAGTCTTGATTTACTCTCCTTCCAATGACTAGGTTTGGCCTGCTTCCTTCTTATAAACAAGCACCTACTTGGTGCTTTCTCCTCCCAATTACTGGTCCGAGGAAGATGAGGACTTACCATTCAAAGACTGGGGATCTCATGTTGTCCTCATGACCTCCTTTCTGCCCCAGGTTGGTGTAGGCCCTCCCCATGGGTCTCATGGGGGTCCTCCTTGCTTCTCCGATCTTATGATTACAGTCTAATATTACAGGTACGGTCACTTTTAGTTTTTCCCTTTTCTCTTCTGGGACTTCTCTGTGTCCCCTATCTTGTGGGTGATTCTCAGTTATGCCCAACAAGATCCTTTCAACTTCTTGTTCAACCCTAGGGGTTTTCTGACTACCCCTGTTCTGCAGGTTGTCTCTGGTCGTGGCTTACAGCCTGCGTGGGCGTCTCTCACCCCGGAAGTCATGCTGCAGCACTGCATTCCGGAATCCCTCACAGACATAGCGGCTTTGTTTCCCTCTCTCCGTTTCGCCTCTGGACACCTGCTTCTCCCGGTGCGTTCTTGGTTCTGCTCCAGCGGACCAGTCCCTTCCGGCATCTGGTCTTCAGCTGACAGCTTCTTCCAGCTCCCGGCTCCTGCAGGGAAAGTCTAACCCTTGGTTCCTCCAGTGAGGGAGTCTCCAGCTTCCCTCAGATCCTTGCACACTACTGGTGCTCAAGGGTTCCCCCCACTCAGGAAGGCACACTTGTCCACAGCCCCTTCTGCTTCAGCATAACATTCCTGCTCCTTGCTCCTCCAAGGAGGGCTTGACAACACTTCCTGGTTTTGCCTACTACTGATAGACCAATATGAAGTTGGTAACCACTAGACTGATTAATGTGGTTCCCATAGGTAATCTTCATGCCTCTGCACTTCTCCCACGTCACAGTACTGACCTTATGACTCCCTTGTGAGCCACAAAGGAGTGCCTCCTTGTCACAGTACTAGGAAAAGGCTCTTCACTTAGGCAATTCCATTCTTCCTCATCCCAGTACTTTCTAGGGTACCAATTACTCATGAGCCTATTAGGGAAGGGGTTGTTGTTAAGGTTGTAGGAAGGGTGTCTAGGGTCAGGTGATTGGCGGGATACCATGTTCTCCCAATATGGTTGTCACTTGTCCCGCAGGGGGTTTCCCCTCCCATGAGATCCACCCACCGAGTACCACCACCAGGGGGAGTATCAGGTAGCGGCCTCACTGCCCTAGCCTAATGGGAAGGGGCTCCCCCTTTGGTAGCAGTGACAATACCCTGGGATTCATCAACGTTGATAATATTATATACAAAATGGGAGTTGAGGTGGAGATGCGCTAAACACTATATAAATAAGGAACACTAGTAGTACAGTTGATGCTTTAATTGTAGCAGGAACAGCCGACACGTGTTTCGACACGCAGGTCGTTTTCAAGGCTGAGTAGTTATATGCAACATTAGTATTTCATAACAAAAGCAAGATCCAAAAATGTTACAATCACATTAAATTAGATACAAACCATATCACATTACATTAGATAATGATTTAAATAAAACCGAATAACACAACACATTGTATAATAAAAAATCATTGGCATACCATAAACCATGGTTGAAGGGTGGAATAGGCAGAAGCACAGGCAGTTGCAAATGATAGAACAAAACAGAAGATATACGGTAAGTAACATGCTTTAACAGTTAGAGAATACATCACTCCGGGTATGGGGGAACAAAAAAACACAAAAGTCCTCTTGAACTGTGCGCAACAACACCGGAGCCCTCCATCATGCATGGTGTGCACATATCACCCATGCAAACAGTGAAGTAAAGGTCTATTCGGCACCAAAGGAAAAGGCCACAGATTGGCCAGAAGCCAGTGTCCAATGGAAAAATAGAATGCAAGTAATAAACTAAACTTACCACAGGCAAATGAAATATATCGAGAAAGTCAATGATGGGAAATCCCTGTGTAAAACAATCATCAGTGTCAAATATATGGCACGGCATAAGAAGCGGTTCTAACAATTGTAGGGAAGTATGAATTATAAATCAGAGTATTCGAGTCCACATACCACAAAGAACAGGGCGTTGTAAGTATCACGCTGATGTCACATTCAGAAATTAAGTCCATGCCGTAATGGCCGTAACAAATATATAGCCTAGAGAAAATCAACAAAATAGCTAAGTACTACAGCCAGATTGGATAGAATCAATTTACCTAATACTGAGCAACAAAGAGACAAACTTACTCGCTAGATCGAGCGTTCACAATTATAGGGGAAATCCCCAAAGCTAGTGCCCATGAGCATGATGGAATGGCTCCGGCGAAGTTCGACTCGAAGTACTGTTTGAATAACATAAGATCCATTGTGACTCTTTTAGCAAAATTATTATAGAAATACAGACATCTCGTGGTCTGTGTTTAGACCCCGTGTGGTAGCTGGATCAGCTGGATAATATTGCTGATTTGCGCTTTATTGGTCTGATGAAGGCTCATAAGGGGAAAAGGGGTGGCAACCTACAGCTGAAACTACGCCAAATGGAGGCAAAGCTTATTTGTTTATTACGTTGTACCTCACGGGATCTAAACACAGACCACGAGATGTCTGTATTTCTATAATAATTTTGCTAAAAGAGTCACAATGGATCTTATGTTTTTCAAACAGTACTTGGAGTCGAACTTCGCCGGAGCCATTCCATCATGCTCATGGGCACCCATTCATTTTAACCTATTCTATTCCCATCTAAATACTTGATATGCCTTACCATTGCAATAGGTAGTTCCTTTGGTCCTCCTTTCTCTACTATAATTGTGATCTGACTTTTTCTTTCATATTTTGACATTGATTCTAATCGCTATTTCGAGTCCAGGCTATATAACATTTTTTGCTCAAGTATGAATTTATTCGGGAAATACTGTCTGCCTAACTCTGTGCTTATTAACTAATTTCTGATTTATCATTATTCAGGTACTAGCCTCTCACTATTGTTCTTCTTTGCATTCTTCCAATATGATGTTTCTGTCGGCTTAGCTTTAATTTTACGCTCAATTCAGTTGTTTATTTACAACTTACGTCATCAAGGCGACGTCAAATGCGTGTTACGCTACGGACGTCACCGCTGTGACGTCGGCTTTTTCTCTTCTACTTCTCCTTTACCTTTTTATTATTATTCGGGTATCAGCCTCTTATTATTAGTCTTCTTTGCACTCTCCCAGCATGACGGCTTAGTTTTAATCTTACTTTCAATTCAATTGTTTGTTTACATCTGATGTCATTCACGCGACGCCAGATACGTGCGACGCAACCTATGTCACCGCTGTGACGTCGGTTGCCTTTCCTTCATTTCTCTCTAAACTTTTGCTTGGACGGCTGCTTTGGGGATTTCCCCTGTAATTGTGAACGCTCGATCTAGCGAGTAAGTTTGTCTCTTTGTTGCTCAGTATTAGGTAAATTGATTCTATCCAATCTGGCTGTAGTACTTAGCTATTTTGTTGATTTTCTCTAGGCTATATATTGGTTACGGCCATTACGGCATGGACTTAATTTCTGAATGTGACATCAGCGTGATACTTACAACGCCCTGTTCTTTGTGGTATGTGGACTCGAATACTCTGATTTATAATTCATACTTCCATACAATTGTTAGAACCGCTTCTTATGCCGTGCCATATATTTGACACTGATGATTGTTTTACACAGGGATTTCCCATCATTGACTTTCTCGATATATTTCATTTGCCTGTGGTAAGTTTAGTTTATTACTTGCATTCTATTTTTCCATTGGACACTGGCTTCTGGCCAATCCGTGGCCTTTTCCTTTGGTGCCGAATAGACCTTTACTTCACTGTTTGCATGGGTGATATGTGCACACCATGCATGATGGAGGGCTCCGGTGTTGTTGCGCACAGTTCAAGAGGACTTTTATGTTTTTTTGTTCCCCCATACCCGGAGTGATGTATTCTCTAACTGTTAAAGCATGTTACTTACCGTTTATCTTCTGTTTTGTTTTATAATTTGCAACTGCCTGTGCTTCTGCCTATTCCACCCTTCAACCATGGTTTACGGTATGCCAATGATTTTTTATTATACAATGTGTTGTGTTATTCGGTTTTATTTAAATCATTATCTGATGTAATGTGATACGGTTTGTATCTAATTTAATGTGATTGTTACATTTTTGGATCTTGCTTTTGTTATGAAATACTAATGTTGCATATAACTACTCAGCCTTGAAAACGACCTGCGTGTCGAAACACGGGTCGGCTGTTCCTGCTACAATTAAAGCATCAACTGTACTACTAGTGTTCCTTATTTATATAGTGTTTAGCGCATCTCCACCTCAACTCCCATTTTGTATACGATTTTCAGTACCAGCCAGGGTGGACTGGTTGGCGCAGGTGGTAATGCAGCTTACACTTCCAATTCCTTAAGGTTAACTGAATTATTAACATAATCAGTGAACACCAGCGCACAGACCTTTATGCGTTAATCCACATCTTCTGTTTTACATTGATAATATTATAGTTGTCACCTCTACCTCCAAGGATGGGGATATGACCACAGGATTGCTGATCAACATTTCCGTACCTCTGGGATGTAAAGAATGCAACAGCATAGCTTCAATCTGCACACACTATTGGAGGAATTGATGACTAGCTCACCTAATGGAGTAGTGGTTTGTGGAGGGGAGTTAAATGCTAGATGCCCGGTAGATCTTTAAGAACATGAAGGCCTAAATGGGCCCTGAATAAAGTAATCCCTGTTGTATAGATGCAAAAAACTGTAAATAACAACAGCAAATGTTGTATGGATATCTTTCAGCAATAGGGCACGGCAAAGTTAAATGCCAGGATAGAAGATGATAGACCAGGAAAACATACACAACATGACAATGTTAGTAACTCTACTCTAGATTATTATTTTGTTAGCACAACTCACTCAGAAGATTTTATAAATGTAAGAAGTCTAGAAACCACTTCAAGTGACTAAGTGTTTTACGATTACAAAAGAGAGACCATATTCATCAGGCTGACGCATACCTGGGTTCATGCACATTGATAACAACAAATCAAGGTAATGGCAGAGACTTTTTGAGATACTCATGCAATCTAATTGGGAGTCTTCACAAATTATAGGAATGCAACTGAGGATAACTAATTAATAGCTGAATATGTAGAAACATTAAAGACCTGCCATACTGGAGGTAACATTGCCATAGGTAAATGGTTATGAGGAAGTGAAACAGTATAAGAAATTGGATGGTGAAATGAACAACATGAAGAAATTATGACAGAACAACTGCAAGAGGCACAACAAATTAGTCAAATTAATAAGGATTATATACTGTATAAAAATAGATGACCTAATCTATAAGAATTGGTTAAAAAGTCACAGAAAAGGGCTCAAATTGAAAGATGGACAAAGATGTTAGCCTCAATCTTAGTAAAAGATGCTAGATATTTTTGGAATATAATAAATAAAGGTAAACAGACTTTAAAATCAGGTAGATTGAATCCCATTAAAACAACTACTTGGAGTAATTATATTCAAACTCATTTTCAAACGACAGAATGTCCCTTTTCTCTAATTGATCATCAAAGAATACCAAAGCCTGAGTGTTTTAATCTACCATATCACAGGGCTTTGCTGAAAACAATAAACTCGAAGAACTCAAAATCTCTGGGTCCTAATGGTCTCCCAAATGGGCTTCTGAAAGTAAATCCAGAATGATGGACAGCCTTCTTTTGTCCATCTTCCAATAAGAAGAAACTATTTACAAGACTTGCAGAGATGGGTGATATTAATCCCCCTCTTTAAGATAAGAGTGAGAACTGAGACAGGAAATTATAGAATAATCGCCCTATTGGATTGCATAAGTAACATTTTTGCCGCCATAATGCTCAACAGATTGAAGATATAGTCTAGAGCAACCAACTTATTTCCTCCTCCTAATTCGATAGGTTTTAGAAAAAATTGCTTGTCATACAGTCTTTTGATCTTCAATACACTGAAAAGTGTAGCCCTGACTAAGAACAACCCCCTTATGTATGTCTGCTTTGTAGCTTTCATAGCAACATTCAATACTATTTGCCAAACTTCCTATGGAGGAAACTGCGTAAAGGAGGTCTAGACAATAGGGGTCATTATAAGTTTTCCAGTCTGGGAAAAGTGCCATGATATTTACAAGTAAAAGACCGACCACCACCTTTTCATGGTTCCTTGGCCAAGCCAAATTGGTGGTAGGAGCATAGTTTTGCTACCTCAGGCTCAAAATAAATAATAAATTATCGAGAAAAGAACTCCAGGAAAAAAAGAGCGCAAGGACGGCTTTCATTGGGGGCAGCAATGAGGACATTAGACAGATTACATGGGGCCTTCTCTGAAGCTCCCCTAAAGAAACTCTCTACACGTACATTTGTTCCAACTAACTTGTACGGACTGGAATCCCTAACGAGTCATCCAGAAAAAAATATAAATCTATTGAAGGCTCATTTTTGGTGAACTGCATTGGGTGTTACCAATTCAACATCAATGGCACAAATAAGATGTGAAATGGGACTCACCTTTTTAAGCACTTAGTTAATGATATGCATAGGCTCTTCTAGTATGCGGCTGCTTAAGGCAATTTGCAGTAAATATTAATTTTGCCAAAAATGGAGATGACATATTGTAAACCAAACTTAACATTTTTGAAAGGAAAGCCAGATTGTGTGACTGGAAAAAGAATGTTGAACAAATAAACAAATGGAAACAGTCTTCTGAATATATTAAATATCTCCCAGGTTACATGACAATGTTACATTATTTACATATTTGCCCCGCCACAGAATATAAAAGGACCTACATACATTTCAGACTGAACCTGTTAGCGACCCATGGAAATATTAGGCCTATGATGAACATTCCAATACAGCAATAATGTTGTCGTCTCTGTCATAACGTAGTTAATCGGGAAACACTCAAATGTCTTCTTAAAATGTCCAAACACTGTATAGGTATGTAGGGACTATTTTGAGAAATTGGTAAATAATTAAGTTCAAGAGTCATCTGTACAGTTTTAGGGAAAATATATGTATGGTAGAAGGGTAAGCTTAATAATAGCGATAGTCAATTTCTGGAAAAATTCTGAATCATTTTTTGGGAAACTAGCACTAACTTGAGCATTTGTTAGACAAATATTATGAAGAGACGAAGGAAGGGGGCAATTATATTTTAGGTCATACCAAGATGGAGTTTATATGTAAGAAGATTAACAAAGGTGGACAATAAGTAGTGAAAACCTGCTTTAAACAAGTAAAGGGGGGCTTCTGCTCGTAAATGCGAATAGAGATGGTACTGAGGAATAAGGATTAATAAGGGTGAAATAATGCTGTATGGATTTTGACTATGTAGACACTCAATGATGATCAAAGTGATTTTAATAACCATGTTGTAGTTATTATTGGAGACCCAATGATGGTAGATTGTTTTATATTCAGTCATTTATGAACACATTCTTTACTTTTTTGATATTATGCATAAGGTTGCTATTTGCTAACCATGTATAAAACAGATACATTAAAATGGGCCCTATCAAGGTAGCAGTGGCAGAGCAGTGAGGCCTAACTCAAGGCTGGGTGGAAGGCAGCAGTAAAGTACAGTTATTCCCAATATACACCCACAAACAATACCCTAAACTGGTATACTGAAAAGTATACACTTTTATTACAAGGTCACATATAGAATATCTATTGGGACAAACATAACACAAAGCATAGTGTATGTAAAACAAATAAATATGTATGTATAAAAACAGTAATGGCCCATTAAGACCCAACCTCTTCCTATTATTACTATTCATATTATTATTAGGTTATTTATTGAGCGCGGACCGAGCTTCGGGAAGCAATGCAGCACTTTACAAGACATAGGGGGGGAAGTACACAAGGGAAGCAGATTGCAAAGGTCAATACAAGAGAGTGGGAAGTTATCAAGAGGGGAGAGTAAGGGCCGGCCATTTGGCAGCAAGGAATATTCAAGCAACCAGGGCAGGAAACATTGGGAAGCAGATCGACCGGGCTCAGGTTGGTGGGTAGTGAAGGGAGTGTGGATCGAGGTGTTATGGACCAGCCATTCCTTAAAGAGGAATGTCTTAAGCTCCTTACCCAAATGCAGAAGCAAAGGGGCAAGTCTCTTGTTGATGGGGAAGAGGTTCTAGAGTCTGGGCGTAAGGGGGAACAGAGAAGGCCTGTCTTCTTTTACTTTCCTTCCTGCACCAGTGGAGCTAAAGTCTGCACATGCCCTGGCTTGTAGATCTCTGGAGATGCTGAGCTTCTCAGCGAGGTCGCTTGGGGATTTGAAGGATGTGCCCTTACAGAGGATGCAGCAGTATTTAAGGTGATAACATGCTTGCAGCAGGAGCCATTGCAGTTCTACGAGGGTCGGGGTGATATGGTTGAATTTTCATGTGTCTTTTATAAGTCGTGCCGTAGCATGTAGGACAGATCTGAGGGGTGCCACGGTGGTTAACAGTAGGCCTTCCAGAAGGGCATTTCCACCATCCAGGTGGGAGATGACCAATGCATGGACAACAGATCTGAATTTGTTTGATGGGATGAAGTGCTTGATTTTCTGCAGGAGCGAAAGGTGGTACCAATACCTTTGTGTCTTCCTTGCTATGTGCTCCTTGAAGGAGAGGTGTTCGACGATGTAGAACTCAAGGGACTTGGTGCAAATGTTCAGTTAGGGTGCAAAGCCCTCAGGGTTCCTAGTCGAGAGCCTGGATGTCAGGGTGTTCGGTCAGCAGTAGGAATTCCGTCTTGAGTGGGTTGAGGTAATCACTGAACATCCAGAAGTGGTTCAACGTCAAGCAGGCCTGGAACCTGCGAATGTCTGCGATATAGCAGATCTTGACACATAGCTGTGTGCCATCTGCATATATGTGAATGTGGTGTGGTGCCAGGAGGGTTCTAAGCCGTTCCATGTAATGATTGATGATCACAGGGTCGAGAGTGGATCCTTGCAAGACCCCAAAAGCGATGGGGTAGAATGGGTGACCTTGAGGAATCGATGTGTACAATGTAAACCCATAACTGGTGGCAGAATCTATACATATACGCTTAAGTGGCAGGAAGACAAAGGGAAGGGAATGCTAAACAATATAAACATACACTAATATCCTGTTCAGTACTAAAAATACCATCCAGAAAACGGTCACAGGATTCCCCCTAGATCCTAGTACTACATACTATGAATATTACATATGCACACACAATTTTTGGGCACCTAAAGGGAGGGAACAGGGTCACAGAATATCCAGCCTACAAAATCCAGCCCACTGGGCTACCAAAATTAAGGACACATTTATTCTTATACTGCCCAGATCGATATGGTTATATTTCCCTTCAAAGAATGAAAACAAATGTAGCAAATAATGATACACTGCAACTCAAGAGGCAGAATGTAATACAAAGATTTCAAAATGTACTGTAAGTTAATAAGAATAAGAATAATGTATTTTTTATATAGCGCTCAAATAACAGAAGACATTATTATCCCACAGAGTGGTACTCAATTTATTGACGTCGGAAAGATGAAAGGCTGAGTTGACCTGGCCAGGATTCGAATCTGCCACAGCAGGCTGCAAACAGATATCAGGGGCGAGCGCTTAATTCACTGTGCTATTTGACCGGCTATTAAAGGTAGAAGTTATAAATATAAATCTTGGGTGAAAACTCCAGGGTCCTAAGATAGACAAAGGAAAAATTACGCTTTTCGGGCAAGTACCTTAGAGCCACTTTGGAGGAGATCTTAGATTTGAAGAAGGCATGCCATAAGAATAAATGAGACAACGTCTGAAGGCAGACCCAGAGTTATGGTGAAAAGCCAGGTGAACCCCAGTTCTACCGCACAGGTGCGGCAAAGGCATCAACCTATCCCCGGGGACACACACATACAAGCACTCCCAGAAGAATTCCAATTGCATGTTTGAGGCCAGGAGATCCAGGAAGAAAGAAAGCACAGCAGTATTCGGGTCAATGTCAATGGCAGAATGCGATTGAAGAGGGCCTGCCAAATCCATTGACAATGGAACCCCAGAGGATACGTACCTCAAATGGCCTCCAAACACAAGGCACAGTGGAAAGTGCAGGTGCTGGCAGTTAATGAAAAGACAGCTCAGCAATGGTGAAAGAATTCAGTGAGTACAAGTCTTCTTTTGAAGGTCGAATGGCAGAACCCGCTAACTCAGCGACCGGTGTCCCACAACCTTTCTAGATAGCATCAGCTCCCAACCCCAAAATGCTGAATCAAGGCGATAAAATGGGAAAACAGCAGTAAAATGACCCAGAGATGGTTCCAGCATGGAGATCCCAGCATAAAGGACCAGGGGGAGGATGAGGACAGCCTCAGAAGGATGTCCAGATGCCAGGTATCAAAATCAGAGCACAGGGAAAGTCACAGGACAGAGCAAGTATGTCCAGACCGAGTCCTAAAATTGAAGCAGAATGTTCATAGCAAAATCCACCAGAAGGTAATGTAAGAAATCAGGAGCAAGACGTGGACACAGGAGTGTCATGGTGGTTGGCAAAGACTTATATTAATCAAAGTAAAAAGGGGGTTGGGGAAAATCCTATCTCACCCTAACTCCAAGAGGGGTTTCCCTGCCTCAACAAAACGAAATGATGTCCATGTGAGAATGTCCAAAGTAAAGTTCTACGTCTTGTGTCCAAATCCTAACCTGAACCTTAAAGGCTAAACTCGATATAAAGTGAAAAGGAAAATGTCTCTCAGCTGGCCACTCGCAGCTCTTTTCCAAAGTTACAACATAAAGTTCCAATCAAAGTTGCTGAAAACAAAACAAAGTTCCACAAGTCTTCGTGGTTCAGTGGGGGGGCTCCCTTCAGGTTTCGTAAAGTTCCTCTCAAGGGGTATGGATCTTCCCTTGCCTTCTCCCAGATTCTCATAGTTTACAATCTTAAGGGGTATAACTCTTTCCTTGTGCTTTCCCAGATTTCCACATGGTCAAGAAGCAGCTCTACTTCCCTAAGCCTCTTGACAGCACCATGGGAAAATGATTCGCTGGTCACAATATGTCACAATAACAGTTCCAGGGTGACTGACTCCATTCCCCTGGATTCCACACACTCCAGAAAATTCAACAAGCATGAGAGTGAGTCCAAAACCTCCTCTGTCAGTATGGTACACTCTCCTATTATGCTTTCAACATTTTGGATAACCAGAATTGGGTGCAGTTCCCAGACTTGTAATCCTTCTGCCTGGTATACTCTCCTGCTAGGGCTTTCTATCAATGAACATATTTTTCTACTTTCTCAAGAGTTGATATCTGCTTCTTTTATACATTTTAGTCCTCGACCCGTTCTCATCTGCCTTAGTTTCTCTCAACAAATTTCTTGGCATCCCAGCAACCCTGTTCGGGCTCACCAAGTTCATACAATTCTGTTCTAACGGTACGTGATACACGCCACGAAGCACCCTGGCATCCCAACTTCCCTCTATGGGCTCACTGTCTTCACTCATCAGCTTTGGCATCCTTCAACCTCTCTGGTTCTCCCAGCGGCATGCTTCCTTGTCTGAGGGGCATCTCGTCGGCTCTCTGGTTCCCACAATTCCTCGGACGTCACTCAAGAGCTTCGTCCATTCACGGCATTCACGTGGTGAACCTCCCGCTTCAGAGCTTCCTCGTTCCACGCTGCAGCTTGCTTCTATCGGATTTCCGACTCGCATCAGAAGTAGTGAGACTTCATCTTTCCCGACACTTGATGCTTTTAAATGTCCCGACACCTATCCAATTCTCCCAACAACTAGCATTCATCTCTTGCTTCTTAGCCTCAGCAATCTTCATCACTCTAGTCCTCCTCCTTGTCTCAGCATTGTCGGACATTTTCAAATAAGGATATGAAAGAACTTTGCTATTAGTCATGACTGGAAGTTCTGGTGTAACATCATAATATTTCAAAAAAGGTAGCAGGCGCTCCTCTCCAGAAAGACGTGCACTCCCTGCTCACTGTGCTCAGAGAGGCACAGCTTCATCACACTGATGAGGCCCAATAAGGCTGAAACACGTGTATGGGGTTGCTGGTGGTGTCACAGGTTTCCCCCCTTCTCACCTGTCTGTGTTGTTTGATTGTGATCTTCGGAGAAGTCTTCTTTTGCACTGTTCGGGTTTTGTATAACCCTGTGCGTGGATCCTCGGGTTCCAGCGTGTGGTCCGTGGCCCGACTCCAGGAAGCGTTCAGATGTCTGGGAAAAAAGTCCAGGAAATGGCAAGGAGCGCCCTCGGATAACGAATGCGCTGGCAATCCAGGAAATGCAAGGTGAGGAAAAAGGGGAAGGATGAAGGAAGAGGAGATTCAGGGGAACGGGAACCAGGAATCAGAAGTAATCGCTGTACGAACTCCGGCCGCACACGTCTGACTACTGCAAGCGGTAGCGTTGAGACGCGCAGGGCCGCAAGGGTGTGTCCCCTTTGTAGAACGTAGAGCGTACAACGCGGAGACTGGCAAACAGCGTTCCTCGTTCAGCGGCCATGTTGGTAGTACTGCTGAGTTCAGTCTCCTATGGGTCAGGGACCACGAAGTCCAGAAGGGACGCGTACGGTGGTTCATGACAGCATGCTTCCTCCAAAACTCAGCTCCTCTTGGTTTGCACCGGTGTATAAGGTGATACCTTCGGAGCAGTCTGGGGGCATTTATGTTTGAGACTGGTTCCCAGGTGCGTTCACTGGGAGAATACCCTTTCCACTCGACCAAATACTGTAGCTGTTCACGTCTGTACCTGGAGTCACATTTTCTGGAAACCTTGTATTCTAACTGATCATTGACAATCACAGGGGTAGATCTTGGAGCAGTTCGGGAGGACTGGACGTATGGTTTCAACAGAGAAGTGTGAAAAACTGGGTGGATCCTCTTCCAAGATTCTGGTAGTCCGAGTCGGAGGGCCACTGGGTTAACGATTTCCTTTATGGAAAAGGGACGATAGTACCGGGGAGCCAATTTATTTGGTCGTAAGTGTCGAGGCAGAAGTTTCGAGGATAGCCAGACCGTATCACCCATTGATGAGGGTTTCAATCCAGGAGTCAACTGTAGGAACAGGGGTAGGATGTGGGAGAATGGATGGTAGAATCGAAGGGCGGAATCCTTGGCTACAGAAGAAGGTACTGGTTTTGACAGCCGAGTGGTCTGAGTTGTTGTAAGAGAATTCAGCCACAGTTATTAAGAGTGACCAATCGAGGGGGGCGTGGCTTGGAGCCAACTCGATGAGGTCGCTCCATTGAAGCCGCCCGTGGATCGCCCGCTGCCGTGCTTAAATTTATGCAGTTCCTGGGCCCTAATTGACCCACCAACACCGGCTGCGTATGTTGGAACCGATGGAGCACAATCGGTCCGGAGATGAGGGGCTGATGTCGGAGCATTGCAACTGAAATCGCCGTCCAGATCCCGGCTCCCTCCCCCGCCCGAGAAAACCAAGATGGCGGGCGCACGGCTGTGCGCGTACGCAGCAGAGACATGGAGGCGAGCCCTTTTGCAATGCACAGGCTGGGGGAGGTGAGCACCCGAGTGTGGCGAGCGGACTGGCTCCATCTGTCTGCAGAGGGCGGCCCAGCCCACACCCCGAAGCGCCAGAGCGGAGGAGGTGTTGACGTGGCTCCGGATAGAGGAGCCAGCCTGGATCCCTGGGTGAGATGCTGAGCGGTGGGGGCTGCTGTGGGTTCCCCTAGCGGACCTCCCACGGGCGCCGACTGGTGCTGGTCCCGCGGGGAGAAGATCCGCTCCGACGCGCAGAGCTCAGCTGATGGCACGGATGGCCGTACCGGAATCCGAGTGGAGGATCCCTGGCAGCGGGGGCCACGACTGAGGCGGTCGGCATGTAGAGAAGTCCCGCCGCCGCCCGCCCCTACATCAACTTCAGGAGGAACCCGCACTGGAATTGCACCTGGTGGCCCCCCCTACAGCTAGAGGGGAGTGGGGCCCGCCCGCCGTGGGGGCTGTCGGTGGCGCCTGCGGGCTGGGCTGCACTCGCCTGTGCGCCACGACGCCTCCCAGAGTTGTTCCGGGGCCTTCCCCCACCCCCTCTCCCTTTTCTGACCACAGTGATCCCACGGGGCCTCATTGCTCCACAGCCAGCTCCGGCTCTTTCCTCCCGCACCCTGCCTGAGAGATCGGAGCCTTGCGCTGCGGTTGCCCTGACCAGGGGGCATCTTCTCGGCCCCATTGGGCCGCCACCTCGCAGCCTCCTTTTTCTTCCTTCTCTCTCCTGGGGCACCCCGGCCCACATCATCCTGCGGCGGCACTCCTCTGGACTAAGGGGTTCTCCCCCGCAACAGGCACAAGCCTCCACGAGTCGCGTGGGTGGCTCCCCCAGCTCCTGGTGGGGCCAACTCACCTACCTGTAGACACTCACGATCGGCCCAATACAGTGTCACAGCTCCCGGTAAGAAGTCCGGGGAAACGCCACAGGGATTTGGCTGGGGTGGGGGTGTGAGTCCCACCCCTCTCATGCAGCGGCTGGCAGTGGGAGCCGTATCTAGGAGCCCCTGGCGTATATCTCATCGTGCCTCGCCGCCTTTGGTGGTAAGCTTGGCCCGGGTGCAAGTTCCTTGACTCTTCTTCTCCCCTTCAGCCTCCTGAACTCTTCCTGGGGCGCCCCGGCCCACGGCCCTGTTCCCCGTGGACAAGGCAATAATCTGCACGAGTGACACACCTTAGCTTCTTGCGGGGCTCTGGGAGTTTCCTGGCGGCTCCTGCAGCGATTCGCCTTCACTGCTGCGGTGCTCTTGGCAGCCATTGACCCGCCGCCGACAAGCAACACAATGTCTAAGCTACAGAAATCCACCAAGTCCTCGGACATAGCAACTATGTTAATGTCATCTGAAAAAACGAAGAAACAGGACCCCTGCCCCTCTGCCTCGCGGGAATCTCTAGACGACAAGGGACCTCTGGCGACCAAAGAAGATATCCGTGAATTTATGGCTGACATCGAAGTAGAATTCCGGTCCTGTATGACGGAACTCTCTACCAAGCTGGAGAGTACGGACAAAAGGGTCTCGAAGGTGGAACAGAGATTGGGGGAGGTTGAGGATCGCTCCCAGGATCATACCTCTGCCTTAGCCGAGGTCCAGCGTTCAATTAAACTTCTGCAGGACAAATGCGACATTCTAGAATACAAACAGGAAGACCTGGTAAATAGGGCCCGGCGAAACAACCTCCGAATTCAAGGGGTTCCTACCTTGATCCCAGAAAAGGGGTTAGATGAATACGTAGGCCTCTTTTTTCAAACCCTTCTCCCTGAACTTGATGACTCGCAGCTTCTCCTAGACCGCACCCACAGACTGAACCCTTGTCGCGGAGTGGAATCGGATGGCCCTCCTGACGTCATCACCAGGGTGCACTTTTTCACCATGAAAGAAGCCATCTCGGTGATCAGCCGCTCCAAGGATGACATCACATTCCAGGGGGCCTCCCTCCAGATTTTTCAAGATCTATCTCCTCTTACTCTCCAGAGGAGGCGAGCCCTCCGCCCGTTAACCACCTTTCTTCAAGCCCAAAAAGTCCACTACAGATGGCTTTATTCCACAGCCTTGCAATTCTCCTACAAAGGCTCATTAAGGAGAATTAGCCACTTGGAAGATGCTGAAAACATCTTGAACCCGGACGCTTCCAGCCTTCACCCTCACCGCCCACAGAGGCAACGGCCGGTTCGGACCGTGTGGCTGCTCCTAATCCCACACAAAATTCCTGGTCGAAGGTTCCGGGATTCCGGAAGAGGAAATGGCATGGCGTGGTCCCATGATGAGATCGCCGGCTCTTACACTCCCGGCTCGCGGCCCTGCACTCTGGAGCCGTGCAGCAGCCACAGGAACATAGATGAGCGCCATCCCTAATGCTGCGGGCACCATTCCATGGCTCATACCCAGCTCCAAGGTACTTTCTACCTATGAGTCCTTGGAACGATCCACCAAGACTATTCATAATTTTGGCCATGTTGGCCTTTCATTGTTCTAAGGCCCTGTTGGCCAGGGATGGCCTGCGACCCACAAACGGTCTGACTCCCCTAGTTAAATCTCGGTCCTCCCATTGGCGGTCCGAGCAAAAACCCCAAAGGCAGATAAATGTATGGCTGCACATTCCGCGACATGATGGCTAATCCTCCTATATCTCCCCCCTCCTGAAAACTTGTTGGAGTCCCCAGAGCTGGTCCCGAGACATCAGACTCTGCGGTTTGTCTCCATGAACGTTAGGTGACTGAACTCACCTCCCAAACGCAAGTCCATCCTACAGAAACTCCAGAATGACGATGCGGCAGTGGCTATGCTACAGGAGACTCGCCTACTGCCAGCGGACCACGGTCGCTTACGCTCCCGAAACTTTCCAAAGCAACTCTAGGCATCTGGGAATTCGAAGAGAGGTGGCACGGCATCCCTGTTTGGGAAGGGGCTGAACCCTCAAATTTTAGATTCCATGAGCTGCCCGGAGGAGCGATACATGGCGGTAAAATGTCTGATGCTGGGACAATTGTACTCCATAGTTTCAGTGTATGCTCCCAACTCAGGCCAGGCGCTTTTCTATGAATCGCTAAGTACAACTCTCTCTCCCTTCCTGGAGGGCCAGATAGCGATTGGTGGTCATTTCAATGGGGTCCCATAAGATAAGTCGCACCCGCCCTCTTCCGGGGACTTCGCTACAGCTTTGGCTCTCCTGCAATTATTCAGAACTTTGGGGTTGGTGGACTCGTGGAGAGTACTCCACCCGTCTGAAACAGACTTTTCCTTCTACTCGTATGTTCACAGAACGTTCTCCAGGATAGACCTTCTCTTAGTATCTCCACAAATCTTTACATTCACCGACAATGTGACAATTGGCTCCAGAATCCTGGCTGATCATGCCCCGGTGGCTCTGGAGATCCGAGTGCTGGAACCACCTAATCCCCAACAGAGCAGATGGACGTTATATGACCCGATTCTTAACGAAATGCCACTCAGAGATACAATTGCAACCACGATCACTAATTTCTTCAAGGAGAACCCTAGCGAAGACACCTCCCCCGCCAACAACTGGGACGCAATGAAGGCAGTGGTGAGGGGGGAACTGATTGCACAAGGAGTGGCCTATCACTGGCATAGACAACAAACTCGTCAGAGCCTTGAGGAAGAACTTGGCGACCAAGACGACCCATCTGCAACAGCCAGGAGTCCAACAGCATTCTCGCCCCCAACCTACAAACACTTCCAGAGACACCTGTTTACAACTTATCTGCTATCTATTGCATTGTTGTATTGAATATATTATTCTGCAAAAATCAATAAAATGTTGTTATGAAAAAAAAAAGAAAAAGCAAAAAGGTTCCATAAGGAAAAGGGCTAGACCCCTAAAACACAGCGGGCTATCCGGATAGCGCAAAAGCAGATTGAGGCCCACTATGCTGAACATACTGCCCACCAAATGGCGAAGGCTAAGCAGTTTTACTATGCTAAGAAACACAAGGCAAATAGATTACTGGTGGCCAAACTTGCCAAGACAAGGAGGAATAACACGATTGTGGGTCTACGAGATCAACATGGCAAAATCCAATACGCTGACCAGGACAAACTTCGGCTTGCAACAGCCCACTTGACCCAGGTGATGACCGCTCCGGTGTGAGACATGAGAGAACAAAAGGAATATCTATGCGAAGCAGCTCTGCCCCGACTAAAGCAGCCTTTGACACTCTGGAGGCGCCGATTACCGACGAGGAAGTGGACGTGTCGATAAAAGCCCTTAAATCACAGGCCCCCAGCCTGGATGGATTTACGAGTAGGTTCTACAAGATTTTCAAACCTCAATTATTAGCGCCTCTGGTGCAGCTGTTTAATTCATTCAGAACCACAGGCACGATAACCCCGTCCATGCAAGAGTCAATTACTGTCTTACTGCCAGAACCTGGAGGCGATCCGAGGAATCTTGTGTCATGTCCCCAGCGAGGTGGAGAGGGCAGGAGCCCCCACCAACTGGCAGCATACCCTCCAGCCCAGCATCGCACTACGAGGACCCGCCCAAGCAGACCTTTCAATCCGGGTGAGATCTGCCCCACCCTGCACCATACTGCTGCCCCGAGCCCTCCAGTGAGCTTCTATCCGCTCCCTGATTCAGCCTGAGGCTGAACCAGCTGATGTGCTTCATTTTTCCCGCACTCGCAAGAAACAAAATGTCGGGCGCTGCACTGGCCCACAACGAGGCTTGGAAGCATCCACGTTGCTAGGCAACATCCAGCCCTACTTGAAACCACAACTTCCGCCAGCAGGCGGAAAGCCGGCGGCCCGGCGAAGGCCAGGAAAAGGCCCTGTTTTGCCCCTGAGCCTACTCATTGTCCCCAGCGAGGTGGAGAGGGCAGGAGCCCCCACCAACCGGCAGCATACCCTCCAGCCCAGCATCGCACCACAAGGACCCGCCCAAGCAGACCTTTCAATCCGGGTGAGATCTGCCCCACCCTGCACCATACTGCTGCCCTGAGCCCTCCAGTGAGCTTCTATCCGCTCCCTGATTCAGCCTGAGGCTGAATCAGCTGATGTGCTTCATTTTTCCCGCACTCGCAAGAAACAAAATGTCGGGCGCTGCACGGGCCCACAACGAGGCTTGGAAGCAGCCACGTTGCTAGGCAACATCCAGCCCTACTTGAAACCACAACTTCCGACTGCAGGCGGAAAGCCGGCAGCCCGGCGAAGGCCAGGAAAAGGCCCTGTTTTGCCCCTGTTATGCGCACGGTCGCAGGAGTTCCGAGATCAACAATAAGTTCCATTCCAATGAGAAGACACCATGCCCAAAGAGGACCTCGCTTAAATACTTAACCCAGCGTCCATAGCTAACTGACAATACGCATCTGCAGGCAGCCATGCCTGTCTCAGATGAGCCTGAACATCACAAATAAGGTAACTTGTAACATTCTTACGCGCTGCCATTACCACTCTATCCCTCCGGCTCGTGCCTGATCGTGTTACACCTCTTGGTCGCTAACAGACCACATTCACTGTGTTGTGCCTTTGGTCGCTACTAGACCATATTGATTGTGTTACACCTCCTGGTCGCTAACAGACCACATTTACTGTGTTGTGCCTTTGGTCGCTACTAGACCATATTGATTGTGTTACACCTCTTGGTCGCTAACAGACCACATTCACTGTGTTGTGCCTTTGGTCGCTACTAGACCATATTGATTGTGTTACACCTCCTGGTCGCTAACAGACCACATTTACTGTGTTGTGCCTTTGGTCGCTACTAGACCATACTGATTGTGTTATACCTCTTGGTCGCTAACAGACCACATTCACTGTGTTGTGCCTTTGGTCGCTACTAGACCATATTGATTGTGTTACACCTCCTGGTCGCTAACAGACCACATTTACTGTGTTGTGCCTTTGGTCGCTACTAGACCATATTGATTGTGTTACACCTCTTGGTCGCTAACAGACCACATTCACTGTGTTGTGCCTTTGGTCGCTACTAGACCATATTGATTGTGTTACACCTCCTGGTCGCTAACAGACCACATTTACTGTGTTGTGCCTTTGGTCGCTACTAGACCATATTGATTGTGTTACACCTCTTGGTCGCTAACAGACCACATTCACTGTGTTGTGCCTTTGGTCGCTACTAGACCATATTGATTGTGTTACACCTCCTGGTCGTTAACAGACCACATTAACTGTGTTGTGCCTTTGGTCGCTACTAGACCATATTGATTGTGTTACACCTCCTGGTCGCTAACAGACCACATTCACTGTGTTTTGCCCTTGGTCGCTACTAGACCATATTGATTGTGTTACACCTCTTGGTCACTAACAGACCACATTCACTGTGTTGTGCCCTGGTCGCTACTAGACCATATTGATTGTGTCATACCTCTTGGTCGCTAACTGACCACGTTTACCGTGTTGTGCCCTGGTCGCTTCTAGACCATATTGATTGTGTTACACCTCTTGGTCAATAACAGACCACATTCATTGTGCTGTGCCTTTGGTCGCTACTAGACCACCTTGATTGTGTTGCATCTTCTGGCTATTAGCCAGAAACTACCCAAATCCATACTCAAACTATGCCAGCCTGGCTAATACTCATCATGGTCCCCTTCTGCATTATGCCCGACTGCACACCATGTAGCAACAATAGCTATATCCCTTTCAGTAATGGACTCGCTAAGCTTGGCTGATCTAGACATCACCCCATTCCCTGCCCAACACCCTTCCTACCTTCCCTACCTCCTTTCCCCCACAGCGCATCCTCAGACCATAGTACTAAAATGAGCGCCACTTTAGGTAACACCCCACTTAACCTTGCTACAGATGACCACTCTGACAACATCCAGAACTTGCACAGTTCGATTGAACACTACCCTACAGCCCACCCTAACCTCATGACCCGCAACGATAGACTAGGTTGTAGACTCCCTACCCTACCTAGCAAAATGGCCACAAATCAATTCACTAAAACCACTAATAAAAATACTACTGCAAACTCTGTGCCACTTAAAGGAGCCTTACTCAATTTTAGATCCCTTGAGGCCCACCCTACAGAAATCGCAGACATCATTTGCTCAGCAGACCTGGATTTCCTTGCCACCACTGAAACCTGGCTCCATACTGCAGCAGGCCCCTCTTTATCTCTCACAGTTCCAGACAACTACTCCATCCTCAGGGCCGACAGACCAGTTGCCCGTGGAGGAGGTGTAGCTCTCATTTTCAAATCCTCGCTTGACATTAGATCTGTGACCTCCCCTCCTTTAAAATCCTGCGAACATCTATCCATTAAAATTCAAACTTCCCCCAAGAACTCCATCACCCTGGATCTATTATACAGACCCCCTGGGCCCATAGGTTCATTCGAGGAAGACATAACCTCCCTCATAGCCGAAAAATCTAAACCTCTATCACAGAATATCATTCTCGGTGACTTTAACTTGGGGTACAATGACCCCCATGACACTCCAGCATCTTCCCTTGCCAATGTACTTGATGAACACAACTACACTCAACTTAACACCCTACCCACACATCAAAAAGGCAGAACCCTAGACTGGCTCGCTGCACACAACTGCAACATCATCTGTAGGGACCCACAACCACTGATATGGACCGACCACTTCCTACTCGCATTTGACATCAGTACCAATAACCCCCTCCACAGACAACACCCACTTGCACCAGCATGCCTGACGAGAAACAAACGGAACATCACAGCTGAAGCCCTCATCCCACTGGTTCTACCCACCCTTAACATGATCCCTAACACATCAGACCCTAACCTACTAGTAGACACCTACAATAACGCCATGACCAATGCCATTGACCGTGTTGCCCCACTAAAATTACGTAAAAGTAAATCCAAAGCACACCTCAATTCCTGGTATACGCCAGAACTCAAAATACTAAGAAAAAATAAGTCCAAAATGGAAACCCTTTGGAA
Source organism: Ambystoma mexicanum (assembly GCF_040938575.1). Taxonomy (NCBI): domain Eukaryota; kingdom Metazoa; phylum Chordata; class Amphibia; order Caudata; family Ambystomatidae; genus Ambystoma; species Ambystoma mexicanum. The sequence continues at coordinate 904,059,377 of NC_090939.1, forward strand.
AAAGAATCCATCAGCGGAACATAAAGTCAATCTTATAAATGCATCCTCCCTCTACAAACAAGAAATTATTCTCACAAAAAAGGAAGCCTACAACACAAGAATAAGTAATGCCAGTTCCAATACAAAAGAACTATTCACTATCCTGAAGGAATTAGAAAACCCCAATCCACCTATGGACTCATCTGTGAAGGACCAAGCTTGGTGCACAAGTATCCAAGTTGCTCTGGCAAACAAAATTACTGGCCTACAAACAAAAATTGAAAACAAAAGACTTCAACTCTCCAATAGTAGCCCCATCCTTAGCCCCCTCATGCCCAGCCCACCTACCACCCCTAACACCAACCAGGGTTTCACCTTCAAAAACGTAACCGCACTAGAAGTGCAAAAAATTATAACATCCCTCAAACCATCGAACTGTAAAGGGGACAGCTGCCCTGCACAGATCATAAAAGATGCAGCAAGAGACCTCGCCCCCTTCATATCCAAGCTCATAAACTGTTACGGACAATCATAGTGTTCTTGGCAAATGGTCATTCTGGCGCCGTTGGCGGCGTATATCGAATATACAATTCCCCCAATCCAAGATGGCCGGGGTTTTACCGGTGAACAGTGCAGTGTTTCGGGAGACCGCAGAACAAGCTCCTCCCATTCATCACAGGAACGTATTTCCGGTTCCGAATCCATCACAGCATCGCGTTGCTACTGTACACAGAAGTCACGCTTCGTGAGTATCGCTTCTAGATTTCTCGGAACCCGAACCCGAACATCAATAGGACTTTATCTCACTGCCATTTTTTTCTACTCCCTTCCGTTAGGATTCCTCACATCCACCCCCCGGAACTCTTGAGCCATCCCTTTCGTAGCTCAACACAACACGGGAACCTCCGGGACCCTTCCACATTAGGTAGGCAGCATTCCTCATCAGTCCTCCATAATATATTCCCTCCACCTGCGCTTGTTAACCCTCTCCTCTATTCTCTCTGTACAGCTCAACCCACATCTTACACGCACACGGACTACACCTCCCGACTGCCATTGCGGTTGGAAACCAAGTCCTGGCCTCCGGATACTTGTTCCAGCACTCAGTCGGGATTACGATATTTCCCTTCCTCCCGCACCTGGGATCCGATCTCTCAGCATCTCCATACATTCTCAATCCAAGGGTAGGTTCCACCTGCTTGAACCTCTTATCCTTTTTTACTTACTTTTCTATCAGGTTTAATCTCTCCCCTCTTATTTCAGTCAACACGGACAGCTGAGGGAAGGAGACGTTGAATTTAACATAAAGGAGTAAAACGCCAAACCGACCCTACGGGGAAACGCATCTGCATCCCGTCCCGTCCAGCCTCTTCACCGTTGGATTCCACCAGCGAGGGTTTTCTCCCCCTTGAGGGTTTCCCTGGCGTCCTCACTCTGCGCCGATCAATCAGCGCCGAGAGAGGGTGTCAGGTGAATCACTCCTTTCCCCCGAATACCCTCCGAAGACCAGGTAGGAGACGACTTGTACTTATACTCGTGTAATGTTGAGAAGGTGATTGTCGGCGATTCCCTCCAGTTGAGGGACGCCATTTACATAGGCTGGTTCCCTAGTAACAACCATAACAGTTAGCAACGCCAAAAAGAAAAAACCGATCACCTTCCCCACGAGTATCCGGACAGGAAATCTCTACGAACCATGGATCAACAGATCCAACAACTCGCGGCAGCCATGCAGGCCTTGTCCGCCGAGGTACAGAATCTCAAACAGGAAAATGCCTCTTTAAAGAGTCAAGTGGGTAGATCGGCTCAATGCTCAGAGGTACCCCCAGGTCCACTTTCCTCTGGCAGGTTCGATGGAAACCCCCATCTTGTGAAAGAGTTCCTGGAATCATGCACTGTTCAATTTGCCTTTAAGACAGCCTTTTTTCCAACAGACCGTGATAAAGTAGGTCATATGATTTCTCAAATGACCGGAGCAGCATTAGCCTGGGCCACTCCGTTAGTGACCAGTAACAACCCTATTTTGGATTCTTACACTGCCTTTTGTAATAGCGTAAAGAACATGTTTGGCAGACAAGAGGTGACTATAGCATCTCAAGAACGTATTTTGGACCTAAAACAAGGCTCTCAAGATATCCTGACATATATCACCCGTTTCAAACAGATGGCGGCGGACACGGCCTGGGCAGATGATGCCTTAATAACGTTGTTCCGTAGAGGTCTATCTGAGGAATTAAAGGATGAGGTCTCAAGGGTACCTCGACCATACAACATGAGTGAATTCATAGCCCTGGTAATGCAGTTGGACTATAGACTCCAGGAGAGAAACAGAGAGAAAAGAAAGGGAAGGAACAGTAGACACCACTTGGAGGGAAACATTATGCCACACAAATCCGTTTCCACAGAAGAACCCATGCAGTTGGGGGCCTCACGCGGACCGCTTACCCCCGAAGAACGATTTAGAAGAAAGTCTCTTGGGCTCTGCATGTATTGCGGGGCAAACACTCATACAGTCAAAGAATGTCTTCTAATCCCCAGTAAAAAGGCGGGAAACGCCAGTGCCCGGCCGTAAGGGGAACGACGGTACAGGGCCCATTCCATTCAAATAGTTCCCTCTTTAGTGCTTTTTCTGATCCCCAGAGCCCAAATCCCGAGAACGGTATGGTAGTTTTGGGAGTATCCATCGCCTGGGATAACATCCGACTGGAAAACGTTCTTGCTTTGGTAGATAGTGGAGCCGCGGGTAATTTTATAGATGATTCTTGGGCTCAAAGGCATAACATTCCAAGAACCGCAAAAACTGTCTCCATCCCTGTAGAGAGTGTAGACGGTAGCCCCCTCATTTCTGGTCCCATTAAAGATCATACGGGTTCCCTGGTCTTGACGATTGCGACACACCAAGAACCAATTGTGTTAGACCTCATACGGACAGCTCACTATCCCATCATATTGGGGATTCCGTGGTTAAAAAAACATAACCCGTACATTAATTGGGCAGCAGGGACTTTATTCTTGGGTTCCGAGAGGTGCGTCCAGCATTGCCTTACGGGAAGAAAGACCGATTCTGGGACCTATGAAGCAGGAAACTTGAAGCCTCCTGGAACCCTACTAAACCAAATCTCCATTATACCTCCAGAATACCAGCAATTCCAACCTGTCTTTACCCACTCTGAATACACGGAATTACCTCCTCACAGAAGAGATGACTGTGCCATAGATTTAGTACCCAACAGTCCTCTCCCATTCGGACGCATGTATATACTCTCAGCCAAAGAGAAGGAGGTGCTGAAGGAGTATATCCGAACCCATATCAAAAATGGTCTAATCATGGAATCAACTTCCCCGGCGGCAGCTTCCCTCTTTTTTATACCTAAAAAGAACACCTCAGAGCTCCGCCCGTGCATTGACTATCGCGGCTTGAACAAGATTACGGTGTGTTAGGCAGAAACCTGTGCAGTTCCCTTGGGGAACACTGCAAAAGATTTAAGACTACAGGTATAGCAGTAAACCCACTTGGTAGCAGTCTGTACCACCCAGATTTACCTGGTAGCTGTGGCTGAGCAGTCAGACTTCCCTCAAGAAGAGTTAGGCAGTATGCAAAGTATACACAATATGTACCCGGACACAATAGCACAAGCAAACACTGACCAGAGCTTGGTTTCAAAAGTATATAGTTATTGATTTATTAAATACACATAAGTGGAAATCACTCTAGCAAAATATAGTAAAAAAAACACTTCAAACACAGTTATGATGAAAGCAGTTTCAACCCTTACTCCTATCTAGACAACTCTAAGTTAATACCACATAATTAAAACAGAGGTGAGCGCTTAACGTTAGATGACACTCTAGTAGGTTAGGGAAAGGGGTAAAGAGAAACAGAAATGGGTTAAACACACCACTCTAAGATCCAGAACACTTGCAATAGGCTCAAAGAAGCACAAAGTCACAGGTGAGCAAAAGTCACTAGGCAGGGCCCACTCTTAGAGTAGCCGGAGCAAAAATGTGCCCAAGATCACACTGTTATTAGGGATTCAAAGTCTTGCACAGAGTTAGAAAGAGTTTAGTGTGGCTTAGAAAGTTTAGCCAAGGTGCTCCAGGCACTCCCAGGTTCGAAAGCCGGGGGCTAAATCTACCCCGTACAGTCGGTAGCAAGGGAAGCCAGGCGGAACACGGTACCTTAAGCGGAAAGGATCCTCCAGCGGTGGCAGTTGTTCCAGGCAGTGGCAGCAGGGCTCGACGTCGGTCAGGGGAGAAGAAGTTCTCGCTGAAGAGCAGAAGAAGAGGGTCGTTGCACTGCCCGGGAAGAAACCAGCCGCGGAGTCCTCCGGTTAAAGGGTTGTACCGACTTTCGTGGTTGGGGTAAAAGTGGTGGGGTTCCGGTTGCCGGGGTGCTTGGCACTGGCAAGGCGGCCACGAGATACCTCGAGAAGCGAAAAGAAGGCGAAAACTGGTTGTCCCCACCAGTCAAGGGAAGGAGCCACTCCGCTAAGAGTTCTCCTCGGTCGTCGGGAAAAGTGGTGAGACGGTTCAGCAGGGCTCCACCGGGTGGTGTCGTCGAAGCAGGTCGGCTCAGCTCTTCCCTCGTCGGATTCTTGGTCCTGTGGCGACTTCTGAAGTTCCAGTCCCCAAAGCCCTGCTTTTATGCAGCAAACCCCCATTCACCCAGCCTAGCTGTCACTCAAACATGCTAAGTGGTGAGCCGGCCGGCTCACCACTTGGGCCAATCAGGACGGAGTGCGACTTGAGTTACCAAGGTAACTCAGTCCAGGGTGCCTAAATCCCCCTCCACCCCTCCTAAGTACCCCAGACAGAGTGGCACCACTTTGGAGGGCTTCTGTGGAGAAGCCTGCCAAAAGTGGAACAAAGGGCTCCACTTTGGGTCAGAGTTACAGAGGCGAACACCAACGCCATTTTAGAATCAAGTTTTGGCAAAAAGTCCCAACCGGAGTTATAAAAATAAATATATAAAACCGGCGGTATGTTTAAGGCTACCGTAAATAAATAATTAAATGTGTTAGCCTAAAACAATGGGAAATCCCATAGGAAAATATTTGCGGTCGAATATAAAACGTAGTTTCCACTGCCACCAGCCAAAACTCGATCAGGGGGGACGGAGACGTGCCCCCTCGACTAACAGACCCTGGGGCAATCGAATTGCCCCAGCCAGTACGTACACAATATGATGGTTTGTACTGGTTCTGTTCAGGATTCAAGACTAGCAAAGTCTTTGGTGACTTTACATGCCCTGGGAGACAGTAGTCAGTCCCAGGGTATGGAGTCTATGTTGGGGAGTCCCTAGGACACCCCTGGGTCACGGCACAGAGGGTGCTGTGTAACCCACATCACAAAAATACATGAGGCCCTATGGAGTAAAAGACCCCATAGCCCATTCAACACAAGGTTTAACCAAGAAAACACACTTCAACATGTCCAAGAGTGAGGGTAAAAGAGTCTCACTCTTGGCAGGAGAAAAAAAGAAACCCCAGAAATCCAGCAAAGCTGCTGGGGGACTCACTAGGTAGGGAAATTCAGCCTAAACAGAGAATTCTCCCTAACACTCGCCCCCCCCAGACTAAGGGACAGGAGGATTTAATCCACTCCTGGATGAACCTCATACCTCTAGTCGATGATATACATCCTAGAGAGTCCATCAGCATTTTGATCGTGACACCCTGACCTGTGCTCAATGGTGAAATCAAACCCTTGCAGGCAGATTGACCATCTCAATAGTTTTGGATTTTCCCCTTTCATTTGCATTAACCATCTCAAGGGTTGGTGGTCAGTCTGAATAACAAAAGTAGAACCATACAAGTATGGCCTAAACTTCTTCAGTGCCCACACAATAGCAAAGCATTCTCTTTCGATAGTTGCCCACCTTGTCTCAGGATCCTTCAGTTTCCTACTGATGAAGCAAATGGGGTGCTCCCTACCCTTCTCATCCAGTTGGCTTAGAACTGCACCTATACCTACATTGGAAGCATCAGTTTGTACAATGAAAGGTTGGTGGTAGTCAGGAGCTCTCAATACTGGAGCTTGGCAAAGAGCTCTCTTCAGTTTTTCAAAGGCCTGATTGCACTCCTCATTCCATTTTACCTTTTTAGGGAATTTGGGAGAGGAGATTACATTCAGTGGAGAAGCTATGGTCCCATAGTTCTCAATGAAATTCCTGTAATATCCAGTGAGGCCTAGAAAAGCTCTCACTTGGGTTTGAGTAGTTGGTGTTGTCCAATTTTGCACAGCTTCAATCTTGCTGGGCAAAGGCCTTATTTCTCCACCTCCTACCTCATGTCCAAGGTAGACCACTTTACTTTGACCAATCTGGCATTTACTGGCTTTGATTGTCAAATGGGCCTGTTCCAGAGCCTGCAACACATGTCCTAGGTGGTTCACATGCTCTTCCCAGGAGTGGTTGAAGACTGCAATGTCATCCAAGTATGCCATGCAGAAATCTTCCATCCCAGCCAGAACTTGGTTCACCATCCTTTGGAATGTGGCAGGTGCATTTTTTAGTCCAAAAGGCATGACCTTAAACTGGTACAAGCCAACTGGGGTTGAAAATGCAGTTTTCTCCTTGGCATGGTCTGTCAGGGCTATTTGCCAATAGCCTGACGTCAGGTCAAATGTGCTGAGGTACTTGGCTGCACCAAGTTTATCCACCAACTCATCTGTCCTGGGCAAAGGGTGGGCATCAGTCTTGGTGACTGCATTTAGAGCTCTATAGTCCACACAGAATCTCAAGTCTTTGGATCCTGCCTTTGGTACTAACACAACTGGGCTAGACCATGGACTAGTAGAGGGCTCTATTACCCCGAGATCAAGCATCTTCTTGACCTCTCCTTTGACGTGGGCTCTGATATGTTCTGACATTCTGTATCCTCTGCTTTTGACTGGCAGACAGTCACCAGTGAGTATCTCATGCTGGCCCCAAGGGGTCAAGCCTGGTGACAGTGAGAACAGGGAGGCAAACTGATTTAACATAGATTTGCACTCCTCTAGTTGCTCAGGTGTCAGGTCTGAAGAGAGGTTGACTCCTTCAACTTTTTCATCTAAAGGCACACCTCTGAGGAGATCAGGGAGAGATTCACTCTCTTCTTCCTCGGCAGCTGAAGCTAGAAGCAAGGCTCCTACATCAGGTCTGGAGATGTATGCTTTTAGTCGGTTGGTGTGGAAGACTCTAGGAGCTTCCCTGGGTCTGCCCAGATCCACCAGATAGTTGACCTCTCCAAGTTTTCCCACAACCTTGAAGGGTCCCATCCATTTGTCTTGCAAGGCCCTCTGCCTTGTTGGGAGCATAACTAGAACTAGCTGGTCTTGAGTAAACTCGACCATGTTAGCCTTCTGGTCGTGCCAATGTTTGACCAGGGCTTGACCAGCTTTCAAGTTGTCACTTGCTTCTGCCATCATGTGTGACATTCTCCTCCGGAGACCTATCACATAGTCAGTCACTCTGACTGGCTTGAGGGGAGGAGCACCTTCCAATCCCTCCTTAATCAGGGCCAATGGACCTCTGACTGGATGGCCATAGAGAAGCTCAAAGGGAGAATAACCTACTCCCTCCTGAGGGACTTCTCTATAAGCAAAGAGAAGGCATGGCAGTAGAAGATCCCACTTCTTCTTAAGGGGTTCTTCTAAAGCACCTATCATGCTCTTCATGGTTCTGTTAAACCTTTCAACCAACCCGTTTGTCTGAGGGTGGTATGCGGTTGAGAACTTGTAGGTAACTCCACAGGTTTTCCACATGGCTTTCATGTAGTGGGACATAAAGTTTGACCCCCTGTCAGAGATTACCTCCTTAGGAAACCCAACCCTGGTAAAAATACCAAGGAGGGCCTTAGCCACAGCCGGAGCTGTAACAGTCCTCATAGGAATTGCCTCAGGGTACCTAGTAGCATGGTCTACTACAACAAGGATAAACCTGTTGCCTGAGGAGGTTGGGGGATCAAGGGGACCAACAATGTCAATCCCTACCCTCTCAAATGGGACTCCCACAACTGGGAGAGGCACTAAAGGTGCCACATTCTTGGAACCAACCTTACCAGAAGTCTGGCAGGTATGGCAGCTCTTACAATATCTATCTACTTCAGCCCCCATCTTTGGCCAATAAAAGTAGAGTGAGAGCCTTTCCTTGGTCTTCTTGAAACTCAAGTGACCAGCCAAAGGTATCTCATGGGCTAGTTGTAAGAACTGTTGTCTGTTCTCTTGTGGGACTACAAGGCGTTTATAGTCTCCAGGTTCAGACTCGGTGGGTTCACTGTAGAAGAGGCCATCTTCCCAGTGTAACCTATACTTCCCAGGCTCTTGCCCATCAGCTTGAGAAGCTGCCTGGTGGCGGAGACCTTCCAGAGTTGGACATTCTCTTTGCCCCTTACGAAAAGCTGCCCTGCTAGGCCCACCTTCTGCCAGTAAAGACTGCAGCTCAGGATGGTCCTCAGGGTCCAAATCTCCAATAAGGTCGGGGCCTCCTTCTAGCTCTTCCTCAGAGTCTAGCTCAACCACACAGGGTTGTACCTCCCTCTCAGCCTCAGCTGGAGGTGGAGTTACAGGTGTAACTTTGGACAACCTAGGGGAAGTCCTTGTTGGAAGCACTGGGGTGCTTGCTGCTGGCTTTTTCCTAGGAGTCTTGGGTTGCCCCTTTGCTCCTGATCTGGTAGTTACTGCAGTAAGTTGTTCCAGTGGGAGAGGAGTGATTTCTGTCATCATCTCCTGAGATAACCCTCTCAGGGTTTTCTCTCTTGCAGGTTTTGTGAGTTCCTGTAACCTTTTGCTAGGGGGTCTGGGGGTATGAGATACAACTCCAAGAGCTTTGAGGTCATTACCCAACAGAACCCTACCTGGCACTTCACATTGTACACTGACAGGTATTTTTACAGCCATATCATTACATTGGATGAGAACTGGTAACTGGGGACACATCTGCACAGGCCCACCAGCTAACTTGGTGAGGCATTTGGGTGCCTTAGCAACATCCTCTGCCTTGAAAAATGATTCATCCACCACAGTTATGCTGGCTCCAGTGTCCCTAATGGCAGGAGTCTCCTGACCATTCACCTGGACACTGTCCTTATAATACTCTTTAGTATTATCTGGGAAAGAGTTATAGACATCTAAATTCTGTTGTTCCCACAACCCCAGAGAGACTAAAGAAACACTAGCTGAGACTCCAGTGGGTTCATCAGCTAGTAATAGAAAGTTTCCACTTGCCATATGTACTTCCTCTTCTGGAGCGAAGGCTAAGGAGGCAAGCTGGACCCCTGAAGGTTTACCCTTACATCTGGGATCTCCTTTCACATGGTCAGTAGCCTTACAAACAAAGCATGAGCCAAAGGCTCGCTGGAATGGAGGCTTGTTCTGACCTCCTTCTGGTCTGGGACCAGAAGGTACACTAGCCTGATTTGGTTTCCCTTGTGGTTTACCCTTATAGTTTTGTTTGGGGCCCTCTTTGGAATTTGTAGTATTAGAATTCTCTTTGGAGTCCTTTTTAGACTGTTTCTCCCCATCCTTCTTCTGAGTTACCCCAGAATCCTTGTGTGTGGCCCTGTTGGCAACCCACAAGTCAGCAGCCTTAGCTAGCTTCCGGGAATCTAATTCCCTGGAATCAGCCAAGTGTTGTCTGAGCTCAGGAGAGCAGGCATCATAAATAGTCTCCAACATAAACAAATTCTTCATACCTTCATAAGTGTTCACCTTGTAACCCTTAATCCATCCCTCTAAGTTTTTCAAACATTCACTCACCCAGGTAGCCCAAGGGGTACCATCATGCTTTTTGAGGCTCCTAAACCTCTTAAGATACTGGGAAGGGGTCTTCCCAAACCTAGCTATCAAAGCTAGTTTCACACATTCATAGTCTTTCCTATCCTCCTCCCCCATCTCCATTACCACATCAGTTGCAACAGGGGGAAGCCTAGAGAACAACCAGGTGAGTAAGTCATTTCCTGTGATGTTCTGGAGCCCATGATTATATTCAAACAGAGACAACCAATCCAACACATCCAACTTAGGCTCATACATACCAATCAATTCTTTAGGCATCCGGGGTCTTTTAGGACTGGAACTTCTAGAGGAGCCAGAGAGAGAAACATTCTCAACAGATAATTTCTTCATTTCTAAGTCATACTTGAGCTCCATTTCCCTTAGCCTTAGTTCTTTGTCAGTTTGAGCATTAAGTTTCTTATACTCCAATTCTAGCTTCATTTTCTCCAGTTCATAGTACTGAGGACTAAATGTGGGACCTGGTAAAGGTCCAGTAGGTACAGCAGGTAGAGCAGGCAGAGGCCTAGGGGGGGCAGTTACAACAGCCTCACCCTCCTCTTCTGACTCTTCCTCAGAATCATCAACATTTTGCTCCATGTTAACTTCAATACTGTCATCTACAGTGGCTGGAGTGGTAGGTGCCTCTGAGCCATCACCCAGACTTTGGTTAGCTAACAATCTTTCAATCAGCTCCATTTTCTTGCCCTTAGTCAGGAGGTCCTTATGTTTACAGAGCACTCTTAAACAATCAGCAGTTTTGGCTGCAAGGGACTCTTGACTATAGCTTTCTATAACTGACATGTTAGAGGATTACTTTTATAGTGCTAAGCTTTGTGGTTAGTTGCACTAAGGTATCTAAAGTACAATAAAATGTATACTCAATACAGATCCCACCGCTGTACACCAGTGTTAGGCAGAAACCTGTGCAGTTCCCTTGGGGAACACTGCAAAAGATTTAAGACTACAGGTATAGCAGTAAACCCACTTGGTAGCAGTCTGTACCACCCAGATTTACCTGGTAGCTGTGGCTGAGCAGTCAGACTTCCCTCAAGAAGAGTTAGGCAGTATGCAAAGTATACACAATATGTACCCGGACACAATAGCACAAGCAAACACTGACCAGAGCTTGGTTTCAAAAGTATATAGTTATTGATTTATTAAATACACATAAGTGGAAATCACTCTAGCAAAATATAGTAAAAAAAACACTTCAAACACAGTTATGATGAAAGCAGTTTCAACCCTTACTCCTATCTAGACAACTCTAAGTTAATACCACATAATTAAAACAGAGGTGAGCGCTTAACGTTAGATGACACTCTAGTAGGTTAGGGAAAGGGGTAAAGAGAAACAGAAATGGGTTAAACACACCACTCTAAGATCCAGAACACTTGCAATAGGCTCAAAGAAGCACAAAGTCACAGGTGAGCAAAAGTCACTAGGCAGGGCCCACTCTTAGAGTAGCCGGAGCAAAAATGTGCCCAAGATCACACTGTTATTAGGGATTCAAAGTCTTGCACAGAGTTAGAAAGAGTTTAGTGTGGCTTAGAAAGTTTAGCCAAGGTGCTCCAGGCACTCCCAGGTTCGAAAGCCGGGGGCTAAATCTACCCCGTACAGTCGGTAGCAAGGGAAGCCAGGCGGAACACGGTACCTTAAGCGGAAAGGATCCTCCAGCGGTGGCAGTTGTTCCAGGCAGTGGCAGCAGGGCTCGACGTCGGTCAGGGGAGAAGAAGTTCTCGCTGAAGAGCAGAAGAAGAGGGTCGTTGCACTGCCCGGGAAGAAACCAGCCGCGGAGTCCTCCGGTTAAAGGGTTGTACCGACTTTCGTGGTTGGGGTAAAAGTGGTGGGGTTCCGGTTGCCGGGGTGCTTGGCACTGGCAAGGCGGCCACGAGATACCTCGAGAAGCGAAAAGAAGGCGAAAACTGGTTGTCCCCACCAGTCAAGGGAAGGAGCCACTCCGCTAAGAGTTCTCCTCGGTCGTCGGGAAAAGTGGTGAGACGGTTCAGCAGGGCTCCACCGGGTGGTGTCGTCGAAGCAGGTCGGCTCAGCTCTTCCCTCGTCGGATTCTTGGTCCTGTGGCGACTTCTGAAGTTCCAGTCCCCAAAGCCCTGCTTTTATGCAGCAAACCCCCATTCACCCAGCCTAGCTGTCACTCAAACATGCTAAGTGGTGAGCCGGCCGGCTCACCACTTGGGCCAATCAGGACGGAGTGCGACTTGAGTTACCAAGGTAACTCAGTCCAGGGTGCCTAAATCCCCCTCCACCCCTCCTAAGTACCCCAGACAGAGTGGCACCACTTTGGAGGGCTTCTGTGGAGAAGCCCGCCAAAAGTGGAACAAAGGGCTCCACTTTGGGTCAGAGTTACAGAGGCGAACACCAACGCCATTTTAGAATCAAGTTTTGGCAAAAAGTCCCAACCGGAGTTATAAAAATAAATATATAAAACCGGCGGTATGTTTAAGGCTACCGTAAATAAATAATTAAATGTGTTAGCCTAAAACAATGGGAAATCCCATAGGAAAATATTCGCGCTCGAATATAAAACGTAGTTTCCACTGCCACCAGCCAAAACTCGATCAGGGGGGACGGAGACGTGCCCCCTCGACTAACAGACCCTGGGGCAATCGAATTGCCCCAGCCAGTACGTCCACAATATGATGGTTTGTACTGGTTCTGTTCAGGATTCAAGACTAGCAAAGTCTTTGGTGACTTTACATGCCCTGGGAGACAGTAGTCAGTCCCAGGGTATGGAGTCTATGTTGGGGAGTCCCTAGGACACCCCTGGGTCACGGCACAGAGGGTGCTGTGTAACCCACATCACAAAAATACATGAGGCCCTATGGAGTAAAAGACCCCATAGCCCATTCAACACAAGGTTTAACCAAGAAAACACACTTCAACATGTCCAAGAGTGAGGGTAAAAGAGTCTCACTCTTGGCAGGAGAAAAAAAGAAACCCCAGAAATCCAGCAAAGCTGCTGGGGGACTCACTAGGTAGGGAAATTCAGCCTAAACAGAGAATTCTCCCTAACACGGTGCCAGACAAGTATCCAATGCCACTCATCCCAGACATATTGGAGGCCGTAAGGGGCGCTCGCATTTACACAAAACTCGATCTGCAGGGGGCTTACCACCTTATCCGAATTAAGCCAGGAGACGAATGGAAAACGGCCTTCCGCACTCCATTTGGCCATTACCAATACAGAGTTATGCCTTTTGGTTTATCCAACGCCCCAGCCGTGTTTCAGCGGTTTATGGATCACCTATTTGCAGATATCTCCCTACACTATGTAATAATCTATCTAGACGATATCCTGGTCTTTTCCCCCTCATTGTCTGAACATATCCACCATGTACAGGAAGTGCTCTCCCGCTTACAACAAAACCACCTTTTTTGTAAAATAGAGAAGTGCGAGTTCCATAAACCCTCTGTCGCTTATTTAGGATACATACTTTCAGGGGAAGGCATTGCGATGGACCCTTCCAAAATCTCAGCAATCACAGAATGGCCAATTCCGAAATCAGTCAAAGATATCCAAAGATTCCTGGGATTCGCCAATTTTTATAGGCGTTTCATTCCCCATTTTTCCTCTCTTACACATCCTTTGACTCATCTCCTAAAGAAAGGGGTGCCCTTCCATTGGTCATCAGAAGTACAACTCTCATTCAGGGAACTGAAAGAACTCTTTACCAAAGCTCCCATACTATCCATGCCTGACCAACAGAAGAGGTATATTGTAGAATCGGATGCATCACATCAGGCTCTGGGAGCTGTCCTCCTCCAACCAGGGACTAATAACGTGGAACAACCCATAGCCTATCTATCAAAGACCCTTACTCCAGCTGAACTTAATTATACCGTCCTGGAAAAAGAATTACTGGCCATCAAACGTGCCTTTGAGGAATGGCGACATCTGTTGTTGGGAGCCCGATTCCCAGTTGAGGTGAGAACGGATCACCACAATCTCCGCATATTACAGTATGCTCAAACTTGTAACAGTCGCCAAGCCCGGTGGGCACATTTTTTTTCTCCTTTCCGCATCAAGTTTACTTTCATCCCAGGTTCATCAAATCTGAAGGCAGATGCATTATCTCGGAGAGACCCGGTGGAAAAGACTCCATTCAGGTCCGAACCTATGTTCCCTAAACCCATGAGGGTAACAGTGATCCAAGACTTCCTGCAAAAGATCATAGATGCGTCAAGAGAATGGGAAGCCTCACAGTCAGACTTAATCGGGAAATACCACTTGATTCCCCGCCAAGGCCTGTTCCTCAAAGATCAAAGAATCTTTATCCCTCGCAGAGATTTGCATCTAGAAGTATTACGTCTCTGTCACGATTCTAACTCGGCAGGTCATCGAGGCTGGGCAGGTACGTTAGATCTTATTCAAAGACAGTTCTGGTGGCCAAATGTCAAAGAGGACGTCCGGGAATACATAGCATCATGTCCTATCTGTCTTCAAACCAAGAGCCCTAGACGACCCCCATTGGGAGAACAGGTACAAATGCAGATACCTTCCAAACCTTGGCAAATCATATCCACAGATTTTATAGTTGACCTCCCGAACTCGGAAGGATGTAATACCATCATGGTGACAGTAGACTCGCTTACTAAGATGGCTCATTTTATTCCACTCCAGAATATACCATCCGCTGCTGTGATGGCTAGGGTATTCTTGGATCGCATATTCTCTCTGCATGGACTTCCGGAAGTCATCATATCAGATCAAGGCTCGCAGTACACATCCAAATACTGGAAACAGTTATGTCATATACTCGGAATCTCCAGAGCCCTAAGCTCTGGGTACCATCCCCAGACAAATGGACAGACAGAAAGACTCAACCAAACCTTGGAAGCCTACCTCAGATGTTATATATCAGCCGCACAAGATAATTGGAAGAGCCTTTTACCCCTAGCCGAATTTGCTTATAACAATGCCCCACATTCAGCAATACGTCTCAGCCCATTTTTTTGTACCTACGGATTTCACCCTTCGGTATTCACACCGCTTTCCTATTCTCCGTCATCCTTTCCGGACATCAACGGGATGATAGACATCATTCAGAAAGGATAGAAAGAGGCAAGGGAAGCCTTGATAGAGGCACGTCTCAAAGGCAAGATACAAGTAGATAAGCATCGAACTCCAGCCCCCCCAATACAAGTGGGAGATAAAGTGTGGCTATCGAATAGATTTCTCCCTAAGAGACTGGTCACCTCCAAGTTATCCCCCAAGTATTTCGGCCCTTTTATAGTTGTCAAACAAAAGGGTCAGGCAGCCTTTCAATTGAAACTTCCATACTCATGGAAACGTATACATCCCACATTTCATGTTTCTCAGTTAAAACCAGACATACGGAATGAATTCCATTTACAAACCACTAAAAATCCTCTTCCCGTGCTTACGGACACCGGCCCTGAATATGAGGTGTCCGGAATCTGCGATTCCCGCTACAATAGAGGGAGGTTACAGTTTTTAGTGGACTGGAAGGGTTATTCCCTGGCAGAACGATCTTGGGAACCGGCTTCTGCAGTTCACGCCACTAGACTGGTGCGATCATTTTATCGCTTCCATCCAGGTAAACCCGGCTTTGTCGCGCATAAAAGGGGGCATACTGTTACGGACAATCATAGTGTTCTTGGCAAATGGTCATTCTGGCGCCGTTGGCGGCGTATATCGAATATACAATTCCCCCAATCCAAGATGGCCGGGGTTTTACCGGTGAACAGTGCAGTGTTTCGGGAGACCGCAGAACAAGCTCCTCCCATTCATCACAGGAACGTATTTCCGGTTCCGAATCCATCACAGCATCGCGTTGCTACTGTACACAGAAGTCACGCTTCGTGAGTATCGCTTCTAGATTTCTCGGAACCCGAACATCAATAGGACTTTATCTCACTGCCATTTTTTTCTACTCCCTTCCGTTAGGATTCCTCACATCCAACCCCCGGAACTCTTGAGCCATCCCTTTCGTAGCTCAACACAACACGGGAACCTCCGGGACCCTTCCACATTAGGTAGGCAGCATTCCTCATCAGTCCTCCATAATATATTCCCTCCACCTGCGCTTGTTAACCCTCTCCTCTATTCTCTCTGTACAGCTCAACCCACATCTTACACGCACACGGACTACACCTCCCGACTGCCATTGCGGTTGGAAACCAAGTCCTGGCCTCCGGATACTTGTTCCAGCACTCAGTCGGGATTACGATATTTCCCTTCCTCCCGCACCTGGGATCCGATCTCTCAGCATCTCCATACATTCTCAATCCAAGGGTAGGTTCCACCTGCTTGAACCTCTTATCCTTTTTTACTTACTTTTCTATCAGGTTTAATCTCTCCCCTCTTATTTCAGTCAACACGGACAGCTGAGGGAAGGAGACGTTGAATTTAACATAAAGGAGTAAAACGCCAAACCGACCCTACGGGGAAACGCATCTGCATCCCGTCCCGTCCAGCCTCTTCACCGTTGGATTCCACCAGCGAGGGTTTTCTCCCCCTTGAGGGTTTCCCTGGCGTCCTCACTCTGCGCCGATCAATCAGCGCCGAGAGAGGGTGTCAGGTGAATCACTCCTTTCCTCCGAATACCCTCCGAAGACCAGGTAGGAGACGACTTGTACTTATACTCGTGTAATGTTGAAAAGTGATTGTCGGCGATTCCCTCCAGTTGAGGGACGCCATTTACATAGGCTGGTTCCCTAGTAACAACCATAACATAAACGCTTCCTTCTCTACCAATTGGGTACCCAATAACCTGAAACAATCATGGGTCCTCCCGCTACTAAAAAAACAGAATCTGGACCCCTCCATCCCCACAAATTACAGGCCCATCACTACTGTTCCCTTCCTGCTAAAAATTCTTGATAGAGTTGCTTACCTGCAAATTCAGCATTACCTAGAGTCTAACCAATTACTTGGATTACGTCAGTCTGGCTTCCGGCCTCAGCATGGAACAGAAACTGCCCTTGTTGACCTCAAAAGTCAGATTGACGAAATTAAAGATAAGGGAAAGGCCGCCATCCTACTCCTTTTAGATATCTCAGCTGCCTTCGACTTAGTGGACCATAAAAAACTCTGTAACCACCTCTCCTCTGCCGCCCACTTTTCCCCCTCCGCTGTCACGTGGATACAGTCCTTCCTAGCCAACAGAACCATGAGGGTCTTCTCTCTGGAGGCAGCAGCAGACCCTATCCCTATTTCCTGTGGGGTCCCACAAGGTTCATGTGTTTCACCCACCCTTTACAATATCTTTACAAAGCCCCTCTTTGATAAACTGGACCGTCTGGGTGTCACCTATACAAACTATGCGGACGACACCCAGATACTCCTCACTATCTCGGGCAATTACGTTATTGATGTAGCCAGGATCAATGAAATCTTCTCCGTCATTCAGGCATGGATGGCCACACATGGCCTCTGCCTCAATGACGAGAAGACCGAACTGCTTATTGTTGGTTCACCAAACAGTCTACAAAAACTAAGTCTAAATTACTCTAACATCATAATCGATGGCAACACCATCCCGGTCGCCAAAAATGTGAAAACTCTCGGCTTCTATCTTGATGCCAATGTTAACTTCACTAAACAAATTAACGCAACCGCGTCTGCCACTGCATATACCGGAAAACTTATTAGAGCCTGTCGACCATTTCTCTCCCCTAACAGTTGCCTCATACTAGCCAGAGCCCTTATACAATCCAAACTAGATTATTGCAATAGTCTCTACTTAGGGGCCAACCAAGCGATAATCAATAAGCTACAAGTCCTTCAAAATAATGCGCTACGGGCAGCGCTAAATATCCCCAGACGTGAGCACATCTCGGCCACCAGAACCACATGCAGATGGCTCACCATCCAACATAAAATCGACCTAAAAACACTCTGCCTGACGTACAAAGCTCTCAACAATTTAGCACCCCCATACCTGACTAACAAACTCACTATGAAACCCTCAGTTAGAACCACGAGATCCTCCAACACCTTATGCCTAACAGTACCCAGATTTAATTCCAAAAGAGCCGGAGGTTCGAGCTTTACTGTCCTCGCCCCCCAACTCTGGAACACCCTGCCTCTGAGCATCAAATCATCCAATTCCTTTCAGTCATTCAGGAAACTTGTCATTGGGTGGCTTCTGACAAATACTCAACTTTGAAGCCAGACCTAGCTATATACTGCACTATCTGTCCATGCCTCACCTATGTCAATATTGGGTGCTATCACCACCACTGCCTGTATATAACTGCTATCTAAATCGTTCTAGCATCACTATTTAATACCATGTACTGTGCTCACCTATATCACTATTGGGTGCTATCACCCCCACTGCCTGTATATAACTGCTATTTTAAATTGTTCTAGCATCACTTTTTATTACCTTGTTCTGTGCCTTGCAACCTTGTACTAAGCGCCCCTATACTCCTGGGTCCGGAGCGCTATAGAAATAAAATAAACAAACAAACAAACAAATATAGACCTATCGCCCTACTCAATATTGATGCTAATATATATTCTAAAATTCTAGCAACACGTCTCTCCCAGGTTTTGCCGGAGATAATCAGCGCCAATCAAACTGGCTTCCTCAAACATCGCTCCACCGCCGACAATATCTGCAGGGCCTTGGATCTGGTGGAACTTGCCTCCCAAGACTCCGGGGAGTTGGTGCTTCTGGCCCTGGACGCAATCAAGGCATTTGATAAAGTAGATTGGACCTTTATGAGGCTTACCCTCGAAGCTTTTGGATTCGGCCCGGAATTCTGCACTATGACGCTGGCAAACTATAAAGCGCCCAAAACCCTTCTCAGAGTCAATGGCACCCTTTCTTCCGCTATCAGCTTAACCTGTGGAAACAGACAGGATGTCCATTGTCGCTGCTCCTTTTCACGCTAATTATGGAGCCATTCGCCCAGCAAATCAGGCTGAACCCTGCAATCAAAGGCTTCCAATCGGGCATAGCGCACCATAAACTGGCCCTCTATGCAGATGATGTCCTTCTGACCATCAATGAGCCCCGTTCCTCCCTCCCTCAGGCCCTGGCAGAGATAGCAAGCTATGGAAGGATTACGGGCTTTGCCATCAGTTTCCGGAAGTCAGCTGCCCTAGCGGTGGGCCTGTCCTCGAAGGACCGAGAAGCCCTAATCGCGTTATGCCCAGTACAATGGACGACCAGCGAAATCAGTTACCTGGGAGTCCAGGTTCCAGCTAACTCAAGCGTTGGGCAGCACAGGAGATCTCGTTGATGGGCCGTATTACGGCGTGTAAAATGAACTTGCTACCGATGTTCCTTTACGCTTGCTCCTAACTCCCAGTTCCGATTCCGGCACCAGCCCTCTAAAACCTACAGAAGAAAATGCTGCAGTTTATCTGGAGGGGGAAAAAAGCCAGGATCCCTGAATCCATGATGCTGGGCAACGCAAGGCTTGGTGGTCTCGGGGTCCCAGACCTACAGAAATACCAGATGGTGGCTCAGCTGGCCTGTATTCAATCGTGGCAAATACTTACTAACTGCCCTAGATGGATGGACCTCGAACAGGCGCAGCTACCTCTATCACTACGCTTTCTCCCGCATATCCCTCACCCGGAACGGCGGGAACTGCTGGCGACCACTAAACATACCATCTCGGTCTGGGACAAAGCGTTGAAACTAAAGAGGATTCCAGCGGGACTCAGCCCTCTCGCTCCAGTGTTTATGAACCCGACTTTTTCACCTGGACTGTCAACTCGAAACTTTGGGCCCTGGATCACAGGAGGCCTGCAGACCCTGGGACAACTCTTCGAAGGGGGCCAACCCTGTACCTTCGAGCGATGTGAAGAACTCTTTAAGATTCAGGAACAGGATAGGTTTACGTATATCCAGCTGCGCCACTGGGCACTCATCCACAGACTCGCCAGGCAGCCACCCGCCCCCCCCACGGCTATTGAACTGACCCTTAATGAGCTTCCACCCCGAGGGAGAATCTCTACTCTATACAAACGCCTCCAACCGGACTTCTTGATTTCCAAGCCCCGGTATATGGCCCAATGGGAAGCAGACCTGGGCCATCCTATTGAGGACCAACTCTGGGTTGATATCTGGTCCCGGGCCCACACCTCTTCATCCTGCATCACAAATAGGGACTGCGCCTACAAGATCCTCCTCCGGTGGTGGTTCCCGCCCTTAAGACTCCATCACATGCATCCCACTCTCGACCCACATTGCTGGAGACAATGTGGCCAAGTAGGCTCCTTCTTCCATATGTGGTGGTCCTGCCCCAAGGCTCAAGCCTTCTGGAAACAATGCCTGGCGACGATTGGGGACATCACTCGGGTGCGACTGCCCCTAGACCCCAAACCTATTCTCCTTGGAGCTCCGATTCCTGGAATCTTCCCAAGGTCAGGACCTAAGGCCAAACTATTATCACAATGCTTACTGGCAGGCAGGAACGTGATAGCCCGCACCCGGAAGACGGCGGAAGGTCCCCTCATGCCATTCTGGTGGGTGAAGGTCTGGGACATTTTGATAGCTGAGAGGGTGACAGCCGCCGGGGCAGGCCTTCTACATCGCTTTCATAATATCTGGGGTCCGGTCCTCGACTTTGACCAGAATTTCCCGGCTTTGACATTTAAGCCTCAATTGGCCAAGAGAACTGTACAAGTTGGGGATCCCCAGCGGGAGCAGGGGAAAGGAACTTAAGACTGGGGGAGGGAGCGGGAAAGGAATCGAATTGTACTGTACTATGCATCATGTCGCGAATGATTAAGCTTCGTATTGTTATAACCTGCCTATTTAAAATAAACACATTCAAAAAAACAAAAAAAAAAGAGTGACCAATCATCCTGGACCTTGGTGGCGAAACAGTGAAGATATTGTTCCAGAGTTTGGTTCACGCGTTCAGTAGCTCTATTGGTTTGCGGATGATAGCCTGAGGATAGGGCACGTTGGATTCCTAGTATGTGACATAATTGTTTCCAGAACTGAGATATGTACTGGGGTCCTCTGTCAGATATGATCTTGGAAGGTAGTCCGTGAAGTCGGAATATGTGTTCCAGGAAGATTCCGGCTAGTTCAGAGGAGGATGGTAGTTTATATAAAGGTGTAAAATGAGCCATGTGAGTGAATAAATCAATGGTAACCATGATAGTTGTGTATCCCCTGGAAGGTGATAGTTCTACAATAAAGTCTGTAGCAATGAATTCCCAAGGTCTTGTTGGCAGCGCTGGTTGGAGCAAGAGACCTGCTGGTTTCTGGTTGTCATGCTTGTTTTGAGTACAGACTGCACAGGATTGGATGGAAAGCTGGACATCATCCTTCATCTTCGCCACCAAAATTGTCTTTGTATTAGACGGAGGGTGTTGGTGATGCCACGGTGTCCTGAATGAAGGGTATCATGACATAGGCTTGTGATCTTTTGTCGTAGTCTCTGAGTGGGGATGACCAGGCAATTGTCCTTGAATAAATATCCGCCCTTCGTCTTGAGGTTCCATCGATTCTTTTCGTTACATTCCTTTCAGATTTCAGAGGACTGAGTTTGAATCCGAATGTCTTCTAAGAGACTGATTGCTTGGGCAACAAATACTGTGTGGGGAAACATCTTTGGAAAGGATCGGTCTTCAAGAACTTCGTAGTCAGGACGTCTGGATAAGGCGTCAGCTATTATATTGGGTGTTCCAGGAACATGATGGATTTGAAACTGGTACTGGGTAAAGAAGAAGGCCCAACGGGCATGACGACTGTTCCTACATTCCAGGGATTGCAGGACTTGAAGATTCCGATGGTCTGTGCGGACCTGAACAGGATGTTTCGCTCCCAGGAGTAGATGACGCCAGTCTGTGAAGGCTTTGACGGATGGCTAGTAGTTCCTTTTCCAAAACAGAATAGTGGGTTTCGCTAGGGGTCAGATTGCAAGAAAGGTAGGCGATGGGGTGTTCTAGCTGGTCATCAAATTCCTGTTTCAGGGCTGCCTCGATGGCGTAGTTCGAGGCATCAGTTTCCACTAAGAAGGGTCGATCAATGTCAGGTTGGGCCAGGATGGGGGCTTGTGTAAACTCCGACTTTAACCGTTGAAACCCCTCATCTTGGACTGCTGTCCAGTGAAAGGGTGTATCCTTCTTCAATAATGTAATGATCAGATGTACAATCTCCGAAAAGGAAGGTATGAATTTCCGGTAGAAGTTAGCAAGCCCCAGGAAGGATTGAATTTGTTTCACAGTAGTTGGAACAGGCCAGGATAGAATGGAGTCTACTTTCGAACGGTCCATTCCAATTCCCTCTGGGCTGAGGACGAATCCGAGATAGTGAACAATAGACACATGGAAAAGGCATTTCTCGGGTTTGGCCAGGAGATTATGTTCACGTAGGCGTTGTAAAACTGCTTTAACATGTTCTTCATGCTTCAGACGGTCCTTGGAGTATATCAGTATGTCATCCAGGTATACTATGACAAAGAGGAACAGCATATCGGAGAACACCCGGTCCATAAAACGTTGGAAGACTGCTGGGGCATTGGCAAGTCCGAAGGGCATAACTAAGTATTCAAAATTACCAAAGGGTGTTCTAAAGGCTGTTTTCCATTCGTCGCATTCCTTTATACGGATCAGATGGTAGGCACCTCAAAGATCTAATTTCGTGAACACTACAGCTCCTCTTACCGCTTCCAGGATATCCGAGATTAGGGGCAATGGGTAGCGGTCCTTGAGGGTGCATTGATTTAGGCCACGATAATCCAGGCAAGGCCTAAGCTCTTTGGTATCTTTCTTGGGAAAAAAAAACAACAAATCTCCCGCTGGGGATTTGGATGGTCCTATAGTGCCATTTTCCAAGTTGGTATCCAGGTATTCTCAGAGGGCTCTTTTCTCAGGTTCTGATCGAATGAACATCCTTCCAAAAGGAATCACTGCTGAGGGTTCAGTATCAATAGCGCAGTCTTCAGGTCTGTGAGGGGGAAGGGCTTGAACTATGGCAGTCGAAAACACATCCGTATAATCCTGGTAGGCCCTGGGAACCTGGATAATATTCGAGACAGTGAATGGGCCTTGCAGGTTAGTTTGCGTATCTTCAGAGGATCTTGACGAGGAATCCAGGGACAAACAGTGGGACATACAATGTTCTGAACCAAGAAACAAGGATCATGCTGCCCAGTTGATGTAGGGGTTGTGTGTCTGTAACCAAGGCATACCCAGAACCATTGGGTAATGGGCAGATCTTATGATGTCGAATTTGATCCTTTCTTGATGGTGGTTTATAGAAAGCAGGATCTTTTTAGTTTGAAGGGTAATGGGTCCTGAATAGAGAGGTCTTCCATCGATAGCTTCTACAGGTTGCATGATGTCTCTTGTTTCATATGGAATGTTATGGGTAGTGACCCAATCATGATCTATGAATATCCCCATGGCCCCACAATCCACTAATGCCAGAATGGGATATGATTCTTTCTTGGAAGGCGATAGAAAGGCCTGCAGAATCACAAGATTGTTTTGTCCAGGAGAGTTCACGGATGGAATAGATGTGGAGCAAACATCTCTCTCCCGAAGCTGTGCTCCATCTAGGATCGGGAGCTGGCGTTTCCCGAACGCTGTGGAGGGGCAATAGGGCACTCTCTCACAAGATGTTTATCAGAGGCACAATACATGCACAGACCAGTGTGAATTTGTTGCATCCTTTCTTGCGGAGTTATGGGTCAGTGGAAGGCTCCTAGTTGCATGGGTTCTGGGTCCGTGGTCGGGGAAGAAGCAGGCTCTGGTCTAGGGGAAGGTTCTTTAGAGGCCTTTTGGTAGGGTATTTTGGTCTTCTTTTCTGCTTTTCTTTCCTGGATACGAAAGTCAATTTGTAAGGAAAGATCCATGAGAGCCTGGAAGGAACCTGGGCGAGCTACCCTGAGCTACCCTGGCTAGCTCGTCTTTTATCTCTTCATTCAAACCTCTTCGAAAGAGGGTAAACCAGGCTTCAGAGGACCAGTCTGCTTCCTTGGCAAGCTGTTTAAAATGTGTCACATAGGTAAGCATATCCTGGGATCCTTGTTGGAAGTCCAATAAACGTTCTTGGGCACTATAAACCTGTTCTGGGTGATCGAACATGGTCTTTAGCGCCTGCACGAAACTATCATAGTCATCCAGGAGAGCATCACTTGAATTCACTAAAGGGGATGCTCAAGTTAATGCATTCCCGGAGAGATGTGAAATCATAAAGCCCACCTTTGCCCTGGGGGTGGAGAATTAGTAGGGCTTAAAGGTGAAGTGCACTAAACATGAATCGAGGAAGCCGCAAAGGGTCTTTGAAGAGCCATCATATTTATCCACCACTCCAACCAACAAAACACTTTCCTTGGTTGCAGAGTCACGTGACAGGACTAATTGTTTCAATGCCTCATTTTCAGCTTTAAGTTTTTGAACTTCTGTTGTTAACTTCTGCATGCCGCGCATGAGGTCTTGCACTGCAGCCTCCATTTCCGTAACTTTATCGGTTTGTTGGCGTCTCAATCTGTCACAGGTTTCCCCCCTTTCTCACCTGTCTGTGTTGTTTGTTCGTGATCTTCGGAGAAGTCTTCTTTCGCACTGTTCGAGTTTTGTATAACCATGTGCGTGGATCCTCGGGTTCCAGCGCGCGGTCCGTGACCCGACTCCAGGAAGCGTTCAGATGTCCGGGAAAAAAGTCCAGGAATTGCGAGGAGCGCACTAGGATAACGAATGCGCTGGCAATCCAGGAAATGCAAGGTGAGGAAAAAGGGGAAGGTTGAAGGAAGAGGAGATTCAGGGGACCGGGAACCAGGAATCAGAAGTAATCGCTGTACGAACTCCGGATGCGCACGTCTGACTACTGCAAGCGGTAGCGTTGAGACGTGCAGGGCCGCGGGGGCGTGTCCGCTTTGTAGAACGTAGAGCGTACAACGCGGAGACTGGCAAACAGCGTTCCGCGTTCAGCGACCATGTTGGGAGTACTGCTGAGTTCAGTCCCCTATGGGTCAGGGACCACGAAGTCCAGAAGGGACACATACGGTGGTTCATGACAGTTGGTACACTTGTTCAGAGAGGAATTGCCATAGCATTTTGGTGCTGGACTGCACATGTGGGCGGGACAAAGACTGATATGCAAATGGATACTTCCCATCTGTGAAAGGTACAGTGAGCAAAAAGCGTGTGCTGCAAACTCTCATCTCAGGACAGGTTATCATGCCATGTTCTTTCTGGAGAGGAGCACCTGCTACCTTTTTTGTAACATCATAATATGCCATGGAGGATTGGGGAATTACGGGGTTGTTGTCAGGCTTTAAGCTGAAAGGGGGATACCATGTTCCACCTAGCGACTCCACTTCGCACACATGAGTGTCGTCTCCCCTAATGTGGTCCTCCCTCAGATAGCTGCCCCCAGGGTCAGGATCAGGTAGCTTCTGCCTTTTCCTGGCCATATGAGGAGAGACTTTTCTCGGGGAGGCAGTGATGACATCGCTAGATTCATCACAGTAAGTAAACCTGCAGAATCCCAGCAGAACTGAGGCAGGGTTAGGGCTTCCCCTGGATTTACCCATGCACTCATGAAGTGGCCTAAGCCAGCCCTCCAATCACTCATAGGCACAATTAAAGGTTATGGTTGCCAGCCACTCAGGTTAGCCCCAAAACCCTTCACAGATGATTCAGGTCCTCCCACACAGGATCTGCATGGGTCGGTCTATGGCAGTCCAAACCCCAAAGGAGGGAGCAGTGCTGAGTTCACAGTGTCCCCATGTGTGCACATTAGCCATTTTAGGCCGGCCTTGTTTTTTCCCCTAAACAAAGAAAAGCCTCAGAAACAACATGGCCAAAATACATGAATACATCAACGGCTCCCAAGATGGTATGTCCGGCTACTATTACTTTTACTTGTACACTTGTTGAAGCTAAAATAACTAAACTACAGCTGCCATCAGCCAACTCCCTAAAACCAATTTCGGGTGATGTAATCAGCCATGAAATAGTGGGGCGTAAAAAGCACTCTGGCTCTAGGAGCCATATGGGCTATCATAACACCATATTCTAAAAAAGGGTTGCATTGGCAGGAGGACTTCAGCCGAAGACCCTCAGAGCACATACATAAATGAGAGAACTAATAAACCAAGGGGGAAAAAAAGCAAAAAGATTAGGGGTTCCATAAAATGGGACAGCAGAACCTAGAAAAATAGAATTCTGCCTTAAAAGGTCCCTTACGTCCCAGAATGTGCACAAAATGACTTTGGGGGTCATTACAAGTTGGGCGGTAAGGGATACCGGGCACCGGTAAGGAGACCGGTGCCGGTAATTCCTTACCGCCCAATTCCGAGGTCCCTTAGCAGGAGCCTCAAAGAACGTGTGGTCTGACCACACGTCTTTTAAGGGTCCCGTTAAGGGACCAGGGCGCTAATAAAGGTACCGCAAATTGCGGTACCGTTATTAGCTACTTCCCCATTCCCATTGAGCCCTATGGGGGCTCAATGGGAATGGGGAATGTCTGGTTCAATGGGGACTTACCGGTCCTTTCAGGGTCAGAATGCACCGGTAAGTCCCCATTGAACCGGACCGGTGCCGGACCCGGTATTGGGGGCAGCCATGGCGCAAATAGCGCCATGGCTACCTCCAATCTCGGAATGAGGCCCTTATTCTGTTTCGAGAAAGTTGTTCACATGGATGTGGTTAGATCTCGGGTTAAACTAATTTTAGCATCTCTGCAAGGTTCAAAAGTGTTCAAAGTAAAAATTCAGCCACAACATACCAGATGTGGTTAATAAGTGCAGGTGGATGAAAACACAACAAGAATTTCTAAATAAAGTGTCTCTTCATTCCTCTTGCAGCTTCACGGGGTCACTCCTCGTCAGTGTCGGTCTTTCTCTAGAATTTGTAGATTCCTTGGTAACGTTCTTGTGCAGCTAGGGGATGTTGAGGCCTCCTACTCCCAGGTCTCAAGCAGGCACTGGAGTCGATGGTTGTTCTGTAGTGGGTATCATACTGGTGCTGGCTGTAAACTTAGACCGGACCCATAGGAAACAGCAAGCCACCCTGTGCTATCAAGGGGGTTCTTACTGTGCCTCTAGCTGCCTCCCTGTTTCAGGGGCCTAAGTCGGTAATTGCCCAAACCAAGCTGCCGCCTCACCTCGTTCTCTAGGTTGTGCCTAGTGGACCTGTGTCTTCTCCCTCTCTAGGCAGCTTGCTGTCTGTTGACCCTGGTCACAACTCCATGACACACTATTTGCTTATTCATCATTCCATCTTACTCACGCAGCCTTTAGGCTTAGGGTGTATCCCCCCTCTTTCCTTCTATTTTCTCTACTTCCAAGTTTGTTGTAGATCCTCCTCCTTGATCCTATCTCTCCTGTTCCTATCTCTCCCTTGTCCTCTGTGCCTCTTATGAACTTCTCCTCAGTTCCCCTTAGCCTTTAAGGGGTGCTTAGAGAAATTACTCTGTTGTGTAAAGGGAGCCGCTAGTTGTTTAATGGGCCATTATGCATTGTATGTTTTTCCAATTGGGACAGCATTTTGTTGTGAGAACTGACCACAAGCCCTTGGTCCAGATGCTCTTGGTGGAGGATGTAGCAGTGGCTAACCGAGATTTTCGAGGGGGCTTTTGGTATTACAATCTTATAATTTCCAAGTCTACTATCTTCCTGGCAGTAAGAACTCTGTGGCTGACTGCTATTCACAGCTCCCGGTGGGGGGTGCCAAAGCGAAAGGAGGAATTGTAGGGGGAGGAAGTAGTGGTAGCTAGTGTGGATGAGGTGGCTGTGGGTCATCGAGAGTGGGAGCTGGCAGAAGAGAATGACAAGGTGTTAAAGTGCATCAGAGAGTGGACGGTGGCTGGATGGCCAAGAGGTTTTGGACAAGAAATTTGAGGTGTGGTTTGAGGGGGTGGGGGCAAAATGATTCCGTTTCAGAGAGAAATTGGTTGATTTAGTGCATCGGGGGCATTTGGGTATTGGTGGCACAAAAAGGAGATTTAGGCAGATTTTCTGGTGGGTGGAGATGGATGGTTGCGTAGACAAAAAAGGTAAGAGTATGTGGCTTGTTCTGCAAGCGACACAAATAAAGTGGTTTGCAAAACACCCCTTATTCCTGTTGGTGTGCCACTCCAGCCTTGGTGCAAGCTGGCAGGGGATGTGATGGGTCCTATCCAAACATTGGGTGGTGGCTTAAAGCTTGCGTTTGTGATGGTAAACTATCATACCAAGTGGGTGGAGCGGAAGTCTGTGAGGGAACGGCAGTGGAATTGATGAGGTTTCTAGGAGTGATTTTTCAGGAAGGCTTTCCAATGGAAGTTATGACTGACCATGGCGTACAGTTTTGTTCTGAGGTTAGGAGACATTTTTTGGAGGAGTATTCCATCAAGCATATTCGTACTGCGCTCTACCAACCCAGGGTGAATGGACTGGTAGAGTGCATGAACAGATTCATTAAGGTGTGGGATCCAACTGCCCATATGTTCAAGTTTACTGTGGCAAGTGGTATTGAGACACATGATACCCTCAGCACTTGCCCTTGCACTCCCTCCGCCTTGGTAGCTCGCGGCCCCAGGCCGTGCAGCACTCTCCTCACCATGCACTTCTATTATGCACTTATCTGTGGCTCACCCACGAGTGCGGACACTTTAGCACTTCCCCCCCTCCCTCTTCCTTGCTGAACTTGCACATTCGGAATACTCACAAGGCATAGTTGGTTTGTCCTTTTTACCCCCACTGTTTTTACATTTTATGTGTTTAATAATGTGTTTCATACTAATCCCTCCCTTTGCCCTTTGGGCGCTTTCAAACGGTATTTACTTGCTGTATAAGTGCCTAACAAGTGAACAATAAATAAAATAAATAAATCATATAGGGGTATTGCACCACTCCACATTCTGTAACAAAGGTGCCTCCTTTTGCGTCGTTGAAGGGGTGAGAGCTGGGCACCAAGCTGTGTCCCAGTTGGCTTGTTATGGCGTGAGGAAGTGGTGAAAGTAATAAGAGAGGGATGGAAACATTGTAGGAGTGTCTTTGATGAGGAAAAGAAAAGAAAGGCTTTGAATTGGAGGGAAGTATAGCGTGTGCCGATTTGCAATCCTACGTTTGGACACAAATGGCAGGAAAGCAAATTCCAAGGTCCAAAAAGATTGCAGCCGTGAGGAATGGTGTGGTAATTGTTGAAGGTGGAGAGAGAGGTGTGGGTTAAGGGCAAGTTGGTGCCTTAGATAAGGGCGGAAGGTGGTGTGGAGAATGAGAATGAACATGGTGTAAGGGGTGAGGGAGTGGGATGTCAGGACGAGTGGAAGATTGAATTAGAGTTTTTTTTGGCTAAATGATTCTGTGTATGAAGGAACTGCCTTTTCATAATGGTTATGTGCTAGAATGGTGTGTGGTCCTCCCGGCTCATATCTGCACCCTGTTTGGGGACCCACACTCTGTTATTAACTTGCTTTGCACCTATTTGTTTACTTATGTATATAAAAAAGGGGAAGGATTTATTTTCTTCTCTCTGCTGCTCTTAGTTGTTTGGTTTATAAAAGGGGGAAGATATTTACTAATTTATCTGTGTTCCAATGTTTATGCTCGAATGGTCTAAAGGAATGACTATGGATCTGTCTTCTGTGTCAGTTGGGTTAGCACTGCTGGGCTGTTTAGTTGTGCTCTGCACTTCGCAGGTTCTTCAATAAAAGTACTCACAAATTTGGCTGACCTCTACCTTCTCACACAATTCCTCCTTAGCCCCTCTCCTCAGCTCCTTCTAAACTTCTTTTCAGATCCTCCCTAGCTCCTTTGTTCAGCTTCTATGAGCTCCTCCCTTCAGTCTTGTATTTGTATCTATTTGCAAAACAGAAAAGTCAATTAACACATTTAGAGGTGTCAGAGGCATTCCCCGGAAAGGTGCCTTTACATAGCATAAAGGTGAGAATAAGTGGTAAGCCAGTTTAAAAGAGTGTGGACAAAGTGGGACGCAGACCAGAGAGAAAACAAAACAAACAATACAAATATAAGAACTAGGTGACTTACAAAAATAACATTTACCTATGGGGTCTGAGAAACCAGAGAGGGGTGCCTCACCATCTAGTCCCCAGGGGTCTCTTGCTCATGTGGCCAGGGCACGGCCATCGTCTTTGGATCCAGACCCTGGGGGTGGACCAGTGCGGGAGGATCACCTGTGTGAGGGGTGCTCGGGGAGTGGAGGTGAGGCATCTAATGGTGAGATGCGGTATCCATCCCTTTTAAATAACCCAATCCCATCCTATTTTTTAGGTTATTCCAACATCACAGTCCCTCCCCTTTCCCTCACAAATACTGAGCCGAGGAAGAGGAGGTCTAAGAGGAAAAAGAGTAACACTCATTTATTACACTTGACATGTCCTGGTAATATGGTCAGGCAAAGACGGCCAATTGACCACAATTGCATACACTCATATTAACTCTCCCCAAACACATAAAAGGTGGAGCACTGGGACACACTCTGATCAAGGTGGGACACGGAATGAAGCAGTACTTCCAGGGCTGCAGCAAACCAGGTCGAGCAGGACTGCAGACCGAGGGGCAGAAGCAAGGGGGGAGAGAAGCCCTGAATATCCCTGTGAAAGGTTGTTGCCTCCCCGGGAATCCTGAATGTTGCGAATGAAAGGCCGGTTAAAAGGAAAGAGAAAGCTTGCATAGTGTTTCCACGTTATCAGCCACCCTCCCAGGTGAATGACAGAGTTGGGGTGACAAGGCGCCAGTTGTGAACTATAAACATTGACTCCAGGAACAGAGCCATGAGGAAACGAAAGGAACTCACACAGAGTGTGAGTGAAATGAATACCTTGAAAGACCGGTCTGTGTGAAACGAAGATTGTAGCCTCAACAAAGTGGCAAGCGAAGGTTGCGCGTAAGACGGCAACCGCGAGGAAAGCGTTTAAAGACTTGTTTGTAGTTAAAGGTGCAGCGTGATACCAAGTGGCAAAGTGGTCATACCGTAAGAAGCGGTACAAAGGGCTTTGTGATATCCAGCAGACAAGAAATACATGGAGAAAGTGTGAAAGAAGGTGTGCGTCCGACTGAGGGGAGCCTGAGAGTGAAAAACTGCAAGTACCAGAAGGCATTGCAAGAAAGTGTCATTTAATGAAGATTTTGTAGAACTTTCTTTTTGTATGTTTGTGAACTTAGAAGGAATCAACACATTTTTGTGTTATAGGGGAAAAGCAAATAAGAAGAGAAGGTCAAAGTGGTAATGCAGGGGTCTTAGATAATCCTTGCATGTTTGAAAGTCTTGGACAGAAGGAAAAGCAAAAGAGAGACTTGAGACCCCATGAACTGTGATGTAAAGGTTTGACCCTGGCAGGGGGAGACCTGGGTGAGATTGTACTTTTGGAGAAGTAGCAGAGCTGTGATTGTGAACTGTGGTAATTTTGTTGAACTGCCAAAGAAAGGAACTTGATTGTGGTAGACCAAGTGGGCCCTGGTCTACGATCTTTGAACAACATCCGTGTGTCCGGAGCCAGACTGTGTCACCCAAGCCATGTGTGCCACCTTACCAAGTGCTGCCAAAGGTGGGGAGAGATGGTTGCTCAGCCACACAGACATTTGCTTTTCACACTGATTTTCCTTTGATCCAATACATATCCCTTCACCCATTTATTATCTTAGAGTAAGGGCAGGCATTCGTTTTTTATTAATAGCATAGGCCATTGTTATTTTGACAAGACTGACCAGGGCTGTGTTTTCTTTAGTTCATGGTTGAGATTAATCCCATTTTAGTGTTAAGGCGAGCTAGGAGTGCCCCCCAACCCCTCAAAATATAGAAACAAAGGTTTTGACACCTGCAAACTTGTGTCAGTGTCCTCTTACAGGGGGCAAATACTTCAAACTAAAGAGGAGTACTGTACAATTATACAAAATTACATTACGTTGCACTGGAGGAAGTGGTGTTGTCAGGTAGAGCCAATGTGGGAGAGGGCATGGGGAGAGGCCTCCGCTTTAGCAAATACGTGAACCTCATGCAGAACTTTGACAAGACCCACAGACGGACTGGCTTCGATTATGATGGGCAGCGGGTTACAATGGAGCAGTTCAATCAGAAAAAGAGCGGAAGCGAGAGGAGGCACTGGGGGTGGGATGCAACAGTGAGGTTTAATGCAGAGGAGTAGCAGAGGGAACAACATGGTGAGTAGAAAGAGATACAGTCAGACAGGTAGTGAGGAGCAAGACCATTAATCGCTTGGTAGAGTATTTTTTATTTTTTTTATTTTATTGTTTGCTTGTTAGGCGCTTATACAATAAGAAAATACTGTTTCAAAGCACCCCCAGAGCAAGGGAGGGAGCAGTAGAGGGAAATACATTGAAATGCATAAAAAACACAATATTTAGGAGAAGTGGGGAAAAGGAAAAGAGGATGAACCTACTATGCCTTGTGAGCATTCAGAACGTGCAAGTGCAGCAAGGTAGAGGGCAGGGGGTAAGTGCCGGGGAGTCTGAGCTCATGGGTGAGCCACAGATGAAGTTCTAGAAATGTTGAGTGCTACATGGCCTTGAGCCGCGAGGGATGCAAGTGCGAGCCCCCAGGACGGAAGGGGTACGTGGAAACGCAGAGGGTAGACAGAAGCAGGACCGATTTGGTGCGGGAGGTCAGGGCCCAGAGGATGCATAAGGGCCCAGGACACCAATCGGAGCAACTGTGGGATTAGCATAGGGAGGGGGAGGCTCTTCCATAGGAGGGAGCCAGCTAAGGAAAGCAAACGACCACCTGCCCTCTGTTTAGCAAAATGCTTTACACACAGAGAGCTGGAGCCAGAGGAGTGTAGTGGACTAGAGGGAGAGTATTTAGTAAGATAAAGTTGAAGATAATGTAGCCCCCAGGCCCAGACCGCCTTGTGGATAATGCAGAGGGATTTGAATTTATTCCATGCAACAACCCCGAGCCAGTGAAGACTGTTTAGTGCAGGAGGGTTGTGTCCCCTGGGCTTAAGGAGGAGAAGGTGCCCAGGATGACTTGGGAAAAACAGTCCGTAAGGAAGGATGTCAGCCAGTCCTTTGCCCGTTCTGAGATACCAAGTGTATCGTGGAGCCTTTCTATGAGGATGGAATGGTTGACTGTGTCAAAGGCAGAGGCGAGATCGAGAAGGATAAGGACAGCTGGGGAGTTGGAGTCCAGAGATGCAAGCACTCGTTCACAGGTGTTCAAAGGCACAGTTTCCGTGCCTCTGGGTGCTTGGAATTCAGAGTGATGGACGTGGAGACCACCAACAAGTTCAGTGTGTGAGTTTAGTTGGGGCAAAGCCAACTTCTCCTGCAGTTTCCCCAGGAAGGGGGTGATGGAAATAGGGCGGTAGTTGGCAGGGCAGGTAGGGTCTGCTGAAGGTTTTTTCAGGAGTGGGCGCACAAGGGAGTGCTTAAGGGTGGAGGGGAAAGATCCTGTGAGGAAAGAGTGATTGCAGAAATCAGCGAGAGCAGGGGCAAGAGAGACAATGTTATCTTTGATGGTCCTGGATAAGCAGGGGGAAACCTGCTTAGAGGAGGTCTTCATGGAGCGAACAACTCTGGTAACCTCTTCAGGTGTGATAGGGGTGAAGGAGTAGAACGAGGACAGAGGAGGGGGGGTGGAGGAGAAGGGGTGTGGGTCAGGTTGTGAGGGTGTGAAGCAAGGGTGGTATGGATGTCGTGGGTTTTGGAGGCAAAGTGTGAGGCCAGTGCATTGCAGAGGGCCTGGGAGTGAGAAGGGGAGGACACTGAGGAGGGGTTGGCCAATTCCCTGCAGAGCGTGAAAAGGGAATAGTCGCACATTGAGAGCCAACCAGCATGTTGTCGGTAGGTAGAAGTGGGGGAGGATCTGGGTAGGTTGTAGAAAATGAGGGCAGCAAAGGTGAGGACTTTGTCTAGAGTGAGGAAGGAGTATTTGTATTTGTATTTATGCAATTGTTGCAATAACTCCACGACAGAAACCCATCTCAGTATTGATTTCAAAATCCTCATTGGGCAAGCTCAGAAAAGAGTGGGAAAAATGTGGGAGGAGCTACTTAATGGTTTGGTGCCTTGAGGGTCATTCACGGGTAAGGTAAACTCTGCTTTTCCCCCTCTCCTATCATGAACAGCCATAGGTGGAATTAATGATGTAGACCCAGGAAAGCAGTGATGGCAGTTTGAAGTTCAGATCTCTTAAAACCTCACAGAAATACAGCTTCAACAGCGACACCTGTGTTTTCTTGCTGACCAAGGAGTTAAAATGATGCCAAGAAGAATAATTTCCTATGTATTAAGTACAGTAAGTGCTTCTTTGTTTGGTGGACATTTTTTCTGCTCATCTTCAACATAAGGTAATGAAAATTGAAGAAACTATATACAAATGGCTGATATCCAGAAGAGAAAAAAAACTTTTTTATTTATGTTTAAATCTGCCAAATATTGGCATGAAGCAATAGGCATTGAAATAGGCAGGATACATGTGGGAGGAGCTACTTAGTGGTTTAGTGCCTTGCGGACAGATCAATGGATAAAAAGGGAACACTGCTTCCACAATTTCCAAATCAGGAACATCCTCAGATGAAATCAGTGATGCAGACCCAATGGCTGAACATTGCAGTTTTGAAGTTCAGATATATTGGAACCTCAAAATAAATCTAACTTCATGGTCGGCCCACTGCGCCACCTGACCCGCTAGACGCTGTCTGCTCCTTCCCTACACGCCATGCTGTACAGCTGTCCCCCTACTCTGGGCCCCTCCGTATCCTACCCCTGCTGTATATCTGTTCTGTTTGAACCCATGAAAATCTCTGCGTTAAGCATCTGTACTGTGTGACGAATCCTTGGATGTCGTCCCTTTTCCACTAGGGGAAGCCCCTTCCCATGAGGCCAGGGAGGCGGGGCCACTACCTGATAGTCCCCCTGGGGGTGGTACTCAGTCGGTGGATCTCATGGGGAGGATCTCCCCTACGGGACATGGGACGACTATCTGGGGATAACGCGGTATATCCAGACCATACCACATCCTCCCTCCCCCGCTTACCCTCTACAGGGTACAATAGCCCCCACACTTCCATGTACTTGTTTAAGGTAGATAATCCAGCATCATTAAAAAGTACTGAGACGAGGAAGAGTAGGGACTACCTATGTGAGCCATGAAGAAAGACTGCGACAAAGAAGAACTCAAGTAACCCAGTTGAGGGTGATAACATCAGTACCAAGACAAAGAAGAGGCGCAGAGTAATGAAGAGCGCTCAGCGGGACAACTGGAACATAAAAAGGGAAGAAGGACTGAAGATGGCGTTCAGCCTTCCCACAAGGAGCCGCAAGCAGGTCGGCTGTGCGGCGAAGGAAAACCCAGGAAAGCGAGGCACAAGCGAGAAGGTGAAACCTCTGAAAAAGGTTGGAAGACTAAGGACCTTTCTCCCGACTGGAAGCAGGCTGCATATATCGATGGAAGAGCCGGGACCACGCAGTCCACGTCAGGAAGGCAGGCCAGTGGGGAACAGCAACTATGGAGAGCATGGGACGGAAGAGATAGAGTCTTGGGGCTGACCGGAGCCCGAACAGAAGCTCCCTGAAGGTATGGACTTGCCGGGGCTAGTTGGTGGGGATCAAAAGAGGGCCTGGGGCCCTATAAAGAAGGGTGGACGTACCCTAGAGAATTGGGTTAAGAAGAATTCCTGGGAAAGAGATGGTTAACAAATAATTGCAACTGGAGTAAGGCTCTGTGTCCCCATGTGGGCTGAGAAGAAAGCCTGGGAAAGAGACTGTGAAACAACTATTGCACCTGAACTAAGGGTCTGGGACCCCAAGTAGGCTGAGAAGAAACACTGGGAAAAGAGACTGTGAAAGAATAGTTGCACATGAAGTAAGGGTCTGTACCCCAAGTATAGACGAGAAAGTAGAAAAGTTGGGCTGAAAAGAGAGCCTGGGAAAGAGAATGTGAAATAATAATTGCACCTGAGGTAAGGGCTGGGACCCCCAAGATCAAAAAAGAATGTAAAAAAGTGCCTGGCAGAATAGTGAACCAGGTCTGCTACACGAACAGCAGAGAAACCTGAGAAAGACCAGGAAAAGGGAGTACTTTCCTCTGCCATTATGAGAAACCTGAGACCAGGGGAAGGGAATCATACCCCCTGGTGTTGCAAGAAGCTGGAGAAAGAGGAAAGGCAGTCATTTCCTCTGGCATTGTGAAACACCTGAGAGCGACCAGGGGAAGGGAGTCATTCGCCCTGGTGTTGCGAGAAGGTAGAAGAGAAGCCAGGGGAAAGGGAGTAATTTCTTCTGGCATTGTAGGAAGTCTGAAAAGAACTAGGGGAAGAAAAGCATAACCCCTGGTACTGAAAAGACACCACATCTGGTGTTGCGCAATAGACACCACACAGAAGGAAGTCCGAAGAAGATCCAGGGGAAGAGTCTCAAATCCACTGGGTTAGAAGCAGAACACCTGGAGAAGGGACAACAAGTAATCATGGTCAATAAGGAATGCTGATGTTTTGGAACCTTGACTTGAACCAATGACTTTTAGTCCTCCTCATGACTTTACCTGGAACTTTGTTTTCACCCTGGAAAAAGATTGTGACCTGGGGAAGGGAGCCATTCCCTGGGGGAACAGTCCATTGTTTCACTGGAACCAGAACCCGCTCTCCAGAAGAAAGGAGCCATTCTTCTGCACCAAGAAGACTCACCGATCCTTTAATTTAGCTCTAAGTGAAGGGATGGAAATAGGCTTCTGACACAGGACAGTGGACATTTTGTTTTTCTGGACATCCTGACAGACTCCTTAGTGTTTCTGGTTGAGGCAGCGAATACCCTCTTAGAAGCAATGGGAAAGTTAGGGTTTTCTCTTCATTTTAACATCAATACAAGTCTGTAGCTAAAAGAGTTCCATCTGTGTGTCAGTCTCCTCCTATTACACCCTTACAACTGTTGTATATCTCTGCAAAGCGCTCTGTTGTTATCTATCTTGTTGTTTATCTGCATTGTTGTATACCTGTATAAACTAGGTCCGGGCTCAATGAATACCATAATAATAATAATAATAATACCATCATAATAAAAGGAGTATAGAGAGGAAGGCCAAGGAGCGGGATGAGCATTAGTCATGTTTTCTGAGCACAAGGATGGAGATTAGAGGTTTCCTAGAGTGCAGAGTAAGAGATGGATGAATGTTCCCAATGTTGAGAAGGTTAATATGGGCACCAAGGTGATGGTAGTTCTGAATTGTTGCAGTCAGAAGTCACTATCAAATAGGACTCCATGGTTGTGTGACTTGGGCGAGGAAAAAAGAAGGTTACGTAGGAAGGAGAGTTGAAGAGAAAAATGGCATTGGAAGCCAGAGGAAAGAGGAATTCCATTTTGGAAACGTTCAGCATGAGGCAGCAGAGAGCCATCCAGAGAAGTGGGGTAGGATCTGGGTAGGTTGTATAAAGTGCGGATAGCAAAGTTGAGAACATTGTATAGAGAAAGGAGTATAGAGGAAGGGGTTTAAATAACCCGAAGTGCAACATGGGTTGCATGCAATGGGGGTGGTGGTGGTGGGGAGGGAGTCAGGTCTTGAGGGCCTTCCGGAAGATAAAGTTGTCCTCTAAGCGGCAGACGCTAAGGGGAATCGCGTTACAGTTTTTGGGAGCTTGGATGGGGAAGGGGGATCCCCCTAATCTTTTCCATTTGAAGCGAGGGATCACAATGAGGAGCACAGTGCCTGATCGCAGGTTTCTTTTGGGTAGGTAACGGGTAAGCTTGTTTAAGGTATTATGGGCCTGTCTTGTGGAGGGCACAGTGGTTAATGCACATGGCATTGAAAGTGGACCGTCTCGCAACAAGGAGCCAGTGGAAGACATGGAGGGCAGGTGTGATGTGCTCTCTGGGCCAAGAGCGAGGAGGAGCCTAGCTGTAGTGTTTTGACCTGTTGGAGCTTTCTGAGGTGATATGCAGGGGTGACCAGGTAAAGGGTTTTAGTGAAGTCTAGGCAAGAGAGGACGATGGCCATGATTGCTGTGACTCTGAGGGTAGGAGAGGTAAGGGACGATGCGTCTCTGAATGCAGAGGTGTACATGGCAAGATTTAGACACATAGTTAAAGTGGTGGGAAAGTTTCAGATCGGCATCCATGGTTTGTTTGTTTATT
Organism: Ambystoma mexicanum; assembly: GCF_040938575.1. Lineage (NCBI taxonomy): Eukaryota > Metazoa > Chordata > Amphibia > Caudata > Ambystomatidae > Ambystoma > Ambystoma mexicanum. The sequence goes on from NC_090939.1 coordinate 904,097,102, forward strand.
TCATATAGCGCAAAACCAAAACCCTCAGGTAGCTGGGCGCAAGCAATACAAGGATGCTTAGGAGGCTTAGTTAAGGTAGGTACATACATAGAATGATAAACATGGTTATAAGCAAAGAAACATCAATGCTGGCACAGGTTTGCAGTGACCAATGGTCCCAATAGATATACCAAGATACAATGGTGCATCCCAGGTTCTTTACGGAGTTGGACGCAGCTGGAGGAATTGAAGTCTGGACAGCCTGAATTTTACCTACTCTCTGTGCCAAATCTGCCACTATTGCTATGATAGTATTGTTCTCAGTTCTGGACTTATTATCAGGGGCTCTTCAGTCTGTCAGGAATGGTTGCAGACAGGCAGTTTCTTCCCGCACTAATAGAAAATGTAGCATGCACCTAAGGGCCCATGTGATTACAACACTCCTCCTGGTACACAAAGCACACAGGCCAGAATGCTGTGGCTTTTAATGGGTACGGCTTGGGAATAAAGTGTGAGAGCTACGCTCACTTTAGATATAGAAGTGAAAACAATGGTGGAGCTTACCATTTATGGTGTATTTACCCACCCTCGGTGTGTGTCCCATAGATGCACCCTGGTGTATTCATTTAGGTTGTGGTACACTTTGACATAATCTAGTTGCAGGGGGCTTTCTCTCCTATAGTGTGAGGACTTGCTTAGTGACCATCTTTGTGCTGTTTTGCACCAGCATTAGTATGGTTCCCTCTCACTCGTTTGACCCCTAGGCTGGGTGCATCTCCTATTCTGGTAGCTACAGACAAAAACATTGGCATAACATTTGATCTGTTCTCCTTTGACCTTTAAGACCAAGACATCATCAGAAAATTACAATTCCACCTAAACATACTTAAGCGAATCATACAATTTCTGAATGTAGCGTATAAAGTGAAGGTGAATAGGAAGGACCCTATACTCTTTCTCAATTGGACTACTGCAATAGTCTTTCGTTAGGAATACCTAAAGGTCTGATGCACAAGTTGCAAGTCATCCAAAACAAGACAGCAAGGCAGATCCTCGGGCTGTTGTCTGGAGACCACGTCCATCCGGTCTGTTTATTGTGTTTTATCGATCAAGCTTACTGGGAATCTGGTCCAGGCTGCATCACCCAAAGGAATCACTAAATATAGTCCCACCAGGCTTCTTAAATCTGCTGGCTCTTTTTCACTTTTCTTGCCCATTGTTAAGAAGAAAAAATGTAGGGTAGGCTGTAGAACATCGCAGCACTCTTGAGTATTCTTCTCATCATGTCGCAACTGACAAAACTCTTCTGTCGTTTAGAAAAAATCCCAAAACATTATGTTAAAATAATCCTTTGACTCATGACCTCCCCTGCACTCCACTCTGCATTTCTGGAGTAGTCCTACTGATGTAAATTACAATTTCTCCGAGGACTGTTCACACGGTTCAGGAAAAGTAAAAGCTGAAGTGAACACTTTTTGTCCAAAAAAAACTTTAACTCTTTAGCCCACACCCCCACCTGGTAGCCTTCCAAACTAATTGTAACCAGATACTACTTGTCTAGGATTCATGGGATCTGTGCATCTCCAGAAGAGTGTCAATTGAACCAGTTGCCTCCCCAATTGCCCTTACCTTGTAATGTATCTTCTTACAGCAGCACTTACCTTTATGCCTACCCTTGCTCTTTTCTGCATTTTATTAACCTATGTACTCACACTTCTCCTGCTCCCCTAGGGCCCTGTTTTTAACTGATTTGGACTATTTCAAGACTGCTAATGATCAGGTGCCTCTTTCCCTCCCCTCACCCCTTCAACCTCTTGGGCTGGTACAAAGTGACTTTGTTCACTCTTGGTGCTTTATAGAATACCAATAAATAAACACCAATGCAGGAGAAGGTTGGAACTAATGGAATTGTTACAGACTTGGTATGGTTCTGAATTGGATTGTATGTAGTTCAAGTTGATATCCCTATGGCGTAGTCCATTATTATAGTCGCAATGCTTGGACTCTTTGTATTAGTAGGAATTTTTCAGTACCAAATCTCACGTGTTTAGTAGGAGATCTTTCATCTAAATAATCGGTGCTCAATTACAGTGAGGCTTGTGAGGAAAGCTTAAAATAAATAGCACTAGTTCAAAGTCTCTTTCAAATACTGTGACTCCGGTTCAACAAATGTAGAGTTATCCTGAAATGCAGTTATCTGTATGCTGAGTTGCTTCTGTGCTTCAGGAGCCATCACTGCTTGCCGATCTTCAGAGTCAGAACATTGCACAAGTTGGGCCGAACTGAAAAGCATGGGCCGATGTTGAACAGGGATTAAAGACCGGTGCTGAAACCAAAATGCCTGCCTCTTTGTACATTTTGCAAGACAGCAGGGCGTGTTTGGAGTTATATTTCCCAAGCGACTTTGGTGTGGAGCTAGGGTGGACTGTTAAGTAAATGGTTCTTTGGCAGGGCCTAGTGAATGGCTGTATAATGATATCATCAAGAATGTCTATTGTGCACCCCGTGGAAGCCTCATACATTTTGTTGTGTTTTTATATGAGGGTTTATGATACACAGCCCCTTACTGCCCATGCTCCCTGTGGACTTTGACATCAAGCTTATCCTTCTCTCCTTTCAGCCCCGACAGGACACTGAGTTTGCACTGAAAAATGTTACAGAGACTTACCAGAACAGTGAATAAATATTGCCACTGCAGTATAAATCACTTTTGCATTTCTATTTTTCCTTGCAATTCCAATATCAATTCTTATATTCTTTTTGCATTTCTTATAACATTTTGCGTTACAAACTAAGTCACATTCTTATAATGACATATCAATTTATGTCAGTTAACCGAGGCTCAAATACGTATTTCAGGGATCAGGTTGCTCCTTAGGACTCAACATTTTACAATGTACAATTCTGACAGTAATAACTGCAAAGCCATTGGTCTCACTCAAGCTTTGTTAAACTAACTTTAACCCCTTAAGTGCCAGGGACGAGGTATCTCGTCCTTGGGATTACCTCCCTGTTGCCAAAGACGAGATACCTTAAGGGGTTGATGAAAGAGAAAACGTTAGAAGGCATTATATATACCAAAATCACCAAAAAAGGCCTTGGCACTGGGGGGAAAACCCATGGCAGTTATTTAAACACTCTATATCGACTGTGTTTCTTCAGCATTCATCTTGAATTATAGTCATAGAGAAGGGATCAATATATTCCTTACCGAAACACCTCTATTAAAAATAAAGGTACTACTTGACCCTGAATGTCGAATAGTTATGCCTCACTAAATAAACCAAGAAAATACAATTGCTCTGAAAAGAATAGTCAGATGAATACGCTCCCAAATTAATATATTCTCACTGTACAAAACAAACTCAATACTGCACATCAACATTACACTTTACATGCCCTTCTTACTGTCTCTTTGAATATGCATATAATTCCTAAGTAATAAACTGAAGCAGAGTTTTAAAACTCTTTTTTATTGGTAGAATTTCAAAACATTTTGCACAATTTGTCAACTATTGCTCGTGTTATTCATGATTTTATTTTTTATATATTTCATTAATTTTTAATTTTACGTATAGTTGATCGAGTTATACCAAACCCTCATTTCATCAAACACTGAAACATGATTAAGTCAAACATCTCACAATTACCTATTCATTCTTGTCAATATGTAAAAACTGTTTTAATTTGACACTAATCATCAGATTAATCTACATAATTTAGTCTATAACTGTCCAGTTATTATTTTGTGTATGTGCTTTTTTATGTGCCAATGCATATCCCCATTCCGTGTTCCAGCTATCTGTCAAACCCTTTCAATTCTCTAAATGGTTTATTTCCCTCTTAAAATGAGTGTTCTCGTTCCACCATGCCTCTTTGTGTTTACTTGTTCCCTTCTCATGAACTGTATATCTCTAAGTTTACATCCTTCTGCTTATGGGCATGACTCATTTTTCTTTGTTGTTCTTATGTGCTCATGGATTCTGTCCTTCTGTCACGTGACGTAGGGCTGCACGACAGGGTTACCCTCCATGCCAAGACTGGCTGGCATCTGCCTGGAGGATCGGACAGCGCTTGTCGCCAGGGAAATACATTTCCCGGGGACACCAAGTGCTTCGGAGGCTGCACGTTACATCAATGATGTTGTTAGAACGATGTGATCCACGACGTGTTGGGAGATGTGCGGCGCTATGGATACAAATGGAACTCCATACTGCAGCACTGATGCTTCTCAAACGTTTTGGTGAGTGGCGTTATACGATTCTCATCGTACTTAGTCACTGTTTTTTGGATTCCTTGCCTGGCTACTGGATTGTCTATGTTTCTCACTGTTTTCTGGCTCTGTCACTTGCTGTATTGGGTTTCTTCGCTTTTCGATCCCCTGGACCTGTTCCCAGACTGGCTTTGGCATTTCCGTATGCATTGGAATTTTCTACCTTGTTGTGAGTCTCTCCTCAGGTACCTATATGTGTAATACCAGTTTCTACATGACTGAACTCCTCCTTCCTACCTTACCTGCTCTCCTCAAGAAGTGTTACCTGGCTGTTTGTCTGGTTCTCCTATTTCTGTTAGGCGTCCTTGAGCCATCGTGTGTGAGGTCTGCTTTGAACCTTTGGACTTCTACTTGATTTCCTTCCATGCTGGGAACTACGGGCGGTTTCCGGGTCTATGGACTTGCTATCTGAGGGATTCAAAGCACTAAACAGCTAAAGATTGGTAGGTGGTCACGGTGAGTCATGATATGGGTGTGATGAGTGTTGTGATCTTGTTGTATGCTGATAGTCTTCCCTCTATCTTCCTTTAACGTTTTTCTATATCTACACCTCTGTGACCACCGAGAGCAGCTGTACCCTGAGGTCAATTTCCACCTGATCCTTTAGGAGAGTTAGTTCTGTTTCTTTCAACTGACCAGAGTATCAGGAGAAAAGTATATTTGTCTTCTGGTAGTCAGGGTGCACCGTTACACTCTTTCTGGACGACCTATACCCGACACCGTCAGCCTTCTGGTGTTAAAGAATAGAACGCATTCTACAGGTGCACTCTCCACTATAAATCAAATGTCATTCTGTAATTGATAAAAAAAATGGATAAAGGAAAATGTTTTGGTTCACTATACTTAAATGGCTCAGGCCCTGTGGTGACGACGAATGAAGTGACTGACCAAGTTGTTCAATAGTGGTTGCTATAGACTTTAATTAGATGAAAACCAAACCTATCTAACCCTAACTCTAAGGGGGTTTCTCTACCTAAACTATGCAAACTCGGGTGCTCATCAGGAAGTCTGTGTGAGTCAAAAAGAAAAAGGCACCATCCCAGTCACAAAGGCTCTGACTCTATCCCTGTCATTACAACAAAACACCATAAGGTCCAGCTACTGTTTGTACTCCATGAGCATGACTTCCTTCTCCTGAATGTAAAGCATCCAAACGTCTCTCAGGTCGTTCAAGGCAAAAGTTCAACGAAGGTTCCAGGTTCTCCGTAACCTAACAAAAAGTAAATAATCACAAAGTTCTAGAAGGGCTAGGAGAATGAATCTCTTCCTCTAGCTGGTCCCCCAATGTCTTTTACAGTTCATAATGAGATGTGTTGCTCCCTTATGGTGGGTTTCACAATCTCTCATTTTTATACAAATTTCAATCTGCCCCCACTGGTACGATGAAGCTATTCCCCGCAGTCCCTTCCGACTCTCCAGCACTACACTCTTGTGGAACTAGACTGGGTACTGTATCATAAATTGGTTCACGATTTTCTATATTTCTTTATAGTTTACAGTCTTTAAGGGTTTTCTATTTTGCTGGGTTTTGTTAAGTGTGAAGAAAATGCAATGCTAAGGGTTATCTTCTTCTCTTTGAGGAACACATCGTTGAGGTCATGAGCTGAAAAGACAGGACTCTTGGCAGGATCTGGTGTTGACCAATCAGCAATGGGTAAAACGGGTGTCAGCAGAAGATGATTGGGGTTTGGCTCGATGGACCAGCCCTAGATGATTCTGGTGTGCGCACAGGGATTCTCTCCTTTAGCAGGGGTTTCCCCAGCTATGCGGTGTTTGGCTAGAGCAGCAGAATATAAACTATCCCCAGGTCTCCAAGACTTTTTGGCCCCTCTGTAGTACTTTCCAAGGTCGATAAAATAACCCCCTTTTATGGCGTTTTAGGGATTTGGGGTCTTGGGTTCATGGACAATGTATCTTCTCCATTGTGGAGGTAGGTGCTCTCAGTTCATACGATTCACTGTTCTCCCTTATTGCTTTAAGTTTCATGGACTATCTAAAGAGTTTCTTAAACAGCTTGTTTGCTCCTTCCCAGACTCATCAACTCCTGTTACCTGTATTGGGATTGGGATGCTTTACCCGGTCGGTGGGCTTTTGGATGACACTGTCAGCCTTCTTTGTGGTGGGGCTCCAATGCTTGGAGCCTTGCGCTGCTCCTGTCTCCGATATCGATAGTGGCTTTGACCGTCCTTCTCATATAGGCCGCGCGTCACCAGCACTCTGTAGTTTTCCCCGGCTCATTCTCCCTTCTCTGTAGCAAGCCTGGGGTAGCGGTCTCAGCGTAGTTGTCGGCCCTGACGGTCCACCCACTACAGGTCATGCCACTGCCATACGGTTCCATGTCGTTTTTACCAACAGGAATTACTTCGAAGTCCCTTCGAAAAAAAAATCATCTCATTTTTTATTTTATTTGGGGGGTCCTCCGTCCCAACCCCCGTTCCATATACTAGATCCCATACCCCAGGTCCTTCCCCATCCCTTTTAACCACTTACCCCATTCCCCTATATATTTCAAAATGACTTCAAAGTAATTCCTTCTGGTAAAACAACGTGATATGCCGCCATACACTGTGTCTTTCTGTTGGACCGTCTGCCGGCTGTCTGAGGAGACTCTTTCTGCTCCACAGTAATTGTAATTGTTTATTTGTAAAGCGCTTGTACACAAGTGAAGTGCTTCAAAGCGGGTAGGGAACAAGGGGATACAGTCCTCATTATTAGACCTTGAAGATTCCGAATGATCTAAAACAATAACTAGAATACTAGGCCAGAGGCATATCTTCTGGTGAAGTGCTGGACAAAGAGTGAGGGGGGGGGGCTGGTGGGTGGACATACAGATCAACAAACTACAGTACTGGCTTGGTGAACATTTCAGATTGCCTGGTGGTTGGTCATCAAATGCACCTATGCATGAGTATTTCAAGCACCACCAAGCTAGGGAGGGGAGACAGAGGGAGGTCTGGACAGACAGACTTGCTAGGCCTAGAACATTCAAGGTCGTGTAAGTTCGCAGAACAGGAAGTGTGAGGGAGGGAGGGAGAGTGGACAAATGCGCCAGTCCAGCAAGGGCCTGGGTTAAGTGCAGAGTTACCCCTATCATGGAGCATATTGCAGTAGTGCCAGGCAGAGTGCAGAGGCCTGGAGGCAAGTGCAGGACTGGCAGTGGAGCTTGGGACCTGAGAGGCCCTGGACATGGTGCATCAGGCGACCAGTCAGCTAACTGAGCAGGTTGGAGAAGAGAAGGAGGGAGGGAAAGAAGCGAAGAGGAGGAGGTTAGCAGGGGAGAGGGGGAGAGAGAAGAGAAGAGGAAGGTCTTGAGGAGTTTCCAGATTTTAAGGAGGTCCGGTTCAAGACGGAGAGAGGTAGGTAAGCTGTTCCAGAGGGAGGCACCTGCAGAGGATAAGAATCTACCCCAAAATCTCTGTTTGGAGAAACAGCTCACTCGCAGAGAGTTGGAGGAGGCAGAGCGGAGGGCTCTAGAAGGATTATTTGGGAAAAGAGCGTTGTAGATAGTAGCGGCCAGGCCCCAGAAAGCCTTGTGGACTATGCAGAGGGACTTGAACTTGATCCTTACAGCCACAGGCAGCCAGAGGAGAGATTTCAGCACCAGAGAGATGCGGTCCCAGAGCTAGAGGCCAAGGATAAGTGTTGCGGTTCTGTTCTGGATAAGTTCAAGAGGTGAATAGAAGTAGGAAGATTGAGAAAAACAATTTATTTACCAACTGTAACGTTCTTTCGACTAGATGTTCCTCCCACGTATTCCTTATCGTTGATAAATCCACTTCCAGCTTGCTGGCCTCGGAAAAAAAATTCTGCAGTAGAGGGTGCTGCGCGTCGACGTCCCTCGAGTCGATGTCCCTCGAAAGCCTCTGTATCCATGCCGAAGTCACCATCGGGCAGCGTCTGTTGCTCAGTTCCATTTTGAGGTGCTGTGTTTGCCCAGTATGAGATGGTTAGTACCCTTGAAGGAGCGTAGGCTGCAACTAGAAGGGAAGTTTTACTGCGGGGAAGGATGGGAGGGGCAATAAGGAATACGTGGGAGGAACATCCAGTCAAAAGAACGTTACAGTTGGTAAGTAACTTGTTCGTCGAATGGATTGGGTCCTCCCACATATTCCTTATCTTTGATAGACTCCCAAAGCAGTAATGTGTAATAGGAGGCGGGAGTAAACATAATGATTTCTTAAAGAGGCACAGAGAGCAACACAGCTTTCCCCAATTTAGTCTCCTGGCTAGTGGAGGAATCTAGACTGTAGAATTTGGTGAAAGTATGTGCAGACGACTATGTGGTAGCCGCACATATGTCTTTAATTGGAACTCCTCTTTGCAGAGCTGACGAGGCTGCAATACCCCTAGTTGAATGAGCCCTGAGGTGTTGAAGAGGATCTTTTCCTGCCAATTTATAGCACTCTATGATGGTCAGTATTATCCATCTGAAGATGGTCTGTTTCGTGATAGGTAAACCTAGTTTATGTCCTGCATACCCCACAAACAACTGATCTGCTTGTCTAACCCTAGCAAGTCTGTTAATGTAAAAACTCAAGGCACGCCTTGTATCCAGCTTGTGCAATCTCTCTTCCTCTTTCTCTGGGTGAGGAGGAGGGGTAAAATGAAGGCAAGGTTATTTTTTTGTGTGATATGCAATTCTGAGACAACCTTTAGGAGGAAATTTGGCTTCACTTGAAAAACTACTTTAGCTTTGTGAAAGACTGTATGTGGAGGTTTGCAAGATAAAGCTTGTAATTCACTCACTCTTCTGGCAGAAGTTAAAGCTACTAGGAAGACTGTTTTCAGAGTGAGAAACCTTAATGGACAGGAATGAAGAGGTTCAAATAGAGTGCCCATTAAAAATCTTAAGACTAGATTTAAATCCCACAGGGGAACTTGAAAAGGAGTTGGGGGAAAACATTAATCTATCCTTTCAGAAACTGAATGACTAGGGGCAACTTGAAATATGAAGGTTCCTCAGCCGTGTGTTTAAAGATTGATAGCGCGGCGAGGTAACCCTTGATTGTGCCAACTTGAAGGCCTGAATTTGCCAAATATAGTAGGAGAGATAACACCATCGGTGTACTACATGAAAAAGGATCAATATCCTCATCTCTACACCAGCTGCAGAATTTGTTCCAACGGCAGCGGTATAAATATTTAGTTGCTGGCCTTCTGGCTGAAAGCAACACCTCCATTACGTCATCCGGAAGGTCCCAATCTTTGTATCTCAACCTTTCAGAAACCAAGCGTGAAGGTTGAGAGTCCTGATATCCGGATGGAGAACCTGACCCTACTCTTGCGAGAGAAGATCCTCTCTTTGTGGAAGACGAATCTGAGGACAGATGGACATGTCTAGAAGATCCGGGTACCACGTTCTCCTGGCCCAATCCGGGGCAATTAGAATGATGGGTTTCCAGAATCTCCTCAACCTCCTGATCACTTGAGGAATGACGGGGACTGCAGGAAACGAGTACAGAGTGGAAACTCCCAGTCCACCATGAACGCGTCCCCTAGAGCTCCTCTTGGGGGAACCTCCCTTGAGCAATACTGATCGCACTTCCGGTTGACACTGGTGGCGAACAGATCCACCTGAGGGGTTCCCCAAAAGGCGAATATCTCTTGAAGGACTTCCTGAGCTAGTTCCCACTCGTGGGAGACTGTGATCTGCCTGCTCAGAGCATCCGCCGCTGTGTTCTTCTCTCCGGCTAGGTGAACTGCCGACAGAGAGATTCCTTCATGTATTGCCCAGAACGAGAACTGCATTGCCTCTCTGCACAGTGGCAGTGACCCTATGCCTCCTCTTTTGTTGAGTTAGAACATGGCCACTGTGTTGTCAGTCATTATGAGAAACTTTTTCCCCTGTACTGATGGCAGGAAAGCTTTCAGTGCGAGCCTCATCCCTCTCAGCTCTAATAGGTTGATGTGTAGTCTGGACTCCAATGGAGACCATCGGCCGCTGATGGTTAAGTCGTTGGCATGGGCTCCCCACCCCGTGAGTGAGGCGTCCGTGACTACTGTTATCTCCGGCCATGGTTGCCAAAACGGTTCTCCTTTCAAGATGTTCTCCCGACAGGCCCACCACTGAAGGTCTTGTGCTACTCTGTTCAGGATTTGTAGGAGATCTGACATTCTTCCTGAGAATTGCGACCAATGGGTCCTTAATGCCCACTGGAGAGATTTCATTCACTAGAAAAATGCAGGATGCCATGAGGCCGAGCAACCTCAAAAAGTCAAAGGTTGGTAGACGCAGGGCATTTTAGAAATCTGGTCACCATCTGAAGAATATCTTGAGCTCTCACCTCTGGTGGCGAGGATTTTCCCAGGGATGTGTCCAGGACTGCTCCAATTAACTGGTGCTTCTGTGATGGTATTATCTGTGACTTCTTTAAGTTGAAGTAGAAGCCCAGCTTGTGGAGGAAGTGGCAAACACTTTACTCCCTTGGCTTGCTTCCCTTTCACTCCCAACTTAAATTTCATTTTCTCTGCTTAGTCTTTAAATCTCTCCATGGTCTTGCTCCCACTTATCTCTCCTCCCTCCTCTCTTTCTCCACTCCCTCCCGCTTCCTTCGTTCTGCTGACCACTTCCTTCTCACTGTTCCTCCATCCCCTTGTGCCCCCTCCCGTTTCCACTCCTTCCAGCTCCTAGCCCCCCTGCACTGGAACTTCTTACCTCTCTCAATCCGCTCTATTCCTACCTTCTCCTCATTCCGCACTTCCCTTAAATCTCTCCTTCTCCATTCCCCGCCATGAAACCCCTTCCCCTTTCTTGCTCCCCCTCCTTTCTTTATCGTTTTCCCCTTGATCATCTCCCTCCCCTCCCCCACAACCCCTCTCTTTTCCCTTCCGTTTCCCTCCTCCTCACCCCTCCTTCTCCCTCTCAGTCCTACTGCCCTACTCTCCCTCTTCCCTTCAGTTTAATTGCTCTTCTTACTGTTTTGTTGCACTGATTCATAATTGTAATTTGCTTCTACTGTTATAATGTTATATGTATCAAGTTGTTAAAATGTTCAGCGTTTTGGAGTAAAGCGCTATATAAACAAAATAAATACAAATACAAACATAATCTAGATGAATCTGAGCTTGTTCCGGGGACACTGCTCTGATCAACCAGTCGTCCAGGTAGGGGTAGACATGAATCCCTTCCCTCCTTAGACTTTCTGCCACGACCACCATTAACTTGGTGAAGACCCACGGGGCGAAGGTTAGCCCAAATGGCAGAACCCGAAATTGATAGTGAGAACTGCTAATGACGAACCTCAGGTACTTTGTGTGCTTGTAATGGATTGGCACATGAAACTAAGCATCCTGAAGGTCCAGAGATACCAACCAACCCTGAAACTGGAGGGCCTGAAGGATTTGAGAAAGGGTTACGATCTTGAACTTGTCCTTCCTGAGGAATTTGTTCAATTCTCACAAGTCTAAGATGGGTCTCAATCCTCCGTCGTTCTTTGGTATTAGGAAGTAACCCTTGTTCCTCTCTGCTACAGGTACCGGTTCTATGGCACCTTTCTCTAGCAGGTCTGAGATCTCCTGCATAAGGAGCGGGTCTGGAAACTTCAAAGAGTTGTTCCCCGGTGGATGACTGAGTAGTATGTAGGAAAGGCAGGCAGTAACCTTGGGCAATTTTCTCCAATGCACAAGCATATGACGTAATAGCCTGCCATTCTGTCATGTGTTGAGTTAACCTGCCTCCTACTGGTCTTTTGTGTGGAGACACCTCAAAGGGGTTTAGGAGCGGCTGACGCAGATGCTGAGGGTAAAGCAGCACCTGCTGATGCAGACTTGGTACCTTTGACCCGTCCACCACAGGTGAATCGTCTCTGGCCGAATGCAGAGTAAAAACGAAAGGGCTTCCCCCTCCAGGACGAACCTGTGGGGCGATTTGGAGTTTGACGAATTGCAGCCCCAAGGGATTTGGCTGCCGCTTTGGAGGTTTACAATTTCTCCAAACTGTCATCAGCTTTCTTACCAAATAGTGAGGTGCCATCAAAGGGCATATTCAGAAGTCTGGCTTGTACATCAGGAGCAAAACCAGATTTCTGCAACCACGCAAATCTGCGGATTGTGGTACTCGCCACCATGGTTCTGCTGTTGCTGTCAGCAGAGTCGAGACCTGTTTGGAGGGACTCACACATCGCATCCTTCCCATCCTTGATGATATTCAAGAATGCGTCTCGTTCCTCCCCTTCTGAGTGTGGCTGAATCTCGCTAGTGTGCAAGTGGCGTTAACAGACTTAAGTGCCATGCTGCATGCTGAAAAGATCTTTTTAGACATGGCATCACATTTTTTGTCATCTCTATCTTGTGGGACAATGGGGTATGCCGATTTACTACTTGACGACGTTGCAGCCTGCACTACTAAACTCTCTGGGGTTGGCAACTTAAGTATACAGGGTCTGAGGCGGACACTATGTACTTCGCAGAGAGCTTTTTATTTACTGCAGGGATAACCTCTGGTGTTTCCCAATTTGTTGCTATTTTCTTCTGTAATGCTGCATGAAAAGGGACTATAGGGTCTTCTTGAGGACCTTTATCTAAAATGTCTGTTAGGTCATCTTGTTGGAAAGAGGGTGCAAGTGTTGACCACCCCATAAACTCCATAATTCTTTCCATAAGTGATCTGTAAGACATTTCTGCATGCTCTCCGGGTTCTGGTCTGGCAAAGGCAGTCTCTGGAGATGTATCTATGCCACTGGCACCTTGTAAAGATTCCTGAACCTCTCTTAATCTAACTTCCTCAGATATTAGTTCCTCTGGAATAGGAACACTTGTAGTTTGTAAGCCAAAAGGCCTCTCATTATCAGAGTTTTGTCCTTCCTCATAGATAGAGGACAAAGCTCTGACGAAGTCAGAGCGTGGGTAATGGGTAAAATCCATTTCATGAGATGAGGGAGACAAATTGGTGGAAACTGCTTGAGAAAGGGTTGTAGTTGTCAATGTAGATGTCAAAGGTCTTGACAAACTTACAAACGGCGTCGATGTACTTGAGTATGGTCTCGATGTCGTCGAGAGAATAGGAATTCTACTCGTTGTCGATATGATCGACGCCCCTTTTGACGTCTTTGAAGGATCCTTCGACGCCCCGAGTACCGATGGTGCGGTCGCGACATGAGGCTTCGAAGGTCTTCATCGGGGTCGACGACGGCATCGATGACACTGTTTTATGAGTCGAAGTAACCTTCGACAGTGGCTTCGATGATGCAGTTTTATGCGAAGGGTCCTTGTACTTACTCGAGGGTTCATGACGCTCTCAAGGGCTTTTATTTGCCGAGGTTGACGACTAATAGCATTTTTCTTTTTTGGGTCTTTCACCCGGGGTATCACCCCTAGGCATCTCTAAGGGGGGGCAAGGCCGCATTCTCGAAGACCCTTAGCATTTTTTTGTGAAATTCCTCCCACTTAGCTGGAGATCTGTTTTTAGTGGGGCAGGTAGCCCTTTCTGGAGAGTTAGAAGATGAAGAGGAAGGTGATCTATGACGCCTCTTCTTAGTATGTCTCGATCTAGATGAGTGGTGAGAACCACTTCGAGATCTCGAGCGGGAATGTTTTCTCAGATGACGAGGAGACAAATGTCTCGACTCGGCTGAGGACAATTTCAAAGGGGTAGAGGATTTAACGGTCTTACTTTTTTCCAGCTTCCCCCTACGCTCCCTCAAGGCTTTCGCCGTCATGGACATATACTCCTCACATTCCGAACACTGGTGCTCTGAGCCCAGGCACCACAGGCAGATCCTGTGAGGATTGGTTAACGACATCTTCTTTCCACAATCCAGACCTTTTTTCAAGCGGGATTGTGGCGTTGATGAAGCGGCCGAAGATGCCATCGTAGTAACTGAAGATTTGTCAAGGAAATCAAAGTTTTTCAAAGATTTTACTGAGGAACCGAGCGTTGCGTCTCCGAGGCTTACGAAGCGTGGAAAAACAGAGCTGAACAACGGACGCTGCGCGAGACTATTTATACCTATGGTGACGTCGGCGTGGATACAGAGGCCTTTCGAGGGACACCGACTGGAGCGACATCGACGTGCAGTGCCCTCTACTGTGGAAAAATGTTTGCAAGGCCAGCAAGCTGGAAGTGGATTTATCAAAGATAAGGAATACGTGGGAGGACACAATCCATTCGAAAGAGACTGTTGCAGTAGTCCAGTTTGGAGAGTACCAGGGCTCTGTAGACAGTGAGCCTCTGAGGTAAGGTGAGAAAAGGTAGAATACGTCTGAGGAGGTGGAGCTGGTAGTGAGACCTTTTGGACATGTCCGAGATGTGAGAAGAGAAGGAGAGAGTAGAGTCGAAACGACCCCCAGATTTTTTGCCTCACTGGTGTGTGGGAGTGCAGGACCAAGGGAGGCGGGCCAGAGTGAGAGTGGGAAAGTGGGAGCAGGGGTCCCAATGAGGACAATCTCTTAAGGCAGAGATCGTTAGCAGCACACCAGGAATGAATTGCGGATAGACAGTCAGGAATGTGAGAGCAGGAGGAAGAGGCTGAGGGTAACCTGAAAGAGAGCTGTGTATCATCCACATAACACTCAAAATTGGAGGTAAAGGCAGAGATTTTGTGGGCCAAAGGGGCCATGTAGACATTGAAAAAAACAGGGGGATAGATTAGATCCCTGGGGGAGAGAGAGTAATAGCGGAGAGAAAGGACCCAAGTTCCACCTGGGAAGTGTAAGGTACTCATGGTGGCAACGGTAAAGACAGACACAGGTGATCACGATTCAAAGGTGTTTATTTAAACGATATGTAGGTTGGAAAAACGCTTAACCTAAACCTAAATCTAAGATGGGAGCAAGCGTCGACAATCAAATGAAAAATAAGGCAGTCCTTATGGCGTCTTGTCAAAGTAAAAGGCCTGTACTAAAGAAACCCTATTGCCAAATCCTTACAACTAATTATAGAAAGAGTGTGGGATAGGGGTTTCAATAAAGAAAGAGGTGTTCACAATAATAAGTAAGGATGTAATTGCCAGGGGTCTCCTCCCCCATGTTTTCAGCACGGGACAAGGTGGGTCTCCTGAGCAGAGCACACACTCGAGCTTTCCCAGCACGAGCCAACAGTTCTGTTCCAGCTATCAGGTTCTTCGATGGGCAAGTCTTTTCAATAAAAAGTCTCTTGCCCTCGAGGGCCTGATATTTTCAACACACAAACACAAACATTCTATTCCATATATGGCTTTGGGTGACGGCTTCTCCCCTGGGTCCTCCTCTTCTGGGTGCAGACCCTTCACAGTCTTACTCAATGTTAAGTAAGAATTAGTGCAGTCACACTGTGTGAGACTACACAAGACATATCCGCTTGGTATTAGGTAACCCACCTTTTGGTATAGGTCTGTACTACACAAGTTGCTAGTGTGACTGAGCAGCCAGGCCTATCTGAAGAGGGGTAAATGTGAGCTGTAGAGCTGTACAATTGAAATCCATAAATACAAGTAGCCAAGTAACACTTACACTCTTATAGTTATTTATTTAACGTCAACTTTAAATAAGCATACTTTAAAAAGGTAAAAGATTGTAACAATACGAATAAACTTTGAAATTACTTTCCAGAATCAAAAAAAGACAGTGAATAATCTTTGGATATGCTTCATACACTTCTCCTACACTTAAAGGTGACTTCAATCACAAGGATAGTATTTGCATTTATATATTACACTAACATACTTTTCAGATTCAGAGTTGCAGAAAGGATAGGTTATGGGAAGTAAGAATGTTAGAACAGATTCTCAGAATATGTGAGGACAACTGAATCCTCCAATGTAGTCTAAATAAGCCATTCCCAGCAGTGACAGTGCTTAACAAGCCACAACCTATGGCGGGAGAAGCAATACCAAAGTCAATGGATTAAGAAGAGTGCCCCCCTTAGGGAGCCAGGACAGCCAAAGTCATTTGAACACAGTCTATGGATCCGATGCACTTATTGGATAAAAGTCTTGCACAAAGTTAGAGAGTTCAGAAAAATCACTGGTAGGGCCACAAGCTGTTAAGCCTGTGAAAAGGGAGTTGAAATTAACTCACAGTAAGCAGGTGCAAGTCTCAGGAAGGTAAGTACCCCCAAGACCAAGCAGTACCTCTGGTTAGAAGAAAGGGTGGTCTAGCTGGATTTTGTCTTGCTACAGCCAAGCAGACCCTGGTTCCTGGCCCTCAGTCGTGGGGACATGAGGGGGGGGACATCTGGAGGGCTCCTGTGGCAGTACTCTGGAAGGTCATCGGGAGCTACGGGCTCTTTTTGTTTGTGGCACTTTGCGGTTTCAGCGCTTAGTAAACAGCAACAATGCGGATCGTTGGACACCGGTTGGACTTTCAGTGCTCCCTCGGTCCTGCACTCTGGTGAGGGGACTCTGGATTGGGAGATTCTGCTTCTGGATGGTCCTTAGGAGCCTCCCGGAGCTTTTAGCCGGTTTCCTTTCTGCGGCAGACATTGCACTCGATTAGGGTCCCGCAAACCCAGGCATTGGGCTTCTGCAGAAACGGAGAGGCACAGCAAGTCGGGAAGGGCGCCTAGTGGAGTTCGTCTTGGGGTTAGTTGGTCCCACTAACCCAAGGGGAGAAGTTGTTCCTGAGGAGCTTCTCTGTCGAGGCGAAGAAGGAGGCCAGCACAGCAGCAGGGCTTCACCAGGAAATTGAAGGTCCAGGAAGTTACAGCGGGCTTCGTTCACGGTTTCTTCTTCGGATGTTCTTCCAATGGTCGACTCTGCCTGTAGTCCCAAAACCCTCACCTTTTAAGTAGGTTTCTCGCATTCATGCAAAGCCTAGGCTGTCAATCACACAGCAGGGTGGCTGTCCTGAAAGGACAGCCAGTAAGCCAATGAGAACTAGTTTCATTCAGGCATTCCTGGAGACAAAGGACAGGGGAGTTTCGGGACCCTCCCTCACATCATGTCCTTCCAGACACACTGGAGCCAGGGGTGGACTTCAGGGCCAAAGGCCGCCAAAGGCAAGGCAAACAAAGGGCTCAAACCTGTCTGAACGCACAGAGTAAAAGCCAAGAAAGACCTCACAAATAGAAAATGGCGAAAAAAGAAGACAGGGGCCATGTTGACAAAATGGTCACCTATGGGTGCTGCACTGCAGCTGAGGGTTCAGCCTGCGGTAGAAAAGCACAATGGTAGGAAAAAGTAAACCACTGCCACCGGCCATTTAAAGTAGTGAGGGTAACATAAACATGTTACATGAGAAAGTAGGATAAGGGGCTACTAGGTAACCCCCCCAGCACTCCACGTAAGATGGTGTGAACTGAACCTACAAAGAGAAAAGGTGAGTAAAGTCAATTTCACTTTACTATTCTTGGGAACTGTAGTTCACGCCAGAAAAAGGTATTTAAACCTGAAGAGAAATCTAAAGGTTTTCTCTAAGGTTTTCTCAGTGACACTGCACTGAAGGTGCTGTGTGTCACTATACAAAAAGCAGATGCCTATGGACTCCAAAAACATTGAAAACACAAAATCCAAATCAGGTAAAAACACATGAGAGGAAGAAAAAGGTCCCACTCACTCAGGGGTTAAAATTAAAAGGTCCTACGCTCAGCAAAAGAGATGGGTCTCTCTAAGGTTGGAGGAATTTAGCACTAAAATGAAAATTCTCCCTAACACTCGACAACTCATTTAAACAGTTCCTTTCTCAACAAACTTTTGGGTGGTGCCTTTCCACCCCTGGATCTCCCACTTTCGGGTTCGGAATCCTTTTCAATTTCCAGCCTCCCTCCTTCGGGTTCACAACGGCTTCTCTTTCGGGTTCTCCCTGTGCCAGGCTTGGATCCCAATGCCAAGGGGGACAATCCACTTCCCCTGGTCTTACAATACTTCAAGCTTGTGGGAGGGGGACAGTCTGGCCTTCCCTCTAAGGCAGTAGTGAATAGTTGTAGGGCTAGGGAGATGATCAGGTCAACCTCCTAACCACCAGTTGTAAAGCCATTTTATGAAGTGGGCCAAAGTACGTCATAGAAATGGTTGTGTCTGTATACCCAACAATGTTGCTACTCTCAGCAGCATCAAACAGGGTGATCCAAACAAAGCCCGCCAGAACCTGCTTTGAAAAAAAAATGCTATTGTCCAAGGGCCCTGAACGTTTGAACACCCTGCATCTCACCCTCAAGCTAGAATCCACTCATCTTACATTTTTGGAAACATGTGAAAATGTTGTAATTGGAGGTCTTCACATTGTGACCATTATTCTGGCCTCCTCATTTTAATTTGTGTCTCCTTTGTGAAAAGTAATTGCTTTGTGTATCAGAAATGCAACTTCCCTTTTACCCTCTCTTCACCCACTCTCGGTGCTCATCGTTTTGAAGTGACACTATATGCATACAGCGTGCTATAAAACTCCAGATAAATATATTGCTGCTGGATGGAAGGATAGCCTTCTCATATGGGGGATGAACAGAATAGGCCCATGTCAACACAGATAACTATAGGAAAAGAGACCTAGTGTTGTGAATTCAGAGGACAGTTCGTACCAAGGTCTGTCCCTTTGTATCAGAATGGAGGGAGGGATGAACTAGTCTATGACCCTTTCACGGTTTATTTACATGTGTCAAGTGGAGTGGAAGATGCTTCTCATGTGCAGAATGACTTGCCCAGTCACCCCTCTGCAGCAGACAATTCTGAGGCCTGCATTTTATTTCACTAATGCAGCATACATTTGCTTGTCGCATGTGAGCCTTTCTCGGTTCAATAATACACCTGCACTATCATTTTAGCTGGTATGCAACACTGTGATGAAAGATAGGTGGGTTAGGATTCCATGAACTTGGGTTATAAACAAGATGAGCCCAACATTAACTTTGACTATCATTGCAGAGGCACCTCTGATGTTAGGCTCCTAGATTCTAGATACATATTCACAAGGTACAATTAATTTAGATCTATTGATTTTAGTATAAGGAATCACCAGCAAATACAGATTTCAGATCCTAGATCTTGGTCAACCAGTTTCTGCAACATAGCTTTCAGTCGCATTCTTCGGGATCATCAACATCCATGATTCTCTATTGTCCAAAAACAGGTCAAGTACCAGCTTATTATTTACTGCTGAACATTTTTCTTGGTCAAACACCAAAACATTATAGACTATAAATGTCTACAAAAAAGTGAAATTATTCACTGTTAACTCAATATGGGGAGTAGTTTTCTTTGCTTTTATAAAATATGGCATAAAGCTTTTACAAACCTTGTACAAGACGTATGTTCCACCATATAATTAGTTGGTCCACAGTGGCTCGATATTAACATGTTGCCAATGTCTATGTGGGCTTGCAATCTAAATAGTATTTTCTAAATACGTTCAGGTTTTTAGTTAATTATTCCTGAAAGATGCCGTACTAGTACACCTATGTTGTCCTATAGCATCCGCCAAAGATGTTGCATGCCCAAATAACCGCAAAGAGCTACTCTATAAACACCCAGGTCCCAGAGTGGAGAAAAAAAGGCCTTATTAGAGGGGAGCTTGATGAGAGGGAGACAAAGGCACATCATCTCAGGCATCCAGGCTATCTTCTTCTTGTAGTGAACATTTCTCTGGTCCATTTCCACTGCAGAAAATGAATATTAAAGTCTACATGTAATAAATATAACAGTGCATGTTTTGTACCCGCAAACAACTGTCAAGAGCATCTCAAGTCGGAACCACAAACAGGCAAACACAATGATGTAGTAGGATAACATTTATTTTCATAATTAAAACAGATGAAGACTTCTTCAACAGCTTCTGTTGAGCAAAGAAAAGATCTCTTAAAATGGTTGAGGAAACACCCTGGTCTTTGGATTGGGGGTGCTCAGGTTTCCTGAACCCACTTCTAAACAGTCCATTATAAAGGTCCTCCAAAACCAAAATGTAACAGGCTTGGCAGAGACTTAGGTTCTCTTCCAGTATGCAGAGACTGAGGTGGATCTTTCTCAAAATTGCCCTGTTCTCCCAAGCTTGAGGGAGGGGGCTGCAGAGTTCATTGTCTCGCATCTCATCCTGCCTCTTAAGTCTACCCTCGACTGAACTGGTCTGTACGAGCGCGATATAAATAAAATATCATTTCATTTCATCATTTAATTTGCCTGAACCTTCCTGGTCTCTCAGGCTGCTAGGACTGCCTAGTCTGCTGCCACCACCTTAGATCTTGCAACTCATCCTCCCTCTCTAGCTTTTCTCAGTCCTCCTCCCGAGATGGTATTGGTTCTCTCCTTTTCCAACCTCCTTGAAGCCTCCTCTCCAGATTCCTTTCTCCCTCCAAACTCCTCAATAATTCTCTATCGAGATGGCATAAATTCTCCCTCCAGGCTTCTTAATGCTCTCCCTCCAATCTCCTCAATAACTCTCTTTCCAGATGCCACTGTTGTTCCTTCCAGGATCCTCAATATGTTTCCTCCAGCTTCCTCAATAACTTGCTCTCCCAATGATAAAATTCCTCCACACTGTAACTTCCTCCCACCAGCCTCCAGCATTCTCATATCAATAGACTTCAACCTCCTCCAAACACGATCCTTCAGCTCCTTCTCAAAGACTTCACACTCTTGGACTAAGCAAACTGTCTTTTATAGTTGGTCTCTCGTCCCTTTTGCTTTTGCTTAGTGGTATAGCTTTCACCTGTCTAGTGTGGGCATTGTTGGGCCGGATTGGGCCCTGTCCTGTGATCATGTGGTGAAACAGTTGGTGGCCTGAACTTATATCAAAGCCTGTCCCCATCTTGGGCTTTTACGCTGCAAGGCCTCCTTCCCTCCTCTTTCAAGACCTGTTGACACTGCCTGCTTGGAACTGTGTCTCTCTGTTTCCTCAACTTGCAAATTAAAAGTCTGAAAAGGCTTTGGTAAGAAAGGCAAGCTGTTTGATTTGAATGTAAACATTTAATCGTCAAGAAATCTCTTTGCTAGGTGTGAGAAAACAGTCTTTGTTTTATCCATATGCGGACAACATGAATCAGATTACTTTCATTCTGCTTGTGTGTCCAGTGTATCTTGCGACTCCCACAGTCTGCTCTAGTGTGACTCAGGCAAAAATGTTTCCTTTGGTTGCAGTTCCGAAAAATGAAATGTATTTTTACACTTGCCAGTGACTTCCGACATTTGGGTTTGTGTGATATACTGCACCTTCCAGCCTTGCTGGGGCAATTAGGAGTTTTCATGAAATACTAGCTTTGTCACTAGTGGCTAGGTTCTGTAAGTGACAGTTGGATTGGTCAGACCAGAAAGAGAGAGCTGTAACTAGAAGTGTTGCCAGTGGTTGTACTTTGCTGTACTTACTGACTGCGGTACTATTTTTTTTTTTATTTTTTAATTTTATTGGTTTAAAAATCAAACCTTTAAAATATGACACAATTCAAAACAAAACATTTAACATCTTAATGTCGTTATCCCTCCTCTACTCATGCCCCTGAGATGTTCATCTCTTCTGCCTTACACAAGTAGTGTACGGACCTTTCTCCAAGGTGTTTATCTCATAGGTCAGTCCACACTTGTTATACTTTTGTTTTGACGAATCGGGGATCAGACACTTGAGTTTTTAGATAACCTCTCCTCGATTACAGCCAGGAAAGAGGTCAGGGGCATAATTAGTTTCCAATCCGATCCGTTCCACATTTTCTGCCACCACTCGTCCGCGTGCAGTGTTTGATAGTTTGCGTACCACTGTCCCAGATGAACAGATCTTTCATTTTTTAAAAAGTGACAAAATAACACCAGGTGTTTAAGGGATTCCGGCTCCTTAAGGCAGATACGACAAATGGGATTTGAATCAATGTCGTCTGCTCGAAGTCTAATGCGGTCCTTCGTCTTGAATGAATTCAGCCTGAATAACAAAAATAGTCTACGTGCCTTCGAGTTTGGAAAACGAATCATATAAGGCTGCAATACGTTGTAGCTTTGCTTCAGCGGGCGCATCTTTCATCGCGCTGGCAGCTTGGCGTTCACTACCTGTGTCAATCCAGTCAGCGCGCCAGATCTTCACTTTAGCTGCTGTCAGGTTTATGTGCAGGGCTTGTAAACTAATGTTGTTGATGGTTAATAAATCTTCACCTCGTTTTACCCATTGGGACAAAATGTCGGAGCCTCGACTGCACGCATTATGCAGGATCTTGAATTGTAGGATTCCCTCTTCAGTTTTGGATTTCCGGAACAACGATAGTTGGTTCCAGCAGACCCTCGCATGCAATGAGACAAGCGCAAGTTCGTACCTTATGCATGCAGTAGATATTCCTATTGGTAGGCTTAGAGCCTTCGTCCAGAACATATGTTCCAGTGATGCCCAATGTGTAGACGGACAACCAAAGGCATTTTCAGCGCCATATGTTAAAATCGGGACCACTTTCTGTTCGTAAAAATTTCTCAGTGGTCGCATTGAGAATCGCCCATATTTGTTAAGGATCACAAGAGCCTGACGTGCCAGCTGTACACATTTCCTCTTTGATTCAGTCACCCAAGGGTCATCACAAATACTGGAGTTCAAAATCATTCCTAGATATTTTACAGATTTTGATGTGCAAAGGACCACTTGCTCTAGTGACCACCTGTGTTTTGAGCACCTCTGGTTTTTGCGTGATCTTAGGTTCTCAAACACCAAAATTTCAGTTTTTGCAGGATTTAACTTCAAGTTGTTTGTATTCACATATCCTTGAACCGCGTCTAGTTTGCGTTGGAGGCCGATCGGAGTTTGATCTAGAATTACTAGATCGTCGGCATACAACAACCAACTTATCGGCGTTGAGTTGAGTTTTGGAGGGAAGGCTCTCACAGATTCGATTGCTTCTCCAATGTCGAAGATAAAAAGGCTGAAGATTGCAGCTGCCAGCGGGCATCCCTGTTTCACTCCCTTGAGAGTTTTAATTTTAGCGGATAGGGAGCCTAAATGATCAAGCCGAATTGAAATTGAGGTGTCTGTATGAAGCTCTTTGATTGCCGCAAGTAGATCTTCTGGACACCCCACCCTTCCAGTTTAACCCATAGCGCTTCGCGATCTATCATATCGAAGGCCATGGAAAAGTCAACAAAAGCTGCATACACCTTTGTGTTTGTGCGCAGGGCTTCCATTTTTAGCAGGTTTAAGATTAGCAGGTTCAGGCAGCAACCCACCATTTTCACAAAACCTGCCTGTCTTTCGTCCACTTTTTTCGCTGTTTGTGCCCAATTAATTAATTTGATTTGCACCAAAGATGCGTAAAGCTTGCCTAGGACGTCAAGGAGGGCCACTGGTCTGTCATTTTTCAGTGACGCTCTGTTCCCTTTCTTGAATATGGGCACTATTATCCCTGACTTCCATGATGTCGGTACTTGCTTTTGCGAGTTTATTCTTGCAAAGAGATCGAAGCACAAATCAGCCCACAGGTCTGGGAACTGTTTAATCATAAAGTTCGATAGGCCATCAGGACCCGGGGCCCTAGAGTTTTTCGTTCTCATTATTGCATCTCGTATTTCGTCTCTTGAGAAGTTTAAGTTCCAATCTGATTCGATAGGTGAGTGTGCATGCGGGACAAGGGACTTATGGTATAGCGCAGTGAAGTGCTGGACCCATTCAGCTTCCGTCACCTGACTTATAGGTAATGCCTCTTGTGGTGATTCCCAAATTTCACCACTATTCTTATTGGAAAGAATCTTCAACATTGCCTCTGCATCATTTTGATGTAATATAAACTGGTAACTTTTAATCCAGTTTTTGTAGTGTTGTTTTGTTACTTTGTTTCGTTGCATTCTTTCTTCTTTTGGACCTAGATTATTTTTCCGAATTTCGGCTCGCATGGCTCTTTTGCGTTGCATCACCGTTAGATCAAAGGAGTGTTTTTTTCTTGAATGATCTGTTTTTCATTCCGTTATTTGTGCTTTTAAATTGCGCCAATATGGGAGCATACTCAATCTCTAAAGGTATCTGCTTAAATTGGGAGCATATGGTGGCCACTTCGTGTTCTTCGAGTCTTATTCGTAGGTGATTCGATTCTGCTGAGATTTTTGAGCCCCATTTTTTACTCAGGGCACCTTTTGTGTCGTAAAATTTTACTACCAGCATTTCGTGGTCGCTGTTTATCATAGCCCGAACATTCAAAGATTTTGTTCTCATGTGCACACTGTCAGAGACAAAAATGTAGTCGATGGTTGAACTACAGAGCTCACGCTGCCACGTGGCCCTTGGTGGAATGTCACCTTGGGTACAGCCGTTTAACATAGACAAACCTCTTACAGACATTTCATCTGTCCAGGTTTGAGCAAGGCGACCTTTAGTGACGCTCTGGGGTTTAAAAAAATCGATATTTAGATCACCACAGACTATCATGCCTGTTCCTGATGATTCAAGCAAATTGTCAATTATGGAGGAAACTTGGTCGATAAAGGAGTAGGACCCGGCGGCTTGATGATTCCAGTATACATTAAGTATGTGGAATACATCAGAAGGTGATGGCTTCTCTGTGAGCTTTCTTATTTCACATACTTGAATGTAGGGCGTATAATTTTTTAGAGGTTATCAAGCGGTAACCTGAAGACCGTTTGATCAGTGTTAACAGCCCTGCTATCGGGCACCCCTTGTCCGCTTTAGTAGCAGGGTTCAAAGCACATTCAAATTCGGAGATCAACGGCAGTTCAAGCAGCCAAGTTTCTTGCAAGCATATGAGATGTAAATCTTGGGCCCATGCGTTATTTAACAAGTGGACAAAACCACGTGTGTTCCAGGAGGCAAGCAGACATTCGTGGGCCATGTTGGTCTTTGAGCATTAGCTGTGTTGTTTACTATTTAAGGCTGATGCCAGCCAGTTCCATTCCTGTGTTACTTCATTGCCTCGTGTGCCGTTTAGTGCAGTTTTAACCGGGATGACCTCTGATGCTCCGTTATTTAAATTTTATCCATCGTGCTTGTTCCGACTTCCTCGACAAGCTTCATGGGCTCAGAGTTCTGGTAAATATGCGCAGTGATGCCTTATGTTGATTGACTTGTCTTGTCACCAATGGCTCGACTGAGCCAGGCCGAGTGCTTTTGTGCATTGAGAATGTTCCAAAGACGAAGATGTTTCTGAACGTAAGGGCCGAGAGGCACATAGTCCCGCAGTCTTGAATGGAATATTGCGTGTGTCTGGTTCTAGCAATTTATAGGTATCAAAGCCCAACGATAACAGATCTTCATCAGCCTCTAAAATAACATTTGCAATTATGTGAGAATTTATGTGCAAAATCACTGTCTGTTTGCCGCTCGTCCGGAAATTCAACCGTTTTCAGGTCTTTCGAATCAAGTGAGCGCAACCGAGGTATATGATGAAGTAATCTCAAAACGTTTGATCTGTTCAAAATTAGTTTGTCACCACCTACCAACCTCTCCAGCATTATTTTAATCAAGCTAGGCACTTCGTTCGAACCCCTTTTTTCATAACGGTTCTCTTTCTTCTGATTGTTTGTTTTAGACTGTACAACATAGCTATTGCCGATTTTTGGTAGTGGTAATTGTGGAACAGTCAGGGCAGGCATCCCAGACCCTTCAATTCTTTTTGAGTGGTTCTCTCCATTTACTACTTGATGGTTGCCTTCGTCGAGATCTAACTTTATCTTCCTGTTGTTCAGCCTCTGCCTTTCCCATTTTGCTTGAAGTGTCATGAACTCTGGGCTCCTAGGTACAAAATCTGATTCTTCTATTTCTCTGACCAGGGGCACTAGCTCGCATCTGCTCTGGTTAATGTCTCATATTGATATCGAGGAATTGCTCTTGCTCACTTCGATTGTTGCTCTTTTTACCATTTGTGTTTCTTTTTCAGCTTTCTTGGGAGCATTGGACGTTTTTCGAGGCCGGAAGCACTGACAGGCTTTTTTGTGAGCGTAGGTCAACACACAGTATTTCCATACTGGCTACACATTCTGTCTCAGGATCTTCATACGTTGATAAGTCTATTAACTCTTTGTCAATTGCCAAATCTTCCTCGCAAGGCAATATTTCAGTAGATGTCTTCACGTTTTCTGTTGTTAACGGTTGGTCCAATGTTTTATCCTTAATTGTGTCTGCTAGTTTCAGGCTTGAGGTGATTGCTTTGTCAACCAATTGGAACATATTCAGATTACGTAAAAATTTCCGTGCTCCTTTTTGCTGTTTTTTTTTATGAGCAGGTAAGTTCTTTTGCTTTTTCACCATCCGTGGAGGAGTTTTTTTTGTAATCTTGTTTACTTTGGCCTGATTTTGTGAGTCTTGGTTTCCAAAAATGGGAAATATCCCAGCCGGAGTCTCGGATGCTGCGGGGTTATCTCTCGTTTCGCCCACCTGAACCCCCTCTTTCCCAGGAGGCATTGAGTCGGATGCTTTTTGTGAGTCTGATAGGGCCTGATTTGCAGCATTTCTAGCTTGATGGAAGGCCGTGTTAAATGATATGTCCAGGGGGTTAGAGAGCCCAACATTTCCGCACTGTGGTGTGTTACAGATGCTGGATTTCTCTAACGGAGTTTCGGACGACGGTGGTACAGCATTGCGCCCTGGTAGCTCAGGTGCATTGTCTTCAAATAACAGACTTTCTGAAGATGGAACAGTCAAGTGCTGAGATTGAGTCGGATGAACTTGGAAGGCCATCTTCATTGCACCCTGGACGGCATTAGAAGCAACTTTAGCGCAACAATGTGCCTCCGGCATCCTTGTCACGCTCGAGTCGCTAGCGCAACTATGGATATCTCCTTTTTGAACGATCAGAAATTTCCGAAAAAGAGACAAAGCTTCTTTTGCGACCTCTGCGAACAGTTTTTTGTCAAATGTGTCGTTCTGTTTCACATTATTTAAGGAGTTTATTCCTACCAATATCTTTTGAGTTAGCTCCTCTTGTTTAGCCTTTTGGGCACAGTGTGATTCTTCCAGATGTAACACTTTTGAGTTCATCATGGTCAATAGAGTTGTAACGTCTTTCACATTTTCATTTAAAGATTCGTACAACTTAGTGAAAGGTGTTAGCGAAATGGCCATTGCAGATGTTAAAGCTATTAAAAGTTCATTTGCTGGTACATGAGCACAGGGGGCTCCACTACTCTTACTTCGTCGCTCTTGATAAGGCCGGGGTACCCGTCTATGCCACGTCCTTTCTCGACGGATTTTAGGAAAAGGACGTTCAATTAACGACGAGTCTCTTGTGGGAGTCAGTTAATGGGTCTTCACTAGATGTAGCCTTGTTTTCCAGGCTTTGGGGTCTCTTCCGAGATGTTGATACTGGCAATCTTTTCTGGGAGTCTGCTACATTAGTGTGATGTGACGATGTTGTCTCATCTGAGGATACAGAAGTAGCTCCCTTAGGTCTTTTATAATTGCCGGATCCCCATATGTCGCTGTTTACATTTGTAATGTTAACACAATTCCTTTTCAGGGGTGCTTTAGATATTGCATCCTGCACGGGGTAGATGTCACAGTCTGTTTAAATGAGTGGGATTTGTTTAGATTAATCAATTTTTGAAGCACTGTAGAGACCACTTCCAAAGAGTTTCTTTTGTCACAGGTAGGAGGACCTACATTATTGCCCCTCTGTTCACTACCTAAATATGGATCACACAGCAAATCATCCGCGTGCACCGTTGTTGGCGCTTCATCCACGTTCAGCAGTGATGATATTAAGAGGGGGATAGGCTCAGCAGCATTTGTCATTTTCTTTAGGGAAGGAACATCACTTTGAATTATTGAGCCTACCTCGTAATTAGTTTCAGGAACATCAGTACGATTCACTGCACTCTTGGGATGCCATATCTCTGTGAGAGCAGCCGCGGCAGGGCAGACGCGGCAGCCCTCTGCCGAGTCCAACAGGCGCTGTGTTGCCTCTGCGTCGCCGGCCACGGCGTCGCATCCTCCTACTGCTTTCGCTTTCTGCGACTGGTTCCGCCCCTCAGCGTCAGTGAGGGCGTCCTCCACCTCATACAACAACGCTGCCTCTCCGACCTCCCGCGGCACACCACTCGCCGGCCCTGAGCGGCCGGAAGCTCGCACATCACCGGCTGTCTCCATGGAGGGACGGAGCTCGCCCACCCCTGCTGGTAAGTCCTGAACCACAATGAGCGAAATATCGCCCGTAGCGCTCTGACAACTTGCATTATTTGACATGTGCCGACATATGACTTCAGCTTGTTTAGGGCTACTTAACACGGACGTAGGGTGGATTTTTCCACAGGGGTCGGAATTTGGGCGAGCACCCTCATAAGGTGTAATCCCACAAACTTCGTGTGGCAGGGGATGAAATACAATGTCTTGGATCGGAATATCATGGTCCGTAATGTGATCCATATTTTCCGATGCAGATTGGCAGGAAAGTATTGGCTCACCTGTTTGTTGCGTGCACCTTTCACTGGCAGCTCATCTTGGAATGCCATGCGTTTAACTTGCGCTCGCGTCCTTAGGGATGTGGATAAGTTCAATGGATACATCATCAGCGCTGCGCCACTCGCCAAACAGTGGATTCCTCAGCCCTTAGACCTTAGGGCTTAACGCCGCAAGGGCGGGGGAGGCGGCCTTTTGTGTCTGGTGACCCAGTCAGGTGACTTGGTCAGGTGGTAGGAATGTTAAAGCCACAGGCACAACACAGGCACACGCACCTCCTTCTCCTTTCTTCCTTTCTTCAGTTCTCCAGCAGGATGAGTCACTCGCCACAGCCAAACAGTGGATTCCTCAGCCCTTAGACCTCAGGGCTTAACGCCGCAAGGGCGGGGGAGGCGGCCTTTTGTGTCTGGTGACCCAGTCAGGTGACTTGGTCAGGTGGTAGGAATGTTAAAGCCACAGGCACAACACAGGCACACGCACCTCCTTCTCCTTTCTTCCTTTCTTCAGTTCTCCAGCAGGATGAGTCACTCGCCACAGCCAAACAGTGGATTCCTCAGCCCTTAGACCTCAGGGCTTAACCTGCGGTACTGTGCTATGCTTTGCTGAACGAACATGAATAAACAGCCTTACATCGCAAACACATAACAGGCTTAGCAGAGTCTGAAGTTTCCTTCCCGTAGGCAGAGACAGTGGTATATTTCTTAACACTGGCCCCCTCTTTCATGGTTTCATGGATGGGGTTAGAGAGCTCAATGTCTGTGCCCCCCCCCACCTCTCCTTGATCTAGGGTCCTGCTCCCACAGCACACTCCCCTCCCATGGCTATCATGGTCATAGCCTCCCTGTCCTTTGGTGAGATTGCACTGGCTTGTACATCCTCCCAACTCTGAGGTCTACCATGGACCAACCATGTCTGCCGGAACTTCCTTTGTCTCTTCGGCTATTAGGGTTGCCTGCTCTCCTTCCAGCTCCTCAGGTCTTCCAACTCAATCATCTAGCTTTTTCTTTGCCGTCCTCCTCACATGGTATTGGTTCTCTCCTTCCCCAGCCACCTCCAGATTAGTCTTGCCATCCATCCTCCTCAATATTTCTCAATATTTCCTTGCAGCCTTCTCAAAATTCAACCTCAATGAATCTCTATGCAGATGTTAACAATTTTCCACCATTGTAACTTCCAACCTCCAGCTCTTTCCTCCCAGTCCTCCTCTAAAAATATCTCCAGCTACCCAATCTCTTCAAGCTCCTTCTCTAGCTCCTGACATTTTTGGACTGAACAAGCTGGTTTTCATAGTTCGGTTTCTCTACCCTCTGGGGGTGCTTATGACTATGGTTTGCAAATACATAGTTTGGTCTGGTCTGTGATTTGGCCAGGTGCTTGTGGTCAGTTGTGCTGAAAAGGGGTAGGCTTGAGCTTCTATCAAGGCCTGACACTCTTTTGGATTTTAAACTGATCTGGACATATGAGATCACCTTCCCTCCACTTTGTAGTCTGGCTAACAGTGCCTGCTTTGAAGTGTGTCCCTCTGTTTTCCTGGCATGCAAATTCAAAGTTAGAATAGCCTCTGATATGAAGGGAAATTGTTCAGTCTCAATGCAACCTTTTTGTCTCTGGCAAATGGTAACTTGTCATCACTGCACTTCTAGCAGGAGAACAGTGTTTTCCCCTGGCGCAATGAGGATTAGCTTTCTTTCATTTCGCGCACATGTTGAGTGCAACTTTGGATCCACGGGATGCGCAAGATCTGTTCTAGTGTGATTTAGACTTTGGCAGCTGTTCTGAAGAAAGAAATATATTTCTACACTTGTCATTGAATTCACAATGCTGTACATCTGTTCCCTTAAAGGGAAGGGCCTTAAGGCCTACACTGGGTGTTGGGGTCTGAGATGGGAGCTTAAGTCCCCTCTAGAAGTACTAATATTAGGAACAGAGGTATCCACAAGGAGTTTGGCTCTGGCCCTCAGTCTACAGTAGTAATTGGTGTGGGTGGGTGTGCGTCTTTGACTGAACCCTGCCTTGGTGCAGGGACCCAGCAATGGTGGTCGGCGAAGCACCCGTATACCTCCTCTGGGCTGAGCATCCATTAGCTCGAGATGGCGCCCAGGCCCTTTGACAAGCAACCTCCGTTGGTCCCAAAGGTTGGGCAGAGGACTTCGCCACACACCCTGTTTTGTCAATTTTTATTTTCACATTTAGGTGCCTTCAAGCACCTATTTAAGTACTAAGGATGTGGCATTGTACTTGTGCATGTTTCTGTGACACAGCACAACATTCCACAGCACCTATGTCTGCGCTATGAAGTAAAACTCCACCTATTTCAGAAAGCATATCAATTTGTGGTCTTGTATGGATCCTGAATTTGGAAAGTCATACTGTAGGTTACATTTCTCCCGTTCAATTTAATACACTTTGAAGCAGCCTTTAGGAAGAGTAAATACTAGACAAACAAAATAATTAAACACATTTGAAATGCATGATTTTCAATTGTATGTTCTCACATTAACAATTAATATAATTTCTGTAGTCCACGCCATATCAAACAAAGTATAAAATAACTCAGACTATGAAACATGAACCTACTACAAAGTTTGACATCCCTGTACCAGACAGGAATACATATTGCATTTATATTAACGGAAGGATTTCAACATTGTATAAGGTTAAAAAAATATATTAGTAAACAATCACGCAGTTAATGTTTTCTTTAGTTTTGCTACATACATTGGTCCCCAAGGTTTATCCAGGGTGGGAGTTACCAACAGTCCATGCTGAGTGCCAGCAGCAAGACAAAACTCATGTGAAACTTTACTGACTATTTCACTTAGGTCAACAGGCAGAATGTTGTCGAAGGTGTCCAGGATTTTGGCTAGAACATCACAGTTTTCTGCTTTTGAGAGTGTGCAAGTGGAGTAGACAAGTGATCCCCCTGGTCGCAGAGACTTAATAGCTGAGCTGTAAGAAAGTAGACAACCAAATACAAATTTAGATGCATTCAAACTGAATCTGAGGTAGGCAACAAATGATAAAAGGCAAACAAGATACAAATCATAGATGGGTAGTTATGATCTATAGGAATAGATTCCACAGAAGTTTTAAGTGATATCTGATAGGCAACAAGGGCAAAGCTTGAGGTGTGTGCCATGTCACTCGAACTCCAAGGTGAATTATACACCATAGTTGAAAGCTCCCCATCTCCAATTGTTTATTATGCATGCCTCGCCATCCCTTTTCCACCTTCTCTGATGTCCTCATGGATTCGCGTTTTAGGTGATCAAGAGGGAGGCCATGTGGAGGAGGTTCAGATTAATGCAGCCAGGGCACTCTGCTTTCTCAGCTTTCCCTGGCTCATTTGAGACCGGAAGGAGGCAGAGAAAATGCTGAAAACCCCAGTTATATCATTACAGAAGTTGATTCTGAATTCCATAATCCTTCACTGTGATGCCACAGTTGGTAGATATGGCATTTTGAATAGGAAATAGTTGCGAATGGGAGCCATACACAACATATGATTTCAATGGCATCTGCACAATCCCCAAAATAAAAACGATTTTTGAGGAAGGTCCTCTAAAGGAAACTTTAAACTGCTTTAAGGTGACCGTCAAAAGAGATACTTTTGAGGTTTGACTAGGGTTCCAAATTCAAGTTGCAAGCTATTAGCCAGCCATAAAAAAGTCACTTGCCAACTTACTCCTATACATACACACAGCACAATAATTCTTACTCGCCAAGAGTTAAATATCACTAGCCAATGGTTAGTGGCAAGTGCACATTTTGTGCCATGGTTAATTGGATTAAATTATAGTTCATACAAAATAACACAAATGTGTCTAAAACTAACCCTGCATTCAGAAATGTTAAGTGAAATAAAGAGAGATCAGAAATTTTAGCATTGTGAGCACCAATAGGTTGGATAACAATAAACCTATTGGTGTATGGTGTCAAGATACTCTATCAGGAGATAAGGCAGTCATAATTTTCCAAACTTGCGATGTCGCAGTATGTGCACAAAATTTAAAGCACAGAAGCAAAGTGTCGTGTAAAAGTGTAGCTCTTTAATTTTAGGATCAATAATGGGTGGCTTTGGTGACATAAAGCTTGTGAATGGTGAACAATGACTTAAACATGATTCATTTGGTGAGAGGGAAGCCAGTGCATGAAAGCCAGAGGTGGGTGTGATAAATCCAATGGAGTCATCATGGATTCCCCGGCGGTGACCTCCTCCTATGTGGCCAGGGTACGGCAGCCGCTACCTGATCCTGACCCCGGGGCGGTTTTATAAGGGAGGATCAAATGCGAGGAGACAACTACCGAGAGATGTTTTGACTTCATTGGCCAAGACGTGGTTATCCCCCCTTTCCCATGAAAAATACCCTCTGATACCAGAGTTCTTAATGGCATGTTGTCATTCTGGTCAGGTCCTCAACTTTGGCTACACCCACAACCCACACATATCACCTTTTGTCTCTAATGTGCCTTTATGTAATAACCATGAGAAAAACCATTTAAGAGTTAAAAGTCCAATGACATCCATGGACACGAACTCCCAAAATCACTCAGGTACTGAGATGAGGAGGAGAATGAGGGGGTTTGTCCAAGGGATGGGTGCTCGAAGTACAACATGCCGGCTAGTTGATTTTCCAGGCCTTCAGTGTGCGGGACATTTAAAGATGGTAACTGCAATGTCAAGTCGAGCAGTGCAAGAGGAAATGTTGGCACCCATGCTGAGGCTTACGAATGTGAGGCACACCGATGGAGCTGGCGAAATGGAGAAGACTGCTGGGACAGGAGAAGAAGCGCCACGTGTGAGCAAGAAGGTTCGTGGAGATGCTGGTAGCCACACAGGAGCTCCTGGAGGTTAGACTGCTCGATGCAACAGTGTTCTTCAGCCCAGGCCGAGAAAGAAAATTGGCGTGTGACCGTGGAGGCACGCAGGACGCTGGAAGAACGTCTGCATATTCCAAAGTGGAAAGCGGGTGAAGGAATCACAATGCAGAGGCACGAGCAGCCTCAGAGAGGCGCGAGCAGCATCAGAGACGCTGGAAGGAACCAGTGAGTCTGCTCAAAGTAACTGGGGATCCCAAAGTTTTCCGACAAGCGCGCCAACAAGTGTTTGAAGGGTACGAGATTACTGATGCAGAAAATACACAAAGTTTTGTTTAAATGCAGCCACGGCAAAGTACACATTTAGCACCCAATAAGAAGGCAAAGTTCAAAGGCCAAGTTTGTTTGAATGCAGACAAGAAAAGTATGAATTCAACACCCAATAAGAAGAATGTTTGAATGCAGACAAGACAAAGTATGACGGCAAACCCCAATCAAGTAAAGATGCATGAGATGCCAATGTGTGGAGACGTTTCAGTAAATGTTACCATATACAGATATACCAAGTACCTCACAGTGTATGCTGTTGTGGTATACCCAAAGAACTGCGATAATCAAAGAATTCTGAAACGCATAAAGAAGTCCTTGCAGGAAAGTACACCAAGCAGACAAAATTGTATAACGATTCCTGGCATTAGATTCAAGTACACCAGGTGATCTGAGAAACCATAAGGAAAGTGCTGGCAGGCGAGTACACCAGGCAGCTGAAATTGCATGAAGATTCCTGGCAAGGGAGTTTACGAGGTGATCTGCAAAGTTATCAGATATACTACAGAAAGACTGTTACAGAACTTATTTTTTAAACAGGAACTTTGTGAGTCTAGTGAAGACAACAATGAACTATTAGCTAAAGAGACATTTTTGCCATCCTATATAAGAATCAGGGGAAGGTGACCAACCTCTGGATCCAAGGGTGTTTACCTTGGAGAACATTTTCGTTAGAATCATCGTTATACTTTTGGTTTTGAAAATGTTTTAAACAAACCCAAGGTGGGAACCTCATAAGCCACTGGCACCTTGAGGTAAGCCCATATAATGAAACAAAAAAATGGTGCCAGGGTAGCAGGAGAAACTGATGAGAGCAAGGCAGGAAGTTATAAGTATTAAATCATTATTTGTATTTTGTTCTGATTTGAGTATAAAAAAAATCATTGAACATTTTTAATGAATTCTTATTAAAAATCATCCTATCGTCATGCATTCATTCATTCATTCAGACTATTATAGTTCCTAAAGCATTTCTTATTTTAAGATAAAATTCCAATTCATTTCAACATATATTTCTAACAATAGTTCACTCCAAACAAAATATCGACTATCGGTGCCCAAACATATAGATCTTCTTTAGAAAATGGGCTTCCCAGTTGGCAAATAGTTTTGACTTGACAGATTGTGCGTGTCTTCATCAGGATAGGTGAACATTAATAAAGTTCTAAAAACAAACAAATAACATACAGTTAAAAACCTGTTAAAAAACCAAATTCCTGTCTCTTCTCACTCAGTTTATCCAGCAATATTTTAGGTCAAAACGAGGGGAGGGACCTGTTATGGTCCACCTCTTGCCCAAAAGTTAAGCCATTTATGCAGACCCTCTATATGCATTCAGTCCTCATACGCAAGATATATTAGACAAGCAAATGCCCAAGAAACTATAGCATGCCTAATTGTATTGTTTCTCTGGTCCATTCAGACCCCTTAGTAATTTTAGGATCAATGGTTAAACAAAATAGACAAAATATCGGGTTCAAACATAATTTCCCTATTGTTTTTCACTAGCAATTAGTGCCATAGCTCCACCTACAATCTAACACCCTACCCAAGCCGTGATTCAGCCCCATTATAATCTGGATCCTACTTGCAAACCCCAAATGGTTTGCCTTGAGGCTTAGGACCCAATGGTCTCTGGAGGTGATCTGTAGTAATAGATCCCCAGATTCCATCTAATATAGAAAATAAAACATAAAATGAATTCCAAGTCAAGGACTCTGATGTACATAAGGAGCGAATGTCAATCTAAAAGAGTCAAAAAGATAGAAGCAATACCTTCAATCCGAAAGCTTTTCTTTCCAAATGTAAACTGTGTTCCAGAAGTGTTTACAACAATGTTTCTCTAAAAAGAGGGAAACGCAGAACGATTGTATTGTAGATCAGTACTCAGGGCTTAACAAAATATCATAACGTGAAGCGAAGCTACCAAAGCTAAATGAATCAAAGAAACAAATGCAATACCTTCAATCCGAAGGCTTTTGTTTCCATATGTAAACTGTGTTTCACAAATGTTTACAACAATATTTCTCTAAAAAAAGAGGGAAAAACAGATCGATTATATTATAGTGTAGATCAGTACCCCAGACTAAACACGATACCATAGCGTGGCAAAAGGAAAGGTGTTCATCTCACCTAACTGAGTATCCACTCATTATGACAGCCGCTTCCTATGTGCTGTGGTGCAATGGGGAAGAGAAAGCAGTTTTCTATTTTCAAAGCCGTTGCCGAGACTTGCTCCTTTTAAGTCTGAAAATGCAAAGTAGAGTGTGCAAGAATCCTTCCCTTTGCCAGACAGAGTATCTAAAAGGCATATCAACGAGGCAGGCTTCATACCTCTATCCCAGCCCGAATCCCGAATTAAACACGGAAGAGGTTGGCGTCCAGATGGCAGGTACCAAAGAATAAAACAGAAGTCCATCTTTTATTGCGGCCGTCGCGTACGTAGACACAAACAAAGGACAAAGACAACGATCGAATCCTATGTAAAACATGACGTGAGGAGTCCGAGAGTTGAAATTAAAGAAGGACTATCTCTGCGAAATACTCATTCAGAATAGTAGAATGGTTAACATTCTAATACACAGCTACGTGCTTCAAAACAGAGTAGAACTTGCGTGGGGACATCCAAAATGGCATGCCTCAGGGCACGAAAGAGGACAACACAAGCAAAAGAACAATAATCAAAAAGAACAAGAAAGAGATAAAATAACCTTGTGATCGAAATGAGAAAAATAAAACTTAATGATCACAACTATATCCATATAATGCAAATCATAAGAATCTTCAAAGTCGCTATAAATTACTTTTTAGAGCAGAATCACAGTCCAGACGATTTAAAATGGTGGGCTTTAGAAAAAGTCTTCGGCACGGATGCTGCCAACACTGCGGCACGTTTGTCCCAAAAGGAACAGTGCTGGATATTTCACACTAAAAGTTTGAGTAGGGCTTGAATCATTAAGAGGAATGGAACTGAGTCCCTATTTCTTGATGTGTTCTTTTCAGTTGCTTCTCTTTTCGACCTTTCCCTTTTGCAGCATTCACCAACGGGGCAACACGTTATATTTAATTTATAGCGACTTTGAAGATTCTTGATTTGCATTATATAGATATAGTCGTGGTCATTAAGTTTTATTTTTCTCATTTCGAGCACAAGGATATTTTATCTTTTTCTTGTTCTTTTTGATTATTGTTCTTTTGCTCGTGTTGTCCTCTTTCGTGCCTTGAGGCATGCCATTTTGGTTGTCCCCGCGCAAGTCTACTCTGTTTTGAAGCACGTAGCTGTGTATTAGAATGTTAACCATTCTACTATTCTGAATTAGTATTTCGCGGAGATAGTCCTTCTTTAATTTCAATTCTCGGACTCTTCACGTCATGTTTTACATAGGATTTGATCATTGGCTTTGTCCTTTGTTTGTGTCTAAGTACGCAACGGCCGCAATAAAATATGGACTTCCGTTTTATTCTTTGGTCCCTGCCATCTGGACGCCAACCTCTTCCGTGTTTAATTCGGGATTCAGGCTGGGATAGAGGTATGAAGCCTGCCTCGTTGGTATGCCTTTTTGTATACTCTGTCTGGCAAAGGGAGGGATTCTTGCTCACTCTACTTTGCATTTTCAGACTTAAAAGGAGCGAGTCTCGGCAACGGCTTTGAAAATAGAAAACGGCTTTCTCTTCCCCATTGCACCACAGCGCATAGGAAGCGGCTGCCATAATGAGAGGATACTCAGTTAGGTGAGATGAACACCTTTCCTGTTGCCACGCTATGGTATCGTGTCTAGTCCGGGGTAGTGATCTACACTATAATATAATCGATCTGTGTTTCCCTCTTTTTTTATAGAAACATTGTTATAAACATTTGTGAAACACAGTTTACATATGGAAAGAAAAGCCTTCGGATTGAAGGTATTGCATTTGTTTCTTTGATTCATTTAGCTTTCGTATCTTCGCTTCACGTTATGATATTTTGTTAAGCCCCGGATACTGATCTACAATACAATCAGTCTGCGTTTCCCTCTTTTAGACAAACATTGTTGTAAACACTTTTGGAACACAGTTTACATATGGAAAGAAAAGCTTTCGGATTGAAGGTATTGCTTCTATCTTTTTGACTCTTTTAGATCGAGATTCGCTCCTTATGTACATCAGGGTCCTTGACTTGGAATTAATTTTATGTTTTATTTTCTATATTAGATTGAATCTGGGGATCTATTACTACAGATCACCTCCAGAGATCATTGGGTCCTAAGCCTCAAGGCAAACCATTTGGGGTTTGCAGGTAGGATCCAGATTATAATGGGGCTGAATCACGGCTTGGGTAGGGTGTTAGATTGTAGGTGGAGCTATGTCACTAATTGCTAGTGTAAAACAATAGGGAAATTATGTTTTAACCAGATATTTTCTCTATTTTGTTTAACCATTGACCCTAAAATTACTAAGGGGTCTGAATGGACCAGAGAA
The DNA here is from genome assembly GCF_040938575.1 of Ambystoma mexicanum. Lineage (NCBI taxonomy): Eukaryota > Metazoa > Chordata > Amphibia > Caudata > Ambystomatidae > Ambystoma > Ambystoma mexicanum. Next base: position 904,135,158 of record NC_090939.1, read on the forward strand.
ACAATACATATAGGCATGCTATAGTTTCTTGGGCATTTGATTGACTAATATATCTTGCGAGTATGAGGACTGAATGCATATAGAGGGTCCGCATAAATGGCTTAACTTTTGCCCAAGAGGTGGACCATAACAGTTCCCTCCCCTCATTTTGACCTAAAATATTGCTGGATAAACTGAGTGAGAAGAGACAGGAATTTGTTTTTTAACAGGATTTTAACTGTATGTTATTTGTTTGTTTTTAGAACGTTATTAATGTTCACCTATCCTGATGAAGACACGCACAATCTGTCAAGTCGAAACTATTTGCCAACTGGGAAGCCCATTTTCTAAAGAAGATCTATATGTTTGGGCACCATAGTCGATATTTTGTTTGGAGTGAACTATTGTTAGAAATATATGTTGAAATTAATTGGAATTTTATCTTAAAATAATGAAATGCTTTAGGAACTATATTAGTCTGAATGAATGAATGAATGCATGACGTTAGGGTGATTTTTAAAAGAATTAAAAATGTTCAATGATTTTTTTATACTCAAATCAGAATAAAATACAAATAATGATTTAATATTTATAACTTCCTGCCTTGCTCTCATCAGTTTGAAAATGTTTGCCAACATCAGGTTAAAGACATTTCCTTACACCTTTTGTTGTTTTTCTTTGTAGCGTGAGGATCAGGATAGGGCACTTTGGACACAAGGATGGGTTTCTTCAATAACTGACATCCTGACACAGACAGACCGTTAGGTTTAGTTTCTAGATAGGGAAGTTCCTCTTTATAAAATAATTCTAGCGCTTTATTTTCCCAACCCTTTTTTGTTTAATAAAATGCCTGATCTTGAGAATATGATAATTTTGTGTCTGGCTTCCATATCCAACCGCTCACAAAGGGGATGCAGCTGTGTCTCGATTTTGAGTTGCAGGTGAGCTGCAAAGGTTTGGATTCTCTGGATTCTGCAGAGCAAGAAAACGAGAAGGCTGTTGCGATGATGAGAAGACCAGTTCAGGTGATGGCAAAGCGTCCAAATCAAAGGCAGGCGCTAGAACAGAAACATTTTACCCTGTACACGGCAGTATCTCTGTTAAGTGCTACATCCACACCGTACTGTCTTGTGACATCTAATGATCTGCTTTGATTCCACATGGTAAGACTCTCAAGCACTACCTAAGAGCAGAACAACCTGCTTCACCCTCTTTCTTCCCATAAACATAAGTGTTCCATGCTTCTGATCCTGGGATTCTCCATCCTCAGCCAGTCACCAGGCTTCAGGCCCAACTCATCCATTCTTTCCATTGTACCTGATTTACCATTCTTCAACGTAACTCTATCCACTTGCAAGGGATCGAGATATGCCAAATACTCGAGAGCCAGTTCTCACATGAGCATGAACCTTCTACCATTCCACATGAGCAAGCACTCACTCTTCCACAAAACCTGGTCCGGCATGGTACTTCTAGCCACATACGTGATCACCAGCCCAACAATCTTCTTGTGCCTCACCCTTTGGTGCTTTAAGGTACAACTGGCATAAACATAAGGCTTGTACAATATTAGGAAATTGTACTCTTTATTTTATTTATTTTATTTTAATTGTTATTTTATAACCCACTTAATACCAGCAAGTGGTTTCTAATCATGGGGTCAGGATTCGAATCGGTGTTGCACTGCGTTGTCCTGCTTCCAAAACAAACGTGTTGCCCCTGAGCTATCCTTCCTCTTCCTCCCCACTACTTGCAGCCTGGCGCCTCATCTTTTGATTTTTAGTGTGGTGCACAGAGATCCTTAATTAAGAGTGGGTAGGCCAATGGCTTATTATCAGTTTTAATCTTGAAAGGGATGCCCGACAGAAATAATTTGAAATGTTTGACAGCACACTTGAACTCCAGAGCATCTTTTTCTGATTGTCAAGTAATTTCTCTCTGTGCCACAGGAGCTACACAAAGCAAAGGCCACAACAACTTCATGCCTGTTAGGCCACTGGGTGAGCACTGCCCCCAACCAAACATTACCAGCATCAGTGGTTAAGCTGGTATCATCCAAAGGATTAAAATGCCTAAAATGGGCACCTGTTCAAGGGCTATCTTGATTGCAGAAAAAGCTGCATCATTGGTTCAGCCTAATCTCCAGCTGAAGGCCACAAGACGCTCCTCTGGGAACACCAATCAGGACGAAATCTCCCCATCAGAGCAACGCCAGGTACAGTATCAGAGAGACCAACCACTGATGGACTAGGCGATTAGGTGACAAGTGTGCGTGTCATCCCTTCTCACATCTATAGGGGCGTCCCAGTGAAGGGTGGAACTGTGAAGGTCAGCTGTTGACCAGCCGTTTTGCTTTTCCTTTGCAGTGTCCTGATACTTGTTTAAGTACCCATTATTCCTTCTTCTCTTCTTCACCCTTGGCATGCACCTCTCATGCTATCTTTTCCTTTCCTTCCTACTTCTCTCATCACTCTCCTCGGCTCAGAACCATCTAAACTCTCTTCAAATCCCTATCATCTCTTCTCCTCGACGCACCTCTCTTCGCACTCCACTACTCTTTCTATTCTAAAAACCTACTCCAACCCCAACTTCCATTACATATCCTCTACTCACATCTACCCCCAGAGCCTGTCTATTTCTCATACTCAATGCCACTATGATTCTACATCAAACTCTCTTTCTATTGCTCTTTGGAATACATAGTCTGTCTGCAATAAAACCTCCTTTACTTCTTCTTCTCTTGACCTCATTACCCTTATTGAAACCTGGATCTCTGACTCTGCAACCCTTGCTGCCCTTCATGACCCTGGCTACACTACACTCTCCCTGCCCACCGGCATGGTTGGTGGAATAGGGCTGTTTTCAACCTCCAAACTCCCTATCTTTCCTACTCCCCTATCTCCTACTAATTCTCCCACATTTGAATACACTATCTCCACAATCACTGCCCCCTATGCCATACATATTATCTCTCTCTACTGGCCACCTGGTCCGATAGATCAATTCTTCGACCACATCTCCCAACTAATTGACTCTCCCCATCCCTATCACCATCTCATTGTCAATGGTGACTTCAACCTACCCTCTCTCTCTGCTGCTCTATCCACTGACTTTAACTCTTGTCTACTTAACCACTGACGCTCTTCTGTCTACTGTAAGGAAGGTATGGTATCAAAAGTAAGACAGACACAAGTGACCACAGTTCAAGGGTGTTTATTGAACTTTAAAAAGGGTTTGAAAAACGTCTATCTAATTCTAAATCAAAAAAAGGGAGCAAGCTTCGACCATCAAATAATAATAACGCAGTCCTAGTGGTGTCTTGTCAAAATAAAAGGGACTATACTAATAAACCTATTTCCAATCCTTATCTATAAATACAAATAGTGTGGGAAACAGTATTATGTAAAAGACAAGGTGACACACTCGAGCTTAGCACAGTCTCTGGTTCTCTACCACAAGGGTGCAGTGCAAACATTAGCATCAGGGCCTTCCGTGTCCAAGTCTCTTTGCCTTTCAAAGTCTCTTCTTTCAGACGGCCTGATGCGACAAACAAACAATACGTTCTTTTCCTCTCAGGATTTCACATGTACTCAATTTCTCTGGTGATTCACGGTTCACCCCGGATCCCCCTCCGCCAGGCTCAGATCCGGTTCAACACAATTTTCAATCAGTCTTGCTCTGCCAGGCTTGGACCAATTTTAATTTTCTTTAACACAAACTTGATTTAACCAAAAGCTCCCTGCTGATCTCCCTCGTTCGGGCTTGGGCCAACCTTTTCTACTTTGTCATCAACTTTCTTTACTCTATTAACATCGAAGACTTTCAATTGTGCACAGGATTTTGCTTGACCCGTTGCAGGACCACTTCGATTCACAATCCTGCGTCACTCTTTCGCTTTTGCCACCTCTCATTCATTCATCTGTTGTCCAATTATAACAGCACAAATTCCACTGAGAAATCTACTACCATTAGGATTGGGTTATGGCACAGGGTTTGTTTTAGATTGTTGTAATATACATCATCCTCATCAGTCCAATGAATTTTCTGGAGTTCGGTGTTCTTCAATTTGTCTGTCAGCTTAGCTGTCCTGTCTGAGAAGTTAGGGAAAACCTACCATGATAACCGATTGACCCTAAGAATGCTCTGAGATCTCTTAGTTTTTGGCATGGAGGTATCTAGGGCGGCTTTCAATTTTTCTCATTGAGTTTGGACACTACCATTCCCATTGAAGAAGCCAGTGTATTTCACGACTGATTGAGCAAGCTGACATTTGGATGGGTTGGCAGTTAGGCCGGCTTCTCTGAGGGCACTCATAACAGTAAAGAGATGGAAAAGACGGTCTTCCCAAGTTTTACTACAAATGACTATATCGTCAATATAAGACCCACAGAAATCAGAGTAGGGCTGTAATATTTTGTCCATAAGTCGTTGGAAAGTAGCAGGGGCTCTGTGTAAGCCAAAAGGGAGGACTTTGAACTGGAAAAGTCCCAGGGGTGTCGAGAAAGCTGTCTTTTCCTTATCAGGTCCATGCACTGCGACCAGCCAGTACCCTTTGGTTAAGTCTAGGGTTGATAGGAAGGTGGCATTTTCGGGTTTATCGATCGATGCGCAGCATGGGGTAGACATCGAAGTCGGAGATGGTGTTGACTTGTTGGAAGTTTATTCAAAACCTCCAGGAATGGTCAGGTTTTGTGACCAATACTATAGGAAAGGACCATGGACTTGAAGAGGGTTCTATGATATTCACCCTTAGCATTTTGTTTACTTCCTCAACGGTTACCAGTCAAATGGTCGAAAACATTTGGTCGACAGACAATTTGGTCGACACCATTTGGTCGAATGCCAAATGGTCGAATTTTTTTTTTTTTTTTTTTTTACCCTTTTTTTGTTTTTTTTTGGGGGGGTCCCCCCCCCAACCCCCTTTTTTTTCTTTTTTATTTTTTTTCCCCACACGAAAACCCACAAAACACATATATATAAAAAAAAAAAAATTCGACCATTTGGCATTCGACCAAATGGTGTCGACCAAATTGCAGTCGACCAAATTGCAGTCGACCAAATTGCAGTCGACCAGTTGACTGGACACCTTCCTCAACCACTATCTGTCTACAGGCTTCCGGAGTCTATATGGTTTCAGATGGACCACTTTCCCCTTGGGAGTTCTAATATAGTGGTAAGTGCCTTGCGCTCTTTCTGGTTTCTCAGAGAATACATCGGGGAAAGTTGTAACTAAATCTTTTGAATATTCTTGTTGTTGACTAGACAGCTCTTGGGGAATTATTTCTAAGTTATCTATTTCTTCGGGTACCAAACAAGATATTATCGTGGCATTGGCGGCGGGACGATTTTCCTTCCACTCTTTTAAGCGATTTACGTGGTAGAGATGCGTCTTTCTTTTCCTGTGAGGTTGGGCTACCTTATAGATATAGGTACAGGTTCCTGCTCGTTTTCATATTTCATACAGCCCATGCCACTTGGAGACAAGTTTGTTTTCCAAGGTAGGTAAGAGGGCTAGTACCTTTTGCGCTATTTAAAATGATCTTAAGTTTACCTTTTTTGTCATATGTGGACTTTTGTTGTGCTTGGGCTTTTTCCATATGAGTATAGACTAGATTTAAAAAATGTTCATATTCCACATGCAATACCCAAAAAGTTCTTTAAGAAAGTGCAGAGTATATGTACGAGCTCTATATGGCACAATGCGAGATGTAGATTGGCATTATGGAAACTATAGAATCCATTTGAACAGGGAGGCCTCAAACTGCCTAATTTTGAGGTATACTATCTGGCTAGTCAGCTCCAATTTGTGGCTAAGTCGTTATCTAAGGAACAGACACGCCCAAATCTAGGCTGCTGAGTGCTGAGAGCACCCCCACTTCTTAAACGAGGTGATATGGCTATCTAAGACACAAGGTGCCAAGGAGGGCCAGATGCTACGGTTGGGAAGAGAGATGTGGCGTAAGGGCTTGTCAGATGATAAATAATCCCAGCCCATGTTCCCAGCAGATACCACTGGTGGCACTGGGAGGATAGATGCACAAGTTAGGCTGAACATTAGAAGGATGTGGGAACCGGTTGGGATAGAGACGGTGGGTGATGTGCTGGAAGATAGGAAGCCCAGAGACTTTGAAGGGTTGGTGGAGAACACGGGATTACATTGAGTATAGCATATTACATACTCTACGCACCTAAGGATCATAAAGAGCATGTGGCTCGAAGCCGAACTGGCCCTACAGCCGGATACGGTAATATAAACATTTTATGATGTAGCAGAAGGCTGACATGAGGTGTCCAGCATATATGAATTACTGATGTCTATGGTGGGAAGGGAGATGGTCCGCACGAGAAGCATTGGGAGGAAGACGTAGGAGAACCAATGTTGGATGGATTGTGGGGTAGGGCGCAAGGGTACCATAAGAAAGTATCAAGAAATGTGAGATTGCAACAAATTCAGCTATATGTAACCCACAGAGCATACCTACCCACGGATAAAATAGCTCACTTTAATCACGCAAGAAGCGTTTTCCAGTATGAAAGTTGTTGTGCACCCTGTTCTGCTATGCATACCTCTACGTTACACAGAGAGGCAGGGCAGTAACATCATGGAACAGTTGGCCATATCTTTGAGTCAAGGACCATGGGGCTTTAGGGTGATCTGCACAAGACACCCACCCAAGAATCTTGGAAACTGTTATAATACAGTAACTTCAGGACTGCATCAAACAAAGCAACATATTTATACAAAATGGTCAGCGCACGTACAGCACATTAAACTGGTACAGCAGTGGTGGATATATATCAGAAAATTCCTAAAGCTGTCGGAGAACAGCAACTGGCAGATCTGACATTCTCTAGGCCGCGACTAGAGCAACAGCTGATATACGATTGGTGGAGTCACTCAGTTCTCGCTTTAATTCTTCCTAATTGATGCCAACAGTCTAACTTGTTGTTGTACTGTGTTTTCCCTTCTATAAATGCAGTTTTGTATGAACTTCTACTTGGGTCTTCCTTTGTCTATTAGTGTTTAATGCTTATATGTGGCCACTAACTGATATGTCAGGTCCTTGACTGGAACAGGATGCAGATCTCTCCTGAGCCCTGAAGGCAATACCCTCCGACCTCCAAGGAAACGCCCCACGGCCTGGATAGGATCAAACCGTGGGAACCCTTTGCCCCCCATGGTGGTAGTGCTACAGGATACACACCCTGGTTTGTGAATGCCGGTATCCCAAGATCTGGAGCAGGGACAAGTACAAGGTTTTTAAAATGGGAGATAACTAAAAACAGGTAAAGCTTGGAGAGAGTAGATGTTCTTACTGTCTAGTAGAAGGAAACAACAGGTACTCCAGAAGGACTGGGACGAAGAAGAGACAGGAGACAAGAAGATCTGGACACAACTAAACTATTTACCTATATACTGTGATGTCTTGGATTCAATAGAGATTCTCTGGTCGCAGGCAACGAAGACCGTTGCACAAACAATGATGGGTGGCATTCATTCCCTTTTTATAGGGAACTCTTGGTCATCGAGGATGGCAAGGCGGAATGGGATCCAAATTAGAAGAAAGTGGCTTGCGGCGTGATCATGTTTCGTGTGCCGTCCCGAAACCAAGGAAAGACTCCGTTTCCAGAGCGTTTGCCGGCCCTGCTCTTTCCGGCACCATGGGCATGTGAAGGGCGTCCTTGTGCGTTGTGGCTGACTCTCCTTTCTAGCATATTGTAAGCCGAATAGAAAGGCCTGAGAAAAGGAGAAATGGTCCTTATTCCTATTCTGGGTGTCTCCTTGGTGGAGACAACCCTGTTCTTAGGACACAGGATTGCAAGGTGAAGCAAACCGGACAGGATCATTTATTTCAGTTTCAAGTTTATACTGATGCAAAAAAGAAAACAGCCCAATTAGACAGGTTGCCATCTTGGTGTGATTAGCGTTTCACAACTGTTTTTAAAAACAAACACGTATGTATGTGTGAGGAGGTCAAAGAGGCAATGGAGATAAAAGACAACCCCATTTTAACTTTCAGACCCAGCCCCAAAAAGTTATATCAGCAGGACAGAACAAAACTACATGTCCCATAAACCAACACGGGAAATGGAGACCAGGTGGGGGAAAAGATAAAATGAACAAAGGGAAGCGGTATAGATACAGCCCTGTCATGCGGTACAGTGACAGGTACACCCATAGCAGTACAGGTTGGGATGGACAAACAGTGCATGGAGCAGGGTGGAGGTGTGAAGACAAGATGGCTGCAGGTGTGGGACAAACAGTGCATGGAGCAGGGTGGAGGAGTGAAGGCAAACTGGCTGCAGGTGTGGGAAGTGGGCAGGAAAGGCGGGTGGAAGCTGAAGGGAGGGGAGGAGCAAAGCATGAATTAAAAGAAGCCCCGGGAAACTCATCAGGTGTCTCTCATTACAGCAGCAGCACTGGCCGGAGACCACAGAGAAGTGGGAGGAATCCCCAGGTGATGTACATTGGGCGTACTAGGAGGCTGAACGGCGGCATCGCGGAGATCCTTATCAAGAGGCAGACTCTCTGCCAGGGGAGGCTCGAAGAGCGGCAGCGTCAGGAAACACTACCGAAGCGGATTCACTGACAAGGAAAATCTGGCCGTAAACCATTTTCAAAGGACAGTGTTTCCGTGGGTTTACCCTCTCTATTTGTTCTGTTTTTTTAAAACCCAATTTGGACAGCTGGCGAAGGAATGGAAAGCTAGTGTCCGGGGAAAGGCATTTATGTGACCTGATTATTTTCTTTCAAAGAGGAGCAAAGGTTAAGAGGACATTCATGCAAACTCTGAATTGATTCACCTTTTTTTCCCGAGCAAGCCTGCTGAGCCACATTTAAGCATGTTTTGTTGTTTATAATGAGAGGCTGTCGGAAAGGTTAACACAGCAATAAATCCTACCTTGTGAACCTGCATTCCGACTACAGTCTACTACTTTACAGTGGTGGCAGCATTGGGATTCAAGAGAACGCGAAGGCAGACAGAATGGAAGCGGTGATAAAGGCACTCACAGAGGGGCAGCAGCAACTGCAACAACTTATCCAAGTGCAAGGCCATCAGGCACAGGCAGACAGACAAGCCCTCCAACAAGCCATACAAGTGCAAAGTGCGGCACAAGAGCAAGGACAGGAAGCTTTAAGAATATTGGGAGAAGCAGTGGCCACCACAAGGACGTATACCGCGATACCGTCCATGGTTTTACAGCAATACCAAGTAGGAGAAGACCCCAGTTTTTTCTTTGTGAATTTTGAGAGAATAGCCAGAGCAGCTCAATGGCCGCAGGACAGATGGGCCTTCTACCTCGCATCCCTGCTCACGGGGCCAATGCAGGGGGCATACCAAGCTGCCAACCCCACAGGGGACACTCTTTATACCGAGATTAAAAAAACAGTGTTGGAAAGACTCGGTATGGATGAAGAATCATACAGACTCAAGTTTATAGAAACCAGTTTGAAACCCGGTGAAAGCCCAAGACAATTGTTCTACACAGTTCAAGATTTGGCAGAAAAATGGCTGCAAACAGGCACTGCCACAATAGGACAGATTAAGGATAAAGTAATGATGGAACAATTCATTGATGCCTTACCCGGACCCATACAGAGGTGGGTTAGGCAACATCACCATCTATCCTTAACAGAGGCCATAGATGTGGCAACAGCATATCAGAAGGCAGGTAACACTCGGCCCCTCCCAGCGACCCACTTGAGACCAAGTATGGAGACTCCCGCCTTACGCAGGGGGCCTTACAAGGGGCCAAGCACCGAACCCAGGAACCGGCCAGAACCCCGACCTAATGGGGTTGTTACAAACAAAGGAACGGCACCCCAATGTTTCGAATGTGGGGAGTGGGGTCATATTGCTCGATTCTGCTCCCGAAAACCTAAACCTGAACCAATGGAAATCAGGATCTTACAAACTCGGGGAATAGAGAAGAAACAGTTACCTTATGTGATAGAAGTCACAGTGGACGGACATTCCCGTCAAGCAATGATGCATAGCGGAAGCCGACAGACGGCCATACAGCCCCATGTGAGCGAGCAAGATCATGAACAGATGAGAACCATTGGCATCAAATGTGTGCATGGGGGTGTGAAAGGGTATCCTACCAAAGACATTGTGTTAGGATTGCAGGGGCAGGAGATACCAATCAAAGCAGCCATTATTCCTACCCTACCCACCCCGGTACTGATAGGAACAGATCTACCGGAATTTGATAGATGGTTAAGAGAGGCCCCCTTTGCACAAACTGATCTAGTGGGGCCCTGCAGTCGAGAAAAATTATCCAAAACCCAGAAAAGGATGAACCGAGGGAATCAGGAAAAGTACAGAGACATTTCCATTATAGACTGGAAAGTAGGGGATCATATGCCGTCATTTCGAACAGAAACAGGGTTAGATGAAACGCTAAAAAGAGCCAGAGAACAAGCCCTAGACGCTAGCGGGACCAACCCTACTACGCCTTACTTTAAAGAAAAACACAGATTAATATATCGAATAACTCAAGGCCCTGATAACATAGAGAAGGAGCAATTGTTGGTTCCCCAGTCCTACAGGAAAGGGCTGATACAGCTGGCACATGACCATACCACAGGGGGACATCTAGCGGAGAACATGACAATAAAAAGGGTGTTGCAAAATTTCTACTGGCCCGGAGTCTACGCGGAGGTGTCAAAGTATTGCCAAGAATGTGGGATATGTCAGAAAACAAGCCCTCATATACCGGCCCGAGCCCCGCTACAAAGCATGCCCTTGATCAAAGAATCCTTTCAGAGAATAGGGCTAGACATTGTGGGGCCTATGGAACCTACCAGCAGAGGATACCGGTTCATAATAGTGGTAGTGGACTATGCCACTAGGTACCCTGAAACCTTTCCATTAAGAGGAATGTCTGCAAGACAAGTATGTGATGCCCTCTTGCCCTACTTTGCCAGAGTAGGGATTCCTTTGGAGATTGTGACCGACCAAGGACGTAATTTTATGTCAGTTGTCATGAAGGAGGTAATGCAAGACCCTTGGAATCAACCATTTGAGAACCTCTGTGTACCATCAACAAACGGATGGGCTGGTGGAAAGATATAATAAAACCATCAAACAAATGATAAAAAGAGCCACCAGTCCCACTGGTCTGGGGTGGGAGCGAGTGCTGCCATGGGTGTTGATGGTTTTACGTGACACTCCGCAATCTTCAACGGGGTATTCCCCATTTGAATTATTATTTGGGAGACAATCAAAATCTATCTTGGGATTACTGAAAGATACCTGGGAAAACCAGGAGGAAACAAACCTCACTGAATATGTTAATGACTTAAGAGAGCACCTGGGAAAACTCCAAGATTATGCACAGGAAAACCTGGGTCGGGCTCAAGAAAGACAACAGGAATATTATGATAAAGGAAGCAGACCGAGAACGCTTAAAGTAGGAGACAAGGTGTTGGTGTTATTACCCACCCACACCAACAAAATGCTCGCCCAATGGAAAAGCCTGCACAGCATCACAAAAATATTGGGCCCAGTTAACTATGAGGTAGAAGAACAAGTTACTCTCATACCTGGTAACGTTCTTTCGATGGGATGGTCCGACGACGTATTCCATATCTATGACAGGTAATGTGTACAGCTGTGCTGCTTCGGAAAATATTCGGCGTCTGCGTCCTGTGTCGATGACGTCGATGAGCCGTCCCCGAGGACCTCCTCCGACGGCCATCGTCACCTGATGTGATAAGTAGGACGCACAACGCCCGTAGCCTCAGTTGTAGTTTTTTCCCCCAGAACGTGTGACACCAGTTTTCTGCCAGTCAGACACACAAGGCCTTGCGGAACGCAAGCTACAATTGCATAAGAAATTCTGCAGCGGGAAGGTAGGGAGGGAGCGATATGGAATACGTCGTCGGACCATCCCATCAAAAGAACGTTACCAGGTAAAAGAGTAACTTGTTCTTCGAGGGGATTGGGTCCTCCGACGTATTCCATATCTATGACAGACTCCCAAAGCAGTACCAAGCAAGGAGGTGGGAAAAGAATTTAGAACACAAAATTAGCATGCCCAATCAAATTGCGGAATAAAGGACTGCCTTGCCAAAGGCCAGATCCTGCCCTCAGATGGAATCGAGGGGGTAGTGACGTACAAAAGTATGTACCGAACCCCAGGTGGCTGCGTCACAGATGTGACGAATAGGAACACCCCTCTGCAGGGCAGTAGACGCAGCCACTTTCCTGGTAGAATGGGCCCACAAGCCAGCCGGAGGGTCCTTACCCGCCAAGCGGTAACACTCGGAGATAGCTAAAATAATCCAACGAGACAAAGTCTGTTTCGTCACAGCTTGTCCCAAACGCTTTCCAGCGTAACCAATGAAAAGTTGATCGTCCACTCTGACCCGGGACATGCGCGAAATATAAAAGCTGAACGCTCTCCTAGGATCAAGCCTATGGAGTCTCTCCTCTTCCTTACCAGGATGTGGAGGAGGATAGAACGCCGGAAGAACAACCTTCTGGCTCAAATGAAATTCCGAAACCACCTTCGGAAGAAAGGAAGGACGAACTCTAAGGACAACCCTGTCCTTATGAAACACAGTGAAGGGTGGCTTAACTGAAAGTGCCTATGACTCACTCACTCTGCGAGCGGGAGTAACCGCAACCAAAAACACAGTTTTCAGAGTTAACAGTCTCAAAGGGCAAGAATGCAAAGGCTTAAACGGAGCACCCATAAGAAACTTAAGAACAAGGTTCAAATCCCAACCGGGCACCAGAAAAGGTGACGGAGGGAACACATTAGTGAGCCCTTTCAAACACTGAGAAATTAAAGGAATCTTAAAATAGGAACATTCTTCAGACGAGCGCTTAAATATGGACAGCGCCGCCAGGTAACCTTTAATGGTCCCCACTTGCAAGCCCCTGTGGGCCAAGGAAAGAAAAAAGACAGAACCATGGGGATGTCACACTCAAAAGGATCCACATTCTTAACTCTGCACCAGTCGCAAAACTTTCTCCAACGGCAACGGTACAGAGACTTTGTTGCCGGCCGCCTGGCCGACAGCAACACCTCCATCATGTCTTCAGGGAGGTCCCAATCCTTATACCTCAACCTTTCAGAAGCCAAGCGTGAAGGTTGAGGGATCTGACCTCTGGATGGAGAACCTGACCCCCCTCCCGTGAGAGCAGATCGTCTCGGTAGGGAAGACGACGTGGAGGGCAGATGGACAAGTCAAGAAGGTCCGGGTACCACGTCCTCCGGGCCCACGCCGGAGCAATGAGGATCATCCGGGTACCGAACCTCCGTAACCTCCGCAGTACTTGCGGGATGACGAGGACTGGAGGAAACGCGTACAGTAGTGGGAATGTCCACTCCACCACGAACGTGTCTCCTAAGGCTCCTTTTGGAGGAAATTCCCGCGAGCAGAACCTCTCGCACTTCCGGTTGACACTGGAGGCGAAGAGATCCACTTGAGGGGTCCCCCAAAGGGCGAAGATCTCCAGGAGAATCTCCTGAGCCAGCTCCCACTCGTTAGAGATCGTGCTCCGCTATCACGGATGGCACTCTATTAACAGTGGCACAGGACACCCAGGAAGGGTTTGGGTGGTTGTGTCAAAATAAAGTGGACAGATAAGTACACACACAGCTGAAAGAAAAGAGAACGAAGAGTAGGCAAGTGTAGCAAGGAAAAAGGTACGGAATGGATTCCCTCTTGGGGTGTATGCAGATATAGGAAAAGAGTATTCCACGAATCTTACGAAAACTCTAGCCTTCTGCACAGTTTGCTATAACAGAGGCCCACGCTGTTTGGTCATGGCTTGGAACAACAGCTATGGGTGTCTGTAACGCAGAAACGAGACAAGGGAAGGGGCAGAGGTTGCCTGACGGAAACCAACAGACAAGCTCTGTACAAGGCGTCTACAAACAGTACAAGAGAAGACACTAACAGATAAATCCAGGGAAAGGGAAGTCGAATAGCAAACTAGCAGAAGGAAATGAAGGGAAAGCTGTATAACAGGATTGGATAGGGAGAAAGAACTGAGGGTTGAAAACAAGGAAGAAAGCAAGGAAGAAGCAGTCAGGAAACAGGGGGACTGCAATAACAAAGTAAATAATGTAGGTAAACTGATGTGGATAGCAGAGGACGGTAGGGTACAAGGTTGAAAGCTCAGAAAAGCAGGGAAGCAATGAGCAAGCCCAAAAGGAGCAGGGCTGTAAGAAAGGAAGCCCAGAGGGAAAGGGCTTAGGGCAGCGGAGTGAAGCAGGCTGCACGGCAAGGAGCCCAAAAGGGCCGGGCAGCAAGGAATGAGCCCAGAGGAGTAGGGCCGCTGACTGTAGAAGGCTGCAGGAGGACTGTAGAAGGCTGTTAGACTGGAAGCCCAGCGGACGAAGACTGTAGGTTGAAGGCAGCAGAGCGTGATCGGCTTCAAGGTAGGAGCCTGGAAGGCAAGGGCGGAAGGTAGCAGCGGAGCGTGATCGGCTGCAAGGCAGGAGTCTGGAAGGCAATGGCAGAAGGTAGCAGCAGAGCGTGATAGGCTGCAAGGCAGGAGCCTGGAAGGCAAGGACGGAAGGTAGCAGCGGAGCGTGATCGGCTGCAAGGCTGGAGCCTGGAAGGCAAGGACGGAAGGTAGAAGCGGAGCGTGATCGGCTGCAAGGCTGGATCCTGGAAGGCAAGGACGGAAGGTAGCAGCGGAGCGTGATCGGCTGCAAGGCTGGATCCTGGAAGGCAAGGACGGAAGGTAGCAGCGGAGCGTGATCGGCTGCTATGCAGAGAGCCCGGCAGGGCACTGGATCAAAAGCAGGAGTAAAGAGGAACCGCATACAAAGATCCGTAGCTCAAAGCAAAAAGGTGCTGGAAGGACTCTTAATGCAAGAGACTGAGCTCCTGCAGGCAGCAGCTTTTATACCGCCCAGCACAGAGGCAGGTTAATTGGTCGCACCTGGATCAGCACACCTGCATACAATCTGCCTCCTCCCTCTCTGTTCCTGAGCTGGTGGGAGCAGAGCCGATCCCTAGGGCTTCTGGGGATTGTGGTTACGATGATGACAAATAGGAATAGCCAGGAATAGATGGTTATAGCTAAGTGCATTGTGGTAAATGAAGTTTGTTGGAAAAAATAGAAAAGCTCCAAAGTCTCGCAAATGGTAAATAAAGTCCATATTGATCGCCAATGTATGCGCCCATGGCGCAGGCATGACATCTGCCTGCTCAGAGCGTGCGCCGTCTCGTTGTCGTCTCCGGCCAGATTAACAGCCGAGATCGAAACTTCCTGCTGGATGGCCCAGAACTCGAGCTGCATCGCCTCCCTGCACAGAGGAAGTGACCCTGCCCCTCTTTTTGTTGAGGTAGTGCATGGCCACCGTGTTTTTCGTTAGAACCAGGACACTCTTTCCTCGCACAGTCGGCAGAAAAGCCTTCAGGGCAAGCCTGACGGCCCTCAGCTCCAACAGATTGATATGGAGTCTGGACTCCGACAGAGACCAACGACCGCTGACTGTCAACTCGTTGGCATGAGCTCCCCATCCCGTGAGGGATGCGTCCGTCAAGATCGTCACCTCCGGCCAGGGCAGCCAAAATGGGGCCCCCTTCATCAGATTGCCTTCGACAGCCCACCACAGAAGGTCCTGGGCGATCGAGGGCGGCACCTGAACAGGGTCTGACATCCTGCCGGAGGACTGAGACCACTGGAGCTTGAGTGCCCACTGCAAAGATCTCATCCGCAGACGAGCCTCTGGCACCAGAAGAATGCAGGATGCCATGAGGCCGAGCAGTCTCAAGAACTCGGACGCTGGGAGAGTCTGGGCAAGTTGAAACTTGTGCACCATCTGCTGAATGTGAAGAGCCCTCACCTGGGGAGGAAAACACTGCCCCAGGGATGTGTCGAGCACTGCTCCGATGTACTGGAGCCGCTGTGTTGGCATCAAATGGGACTTCTTTAAATTGAGGGAGAAGCCCAGCTTGTGAAGGGAGTGGCAGGTGACGGACAGATGATCCAGGACTTGCTCGGGAGAGCTCCACCTGATCAACCAATCCTCCAGGTAGGGGTAGACATGAATCCCCCCTTTCCTGAGATGCGCTGCCACCACCACCATGAGCTTGGTGAAAACCCTCGGGCGGAGGTCAATCCGAACGGCAGGACCTGAAACTGAAAGTGCGAGTCCCCAACCGCAAACCTCAGGTACTTCTTGTGCTTGGGATGGATCGGCACATGGAAGCAAGCGTCCTTGAGGTCGAGAGACACCAACCAGTCCTGAAGTTGAAGGGTCCTGGAGGACTTGAGAGAGAGTAACCATCTTGAACTTGTCCTTCCTGAGGAGTTTGTTCAAACCGCGCGAGTCCATGATGGGTCTCAATCCCCCGTCTTTCTTCGAAATCAAAAAATAAGGGGAGTACATCCCTTGTTCCTCTCCGCTACAGGCACCAGTTATATGGCGCCTTTCTCCAGCAGGGCTTGAATTTCCTGCGCAAGGAGCGGATCTGGACTCTTCAAAGAGAGGTTCCCAGGTGGATTGTCGTGAGGCCTCTGCCGAAAAGGAAGACAGTAGCCATGGGTTATGATCTCCAGAACCCACACATCTGAAGTAATGGCACGCCACTCTACAAGATGCTGCGCCAGCCTTCCCCCAACCGGCGAACCATGGGACCTGGCCTCATGACTGAGTGGTAGCAGCTGCGGCGTTGCCTGAGGGCAAAGAGGCAACTGCCCGAGCAGCCTTGGCACCTAGAGTACCCTGTTTTCCACCTCTGGCACTCTTACGGTGGCCTCTTTGACTGACAGCTCCTCTCGCTTTACTGAAGGACGAGTAATAGCGAAAGGAACCTCCCCTCCATTGTTGTCCCCTAGGAAGAAAAGGCAGAGGTTGTCGAACTGCAGCGCCGAACGACTTTGCTGCAGCTTTGGAGGTCTGCAACCTCTCAAGGCTCTGGTCAGCCTTGCTGCCAAAAAGATGTTCACCGTCAAAGGGCATGTTGAGGAGCCGGGACTGCACATCAGGAGCAAACCCAGACTTCCGCAACCACGCAAACCTGCGTATTACGGTGCTCGCCACCATGGACCGGCTTTCACAATCTGCCATGTCCAAACCCGACTGAACGGCCTCACACATGGCATCCTTGCCATCCTGAACCAT
Organism: Ambystoma mexicanum; assembly: GCF_040938575.1. NCBI lineage: Eukaryota > Metazoa > Chordata > Amphibia > Caudata > Ambystomatidae > Ambystoma > Ambystoma mexicanum. The sequence goes on from NC_090939.1 coordinate 904,152,240, forward strand.
AGCAAGGAAACCATCCCGTTTGTCCCCTTCGGGAATATGTTCAGCCACTAATGCAGAACAGTTCCACAGAGTGTGTGTGAAACGAGACAAGGCACATACGGAGTTGGCCGCCTGAAGCGCCTTCCCCCTGAAGAAAACACTTTCTTCGCCCAGCCGTCAAAACGTTTGTCGTCCCTATCCGGAGGGATTGTAGGGTACGACGCCTGCTTTGCCGGGGCTGTAGCCGCCTGCACCACCACACTCTCCGGAGTGGGGTGCCTGGACAAGTAGCAGGGGTCGCTACTGGCTAGACGGTATTTTCGCAACAAAGACTTGCCCACTGCCGGGAGACTCTCCGGAGCAGTCCAAGCCGCCGCCACCCTTCTCTGCAGAGCCATATGAAACGGCAGTACCAGGTCAGTGTGGGGGACCAAGATCAAGGATGTACGTGAGATCATCCTGAACAAACTCCCCTGGGGGAGCCGACCATCCCAAGTACTCGGTGACGCGAGACATAAGGCGCCGGTACGAAGAATCGGCATGAGTGCCAGGCTCCGGCCTACAAAACTCCACCTCCAGGAGGTGTCCAGTCCACTGGCATCATGCAGTGACTGCCTCAGGTCATCAAACTGGCTATAGCCTGAGAGAAGCTCATCTGGCACCATAACAGGAACCAAGCCTTCATCAGAGCCTTCATCACCCTCTGAAATGTACTCCAGGCGAGAGAGGAAGACACCCGGGGACCAAAGCTATGCCTGACCTTAGCCAGAGCCTTTCTAGGGGCTAACCCCGTACCACGGGGCCCCTCCGACACCACCGCCTCGAAAGGCATTGAGGGCGCCGAACGAGCCGGTGCCGGCGTCGAGAGAATCAGCGTCGACGTCGAGAGAATCAGCGTCGACTTCGAGCAAATTGGCGTCAACGTCAGCTGCAGCACCGCCAGCATCGACGGCGTCGACACAGGCCTCAAAGCCGGAGCTCCGAGCGTGTCTCTCAATGACCTAGGCGCCGACAGCGTCGACAACCCCCTCGGAGGCAGAGCCTCGAGAGAGATCGTCGACGACCTCAGCGCCACAGGCATCGACATCTTCCTCGAAGACGGCACAGGATCACGCGGTCTTGAGCACGTCGAGGACCAGGACCTGGAACGAGCATGGTGAGAACGGCTACCCTTGTCCGCGAGGGACCTCACCCGCGAGCCGTGCCAACCACCTGAGCCCGAAGGCGTACGAGCGGTGTCTCCCGACCGGTGCCGACCGACCCCACTCGGAGGCGCGGACGGACCGGTGCCCTGCGATTCAAGAATCGCTAATATCTGCTTCCTGAAGGAAGCCCATTCCTCCGGTGTCGCTTGCATGGTGGGATAAGCGACCCGCAGACGGGCGAAGTCCTCGGAAGAGGATGGGGAAGGCGACTGATGCCCGCGCTTCCGGGAATGCCTCGAAGAGGCAGAGGAGTGGCGAGACCGACTCTTGGAAGGAGACCCACTGGAATTCAGACGATGACGCAGAGAGTCGCCTCTCGAGTCATCCGTCGAAAGCCCCGTAGACCTCGACTTCCGGGGCTTAGAAACCCGACCTACCAACAACAACTTCTTGTGCTCCCGCAAGGCCTTGGCCGTCAGCGACTGGCAGTCGACACAGTCGTCCATATCGTGGGCCTCCCCGAGGCACCAGAGGCAGGCGTCGTGCGAGTCCGCGACCGACATCTTGGACCCACAGTCCCCGCATTTCTTGAAGCCCGGACGCGGGGTTGAAGATGAGGTAGACATCGTCACAAACAGGTTTTCACAAAAACCGAACAGGTTCCAAGAACCGAGAAGAATACAACAAACTCCAAAGAGTCGAGGCGTACCGAGATTCACGAAGCGAACACGTTCAAGGAACAAACGGAACTGAGGCTACGGGCGTCGTGCGTCCTACTTATCACATCGGGTGACGTCGGCCGTCGGAGGAGGTCCTCGGGGACGGCGCATCGACGTCATAGACGCAGGAGCCGAAAAAAAATTCCGAAGCAGCACAGCTGTGGACATTACCTGTCATAGATATGGAATACGTCGGAGGACCCAATACCATCGAACAACCTGATAGGCAAAACAAACATCAGAACTATCACATTAATCTCCTCAAGTTATGAAAAGAAGGGGACTCAGCTGTATTGTGTACAACCCTGGCCGAGCTGTCTGTCCCAGAACAAATGGTCACAACCTCGGCTAGCGGCATACAAGATGTGGAATTGGGGGAACAATTGAGCGACACCCAAATAACTGAGTTATTTTCCACCTTAGAACCTGTGGCAAAAGTATTCTCGAGTATACCAGGAAGAACCCATATGGCTACCCACTGCATCCCTACAGAGGCAGGCAAGATTGTACGCCTCCGACCCTACAGAAACCCCGAAGCAAAAAAGGGAGAGATAGCACAAGAAATAGATAGTATGCTGAAACTAGGTACCATTATTCCCTCCAAGAGCGCATGGTGTTCACTTGTGGTACTAGTGCCCAAACCAGATGGTTCCACACGGTTTTGTATGGATTTTAGGCAATTAAACGCCATTTCCCGATACGAAGCCTACCCAATGTCCAGAATTGATGAACTGGTAGAGAAGCTGGGAACAGCATCCTTCTTAAGCACCTTGGACTTAACCAAAGGATATTGGCAGATACCTCTCAACCCGGCGGATCAGGAGAAAACAGCCTTCTCAACACCCCAAGGGCTATTTCAGTTTACAGTGTTACCATTTGGGTTACACGGACCTCCTGCCACGTTTCAGGCCTTAATGGACAAGATCTTAAAACTTCATGAACCATATGCGGCGGCCTATTTGGATGACATAGTTATTTTCAGTAGAACCTGGGAAGAACACTTAGTACATCTCGCCAAAGTAATTAAATCCTTACAAGAGGCCGGGCTACATATTAATCCCAAGAAAAACTAACTGGCAGCCAAAACCACTAAGTATCTGGGATATTCGGTGGGAGGGGGGGTAATCACACCCCTGGTGGACAAAATACAGGCCTTGGGAAAACTACGAATTCCAGAGACACGGAAGGAGATCCGAGCATTTCTAGGGTTTGTGGGGTATTACAGAAGATTCATACCACACTTTTCTATAATAGCGGCACCACTGACGGACGCCTTGAAAACCAATAGGCCACTTAAAATTACTCCTGAAGCGGTGCAAGCCTTTGAACAATTAATAGAGCTAATATCAACCCAACCGGTCCTACACTGCCCAGACTTCTCTAAAGACTTTTTTTGCAGGCAGATGCATCAGGATGCGGTCTAGGCGCAGTGCTATCCCAGGGGACGGAACAAAACCTTTGCCCAATCGCATTAATTAGTAGAAAACTCCTGCCACATGAGATACTATACTCCACGCTAGAAAAAGAATGTCTGGCAATAAAGTGGGCAGTAGAGTCCCTCCGTTATTACCTACCAGGGCGGGAGTTTACCATTTTCACGGATCATGCACCTCTCAGATGGCTGGCCACCCAGAAGGATTCAAACCATAGGGTTCTGAGGTGGATTTTGACTCTTCAGCCCTATCATTTTGTTACAGTACATAAACCCGGAAGTATCAGTTAGTCGTTGATTATTTATCCAGGGCGCTGAACCGGCCCGAACAGCCTGGTTCCCTGGGGGGAGTATGTGAGGAGGTCAAAGAGGCAATGGAGATAAAAGACAACCCTATTTTAACTTTCAGACCCAGCCCTCAAAAAGTTATATCAGCAGGACAGAACAAAACTACATGTCCCATAAACCACCACGGGAAATGGAGACCAGGTGGGGGAAAAGATAAAATGAACAAAGGGAAGCGGTATAGATACAGCCCTGTCATGCGGTACAGTGACAGGTACACCCATAGCAGCACAGGTTGGGATGGACAAACAGTGCATGGAGCAGGGTGGAGGTGTGAAGGCAAGCTGGCTGCAGGTGTGGGACAAACAGTGCATGGAGCAGGGTGGAGGAGTGAAGACAAACTGGCTGCAGGTGTGGGAAGTGGGCAGGAAAAGCGGGTGGAAGCTGAAGGGAGGGGAGGAGCAAAGCATGAGTTAAAAGAAGCCCCGGGAAACTCGATCAGGTGTCTCTCATTACAGCAGCAGCACTGGCCGGAGACCACAGAGAAGTGGGAGGAATCCCCAGGTGATGTACATTGGGCGTACTAGGAGGCTGAAGGCGCGGCATCGCTGAGATCCTTATCAAGAGGAAGACTCTCTGCCAGGAGAGGCTCGAAGAGTGGCAGTGCCGGGAAACACTACCGAAGTGGATTCACTGACAAGGAAAATCTGTCCGTAAACCATTTTTAAAGGACAGTGTTTCCGTGGGTTTACCCTCTCTGTTTGTTTTGTTTTTTTAAAGCCCAATTTGTACAGCTGGCGAAGGAATGGAAAGCTAGTGTCCGGGGAAAGGAATTTATGTGACCTGATTATTTTCTTTCAAAGAGGAGCAAAGGTTAAGAGGACATTCATGCGAACTCTGAATTCATTCACCTTTTTTTCCCGAGCAAGCCTGCTGAGCCACATTTAAGCATGTTTTGTTGTTTATAACGAGAGTCTGTTGGAAAGGTTAGCATAGCAATAAATCCTACCTTGTGAACCTGCATTCCGACTACAGTCTACTTTACAGTATGAACATAAATCGATTAGGTTGTGGGGCCAAAATGGAGGTTATATTATACAATGACAAATATTTGTTTGTATTAACTTGATCACAAAGTCAGGGATAAGAACCAGTACCTGTACTAAAGGCTTGGAACTTGGTGATAAGCTTTCATAAAATTTTAAAATATCAGTCACATATGGTAAGAGGAGTTAGCAAAACAAATATCTCATTTTACAGCGAGGCAGTGTGTCTTATCTGGAAGAAGAAAAACTTCTTCATGAGGGCATTTGCATTTATTCGGCCAGGTTATGCTATCAATGCTGAAGCCACACAACTTTGATGAATAAGCAGCAGTAACCAGAAATTAAGGGCACTAAGCCAGATCTCAAACTCAAATTGGGACCTCTGAAAGTCAGAATCAGGACACAGGCACAGAGGCTTTATTTTAAGGGTTTTATTGTTAAAACGTTCACCTAATATTTCCCTACATCTACAAGCTCCAGCCCGTTCTAAAAAAGAAAGATCAAAGCGTGCTTGTCAGGATGGCTGTAAATTAAAGTCCTCTGTCCAGAATCCTATTCTAACCGAACCACTTTACCTATCTTCAAAAGAAAACCACAAAACGACTTTGGCTGGGATCGCTGCTGGCTTCTAAACCCAACCCTGTCCCTTCTAGTGAAGGCCTTTGCCCACAGTTCAAAGTCTTTGTTGACAGTTCTTGGTATTTTAGAATGTTGCCAAGGTTTTCCAGCCCAGGTCTCTGCCAGTCCCTTCCCACTCTGGGATTATTTCAGTCTTTCTCCTCTCTGGGATTCATGGAGTCTCCACTCCCCACTCTGGGGTTTTTCTCAGGCTCTCCCACTCTGGGGCTAGTCTTCATCTCACTCTCCACTCTGAGGTGGTCGCAGGCTCTACCTACTCTGGGTCTAATATTCTTCTGACTCCCCACTCAGGGGTGTTCTCACATTCTCTCCACTCTGGGGCTTTTTTTGTTCTCACTCCCCACTCTGAGGCTTGCTCAGTCTGTGTGTTCCGGGCCATCCCCCTTCTTACTCCTCTGGTGGATGCTCCTCCATTCTCTCTCTTTTTTGCACCACCTCCCTTTCCCCTGGAGCCTCGGCATACACGCTATCCTCGAGCTGTGCTCCGCAGGAGGGGGGTTAGATTGGGTCGTCTCTCATCTCGTTGCGTAGCTGTTTATGCAACTTTTCAGCTGGCTCCACGCCTGCTTCATCAGGCTCTTCTCAAAAGTACCTGAAGCTCGGTCTATGTGGAGTCGCTTATGTGGCGGTGGAGCCTTTCGAGGATCTTCCCCATTGTTCTCATAGCTTCTCCGGTTGTCCGTTCGTTGAAGCTCGCTGCACTCTCCTGGTGCATGTCACGGTCCACCAACACTTGCGGTTTCCCTCTCCCTCTGGCCACAAGTCCTTTGGCGTCTTTGGCGCAGTTAAGTTACAGGGGCCTGCTCAGCCTCCTTTATGATTGGCTGTTCCAGGTGCGCTCCACCGATGGGCAGGTTCACTCGTCCCTCCTTAGTCTTCACAGGAGATTGGACAGAAACCAAGTCAGCCATTAGTAAAGGGTGTACATGGTAATTGCAAAATCCAGCCCCTACATACGTTACAAAAGTATAAAAGCCTGAGAGGAGGGGGATAGTAAGTTATACCCCTCTTGGAGTCTCTATACTCTAAGGGGGAGTCACATCCAGAGGGATGCTGCTTAACGTGTCCACTAGGGGGTGTTAAGTGGAGCAGGCTAACTTCCTTAGTCCCAAAGGGGGTGGCTCCCCCTTGGGGAGAGGTGACTATCTCATTGGAATAATCACAGACCACATTGTAATAGTCTGCTGTATGCTGTCAGTCCGTAGCTGAATGCATTTTAAGTCTCTTGTTCTACAGTATCATATCATCTAACAGTGATGAGCATGGATGGCCACACCCCAACGAAGAATCCTAAACCCCAAACAGGCTCGACTTGGGCACCCTTTCAGGTGGAAATGTACATTTCACAGAGGTAAATGTAAACAAACCAAGTCGCATGTCTACCTTGTCAAGACTTGGTATGTGGAAGGTGTTGACAAAAAGCTCAAAGACCAGGAAGCGAAAAGTACAAATCTCCTATTAAGGTAGAAGAAGAAATTGGCAAACTTTCTATTTTTAAATTATTCTTTATTTATATAAAGGAGGAACAATGCTCCCTTGTTCCCAAAAGAACGTACAATAGATAAGAAATCAGATTTGATGGGAAGCAGTGAGCTTCTTACAATGGGGTGAGTTTGAGGGACATTCTGACCAGGCTGTAGAGGGGAGTACATGGAACAGTCACTGGGGAACATACATAAGTGGACATACATGGATTAAGGACAACCAACATTGGACATTTTTAAGTGCAGGTAGGTGGTACGGCCAGATGTGCTTGGGATGTGTCCATGATGGCGAAGTGCTATAGTGGAGGCAGAGGAAGTGAGGGACAGATGCAGGTTAGAGGTGAGGACATTTTTTAGCTAGCAGGCAGGTGAGAGGCCAGTAAAGAGGGTAACTCGGAGTCAAGGAGGTAGGCTTTTAGATTGGTTTTGAAAAAATCTGTGTGGACAACTTGGGGTAGCCCTCTGGAACACCATGCACTTCCTGTGCTAATTGCCGTACTGTGCAGAACTCCCTCTAATGTAAATGCAAATTAGACCCCTAACAAACAGCATCCAGTGTCAGAAACAGCCTTAAGAACACAGGGGCTGAATCTCTGAGGGTGGTACGACAACCTGGGGGAGGGGATCAATCTTAATACATTGTGCCAAGGGGTCCATTGATGTGAAGGTTCTCTCCTACAATAAAGTACTAACTCTCCCACTTCAGAAAGTTATTCAGCAGTGGGGTGTTTCTGTCCTTTTCCTAGCTTGGCTAAGGGGCAAAGCCCAAGTGGGCAGCTAATCACATGAATCATTATCAGAGGGAATAAACAAATCCCTCCTTCCTCTACCCTTGAAAGCCTTTGCAGCACCAAACTTGCTTTTCCAGGATTTTGAGTTACTACTCACCAAGGAGGGGTGGGTGGAATCCTGAGAATCAGCTCTGAAACAAATCTTTAGGAATTTGCTGGAAATTCCCCTATTTTGCTGAACACTGTCCCATCCATGATTTTTGCTTCACATGCACATTATTTATAATTTTTCTGCCCAAATTACTGATGGGAAATGTAAATTATTCTGATTGTGCATGCTGTGATTTTACCACTTTGAATCATTTTTTCCTTGGAAGGGCAAAAGCAAAACAAAAGGTGTACTTTGGCAATTTTGCTTTGCCTCTGAAATTCACCCACCCCTCACAATCCAACTGGAAGGCTTTACTGTAGGATTCCCTGTCTAAAAAGAAAATAATTACAATTGATTTTAGTCAGTCTCCGCCATTTTTGTATAGCACCCCGGGCAAAACCTGAAGGCTTTACCTTCATTTTAAATAGGCCAAAACTATCACCACCAATTAAAAGGCTCCCATTGTATTGGAAAACCCTTAGAAGTGGGTATGCCAGAGCTCTTAGGAAGGTTTAAAAGATACAGTGCATAATTACGAGTTCGGCTGTAAATCTGCCGGAATACAACCAAACGGAATTACTGTTACCGCCACTTGGTCCAGCGGATTAACCATCACATTATAAGTGGTGCTAGGGGGTTTTAGTCCCCGTTAGTCTGCGTTTATTTGAGTCCATAGGTCTCCATGTCAGAATTACCGCCAAGAACTTCCCGGTGGAAGCCCTCACGGAAGACCTTCCCTACCTCCACCTTACATGGACTGAACACCGCCAACCAAACTGAGACTCTCTACTGGAAGCACTTAACACCATCCTTTCAGCCTCCATCGACCATCACGCGCCTCTGAAACAACACACCTGCAAAACCGAACCCACCAGCACCCTGGTACATGTAAGAACTCAACCTCAGCAAAAGAGTCATCAGGAAACCAGAGAAAATCTGGAGCTGCTACAGGACAGCATCTGACCTGGCGCTCATCAAGGAACTCCGAGCAACCTGCCGACAACTCATCAACACAGCCAATGCCTCCCACCATCAGAACACAATAGCAGAAGCCAACAACAAAAGCAGAGCCCTCCTAAAAGTGGTCAAGCACTGCGTCAACCCGCTACCCACCACTGCCATACCACACTCCATCAAAAAATCCACCACCATCAACACCTTCTTCATTGACAAAATCAGCAAGATTCGCCAGCACAATCCATCTCACGTCCCTCTCTGCGAAATTTCCACACCCTGGACAACATTCAAGACACTCTCTACAGAGGACCTGGAAGAATCCCTGGCTGCCCTCAAAGCCACATCATATACAGACGACATCCTCCCAGCATCCATCCTCAAGAACCTCCCTGCAGAAGTTCTCCTTCGCTAGCTGGAGATCATCAACAGCTCCCTAAATCAAGGCACCCTCCCATCAACACTAAAAACAAGACAAATCCTCCCTCTACTAAAGAAATCCACTCTGGATCCCTACAACCTAGGTAACTATTGCCCCATCACCCATCTTCCCTTCCTAGGTAAGATCATCGAGAAAGCGGTAGCCTCACAACTGCAGCAACACATCGACACCAACAGCCTCCTCCAAAACGACCAATCTGGGTCCATACAGGTAGTCGACGATGCCCTCAACATCCTCGAAGATGGCCACCCCTGCCTCCTGGTTCTACTCGACCTCTGAGCCACTTTCGACACAGCAGACCACAAGGCGCTTATGGACACCATACATCAGTGAATGGGTATCAGCAACCTTGTCCTATGCTGGTTCAAGTCCTACCTCGCCAACCGCCAGCAGTTTCTTCAGATGGACACCTCTGCATCGTTAATGCTACCTGTCACCTGTGGGGTCCAGCAGGGTTCCATCCTCTCCCCAGTGATTTTCAATCTATACATGGAGTCCTCCTAGCCACACACAACATCCACATCTACCAATACGCCGACGAGACGCAGCAATACCTCAAGATCAAATCCATCAATGGCATCCCTTCGCTCAAAACCTGCCTCTTGGATGTCCAGTGCATATTTGAAGCTCAACCCCTCCAAGACTGAATTCCTACTCCTCACCAACAACACCGAACACCCAGACATACAGACCTGGCTATCAACCATGCACTCTGAGGGATTCAGAACTGAGCTCACCTCCTACGCCAAGTCCCATTGGTTCCACATCGACAAACACCTCTACTTCAAGACACACATAGCTAAGAAAACTCAGACAGCTTGGTATCAGCTCTACTTCCTGTGAAAAGTCAAGCCCTTCCTCCCTGCGGACATCTTTAGTCAAGCACTGGTCCTATCCTACCTGGATGGGGGCAATGCACATCCTGTCGTCCTCCCTTGTACCCCTGAGAAGTGTCCTACATGCAGCTGCACGCCTTATCAAGGGTCTACCCAGACATGACCACATCTCCGCAGCCCTCATCAACCTTCACTGGCTCCCAGAGCACGCACAAATCACCTTCAAGTATTGCTGCATCATCTAAAAGGCAGTTGCCCTCAGGTCGCTCAGCTACCTTGCGTAGAAACTCAGCAAATCCAGCGGACAGCGCACCACCAGAAGCCAGGACACGTGCAGACTAGAAATCCACTGCTGCAAAAAGGAAAGGTCCGGAAAACAAGCCTTCTCTGCCTACGCTCCAAGACTATGGAACCTCCTACCCGTCTGCATCAGACTCGCCTCCACAAGCCTACAATTCAGAAAGTAATTCAATACCCGCCTCTTCCAGGAATCTGTCCACCTCAACACCTAGGCCATCACATTCCCCCCTTGCGCCACCTGACTCGCTAGACGCCGCCCGCCCCTTTCCTCCCCGCCACCTGGTACAGCTGTACCCCTCCTCTGTGGCCCTCTGTGACCCACCCCTCGCTATATATCTGTTCTGTTGTATACCTCTGTAAAGCGCTCCATTGCTTTTTGAAGCCAAGTCCACGCTCAATAAATACCATAATAATAATAATAATGCCGATTTTCGGTGGTGAAGCAGCAGATTTACCTTCAGCTTTTTGCTGGAGGTGAATCCTCCACTTCTCTGCTGAACTTGTAGTACCACGGTGCGGTAATGCGGTGGTAACAGAATCAGTGTTCCGTTACCGCCGTTTTTTACTGCACTGCTGTACTTGTAATGAGGGCCATATTATATACCAGGTGGATAGACAATGCCAGAAATCAATTGAGATTTTTTTTATATTTTCTGAATCCCCAAATCTTGGAAAAGCAACACCATCACCATTGTGAGGACATCGTGTCATTGTTTGAGTCCACAAAAGAGAAACTCCAAGATGATAAATGAACCTCCATACGGCATCACCTTTCATCCCTCTCCCACCTCTGTTCCTTCAGTCAGCACTTCCTGCCTTCAAGCCACTAAGCATGAATGTGCTGCTGGATACAGACACCAATATAAAAGTCTACAACATGCTAGCAGAAGTGTGCTGAGCAGAATGCCTGAGGGTCCTACTCTCTTAACTGGATTGAGAATTCACTGTATTCCTAAATGCACCTACAGATCATCATAGGGAAAGTCTATCATTGACTTTTGCTTGCTTTAACCACCCCACTTCTGAAGAAATCCTCAGCTCAGCCCAACATTCGAATCAACTACAGACCAATATTAAACGCTGGCCCTCTAAGAACATTTTTGATGAAGGAAGTGACAAAGTAACTCAAGGAATATGTGGAACAATGCAACCATCTCTACAACTGCTAATCAGGGTTCAGAGCTAAGAGTGGAAGTGACATTTTTGGCTGAACACATACACAAAGAACTCCTTAAGTTCCTGGGTGAAAGCCATCAGTCAGTCCGAGACTGGTCAGTGGCCTAGGACACTGCACACCATAACAATTAACTATGGTATCAGATACTGCCCTAGAATTGACCTAGAAATGGATAAATTGTTTCAAAGCTACCTCACGTAATCATCTGACTCAATTCCTCTATGCAGAGGAAGCCACAAGTAGTCTCCCTGAGGATCATCTTTTCCCCCCTTCTTATTCAATAGATACATGCTTCCACTTACCCTATTGAGTTCACCCCATCAGCTGTAGTTTCAGATGTATGCAGATGACGCTCGCGGGCAGACTTACTTGACCTATTGCTTGGACCACATCCTTTACTGGATGAAGCAAAGTTTCTTAAGCATTACCGGGTCCAAATCAGAGATTCTCTTAAATGATCCACCTCATTTTTATGGATCAAAAAGTTTTGGAAACTTTATTTACAAAACTATAAAATCACATACATTACAATACACTCCATAAGACATTTAAAGTACTTGAAACCATCAAAACACATTTTATTTAAAAACAACTAATTACATTGAAGCATATAACCACACATAGCCCCCACCCTAATTCACCACATCCCCAGTCACCTCCCCCCAGCCCCTATTTACATAAGTACAACACCAAGTCTAGTATAGCTGAAGAAATTTACCCCAAATTTTCTCAAATAAAACCAATTTCCCTTCCCTTCTGTAAAGTGTCCTCTCCATAGCTGCCAAGTCATGCATTTCAGTCAACCACGTCTCAATATTCAGAGTCAATACCGACTTCCAGTTCCGCAAAACAATTTTCTTACCGATCATTGCCCCTCGGAACAACCACTTCTTCTGATTCTGAGCAAGATCCTCCAGAGACTCATCACCCCCCAATATCACCATTTTGAAATCCAAAGCAGGTAAACCCTCAATCACCACATCGCACACCCGACCAACCTCACCCCAGAACAATCTCACCAACCTGCAGTCCCACAGCATGTGCTCCAACGTACCTGCCACATGAATACACCTCCAACAATCCGAGCTCTCCGACATCCTCCTACTCACCATTCTCTCCGGTGTCCAAAAAACCCGATTAAGAATCTTCATCTGTCTCGACCTCTCCGTGAGCCCCAAAGAACATAACTTAACATTTTCACACATCCTGTGCCACGAATCCTCAGAAATATCCGAAACAATTCTCCTACCCCACTCCTCTCTCAGCAAGTCATTACCATTGTAGTGCGACACAATCTCTTTATAGACTCGACTGGCCAGGCCACCTTCCCTCCCAATCGGTTTCCTAGTAAACAAACACAGATCAATTTTACTGTCAAAGTCCACAACCCCAATTGCCCGTTTCAGCTTCATATAATCTGAGATCTTAAAATTCTCTATGTCAAAGTGCCGCTGCAATTCCCTTGCAGACATCCAAATACCATTCTCAAACAGATCAGCCACCCACCGCACTCCACCCAAAAACCAATCCACCCAAAAAACCACATTACCATTGATCCGAATAGCAGGATTAAACCACAACGACGCACCAGGTTCTCTAAATGCGTCCACACCCAAACATTCACAAATACCTTTCCATGCGCTCCTCAAATTCTCAATCAGCGGATCTTTCCCACACTTCTTTTTTGAAACCGAAGTCAAGACCGCCCGCGGAGTCAACGGTCCAACAAAGCTAGTCTCAGCCTCCACCCACACATCCTGCAATTCATCCACGAACGGAACCAAAAAATCAGACATGAAGGCCAAGTGGTAGGCACTGAAATTAGGAACCCCTAAACCACCCTCATTTAATGGCAGTTGTAATTTCCACAACTTTAATTTTGGAGGCTTCTTATCCCACAAAAATTCTTGAAGCATCCTCTCCAAATCCTTCCAAAATGAAGATGGTAACACCAAAGGGAGCATACCCAGAACATAATTAATCCTTGGGGCTGAGATCATTTTCAGGGCGTTCACCTTGCCCCACAGCGAGAGATTCAATAAACCCCATCTGTCAAGATAAACCTAATTTTTAACTGTGAGCTCAGCTACTCACAGCAGATCAAATCACTTGTCAAATGAACACAATTACAACCTGCCATTCTATTAAAGGACCTTTCTCACATTTGAAGGAACCTCTGTGTAGAGTTTACCAGATCCCTGAGAATTTGTCAGCTTGATTGCAATAATCCAGTTTAACAGTACAAATAAAAGACAGCATACAAAAAGTACAGAATCAGGCAGGAAGACTGGCAATGATCGTGAAGAAACATGTCCATATTAAAACAGCCCTTAAAAGCACTCTAGTAGCGACCTGGAAACTGGAGGATTACGTTGAAAATCCTATGCACTGTTCCACAGGTTAGCTCCAATCTGGTAACCTGTGTTCTTCCAAGCTACATTTGTTTGTTTAGTATAACACAGAGTCATATATCATGACTTTATACCAAAGTCATAATATACGAAAAAAGAGAATACAAAATAAAATATCCTTCACTATATACAATTCACATCCAATGTAGCATGTATAATATTGACTCATTAAAATCATCTACATTTTTACCCTGTAAAAAGTAGTTCCTATTACAATCATGAGTAATTATTTCAACAACATATAATTTCATTACCCTCCATGAATCGACTCCACGATTCTTCACAGTGTACCTTATAATGCATTAAATTCCCATAAGCAGACAGGCATTTATTCAGGATCTTAGTAACATGGCATTTAGTTAATAATTGTTTGACAGACCGTGTAGCTCATTAGGCTGACATAATCTACAGGTTTTATTAATTCTACTAAAGTTAGTCCAGGCACCCGCAACTGCAAATGCATGGGTGGCATTACATTTTATTCTGAGGTAATCTTGTCAAATATTGTTTTTTGTAAATTGCTCCAGGTATGCGGGCATGGTGCTCATCTTGAAGCAAAAGGAATATATTCCAAAAAGTGAGCTTTAGTCGGTAAGTCAACTATATTTTGGTCATAGTGTGTCACACATCCTTTTTTTCATCATTCTCTTGTGAAGTTGAGGAGTGGTCTCAGTTCCATCGATATTAGCCCTATTGCACCACATCTTGTCCTGCACGAGTCAATCTATAATGATGCCCTTATGGACGGAGTTCCTTAGTGAAAAACCCCTAGTAGCAAATGAGATCAACCAATTGCACGCAGCATTAAAATATTTCCCAAACAAATTAAAGTGCTGCTGAAGTAGTTCTTCCAAGCTACTTAACCTCTACCAGCACAAGTTGAAATAACACAAATGTGGGAGCACAGCTCTAGGCATACAGAGCTGCAAACTATAAAACGCCCTCAGGAGAACCTCCAGAAACAAACCAAACTACTTCTCCTTTCAAAATGTCTTAAAAACAACTGCTCAAATAGGCTTTGAACTTATGTGTATTGTCTGGTGGCGTGTCTTGCCTGCACTGCCATTTGTGGTGCGGGTCTTACATCGATAACTTTGCCGCGCGAGTGCCTACAAGGGGGAAAGGGGTATGTGAAGGGGCAGGGGAATCGAGAGGCGTGATTTTGTGTTGTTGTTGAGGGGATCCCCCTTCAAAACGGGAGATGTCAGAGGAGCGGGAGGTGAAGATGGGGAACTCCTCTTGAAAGCAAGAACGCACGAGGGACAAAATACTGGTGGAGCGCAGAAAGTGGTGGGTGGACTGCGAACAAGAAGAGGACCTGGAAATAATTTTCAAAGTGGCCCCTTATCACAAATGCTTAGCAAGCCCAACCGTTTTCCTATGAGAAAATGTGGAAATAAATAGGTTACCACACAAAAGAGGCCAGGGTGAAGAGGCCTACTGGGAAATCTCCAGAGTTCCCTACAGGTCATTCCATCTAGGCCTGCATGGTAAGCATAACTCGCTAAAAGCGTTGGAGTTAAGACATGGATCCTTATTGTCTTACTGGTGTGAATGAATAAGCGTACCTCTAGTTGGACTAACTATAGACTACAAAATATATTGCCACCCCTCCCCATTCTCCCTCGGTCACCTTCCCACTTGCTTATTATCCACGCAGCTTTTAACCGGTCACAAATCTACTTCAATTCGTTGTACTACCCGCCTGTGGCACTTTGACTCCACGATTGATGAAGGCAAGCACATTTTCCAGCATCTATCTACCATTTACTAATACTGTTGAAGCCAACGTCTAACATCACAAAAGGAAAAATGAACACAGGCGCAAATGAAGCTTCAGATTGCAAAAAGTTGCAAAAAGTTTTGTTTAGACAAAAAGAACAGCTCCAAGTAAAAGAAAAGTACAAATATAAAATGTAATGAATTAAAGCACAAATTCTAACTACTGGCTACCACCTGTCATTACAAGAACTGAAACTATCCACAAGCATTTTGGTAGCCCTGTGGACGGAGATGGGTTAGCAAATATTTGTTCACTTTTTTTTCTAGGAACCACCTTCTGGCAGTCACTAGTATATGTATTGTCTGTCAGGGAAAACAGCTGTTTAAAGAGGTGAGGTGTGCAGGTCTCACCTGAGCAACTGAATCTGGAGTGCGGGAAGAGCCCTTCTCTCGGCTAGTCGGAGAGCAGCCTGGCTGACGTCAGAGGCGAACAACCAGCTCCTGTCATTTGAACACGGGGCATCCACTAACACCTAAGCAATACAAAAAAAACAGGACACTTTAGAAACAAAGTAATTGCCTTCATTTCTATTAACGATAACGAGAAAGCCTAGTGTAAAACAATATCTAGCTACTGTTGAAAACAACGTTCCCTTAAAGCATAAACCAACAGTCAATAAATAGTACGCCAGTGAATTTGACGGCGCAGGTGCTTTCCGTTCATGTTTATGTTAATATAGAAGACAGTTTTGCGGGATAGTTACCGTACAGACCCGTTTATTGGGGTGGGGTGAAGTGGGCGACTGCCCAGGGAGCAGAGGTAAATAGCTCAAGGGGAGTGGGGCGCAGGAAGCGGCCCACCCAGACAGCTGCCTCTGAGCTCGCTGGAGAAAAAGTTAAGCATTTCTTTGTTAAAAACAAAAGAATGCATATTCCGAACCAGCCTCTGAGATGCTCTGGAGACACACACCTTGTGCCCCTCACTCTTCCTCTTGACAGCCTTTTCAAGTGGGGGCAATTTATAAGTGATGGCTCATTTAACAAGTCATTGTTTTTATAGAGTATGTGCTTTTCAGTGTTAAGAACTGAACATGGGGCATTTTCATTCTAAAGGCCAGCACACAGCATTAGTTAACGAACCAAATCTATGCATTCTTCCATGAGAATTAACGTGCCACACAGAAAAAGTTTTAAA
Organism: Ambystoma mexicanum; assembly: GCF_040938575.1. Taxonomy (NCBI): domain Eukaryota; kingdom Metazoa; phylum Chordata; class Amphibia; order Caudata; family Ambystomatidae; genus Ambystoma; species Ambystoma mexicanum. The sequence goes on from NC_090939.1 coordinate 904,168,888, forward strand.
TATGCTCCTTATTTTCATGTCTTTTTATTTGACACACAAAAAAGTTGTTTTGGTACATTTTTTGTTGCATATGGCACATGCATGGGAAGGTTAACTGTAATTTTCTTGCTTAAGTATTCTAGTGGCTGCTTTAGGACATGGACTAAATGCATCCGCTCAGCATCAAAGGTCTTTTCATTTTCTAAACAAGCCAACCACTGCCTAGCGCACACCAGATGGCACCTTGATTAGGAAAGCAGGGTTCATTGTGTGTCACCATGTAGACAGTAGTCCATGGCAAATCAATGCAGTGATATGTGTGGAGCAATGATTTGTGTGCTGCACAAGTCACCACCCGGTTGGTTAATGTCTTCTATGTGGAGCTCCTCTATGTAGTAGCACTAATGCCTGTTTTTTGTCTGATGTGTCCCATATCCATACAATAACCCACTGGAACGTTTTGTGTATGTGGCTCTGACGAATATGCCATACCGTGCCCGCACTTAAACACATAAAGCAATCAAAGAAGTTGCCTCAAATTGAACATTGACGAGGCCAAATGCCCTTTCTACACAGCCACACTATGACTTTCACTAGCTGCAGGCCAGCAATAATAAGTGATGCAAATGCCAGCTCTGTTATATAAAGCCTAGACCTGCTCTATTTTTGATAAAATAACCCCTGAGGCCTGCATAATGTTGAAGAGGTAGTGGCTGAGGATTTGTGGACCCTTTACCATGAATTAGATTCCGGTTTTGTTTAAAACGCTTCATCAGCTTATTACTGGTCAGGCTACAGTTTGTAAGAGGTACAAATCCTTTCTGCGTATCCTTGTTGTTCATTGTTTATTGTGTGACTATGTAGGGTACCCTTTCCTGTCTATAGATATGATTCCCTAAAGATGTTCATGCATTGTGGGCTTGGTAAGCTCACACTAAGACCCATCCCCTCGTCATCTAAAATTTTCCAGAAACAGAAGCAAAAAAGCCCTTGTGCCCCCTCCATCCCATTGGAGTAATTGATGTAGCAGCCATTTTATAGTCACATCCAAACACGTAAGCTGTCTGAATGAGTATGTATGGTTCATGGTTACAAACCTTTGAATGTTAGGGTGAGTGTTGTGAACAGTTATGTGAGCACCAAAACATGTGTTTGTTATGTATTTAGAGATTCATAAAAACAACCCTTTTACCACAGACTTGTTTATCAAGTATAGAGATCTCTGATTACTGTTATATTTCTGAAATGCTCTGTGATGTATTGCAAAGCGAATAGGAACACTCATTGGTGCTATTTGTCCCCTTTCCCACTCTCAGTGGTATTTTGAAAGAGTACAATCAGAGTGTACCAGATTGTCCATCTGAGAATGATAACCTTCTATAAGAAAATAATTAATATTGTTAGTCTAATATTGCCCCTTGCAAAATACAAGTGAGGTGGTACGAACAGAACGCCCGCAACACAGGGTCAGTGGGTCCTCGACCAGGGCAGGCTGGTCACATTGCAGTGTGCCAGTACGGACAGTTTCTAAATGCATTCAGGCAAGCCATTCCCTAAGAGCAGGTGTAAGAAGAACCATTTACTTAAGCTGCAACAGCTGTGTTTTCACATTACAATTCTTCTGTAAAGTACTTGGATTACAATGCAATGAAACCAGCTTCATAGCAATGATGTATTGCTATTGAGGAGTGGTTTTGTCGTGCAACAGTGGTGTAGTTTGGGAGTGGTGTGCCAGTCAGGTTGGGGTTGGAGGGGCGGTGTCGCATTCTAGTGTGGCTAGAAGCTGCCCCAGTGAACAATAAGATGGACTAGCAAAGAGTTTTAAAAGTGACGCAACGCTAGGAATTCCGTTTCTGTTGTGCCACCAAATTGCATAAGAACAGGCCCACACCGGCTCGTGACCACTGGGACCAGCGTCTCTGCGCCTTTTTGTGCACCTTCTGTATTTTGTACAGGGGCCCACACAAAGAAAATGTACAAAGATGAAGTACAATCACTACAGTGGTGCATGTGGACACCCAACCTACACTGAAGGCTTCACGTGTTATCCATTGCTGCCTCACTCTCCGTTTTTCTGTAACCAGCAACGTTTTTCTTACTGTCTGTAACAGCGCCACGACGCCTCCGGGCTGCTGTGCGCTTTATAAATGTTAATAAATAAATAAATAAATGAATGAAAGGAAGATATGTGGAAGGTATTCCAAATGCAAGAAATGTGCCTTACATGACATATTCCAAGATTTTCCAGCAGAGGGCACTGTAATGTCACAGTGATCTAGGGTGGCTTTTTACTTTTTCTTCCATTTTATTCAGCAGACCATTAGCACAACACTGGAGTCTTAAGGCGGTATTTTAAACACTTTGCACCGGTTCAAATGCAATCATCATTGGGGCGAACATTGCCCTTAATGCAAAAACATTATTTCATTAGATTTTTCCACCAGGTCAGTCTTTGTCGTAGTCCTCTGCATTGGTTAAAAAATCAATTGAAAGAAAAGCTAATAGCACTTTAAACAGTGAACACAGATCATATAATACCACCAAGACCTAATTGAACTAGGGGTGTACCGAATAGCATATTTAGTATTCGGCCAAATAACGAATAGTTCGTGAAGTATTCGGCCGAAGCCGAATATGAGCCGAATTGTTGTTTTATTTATTAAATCATGTTACAAACTTCAAAGAAACACTTTAAAATAAACACGAAAGGACTATTTTAGATATTCTCCCATCTTTCAATTATTTATCTTCATTTTAATCAAGATATCCTTATTTAAAGCATACAAGCTTGGCTAGAAAAGAACAGATTAACAGGGATCAAATGTATGGAACGATGTTCTTTATGCAAATCCTGTGATGCAAAAGTGTGAGGCTTCACGTATGCAGATTTCCCAAGAAGCTAGTTTGCCCAAGAGGCTGATATGGTTTGGGAAATGTCAGTCACATCTTCCACTGCCTGATAATGTATCTGACTTTCCCCCAGCCCTACTGACCTAGAAGAGGCAGCGCACCTGTTGGGAAGCTTTCCATTTTCCAAATACCCTATACCCCCAAATCAATTTTACTAGTAAAACATAGCTCTCTGACTTTGTGCTATAGTGTGTCCTCACACCTATCTGTTCATGCCCCCTCTCGCAGAATGGCCCCCAGGGAAATTGGATATATTTGCCAACATGAAGTTCCTCCGAGTCGCCCCATAGGCGGAGGTACATCACTCTGCCTACCATAACTGTCTACCTGAGACTTACTGTTGTCCACTAACTGTTGTGAATTCTTAGTTTCTCCATAGACATTCCCATTAGAAAAAAAGATAATACTTGCTTCTCATTCACTCCAATACACACACATAATGCACTTTACTTTGACATTTTATCGGGATGTTGTCAGATAAAGTATAAATTGGGTGCAGGGAGCCACTAACGATAGCACTTACGTGCTAGTCGGTCGCTTGCATGCAGTTTTAAATGCTTACAAGATTAAATGTTAATTGAAAGAGTAATAACAGGCACAATCGCCTTTACGCTTTCATTTTTCTCTCCTTGTGAAAACTTGTAAATGCTGCCCACAAATTACAATTACAGAAGGCCTTCGGAATGGATTTCTATGGAGTGAGCCTGCTTTTGACAGGGGCTGCATCCAGGTACCTTTAAAAGGAATACACTAGTAAAATGTCAGCATGAAAATACATTCTGATCTTAAACCATGTAGTATATGAAGGGAGAGAAGGAAAGCAGAACAGAAATGTGATTTCTGCTTCATGCCACTTTTGTGCCTACAAATTAAATTAAAAAAAACAAAGTGTTAACTTGAGGCATAAATGGCTTACACTTTTCTATTAAGCCTCACTTTTGTACTTTCAGGATTACAAAAATATGAGCACCATTGCTTGATTCCATTCTTATTTTGTAATCTCCACTATATTTCTGCCTCTCTCAGATGTTAAATTGCATTCAAATGAGAAGACAAAGTATTCGGCAAGAGCCGAATACCAAGAAACTATTCGGCCGGAGCCGAATACCAATTTTTCCGCCGGAATTCGGCAGAATACTTACTCGAAGCCGAAGTTCGGTACACCCCTAAATTGAACACTGCGGGGCTGGTTCTGTGGCAAGCTTTTTTGCGGTATATCTTGGATGGAAAATGGGTGTTCCTGGCTCCAGAATTATTTGTCCATAGACATAAATTCAGGATCAAAATCCGCTGTGCCCAAAACCCTGGAGTACAAACCGTGGCGAATCTCGCGAGATCACTGCGCCCGACACTCGGAAATCAAGGGCTCTATAAAAATCGGCCGAGCTGTGTAGTCAGAATCTCAGGGTCGGTTAGAGTGTCAACATCGCCAGCAAAAAATCCGGGAGGGGAAAAAGCGGTGCAATGTTACCATGTTCCATTTTAACCAATTGAGGGCACACTTCTGTTCAGGCATGTGATGCAGGGAGCAAAGGGTCAGTGGCCGGAAGATGCAACCGTAGGAGCTCCGGGGCTTCTGCAACAGCACCTTTTCATGCTGCCATTACAGCCCATGGAGGACAAAGGTGAGACTGTGGAAGAAGGTTGGGATAAAGACTTTTTGCTATAGTGCTCATTACACCTGTGCAAATGAGAAGGCACATAACTAGAGCGAACATTATTATTTAATATGTTGAAAAGTGCCAGGTTGTCAGGAATTCTATTCCGTCACGCGCCGATTGTCACATTACTTTGTATGTTGATACTGAGTTTCAGAGTACAACAGTTCTAGGTTTACATATATTCTCCCAATGATGAACGGGGCACTTTGTCATCTAATCCCAGAAGGCAACCGTTCTTGGTAAATGTGTGCTCTCAGTGGAATGCTGGATACTTTGACTTCCGGTACCAGCATGCATGATGTCTAAATATACAGACGTCTTCAAGATGAATCGGAGAACTTTGCCTCTCAGCCCCAATAAAAAAAACAATGGTCGAAGTGAGCAGGAACAAACAGGAATGGAGTTCCACTACTTTTATTTTTTGAATATAATAGTTCCACTACTTGTTACAACCAGTTCTACAGTTCCAGAACAGTTGTTTTGGCAGTTAAGCATACATCTTCATGTTGCTTGGTAGGCTCATTTATGCTAAAAAAACTTCACAGGGAACCTGGGAGCTGGTAAGTAGTAGAATAAGCGGTTAGACCATGACATGTTGCACTTCCTAGCACCTGCATAGGTATGGATGGGATTGCTTTGTCTTAGAGTAACACAATGGGAAGGAAGAATCCTGTACAAGTGGAGAACAGACTCGGCTGAAGATGTGTGGGAGCCCATTTCAACATGTTTGCCCCCCGCCCCCCCTTGCTTAGAGTGGAAAACAGTCTGAGGCACCCTTGAGGTGCATACATTATAATGGAGACAAAGAAATACAGCTTTTGGTAAATAGCTACCAATTATCACGAGATAGCAAGCTAGCAGGTAGCTGAAACACTAAATGCCCACTGAAAATGCATTTATTGTGCATTTGTAAGGCGCTTATACGTAAAGTAAATGGTGTTTCAAAGCTATGCGTTTCGCAGCTATAAATCCTTCTTTTTTAGCAAGTGGCTGATGTGGAGGATAAAAGGCAACAAGGTAATAACACTTCTGTATATCTCCCGAGGGAAGTGACAGCGGGAAGGGCTCTAGCAAACACAGCTTGTAAGGCGAGCGCTGCAAAGTGCACATTTAAAGCCCCAGAACAAAAGTAATATAGAGAGGAATAGATTTGTTTTAGATTTGATTTATGGTCAAATAATTAGTTAGAGTTTGAACTTCTGTCGATTCGCAAAAATAACGAACAGCAAGAAACCTTGCGCCACGTTATCCTGCAATGCCCTAGACTTTCGATCAATAGAGACAGACATCTCACTGGGCACTTCGAGCACTTCAAAGCGTTTGATGCAGATAAGTGGCAATTGATTTGTTCAACTTTGCGTACTAGTATTCAAATTGCAACCATGAACTTTTTGAACTCATTATCATTAGAGCAGCATGTCTGATTCACATCTGAACTACATCATGACCTGATTCTCTTAAACTGAGTATGAAATTAGTACTCTTTAGTCCTCACATCAGAAGGCATTGACAGCATCCATATAAGGCTACTTGGGATAATCGATGTTTCACAATTTGTGACTATTGAAGAGCCATTAGTTGTTCAGATGTTTTGGGCCCACCACTTATCACTATTGATTTACTTGAATTAAAACTCAAACTCACAGTCAGTAATGAAAGTTGTATTTCAGGAAATAGTGTTATATAGCATAAACATTATTTGGAACTATTGTTAGCATAAGATATCACCTCCCGTTGCAACTTTCAACTGCATGACTCCCTTTAAGAGCTTGTATTAGTACATGGTCTAGCGAAATTGCACGTATCTTCTAAGTCTTTTGACCTCTTAGTTAAATCGTAAATTTATTATCCCGATTGTGACCTCATCTACTTGTGTATGATATTATTTTTTGTACCTTGAAAACGTCAACTGTGAATTGGCGACCCTATACATTTCTTTAATCTATCACTGACATTATTATTTGTCGCAGAAGACCTTAAAACACCAAATTGATGACTTTTTAAATTTCAATGTTGCAATTTGACTTGTTTGCCTAACTGAATCACATGTGAATTCCGAAGATGTCATTTGTAACATTGTGGACTTTTTCTTCATGCTTCTTTTTCTTTTCTTTCTTACAATCTGCTGGTACATTATTGTACATATTTAGCAAATGATACATTTGTATATTTGACCTTTTAAAAAAAATTATAACCCAATATTGAAAAGTTGATTTATTCAGCTGTATCAATAAAAAAAAATAGAGTGGAATATATTGCTGTGTTATAAGACTGCTGACTGGCAACATGGGGGCAGTTGCTGCTCACCCCTCTGCCCCCCCGGTCTCCTGAGGCTTGTGACCCATTTCAACTAAAAAAGTTGAAAGGCCCTGGCGCCGTCCCTGGTAGAGAAGCACATATTCTTAACACTATGCATTGTTTGCGTTCTTAGTAAAGACTAGAAACACATTTATTGGTTATATGTATCCTTCTGGTATCGTTTACCCTGGCCCTGGCCTAAGTCCCGCCCACCTGGTGCCTTCCTGGTTTCCGCTCCTTTTCACCACTTAGCAAGCCCCGTCCACCTGGTGCCTTCCTGCTTGCCACTCCTTTTCACCACTTAGCAAGCCCCGCTCACCTGGTGCCTTCCTGCTTGCCGGTCTTTTCCCTACTTAAGGAGCCCTCCAGCCTCTTTTCCTTTGCAGCTGGGGAGCAGGTGTAAGTGGATCTAGGTCACCTGGCCTAAGCCCCGCCCACCTAGTGCCTTCCTGCTTGCCGCTCCTTTTCACCACTTACCAAGCCCTGCCCACCTGGTGCCTTCCTGCTTGCTGCTCTTTTCCCTACTTAAGGAGCCCTCCAGCCTCTTTTCCTTTGCAGCTGGGGAGCAGGTGTAAGTGGATCTAGGTCACCTGGCCTAAGCCCCGCCCACCTGGTGCCTTCCTGGTTGCCGCTCCTTTTCACCACTTAGCAAGCCCCGCCCACCTGGTGCCTTACTGCTTTCCACTCCTTTTCACCAATTAGCAAGCTCCACCCACCTGGTGCCTTCCTGCTTGCAGCTCCTTTTCACCACTTAGCAAGCCCCGCCCACCTGGTGCCGTCCTGCTTGCCGCTCTTTTCCCTCCTTAAGGAGCCCTCCAGCCTCTTTTCCTTTGCATCTGGGGAGCAGGTGTAAGTGGATCTAGGTCACCTGGCCTAAGCCCTGCCCACCTGGTGCCTTCCTGCTTGCCACTAGCCCCGCCCACCTGGTGCCTTCCTGCTTTCCGCTCTTTTCCCTACTTAAGGAGCCCTCCAGCCTCTTTTCCTTTGCAGCTGAGGAGCAGGTGTAAGTGGATCTAGGTCACCTGGCCTAAGCCCCGCCCACCTGGTGCCTTCCTGCTTGCCACTCCTTATCACCACTTAGCAAGCCCCGCCCACCTGGTGCCTTCCTGCTTGCCACTCCTTTTCACCATTTAGCAAGCCCCGCCCACCTGGTGCCTTCCTGCTTGCCACTCCTTTTCACCACTTAGCAAGCTCCGGCCACCTGGTGCCTTCCTGCTTGCCGCTCCTTTTCACCACTTAGCAAGCCCCGCCCACCTGGTGCCTTCCTGCTTGCCAGTCCTTTTCACCACTTAGCAAGCCGCGCCCACCTGGTGCCTTCCTGCTTGCCGCTCTTTTCCCTACTTAAGGAGCCCTCCAGCCTCTTTTCCTTTGCAGCTGGGGAGCAGGTGTAAGTGGATCTAGGTCACCTGGCTTAAGCCCCACCCATCTTCTTAGCCCTGCCTCTTCCTTCCTGCTCTTAACTCTTAGATGAAGGGCGTCTCTCGCCCGGGCGTCCAAAGTGAAGGGCTATTGCTGTTTGGACCTGATTGGACCAGGAGGATCCAGGGTCCGACCCCCTGCTAAGACAGCAGGTAAGCATCCACCAACATGTGTTTACACACTCTGTCCCAACAGGCCATCCCCACCCTCTCCGGTCCCCTCTGTGTTGTTCCCTTGTGCACTCCCCCCCCTTTCCTGCACACAGGAGTCTGTCCTGATACATTCTGGTTTCACCATCACCGTCTTGTGGCCAATGCTGGATTTTACTTTTATGGACTTCATTGATTCACGGTGCGTCACCCTTCTCAACTCTCATGCGGGACTTCCTTTGCATCTTGTACTCATGGTGCCCCTGAATCATGCTGTTCCATCTTCATCTTGTATCCTGGCTTGCAACATTATGTGTTACTACTGACTTCTGCAATTGTATTCACTCTCCTCTCTTGCTTCTCCACTCTTTTTGACTGCTTACTCTCTGTTCTCTCCTCCCCTCCCCCTTTTCCTATCTCCTCCCCTTCTGTCCCCCTTTTCCTATCTCCTCCCCTCCTCCCCTTACTTTCTTCTATGCACTTACTCTATCAGAATTGTCCCTTGACCTACTATGATAGCAACCTCGTCTGTCGGTCCCCTAACCACTTACTGTTGCCCCCCCCTCCCCTCCAGCACTATCTGAAACGTTGTCAGGCCTAGAACGATAGTCACTTGTTTTGTTCCTCCCCTCCCTTTCTGCACCCCTCTCCCTCACCTTTTCTTTTCCACCGGCTCTACCAGAAATGTCGTCAGGCCTAGTACGGTAGTCGCCTGTCTGTTTCCATTTCCTTCCCACTCTCCCCCTCCCTTATCTATGTCTTAGCACTTGCACTATCTGAAATGTTGTCAGGCCTAGCACAATAGTCGATTGTTTTGTTCTTCTCCCTCCTTTCCCCTCTCCCTCACCTCGTGTTATTCTCCGGCTCTACCAGAAATGTCATCAGGCCTAGTACGGTAGTCGCCTGTCTGTTCCCATTTCCTTCCTATCTGTGTCTTAGCACTTGCACTATCTGAAATGTCGTCAGACCGAGTACGATAGTTAATTTCACATCCTTAATGCTCATGGCCTGTAAGAATGTCGTTGTATTTTCCCTTGTTCCCTTCCTTGCCTTGAAGCGCTTTGAAACACATTGTGTATAGGCGCTATATAAATAAATTATCATATCATATCATATTCAATTTTCTGCTGACTTAAAGGTGTGGGAATTTACTGTTCACAAGCACAACTACTACGGGATCACTTTGGGGTCACTATCAGCTTCCAGCAGCATCTTCCAGAGCTTTTACAGAGGAAAGAGGAACAGAGATTTGACAAATTATGCTACACGAAAATGTCAGGTCATCCCCTCATTCACCTGAACTGACATTTTTGAAGATATAGATATCGTAGCTATAAAGTCAGTAAATCAATGCAGCTTTATTTCAACAATTTTCATAAAAGCATAATACACAATTGCATTCATACATTCTTTAAAACTTTGTATGTAAAAGTAAAATAGAAAAATTACAAAACATCAAATATTTAGGAATATTTACATTCATAAAAACTAATCACAGCGACATTCGGTATTCGAAATCAGTATCCATTAATCAGTCACTGTGATAATAATGCCTAAGAATCCGTTTTGTGCAACTTAGTTCCTCAACGCCTGCCATACATTAAAAAAAAACAGAAATAGCTGAATTAAGTACTAATGTTCTACTATGGTGCGGAGCAGATGTCAAATTACATATGCCATTGTTCCTCAGTGGCAGAGCTAAATATCTCTTGCAGATATCAATAAAGCCTGAGCACAAGAAGTGTTGAACCCTTTCGGAGTCCGACTTAAAAGATTGACATACGTCAGGGCAAATTGGACCTCATTTCCTCATGAGACTTCAAACTGGCAAAAAGCCCCAACGTCACAAGTTGAAGTCCGCTATAAAAACATTTTACCAAATACAAATGTGGCTAAAAGCCAACGGTGTTTTTGATGGGCAAATAATTAGAAGCAAGATCACTGTTTTAGCAATGATTGAAAATTATCTCCCAGTGCTAGGCAACATAGCTGCCCATACCAGAGTAAAAGCCACTGGACTCGGGAGGGCTTTTCCCACCAAGGCAATTGCTCTCTGGAACGAGCTTCCAGGCCACCTTAGATTGGAAAGTAACTACTTTTCGTTTAGAAAGCAGCTGAAAACTTTACTTTTTCGGTAGTTGTTACATACTCAGCTCTGGACTCATATTGAGTCCATCTCTTCTCTGTTTTATGTAGTCCCGTGATCTCTTTTCCTTCGTGTTTCTGTCGCGCGTTATAAATATATATTAAAAAAAAAAAAATAGTTCTCCTCGATCATTGAGACTTTGGTGCTGTTTATAATATTTGGGCTTTCTCAAACATTGGAGGCGCCAATGGCTTGAAGGAGATCTCTCATGTGCCTTAGCCACAGTACATACAACGTCCCACTTGAAGTCAGTAATGGCTGCCCTAACATGGCCAATTTGGGAAATCAACACAACTGTACCCAATCCAAAATAGGTTTTAATTGAACTAAGGATTCGATAAAGGACCAACCCAACCCTTCAGTCCCAAATAGAAGCACCATAGGTGCATGGTTCTCCATCCTTTGCTTTCTAGACTAAATATTCCGTGCTGGCTTGATTGCCCACCCTCGTCTGCTGCTGTGCAAACAGTAGGACTGCAGTTGAATTCTTAATTAAAATCATATTTGATTTTGGAGACTTGCCACGAGCCTCTTTTGTTAATTCGGACACCTAAATAATAACTGAACCATTTAAAACAGGTGCGTACACGGGTAGGTTCGAAATTTATCTTTTATCATTAATTAAAAGATGAAATAAGGTAGATGCCGCAGCACACCCGGCCTGTCTGGCTCGTAGCTCTATTGGGAAAGCTATTGTTTTCTTGCCCCATGAAGTGCAACAGATAACTGCTGTGTGCCCCAAGTATACAGCCTTAATTGCCCTCAAGAATGCACCTGGCACATTCGTTTTCTGCAGGCCATGCCATAACACGTGCCACGGCACAGAGTCAAATGCAGTTCTAAGATCTCACATATACGGGTTCAACTTCCCTAGAACTGCACATTCTGCAATCAGTAAAAACATTCTAACGCTTTGATTTACCGTTCATTTCCTTCTTAAAAACCAGCCGGCGGGTTGCGTATGATGTTGTGCGTGCTGACGCAGCACTCGAATTGCTTTAATAACGTTTTCCACATACTTTTCCCGAAGTATCTAGAAGGCAGATTGTCCGATCATTAGTGTTGCGCGTTGGTCTAGTGGTTGGAGGCGAGGGAGCGTCATGACGTTGTCATGACGCCTCTCTAATAAAAGTGGCTCTGCTGGCACGCAGAGGGCAGTGCAGCAGAGCCCCAAGAAGCGGCAACTCGTGTCTGTGTGTCATTACTGGGGTGGGGTCGCCACGTGATTGTGGCCTACTGCGGTGGCCAGGCCTGGTTGTCCCCACGGCCGAGACCGCCAAGTGCTGTGTGCCCCCGGCAAGGAGAAGAAACCGCCTGGTGATCCGGGCTGCGCAGGGTGATCCCTAGCTGCGTCCCGCTGCGCGTCCGCCGCTCCAGGAGTCACGTGGGGTGCCCCCCCACGCCTGCTGAGGCCCAGCCAAGTGGCCTGAGGCGGGCTCCCAACATTGGCGACGAGGGCGGTCTGGGCCCTACACACCGGGCCGCCGGGAGCCCAGTCAGTGCTGTGATCTGCGGCGTCGGCCGCGGTGGAAGGAGGTGGCACTCACCATGCAGTGGGCGCTCGGGGACGTTGTGTCGCTGTCCTGGTGCGGGTCCCTGGCGCCTAGTGTGCGGCCATAGTGCTGGGTAGGGACCGTCCATCAGAGGAAACGGCCTGACCATCGTCGGCATTGCCCGCGTGGGAGGAAGAGGGCCGTGGCCCTGAACAAAGGAAAGGGGCGGAGCCTGGAAGCTTGGGCCCGCGGCAGTGCTCCATCAACACATCCCGCCAGGAGGTTGTCAGGGCGTGCCCCATCGAGCCCTCGCCTGTAAGGGTACTGACCACTTGCACGGTTTTTTCACTTTTCTGCAGACAGTTTCGCTCGGCCGGTGGTGCGGCCCAGAAGGGGCATGGCCAACAACACCCGAAAAAAAAAAAGGGGAAATAAAAGTACACACTGTGGCAGCTGGCACGAAGTAGCCCGATAGATAACAATGGCCCAACGGAGAAGGGCACTTCTCACCTGTTTTGTGTTCCACATGGGTGAGGAGGCGTGGCCTCAACGTTGCGTGCCTCCGGAGGCAAACGGAGGAAATAACATCTTGTTCAGTTCTCTCCTTTGTCCACTTCTTGTCCAGTTCTTTTTCAACAACGGGCCAAAAGGAAAGGAGGGTGATAACTGTGTCCAACCTCTCATCAGAGAGACGATAGGGAGGAGGAAGGTCCTCCCCTGGGGACTGCTGCAGGGCTCGAGTGCCCAATATTCTGGGGGTGGGGGCAGAATCAGGTTGTCACTATTCCTGAGGTGTGTACACCCTCGCTCCTGATCTTCACTAAGGGTAGCGGCTCTCCAAGGAATGCTCGTACGTCTCAAAGACGTCCACGAGTGGTCAGGCCACTTGAGGCCTGCTGACGGTGAACACACCCTAAGACTCACCAGGAGAAGTCAAATCCTGCACCTGCCCAGGGCTCACCATGACGGAAGACGACAGCAAGGGGGTATGTCGAGGACAGCTCGCGCCACTACATCACTTTGATGTGGTGGTTTCGCCTGCCAGCTTGGGACCACGGTGGACAGCCTGGGTAGAGAATCTGGAGCTGTACTTTGAGGCGGTGGAGATCAAGGACACAGCCATACGCCCAACACTCCTGTACTCCGCCAGGCTGTTCTAGAAATTAAAGGCATGGTCTAGTAAAAAATTTTATTGTCCCTACGGGTCGGCCATGTTTTTTTAAGCCTAAGTGGCTCGATTTTAGAAAACTTTCCTATGGACCTTACCCGAGTTTTTGTCCATTAAACGCACGCGAAAACAAGCACCAGGGAGCCGCCATTTTCTGATAATCCTATCTTTTCGCCGATCGCCCTGGCTGACCTGCTTTTGCGGCACTAAATCAATTCCCCCGCCCCTGAGCCTGACATTATCAAAACATTCATATTCCCCGCCTCTCTCCGTGACGTTACTGTGCTGCGTAGGCAAACGCGCCCAGTCGTCTTCTGCGCGACTCCACACAGAACCCGGAAACCAACACAGATCAACTCACAACACAGCGCGCCACAATTCGGAATATGAAACTGTACTTTAAAATGAAACAGCAACACGGTACATTTGGTAAAGTACATTTATGTGACATTAAATGTTTAGAGAATATTCAGCAATTGCCATATGAACTCCGAAAGCCATTTATTTTATTTTATCTGTATCCACAATAACTGTTCCGTTTCATCTTGAGTCACACGCTGTTCCTTTATGGTACACAGGGTGTTCATTTTCGTAAAAAGAATAACTTTGGAAGCACGGTGAACCGCAAGGCTGGTCCATCAACTAGGCACTAGTCCAGCCTAAAGGTTGATATGTTGCTTCTAGCCACTAGTACAGCGTAAGGGCATGTGGGCCCTTGGCGATCGTCCCATAATATGGTGAGCGTGCTCCAGTTGTTGACACGAAGCTGCAGGTGTCTGCTGAAGAATCCATCCGCCGGTGTCTCAAACGGATGGCAGTGGCAGAATGGGATCAAATACCTGTTATGAAAACAAAAAAATTATAATTAGTCTCGCTAGCCGAACTTCATTAATATTACTCATTTAATTTATTACGGCCGATCAGAAACTATTTGCTTGCAAGGATAGTTCAATGGAGTATGTTCGTCTCTAAAATCAATGCAAAAAGTAACAAGATAAATCAAGGCCAACACACAATGATAAACGACAGTTAGTCTACATGAGGAATGATATGATATATGATATGGCATTTGTAACGCGCCTATACTCAAGTGTTTCTAGGCGTGACGAGGCAGGTGGGGAACAAGGGCAGACAGACAACGATCCTACTAGGCCAGGTGTCTTTCTGATCACGCATGGGGAAGGGCTGTACATGGTTAGTTGAATACAAATTAAATAATAGGGCCAGCTGGTGGCAAGTGCAAGGTAAATGCCGGGAGAAGGGGCTGAAGGATACAGAGACAGTCCCGTAGTGCAGGTAGGCAGTGCAGGGAAAAGTGGCTGGGCCAAGGACCGAGATCGGTGAGACCAGTGGACCTGCATGCCCATGTGCCCACTACGAACACGTTTTACTTGCTTTTCCTAGCTCTTCATTCATTCATTTATTCATGCATCCATTCATTAAATCTTCATTCCGGTATAAAAGCGTGTAAAGATTTTACATTATATTTGAAATTTCCATTGTGTCTCTTCGTAATGCAGTCTGTAAAACGGACCGTGCTCTTGACAACGATTTTTCGTATACTGAACTAAAATGAAACTCGGTCTAGTTTCTGAATTTTCTGCCTTATCGTCTCTTACGTTATTGCGCACTCCCTTCAAATGTAGTTCTTTCGGCATGGTCCCTGTCTCAAGGTCAAAAAACAATAGACCCTTATACTTCCAGTGCGACTTGTGGGCCTCATCTGGGCGCTGTCCTTCGCATTCTTTATTTGCAACATCAAGTAGTATAGGCATCTGTGAGAACTTGAAGTTTAGAATCCGTCTATGTAGTGCGCCTCAATGTGCAAATGCGAACTGGCTTCTCTCCCAAATGCCACGGCCCGCTTGGCTGGCACGTTCTAAGTGCCCCAATTTTGTCCCCGTTGTCTGCGAGCTTTGCAGCCCAAATTGAGACATTTAATTTTTGGCGGAAGGTCAGGGAAAGTATAAAGTACCACAGGAGTTGAGTTAAAAGTGAGATTTATTGTTTGTTTGTTTTATTATTTGCAATACACAAGCCTCCCCTCCGTTAACAGTGCGCAGCATTTACATTTACATGAGATGAGACATGAGAAAAATATATACATACACATATGTGAGGTGAATAGAGAGAATTCAAAGATGACACCCAGCTTGTTCGCCACCCATGACGGTGAAGGTAGGGGTTAGGTTTACAGGTACACTGTACAATAACATTTATTTACAAAAAGACAATCGTATTGCAATTATTTAAACCGGGATTTGTACTTCACAATCAGCTGTGCTTCGGGTGGGCATGGCACAGTCGCAATGTTCGGTGGCAATGGATCACTGCTCTGCACAGAAACGTCCAAAATTCCATATCTGTGCTTCTCTAACACAGCAACAATAAGGCCTTTCACAAAGTCGAACTGCATTTCATCATAGACTGGTTTGATCACCCATTGCTTACTTCGTTTTGAAAACACATTATTGTAGCGAGGCATCCTTACTTTACCCCTAGTTCTAGATTGTTCACGTCCGACATTGCTGTTATGGGCCAAGACCGCTAGTAGAGTGCGATGTTTTATGCCCCGAAAGCTAAAATGCAAGCGCTTTGGCCTGTACTTTAGGCACATATTGTGGAACACCTCCAAATCTCCTGTGTGACAGAATTCTGTCAGTCCTCTCAAATCTCTTGATAGAGTTTTGTCGAAAACGATCTTCTCAATGGCTTTGTGTGTCGGTGAAGATGGAATCAACCACTTCTTCTTCCGTGCCTCCTCTGGGGACAAAGGGCCATGTTCACATTGGTGGAAATGTTCATTTGCTGTCCAGCGGTGAACGTTGGTACAGTGGTGCATCAGTGACCGCCATTTTTCAAGTAGTATTTCCACTGACCCCTCACAAGTTTTTGAGCTCCACCAAAGATGGTTGGTGATAGAATGTGACCACTGCAAAATACTTTCAAAACCTTTTTTTTTTCCCTGCAGCCGAGATTTTCTTATTGATTGATTTAGCAAGATGCCATACGTCAAATTGATGTTTAATATGTGGGAACTGCTCTCTCATTATCTTGGCAATTGAAACGTGTCTATCCGTGGCTATGAGATCGATGTGCATTCCCCTTGATTGTAGATATTCCACTGATTTTATAAATCCTAGTTTCTCCATGGCCACTGACGATGTACATTGTGTTACCTGCACGACCACCGAACACACAATTTTCTTACTATCCATGTCCTGAAAGTGGTAGGTGCAGTACTTGGCAGAAAATCCAGGGCTGTTGCACTGTCCATCGCCGGCTAGCCTGAATCGTTTGCCTTCGAATGTACTTGCTAGAGACAATTGTTCAATTTTCCAAGCATCACTAATGGCCGGAAACAGATAATCACGTTGGTATATGTAGTACAGCGCTTTAGAAATGAAATGGAGTCCCACAAACTGAAAGAAAGCCTATAACTTTCTAAAACTGGAGCCACTAAAAAGTGATGCAGCTGCACACAGTAGATTGCCTGCTGGCAGTTTCCCCAGCATCGGTTGTGCAGACCATGAGAACCTATGATTTAATCTACAGGCGGCATTTATTTTGACGTTACTGCCTTTTATTTGACGAGTCACATTAATCAATGGCTTCCCACATACTTTCCCTCTAATGGAATGCACACATTTCAACATACTTATGATTTCCATCAAACAACTGTCGAATACAATGTATTTGCTCTCTTTTATTAGACTGTCATCCTGTGTCAACCTTGTTGCGGCCAGTGACGTTGTGGAGATTTCAACACATTGGAAAGTAATATCGCTGATATTAAGTTCTGATGCGTCTATGGATGCTGCGGCTTGTTCATTCTCTGTCATTTCGACATCTATTACTTCAACATTGATGGGAGAACACAACAATGTCGACAGGTTTTATGGTGGTGGCAAATATTTGGTGGGTGTAGATTGTGTAAATTGATCTGCAACTACTTCAAAGCTATCTTCCATACATTCAATAACATCTTCTTGTGGTGGTGCAGTCGCACTGTAGCTATGGTCCAATGCAACTTTGCTGTAGTCTCCAAACACAGTTAATTCATGTTCTGGCCATTGGACATGAGCATCTCGAGCCTGAACAAGCCTCGCCTCAATTAATAGTTCCTCCATAGTGTACACGGTCTGGCAAGCCACATCACTCATTCGCTTCACTGTCTGTGTGTGTATAGTTCTGACACCCACGGGTAACTGGAGGAGAGATTGGAAAAGGGATGTTCAATTTAAACACAAGATGGAGTGTAGTAGAATTGACTGGAAAAAAACATAAAATAGTCCCCAGCACAAACATTTTTTTAAAGTTATAAACTGTTTGTAACTAACCTTTTATTGTTTTTTTTTCTTTGCAACTTTTTTGACTTGACCTTCAACATCTGCACGCTGTAGCTCCGATTCGTTTCCGCATGTCCTCCCTTCCTCTTGCGCTGCAACGACTATATTTTCTGTATCCGCATAGACAGCACGGAATGAGGCTCCATCGTCTCCCTGAAACATAGTACTTTCATTACTATGTATCAAAATATTGTTAGCATAAAACACACGTGAGGACGAACACACAGGTACATCTCAATAGCCAAGCACGATTTAAACACTGTGTGCAACAATCAAACGACAAGTATTCGACCAGTGATGATCTATTTCGATGGAACTGTCAGTATCCATACCTCTGGCTCTGCATGGACTGCCATGAATGGTTGTACTGGAGAGGAGGCATCCGCATCTCCCTGAAACACAGTACTTGTATTAGTATGCTTTTCAATATTGGAAACACAACACACACTTGGGGTCGACGGCACAGGTACATATAAAGAGATAACCACAAATGATGCTTTGTCCAAAAGAATCAAGGAAAATCCAAATATGATCACATTTCATCGACTTATTTCAACGATTCGTTTACATCTGCATCATCTAAATGAGATGTTGTGATTGTGGTGGAAGCTCCGTCGTCTCCCTGAAACACAGTACTTGGATTAGTATGGTTTTCAATATTGGAAACATAAAACACACTTGGGGTCGAACGCACAGGTACATATAAAGAGATAACCGCAAATGATGCATTGTCCAAAAGAATCAAGGAAAATCTAAATATGATCACATTTCATCGACTTATTTCTCCGATTTATTTACATCTGCATCATCTAAATTGGATGTTGTGATTGTAGTGGAAGCTTAGTCATCTCCCTGAAACACAGCACTTGCGTTAATAGGGAAGAAAGTATAGCAAATGGAATCACGTTATATGCTCACGCATGATGGAGCTGTCATTATCCATACCTTGTGCTGCTGAAGAATATCTATGAATGTTGCAAATGTAGTGCGCACTTCCGAAAGCTGTTGCGCCGATTCGTATACCCAGGGTCCCGCTTCCACTTCCCCTGGAATTACTTGAATGTCAGGCTCTGCATCAAGTGCAGGGGTTGACGCTCCATCAACTGCCTGAAACATATTACTTGCATTAGTGAGGATTACAATAGTGAAAACATAACACACACCTGGGGTCGACAGCACAGGTACATATCAACGGTTAACCACGAATGAAACATTGTGTAGAACAATCAAACAACAAGAATTCCAGCTCTGATGATGACGCTCAATGGAGCTGTCAGTATCCATACCTCCAGCTGTTGAACATCTAGAAATGTTGTAGATGTGGCGGACGCTTCAGCATCTCCCTGAAAGACAGTACTTGCATTAGTATGGATAACACTAATTATAACTGAAAACAAACACCAGTGGACGATAACTAAGGTGTATATCAATTGGAAAGCACTAACCAAACATTCGGTAAAATGATTACACGATAAAATAAAAATATTACTTGACATGCATAAAACAGGTCTGTAGCGGATTAGCCTAGTAAGATTACCTGATACGCGCTAGAAGTGGTTGACAACTGCGACCACGTCAAGGATGTAGAATGTTCTTGCTTCAGATTCAAGGGATAGTCAAGAAGTTGTAAAGGTAAATTAATGATTGATAATGAAATGCCAATATTAAAAATAGCCATGTAAGGCGACAGAATACTTGTAAAATGCTCAATACAGCACAGTTCCCTGTTCCGATATATATACATTGCGTTTGTGGGTTATGAAATCGAAAAAGAATATATCGGTAAATGTCATTATTCAAAAAACTATACACTCATATCAATATCGAAATTATTACAAGGGATAGAACACCTACAATATCAATTAATCCGTTTGGATACCTACACACTACCGCAAGGCCTAAAGCTAAATCCGGACACTTGACTCACCGGTGGCGGAATGTGGACGAATAGAGTGGGAATAGCGTTTTTGAGCAATTTCGGTGTCGTTCGCTGTTTATTCTTCTTTGTTACCCAAGATGTTGTGTACATGTCCAAGGAAAAGTGCCGGCTGCAGATGCGGTATCGATCACCCCTCTTGTCCTGTAAGACTTGTTGGACTCTACTTTCCAGCTCATCCAGTGGATATCCGCAATGTCTGACCCATTCTCTTATTCGATCAACAGTTTTCGGGAATACATGCATTGTAGTACCTTCAGATTTAGCATGGGTCTTCGAAGGGCAACCGCTAATCGAACAGGCAGGCATTGTTGATAAATCTGAAAAGTAAATATCGACATTATTATACAATCTTCAAGAATAAAGATTTGATACAAAAGTAAATTAATCATACAATGATCAATGCAAGGTTTGTTTTGGTCGCAGGAACTATACCAGTTCATTATGTGCGGCTTAGTATTTGCATAAGTTGCAGAAATGTATAAATGATGTGACTAAAAACTGAACATGTGACTCATCCCTTGGATGTTCTGTATTGCACGAGAAGGAAACATGCTTACATTATAGACTGGACCCCCGAAGGGTGCAATTCGATGACAATAGACACAGATGAAAATAAATAGATCTATTGATAGCATAGCAATGGAAACTCAAGTCAATAGCAATGAGACCAATGAACCTAGCACTATTGTGTACTCAACTCGCAAATAGATAGAAATTTAAAAATCTGCGAAATATGACTAGGATACATGGCCTTACCTTGACCAACAAACAGTTGGATTCAGCAAGCAGAGCAGTATGTTGCAGGAGAATAGGTGGGTGGCCAGAGGTAGCACACTGATGGGTTTGCTCTAAGCGGTCACAGAAGTTCACGGATAGCACAACGACGAGCAGATTAGCGTAGATCTCAGTGGTTGCCAGGTAACACGTTCAGGAGTTGACTTGCAAAGCACAAAGATGTTCTCATGAGACATATCAAGTGGTTTATAAAGTATTAGAAACAGGGGTGTGTTTGTGAATGAATGACGTATGTATGTCGTGGTTTTAGGGGGCGGCCTGCTTCAAGGGGAGGCCTGGCTGGAGACACAGGGTCTGAGGAGGCCATGTGACGATGGCCCCTTGGCGTGGGACACCTTTTGAAGTGTACATGTAGTTTGGCACCTTGGCCTTTCACGCCCCTGACAGCCCCCCATGCCAGCGCGCATCCACCGGCGCGAACCGCCTTTGATAGAGGGGGGTGGGATGAATGGGCCTGGGGCGTGCAGATAAGGCACAGGAAGACTGCTGAATGGAGACACACTTATGTGGATTGCAGGGGGGGCGGCATGCTTCAAGGGGAGGCCTGGCTGGAGACACGGGGTCTGAGGAGGCCATGCGACCGATGGCCCCTTGGCGTGGGACACCTTTTGAAGTGCACATGTAGTTTGGCGCCTTGGCCTTTCGCGCCCCTGACAGCCCCCCATGCCAGCGCGCATCCACCAGTGCGAACCGCCTTTGATAGAGGGGGGTGGGATGGATGGGCCCGGGGCATGCAGATAAGGCACAGGAAGACTGCTGAATGGAGATACACTTATGTGGATTGCAGGGGGGCGGCCTGCTTCAAGGGGCGGCCTGGCTGGAGACACAGGGTCTGAGGAGGCCATGTGACCGATGGCCCCTTGGCGTGGGACACCTTTTGAAGTGCACATGTAGTTTGGCACCTTGGCCTTTCGCACCCCTGACAGTCCCCCATGCCAGCGCACAATCACCGGCGCGAACCGCCTTTGATAGAGGTGGGTGGGATGGATGGGCCTGGGGCGTGCAGATAACGCACAGGAAGACTGCAGAATGGAGACACACATATGTGGATTGCAGGGGGGCGGCCTGCTTCAAGGGGAGGCCTGGCTGGAGACACGGGGTCTGAGGAGGCCATGTGACCGATGGCCCCTTGGCGTGGGATACTTTTTGAAGTGTACATGTAGTTTGGCACCTTGGCCTTTCGCGCCCCTGACAGCGCGCATCCACTGGCGTGAACCGCCTTTATATCAGTATATCGTTGCTTATCAATAACAAATGCCACATACCGGAGATTCTTGTGAGCACAGACCCACACTTCAACCGGTGTATTATAGTGGTCAAGACCCTAAAGCCTGTATAATCCAATGGTAATTGTTAGTATAGACATATGTGTGACTTTTATAGAGACATAACCCACTGAAAGACTTTGAACAAGTGTTATTTAGTGCATGCATTATCAAGAATATGTTATGTTAGCTTAGATAGATAGTGACCACCCTGCTTCACAGCGACCAGACCTTCACCCATTCGGAGCACAGATGTCTGACGTCCATCCTTGAATGGAGACACACTTGATTCATTTAAAAAATCGAAACAACCGTTGTTAAAATATATGTGGTGTTTTATTTTGTATCTTATTTTCATGACACAAAAATACAGGACTTTAAAGATTATACAGGTCAGGTTGCAGCACAGCGAGAGAAAATCCCCTGTACTGACCGCTGTCACTCGGGAACGTTTCTCTAATGGCACGAACGGCACAGGCGGGTATCACTCTTCGAACGCGGTGTCCAAGCCTGCCGTGGAGCCACCATGTAAAGGAACGATAGGCCACCAGCCTGCACCACCTGTGAAAAGGAATGAAACAAACTGTTTTTAAATGACCAAGGTAAGTTTAATAAACGTTTCTTGTCAATGACAATTCTTGTAACTAATGGCATTCTGCACGGACAAATGCTATCTAGACAATGCACACTATTGAACGACTTACATGCGTTACAATGATATGTATATGTAATTTTGGATATAGTAGAAGAACATGAAATAGGAGTGGCATGACAAGCAGATTATACTTACTCGTTACTCGGATTACGAGGACGAACAGTTGCGCGAAGTTCGTGCATAAGCACCATCATTATTCTCAACATGGCCCGTGTGAGGCAGGCTGCCCTGAAGTCTGGCAGCTCGGTGATGCGTTGCGGTCGTGGCTCGCCTTCCGAAATGTAGGCCAGGCATCCCGAGTTTTCTCAGCAGCAGCAGTTGTCGTCCTCAGTTGGCATTAGCTCGCACCGATTGCATGTGCACCAGGTGGAGATGCCGTCCATTCGACTGGGCCCAGGCTCTTCATCTGTTGATTCGTCCTGCCAACTGCCGTCCGAATCCCCATCGTTTTCGCGTGCTTCCCTTTCCAGTAGTTCCTCCTCGGTATACTTGGGCTCGTACATGTAGGGCATTATTGTAGCCATTGTGTTAAACAAACTAAAATAATTTATAGCGGTGGTACTGGTATCTGTTCACACGGGCTACAAGCGGCGAAGGTAGCTGACCAGAGCACTGAAACGAGTCACAGAATACTTAAAGTAACACAGAGAGAGGAATGGAATCGAAAATCTGCTGCTGTGTGTTGTGAAACGGTCTGTTTATACTCATTGAGGAAAGAGGCGTCCTGCCATTTCCATGGCGACACGTCATTAGCTGAAGCGCAGCGAATGTTGACACAAGACGTGCTTTGGCGTTGGGAAATAGGCGGTACGAGTCTGCTGATGACAGGCTCAGGGGCGGGGGAATTGATTTAGTGCCGCAAAAGCAGGTCAGCCAGGGCGATCGGGGAAAAGATAGGATTATCAGAAAATGGCGGCTCCCTGGTGCTTGTTTTCGCGTGCGTTTAATGGACGAAAACTCGGGTAAGGTCCATAGGAAAGTTTTCTAAAATCGAGCCACTTAGGCTTAAAAAAACATGGCCGACCCGTAGGGACAATAACATTTTTTACTAGACCATGCCTTTAAGGTCCGCAAATCAGACCTACGATGCAGCCATCGCAGCCCTGAACGAGTACTTCAGACCCATGGTCAACAGGGACTATGAACGGTTCAGGATGAGGTGTGCGAGCAGGAGGAAGGGGAGAGCCTCAACGCATTTCACGGGAAGCGAGGAGGACGAGATCAGAGTGCAGATCATCTATGGCTGCAGATCGTCGAAGCTGCGCAAGCAAGTCCTGAGAGACCCAGCGCTAACCCTCGAATGGATCCTAGACCTGGGCCGTGCCCAGGAGCTGGCAGAGGTGCGGGCCTCCGTCATGGACTCATCCAGGCAACACCACAAGTTGGAGGCCCTCATGCAGCGGGTCAAGATAGAGGAGGTGTCCGCTGTCGGCAAGTGGCAAGGAGGAAAACCGCAGAGGAGGGGAGACTGGCCAAGGAGAGACCCCCATGCCACAATATGCCATCAGTGCAGGTGAGATCTTCCACACCCGCAGGACTGCCCTCTGTGGGAGGTGCAAGAAGGTGGACCACTTCGCACGGGTGTTCCTCGCCCCCACACCAGCCAGCATGGCGGGGGGATAGGGGGAGAGCGAGTCGAAGGGGAGAAGGACCAAGTGGCGGAGGACCAAAGGAGAACGCAGTACGATGTCAGAGAGGAGGAAGATGAAGAAAATGTATTCTTCTTGTCCTGCAGCAGCGCCACTGGCCAGTTCGATCGTGGAATCTTCTGAGCTCTAACAGCCTGCTGTCAGGGCTGTGGTGTGCAGACTGGAACACACCTGTTTGTGTGCAGTGCTAAAAGTTTAAGTTTGTGAGTAGCTATTAGGTGGTGCTCGGACTGGAATGCACCCAATGTTTGCAGTGATGATGTAGGAACACAATGGGTGCACAGACTAGAATGCACCAAGTTAGACCCAGTAGAGGGTCACTGCTTTGCAGTAGGGTGTGATTTTTCTTTTGTTATGATAAAGGTGGGATGTTGCGTGTTGATCTAGTGGTTGGAGGAGGAGCTCATGACGCCTCTCTAATAAAGGGGCTCTGCTGGCACGCGGAGGGCAGTGCAGCAGAGCCCCAGGAAGTGGCAACTCGTGTCTGGGTGTCATTACTGGGGTGGGGTTGCCACATGATCGTTGCCTACTGCGGTGGCCAGGGTTGGGTGTCCCCACGGCCGAGACCGCCAAGTGCTGGGTGCCCCTGGCAAGAAGAAGAAACCGCCCGGTGATCCGGGCTGCGCAGGGTGATCCCTAGCTCCATCCTGCTGCACATCCGCAGCTCCAGGAGTCGAGTGCGGTGCCCCCCCTCGCGCCATGCTGAGGCCCGCCCCGGTGGCCGGAGTAGGGCCCCCAACAATTAGCAGGGCTATCTCTCCCGACCTTCTCATATCAGAACAATCTCCACATTCTGTCACAAGCTCGGGATTTTAATGAGGCAGGAAACAGCATTAAATACGTTATTCAAATAAGGCGCCCAGATTACCTCTCGATTCTTAAAGACATCGACTGGGACCTCATCTGGACACGGCTCGCTTCCAGATGTTTGTGAGCACATGGCGATTTGCACTTCTTCAATTGAGAATGTTGGAGGATCTGACCCTATCAAGGTCGGTGGTGTACCGGGTATTTGGAAGCTTTTTTGTTCCCAATAAATATTTCCAACATACTGGAGCCATTTTGGCTCAGGAATACAAGCTTCCTGAAAGGCACACTTGCTTCTACAGCTCCCTAATTACTAATTTCCAGAACATTTTGGTATCAATGTTTACTGATGCTAAACAGAAAAAAATAAAAATCGAAATTGCCACATTGCCTGCACATTTCTCAAGAATATTATGAAGAAAACCTCCTAAAGCGATCAAAGGAGTTACATACAAACTGAAATTATATTTCACTCTGAAAAAAGTTTTTAAAAATGCACAAGGACCCCCTTCTTTTGCACATCCCACTGCCATGACTATCTTACCCACCCCACCCCCAACCTCTTAATGGCACCCAGTAACAATAATGGCGGTAAAAAACATTGTGGCGGAAACAGTATTTTATTTCTCCCACTATCCAGCACTTTCCCCACATACTGGAGGACTAGAGTTTGTTTATAGAATCATACCAGTCCTAAATGTTGAGACAGCTAATCTTATGGAGAAGAACATTGTTAACCCCAACAATGCTTTTCCACTGATATAACATAGAACCTCCATTCACATATGTGTTTCTGCTAGCTGCTGCCTCTTGTCTCCATCTCTGCCGAGGTGACAGTTTCACTACATTTTTCTTACACCTCGATTCCTGAAAACAGTTCTGGTTAAGTGCACGTTTTTCACTGGGCTGCTGGGTACTTTGCCACCAAATACCTAAAGGTAACATTTCTCAATAGTATCCTGTCAGTGGAACGCTGGGTATTTAGAGTATGAACATGCAACAGTTCTCTATGTACAGACTTAGCTTAAGGCGAAACTTAAGAGACCAACTCCTACTGAAATTTTTCAGTGTGTGCACTTTCTCAATAGGCTGCAAGGTAGTAGGACTCCAAGGTGGAGACCATCACAACATAGGGTCCTCTCTTTGTCTGTGCCTCCTGTGGCGACCCACACTTATCTAGCCCTACCTCTATGAGGGAAGTTCACTTCCTCGAAACTAAGACTAATGATGCTCGCCAAAAGAAAAACAGTTCTTAATCCAAATCCTATTCCGCTAACTGGCCCTACCACTTAAGAAAACGTAACCAAAAGAAGCAGGCTGGAGCAATAGCCTCTGTATTTGGCTTCTGCCTGGCCCAGCACCTGGAACTCTTCTCCAAGAAGCAAGTTTTAAAAGTTCATCAAAGTTCAGCAATTCCTTGCAGTACAGTCGTAAGCCTATCCGCAGGTTGTGTGTGTGTTACGGTTTTCAGTCTTTTAAAATATACTTCATACGGTTTATTTTTCCATAGGAAAAACAAGGTTTTAAATAAAGGTTCGTTAAGTTGTGGGACTGTTTCAAAAAAAGGTTTTCAAAGAAAAGTTTGTCAAACTCTGGATCTCTTTCCATAAGAAGGTTTTTAACAAAATTTCGTAAAATTCTGAATTTCTTTCCAAATGAAGGTTTTGACAAATATAGTTCTCACAAGGTTATCGTTCTAGGGCTTTCCCAAAGTCCTCTTGCCCTTTTGTATATATTATCTGACAGGGGCTTGCTTTAAGCGCCTGCCCACATCAATGTTCGGGTTTCTCGGTTAAGATGGATTTCTGAACTCTGTCCTAGAGGGGCAGAGGTTCAGAAGGCCAGCCTAGTTTCTTGGAACAGGGTAACCTCTGGACAAGCCAGACCAATCAGGGTAGCGATGGTGGCGGTCAAGACTAGGTCCCAAGAGGGGTGAGGGTAACTGAAAGCCCGCAATGAGCACACAAAGCAAGGACGCTTACAAATTATTCCAGACAGGTGTTATATTAAAAATATAGACACATTTATTACAAGGCCTTTGTAACATCGACCATAGTAAAGAATCACGGTAAAACTCCAATAAACCAACGCATCACAACCAATACAATATATGTACAAGACCAAGGGGTCTAAAGAGTTAGAAGCACGAAATATGCAGACCACCTAGATGGGGAGGAAAACAGGCAGTGCAAGTAATCGTTAGTTCGACATCAGAGGCAACCTAACTAGAAGGAAGTCAGAGCCCTACGAAGAGTGGAGCCTTGTGCTCAAAAGTACCTGCACACGCGGGTGCCAACGGGCAAAGGAGAGTCTCTTCAGGGAGATCAGGCAGTTGAGAGAGGTGAAAAAAACGATGATGAACATTTCCCCGCTACTCAAGCGCGGCCTCCACTTGTGGGCAGAAGTAGGGCGCGAGTGCGGAAAAGGGTTGCTGTTTATGACACTGGTGGAGAGCCACAAGCTCCTGCGGGAGGGCGACCGGTTAGTGTATTGACTACTCACCGGTCCCCGATGCAGGCAGACCCAGGCTTCTCCGGTTCCGTTTCGGTACTGGCAGGTTCAGATGCGATCAGCAGGATGTCTCGACGCCGTGTGGATTCAGCGACAGCAGGAGTCAGGGTCGAGGGTGTCCCAAATGCAGCGAACACGCACAGGTTTGTTACCACAGCAGGGCAACTCGGAAACCGCAGGTATTCCGGTCCCAAAGCACACGTCTCACTTCAGACCTGGGAATGCCAAGTGTACGAATCGTGTGAGAGTGCCGAGGACACGGGATTAGCAGTAAGCCAGACGGCGGTGACAGAGCAAGGTTCCTGTGTAGGCTGGTCAGTCCACTGGATGGCCCAGGGATGCTTCCGAAGGCTTACGTACAGGATTTGGTGAGGATGCCGAGAATAGTTGTTCCCACTATTCTAAAGGGTCGAAGCGCCAGTACAGGCCTTCTCGTTCGATCAGAGGCAGAGGGGTCTCACAGGACGACAGCAGTGCAGGGTGCCAAACCTTCAGCGGGTCACAAGCGATTCCTCGACTCAGCTTCTTAGTTGCAGGATACTTGGCTCCTTATCTTTTGTTCGTGAGAACTCAGGAGATCGACATGGTAGTGGTGTTTCCAGCCTCCTCTTATCCAGAGTTCCCTTCGCGCCAAAACGGAGAGGAGCCAATGGGAGATCTGCTCACAAAACACTCACACCATATGTGGACCTATCACGGACCACGGTACTCTAGACTCTCTGGCACCCAGGATGTGTATTGGGAACAGACATCCCAGCCCACATCCTGGAGGCACAAACAAGGCATGCAGAAGCCCACGAAAGCGTTGTGTTTCGCGGGAAAGTGCATGACCAAATAAGGACTGCTCCGGGTCGGCTCGACCTGGGGGAAGGTGAAGGGGCAAGACGGTCAGCGGACAGGACAAAGAACCTTGTGGCATGGCCATTTTGGAGGCCAGGCCACCCATTTGGGCCAAACGCAGGAAGCGCGGTTAACATGGCAAAAAGGGGTTCAAAACACAAAGAAACGATAGCTGCCACCAGTCCCGTCCGTGACACACTTGCACATTTCATGACAAGTCCAGCGAGAGTTTCTAGGGCCATTGGAATGACTAGAGACCCAAGAGCGCGGTAATGTAAGTTACGGTGCACTCTTGTTTCATGTTGCTCAAAAGCTGCAACATGAGGAAAGGACTAAGGGAAACAAAGTCTCCCGGTACTGACTGTCTTAAGGGCATGTCAGTTTCCCCGTAAGAATGGAGCGAAAGCCCAGAGGAGTGCGGCGGAAGGCTGCGCTTCTCTGGTAAAGTCTAGATCAGAGTGTAAACAACAGCATAAAGTTTGGGGGTTGCCACATGGAAGGAAAATTACCTACAATTATGAAATCTTTCCTAACATTCGCCCCTCCCAGACTAAGGACAGGGGGAACTAATCCACCCCTGGATGAGTTTCTTGTTCATGTCGGTTCAACATTCTGGGCAACCCATCAGCATTGCTATGTTGGACACCTGGCCTATGCTCAATAGTGAAGTCAAAGCCTTGCAGATTTATGGACCACCTAAGCAACTTTGGATTCTCTCCCTTCATGTTCATTAGCCACTTTAAGTGCTTATGGTCAGTTTGCACAGTGAAGTGGGTCCCATAGAGGTAGGGCCTCAGCTTCCGTAGGGCCCACACAACAGAGAAACATTCTTTCTCTACTGTGGACCATCTGAGCTCTCTGTCCTTAAGCTGGCGACTAATGAAACCAATAGGGTGTTCCTTACCCTTATTATCTACTTGCGATAGTACAGCTCCTATGTCTGCACAATAAAAGGTCTTTGGTAATCAGGGGCCCTGAGAACAGGGGCCTGGCAGAAGGAGTCTTTTAAGCCGTTGAAGGCCTTCTCACACTCGACGGTCCAAGTTACCTTCTTGGGTTTCTTCGGAGTGGTGAGAGCAGTCAGAGGGGCAGCTATGGTACCATAGTCTGCCATGAAGTTGCGGTAATACCCCGTGAGTCCTAAGAAGGCTCTCACTTGGGTCTGTGTAGTGGGGGTAGGCCAGTATTGTACTGCTTGTAATTTACTGGGTAGAGGCTGTATCCTCCCTCCACCTACTTCATGTCCAAGGTAAACCACAGAGCTTTGTCCAATCTGGCATTTACTAGCCTTTATGGTCAAGTGTGCTTTCTGAAGAGCCTGTAGCACAATTCCGAGGTGTTTCACATGGTCTTCCCAGGTGGCGCTGAAAACTGCTATATCATCCAGATATGCGAGACAGAATTCATCCAACCCGTTTAACACATGATTCACAAGCCTCTGAAAAGTGGCAGGCGCATTCTTCAACCCGAACGGCATTACCCTGAATTGGTAAAGACCGTCTGGAGTGGAAAACGCCGTCTTCTCCTTGGCATGTTCTGCTAAGGCTATTTGCCAATAGCCCGCAGTGAGGTCAAACGTGCTGAGGTACTTGGAGGCACCCAAGGTATCCACCAGCTCATCTGTTCGAGGCAAGGGGTGTGCATCTGTCTTGGTGACAGCATTCAGAGCCCTGTAATTCATGCAGAACCTCAGTTCAGAAGTGCCTGCTTTTGGAACCAAAACCACAGGGCTGGACCAAGGACTACTAGAGGGTTCAATCACCCCAAGGTCTAACATTTTGGTTGACCTCTGTCTTAATGTAAGACCGTACTTTGTCTGACATCCTGTATCCTCTACTTTTGGTAGGAACGCTGTCTCCTGTCTCTATGTTATGTTTGCACCAAGGTGTCAAACCAGGGGACTGCGAAAACAGGGGGGAAAATTGCCTAAGAAAACTTTTCACCTCAGCCTGCTGATTAGAAGTCAGGTGAGGGGCCACTCGGACACCCTCAAAGGAGCTATCTGAAGGACCGCTTTGGAACAGGTCGGGGAGAGGTTCAGACTCCTCTTCCTCAACATCTGAAGCCAGTAGCAGTGCTGCGATTTTGACTCTTGAGACGAAAGCCTTCAGCCTATTTACATGGAACACTTTTGGAGCCTGTCCAGGGGCTCCACCACTGTTTAAGGGCCTGACCATTTGTCCTGTAAAGCTCTAGGCCTTATGGGATTCATGATCAGGACTTGCTGACCAGGTGTAAAGTTGATGAGGGAAGCTTTCTGGTCGTACCAATGTTTCACCAGCGCTTGTCCTGCCTTCAACTTGTCACTAGCCAGACCCATCAGAAGTAAAATCTGTTTTCTGAGCCCTCACACATAGGGCCTCATTACATGGTAGGGGGTAGGGATTTAACGTTACCGGTAATGGAATACCGGTAACGTTAAATCCCCATGCAAATTACGACCCGGCTCACTGCTATTAGCGGCACCGCTAAGTACGGTGCCACTAATAGCGGGCGGTCCGCGTGCGCGCGACCCTCCATCCCGTAAATAACGCCATGCCGCTAATAGCACAGCATCACAAGGCAAGTGGACATGCCAATAGCGGCATGGTAAAGCCCCCAAAACCCCTTACCGCCATGGCGCTAATACCGCCATCGCGAACCACCTATTAAGAGAACTGAGCAGTGTTCCCACCTGCCACAGGTGGACACAATCAGCACAGGTGGAGGCAATGGAGACTGTGGCAGCTCAAAAGGAGCACACCACACCCCTTCCCACACCCTTTCCCACACCAAGATGGTTCCAATACTTGCAGCATTACATGGGCTGGAGGACATGATTGCAGCGCAGCAGCAACAACAACAGGCAGCACAGAGGAGATGCAGGAGGAGGAGGAGGGCAAGACAGGCACAGAAAGCACCACCACGGCACCTAATCATACCACAGAGGCACCCACCAATCCCCAGGATCAGAGCCAGTCCATTTAACCTAACCCCAGAGCAGATACACACCCTCTACCGTCTGGACCGGGATACCATCACTAGCATCGTGGACATGATACACAACGACATTGTGAGCCTCATAGACATCCAAACTGCCATCCCCCCTCTACTCAAGGTGGTGACTGTGCTCCACTTCCTGGCCACAGGCACCTACCAGCATACAGTGGGCCAGATGCATGGCATCTCACAACCAGTATTCTCACACACTCTGAACCAGGTACTCGATGCGCTCCTGAAGCATGCACCTGAACACATATTCATGCCACGGACTGCCCATGAGATTGCAAACACCAAAGTTGGCTTCTATTCACTGAAGTAGTCTACCAAAACAGGAAGCAATTCCACTCCATCAATGTCCAAATGGTATGCAACGCCAACAAGATAATCATAATTGCTGTGCCCGATTTTCCGGATCAACCCCTGATTCCATGGTCCTGCGGAACTCAACTATCCCACGCTACATGGAGCGACAAGCCGGACAACGTTCGTGGCTACTTGGTGAGTAGCAGGGTAAGCACATAGCAGTGTGATTGGGGGGGTGGGAGAGATACATACTCCAACTGGGTGTGATTGGGGGTGGGGGGAGATACATACTCCAACTGGGTGTGGTTGGGGGGGGAGAGATACATACCCCAACTGGGTGTGATTGGGGTTAGGGGAGAGATACATACTCGAAATGGGTGTAGCTTGTCGTCCGTCGGACGAATGCACATACAGATGTACTCCAATGTCCATCTGGGAAGGCCGCAAGGTACTTGAGATGAACGGACATGCAAGTATAAGCTACACAACATAGATGACAATCCATGTCTAGAAACCTTAAACATCCATCCACATCCACAACATTCCACACCACAAAATACACACGTCATACATGCCGTCTAGATAGTCATACAGAATTAGTCCTGCACAACATCAATAATGCAATGTGCCCTTGAAAGCATGCAAAGGGATCACCCCTAGCCATAGCATTGCACCACGCACCTATAGCACCACTGAAGTGATGCCTGTCAGCATGGGAACATCAATGTTGGAATGGCATAACAACAGCAGTGTGGTACCAAATCTGCCTGGGCCCAGGGACACCTAAAACCTGGCCTCACCCAGGACATGTCAATTACTGTTGGAGGCATTAATGGGGCATGTCTACTTGCAGGGTCGAGCTCACCTTTGCACATTGCAGTCACACAGACCATCTGCATGTATGCTGTTAATTGTGTACTTCAATCACAATGCAAAGTCAATTTGTGTGATATTAACAGGCCGCTCTTGAGGTGAACAGTAACAGGACCCCATTCGTCCCTCCATACAGGTGATGCCGGCTATCCCCTGAAGAGGTGGCTCTTCACCCCTGTACAGAACCCACAGAACAGGCACGAAGAGGAATGCAATCGTGCACATACCCGTACACGCATTGTGATCGAGCAGACTTTTGACCTTTTGAAGACACAGTTTAGGTGCATTAGCAGGTCTGGTGGCGCTCTCCTGTATGGCCATGAGAAGGTGGCATGCTGCACAATATGTGTATCAGACGGAATGTGCCACTGCCCCCTGACGTTGAAATAGAAGCACCTGATGAGGATGATGATGGTGATGAGGACGGAGGTGAAGGGGATGCAGGTCATGCAAGAGGGGATGGCCAGGAGGGACGTGCTGTGAGACAGCATCTGATCAACCAAATATTCTGAGTAACATTGTTTCGTACTGTCACATGGATATGGGTAGTAATGCACTGGTGTCTGTTTGGAAGCGCACAATGGACCATGGCGTCAAAGTATACATACACAATGAAGAAGTCCAAGCCTGTGTTTTGTTCAAACACCAGTGTATTAAGGAACGTAAAGAAGAAAATGTGCATGTCCCCAAACATCCCACCACCCTTCCCCCCACCCCCCACAACAGTACCATAACACCCTTCCCCCAAGACCCCCACAACAGTCCCATAACACCCTTCACCCCACCCCACACAACAGTTCCACATGTGTCTGCCACAATGTTTCCGTCCAGCCATGCACGCAGAGGCTTCACCATGCACTCCCTATTGGCCATTGCCAACACCAGCATTGGGAGGCTGCGTAGACGTGCGCCTGGTGGTGCGTGAGGAGCGGCGGAGGGGGCTTGTCTGCCTTGAACTGGCGGATGAGGAAGTGGCAGACTGTCCTGGTGGTGGTGGTGCGAATTGGCGGTCCAATGCGTCCGCTATCCGTGTGAGGACCTCCCTGGCTCGGATAATCTCCCCACACAGCCTGTCTGTACATGCCTCCATCCCCTCCCTGGAGTGCCTTGCTGTCTCCGTAATCTCTGCCCTGAGACGGGCAGCCTCCTCCACATGCTGCCCAACCAGCACAGTTATTTTCTGTTGCCGCTGGCTGACGCTGGCCAGGTCGAGGGCAGTGTTGGGTTCTGGTGGTGTGGCTGCTGTGGCCTGTGATGGTACCAGGTCAACAGATGAAGCCACCAGGGGGCTACTAAAAGCTCCCATGTTCTCATCGCCAGTGACATTAGACCCAGGTGTCTGCTGTGGTGATGGCTCGGGAGTTCCAGGGGGGCTTGGGGTGTGCATCTCCATGTGGAAGTCGGTTGTGTCCTCCACATCTGATAGTGGGGCAGTGGCTGCCGCCTCTCCTGCGGAACTTGCTGGAGCTGAGGGTGGGCCCTCTGTGGCTGGGATCAGTGGTGGTGGGTTAACCTCCGGAGGTGGGGCAGTTGTTGGTGGTGTGACAACTTGTGTCTTGGAAGTGGCGCTCCACTGATGTTTCACACTCTGCATCTGGACCCTTCTGCCTTTGCTCCTTGATGTTGTGGGGGTGTCCTCTGTGTCCAAAGCCCTTGTTTTCTTATGCGCAGGGGGTGCCTGAGATGCATTGCCAGCATCCTCACTGTCTGTATGTGAGCCTGTCGGGGACAAGAAGGGGGATGTCATTGGTTACGGTTCTATGTACTTAATGCAGTATACATCAATAATGCAGTTGTGGGCATTTTGACTACATTGTAAAGGATGCAGGTGATGTGTCAGTTCAGTGGCTCATCCATGCATGGTTGTGTGTGGCACTTGTCTCTGGTGATGTGTGCATGTGTGTGTGTTTGGGTCTGACACTGACATGGCCAGGGTGTGATGCATGTGTGGATGTTTGGCCATCCATGAGGTGATTCTTGGCTCACATTTGGGGGGACCAGTAGATTCACATTGCATGCTTTCATGTGTACACTCACCTCCATCTGAAGTGGTTGCCACGCCATGCTCCATCGTCTCGACTCCCTCTATGCATTCCACTCCAATGAGGTTGGCGCAGGTCTCCTCCCATTCTTTCAGTTTTATGGGCGACCCAGATCCACCTGCTGTGGCAATGTTGTGGTTTTCGGCAAGGATGCTTCTCACCCGGAGTCTCAGGTCATCCCACCTCTTTCGGCACTCACGCACATTGCGGGTGGTGGTGCCCACAGCACTGACTTTCAATGCGACCTCAGCCCAGATTGCCTTCTTTTTCATGAGTGTCTCCCGCCGCATGTCGCTGGCAAAGACCACGGCGGCATTGTCAGCTAGCGTCTGGGTCAGCATTAATAGCTCCTCTGAGGTAAATTTTTCTTTCCGCTGCCGGTCAGTGTTTTTTTTTAATGCCTTGGGCATGTCGAGGGTGTCCCTGAGGATTTCCTACTGCAAGCTACTCCAAACAGGTCCAGGGGGCAGAGGATGGCAATGGATTGTGTTTTTAAAGATGGCCGCCGTGCTCTTCCCCGTTCCTGTGCGATAACGCTATTTCCGGTTCCGCCATTTAACGGTCACCGCTATTTGCATGCAGCGTGAGGGCGGAGGTGCTATCTGCACATTCGTCGAAGGCGGTAAGAGACTTTTTGGGGACTTTAGCGGCATGGCGGTAGGGTCATTACCGGTATGGCGCTATGCTCGTGTCCGCGTACTCGTAATAGTACGCTATTAGCGCCCTCTTGTGAGGGCGGACACGTTAAGAGCGCCATGCCGGTAATTTGAGATTTTTAGCGCACAACGTGTAATGAGGCCCATAGTCTACTACGTTGGTAGTAATAGGGGGAGTGGGCACCGCCCATCCCTCCTTGGCTATGGCGAAGGGTCCCCGCACAGGGTGACCAAACAGAAGTTCGAAGGGGCTGAAGCCAACACCTTCCCGTGGTACCTCTCGGTAGGCAAACATTAAGCATGGTAAAAGAAGATCCCATTTTCTTCTTTGGGGTTCTTCCAGAGCCCCAATCATACTCTTTAACGTTCTGTTGAACCGTTCCACCAGACCATTGGTCTGGGGGTGGTATGCGGAAGAGAACTTGTAGGTGACCCCACATTCTTTCCACATAGCCTGCATATACTTTGACATAAAGTTGCTGCCTCTGTCAGACAACTTCTTTAGGGAAGCCAACCCTAGTAAAGATGCCAAGTAACGCTTTTGCAACTGACTTGGCAGTTACAGTTTTTAATGGGATGGCCTCAGGATACCTGGTAGCATGGTCGACCAGCACCAGGATAAACCTATTGCCCGAGGATGTTTGCGGGTCAAGGGGACCAACAATGTCAATCCCTACCCTTTCGAATGGTATTCCCACAACTGGGAGTGGTACCAATGGAGCTTGGATTGTTGAGCCACTCTTACCAGATAACTGGTAGGAGGCACAACTCCTGCAGTGACTTTCTACTTGCACCCCCATCTTGGACCAGTAGAAGTGCATGCATAACCTTTGCTTTGTCCTCTTAATACCAAGGTGACCAGCAAGGGGCACTTCAGGCGCCAACTGCAGGAGGAAGGGTCTTTCTGTTTTTCTGCCTGTTCGATTTTTAGCTTGACCCTATTGAACTCAAGCTCTTCCTGGAGTTTGGCCATATTGAACTCAAGCTCCTTCTGCCTAAACAGCAGCTCTTGCTTCTTGCATTCAAGCATGGCCTCCCCATCAGCACTGGCAGAGGAAACATTGGACATTCCATCCTCCTTGTCCTCATGGTCGCGGTGGACTAGTGCAGCAGCAGAACTGTCAGTTCTACCAGTGAGAGCAGCCTCACCTCCTTCTGCACTGTCCTCGGAAGCTATAGCATCAAGCTGAGCTTCTTGCCACGCCATGATTCTTTGGATCATTTCCATTTTTGTGCCTTGCGAGGAGACACCTCTTTCAGCACACATCTTTTTCAATGTTTCGGATTTAGAAGCATTTAAACTTACAAGGTACCCATTTCCATACTGTTTGATAGGACTATGGCCTTTAAAGAGTTATACTACGACAATTCACTACGAGTCCTGTTATGGATAACTTGAAATGCCCTCGCTCGTGCGCAACACTGGATACCTTCAGTTGTATCCCACCGCTGTACACCAATTTGTTAAGATGGATTTCTGAACTCTGTCCTGGAGGGGCAGAGGTTCAGAAGGCCAGCCTAGTTTCTTGGAACAGGGTAACCTCTGGACAAGCCAGACCAATCAGGGTAGCGATGGCGGCGGTCAAGACTAGGTCTCAAGAGGGGTGAGGGTGACTGAAAGCCCGCAATGAGCACACAAAGCAAGGACGCTTACAAATTACTCCAGACAGGTGCTATATTAAAAATATAGACACATTTATTACAAGGCCTTTGTAACATCGACCATAGTAAAGAATCACGGTAAAACTCCAATAAACCAACACATCACAACCAATACAATATATATACAAGACCAAGGGGTCTAAAGAGTTAGAAGCACGAAATATGCAGACCACCTAGATGGGGAGGAAAACAGGCAGTGCAAGTAATCGTTAGTTTTGCATCAGAGGCCACCTAACTAGAAGGAAGTCCGAGCCCTACGAAGAGTGGAGCCTTGTGCTCAAAAGTACCTGCACACACAGGTGCCAACAGGCAAAGGAGAGTCTCTTCAGGGAGATCAGGCAGATCAGAGAGGTGAACAAAATGATGATGAACAGTTCCCCGCTACTCATGTGCGGCCTCCACTTGTGGGCAGAAGCAGGGCGCGAGTGCGGAAAAGGTTGCTGTTTACGACAGCGGTGGAGAGCCACAGGCTCCTGCGGGAGGGCGACCGGTTAGTGTATTGACTACTCACTGGTCCCCGATGCAGGCAGACCCAGGCTTCTCCGGTTCCGTTTCGGTACTGGCAGGTTCAGATGCGATCAGCAGGATGTCTCAACGCAGTGTAGATTCTGCGACAGCAGGAGTCAGGGTCGAGGGTGTCCCAAATGCAGCAAACACGCACAGGTTTGTTACCACAGCAGGGTAACCCGGCAACCGCAGGTATTCTGGTCCCAAAGCACACGTCTCACTTCAGACCTGGGAATGCCAAGTGTACGAATCGTGTGAGAGTGCCGAGGACACAGGATTAGCAGTAAGCCAGACGGCGGTGACAGAGTAAGGTTCCTGTGTAGGCTGGTCAGTCCACTGGATGGCCCAGGGACGCTTCGGAAGGCTTACGTACAGGATTTGGTGAAGATGCCGAGAATAGTTGTTCCCACTATTCTAAAGGGTCGAAGCGCCAGTACAGGCCTTCTCGTTCGATCAGAGGCACAGGGGTCTCACAGGACGACAGCAGTGCAGGGTGCCAAACCTTCAGCGGGTCACCAGCGATTTCTCGACTCAGCTTCTTAGTTTTCGGATACTTGGCTCCTTATCCTTTGTTCGTGAGAACTCAGGAGATCGACATGGTAGTGGTGTTTCCAGCCTCCTCTTATCCAGAGTTCCCTTCGCGCCAAAACGGAGAGGACCCAATGGGAGATCTGCTCACAAAACACTCACACCATACGTGGACCTATCACGGACCACGGTGGTCCCAGGCATTCAATACACTCTAGACTCTCTGGCACCCAGGATGTGTATTGGGAACAGACATCCCAGCCCACATCCTGGAGGCACACACAAGGCATGCAGAAGCCCGCGAAAGCGTTGTGTTTCGCGGGAAAGTGCATGACCAAATAAGGACTGCCCCGGGTCGGCTCGACCTGGGGGAAGGTGAAGGGGCAAGACGGTCAGCGGACAGGACAAAGAACCTCGTGGCATGGCCATTTTGGAGGCCAGGCCACCCATTTGGGCCAAACACGGGAAGCGCGGTTAACATGGCAAAAAGGGGTTCAAAACACAAAGAAACGATAGCTGCCACCAGTCCCGTCCGTGACACACTTGCACATTTCATGATAAGTCCAGCGAGAGTTTCTAGGGCCATTGGAATGACTAGAGACCCAAGAGCGCGGTAATGTAAGTTACGGTGCACTCTTGTTTCATGTTGCTCAAAAGCTGCAACATGAGGAAAGGACTAAGGGAAACAAAGTCTCCCGGTACTGACTGTTTTAAGGGCATGTCAGTTTCCCCGTAAGAATGGAGCGAAAGCCCAGAGGAGTGCGGCGGAAGGCTGCGCTTCTCTGGCAAAGTCTAGATCAGAGTGTAAAACAACAGCAAAAAATTTGGGGGTTGCCACATGGAAGGAAAATTACCTACAATTATGAAATCTTTCCTAACACCTGCCCACATCAATGTTCGGGTTTCTCGAGTTTCCGTAACTCTCTCGGCTCCTACAACCTTTGATATTAAAGTCTTTCAGTCTCTCAGGGCTCTCCAAGACCCTTTTGGCTTTCCCAGCCTCAGATATTCAAATCTCTCGGTTCGTTAGTTCCTTAGGTCTATCCAAAGCCCTCTGGCTCAAGGTTTATCTGGCTCCCGTAACCCTTGTGGCTTTCCCACCCTTGAAAATCGAAGTTTCAGAATTTCTTGGGGTTCTCTGATGCCCTCTGGCTGGCTTACTTTATCTGGCTCCCGGAACCCTTGTGACTTTCCCAGCCTCGGGGCTCTCTGTTCGCCTCTCCCAATGGTGTTATTTCTTCGGGAGCGTTTGCTTCTCTTTCATTGCTTAGCTCTGCAGCTAATACACTTCTTGTGCGAAGCTCAGGGATTTAGTCTCTCTGCTACACTCTGGTCCCAGCGTCAGTTACCAGGCCCCATGCCCACCACAGCTTCTGTGTGGTTACAGTTCCTGACTCCTTCCTGACCCAGGCCTCTTTGCCCGTCAGGACACCAGCCTTCCAGCATCTTGCGAGCCTCTCGTTCTCTCTCGGCGCTAACGCTGGCTTCGTGGTCTAGCATGGCTCCACTCCTCCAGGACGTCTTCCCGTCAGAGGCTCACCCAGAGGCTCACCTCTGCGTAGGATTCTTCCTTCTCAATTCAAAGTTTCTCTTGGTTTTATTTACGGCATCCGAAACAAAGTGGTGTATCTTTCCTTTTTGACTTTGGCATTGAGGTGAGATACAGTGTAGAGAAGGAGCTAAGTACTGCCACCTCAACCACTTCGCCAATATTACCTATATGTTGGGAAGTGTGAGACACGTGCAGTACCAGTGAAAATACAGATACCAAAGAGAATCCTGGAGACAAGGTTCCCATTGAGAAAACCATACCTGCATACAAGACAGTATGATGGCCATTTGAATGAAATCCCGGAAGAAGCAGGACCAATAAATGAAGAGAATAATGGTGACATCACATAGGGCTGAGCTGACGTATATGGAAGAGAAACCAAACAAAAGTGTCTAAACTTGAAGATACTCCCGTCCCCTGCACACCTTACAAGCTGAAATAAATCAGTCAATTTTCATGTGTGAATGTCTGGCTACTGAAGATTTTTCATTCTTGCATCGAATGTAAGATTTATGCTCAGTCCATCTTTCACGAGCCGATCTGGCTGTCTGTCCAATATACATTAAACCGCACAGGCACTTAATGCTATAGATCACCCCTGTAGATCTGCATTTGGCAAAGTCTTTAAGCTTAATTTTTTTTT
The DNA here is from genome assembly GCF_040938575.1 of Ambystoma mexicanum. NCBI lineage: Eukaryota > Metazoa > Chordata > Amphibia > Caudata > Ambystomatidae > Ambystoma > Ambystoma mexicanum. The sequence goes on from NC_090939.1 coordinate 904,208,669, forward strand.
TGTTGGCCATATGTGAAGCCATATGATTTCTGTTTTTTTTTACTAAAGCTAATATATGCTGTTATTTATGTTCTAATGTGATATTCATGTATATAAAAGTTGAAATTTCATGAAAATTGACTGATTTATTTCAGCTTGTAAGGTGTGCAGGGGACGGGAGTGTCTTCAAGTTTAGACACTTTTGTTTGGTTTATGTTTAACACAGGCTCCAGTGTCATGGCGTGTATTCCTCCCCAGCACCCATAACTGTTTAAAGTTATCCCCGAAATTGCTTTCATTTACTATCAGTGAAATAGGTGTGTTCCGATTGATACTATTTTTTGTATATGGAACAGATGCAGAGACCAAAGAATGCAGATATTCTATAAGGCATCAAGAAAGTATCAAAGATAAGTGACATCTTGGGATCAAGATGAAGAAGCTTATGCTACAGAACTGATGAGGATATCAAGTGTTTTACACATGTACAGATGCAAAGAAATGCAAGCAGGTTAGCTTTATAGTGAATAAATTGCAGCATGCGGCAACATATACACATATATATAGAAGTGAGTAAAGAATGGATGTTTCCACTACGTATTATAGCAGAGCTGGACTAACGGGAGTGAAACTAAGAAACTCTCTTGGCCCTCTTCCTACTCCCAACTGCAAGGCTAAAAACCTCTGGGTCATCTTCGACTCTGCACTCTCCTTCTCCCCTAAAATCTCTGACGTCTCTACCAGCTGCACTTCCTTAGAGGTATTCTTCCTTTCCTCTCCTTCCCCCAGAAGCTCACTGTCTCCAGAGCCCTGGTCCTCTCTAGGCTGGACTATTGTAACAGCCTCTTTCTAAATCTGCCTGCCTCTACTCTCCGCCCTCTGCAACTTATCCAGAACAGGCCTGTGAGTCTTGTCCTTGGCCTCAAGCCCAGGGATCGTATCTCTCCAGGACTCAAATCTCTGCACTGGCTCCCAGTGGCTGCGAGGATTAAGTTCAAAACCCCCTGCATTGTACACAAGGACTTCTGGGGTCTGGAGCCGCAATGCCTTCAACTCTCTCTTCCTAAATATCTTCCTTCTCGAGCTCTTCGCTCATCCGCCTCCAACTCTCTCAGGGTCAGTCGCTTCTCCAAGCAACAAATTGGTGACAGATCACTCTCTTCGGCAGGGGCCTCTCTCTGGAACAGCCTTCCTGCCTCCCTGAAACCCTCTCCGGTTCCAGAAGCACCTCAAAACCTTCCTCTTTGCTTCTGCTTTCTCCCCCCCCATCCCCTGCTGAATTCCTGACAAACTGCACTGGTTACCTGTCCACCCTTTCTGATCTCTGGCCCAGGCCCCCTGCACCGCCTCCCTGGCAACCCCTGCACCTGGGGACCATTTTTCTGTATCCCTACTGTCCCCCTACCAGCACTTTTGTCCGCACTTCCTTGCACTTGCCACCAGCTGGCCGTTTTATTTATCTTATTTATTCCACTTTCCCATGTACTGCACTTTTCCCTCTCCCTTCCCCCTCGCACTTTTCCTTTTCCCCCCTTCCCATGCACTTGCGCGATCTGAATGACACATGGCCTAGTAGGATCGTTGTCTGTCCTCCCTTTGTTCCCCCCCTTGCCTCGTCGCACCTTGAAACACTTGTGTATAGGTGCGTTATAAATGCCATATTATATCATAAAGGCGAGACTGGATGAGCCAAGAAGCCAAGGTCTTATCAGGCTGCGGTGAGCAGACATTGGATACAAATCGTGTGAAAGAACGAAACTCTTGTTCAGAAGACATGGAAAAAAACAAGGAAGACATCAGAGGTCTATTAGAAAATAGTATTTTAAATATGCTAAGGCTCAATTTTGTGGTCTTCATTCACATGAAGGATGAAGTTGGACGAACACGATGGTCACACCTACGCATGAGGGCAGAGCGTGCCTCCCCTCCACTGAATTTTCCAGAGCAAAAGAACACTCCCAAGGACAAGTTCAAAGCCTTAATTGACAGCAGACCACTGAGGTGATGATAGGTGAATATGCTAATTGGTGGGAAGCTATGGCTAAAGACTAGCTCACCAGCACCTGGAAGTCCAGTCTGCATGCTGCTAACGTAGGTAGAAAAGTACTGACAGATGTTAGAGTGCCAACCAATGGTAGGGGGCTGCATGATTAAGGGTCCTATAGTTTGTGTAGCCAATGGGATGTTGTGTTTTTAGTGACATTCTTAGTAACCTGTTTAAGGGGAGGGCTTAGTTACCTCACCTGATGTTAAGAAATCTATCACTTTTCTTCACTCTTTTAGACGAGTATGGATAGTATACTTAGAGGTTCCTTAAGAGCCTATCACAATTGCCACTAGGTTTTTGAGGTTTGCCATGTAGGATGACGTTAGTAATACGTAGGTTAACGTCATCAATGATTAATTTTTGCTATAAAAGAATGCTTTTTTTTAAAGATGCTTTGAGAGACCTTACGCTGAGACGTCCGTTGATGTCCATTGTACTCCCTGTTTTAGATAACTGATATTAAAACAGTTATCCTTTTGCCAACTACCTGAGTCGTTTCGATTATTGATGTTTGAGTAACTTCTGCATCCCCATCCATCTCAAGGGTATTGCTACATTGTCTTAAAGGGATGGAAGCCTCCAGTTCAACAGCATTACCTGAAGCCAAAGAGATTGAAGACATTTTACTAATCAGTGAATCCAAAACAGAAGTAACTTCAGTCTTTCCATTTCCCAAGTAGGCAGATAATGTACACTGGACCAGGAGTTCCTTATCAGAATAGAAGTCCTTGTCCCCAAGAGGGGAGTCGCTACCAGTGAGGTTCCGCTTTTCCAGACCCCTAGAGAGGGTTTGGCTGAGCGGGCTCTGCTCCCTAGCCACAAAGGCGTGACTCCCCTTTGGGGAGAAGGGACGAGTACCCTGGATTCGTGTCACTCCCAATGAGCTTTGTGCCCTTGAGTGATGCACCATAATTGAGGCATAGGCAGTGTAGTCCTGGTATAAAAACATCACAATGCTGAGTCCAGCATTTCATGCACCAGCTGTTTTGCATCACCTATGCCACCTAAGAGTTGCTCCCACCTGTCGTGGGCTGGATCGCTAATGAATTCAATTTAGTCTCTAAGGGTGAACATTGCAGGTCCCCAATACTGTGTCTGAGTTTGCGTGCTGTGACAAACTCACATGCTGGAGAATGGAAGGGAGGGGAGGGGAGGATGGAGACTGGCAACTACCATCTGCTTCTTGGTGCAGGTCCGGCAGGCCGTACATTGTGTAATCCTCAGGCTGGTCCCCAACTGGACCCCCAGTATCATGTGTAGAACCCATACCACACATCAGGGTTACCCGGGGCTACTGTGAAAACATAGACCTGGTAAAAACCCAGAAACTGCAAAGGGGAGTTGAGTGACCCAGAGGCTGACCCCCATGGTTGCATGCATTTCCCACAGCCAAGGTAGCAATACAAAATGTCAAAAAAAAGGTATGTTTGTGGTCTCCTCAAGTAAGGGTCACACTCTTGCAGGGTTCTGAGATCGTTCATATGGAATCAAAAATGGGGATCGAGACCAAAGGTAGTGGAGGTGTGGAATGGCACAACAAGTTGCCGGAACATGTAGGGCAAGCCGAGTGAATCCAAAATGGCAGATTCAGCTATTGTAACATTGCCTACTGGAGCTAGCGGGAGGAGAGGAGAAAGAAAGACAAGCAGGTGAGAAGAGTGAGGATAGGAAAAGAGGATAACATGAGCGGATGAGAAAAGCAAAGAGGAGCTCAGAGGAGAGGAGTGAAGGGACAGGCAGATGCAGGACAAGGTGCATGGATGAAGGGAAGGGGAGAAAAAGTTCCAAGAGCCTCGATCATACAGTGAATCGTATGGTGGTTAAAAAGCTTCTTGTTACACTCAAAAGGGGCTATCTGCCACACTTGGGAGGCAGGAAGGGGCAAAGGGCTTCCTAGAAACCTGAATGAACATGATGCCGGACCCATGTCAAGACAAACCAGGGCACAAGGGGCAGTGTTGGCAGGTAATCGAGACATCCTGGAAGACCAACTGGCTAAAACAGAGAAAAACAGGAAAGTCCCAACAATGGCCAAGAAAAAAGTGTTGGACACTATAAAACCCAGTGACTTAAGTAATTGTTTTCCACCCAGGTGGGCTTGCTGTAGGCAGAGAGAGAAGGATTGCAGGCAAGTGTAGCTAAGGCAATGTACATAACAAGGGGATGCTGAAGTGTGTGGCACCACAGGGAGATACCTTTTAAGCAAGACCCGCTTGGCCATGCACCCACGGGTAGAAGAGGGCTGCGAGGAACCTCTAGGGTGAAGCCGGCAGAGTCAAGGGTTCACTGCAGGTGTTCAGCTCTGCGAGAGGTTCGGTGAAGGAGCTCTTTCTTTTCATCTCCCATGATCCATTATTTCACCAACATGAAACGCAGAACCAAAAACCCTGATGACAAAAAGTGCCGGCTCTAACTGTCATAGAGGACATGGAAATTTAATCTATAATGGCCCCTTCTGATAATCAACTACCAGACGCCAACAACGGAAGTATGCCATCTGCTTGTGGATCTCCCCCCCCACGGTCCCTCTATTGCCATGTGAAGTAGAAACAATGTCAGGGCAAGAGGGAGAGAAAAACTATGTCTTACCAATTAATAAGGTGGGGGGGCGGAGCAAGCACTACTGTGTCCGATATTGTTGATATATATTCACAAAAAGGGGTAGTGGACCTCCCGGATCCGGTGCCAGAGACTGATAAATGTGTGCACAGGGCAGGGGTTGGGGAGGAGGGGACGAGTCTCAAAGAGGTGGTTATGATTGATCCCCCAATCCCAATTTCCAACAGGTTTATCCCCCTTGATAACCTCAATTTCTCTATCAGTTGTACGACCAAGGGGTCAGAGAAATTGAAAAAGTGGAAGATTGTATTTAGGAATATGGTTGCTAAGTCCTGCCGAAGTAAGCATAACCGTAGTTTTCAACTGGTAACAGACAGGGGTATTGATGAGCTAGGTCAACCAGTTGAACAGACAATACAACCCATAACACTATGCACCAACTTGGATTTAATGTTTGAGAACTATTAAATGAAATTAGAAACTTAATTATGAATACATTTTGCGATACCTTGCAAGAACTGGTTATGAAATTAGGGCACTGAAGGACAGGATTGCTGTACTGACATCTAAAGTAGAGTATCAATGTAAGTTCAGTCCCTCCAACTTTGATAATGCTGAGGGCACAGTGAAGGCATTACACCAGGGAAGGAAAATGTGAGCACTGGCCCCTTAGGCACCCCCAAGACTCATGTGACAGCAGGATGTGCCTGTATTAGAACTTCTTGCCTCCGGTCGGGCTCTAATAGCAACTCAGGGTTTTCACCAAAGCTATTAAGAGGCCAAGACCAGCACCGCTGGACCAGATCAACTGTAGCCACCGTTGACCGGTTTGAGGCTAATACCCCCTTTTGCCAGCAGTAAAATGATGTCAGATAGTGTCCATACACGCAACAGGGAAGCCCGATTTGTGAAAATGTTCAATGTCGTAAGACTGGCCCAGGGTGCATTTGAAGATCAAGAATCCCTGAAGAATAAATACTCTCAGTGGATCAGATGAGTTAAAGTGTGTGCCTACATTATTAGAGCGGACACTGTAAGATGCATCCGGGTGCGAATGTATACTAGCCCTGATGATTGTATTCAGGTCTTTTTACGGTCCTGGGACCTGGTGGATGGATTCCTTGCTATTGACCTCCGGACCTATCCACCTTTAGGCTCAACAATCGCAATCAGAGCCTATGCACCCAACCAGAACTGACCCAGGGGCTTTGTTGGGCAAAGGCAGGACATTGGGAATAGCTCTAGTAAGCAGGATGGTCGCCTCCGCCAGTTTACCAATTGATATTCATTTGGTGAGGAGGGCAGGTTAAGTACAGGAAGGGGGTCTGCAGAGAGTGGACTGATTAAGGGAGGCAGTTTGGAGTTCTGTCTCTGATCTTTCTCATAGATTTGTGTTGTGGAATATTGCAGGGATCACTAAACATCTGGAGGAACCTACCTGGATTGATTCTGTAAGGAGTTTTCAATTGATTTGCTTCACAAAACCTGGGCTACCGAGATGGTAGACTTGCAAGGGTATCAAGTATTCCAGATCCGAACAGGAAAGGACCTAAAGCAGGAGTGCACAACATACAACCTACAGGCCAGATGCAGCCCTTCCCAATCATGATTTATGGCCCTCCAAGCCAGAGGAATTCAAGAAAGAGGCGCACCCTTTTCCGGTCATTTCCTCTCTAAATGTTAGAGAGCAAACACAACAACACAGAAACAAGAGGCTGGTACCTTATTTATAAACATCCAAGTCAAGAGAACAAAATCACCAATCCAAGTGAAAGAAAAATATGTAGGCATTGCTTATTTTGTACCGCGAAAAATAAATGCCTTGAATTTTGGAAAAAAAGTCAATGGCAAAAGGTTGCAAGCTTGACTTATATAAATTGTCAACTTCTTAAACTGCAGTGGCTTTTTCTTAAACATTTTTAAAATTCTAAAGCACACAAAGATTTAAGGGGACAGCATCTGAAAGTCAACATAAAGTATTTTTTCTTCAGATGATAGAATTTCATTTTTGATATTGTAGTTATGACACAGCACGACAGTTGACAAGGAACATAGTATTGGCATAAGTGAAACTGCAATGTCATTTCTTTCTTTAAAAGGCCTACCAAAACAAAGCACAATCACAGCTAGGCAAACAGTGCACCGCAGACTTGGGGTTATTTTGTCAGCATCCTTGTTTTGTTAACCACAAGCCTCAAGTCTTTTCCTCTAACAAACATTAATGTTTTCATTATGTACCATTGACATATTATGGTATTTTATCACAATGCACACATTCTCTCACTTCATTTTGACATTTTCTGGTGCAAAAAGCCTGCCCTACTAACCCTTTAGACAGTCTGACCCACCACAGAACACTTGCAAAATACATCCGGCCCTTCTGCAAAACCAGTTGTGCACCCTTGACCTAAAGGGAGCTCATGTGGTGGTCTGCTAACATGGCTGGACTTGGCTTTAAACTGGGAAATTGTAACAAGACAGATTGGTATGGTAGACCTCCAACACTTGGCTACTTAAACTCCTGCGGGAGATCGTATCCTCTTGTTCAATGTCTACAACAGACCGAGTGAGTCACCAACAGTAGAAATGATCCAGGACTTGATGAATTCCTGGGGTTGGTTTGATCCAGTGAAGACCCACATTTTGATAGCAAATTTGTATCTCCAATTTGTGCCCATTAGAGAATTGGAAGGGCTGTGGGAAGATCAACATTCTGCATGGGATATTCCCCCCTGGTGGCTTTACCATCGGGAAGAGCACACCGCCATGCTATTGACATGGCCGTATCCTTTATAGTCTGGAATTGAGAGCATGCAATGGCCTCTCGCCAATGGATCAGCCAGCCAGTTTGACCTATTCTGGTTTTAATGGCTCCTCTACTATCGACTATATTCTGGTCATGGCTAAAGACTGGGGAAGGGTTGGCAGTTTCAAAGTCTTCCACTGTCTATTACTGTTTCTTTTGAAAGGGGCGTTCAACCTCCCTCACCCCCGCTTCGGCCCTTAATCAGGCACAGGCTATAGCATTGACGGGGCATGCCACCAAGTTAGTTAGATGGTCCAAAATGGTAGAATTGAATCTGAAACCTGCTATATATGATGCCATTTTGAGTAATATAGGAGAAATTTGCAGAGAAGGGATGCCTGACTCTCGGATTTAAAATGAGTTTGAAAAACCGATTGAAAATGTGCTGCCCTTCATCACTAACACTGCACCAGCAGTTAAGAAGAGTTCTCTAAAAAAAAGCAAGTTGGTATGACTGGGAGTGCAGGAATGAAAATAAATTGATTGTGGCTTGTGTAGCTGCAGGTCCCATTGTTGACAAAGTCTGAACTCAGAATCTATAGACATAATTATAAAAGACTAATCTCAGAGAAAAAAGATGCATTTGTCAGATCTAAGCAGGCTCGCCTTACACAGGCATTTGAAGAGGGTGACTGTGTGTCTTATTAGAAATTGGTCTCAGGGATAGAAGAGAATATGGATGTGTCCCTCCAGTGTTCCTGTTGATGCTTGGTGGAATCACACCATCCGACAATCAGATTGCTGGTCGCTATGTAGCTCCACAAAGCCCTGAGAGGGCTATTGGGCAGGGGGGCAGGGGGGTTGCTTCTGGTTGGAGGAAATGGGCAAGGCAATTGGGTCCCAAAAGAGTGGAAAAGCTTCTGGAAACGATAGAGTCCCCATTGACCTTTATACAGATGAGTTAACAAATTGGGCACCAGACTTATGTAAACTCTTTAATACGGTCATTAAACTTAATATAGTTCCTACTACCTGGCAATAAGCTGTAATAGTCCCCATTTAGAAAAAAGGGGGCAGAGACTCGCCTTCAAATTACCATTTAATTTTGCTCTTGGACAGTGCAGAGAAGAACTTTGCAAAGGCTGTACTACTTCATCTACAAGCATAGGCAGATTTAACAGTAGCACCAGGGACAAAAGCCCACAGCCCCCCCCCTGCTCAGCCTCTCTCACCTGCTTTCCTGGTTTTGGATTACAGATTGTCTACTGGATTTCTGTTGGCTCCTCTTGTCCTGAGATTGACTTTTTGTCCATCTTTAGTTGCGCCCTCGATCAGTACAGGCTTAGGCCACTGGGTATCCTGGACATTGCATAGACTGTGCCCTTGTTCCATTCGGGTTAGCTCCTGAACTTCCTGTATTGTGCGTCCATTGGCAGTTAGCGTCGGGCGGGTTGTCTGGCCTCTGGACTTCCAGTCACAAAGCAAGAGAACCCTTTCTGGTATAGGTTCAACATTTGTTACACACCATATTCAGGTAGGACAAGGGACCATTTGGGGGTGGGGATGGTATACAGGTCTGCTGATATATTTAGTTATTGGTTTCTTTTGTTTCACTTTCAGCTCGTTGTGTGTCTTCTCCTGCCTTTTCGCTTGAGCCCCTGGCCTGGTGGTGTTGATATCTTATCCACAGGCTGCGATCTCTGGAGAAGAGTCTCCCTCAGGAAGAGAAGACGCATTGTTCTCGCCTTGTGCGTGACATGAGTTTCCTACTGATCTGTGATCTGAATTGCAGGGAACTCAGGACCACAACAACCACCCACCATTTGATGTCATCCGGTGGGTGTCTCAGGAGTAAGAAATGCTGAACCATAGGTATAGTGCTAAATTTGTATCTGATTCTCAATCTGTGTTCTGAGATTCTAGTAAGTACTGCCCTTTTAGTTTGGCCTATATACCGAAGAGGACATGGGCATTCTACACAATAAATAACCTTTAGTATCTTGCAATTAGTCAATTCTTGCAGTTGCCAGTCTTAAAAGGTGGTTGATTTTTCTGTAAACCTACAAAGTGAGCATGTGCCGCAAGGGTAGTGACCAATGTGTGGGCGCAGGTTCCAAAGTGTGTTCTTTGGAACTCGATTTTCAAATCTGGAATGCACTAATTTATTCATAAAATTGGGAGCACGTTTCAATGCGAACATGGGGATTTCTTCATCCCGCAAAGCCAGTTTAACAATTGGCCAGTATTTTTTGATAATCTCCTTGACTTGAACGGTCGAAGGTGAATGCGTAAGTAAACAAGTCATTCTTGATTCTTTTTCATCCCTAGTTTTACCTACTAACAAAGATTCTCTGGGATTCTCTTGATTCTTTGATACATTTAGCAGGGTAGCCTCTTGCGAGTAATCTTTTGTGTAAGATGTCAGAATTATCATTAAATTCAGTAAGAATGGTGCAATTACGACATAGCCTTAGGTATTGACCAAAGGCGAGATTGTCTTTCAAGCTTCTCGGTGATAGCTTTGGTAATGCAAGAGTGTGTTCCTTTCACTGGCTTTCCTGTAGAGAGTGCATCTTATTAACTTATCAACATTCATGAGTCTTGGAAGTAAACCTTTAACGTATGTTATTCCTTGGTGAAGTTGATATGAGGATTGCAATTATTCAACCAGACATGAAACTCATGAAGGTGATCACTGTCACCATGGCAGATCGACAGAACATCATTCATGTAGCGTTTCAATATCGAGATGTTTTGAAGAAAGGGATTGTTCTCGGAGTAGACTAACTCGTCCTCAAAGGAGGCCAAATATAGTACTGCCAGACTGGGTGCGAAGGCAGCATCCATTGTGATGCCTTTAGTCTGCAGATATAACTAACTGTTAAATGTGAAAAAGATATTTTGTAATGCAATGGTCATTAATTCAACAATTAACTCAGATGTAACTCTTTCAGGGGTGCTTGAGTTCAAGTGCTGTCTCACACATTCAGTGGCTTCATCCTGAGATATACTTGTATATAGAGATTAGATGTCCATTGTAACAAGTATATATTCAGGAGGATTAATCAATCTACCTTCAAATGCCTTAATGACAGACGCAGTATCTTGAAGATACAATTGGGTGGCTTGGCTGATAGGTTTGAGAAAAAGGTCAATTAATTTACAGAGGGGTTCAAGAATAGACCCACAGCCCGAGACAATTGGTCTACCAGGTGAATTCTCAATAATTTAGTGCACTTAGGGTAGTGCATAGAGGTTTCGGACCTTTCCTGAGGAGTTATTAAGTAAGTCAAAGTCTCTTTTCCATTTCAAATCCCTCTGTAAACCAATCATAGTGGAGTCCTCAATCAGCCTTTAGATTTCATTTGTGGTATCTTTTCTTAATATACAATAATTCTGTCTGTCATCAAGAAGGGACATGACCATGTTTACATATTGTGATGAGCTCATCACCACAATCCCACTGCCCTCGTCTGCTGGGTATACTACCAGTTCATTATTGGTGTTAGGACTTTTGACAGAATGTCTTTCAGAGTTTGACAAATTATGTCTTAGTGGCTTATGTGTCTGTTGTAATAAATCAAGATCATGTAACACACAATTTTCAAAAGTGAGAATTTCTGTAGCGATCTGATGTTCTAGGGGAGTAAATGTAGATTTAGGGCAAAGCCCTGTATCTTCCAATGCGTCCAACTCCTCTGTATCTTTAAATAATGATTTTAAGCGTACTTTACGCAAGATCTGTCTGATTTCTAAATTTAATTTTGTACCAGTATGTTGGATTAGATGGTACAAATGAGAGACGTTAGTTTAGAAGAGACATTTAGTCTCTGTCAAGTTCAGTGCTGGAAATGTTGTAAATAGCACCCATGTTAATGTCTACCTCCGATATGGTCTCCTGTGGGGACTGTAGTGTTGTGGGGGACCGTGGTGGTAATATTCTGGTGAATATTGCGACATGCGTCTGCCTCTGGTCGGTCCTCATTCTAAAAAGCTCTCGTTCCTCTACGGAAATAAGTGTTACGTCTCTCAAAATCTTCATGTGAGGAATCACTACTCGAGGTATCTGAGAAGGTGACTGTGAGGGTGCAGAAGGAGCAGACTGGCACACAGGTGGCATGGGGATTGCTATAGACTTTTATTGGCAAAACCTAACTTTCCCCATCTCTGAGAGAGGTTTCTCTGCCTCAACTAAAACATTAAGGGTTCTGTCAGAATGTCAGTGTAAATAAATAGTCCACAGTCCAGTGTAAAAAACCCTACTTCTGTCCCTTAAACTTAAAACTAAACTGAAGACAAAGTAGACCTTCTTGGTCCAGAAGAATGACTCCCTTCTTCTGGACTGGGGATAAACGTTCACCTCCAGGTGTTGGTGTCTTCTTAGGGGAATGGCTCCCTTCACCGGGTCAAAATTGTCTTCCAACACAAAAGACAAAGTTCCAGCACTTTTCTTTGGCAGACACACTGCTTATCTTTTAACACTTTGCTTCAGAAGGTCATTTCAGCTTTGGTTACTATGGGAATGACAGAATGACTCCCTTCTCCTGGTATGTAAATAATCATAGATATCACATAGAATTAACGGCAGCCATGACCAGTCAACCCCTTTCACCTGAGTGATATGCTGATTTTCAACAAATTGAACTGACAGTTTTATAGTAGCTCCATTCTCATAGCAAACCTTTAAACCTATATTTGGCACCTGGGTTCTGTTTTCCTTGTCTAGAGTTTTCAACAAATAGTTTTTTATTCAACTTTAGTGCAGATTCTTTTAAGTTTTAAAACATTCATAAGCCAGTGAAACCAAAACATCTTTTTCAGACACATTTCAAATACAATTTTAAAGTGTGCATAAATTGCAATGCAATCAGTCCTACTACAGACATCAAATAATTCTATCTGATAAATATCTTTGCGTATCCAGTGATAATCTTGCAGCAAAAAAGCTGCGGCAGAAAAAGCCAATTTTTAAAAATGCATTTTCTGATGCATTTATATTTGGGCGGTGGACCGCACGCGACGTAACCCCGCCCTCCTTAGCTCAACCCGCGCATCACTCTTCAGTCCTTTTCTATCGCCAGGTCTGAGACATTTAAGCAATAATAGAGGATACTTATTAGAGGGGATGGGGGCGGGCGTATGGAGGAAAGGGGACTATGGACTAGGAGTAAGGTCGTCACTACGGTGAGTAACTTTGTTATACTCCTCGTCCCGTCCCCTTTCCTCCATACTTTTGGGAGATTACCAAGCACTCACAGGAAAACGGGTTGATGGAATTCCCTTACTGAAAGAGTTTCTTAAGAACAGCCTGACCGAACGGAGCATCGGCTCTGGAGCTCAGGTCCAAGCAGTAATGCTTACAAAAAGCTCATGGGGAAGCCCACGTGGCTGCTCTGGCAATGGTTTCCAAGGGAACATATTTCTGGAAGGCAACAGCAGCTGCCTTGCCCCACGAATTCCTTTTGGAGGCTGAAGGCCCTGAACGGTATACGCCTCTGAAATACAGGAAGCAATCCATTGGGAGATAGTTGCTTTCGAAGCCGGCTTTTCTTTCGTCACAAAAAGCTGGGAAGAGATCCTAACTTTAGATGTTCTGTCCAAATTAAACTTAAGAGCTCGTCTGACATCCAAATTATGCAATACCCTCTCGGCATCTGAAGCCGGGCCTGGAAAGAAGACGGGTAAGGAAATAGACTGTTTCAGATGAAAATCGGATACCACCTTTGGAAGGAAAGAAGGATTAGTCCAGAGGACAACCTTATCCTTATGAAAGGTGAGGAATAGCTGTTCTACAGACAAGGCCTAAAGCTCGCTTACACGCCTTGCTGAAGTCACCGCAATCAGAAAAGACATTTTCCATGAAAGGAACTTCAAGTCCACCGTAGCCATGGGCTCAAAAGGTTTATGGCACAAGGCAGTGAGGACCACATTCAATTCCCACTTTGGATGTGGCCTGCTCACAGGTGGATAAAGATGCCATAGACCTGCAAAGTGTCTTTTAATGACAGGGTTTGTCAATGAAAAAGAGCAAGAGTCAGTAGACAGGCAAGTGGCGATAGCCGACAAATAAGTCCTACAAGACAAGACATATATGCCTCAAGTTGCCAGATGAGAAACAAATGGCAGGACCTTGTCGATGGTAGCTTCTCTGGGGTCCAGCTGCTTAGCTAAACACCAGTGACAGAACCGGAGCCACTTGCTCCTATACTGAGACGTTTGTCGAAGGATTTCTAGCCGCCTGGATAATACGCATATTATCCGGGGACAAGTTGAAACTTTCTAAGGATTTGAACTCAGGCACCAGGCCGCCAAGCTGAATGATTGTGGGGAGGGGTGCCACATCGGCTGATCGCCCTGGTGAAGCAGGTCGGGAATAAGCAGAAGCCTGATCGATGAGCAGACTGACAGATGCTGAAGCTACGAAAACCAGAATCTGGCTGGCCACTAAGGGGCTATGAACAGCAGAGTGCAATTCGTCGTGTTCCTGAACTTGCATAGCGTCCAGTGAATCAGAGGGAGAGGTAGGAAGACGTAGGCCCTCATGTTGTGCCAAGGAATCTCGAGAGCATCCCCCAGGGAAGAAGCTGCGAGCCCGTTCCTGGAATCTTAAAGAGGAGGTTTCTAGTTTGATGACGTTTTAAAGAGGTCCACTTCTGGAGTGCCCCAATGGCGAAAAAGGTCGGAGAGGATCTCCGTGTTCAGTTTCCACTCGTTGCTGACCACCGCTCATCGGCTGAGAGAGTCTGCAGTCACATTCAGTTGGCCCGGAATGTACACTGCCAGCAGCCAAACACTGTGCTGAATGGCCCATTCCCAAATCTGAATGGCTAGATCTACAAGGGGAGGTGACCTGGTCCCCCCCTGCTTGTTGATGTAAAATAAGGATACCGCACTGTCTGTGCGCATGCGGACCACTTTGTTCACAACCACTGGCTTGAAAAGCTTTGAGCGCCAGGAAAATCGCCAGAAGCTCCAGATAATTTATGTGAAATTGTCTGTCCTGTGGCGACCATAGGACGAAAACCTGAAGAAGATCCAACGTCGCTCCCCACCCAATAAGGGAGGAGTTCGTTGTAATGGTCGTTTGAGGGGAGGGCTCCTGAAAAGGAGCACCCACCGACAGATTGCTGAAAGAGGACCACCATAGGAGATCTATCATCATGCAGGGTGGAACCAAAATAATTTTGGTGTCCGGGTCCACTGCCTGAAGCCAGGAGCTCCGAAGAGCCATCGGCGTGAAGCGCATCTTGAGACGAGCAAGGGGAAGAGCAAGCATGCACAAGGCCATGAGGCCTAGAAGCCTCTGGAACCACCAGGCCGACATGCTCTCTGACTGAATGAAAACCTGACACGTGGTCAACAGATCTGCCATCCTGTCCACAGTCAGGTATACTCTGCAGTCGATATTGTTTCAGCAGACACCCAGGAATATCAGGGTCTGAGAGATCGTCATGGAGGATTTCCGCCAGTTCACTGACAGCCCCAGGCAGAACAGGAGCTGGAAGAGATACTGAAGGTTGCTTGAGGCTTTCACTGGATAAGGACTGCGTAGAACCCAGTCGTCCAAATATGGATACACATGAATACCTGTAGCCGAAGAAAAGCCGCAATGACCGACATCATCTTCGTGAAGACACAGGGCGCTGAGCTGAGACCAAAAGGGAGCACTCGGAATTGGAAGTGCTCCTCTCCCCAGGAGAACAGCAGATATTTCCGATGCAGGCTCCAGATCAGGATATGCATATACGCGTCCTGAAGGTCCACAATGCTGAGCCAGTCGCCCTTCTGAAGAGAGGACTTTATTTGGCAGAGCGTGATCATCTTGAATTTCTCTTGTGGGAAGAGAAAGGTTGAACAGGGTAAGGTCTGGGATGGTGCGCAGGCCAGCCTGGTTGGGTTTGGGCACCGTGAACAGACGTGAGTAAAAACCCTCCCCTCACTCCAAAAGGGGAATGGGTTCCACTGCCTTGAGATCTAGAAGCTTCTGGACCTCGGCTCTGAGGGAGGGTGTCCCGGACTGCTGAAAGGAAGGACTGAAGGGCTGGGTAGGGGGAGGGGCAAGCAGAAGCCCGCCCGAGCGATGGACAAAACCCACCGGTCTTCGGTGATGATTTGCCATGGCTCCAGATGAGACGAGATTCGTCCTCCCACCGGAGTCTCGTGTGCGTGCCAAAAAATATCATTTTGCAGACTTTTTGGTGGTGAGACTACCTGTCCCTGAAGAGGAGGCTGAAGACTGAGAGAAAAATCAACCCGTTGCTGTCTCTGACGGGAGCTACCTGTCGGAGGATCAGCTCTACGTGATCCTGGAACCCTCTGAAGCCTGAGCAGGACCGAGACTGGGATCCACATCTCTGAGCTTTGACTGATGGCTTCACAAGCACCGACAGAGACTTGGCAGTTTGCGTGCTCGCATTAGTCTTTGTAAGCTCGTCATCCGTTGAAGAATGTAACAACTCTTTGCCGTCAATAGGCAAGTCCAGAACTTTATCTTGGACCTCCTTCAAAGACTTTGTTGCATGAAGCCAAACTTGACGAGAGGTGTCCACCCACAACATGAGGCCTCGAGCTGAGGTGTCAACACGGTATGCTGCTGCCTCCAGCATATCCTTCGCCAATACCCTGATGTCGGACAAACCGCCTTTAAAGTCTTCCAGCCTGTCCCCAGGAATGGACTCCTGGAAGTCCGCCAAATCCCTCCACAGTTTCAAATTCGCTGCCGCCAAAATGAGCTCCACGTTAGCCTGACGCAATTGCAGTGCCAAGTTGGCAAAAACCTTCTTGGCCAAGGAATCGAGCAACTTGTCTTCCTTGGCCAGAACTTGAGCCGCAGCAACAGAGGTCGCAAAGGCCGGCTTGGATTGCAGAGTGGCAGCCGCAACCACCGTTGAGGAAGGGAGCGGACAGGACACCAATGCTATTTCCTCAGAGATGTGAAGCCTGTAACAGGCATCAATTCTCTTATTTATATGTAACCCAGTGTGGGGTTTATCCCAGAATTTGTGGTCCTCGGCCAGGACGTCCTTCTGAAGCAACAGGCCGGTGTGCTCCAGCAGAGACAAGGTGAGCGCCCCCGAAAGCACCCCTTCCTGCGGAGCGGGTGCCTCAGGTACTGGTATGTCAAGGAGTGACATGTCCAGAACCCGATCATGGAATGCTCTGACAGAGCGGAGCTGGTCCTCACTATCCTGGTCTGCCTGAGGGTCGTCCAGAATGTCAGGATCCGCCGGTTGCGATGCGACCGGCGTCAAATGGACTTCTCGCTCTGCTGGGGTTTTTTCAACCGGAGACAAGGGAGGCAGAGGCGGAAGAGGTGGCGGCAGGCCAGGAGGTAGAGGTGGTACTGCTGCCGGGGAGACAGGTGCCGTGACTGGAACTGCTGGGGCAGGATGCGGCACAAGAGGGCAGATCTCCCTTAAAAGACCTTTAAAGTATTCTCTCATGGGATCAGTGTTCATAAGACTCAAACTTCCCGAAAAAGGTATCCTCTGCTGAAACTTTAGGTACTGGAATGGGCAGAGGCCACTCATAAGGGGCATACCCGCACAAACATAGTGAGGAAGGCTGCCAAGAGGGCCCGCCACCAACGGGGTATACATAGACCAGTGGGGCAGAAGTATGAGGAAGCAAGACCGTATGCGGTAGTGGCATCCGGGTGCGCCAGTCATAGGAGGGGCAGAACGGATTCACACTGTCCTGTGGACAAGGTTGTCCACCAAAAAGAAGGTTCCCAGCACCTGTCATCGATAGCGTGGGTGTGAGGGAAGAATCCAAAATGGCCACCGTAGAGCACGTGGGAAGGCCCACCATTTTGTGAGCATCTCAGGAGAACTGCGTCACATGTGTGGATGAGGCAGGTAACTCCACAGACTGGTCAGGGGACTTGATCGAAACTTTAGCCTTGACACAAGGATCCTTGGCAGAGGCGGTACTATGGGGCCTGAGATGTTTACTGGACATCCTGTTGTGACCCTTTGAATTAGCCTCCTAGAGAGGATCCTCGGCCAGGCCTGTAACAGAGAAGAAATGGGCAGCGACCTCTCCCTGTGTCCCCTCAACGGAACCGGTATCACCACGAGCGCGAGAATGCTGAGGAATCCACCTCACAGACAAGACCTTAACGGGTCTCTTAGTTCGTCGGTACATACCTTAGCCTCGATTAGAGGAACCTCGGAACGGAGTCCGGTCTGTATAGCTCCCGCGAGAGGGGCTTTGGACCGTGGTTCAGTACAGAAAGGCTCAACGGAGGCCTTGGGGCGCACCCCGGTGTCTGTATGGGAAGCTCTAGACAAGGAGACCTTGAAGCGAACTCCGGTACCCGAAGCCTCAGCACGACTGGGCTGGCTATTAGCACCTGGTTGGTGAACCTCGGACCGTTATCCGGTGTGTAGACAGGCCCCTCGCCGGAACCCTCAGAGAAAACCCTGGTACGCCTATTAGGCCTGCGAGGCACCTCAGGGGAAACCCAGGTAGCAGAGCTCTTGAAGCCCCTCCCGGACCTGGAGGACCCCGGGAAGGAGCCCGCTGGCTGGGGTGCTCTAAAAAGTAAAGAACCTATCGGGCGTCTCTTCTTTTCGTCGATAAAGAGTTGAAAATGCGGTGCAGGAACTTGCTGGAAGATCTCCTCCCACCGACGAAGAGGACGCTGAAGTGCCCGGACCGAAAGGGAGTCACAGTAGAAACACGAGTCCCAAGGGTGATCCGGTCCCAGACACTCCAAGCAGAAAGAATGGGGATCCACCCTATCGAAACGACTTTCGCAAGAGGAACAAGAGACAAATCCCAAACAATCCGGCATAGACTGCGGACTATGCGACCGCAGAAGCACAGCAGGAGAGAAGGACAACGGGAAAGAAGAAAAATGTCTTCCTGGTGATGCAAGTGCTTGCAGCGCGGAGAAAAGGACTGAAGAGTGATGGCAGGGCGGAGCTAAGGAGGGGAGGGTTATGGCCGTGTGTGGTACCCTGTGTAAAAAGAGAGGAAGGACACATTTTTCAATTTGATGCTTTTTTACAAAAGTGCTCCGGTCCCATCCTACTTGACGGAATGTCCCAAAAGTATGGAGGAAAGGGGATGGGACATAGGAGTATGCTTCAAAAGCAGCAGAATATTTCTGGCGTGGCATTATTTGCCTCCCTTCCCCTGGCCTCTCTTTCACTTTAGTTTCACAGTTCAACAACCTCCTAATTTAACAATATTTGGTCATTATTACTTAAAACAGATGAGTCCAAAATTGAAATTTCATTTACATGATCTGTCATTGGTAATTTTTGTAAAAAACAAAGTATTGGGCCTTTCTTCAGAGAAGCAATCTTGTCTTTCGACTTCTTATTCTCCATCTTGTCCTTTCCTTTTTCTTGATTGCATTCTTCTACGGTTCAACACTGCAGATTACCTCATCATTATGAACAGTCAAATCAGTGAAAGTAATCTGGATTCCAGCTTTCAGATTTACTTAAAATTTCCACAAGCCCATGTTCTTTATTGTAACCAGATTTTTAATATTTACTTCTTTTCTAAATGCATTTGCATATGATTTGGAGGTTATTTAACCCGTGGAGTCCTGGTTCCCATATGATGTTTCAGCCAGGGTTCCTATACCCAACTCCTTATTTCTGTCTTTAGACAAGGCAGAACTGTAGGGTCATATGACAGATTTGGCAACCTTATATCAGCTGTCTTGGGAAGATTATCCTGAGATCAATGTGTGGCTAATGACCGTGGCTGTTCATCCTGTATCATGATACATTTATGTGCCAAAACATAACCTTCTAAAAAGCTGATTTTAGAATGAATAGTGTTCAGTACAAATAACTCTGCATTGATATTGTCATATAAGAATACTATAGAGTTTACAACAAAATTCAGTGCAGAGACTGTGTTCTCATCCAAATTTGTTTTTTTGATTAATAGAATCCATACCATGATTACTAAAACATTGACCCAGTGGGGTTTCTTTGAACTGAGTATATGCAGAACTACGAGAGAGCTGTTCTAAAAATAAAAATGGAAAATCGAGTATGTAGCCCAATCAAAGCATGTTCAGGACTTTTATAGGATGATTCAACATTAATTAGACCTCGGCTCAGAGGTACTTAAGTTGCTCAGGATAACTAGTGAAGCATTAATTAAAATTGTAATAACATCATTCTTATAAGTTTGTATAAAACATTGGGGCACCCAGTCCAGTTCTCTATTTATTTAACGTTGCAGTTACTGTCACATCTATGCAGTAAAATTAGGTGCACAAGTAACGCCGCATGATCTTGTAGTGTACTTTATTTTAACTGTTTTGAGCTCAGATGTTTATGGCACAAACACTCCATATTGTGTAAACATTTACGTCACTCACGTGACGACAGCAGGCTTTGCCTTTTTTGTTTTTCTTTATTGTAGGGACAATAACGAATGACACCATAACGTGGTGACATCATCACGTTCGATGAGGTCTTGCGCATCGTTTTTAGCCAGGTTTACAGTACTCGACATAAAAAAAGTAAGTTTGCACACGCAAAGTTTAGTTATACTCTGAAGGTTGGTACATGTGCTACACGCTTGACAGGAGTTCATTGATATATCAGAAACAATATATACACATGCGTCTACTCCATCGTTCCAATCCTACAGATGGCATCATTATTATTATTCTGTACAGCAAACACCTCATTGCACTGAGCATTGCAGTGAGCACCCTATGATATGGAATAAGCGAGATAAGCTAACCCTTGATTGCAGTGAGCATCCTAAACTATGGACTTAGAGAGATAAGGTATTGGAATATACACTTTTTATCATCTTATTCTTTCAAAAGTATTCATTATGTATCCAGGGAGATAGATGATATGAGGTTCTTTTTAATTTTTTCAGTAAATCCAACTGAGGAGTGTATACATCATCAGTATGCGTTGATGGAAGATCAGGTATTGGAAATACAGACTTAGTTGCGTGTATATTATTTGTTTTGGATGGATTTATGTACACTTATTGATGTATGAATTAGCTATACTATTTAGCTTCATTACACGTTTACTCATTATTCTGTGTAATTTGTAGAGTCGGGCCTGACAATGTGGACTAGTAGTCCGAAATGCATTGGCCATACCACCTTCTGCTTCTGAAGCACCACATGTGAAGTATATTAAATAAAAACAAAACAACTCTGAAATACAAGAAGTTGTGAAATATGTTATGTGCTATTGTTATATTTGATTACATATACAGTAGTGTTTACTACTAAGGTGCAGCCATACACTGGAGGGGTTCCTCTGTCTTTTGTGTGAGTTTGTCAGTGCAAAAAGTAGCGAGTAGCAAAAAAATATAGCCCTTAGGACCAGGTTCTGAAAATGATATCTTGAATACTCGTGGCTTCTAATCACATGCATAGAAACTGTCTGGGGGTATATGATATGATATGGCATTTATAACGTGCCTATACACAAGTGTTTCAAGGCGCGACGAGGCAAGAGAGGGGAACAAAGGGAGGACAGACAACGATCCTATTAGGCCAGGTGTCATTCAGATCGCGCAAGTGCGTGGGAAGGGGCTAGGACAGTGCAGTACAAGGGAATAGATGATAACAATAAGTAACGGCCAACAGGTGGCATGTGCAGACATCAGGTGTCAAGGGCTGGTAGAGGGACTGTAGGGATACAGAAACAGTCCCCAAGTGCGGGGATTGCCAGGCAGGCAGTGCAGGAGTGTGACGCTGGCGGGGGACCTGGGCCCGAGATCAGAGGGTGTCCAGGTAGCCAGTGCAATTCCGGTTGCAGCCAGGAGGTCAGAAGAGGAGAGGAGGAGAAAAGACAGCAGCAAAGAGAAAGGTTTTGAGGTGCTTCCGGAACCTGAGATGGTTCTCCTTAAGTTTAAGGGAGGCCGGGAGGCTGTTCCAGAGGGAGGCACCAGCCGAAGAAAGAGATCTACCACCAACTCCTTGCTTGGAGAAGCGACTGACCCTGAGGGAGTTGGAGGCAGATGAGCGAAGAGTTCGAGAAGGAAGATATTTAGGAAGAGAGAGTGGGAGATATTGAATCCCCAGAAGGCCTTGTGGAAGATGCAGAGGGTTTGGAACTTAATCCTCGCAGCCACTGGGAGCCAGTGCAGAGATTTCAGTCCTGGAGAGATATGATCCCTGGGCTTGAGGCCAAGGACAAGTCTTGCAGCCCTGTTCTGGATGAGTTGCAGAGGGTGGGGAGTAGAAGCAGGCAGATTTAGAAAGAGACTGTTGCAATAGTCCAGCCTAGAGAGAACCAGAGCTCTGCAGACAGTGAGCTTCTGGTGGAAGGAGAGGAAAGGAATAATACCTCTGAGGAGGTGCAGCTGGTCGTGTGACTTCTTGGAGACGTCAGAGATGTGAGGAGATAAGGAGAGTGTGGAGTCAAATGAGCTTCTGGTGGAAGGAGAGGAAAGGAAGAATACATCTGAGGAGGTGCAGCTGGTAGTGTGACTTCTTGGAGACGTCAGAGATGTGAGGAGAGAAGGAGAGTGTGGAGTCGAAGATGACCCCGAGGTTTTTAGCCTTGCAGGTGGGAGCAGGAATAGGGCCAAGAGAGGCCGTCCAGAGAGCTACAGGAACGGAGGGAGCGGGTGTGCCAATGAGGAGAATCTCAGTCTTACTGGCATTAAGGCAGAGGTCATTGGCGGCACACCACCACCAATCCATCAACCTGACTTTCAGCTCCTCAATTTCCAAGAGGGTTGGTTAAGGGAAAACAATATCTGGATAGCAATAATGCTTTCCTGCAACTAGCCCAAAAGGGACCTCAGGGTTGGCCATATGGTGGCTTATTAAAATCAAATAGAAATGACATTAGTACTGATTGCAGAAAATGGAAAGTAGAATAACCCAGCCTCCTAGTGATCGAACTATTGAGGAAAGATTTTAGTTTCATTTTAACTGGAGATCTGCTTATTGGAAACCTATATTGGAACCCTGCTATGACAACTAATAATAACATTATTGTATTGCCTGGTATACATTATTTCCACATGGTACGAAAATTATAATTCGAATTGTGTTCTGATTGCAGAAGATTGAAATTGCAAATGCTGGAAATCTATTCAAACATAATGTCCTCTAAACAGTTCCTCGACTAATTTGAGGTTAGAGTCTAATAAGCAGTTTATTTGGACTAACTAACCTCATGGAAGCATGGAAGCTGTGCTGCCTCAACGGGAATGTGGATGGAGATTTAATGATGCAACCTACTTTGCACAGGAGAGTTCTCCCTTCTATTATGGATTATGTTTTTGCATTGCAGACAATTTTTAACCATTGCCTCTAGTTTAAAGTTTTGTCTTCTGATATAAGTGGCCATTCAGCTCTTTTATGCACTTAAAGCACAGAGAATTCATTGCTGGCACGGTGTCATACTCCAGTTATAGCAAATAGTGCAGCAAAAACAAATATTATGGAGACAATGTGGTGACAAAATTCAATTACAAACTTTGGTCTATATATACTTCCTTAAATGAGGTTGAATGAGCTGGTCTTTTCTCTGTGCATAGTTTCTCAGATTTCTTTTTTCATCTTGCACAAAATTTGGTAGGCCAAAGCAAATGGGGCCTAAAAGACATCATTTTGAACTAATTCAGGAAAAAAACAGGAAATATGATGTAATGTACATGCCCTCAAGAAATGCGTGAAACCACACTCTTTATACTGCCAAAGGTTACTAAGGAAAAGATATAAAAATTGCCTTAAGGGACATAAATATTGTTTATGGAAAAAAGACAGCAAATTAATGCTTTCAGTAGTGCTGTCTAAGAAAGCACGCTGTCATTAACACCAATATAGCATCCCAGGCCAATTTCCAATTTAATCAAATTCCAGATGCTCAAGACTGTCTCCCTGTTTTGGTAAGAAAGAGTAAGTAGAGTATAGAACAACTTTCTTGCCTGGTAACGTTCTTTCGATGGGATGTTCCTCCGACGTATTCCACATCTATGACAGTAATCACCACAGCTGTGCTGCCTCTGAAATTTTTTCGGCGTAGGCGTCCTGCGTCAATGACGTCGATAGGCTGTCCTTGAGGGCCTCCGTCGAGGGTCGACATCACCGGATGTTATATCTAGGACGCAAGGCGCCCGTAGCCTCAGTTGTAGTTTTTTCCCAGAACGTGTGGCACCAATCTCCTGCCAGTATGACTGCAGAAAGACTTGCGGAAACGTAAGCTGCAATCGCATAAGAAATTCTGTAGAGGGGCAGGCTGGGAGGGTGCGATGTGGAATATGTCGGAGGAACATCCCATCGAAAGAACGTTACCAGGTGAGAAAGTAACTTGTTCTTCGAGGGGATTGTGTCCTCCGAAGTATTCCACATGTATGACAGACTTCAAAAGCAGTACCAACGTCAGGAGGTGGGAAAAAGAATTTAGAATTTTAGAATGCCAATCAAATTGCAGAATAGAGGACCGCCTTACCAAAGGCCAAATCTTGCCCATGGATAGAGTCCAGGGAATAGTGTTTTACAAAAAGTATGAACAGAGGCCCATGTGGCTGCTTCACAAATATTACGAATGGGAACACCCCTCTGCAGAGCAGAAGAGGCAGCCACACCCCTAGTAGAATGAGATAGTAACCCTACCGGAGGGTCCTTACCCGCCAAACGGTAACATTCATAGATCATCAAAATGATCCATCTGGACAAGGTCTGCTTGGAAACAGCTTGACCTAAATGCCTTCCAGCGTATCCTACAAATAGCTGATCGACCACTATGACCCGGGACATCCGTGAGAGATAGAAGCTCAAAGCTCTCCTCGGATCTAACCTATGGAGCCTCTCCTCTTCCTTACCAGCTTGCGGAGGAGGATAGAACGCCGGAAGAATTACCTTCTGGCTCAAATTAAATTCCGTAAGGGCTCAAACGGAGCTCCCATTAGGAATTTTAGAACCAAGTTCAAATCCCATCCCAGCACCTGGAAAGGTGACGTGGAACACATTAGTTAGCCCTTTTAGAAACCGAGAAATCAAAGCAATCTTAAAATAAGAACACTCCTCAGACAAGCGCTTAAATATTGACAGCGCCGCCAGGTAACGCTTAATAGTAACCACTTGCAGGTCCTTGTGAGCTAATGAAAGCAAAAAAAACAGAACCACAGGAATTGAACACTGAAAAGGATCCACATTCTGAACCCTGCACCAGTCGCAGAACTTTCTCCAGCGGCAACGGTACAGAGATTTTGTTGCTGGCCTTCTGGCCAAAAGCAACACCTCCATCACGTCTTCAGGGAAACCCAATCCTTGTACCTCAACCTTTCAGATACCAAGCATGAAGATTGAGAGACTTGACCTCTGGATAGAGAACCCGACCCCCCTTCCGTGAGAGCAGATCGTCTCGATAGGGAAGACGGCGTGGAGGGCAGATAGACATGCCGAGAAGGTCCGGGTACCACACTCTCCTGGCCCATGCCGGAGCAAATAGGATCATTTGGGAACCAAACCGCCGTAACCTCCCCAACACTTGTGGAATGACGGGGACTAGAGGAAACGCGTACAGCAGTGGGAAGGACCACTCCACTACAAACGCGTCCCCTAAGGCTCCTCTTAGAGGACATTCCCACAAGCAGAATCTTTCGCACTTCCGGTTGACACTGGTGGCAAAGAGATCCACTTGTGGGGTCCCCCAAAGGGCGAAGATCTCCAATAGAACTTCCTTAGCCAGCTCCCACTTGTGAGCGACCGTGCTCTGCCTGCTCAGAGCATCAGCCGCTGCGTTTTCGTCGCCGGCCAGATGATCTGCCGCGATCGAAATTTCCTGCTGGATGGCCCAGAAGCAGAGCTGCATCTCCTCTCTGCACAGTGGGAGTGACCTTGCCCCCCTTTTTTGTTTAGGTAGTGCATGGCCACTGTATTGTCCGTCATAATCAGGACATTCTTCCCCCGCACAGACGGCAGAAAAGCCTTCAGGGCTAGCCTGATGGCCCTCAGCTCTAAAAGATTGACGTGGAGTCTGGACTCCGACAGAGACCAACGACCGCTAACTGTCAACTCGTTGGCATGAGCTCCCCATCCCGTTAGGGATGCGTCCGTCATGATCATCACCTCCAGCCAGGGTAGCCAAAATGGTGCACCCTTCATCAGATTGCCTTTGTCGGCCCATCACAGAAGATCCTGGGCAACCGATGGTGGCACCTGAAGAGGATCCGACATCCTGCCGGAGGACTGTGACCATTGCATCTTGAGAGCCCTCTGCAGAGATCTCAACCACTGCCTGGCCTCCGGCACCAATAGAATGCAGGAAGCCATGAGGCCGAGCAACCTCAAGAACTCGAATGCCGGGAGAAACCTGGCCACCATCTGCAGAATGTGATGAGCCCTCACCTGGGGAGGCGAATACTGCCCCAGGGATGTGTCGAGCACTGCTCCGATGTACTAGAGCCACTGGGTAGGTGTCAAGTGGGACTTCTTTAAGTTGAGGGAGAAGCCCAGCTTGTGAAGGGAGTGGCAGATGACAGACAGATGATCCAGGACTTGCTCGGGAGAGTGCACCCTGATCAACCAATCATCCAGGTAGGGGTAGACGTGAATCCCCCCTTTCCTGAGATACGCTGCCACCATCACCATTAGCTTGGTGAAGACCCTCGGGGCAGAGGTCAATCCGAACAGCAGGACCCAAAATTGGAAATGCGAGTCGCCAACTGCGAACCTCAGGTACTTCCTGTGCTTGGGCTGAATCGGCACATGAAAGTAAGCATACTTGAGGTCTAGAGACACCAACCAGTCCTGAAGCTGAAGGGCCTGAGCACTTGAGAGAGAGTAACCATCTTGAACTTGTCCTTCCTGAGGAGCTTGTTCAAACCATGCAAGTCCATGATGGGTCTCAATCCCCTGTCTTTTTTCGGGATCAAAAAATATGGGGAATACCATCCCTTGTTCCTCTCTGCTACAGGCACCAATTCTATGGTGCCTTTCTCCAGCAGGGATTTGATTTCCTGCGCAAGGAGCAGATCCGGACTCTTCAAAGAGAGCTTCCCCGGTGGATTGTCGTGAGGCCTCTGCCGGAAAGGAAGACAGCAGCCATGGGCTATGATCTCCAGAACCCACACATCTGAAGTAATGGCATGCTATTCTACAAGATGCTGCACCAGCCTTCCCCCAACCGGCGAACCATGGGACATGGCCTCATGACTGAGCGGAAGCGGCTCCGGCAGTGCTGAGAGCAAAGAGGCAACTGCCCGAGCGGCTTTGGCACCTCGAGTACCTTGTTTTCCACCTCTGGTACTCCTACGTTGGCCCCTTTGACTGGCAGCTCCCCTCAATCTACCAAAGGAAGAGTAGTATTGAATGGAACCTCCCCTCCATTGCTGTCCCCTAGGATGAGAAGGCGGAGGTTGACGTACTGCAGCGCTCAACGATTTTGCTGCAGCTTTGGAGGTCTGCAACCTCTCAAGGCTCTCGTCAGCCTTGCTGCCAAAAAGATGGACACCATCAAAGGGCATGTTGAGAAGCTGGGACTGCACATCAGGAGCAAAACCCGACTTCCGCAATCACGCAAACCTGCACATCACGGTGCTCGCCGCCATGGACCGGCTGACACAGTCTGCCACGTCCAGACCCGACTGAACGGTTCCACACATGACATCCTTGCCATCCTGCACGAAGGCCAGAAAACCATCCCGTTCCTCCTCTTTGGGAATATGTTCAGCTGCCAAGGATAGACAATTCCACAGAGTGTGAGTGACTCTTGCCTAGGCACAAACGGAGTTGGCTGCCTTTAGAGCCATACCCCCAGGTGAAAATACTTTCTTCGCCCAACCATCAAAACGCTTGTCGGCCCTATCCAGAGGGATGGTAGGGTGCGCAGCCTGCTTTGCTGGGGCTGTAGCCGCCTGCACCACCAAACTCTCCGCAGTGGGGTGCGGAGACAAGTAGCAGGAGTCGCCACTGGCTGGACGGTATTTTTTCGGTAGCAACTTATTCACTGCCGGGAGACTCTCTGGAGCAGTCCAAGCCGCCGCCACCCTTCTTAAGGCCATATGAAATGGCAGCACCGGGTCAGTGGGTGGACCTTGGTCCAATATATCTGTCAGGTCATCCTGCAGAAAATCCACAGGTGGAGCAGACCACCCCAAGTACTCAGTCCCCCTCGACATGAGACGCATGTACGAGGACTCAGCATGTGTACCAGGCTCAGGCCTGCCAAACTCAACCTCCAGAGAGGTGTCCAGAGCACTGGTGTCATGTAAGGACTGACGTAGGTCTTCCATCTGGCTGTGACCAGACAACAGGTCATCAGGAACCTCAGGAGGTACTACCCCTTTCCTCATCTGACCCTTTTTCCACCTCTGAGATGTAATCTAAAGGCTGAAATAAATCTCTGGATGAGGGTACAGAAAAAGGCTCAAACACTGATTTATTGAGGGCCTTCCTCAGAGTTTCCACGGCCCTCCAGGGCACCTCTGGTAAATCCTCCTCAAAAGGCATTGAGGGCGCCGATGGAATCGGTGTCAACGTCGGCCGAGGCGCAGACGACTTTGAGAACGGGTTCGAGGCCGGAGCCCCGAGCGTGTCCTTCGACGGGCCTCGGAGCCGATGGCGTTGACGACTTCCTCAGAGCCTCGAGAGAGTCCCTCGACAGACATGGCACTGATGGCGTTGATGCCTTCTTCGAAGGCCTCACAGGCTCCAACAGTCTCAAGGTCGTCAAGGACCGGGACCTGGACGGGGCACAGCCACAGCGATCAATCTTGTTCGATCGGGACCTCAACGGCTCCCGATGATCGTGCCGACCGCCCGAGCCTGAAGGCGTGCGAGCGGCGGCTCTAGCTCGTTCCCTGCCAGCTTCTCTCGAAGGCGCGGACGGAACGGTGCCCTGCGATTCGTATATTGCCATCATCTCCTTGTGGAATGCCTCCCATTCCGCCGGTGATGAATGCTTGTTGGGACAAGCCACCCACCGTCTGGCGGAGTCGTCTGACGAGGAAGGCGACCGGTGACGGCCCTTCCCAGAGTGCCTCGAAGAGGCACAGGAATGGCGGGACCCACTCGAGACTGAGACCCCCTGGACTTACGCCGATGCGGAGAGTCGCCCCTCAAATCGTCAGTCGAAAGCCCAGCAGATTTTGACTTACAGGGTTTAGAAACTTTACCTACCGACAATTTCTTCTTCCGCTCCTGCAAGGCCTTCGAGGTCCAGGACTGGCAGTCATCACAGTCGTCGGTGGCGTGGCTCTCACCGAGGCACCAGAGACAGACGTCATGCGGGTCCGTAATGGACATTTTAGCACCGCAGTCCCGACACTTTTGAAGCCCGTCGGGGTAGAAGAAGACGAAGACATATTCTCAAAATTGCACAAACGGGCACCGTGCGTCCTAGATAGAACATCCGGTGTCGTCGACCCTCAACGGAGGCCCTCGAGGACAGCGTATCGACGTCATCGACGCAGGACGCCTAAAATATTTCTGAGGCATCACAGCTGTGGTGATTACTGTCATAGATGTGGAATACGTCGGAGGACACAATCCCCTCGAATTTAAGTTTGAAGATATTATCGATCTAATATGCAAGGTCAAGCAGTTACGAGCAGCCGGCCCGGATAGCCTTTCAAACCTTACACTGAAAGGTCATCCAAGGATCTTCAGCATCCTTTCTATACACCCTCTTTAGAAATATCCTCTCTGATGGGAACTTACCAATATCCTAGAACACATTGTATTTTATGTCTATATTTAAGAAGGATGACAGAATGGAGCCCTCAAATTATTGGCCTATAGTGCTACTAGACGTGAGCATCAAGATCTTCTCATCCACATTCCTAAAAGAGCTGGAAAATTGGGCAATGGTAAAAGGCCACATAGTTAAGTGCCAATCTTACAGCGAAGGTTGAGCACTCAACTGAAAGGTGTTTTGCAGTCTCTGATTAAAGAAAAAAAAGAGTTGGCAGAAAAAGGGGGTAACCTATGTAGCATCTATTGATTTATACTCTGCATTTGACACAGTAAATAGAGTCAAACCCTGGAGGAAAAGGA
The DNA here is from genome assembly GCF_040938575.1 of Ambystoma mexicanum. Lineage (NCBI taxonomy): Eukaryota > Metazoa > Chordata > Amphibia > Caudata > Ambystomatidae > Ambystoma > Ambystoma mexicanum. Next base: position 904,237,967 of record NC_090939.1, read on the forward strand.
GTGAGTGGGGAATCCCAGATTCACTGTTGGGTGTGTTAATTAATTTACATACCAACACTAGCATTAGAGTGGACGGGGAGCCACGTCTGATAGAGTGGACACTTTCAGAGGGTAACGCCAGGTCTGCGTCCCGCTGCTGGCCCTGTTTAATGTGTACATATTAGTGTTGGGAGTTGCTTGTTGTGAAAATAAACGCTGTTCATCCCCATTTGGGATTGGTCCACCTTCAGTGGTTGGCTTATGCTGATGATTTGGTCATTCATGCCCAAAAGGCAATAGGCCCACAACAAAAACGTTATGCTCTTGAAGATTATATGAGGTATAATGATTTGGAATACATTGCATGAAATCAAAGGTAATTATTTGTTCCCTTCATAAGAAAACAGCCCATTTTAATTGGTATCTAAACAAGGGGAAAATGGAAGTTGTTGATCAACTTTTGTATTTAGGTTTTCCTATTTATAAAAAGATAAATAATATTGGATTAAACGTGTAGAGGTTGTGCACCAAACATACATGTTTGCAGCCCATATAAAATAAGCTGGAAATATGGACACTTCTAGTACCTAGGCATGGGTCTGAGATACACCTTTTGATGATTGGCATACTTGGAAGGTTTAGTTTGGGAAAGTTCTCTTTTGCTGCATACTGTGTTCCAATCATAGTTTTGAGGCATGAATTAGGCTTACTACCTTTGCAAGTGCTGGTTAAATGGAAACCTATCTTTTTCCTTAAAGGTAGTTGGTTCATAATACAACTCATTATATGCAGATCTCAAAATCCTAGTTGACAATGGTAAATGTAAGGAATTAAATATATGGCTTAGCCGTTCCAAGCGGATAATGCATAAACAGAATGCAAAGTGCAACATGCTGCTGCTGATCCCTACGTTGATTGAAAATATATGTTATAGTATGAGGATTGGTGACAATTATAGACTGCATCACAAAATATGCACTTTGAATGAATTGTGTCCTCCCACGTATTCCTCATCTTGTGATAATTCTTTATCGCCAGCTTTGCTGCTTCGGAAACATTTTTCGGCAGAGGGCGCTGTGCTCGAGGCCCTGGCGTCGATTGTCCCTCGACGGGCTCCGTACCGTGTCGACGTCACTGATGGTATAAGAAGCTCGAGCCGCGCCCGTTGGCTTCAGTTCCGTTTTTCCGATTGCTTCGCTCTCGTGAATGGCGCGCTTTGAGATTTTCTGTCAGAAAATGTCTTCTTCATCAATCGCTTCGACTCCCAAAACTGGGTTTAAGAAGTGTATTGACTGCGGGTCGAAGATGTCTATCAGCGATCCTCACCGTATCTGTCTTTGGTGTCTGGGTTCAGACCATCGAACCGGCGACTGTGGCTCCTGTCAGTCAATGATGGAGTAGGCCCTCCGTGAGAGGAAAAGTAAGTTAGCGGTGGGGCGGGAGGCATCGAAAGGCACTTCGAAAGCCTTGTCTAAAAAACATAAGAAATCATTCGATTCAAAAGAATCGGAGCGTCATTAAAAACATTCGAAGAGATCCCGATCTCGTAGCAGGTCGAGACGATCTTCTTAGTCTTCTTCTAAAAAGCTAAAAAGGAGACATAGATCTTCCAATACATCGACGGACTGGGTTCGATGTCCAACAAGATCGGATTCCGCTTCAAAATGGGAGCGCTTTAGAAGAAAAATGATGCAGGTCTTTGAGAACGCGGCCTCGACCCCCTCAAAAAACCTCAGGAAAGCCAGACCCCGGTTGCTCCACAGGACGACACAGGGAAGTGGGGAACTACGGTGTTAAAACCCAGTAGTACCCATAAAACTCGAGTCGACAAATCGGCGAGAGATCCTCGAGGATTGAGTGTTTCTCCGATCCCTCATGAAAGGCAGAAGTTGTCAAAGTCGAGTGCAACTTCGTCGACGCCATCCGCGCCAACAGCTTCGACAACAAAGCCTATATCATCCTCGACGCCTTTATCGAAGGCTTCGTCGAGTGTGTCGAAGGTTCCTTCGACTCCTTCGAAGAAAACACCTATTCCTTCGACGAAAAATCAGTAGGAAGAGAGAAGGTTTACACCTTTACCCAAATCAGATTTTTTAGATCCATGTCTTCAATTTTTGAAGAATCTGGCTTAGAGGATGAAGATGTTACTCCTTTTGGAGTAAAATATGTAAAATATGGCACTAGACAAGTTCCAGAGGAACATATAAACCCTGAAACAAAAATGAGAGACCTATGTGAAACTCTACATTCTGCTAGTGGTGTTGACACATCACCTGAATAGGAGTTTGCTGCACCTGACCCTGCAGAACATGCAGCTCAGGGTACAGGAATTTGATGAGTAGGGCGATTGAATATATGGGTTGGGGAAGAGCCTCCCCTACTTTTGAGCAAGATGATATGACAGACATTATAGTCCGGGGACCCTGGAAAGATCCAGTTCTCCCTTTCCATAGGGCGCGCCAAAGAACAGTTGAAAGGAACTGGAAAAAACCTGATAGCATTGCTGCTGTAGACAGCAATCTTCCAAAGAAGTACAGAACTTCTACTTCTGATCCAGAATACCTGAATAGACACCCTACTCCAGTAAGTCTGGTTATTCAGGCCGCTACTACTTCTAGGCAGACAGCATACCCAACCATACCTCCAGAAAGGGAGGATAAAAAGGTTGATGTTTGGGCTCGTAATGTTTTTACTTTGGGTAGCAAGGCCTTGAAATCAACCAATGTCACCTGTACCCTTGCCAGGTTCACACATACCCTGTGGGAATGCATTTCGGCGGCGGCTGAACATATTCCGGAAGGCGAGGAAAGGGAAGGCTTCCTGAATATAGTCAATGACGGGAAGGAGGCAATGGGGAAATGTCTCCAGTCTGTACTGGATACTGCTGATAGTATTAGCAGGTCCATGGCATCAAGCACAGTGCTAAGCAGATTTGCGTGGTTGAGAAAGTCGGGGTTTGCACCAGATGTGCAGACCAGACTTCTCAACATGCCCTTTGATGGCTCGAGGCTGTTTGATAGTAAAGCTGATGAGAGCCTAGAAAAACTACAGACCTCGAAAGTGGCAGCCTCAGAAACCCTATTCGGGCTCATTTTCCTGGAGAGGTCGTCCTTTTCGATACTACCCCTCTGTTGTGGTAGAGGAAGAGGACAGGCTTTTCAAAGGGGCCAAAGGAAGGTCACTCGTGGTGGACGAGGAAAGACTACAAAGCCATCTTCAGGAACGGCATCTATGCCCTCAGCCGCTCCTGCAGCCGCCTCCAAATCTCTCTGAGGTCTTATCATACAAAACACCAGTGGGAGGCAGAATCGATCAGCATCTGAAAGAACGGCGAGGCATTACTTCAGATGCTTGGGCACTGGAAACAGTAGCCCAAGGTTACTGCCTTCCCTTCCTAAAAAGACCTCACAATCATCCACTGGGAGCCAGCTGTACCAGAATTCCAGACCCGCTCCTTTTGCAGGAAATTATAACCCTGCTAGAGAAAGGTGCAATAGAACATGTACCTGTAGCGGAGAGGAACAAGGGTTGGTACTCCCCTTATTTTCTCATCCCGAGAAGGACGGAGGACTGAGACCCATCTTGGACTTAAGAAAATTGAACAAGTTCCTCAGAAAGGACAAGTTCAAGATGGTTACCCTTTCTCAGATCCTTCAGGCTCTCCAACTCCAAGACTGGTTGGTATCATTGGACCTTCAGGATGCTTATTTTGATGTGAGGTTCGCAGTTGGCGGTTCTCAAAATCAGTTTCGAGTTCTGCCATTCGGGCTGACCTCCGCTCCGAGGGTTTTCACCATGCTGATGGCGGTAGTGGCAGCGAGTCTCAGGAGAGGGGGGATTCACGTCTACCCCTACCTGGATGACTGGCTGATCAGAGCACGTTCTCCCGAACAAGCTCAGGAACATCTGTCGATCACCTGCCACTTCCTCCACAACCTGGGCTTTTCCCTCAATTTCAAGAAGTCCCACATGATACCATCCCAACAACTCCAGTTTATCAGAGCAGTCTTGGACACTTCCTTGGGCAAAGCCTCGCCACCCGAGGTGAGAGCTTTCCACATCCAGCAGATGGTAACAAAATTCCAGAAAGCCCAGCATCTTCCGGCCTTCGATTTTCTGAGGTTGCGCGGTCTCATGGCATCCTGCATTTTTCTGGTGCCAGAAGCCAGACTGAGAATGAGATCCCTCCAATGGGCCCTCAGAACACAGTGGTCCCAATTCTCGGGGAGTATGTCAGATCTTCTGCAAGTCCCGAGGGCAGTTGCTCAGGATCTATCATGGTGGGCTTGCAACAACAACATCCTTAAGGGAGAATCTTTTTGGCAACCATGGCCGGAAATAACAGTAGTGACGGACGCCTCACTCACGGGGTGGGGAGCTCACACCAACGATGTGACAATCAGCGGACGTTGGTCTCCATCGGAGTCCAAACTCCACATCAACCTATTGGAGCTGAGGGCAATCAGACTAGCGCTGCAGGCCTTCCTGCCCTCCGTACAGGGAAAGAATGTCCTGATAATGACGGACAACACAGTGGCCATGTACTATCTCAACAAAAGAGGAGGCGTAGGATCACTACCACTGTGCAGAGAGGCACTTTTCGCTCTGGTTCTGGGCAATACGAGAAGGAATCTCTCTATCGGCAGTTCACCTAGCCGGAGAGCAGAACACGGAGGCAGACGCTCTGAGCAGGCAGAGCACAGTCTCCCACGAGTGGGAGTTACCTCAGGAAGTCCTTCTGGAGATCTTCGCCCTTTGGGGAACCCTGCAAGTGGATCTGTTCGCAACCACGGTAAACCAGAAGTGCGATCAGTACTGCTCAAGGTAATTTCCCCCGAGAGGAGCTCTAGGAGACGCGTTCGTAGTGGATTGGGTTTTTCCCCTGCTATACGCGTTTCCTCCAGTCCCGTGATTCCTCAAGTAATCAGGAGGTTGAGAAAGTTCAGAAATACCATGATCCTAATTGCCCCGGACTGGGCCAGGAGGACGTGATACCCGGACCTTCTGGACATGTCCATCTGCCCTCCAGTACGTCTTCCACAAAGAGAGGATCTTCTCTCGCAAGAGGAAGGTTGTGTTCTCCATCCAGAGGTCAACACACTCAACCTTCATGCATGGTTTCTGAGAGGTTGAGATACGAGGATTGGGATCTTCTGGATGACATAATGGAGATTTTGCTTTCGGCCAGGAGGCCAGCAACGAAATCCTTGTACCGGTGTCATTGGAATAAGTTCAGTAACTGGTGCAAAGATAGGAATGTGGACCCTTTTCAATGTAGCACACCAATGGTGCTTTCTTTTCTATTACATCTGGCCAATCTGGGGCTCCAGATCGGGACAATCAAAGGATATCTTGCTGCGCTGCCCATTTTTAAGCGCTCCTCGGAAGAGGTTTCTTACTTTAAAATACCATTAATAATACAGTTCCTGAAAGGACTTACAAATGTATATCCACCAATACCATTTCATGTTCCAACTTGGGATTTAAACTTAGTTCTTAAATTCCTGACATGTATACCATTTGAGCCTCTGCACTCCTGTCCATTGAGGCTTTTAACACTAAAGACTGTTCTTCTTGTGGCATTAACATCAGCCCGCAGGTTTAGTGAACTACAGGCTCTCTCGTGTAAACCTCCATATACCACATTTTACAAGGACAAGGTAGTTCTGAAGGTTAAACCATCTTTCTTACTGAAAGTAGTTTCCGACTTCCATTTGTTACAGAAAATTGTTTTACCAACATTCTATCCTCCTCCTCATTTGGGAAAAAAAGAGGAGATATTTCATAGACTAGACCCCAAGAGGGCCCTCAGCTTTTACATTTCAAGAATGACAAAATTACGTCAAGACGACCAACTCTTTGTGGGTTACACAGGTCGTAAATTGGGGTTAGCAGTGACAAAACAAACTATATCCCGCTGGATCATTCTAGCTATATAGGAATGCTACAGATTAGCAGGAAAAGACCCACCGGATGGGCTACGTGCTCACTCCACTAGGGGAATGGCTACTTCTGCGACTTTGAAGAGGGGAGTCCCTGCAAATGATATTTGCTCGGCTGCAACATGGGCATCAATGCATACTTTTATCAAGCATTACTGCTTAGATGCTTCCTCCTCCAATGAGGGGCTATTTGCCAGAGCGGTACTTCACTCTGTCCATGAAAACAAAAACTAGCACTCCCACCTCCAAATCGATCACTGCTATGGGAGTCTATCACAAGATGAGGAATACGTGGGAGGACACAATCCATTTGAAGAGCAAGTTACGTACCAACTGTAACGTTCTTAAGACTGGATGTTCCTCCCACGTATTCCTCATGTTCTTCCGACTGGATGTTCCTTCCACGTATTCCTCATCGACCCTCCCAGCCTACCCCGCAGTACAGTTTATGTTTTTTCTTACAATTTCCTCTCACGATGGGCCTATCAGTCACAGCATACGCCTGGATGTTCCACAAGTATTTCCTCAAAAAAAACAGAACTGAAGCCAACGGGCACGTCTCTAGCTACTTATACCATCAGTGACGTCGAAATGGTACATAGCCCGTTGAGGGAAAATCGACGCCACGGCCTCGAGCACAGCGCCCTCTGCCAAATTTTTTTTTCAGAAGCAGCAAAGCTGGCGATAACAAATGATCACAAGATGAGGAATACGTGGGAGGAACATTCAGTTGAAAGAACGTTACAGTTGGTAAGTAACTTGTTCTTCTTTAACATGGGTTCATCGAAGAGAAAAAATATGAGTAAAGATTATTCTGTTAAATTTCCAAATAAGAAATGAAGCAACATTCTATTACAAATCTGACTTAAGCTGCTTTCTATGCATGAAATAATAAGAGCCAGAACCAACATTCCTAGAAAGGCTTGTTATTGTAATTTTTGTTAAAAATGGATGAGGTTGAAACACGAGAGCACCTCTACATCAGTTATCCAAAGCTCCAAATAAACTGGGAAAGAACTTCAGACATTGCGTGATGTGAACGCCCTTCCTTTGCCAAGTTTCGGGTCACAATTTTGCATCGGGAAATCAGTTGTTAGTAAGTTTTGCTACAATAAGATTTGCTAGAGAAATATTTCTGCTTGATTTATAAATGTTGCATGGATGACAACTTTTATATTGAAGTATTCCAGTTGGTATGTATTATATGTTTAATGTATGCAGGATCCTTCTTTTTCTCTTTTTTTCTAATTTAATCATTTTATTTTAATAAGTGTTCTTTTTCTAAGGATGTGTGAAAGGTTTATTTTCTATTGATTTTATTTTATTGGACATTTATATGGCGACTATGCATAAGTGTTTCCAGGTGCCACAAGACAAAATTGGGGGTGGGTGGGACAAAGGAATGAAAAACAAGCAAAAACAAAACGCTACCAGTTATATTGGCCTTGTGACAATCCTACCATGCAAGTGCAAGATAAAGGTGGCAAGTGCGGGGGAGGGAGAAAGGGAGAAGTGCAGGAGGGAATGCCCAGAAAAAGAGTGGAGGGGTGAGTAAGTGCAGGGGGGAGCCAAGGCGGCAAGTGCTACAGGAAAGAGACGGGAGGGAGGATAAGTGCAATGGACAGGTGGACCAGGTTGGACTAGTCCAGGGAAAAGGGTGCCCGAGGGCAAGTACTGGCAAGGGATGCTGGGAGGACTGGTGGGGGTTGGGGGTTCTGAGCCCCAGAATAATTCCGAAGGGACCCGGCCCAGTCTCAGCAGCAGAGAAAGTTAGCACGGGAGGGGGAGAGGGAAGGAAGAGGAGAAAAGGAAAGTTTGCAAGTTTTTCAGAACTTGAGAAGATCCGGCTCAGGTGTGAGGGGTGCAGGGAGGGTATTACAGAGGGAGGATCCTGCTGAGGAAAGGGATCTACCCCCCACTCTCTGCTTTGAGAAGTGTTTGACAAGCAGGGTTTGAACCAAGGACCGAAGAACTCTAGCAGGTAGGGATTTAAAGAGGGAACGCTGTATGTAGAGAGGTCCCAGGCCCCAGACAGCCGTGTGAATGATGCAAAGGGTCTTGAATTTGATCCTTGTGATCACCGGGAGCCAGTGGAGAGACTTTAGGGCTGGAGAGATGTGATCCCTGAGCTTGAGGTCAAGAATAAGCCTTGCATTCCTATTCTGGATAAATTGAAGGGGGCAAAGGGGGGAGAGAGGCAGATTGAGGAAGAGGCTGTTGCAGTAGTCCAGCCTAGTGAGAACCAGGGCTCGGGAGATGTTGAGCTTTTGGGGGAAGGAGAGAAAAGGAAGAATGCCTCTGAGCATGTGGAGCCGACAGTTGGACTTCTTGGCAAGGTCTGCGATGTGTGGAGAGAAACAGAGAGTGCAGTCAAAGATAACCCCAAGGTCTTTTTCCACGCAGGAAGGGGAGGGGGCCCAAGGTGGGTGGCCAGAAAATGGGGGGAAACAAGGAGCAGGTGTCCCAATGAGAAGAATCTCTGTCTTACTGGCATTGAGGCAGAGATCGTTGGCAGAACACCATGCCTGAATAGCAGTCAGGCAGTCAGGTATGAGAGAGGAAGGGGAGGAGGAAGAGGTTGCCAGCTTAAAGGAGGACTATGTGTCAGCTGCATAACAATGGAAATGAGGGTTGAAGGTAGAGATGAGGTGGGCCAGAGGGGCCAGATAGATGTTGAAAAGCCATGGCCATCGATCCTGATGGACGACACTGATGGAGAATGATGTGGAGGAGAGAAAAGGGTCCAATTGTACTGGGGAGGGTCTGTTAAAAAGGAAGGAGGTCAGCCAAGACAGTGCCCTGTTTGTGATGCCTTGGGTATCATGAAGACGGTTTATGGGGATGGAGTGATTTACAGTGTCAAAGGCAGAAGAAAGGTAAAGGAGGATCAGGACTGAAGGAATGTTAGAGTCCAGATTAGAGAGCAGGTCATCACGGGTGTTCAGGAGAGCAGTTTCCGTGAATCTGGATGCCCTGAAACCGGACTGGTGGTCATGGAGGCAGCCGGCCCTTTCAGTGTGGAGGGTCAGTTGGGGTATGACTATGTTCTCCATAAGTTTGCCCAAGAAAGGGGTGATCGTGTTGGGCGGTAGTTATCCGAGAAAGAAGGGTCAGCAGGGATCTTTTTTAGGAAGGGGTGGACAAGAGAGTGCTCATGGTGGTAACAAGTAAGACAGAGGCAAGTGATCACAGCTCAAGGGTGTTTATTGAACAATGAATTCTGTGTGCAGGTTGGGAAATGCCTATTCTAAACCTAAATCTAAGATGGGAGCAAGCGTAAACCATCAAAAGAAAAATAAGGCAGTCTTAGTGGTGTTGTGTCAAATAAAAGGGCCTATACTAAGAAACCTATTGCCAAACATTACAACTAATACAAAAAAGGGTGTGGGATAGCTCTCAAGAAAAGAAAGAAGTGTTCTCAAATAATATGTCAGGATGTGGGAGCCTTGGTCTCCCTTCCTCACGTTTTGAGAACGGTGTAAGGTGGGATCTTGGAGCACAGTACCGTCTCGGGCTTCTCGAGCACGAGATGACAGTTCTAATGGAAGCTCTCAGGACCATCAATGGCCAAGGCTCATTTTCTTCTAAAGTCTCTTTTGCTTCGAGGACCTGATGCATTCAAATGACAAAACAAATAAACAGTCTATTTTCCATGAGCTTTGGGGGATGACTTTCACCCTGGGATTCCCCTCTTCTGGGTGCAAATCCCTAGGAAGTTCCTTAATGATATCAAGACCCCGGATAGCTAAGTTCTCTCGCTTTCGAGGGCCTCTCTGGTTCCAAAATAAAGTTCGAACAAAAGAGTTCCTTCAACAATCTTAATGTCCTTTTTAACAGTTCAACGTGGACATCCCTCCGCCGGGTTCACTCTTGTCAACACACTGTTTCTTGGGACTTTAGACTTGCCCCCTTCTCATCAGCATCCCTCGGTCAGATTAACTCTTATCATGTTCACATTCACCAATAGTTACAGGATTCACTTCCCTTGCTTTCTCATGTGGCGGGATTCACTTCCCTTGTTTTCTTAAAAGTTTGTAGATCAAAGCCTTTGACTGTACAGGGATTTTGCTCAACCTCCCGTATGACCACTTTGACCTAACTTGGCGGCGCTCCTACAGCCTTCTGGTTTCTGTAGTTTCATTCACGTGGGGATCGACCAGAGTCTCTCGAATTAGCACCCACATGGTGCTGTTTTTCCCTCTGCACCTGGTCTCCCGTTTAACACTTGTTACAGTTCTTTCACAGTTCATTGAGCTTGGCCCTAATTTGCCACTTTGCGATTCTCAATCAACACAGCCTGGTTCCTATTGGTTCTCCCCTCGACTCACCAGCTGTGTTGAACCGCTTGGCCTTCCTCTTCTTTGGAGTCAAGGCCGGTACCATGGTCGAGGGAGCCTCCTGACGCCTTTCTACTTTGCTTGAACTGCCGCACCTGCTTAGCCATCTCGTCATGCTGTCTGCCATGCTCATACTGTGCTCTCCTACTCCACCTTTTATCCCTGTGGGGAAGGGAAAGGGGGGGAAGGGAAAGGGTCGTCAAGTGTTCAAAGCGGTTCAAGGAGATTCTGATCAATTGCCTGACTTTGCCTGACCCTTGTATTGGGACATGTCAGGTAAACGGCTCCCGTGTTAATCTGTTCTCTGGTGTATCGTGTGAAAGTGTTTGTGTGGAGAAAAGGGGGGGCAGTGGTTTTGAATGTCCTACGTGGTAGGATGAGGAAAAGGTGATGAAAGAAGGCAAATAACGCATCTCACCCATCGGTGTCCGACTCCTACTCCCCAAGGACCCCCATACAGGTGATCGTCCCTCACTAGAACACCCCCAGGAACCGGATTCAATACCGATGGCCGTATCCTGGCCACCTGGATGACAGATCCCCAGCTAGGGAGACACCTTCAGGTTTCTCACAGAAGGAGCCAGTGGCAAAGGAGTGGTTGCAGAGGTCAGCCAAGGCTGGATCAAGGGAGTTGATGTTGTGTTCCTTGATGGTTTTGGAGGAGCAGAGGGACACCTGTTCAGAGGAAACTTTCATAGAACAGACAACTCTAGAGATCTCATCAGGTGCAATGGGAGAGAATGAGGAGAGTATGTAGGCGGGAAGGGGGGGCAAGGGTGGCAAGAGAAGGGAGTTGGATGGGAGCAGATGACAGGATGTCCAGTGTTTTGGAGGAGAAATGGGCGGCCAGTGTAGTGTAGAGGGCCTGGGAGGGAGGAGGAGGAGAGGATGAAATTGCAGTAGGATCGGCAAGTTCCTTGCAGATTTTAAAGAGTTCAGCCGAGTTGTTGGTGGCTTTAGAGATGTGGACTTAGACATGGGACCTCTTCTTGGAAGAGATGGCGAGACGGTATTGACTTTGGAGTAGGCGGCAGGCCAGTTTATCAGAGGATGAACTGGATGCCTGCCACTTACGCTCTGCAGCCTTGCACTTGCGTTTCAGAGCTGCCCGTTCAGAATCATACCAAGAGTTGCATTTGGAGGGAGGGTTCATTTGGATCCTCATGACAGGGGTAAGGGTGTCTAGGGTGTTGGAGATAGAAAGATGTAGGTTAGCAATGTAAAAACTGGAGGGTGGTATCTGTACTCCTGCCCTCTATATGGCAGAGTAGAAGCACAGAGCACCCCAGCCAAGGTTCTCCATTTGGTAGCTTGGACGAACAACCAAGGCTTAAGCTCTCAGGAGGTGATGCATGCTGGTTGTTAAGTGCAGTGTAGTCCCCAAGCCCACACAAAGGAATGTCCACACACTATGTTATGTGCTGACATAGTTCATTATATATAAATAAGGTTCAAGATATATACATCAATTAACAACACACTTTGTACTCTGGCAATTCTAATATGGCAAATATATACATATATCTATGTGGTACCACACTTAGCTATTAACTAATTTAAAATGCACCAACTGCTGACAGTTATAATGGCATACAAATCATACAGCAATGGGTATCGGCATAGATCATAGGAAGGAAGGCAAGTTTGGTTAAACAATGGCAGAATGGTTCTTTAGCTACAAAGACATAGGCCCTCATTACAAGCTTGCTGGTCTGGAAACAACGGTGCCGGTAAGCTTATTGGCACTGTTGTTTCCGGACCGGCAAACTAGGAGTTTGCGGCCTGGTGCCGTACCGCCCGCCAGGGCAGACCCGACGGGTGGAACGGCACCCAGCTGCAGACTTTCACTGAAGCACTGGCACGCCTGTGCTTATGTGGTCCCCATTCCCATTGAGTCCTACTGGACTCAATGGGAATGGGGATTTACAACTACCGGCGCCTGACTTACCGGACCGCCGGGGTTGTAATGCCCCAGTGTTTGCGGCAAGTCAAGCGCCAGTAAATCATTACGGGTCCAGCAGCTACCTGCCGGTTTTACCGGCACGGTTACCGCCGGACTCATAATGAGGGCCACAGTTCTGGGTGAGGATCCCCCCACCTGGGCAACCTGTAATAAAGAGTATTAACAAGCCCAGTCCATTTAATGTTTAAGTAGTCTTGTTTCCTGGTTAAAACTGTTAATCCACCCCAATGCACCCGAGTTAGAAGAGTTTCTTTGACGGGTCATCGAAGGATCCCTCCCTCGTGAGTGGGCTCCCTTTGAAGCAGGAGCCATCTGGTATCGAGATTCCTCGAAGAAAAGTGAACACTTGCGTCGAGACTGCAGCTTCAACCTTCGCGGTGCTCGTCGAGGATCGATCATGGATGTCCTGCGAAAATGAGGTGTGCGGTCCACCTCGATGCAAAGAGTTTGGTGCCGCAAAGAAGATTCGGGGATGAACGCAGGCCCAGCAGCAGGCGTCGGGTGTCGACCATCAGGACTCGACCACGGCTGGATTTCGGATCTTCACTTGTCAGCGTCTTTGTGGACTTCGGGTGGCGGGAAACCCACCAGCGGACTTTCCTCGGTCGTCGACGACCTCAACTTTCTCTGGCGGGACGAAGTGGTCAACTGTGATGGCAAAGGAGCCCTTTGTTCAATGTTCTTAGACAAGGTGGAGCGTTGCGGCTCCGGTCGTCGAGCAGAATGGCGTCAAGCTGTCCCTGCTTCTGGGCAACACGACTCGATGAGCTTCCAGCAGTTTCAGAAATCCTCTGAACCCCGGTCGACGGCAATGGACTTAGACAGCCTCGATGTCCTGGTGCTTTACTTCAAGATTTCTCGGCGGACCCTGTCTCCGGTCGACAGCCTTTCGGGACTGGCTTCTAGGGTGCCTCGATGAAGATCGGCTTCTGCATGATGTTCCCTCGTAGCTCGGGGAGCGGTCTCCTAGCCAGGTCCTCTCTTGGATCAGTCCTCGACAGACTCGACAGCTTTTATATTTCGTCGACGGAAAGCAGCAGCAAACCTTCTTTTTCCAGCTGGGCGTCAAGGATAAGCAGCTTCAAGTTTAACTTCAGCTTCTGAACAAATTGGGAAGCGAAAGGTCCCCAGATATACACATCTGTCCCTCATTCACTCAGTCAGCCAACCCGACAGAAGGGCATTCGTGCAGACAGCCAGCCAATCAGGCTCACAGTGCATTCAGAACATTCACTTCCACCCTGACACCCATTACAAGGAATGTGGATTGGGGCAAGCATCCAGACTTTCAGCACACCACACTGCATTCATATCAGTGTCAGGCAGGGCTGTCTCATTCTTTGTGTCATACACACAGAAGCCAGACACCCATAACATAGAATGCATGTTGGTCACATACTCTATTTACACAAGTACCAACCCAATTGTGTACCCACAACATACAGTCACTGGGAAGGCTCCAGCCAGTCTGGCCTGGACTTCCCCACAATACCATATTTGGTTCTTCCACCCCACAGCAAGTCAGGGGAAGGGACAGAGTCAGGGCTTCCCAGGAATTTGGGAAAACAAGGTAACAGGCAATAGAAACCAAGAGGCCACAGGAGTCATCTTGCCTTCTATCAGGAATCCACTGATTCATATGGCAGGGCTCGGTTATGCCAAAATGGAGGATACTCAGAGCACCTGTCAAATTCAGCATGGAGCTGCCACCAGCCCATAACCTGCTCTGTGGGCAACACACAGATGCCCAAAAACATTCACTAATGGTACAGGGTTGTACCCCAACCCATGGGTGCCATAAGGGTATCCCAAGGGTCTCTGTTCACCACAACCAAAAAGAGGAAGAGCTGCACTGCCAGGAGTCCCAACTGGACTCTTGTGCAGAAAACAACACAGAACACACATGATAAGGGAGTACAGGCCAAGGACATGGAGGCCCTGTCCCTCCAATGCATTTCCAGCATCACAAGCAATAACAGAATCAGAAAGAGAGTCCAAAGAAGGGGTTGGAGGAGGGATTAAAGAAGAGGTAAATGCAGCAACTTAAACTCGCTTTATCAGCCAAATGACAAGAGAAGGAGACTGGCAGTGCGAATGGGGGCATCACAAGGGGACAAAGGACGTCAAGGTGGGAGGAGAGGAGCGAATGGTCAGACCAGGATAGAGGGGTAGTAAGAGGGTTGGAAAGTGTGGTGTCAGTTGAGATGAGGCATCCAAGTTGAGTCCGGCAGAGGGGTTAGGGCTAGAGGGGAGGCTAGTGAGGGAAAGAGCGTTGCAGAGATCGCAAAAGGGTACAATAGTCACATCCAGAGAGTCAAGGTGGATGGTAAAATCCCCAAGAAAGATACATTTGGGGGAGGGGGTAAGAAGAGAGGAGGACAGGTCCGTCCATTCAGAGAGGAATAGGGAAGTTGGTCAGCGGGGCCTGTAGATGATTGCAAGAGTAACAGAGAAGGTAGGGGAGACAGAAAGCCTGCAGACTAAGCTTTCAAAGGATTAGTAGGTTTGAGTGGGGATGATGGAGGCAGGCACCCACTTAGGGAAGATCAGAGCCAATCTGCTGCCAGGCCTGGGATTGGAGAGGATTTTGTAGCCCTCATGGAGAAGTGATGACAGCAGAGCGAGAGTTGAGGGTAGCTAAGTGAAGCTGGTTGGCCCCTTTAAATATTTTCCGAGGGGGGGATGCCACCAGTGCAGAGAGACAGGGGATGGTAGAAGGAGGGTGGAGGGAGAGGGGCGAAGTTCAAGAGAGATGGAAGACGTCTGGTAAGAAGAAGGTTGGACTGGGAGTCCTTGGCCATGGTAGTGCTGGTATGGTATGGTAGAGATTAATGATGCATTTGGAAGATGCCAAGTGCGCCACAAGCACTTCCCATCTGGTGCCGCCAGTAATCATAGGAAGAGAAAAGGGAGAGGACCGAAACCATATGGGGAGTCCATAGGTCAGAGGAATCAAGAGCAAGGAGAATGTCAGCGATAGTCTGTCTAGGGGAAACATTGATGTAGGTGTCCTCAATGGGCAGACCGGGGTTGGAATTCAGGAGTGCCTTTTTAAATGTCTTCCTTCCAGACTTTGTGAGATAGGGCGGATAGGTGATGGAAAAGCAATTTGAGTAGATAGGAGATATGGAGAGCACCATGAGGACAGAGAGGAAGACGGGGGTGAGGGAGATAGCAGGGGAGAGGCTAGGGAGCACTATGCAATAGTAGAATATCACCAGTTGGTCAAGCAGAACAAAATCAAAGAGCCCACTAGAAGAGCACTAGATCAAAAGATAGCAGTGGGATGCACACCTAAAACTAAATTTGCAGAAGGTACTAAAAGGCAGTGTAAAAGGGGAGGGGGCACAGTTGGGGAAAACACACCTAAATTCGATTTTCACAGAAACACTAAAATGTAAGCAGAAAGTGCAGGGTACACAGTTGGAACAACACAAGATGGTAGATGCAAAAGCAACAGAAATCACACCTGGATTCGAGTTTCAAAGAGGCATTTCAAAAAAGGAGCTGAGAAACATACTATGTATGGATGAGAGCACAGCAAGAGGAGCATTTCAAGTGGTGCAGAATTGCAGAGCAGGCGCTTAGGTAGACTAACACAGGGCGACAGGCACCACAGCACAAAGGCAGAGATTGGAGTCATTAAATGCAAAGGCACACCTGGAGCATGATGTAGTGGAGGAGGGAGTCCTGAAGTATGCTAACCAGGAGAATTAGCATTTAGTCAATTAGAGTTAGTGGAGGGATGGCAGCTGCAGAGGCACTTGGCTTGAAGTTGAGATTGTTGTTGTTCCACTGAAATGGTCGGTTCATAACCAGGAAGGGTTTAGAAGGGACAGTGAAACCAAGGACAAAGGGAACAAAGGGCAAGGAGAGTCGAGGTATCTGGACAATGAGAAGTTGCAACTTACCAGGTGCGTGGCTGCGCAGTGGCAATAGCAATCCATTTGTAGATCTTTTTCCTGCCGAGAAACTCAGATGGAGGATAAGACCCTCGCAGGCTGGGACAGGGCCAGACAGGGGAGGGCAAAAACCCTTTCAGGGGGCCCTTTGAGGAAGCCGACGATCGCCTGCCGGCGGCGCTTGGGAAAGGAAGATGAACATTGTGCCCAGCCAATCAGAACGAGCTTCCTCCGGGAAGCAAAAACAGCTGATCATCAATGCTGCGCGGGGCGGCCATGTTAGAACAAGGTCCCTCGCTGGCTTCCAAATGAGGATGGCTGCACCGCATGGTGCCGAAGCAGTTAGGGGGCAACCACGAGCATGAAGCTGTGAGGAAGAGGCTCTCCCCACACGGGAGCAAGCTTTCATACTTGCGGCCCTTGAGGGGGCCCGGCGATCGCCTGCTGGCTCCGCTTGGGAGTAAAAGATAAAAATTGTGCCCAGCCAATCAAGGCAAGCTTCCTCCGGGAAGCAAAAACAACTGATCATCAATGCCGCGCGAGCAGCAATGTTAGAAGAAGGTCCCTCGCCGGCTTCCAAATAAGGATGAATGCACCGCGTGGTGCTGAAGCAGCTGAGGGGCAGCCACGAGCATGAAGCTGTGAGGAAGAGGATTTGGGTTTGTATTAATAACGCATATCACAATAAAAAAAGGAAACTGGGGACTTGCAGGCAAGGTCTGGATCACAAGATGGTTGAGACTGGGACCACAGTCCAAGGCCCTTCCTTGACTTCTGGGATGCTGAGAGAACCAATAGAGGGTCTCTAGGAGCAAGGCAAGTCCTTTCCTTCTGCCTTTCACAAAAACAAAGGTTCATAGAGGACAGTGGCAGGCCGTCTGTCATCACCAGAGGCAGGGTCCTGGGTACCAGTATGCATCAGTAGCAGTAGGCCTTGTCCACACAGCAGTTCACCCCATGTGTGCCCTTGGAACAATTAGGGAGAAGAGATTCCACTTGAAACTTTCCATCTTCAGTATCGCCCGATAATTTTGTGGCCCAAAATCCTGAATCCCAAAATGTAGAACATTTTACTGCACATTTCAGTGCAATTATATGTGAGTGGTGGGTTTGGGTAATATATAATTTGAGGTGAGTAGAGGGATTAAGGGGTTCTTCCCCGACATGATATTGTGCTGAAAGGTGCGAAAAGAAAAATAAATATTTGACATTTTGGGATTTGATTTTCATAGTATTCACATAGATCCCTGTTTTCAACTTGATGGCAGAGGACTTTGGAATTGACCTCATCCCCTACCAACCGAGTTCCAGGTGAATCCTTCTGGTGGTCCAAAGATAAATCAACTAAGGGCAGGGTCTCCACCCCCCACCCCCCTTTCATATGCAAAATTCTACAGCGGATTGGTCCTAAGAAAGCCTGTTGTCAGAGGTCCAATCCAGCCTGCACTTACAAGCGTCCTTTTCCTTCTGATGTCATACCCAGAGTGCTCTATTTGCAGGAAGTGAGAAGGGGGCAGGAAGTGTGGAGTACTAGCAGAATCCAACCAGGGAAACCCCTCTCATAGCATACAACTGTCCTTTGAACTACTTTAACTCCAACCTCATCCCGTTTCTGCCTACTTCAAAGGACTTGGTATGCGAGTACAATCCTTAAAGTCCAGTTTCCCAGTGAGGGTTCCCGTGCCTTGGGGGAAGGTGTTGCCATGGTTGCTGTGGGTACACCCAGACAAGGCAGGTAATACACACCAGCCCTGACATGACTAAGTCACTTCTCCAAGCTGACACGAATATATTTTTTATTTTTGTATTTATTTATTTGTATTTGTAAAGCACACTACAGCCCAAAGGCATAGAGGCACTGTTGCAAGATGTCGTCTTAGTTACAGGGATATGTAGGCAATATGACATCCAAATGCGGTGGTTCTATAATTGTGTGATCCCAGTAGCCACCACGCCACAACCAGGAATAGCGTAGATTGGGCCTCATTACGACCTTGGCAGTAACGCCGGCGGTATTAGCGCGGGGGCTTTAAGCGTGACCGCCATAGCCCCTGGCGCTAATAGTGCGGGATCACGAGTTGAGCGGACTTGGAAGTCCCCATTCCCCATTGAGCCCATTCGGGAATGCCCCATTCCCCATTGGGCTCAATGGGGAAATTTCACGCTAATACCACCGGTGGATTTCCCGCCGGCGGTATGAGCGCGAATTCTCGGCGGATTTCACACCAGCTCAGAGCTGGGTTGAAATCCGCCGAGGCCCTGATTCGGCGGACCCTTAAAACCGGCGGTAATAGCGCTACCGCCGGATTTAAGGGTTACCGCCAAGGTCGTGATGAGGCCCATTGTGTTTAATGGGCCACAAGGCTGACTGGGGCCACAAAAATTATAGTTTGAACCAGAGCTGCAGATGATTAAAAAGCCACCTCTGCCTGTTGGAACTTTGTGTTTCTTTAGCAGTCAAGAATGGGCATGTGATCTATGACCCTTCCCTGCTACCAATGCATGGCAGTTACTGGAAATTCCAGGAGATTATCAAATCAAAGGCACATGGGGACACTATGACTTTGGCATGTAGCATTATTAAAGGGGGTCTGATTAGCAAAAGTCACTTTATTTCTACAAATCAAAAAACTTCAGGCTATTACGCCTTCGACAGATGGCATTCTATTAGTTACAAGCATTTAATAGCTGCACCCAGTGGGAACAAACAGAACGTTGGATGGTACAAAGTTCAATTAATGACACTTGGTTTGACACAGAGGTTGAACATGATATGTCGGGGTACATGGCTGAAGCCAGGAGCCATGTAGACGTGACTCTTGCATGCCCCAGGCAGCATCATAACTTGCCGGTAGTGGAGGTGCCTGCGATGAATCCAATGGATTCATCACAGATTCCCCGGCCGTAGCCTCCTCCCATGTGGCATGGGGACAGCAGCCAATACCTGATTCTGATCCTGTGGCGGCTTAATGAGGGAGAGATAGCCACCGGGGATGTCATGGCTTCATTGGATAAGACACAGTATTCCCCACTTTCCCATGAGGGAGACTGCCTGTTGCCCAATACGTTAATGGCTTATTGTCATGTTTGTTCTCCTTCAGGAATAACTCACCTTCCATGTGAACTCATTAAGAAAGACGTTTTCAAGAATCATGCATCAGAAACCATCAATGGACTTTTATTCCCTCAACCACCTAAATCCTCAATGAATATTAGTGGACTTCAGTTCCCATAACCTCTCAAGCACTTGATACTGAACAGCAAGTGTGATGAACGTGCTAGTCATTGGATATAAACACCTGGGCACAGGACCTTTAAGAATGGTCATCGCGCTGAGAGGGGGAGCTCAGGAGAAGAGTTGATCTGCCCAGGGAAGGCAGACAGAAGCTGAGGAAGGAGTTAGTGCAAAGAAGATGTAGGCACGATTCGGCATGCAGAAGCTGCAGATGCAAGTCAGTATGGTAAGAGGAAAGGGCTCGCCTGCAGAGAAGAACGCAAGAAGTGTGGTGCGAGCGAGGCAGGCCAAGTAGAAGCAATGAACTGCGAGAGGGTCCCTGGGCATCCGGCAGCCAAGAAAAGCAGCACTGTTCTTACCTGGAGCCAGAGAGAAGCCAGCGTGCAGGAGCAGAGCCGCGAGAGAGGCTGGAGAGACGTCAGAGCCTCTCAAAGTGGAGAACTGGTGGCGAACATACGCTGTATGAGCACAAGATAGCCTGGAATTGCTGCAAACTACAGGTGAGTGTGCCAAAGCAGAGCAGGGACCACAGGGCGTTTCAGCGACCGTGCCGAAGAGAATTAGAACATTGGGAAGTTACAAAAGTGAAACCGCTGAAGATTTTTGAACATTGTAAGATTGCGGAAAGCAAAGTAAAAAGAGTAGAAGATTTTTGAACATTGTAAGATTTAGGAAAGCAAAGTAAAAATAAGAATTGTTTATCAAGTGGATATACCAAGGCAAGAAGAAGGGTATTTGCTACTTTATATTAAAGAGGAACTGTAAGGCATTTGAGAAGTCCTGGCAGGAGAGTACACCAGGCATTTGAAAGTGCAAAGGGGAGGAAGAATAGCTCAGGGGCAACGCTTTTTGTCTTGGAAGAAAGACAATGCAGCACAACACAGGTTTGAATCTCGATCCTGTGCTTATAACCCACTTGTTGGTATTAAGCGCGTTATTAAAAAAAAATAGAATTATAATTTGAGAACGCAAGAGGAGTCCTGGCAGGGGAGTATGCAAGGCTAATTTCAAACCCTCAAGGAGTGTTAAGCAGAAACCGTGTTTTTGTTAAAAGAAGGAATGTTTGTAGCAAGTGAACTTACAAGACTGAACTGTGTTCATCTACACAAGATTGTAGTGGTCCAAAGAAGACAGATTGTAGTGGTCCAAAGAAGACAGAAAGAACTGTCCGCTCTAGAGACATTTGTGATACCTGTGAAGAATCCAGGAGAAGGGACACACCCTCTGGAATAAAGATCTTTTCCAATCTAGAGAACATTTACGTTGAAGTAATTCTTCTTTTATTTGAGAACACCTTTACCTGGTTAAAGACATTTCCCTTGCCACTTTGTTATTTTGTTTTAGTGCGATGGTCAGGACAGAAGGTTTTGGACATAAGGACGTCTTTTTGATTTATAACATCCTGACAAAGACAGATCCTTAGTTTTGGTTTCTATGTAGGGAAACTCCTCTTTAGAATAGGGTCAGAGAGGCATTTTCCCAACCCTTTTTATACAAATAAAAGTCTATGAACCAAATACGACGGCTATGTGTCCAGCTTTCATTTCAGATCCCTCACAGGCCCCTAGGGGTGAATTATGGGGCTGAGCTTTGGAAAAGGTGAGGTGAGGTGCCCAGGAACAAGAGAAGTAAGGGGACAATGACTGAAGAATGGCTGCAGAGTTTATGGCCAAAGCTGCTGGTGGAGACCAAAGATGGCACCTGGACCATAATCATTGTAGCTGGTCCCAGTACAAACCCTAAAAGTTACTGATATGCACTGCAGGATTGTATACCATTGTGCCATCTAACCCAGGATGGAACCAGTTTATGGTGGTCTTGTAAACAGCAAAAGAGTGGTTCAGGGAATCATTGGGCAGTCCCATTATTCTTCCATGGTGTACTACCATTCTGCGATGGTGTCCAGGAGCGGGTACTGAGGGTCGGCAATCTACGAGCTGAAGAGAATTTCCTTGCAGACTGCTGCAGGGCCCTCTCATTTTTAAAAGCCCTGTGAAATCTTTAAGACGCTGAAGACAGTTTGGTCTGCTATTTTCTCACCAAGAATGTGCGGCCAACCAGAAAGAAATAGCACAAAATATATGCTTCAACTGACAAAAGAGTCGAGGCAATCAGTGTCTGGCTGCTGGACGAATGTAATAGTGACATAAGGTCACAGTGTATTTTTGACCGGACCTCTAAATGCCTCTCTCTTTCCAACTCCTAAAGGCATCATGTCCCAGGCCCATTCTGTGTTGATGTTCATCTTGTACTTACTTTTCTACCAGTAACACAGTAAGAGCTGCATAGTTTCTAAGCCTGTCCTCTAAACCCCACCCTCATGCTCCCACACTCTCCGAGGCGTATATTCTGAGGTACGTTATGATGGTTGTCGCAGCAGATATGGGTGGAAGTGTGATTTGGATGTTTTTGGCGTCTGTTCTTTTGCTCTTGATGATGCAATACGTTAACAACTCTCCCTTCAAGAGGATGGCAAATCACCAATAGCTTTGCATTACTGTAGCTTATATCATCTTCATATGAGAGACCCATTTATTGAGGGGAGACCAACCCAGTATTTGCTCTAGATGATCCTTTTGGGTTTTATGCTTAGACTGGAGAAAAAAGGGCTTACTATTTTGTTATCCAAAAACCTCCATGTATGGCCTGAATGACCTGCACAATTCCTTATTCTGAGAAGCTTTTATCAGTACAGCTAAGTTCCAGGAGGGAGAGCCGATAGTGGGAAGCAATGTTAATGTCACATTGGACCAAGCACTTGATAGATGTAATCCAGACATTTCCACCCATGTTCCTAAATCGGCAACACGATGCTTCCAACGTTTGGGGACACAACCATGCCCTTGAAAATGAATACACTTATTAGTCATTTGTAAAAGTTACTCCAGGCTGGTTTATTTTCTAATTATCTGTGAGAAAGTCCCCTGCCTCTCCTTTGGAATGATTAATAGGATGGCCAAGGGGGCCACGTACGCCACCTACAGCAAGATACGGGGTTCGCATGTTGGAGACCCTTTGGCCAGCACCACCATCCCCCTTGAAGAGGGTGGGGGCTTGTCACATTGTCTGTCCTTTTGAGAGACGCAAAGAAAAGTATCTTAACATACACTGTTGGTGCAAGCCCATAGTCCCTTAAAGTGATTTTCAATCTATTAAAATATGTTGAGTCACTGTAGGGTTGGGAAGCCGCATTGGGAAGAACATCTTGTTCCACGGAAACAGGGTGCAGGAGGCCGAGAACAATTACTCACCAGGAGCCTGTCTCTACCCCTTTCCAATTAAGGGGGAGAAGAATGCCAACTGCTGGGAAAGGTACCGTGCCCGAGTGATACCAGGGTGGCAGGAACACGCCACCCGAATGGAAACCGGAGTTCTGGAGATGGACGGGCTGTGAGTAGACGGGAGAGTGAAGAACCATCAGTGTTGCAAGCCTCAAACTACCAGCCCAGCCCTGGAGGGATGACCTCCCTCTCAGGCATCTGAGCACATCCACAAGCGCTTCCCCGCCCAGCTGAAACTCCCCTCACCAACCATCAGCTAGTGGAACATCACAAATCGGTCACGGCAGCCAGGAAAGAGACGCTCTCCTAGAAGGAGGCAGGTCCAACCACAAAGACGACCAGACAGCCTAGGGTGCTGTCCAACAACCCACCTATCTGGGTACTCAGAAGATTGCAAGGGAGGGATAAAAAGGAGAAATGCAGGCATTGAAGAGTTTCATTGTCTTTCTCCCCAAGAGAAAACGGCAACCAGCAGAGGAAGATCAATCTCAATGGCACAATCCCCATCAGTGACCATCAGTAACGTGAAACAGAGGACTCTGTTTCACTGCTTTCTTCACCGTTTTTTGTGTGTTTCAATATTTGAATCCCGATTAGTAGAATTACCTTAAGGGAGTGTCCCTCCCAACGGTTGGGTATGGGAGTAGAAATGGATTCTTGGACATCTTGAGAGGAAATCACTGAAGTGATCAAAGTCATCCTCAATAACAAGAGCCCAGGCCTAGATAGCTGTCATCCAGGTTTTATAGGAAGTTTGTAGACATTTAGATCCTTCAGTTAGAATGATTATTTAATAGGTTTCAGAAAACAGCCAGTCTCTCATACAATGGGAGAATCCTTACTATCCCGAATTCTAAAGCCATGCAAAGACCCTCAACTTAGCGTCTTCTACAGCTTTATCATAGCCTAAAACTATGATGCAGAGTTGTATTCGAAGGTGCTAGGTATCTGCCTAGCACCCACTGCTTCCAAAGATAATTCACCCGGCTAGACAGCGTTGTCCTTGGAAGGCATACCCCCTGACAATGTATGTAATATATGAAAATTCCTGTCATTGAAGTGTGAAAGACGATTCCCTTTGCGCTCCGGTCCATCGACACTGGAAAGACATTTGCCTAAGGGGTGTGGAATTGTTTGGAAAGGGGTTCTGCTAAATTTGGTTTTCGACCTAAATTCTTAAAATGTTTAGAAAATAATTATACTCACCCCCAGACTAGAATTCAAATGAATGATTTGGTCTTGGATGCTACTGCAATTTATTTATTTATGTATTGTTTGCTTGTTAGGAGCTTATACAGCAAATGAGCGTGTGCTGAGGCAAGAGCTGAAGGTAGACAGAAGCTGGGGAGATTGGGTTTGAGTGGTCATGGGCCCAGAGGATGCATAAGTGTCCAAGACATCAATCGGAGCAACTGTGAGATTAGCAGAGGAGGGAAGAATGGAAGGAGGAGGAAAAGAGGAAAGTCCTGAGGTGCTTTTGAAACCTTAGATGGTCCTGAGCAAGGCACAGAGGGACGGGGCGGCTGATCCATAGGAGGGATCCAGTTGAGGAAAGCAAACAGCCTCCTGCTCTCAGTTTGGCTAAATGCTTTACAAACAGGGAGTTGGTGCCAGAGGAATGTAGAGGTCTAGAAGGAGAGTATTTTGTAAGAGAGAGTTGCAGGTAGTGTGGTCCATGGCCCCAGACAGCCTTGCGAATGATGCAGAGGGATTTGAATTTGATCCGTGCAGAAATCGAGAGCCAGTGGAGATTTTTTTTAGGGCAGGAGAGATGCGGTCCCTAGGCTTAAGGCCAAGGATAAGTCTTGCTGCTCTATTCTGGATTAGTTGAAGGGATCCCAAAGTGGAAGAAGGTTGATTGAGGAGAAGGCTGTTGCAATAGTCAAGCCTAGAGAGAACCAGGGCTCGGGAAACATTGAGCTTTTGGGAGAAAGTGAGAAAAGGGAGAATTCCTTTGAGAAGGAAAAGTTGAAAGTGGGACTTCTTGGCAATGTCCTGAGTGTGAGGGAGGAAGGAGAGAGGGGAGTCAAAGATGACTCCAAGGTGTATTTGCTTCTGCAGAAGGAGCAGGGGAGAGACCAAGGTGGGAGGCCGGAGAGACGTGAATGAGGAGGGGGCAGCGGACCCAATCGGAAGATCTCCGTTTTGCTGGCATTGAGGCAGTGATCGTTGGAAGGGAATCAGGGCTGGATGGCAGATAGGCAGTCAGGGATGAAGGAAGGTGCGAGTGAGTCAGAAGGAAGTCTGAAAAAGAGTTGAGTGTCGTCTGCATAACACTGGAAGCTGGGTGAGAAGGAGGAGATGAGGAGTGTCAGCTGAGCAATGTAGATGTTAAAGAGACAGGTGGAGAGGACAGATCCCTGCTGGACACCACAGATGGAGAAGGAAATAGGAGAGGAGAAGTTGCCCAAGATGACCTGGGGAGAGCGGTCAGTTAGGAAAGAGGTCAGCCATTCCATTGCCCGTTCCGAGATACCAAGGGTATCATGGAGCCTTTGTATGAGGATGCAATTGTTGACAGTGTCAAAGGCAGAGGAGGGATCAAGTAGGATTTATGATATGGCATTTATAACGCGCCTATAAACAAGTGTTTCAAGGCGCGACAAGGCAAGGGAGGCGAAACAGAGGTAGGACAAAAACAATGATCATACTAGGCCTAGTGACAATTGCGCAAGTTCAGGGTACCGGGGGGGGAGAAGTGCCTCGGGCGGGAGGATGACAAGAGCAGAACACAGAATCAGGAAACAACAAGTAGTGCAGCCAGCGGGTGGCAATTGCTCGTGTTAGAAGTGCAGACAAGTGTCTAATAAGTGCAGGAGAGGAATGTAGGGTTACAGATACAGACCACAAGTGCAGGGTGTGCCAAGAGGCAGTGCGAGTTTGCAGCTGGACAGGCAGGGACCTGGGCCCGAATTCAGAGGGTTGCCAGGTGACCAGTGCGTGTATAAGACAGGAAATCAGCAGGGGAGAAGAAGAGAGAAGGCAGAAGCAAAGGGGAAGGTCTTGAGGTGCTTCCGGAACCGGAGATGGTTCTGCACAACTTTCAGAGAGGCAGGGAGGTTGTTCTAGAGGGAGGCACTAGCTGAAGGAAGTGCTCTGCCCCCAAATCGTTGCTTAGAGAAGCGACTGACCCTCAAGTAGTTGGAGGCGGAGGAGCAAAGAACTGGAGTAGGAAGATATTTCAGTAGACAGAGTTGGAGGTATTGCTGTCTCAGGCCCCAGAAAGCCTTGTGGACGATGCAGAGGGTCTTCAACTTGATGCTTGATGCCACTGGGAGCCAATGAAAATATTTCTGAGCTGGAGAGATACGATCCCTGGCCTTGAGGCCAAGGACACGTCTCACAGTCCTGTTCTGGATGAGTTGCAGAGAGTAGAGGCAGGTAGATTTAGAAAGAGGCTGTTGCAGTAGTCCAGCCTAGAGGCAACCAGAGCTCTGGAGACAGTGAGCTTCTGGGAGAAAGTTCGGAAAGGAAGAATACCTCTGAGGAGGTGCAGCTGGTAGTTTGACTCCTTAGAGGGGTCAGAGATGTGAGGAGAGAAGGAGAGTGTGGAGTCGAAGATGACCCTGAGGTTTTTAGCCTCACAGGTAGGAGCAGGAAAAGGGCCCAGAATGGGCAGCTAGAAAGTGAGTGGAAAGGAGATGCTGCTGAGCCAATGAGGAGGATCTCCATCTTGAGGACAGCAGAGGATAAGGACAGCAGGTGAGTTGAGTGCAGGGATGCAAGCAATTCTTCACAGGTGTTCAGAAGTGCAGTTTCCATGCCTCAGGGTGCTCGGAATCCAGATTGATGATCGTGGAGACCACCGACAAGTTCAGTGTGCAAGTTGAGTTCGGGCAAGGCCAGATTCTCCAGCACTTACCCAGGAGGGGGTGATTGAAATAGGGCGGTAGTTGGATGGACAGGTAGGGTCTGCTAAAGGTTTTTTCAGGAGCTGGCACACAAGGGAGTGCTTGAGGAAGGAGGGGAAAGAACCAGTGACGAAACAGTGGATGCAGAAATCAGCGAGTCCAGGGGCCAGAGAGCCAATGTTGTCGTTGATGGTTCTGGACAAACAGGGGGGAACCTGTTTGGAAGAAGCCTTTATAGAGCGGACAACTGTGCTAACTTCTTCAAGTTTGACAGGGGTGAAGGTGGAGAAGGCAGAAGTTGAGTGGCCAAAGGAGGCAAGGGGGTGTGGGACTGGGTTTGGTGGGTGAGTAACAAGGGTGTTCAGGACGTCCTGAGTTTTGGTGGCAAAGTGTGTCGCCAGTGCATTGCAGAGGGCCTGGGAAGGAAGAGGGGAGGAGGAGACTGCGGAAGGGTTGGCTAGCTCCCTGCATATTTTGAAAAGTTCTGCCGTGTTATTGGATGCACCAGATACTTGTGCCTGAATGTGGGCTTGTTTCCTGTCACGGACGGAGCGTCTGTATTGCCCAGGAGAAGGTGGCAGGCCAGTTTGTCATAGGGTAAACCTGAGGTTTGCCACTTCCATTCCGCTGCTATTCACTTTCGTTTCAGGGGTGCAAGTTCAGAGTTATACCAGGTGTTACGCTAAAGGTGAGTTTCAGGCGGATCCACTTCACTGGGGCAAGGATGTCAAGAGTATTGGTGATGGCTGAGTGAAGGTTGTTGAGAACAGAGTCAGTGGTAGAGTCTGTGGTAGGGGGCAAAGGGGATGAAGGTAGAGGCAAAGGCAGCAGCTGACACTCATTTCATCTGGCGGATGTACGAGAATGAGAACAAGGTTGACAGGGCTTTTGATGGTACGGTAGGTGGGCCAAAGGGACTCAGGTGGGAGGAGAGCATGGCATGACCAAGAGGGAGGGGTGACCAGAGGGGGAGCGAGAGAGGTGTGGATGATGGCGTCCAGGGTGTGTCCAGCCGAGTGGGTAGGACCAGAGGGGAGAATGGAGAGGGAAAGAGGCACAAAGGTCAATGAAAAGAGTAATCGCTGAGGCAGGGGAGTCCAATTGGATGTTGAAGTCACCCAAGAGGTGGAGGTTGGAGGTGATTGAAAGTAAGGATTAGCAGAAATCAGCCCATTCAGAGAGGAACAGGGTGGTGATGCCTGGAGGCCGATAAATGGTAGCAATGGTCAGAGTAGAGGAGGGAAAGATGACCAACTTGCACACCAGGCTCTCAAAGGAAGAATAGAGTTGGGTGGGTATGATGGAAGAAGGAACCCACTCAGGATAGATTAAGGCAACCCCAACGGGAGCACGGTGAGGTCAAGGCTTGGAAATGATTTTGAAGCCGCAAGGAGGAGGGAGTCAAAACCAGTGACTGAGCTGGCATTGAACCAAGTCTCGGTGAGAGTGAGAATGTCAAGGTCAGTGTCTTCAAGAAGGTGGCAGATGTCAGCAGAGTCTTTGTTGGCTGAGCGGGCGTTAAAAGGTCGCCAGGTGGGGGAGGTCTCTGCCTTTGAAGGTTTTCTGAAGGTGAGTACAGGGGGGAGGTACTCCGGTCAGAAGGGGGGGGACAGTGAGAGTGGTGAGGGAGAGGAAGTAGAAGGAAGGAAGTTAATGAGGGAAGGCAGGATCCAGTCAAAGAGAAGGAGGTTGGGTTGAGGACCATGTATCAGGATAGTGCCTGTGTGATAGACATTAACGAAGCAACGTGAAGATGACAAGGCAGCCAAGATGACTTCCTACTTGGTGCCACCATTAATGGGAGAGGAGGTGAAAGGGGAGAGAGTAGAGATGAGATGAGGAGTCCATAGATCTGGAGAGGGGCCAGAGAAAAGGATATCATCGAAGACCTCTCTAGAGGTTGCACGGACATAAGTGTCTGTGATGGGAAGGCCAGGGTTTGCATGCAGGATGTCTTTTTTGTGTTTTTTGTATTCCAGACTTAGTGAGAGAGAGATGATAGGAGATAGAGTAGCAATTAGAGAAGATATGAGAGATGGTGAGTGCCATAAGGGTGGCAGAGGGAAGTTAAAAAGGAGAAGGGTGACTGCACTGCACAGTTTTGGCCTAATGTCACAGGTGGCCTAGTAGTAACAATGGAGAACAAAAGCAATGCAATTTGAGCGCAGGATGGAAAAGGCACAAATGCAGTGAAATTAGGGTGCAGGATGTAAAATACACACACCCAAATTTGAAAATCAGAATAGGGCATGGAATGCAATGCAGCAGTGGGGTACAATATTTTAAAAGCCCCCACACACACATTTGAAAATCAAAACAGGGCACAGAATGCAGTGAAGGTAGAGGCAGAACATATGATACAGGGGAGGCAGACTGAAGAGGGCACATACATGTTCTAGGAGGCCGTTGATAAGTTCAGACATCACTCACATGTTGAGGTGCAAGGACCAAAGTTTGTGTGTAGTGGCCAGCTGCATCATGTGGCTGCTTCATTGTTTGCAGGGATGAGGAAGGTGGGGCCTTCGGGCCCTTCTCGGCCCAGGCAGGCTCAGACAGGGCTGTAGTAGTTTGGTGGCTGGCTAAGCCTGCCGGTTCCCTGATTGGCTCATCAAGTCTCAGGGCTGGCCAATCACAGGGAGGGCAAGGCTGGCTGGTGGGGCACTACAGGGATGGAAAACGTGTCGGCCATCCCATATACCCTTCAGTTCTTATCCTCTCTATGAAGGCTCTGGCACAGAAGGTCAGCAACCATGCAGGGGCTTGGGGTCTTACTACTTCCAAGGCCAAAGCCCAAACAGGCATTGTTCACTCACATTGTTTTGTTTCCTTCTTTGGCACTCTGCAAGCTCTTTGCCAACTCCAAGGAGAGAAATAGCCAGCTTTGATTCGCTGCCAGGTTACAAGGTTAATTATAAGACATGTAGGATTCTCAATATTTCCAACTCTAAAGAGATGACAACTTAATCTGGTAAAGGTCACACATCAAATACCTTGGGGTCTACTTAACTAAGTTTCTTTCCATAAATCTAATTTCACAGGATTGTTTTCAGGCTTGACATGTAACCTGGAGAGGTGGATGGCTGTAGAGATTTCATAGCTGGGGCGTTTAACTGACAACATGATGAATATAGTTCCCAGATTACTTTACATTTTCCAGGTGCTCCTGGTTGGATTCCCAATTTTGGATCTTCTAGCATTTCAGTGCAAGCTCCTCCACTTCATTTGGGCTAACTGTATGCGACAGGAGGTGGCAATAACACTTAAGGCTGGTTTTCTTAAGGGTAGCCTGGGAGTTTCAGATCTCACTAGATATGTATATGCCATGCAGCTTAGTTTTGCAGCTGAATTGGCAGAAATGGCAAGGCTTGAAACAAAGGTTTGTTCCAGTTCCACTGAAATGCATCAAATGACATCCTCAGAATATACGGCCTGGAGAGTGAGGGAGCGTGTGGTGTGTGGGTGGGGCTTAGAAGCTATGCAGCTCTTACTTTGCTACTGGGAGAAACGAAAGCACAAGATAAACATTACCATGGAATAGGCCTAGGGCATGAAGGCTTTAGGAGTTGGAAAGATATTTAGAGGTTGGGGCAAAACAAAAAAAACACTTTAATAAAGCTGAAAGCCAACCTGAATGTATTGGGAAATGTTTACTCCCAAACACCAACCTGCACTGGTGCATGGACCTTACTGACAATGAACACCTGCGCTACACACGACATAGGGTTTCATAGCTATATAGGCATCTGGAAGATTTTCCGGTTCTGCATAGATATACCTAATTGTCCAAGTGGAAGGACAAATTCCAGGCTGAGTTAGAAGATAGTAGTGCAATATCTGGTTAAGAGTAGCAGAAACTTCTGTTACGCTCACCTGGCTCCCACAGGGGCGTCGATCGGACACGGACAGCTGGGACCTCTTCCAACATGAAGTGTAGTGCAGAGATGACAGACTGGACTGGACCGCCTAACCTCGTCTGCTTGACCCGTAGAAGTATTCTCCTGCAAGTGGAGAAAGCGATTTAGCCACCCGTGGATTCTAGTAATGGCACCCGACTGTTCTCCCCACTAATCACCACCGATATTCACTTTCAGTAAGCTCACCTTATGTTTGTAAATGATGAGCTCTCCATCCTGCGCGGAATGCAGGGGCGCGTAGATACCAGTTACTTCACTGGTTTGAAGGCGTTGGAAGAGTTCCGGATGAATATTGACTCCGAAGTTCCAGCCGAGAACCTGTGAGTATAAAGTTCAAAGAGTTCAATATGTCCGATGTTCACTCTTGTACATTCCTTTCTTGTGTTGCAGCTGAGTCCAAGGGAAGATTGTCTTGTGGCAGCTGATGGTGTTCAGGTAAGAGTCTGTATTACCCAACACTGTCCGGCAATGTTGCAGCTGAGTCCAAGGGAAGATTGTCTTGTGGCAGCTGATGGTGTTCAGGTAAGAGTCTGTATTACCCAACACTGTCCGGCAAAAGATGTGCGTGTTTAAATTGCTGGTTTCTCTCTCCTTACAGGTGCGGCATAAAGAGTTGCGGTTTGTTACAGAATAATGCCTCCGGTTGTTAATCAGGTAAGTCTATAGTGGAGAGGTTGTATTTGTTGGCTTTTTCGGCTCACCTCATGTTTCTTTTGTCCCCTAGATGGTGGAATTCGGCGGAGAAAATGATGGAGGCTGCGCCGGATTGCCAAATGCTGTGAGGACTGGTGGGTATGGCGCGGCGCTGCAGCTGGAGATGCGACACGTGTAGAATAATGTCCTTTTCAAGTTCGAAGACGTGATGGATCCGGAATTCAGGTAAGGATTGAATTAATATCTGTTTTCTAACCTTTCCTTCTTCTTTCTTCTATTGCTAGGAGCTCTGGATTCGAGACGGGCGTGGCTGAAGACTGGATGCTGACTGCAGGCACAGTGAGCGTTACGCTGCTGGATGCAGAATAACGCAAAGCATGTGCTGCTGTTCGGGCGTGGTTTAAATAGCCTCCAAAGTAGTTCCAGGTAAGAAGTCCATAGAACAACACCCGAGTAAAAAATAGTCCCTGTAGTAAAATAGTTCCATCCAGGCCTCACGTTGGCTTGGATTCATTTGCAGCATGGTCTGCATGAGGTAAGTAAAGACTATGAGCCTGGCGCCTATGGCGCCAGGATTGATTTCTATTATGAGCCTGGCGCCTAAGGCGCCAGGACTGAACCCAGACAGCCCCCAGCCGGGGCTGCTGGGGTTTTATTAAACGTCTGGATGCCTGCTCCCGGGGCTGATGGGCTTGATCCGGATGCCCGGGGGTAGGCATCATGACAGCTTCTCAGCACCCAGGTTAAGTAAAATGTTCCTAAATTGCTGATGAGATGGTATCCGACTCTTATTTTGTTTCAATAAAATGGATCCAGATGCTTTCCCCTTTCATCATAGGTGCTTACCTTGAACTCCTACATTACCCCCAAAGGGTTTTCTTCTCAAGGATGTTGACAAGTTATACTTCTACAAGCTGACCGGTCCTCTAGCTAGCCAGATGATGGCGACAGACTGCTTGACAAGGGCCCAACAGTGGAGTCTTCAGACCCCTCCTCTACAGCCCTTGTGGGCAACAAGTTACTTACCTGTAACTGTTGTTCTCCAGCATGGGTCTGGCATAGATTCACATGCTCATGAATATTCCCCGTCATCAGGCTGGGAATCCTCGGTAAAGAAAAAGTCTGTTTCAGTTTCATTTCTGAACTGTCTTTCTACTAGTAACCAATCACTGGTCTCTGGGTCATACTGCCCCCAGCCAATGACTGTCCTCTACCTAAGCCCCTCAACTGGCAGCCATCAGAGAAGAGCCGCAGAGGGGTAGGAGGGAGGGTTCGCATGTGAATCCATGCCAGACCCATGCTGGAGAACAACAGTTACAGGTAAGTAACTTGTTCCTTCTCCAGCATGGGGTCTGGCATGGATTCACATGCTCATGAATATAAGAATACATAGCAGTACACACATGCACAACCACGGGAGGTGGCAAGGCTCAACATTAAGCATTTCATCAACTCAACATTAAGCAACTCTTACCTCCTCAACAGGCCCACCTTCAGGCGAACAGGTTGCGCAGCACTGCCTGGCCGACCCTGGACTCCTCCCTGGAATCCCGGTCGACGCAGTAGAATCTCGTGAAGGTGTGCGTCGACCTCCACGTAGCAGCCCTGCAGATGTCCAGCAGGGGCACACCAGACAAGAACACCGTGGTAGCAGCGATCGCTCTGGTCGAATGGGCTCTCGGACCGCCGGGCAACGGTCGTTTTGCCAACCGGTGACAGTGCATGATGCAGGTAGAGAGCCATCTGCAAATGGAAGCCTTCGAGAGGGCCTTCCCTTGGTTCACAGGTCCAAAGTTCACAAACAGTTGTGATGTCTTCCGAAAGCTCTTTGTGCGGTCCATGTAGAACTTCAGCGCTCTAGCTACATCCAGCGAGTGCAAAGTCCTCTCGGCCAGCGACGAGGGCAACGGGAAGAAAACAGGTAACACCAAGGGCTCGTTGAGATGGAAGTCCGACGGCACCTTGGGCATAAAGGAGGGGTGCGTCCTCAGCACCACCCTCGTCTCGTGGAAAGTCAGGTATGGAGATTTACAGGAGAGGGCCTGGATCTCTCCCACTCGTCGTGCGGAGGTGATGGCCACAAGAAACGCTGTCTTCCACGACAGGAACTTCAATGGTGCCGAATGCAGCGGCTCGAATGGCAGCCCCATGAGCCTGGTCAGCACCAGGTTGAGCTCCCACGCCGGGGCCGGAGCCTTCACCGGCAGGAACGATCGGAACAGTCCTTTCATGAACTCCTTCACCAGGCGATGGGACCATAGCGACGAGCGTCCCGGAGTTCTGGTGTAGCGGGAGATAGCCGCCAGATGATATGATATGATATGGCATTTATAACGCGCCTATACACAAGTGTTCCAAGGCGCAACGAGGCAGGGAGGGGTGACAAAGGGAAGACAGACAGCGATCTTACTAGGCCAGGTGTCATTCAGATCATGCAAGTGCATGGGAAGGGGGGAAGGGAAAGTGAGAGGGGCAAGGGAGAGGGGAAAGTGCAGTACATGGGATAGTGGAATAATAAGATAAATAAATAAGGGCCAGCTGGTGGCAAGGTAAGTGCAGAACAAAGTGCTGGTCGGGGGCTGTAGGGATACAGAGACAGTCCTGCAATGCAGGGGTTGCCAGGGAGGCAGTGCCGGGGGCAGGTGGCTGGGCCAGGGACCGAGATCAGTGAGAGTGGCCGATTCAGTGCAGTTTCAATCAGGAATTTAGCAGGGGGGAGGGGAAGAAAAAGCAGAAGCAAAGAGGAAGGTTTTGAGGTGCTTCCGGAACCGGAGATGGTTCTCCTGAAGTTTCAGGGAGACAGGAAGGCTGTTCCAGGGGGAGGCCCCTGCCGCGGAGAGAGATCTACCCCCAACACGTTGCTTGAAGAAACGGCTGACCCGGAGGGAGTTGGAGGCGGATGAGCGAAGAGCTCGAGAAGGAAGATATTCAGGAAGGGAGAGTTGAAGGTATTTTGGCACCAGGCCCCAGAAGGCCTTGTGGACAATGCAGAGGGTTTTGAACTTAATCCTTGCAGCCACTGGGAGCCAGTGAAGAGATTTCAGTCCTGGGGGGATAGGGGTCGGAAGAGGGTTTCTTAAGAAGAGGGTGCACAAGGGAGTGCTTAAGGGGGGATGGGAAGACTCCAGTGGCGAAGGAGTGATTGCAGAACTCAGCCAGGGCAGGAGCCAGGGAGTCTATGTGGTCCTCGATAGTTTTGGAGGAACAGGGGTGAACCTGTTTTGATGAGACTTTCATAGATCGGGCTTGTCTTGAAACCTCGTCAGCAGAGAAAAGGGGAAAGGCAGAGAAGGAGGGAGGAGGGGTGGCTGCAGAATAGCCAGAGGAAGAGCAGGGAATAGGGGGAGGGAGGCGGTAGGAGGAGAGTGAGGACAGGATGTCCTGAGTTTTTGAAATGAAGTGAGAAGCCAGTGCCGCGCAGAGGGCCTGGGAAGGGACAGGAGAGGTAGAGACTGCGGCAGGATTGGCCAGTTCCTTGCAGATTTTGAAGAGTTCAGCCGAGTTGTTAGATGCCGCAGAGATGCAGGCTTGGATGTGAGCTCTCCTCTTGGTGAGAACCGTGAGCCGGTATTGTCTTTGCAGCAGGCGGCAGGCCAGTTTGTCAGAGGATGAACTTGAAGCACGCCATTTCCTCTCGGTCACCCTACACTTGAGTTTTAGGGAGACGAGGTCCGAGTCATACCAGGAATTACACTTGGCTTTGGGCTTCAGGCGGATTCTCATGACAGGGGCAAGGATATCAAGAGTATCAGATATAGAAGAGTGGAGCGAGCAGAGGGCTGTGTCAGGGTGAGAGTCAGCCAAAGGGGGAGGAGGGGGTGAGAAGGTGGCGGCAAAAGCCTCAACAGACACGCGCTTCATGGATCGGATGACCGAGAAGGTGGGTGGCAGTGATGGAGGAGGCTTGGCCGGAGGGGTAGTGACAGTGAAGTGGGAGGATAGGAGAGAGGAGTGGAGAGAGGGGCAGAGAGGGGAAGGTCTGCAGAGATCAGAGCATCAAGAGTGTGCCCTGCAGAATGAGTCGGGCCAGAGGGGAGAATGGTTAGTGAGAGTGGCAGAAGTCACGAAAGTGTCCAGAGGGGGGACAGGAGGCATCCAGGTGGATGTTGAAGTCTCCAAGAAGGAGGAGTTGAGTGGTAGAGGCAAGCAGTGAGGAGGAGAGGTCCGCCCACTCCGAGAGGAAGGGAGAAATCTGACCAGGTGGCCGATAGATAGTAGCCACAGTAAGGGAATTGCTAGCAGAGAGAGAGAGCCTGCACAACGAGGCATTCAAAAGAGGAGTAGGCCTGCGTAGGAGTGACAGAGGCAGGAATCCACTCTTGGAAGATAAGGGCTACACCCCCACCGGAGAGGTTGGGCCTGGGTGCAGAAAGGATCTTGTAGTCGTCGGGTAGGAGCGGGTCGAAACTGGTGACAGAACTGGCCGTGAACCATGTCTCAGTAAAACCGAGGACATCGAGGTCAAGTTCTTCGAGAAGACGGCAGATGTCGGAGGAATACTTGATAGGATAGTCAAAAGAGAAGCAGTTAGAGAAGCTAGGAGAGACAAAGAGCACCATAGGTTGGGTGGGAGAGGGGAGAGGTGAAAGGGAGAGGGGAAGAGGGGGAGACACTGGCGAGGATGAAGAGTAGGCAGGCAAGGCAGCGAGAGGTAGGCAAGTTTGGCAGGGCCAAGACGGCAACTCCGGGAACCAAACCTGCCTCGGCCACGCCGGTGCGACGAGAATCATCCTGCACCGGGACCGTCTGAGTTGACTGATGAGTCTCAGCAGCAATGGCAACGGCGGGAACGCATACAGGAATAGGCCGTCCCAGCAGAATGAGAAGCCATCGCCCATGCTCCTTGGCTGGGGAAACCTACTGGCGAACCTCTGGCACTTGGCGGTCATCGCCGTCGTGAATAGGTCGATCTAGGGATTGCCCCATTGTCGGAATAGGAGTTCCACTTGATCCTGCCGCAGTTCCCACTCGTGGCACGAGCGCAGCTCCCTGCTGAGTGAGTCGGCGATGGTGTTCTTTATTCCTGTCAGATGGAAGGGTACCAGAAACATCCCATGGGTGACAGCCCAGTGCCACAGATCCTGCGCTTCCTTGGATAGGGCTGTGGATCTGGTGCCCCCTGCTTCCGGGTGTAGAACATCGTTGTGGTGTTGTCGGTGAAGATCCTTATCACCTTGCTCTTGAGGGACGGAAGGAATGACCTGAGGTCCCAGAACACGGCTCGGAGCTGCAGGACATTGATGTGGCAGAGACCTCTCCTCCGGGAGCCAAAGGCCTCTTGCGTGGAGATCTCCGGTGTGCGCTCCTCATCCCTCCAGGGAGGCGTCCGTCATCACCGTTTTCTGGTGTGCCGGGGTCTGGAAGTCCATGCCCGCCGCTAGATGTGCGCGGGTGCCCCACATCCGGATCAATTGGCGGAAAGTCTCGTTGTGTGAGATCCTGTCCTTGAAACTGCCCACGGCCTGCATCCAACGGGCGTCAAGGAACTCCTGCCGTGCTCGCATACGCAGCCTGCATAGGCGCACGAGGAAGATGCACGATGACATCATGCCGAGTAGGGAATTGATGGACCTCACCCTGGCCACCTCCATGGTCGACAGCCATTGCACCTTGCCCAGGATGGCCTTCGTCCTTTCCTCTGACGGGGAGGCCAATCGCGCCACTGTGTCGAGTCTGGCTCCCAGGAACAGGGTGACTTGCGACAATACCAAGTGGGATTTCGCAAAGTTGATCAAGAATCCCAGATCCGTGAGCAGTTGGATGGTCTTTGCTGTGTACTCGACGGCAAGTTCTCTTGACTTTGCTCGGATGAGCCAGTCGTCCAGGTAGGGGTACACGTGAATCCCCTGCAGGTGCAGCCGCGCCGCCACTGGTGCCAGGCACTTGGTGAATACCCTGGGTGCTGACTTCAAACCGAAGGGAAGGGCTCTGAACTGTAATTGCCGCCCCTGGACCACGAATCGTAGGAATTTGCAATGTCCCTTTAGAATGGGGATGTGGAATTAGGCATCCTCCAAGTTTTCTTCTCCTCCAAGATCCTGACCCTTTGGAAAAAATCAACTGCTTCTCTGATTCCCCCTCTTCCCCTCCCCCGCCTCGTCCTGCATGGCCTCCCGCTCACCTATGTCCCCCTCTGAAGTCTCTACCCTCCTCTCTAAAGCCCACCCCACGTCCGCCCCTGCTGACCCTCTCCCATACCTTCTTATCCCTAAGATCTACCCTCTTCTTATTCCCTACCTTACTTCCTTCTTCAACATCTGTCTTTCCTCAGCCACCTTTCCCTCTGCTTTTAAGCACGCCACGATCATCCCCATTGTGAAGAAACCTTTGCTGATCCTCTTCTCACCTCTAACTTCCGCCCTATCTCCCTTCTTCCATTCCTCTCTAAGCTTCTCGAGCTCCACGCCTACTCTCAGCTCTCATCCTTTGTCTCCAATCTCTCTCTCCTTCCCCCCTCCCAATCTGGCTTCCGTCCTAAACACTCTCCTGAAACTGCTCTCACATACATCCTTAATTCCCTCCTCTCTGCTCAACACTCTAAGCAATCCTCCATTCTTATTCTCCTTGACCTCTCTGCTGCCTTCAACACAGTCGATCATCCCCTTCTACTCCACACTCTTTCTTCCTTTGGGTTCAAAGGCTCTGTCCTTAACTGGCTATCCTCTTACCTCTCTTCCCGTTCTTTCTCTGTCTCCTGGGGCGGCCGATCCTCTCCAACCCAACCTCTAGAATATGGCGTTCCCCAAGGTTCAGTGCTTGGACCCTTCCTTTTCTCTCTTTACACCTCCCTTCTTGCCCCTGTTATCTCCTCGTTTGGCATCTCCCATCATTTCTATGCTGACGACACTCAATTCTTCCTCTCTTTCTCTTCCTTTTCAACTGACCTGCACCTAAAACGTTCCTCCTGCCTTACTGCCATAACGAACTGGATGTCTTCCCGCTTTCTATCCCTTAACACTGACAAGACTTAAGTCTTATTCTTTCCCTCCAACTCTCTTGCCACTCCCTCTCCTCCTCCTTTCATCCTCTTCCCTCCCATCAATCTCCACATCTCTCTCCATGCCCGTAACTTAGGCATTCACTTTGACTCCTCTCTCCTTCTCCCACCATATCTCTCTCCCTTCTCGTGCCTGTCGCTACCACCTCTTTAATATTCGCAAAGTCCGTCCCTCTCTCACCTTCCATGCTACCAAACTCTTAATCTGCTCCCTTATCTTCTCCCGCCTCTTCTACTGCTCTTCCTTATTCTTTGGACTACCCACTTTTCATCTTGCCTCCCTCAAATCTATCTACCATTCTGCTGTCCGAACCCTCTGTCTCCTTAACCCCTGTGACTCCATCTCTACTTCCCTCTCTTCTCTGGGCTGGCTTCAATTTCACTCCCAACTTAAATTTCACTTTCTCTGTCTTGTCTTCAAATCTCTCCATGGTCTTGCTCCCCCTTATCTCTCCTCCCTCTTTCTACGCTCCTTCCTGTTCCCTTTGTTCATCTGACCATTTCCTTCTCACTGTACCCCCGTCCCCTTGTGCCCCCTCCCGTTTCCGCTCCTTCCAACTTCTAGCTCCCCTGCACTAGAACTCCCTACCCCTTGCAATCCTCTCTACCCTTACCTTCTCCTCATTCCGCACCTCCCTTAAATCTCTCCTTCTCCATTCTCCTCCTTGAAACCCTTTCCCCTTCCTGCTTCCCCTCCCTCCTTATCTTTCCCCTTGAATATCTTCCTCCCCTCCCCTACCCCACCACTCTCACCTTTTCCCCTCCCCTCCTCCTTCTCCTCCTTACCCCTCTCCCTCCCACACAGTCCTACTCCACTACTCTCCCTATTCCATCCAGTTAATTGCTCTTCTTGCTGTTTTGTTGATTGATTCATATTGTAATTTGCTTCTATCGTTATATCGTTATGTTTTATGTATTAAGTTGTTTTATTGAGCAGCGCTTTGGTGTAAAGCGCTATATAAACAAATAAATACAATACAAGTCCAGCGACGATAGGAAATCGCCTCCCTCCAGCTGTCCCAGCACGTGCTGGAGGGTGACCATCCAGAGTTTCTGAGACTTGATGTACTTGTTTAGACGACGAAGGTCTTGGATGGGTCGCCAACCGCCGGTGTTCTTCCGGATGAGGAAGTACCACGAGTACACTCCGGAGCCTTTTTGGGACGAGTTCTATGGCTCCTTTCCTTAGCATTGCTCGTACATCCAGAAGTAGTTGTGGGATGTGGTTTTCCTTCCTGGCCACGGGTGGTATACGGGGACAGCTTCTCTGAAATTCCAGGGTGTGCCCGCGGGCCAGGGCATCTAGCACCCAACGATTGGTGGAGATGGACTCCCACACGCTGATGAATTTCGCCCGGTGGTCTCCCATCGGGGTACTTGGGTGGGTGCCTGACGCCACAGCCGGTTCAGTCCTGCTTGGCCGCGGTCTTGCTGCCTTAGCCGCCTTGGCCTCCTTGGCAACGACGACGAGATCTTCCTGTCTTGCCGCATCCTCTGTAGGCTTCCTGCGACGAGGAGCGGGCCACTTGTCGGTACGACGATTGGCGGTACGATGAGGAACCGCCGCCAAATCCTTTGGGGGGCACCTTGCTTGCCTCCAGAGTTCCGAAAGGATGGCCTTCGCTGTTGAAGAACACCCAAGGCCCGAGCCATCTCGGTGTCTGCCTTGATGGCCTGCAGTGACTCGTCCACTGTCTTGCCGAACAGGTTGTTCCCGTCGAAGGGCATGTCCAGAACCCTGGTCTGCACGTTCTGGCGGAAGTCGGTGGCCTTGAGCCTGCCGCGTAGACGAAGGCAAACGCCGTAGCCGATCTGGCAAAAGCCGGTGTCAGCGATGTCCGTGGCCACCGTAATGGCGTGGTCTGAAGCCACCTCGCCTTCCTGTAGGATTTCCAGGGCCTCAGCCCTCTTGTCGTCCGGGAGGAAGTCCAGCAGGGGAGCGATCTTAAACCACAGCTCCCTGTCGTAGCATGCCACAATCGCGAGGGCGTTGGCCGCTTTAATAGTCGTCGCCGCCGACAAGATGACCAGCCTCCCATGGCGTCCAGTTTTGTCCCCTCGCCATCCGGCGGGGAAGTTGAGGTTGAAGCCGTCGCCCCCGCCGCCTTCTTCTTGGCCCCCTCGGAGACGACTGAATCCGGGGGTGGCTGTGCCCTAAGGCACATGGGGGCGGAGTCCGGGACTCGGTACTTCTTCTCGTACCGGTCCCTCTTAGCAGGAGCCGTGGACGGGTTCTTCAGGAGCACCAGCCCCTCGTCCCAGATGTCGTCCAGTAATGGAACTGAGAGGACAGTCTTCCTCTTTGCCTCCCGCCGTTGGTAGAGGAAACCTTCCTTCTTCTGCTCTTCGGGGCAGAGCTGGAAGAGCTCAGATGCCCTGGCGATCATGGCGTGGAAGGAGCCAATTTCGTCGGGAGGGGAAGCCCAAGCGGGTGGTGATGGAAGGTCCATTCCGTCGTCACCACCATCGTCATCCGTCCCCGTCGTCGCCATCTCTGTTCCCATCTCATCCCTCAGAAGAGGGGAAGGAGGTGAAGGCTGTGAAGGCTGGAAAGAAGGAGGGGGATGAGTTCTCCTCTGCTTGCTTGGTGGGCTTCCCAACGGTCCAGGCTCCGCTAGATCGTCCACTGGGGGTAAGGGCAACCTTGTCCTTATCTCCGTACACAAAGCCTGAATAGCCATCAAGATCGCTCCTGAGTTGTCTTGTGGCATAGGCACCGGTTGCGACAGGAGCAATGGGAGCAACGCTTGGGGAGCAGGATCCTCTGTTGCCTCCACGGCCTGCGGTTCCTCGTCGGCACCGTCGTCCATTTCTTCGTCCGCCTCATCGGGATCCCTCCCGTAGGACCGGATCTCTTCGAACTTCTTGTTCATCTTGTTTAGGATCTTTGCGACGCCA
Organism: Ambystoma mexicanum; assembly: GCF_040938575.1. Taxonomy (NCBI): domain Eukaryota; kingdom Metazoa; phylum Chordata; class Amphibia; order Caudata; family Ambystomatidae; genus Ambystoma; species Ambystoma mexicanum. The sequence continues at coordinate 904,278,920 of NC_090939.1, forward strand.
GCCAGCTCCTCTTCAGAGGTGGTATCTGTGTCCATAATGGCCACCGGGCCCCCCCTCTTTCTCCGCCCGGGGTTTCACGGGGGTCTTATCGATAGGCTGAAAAGAGGATTCCCTCTGCAGTGGCAGGGAAACTCTAGGCCCAGAGGTCGTCTCCACTGGGGTAGCCTCCGCAGGCTTCGCCAGGGCCGCCACAACTCCCTCGATCGAGGCCTTAGCCAGGTGAATTAGGGCCTTTGCGACTTTGGGCGTGCCTGAGGCCTTCACCTTGGGGGGAGGGTCACCGCCTCGCTCCCCCTCGGCTGTCTCCATCGGGATCAACCGGGACTTCTCCCTAAGCTTACCCGGGTTCTCCGATTTCCTCTTCCCCGAGCCAGAGCGTTGGCTCGTGGTTGATGGCGTTGGTGATAATGCACCCTGCCTGGCAGCCGAGGAGCCCGACCGATTGGCGCTCCCGGTGCCCGCGGACTCGCTGTGCTTTCCCTTTTGTTGGGCCCCCGTCGCCGGAGCGCCCTCAAAGGTCTTAGAAGAACGCTCGGACTTCTTCCTCTTCTCACCTGCTGCTGGGCTCTTCCCCTCCAGCCAGTTGGCGAGTCGAGTACAACGATTCTTCATTGTCTGTTCGGACATGTTTTTACAAAACGCACAGTCCTTCTCCACGTGCGATTTGTCGTCATGAAGGCAGTAGAGGCACTGAGAGTGCTCATCCTCCTTAAAGACGTTCTGTAGCCCGCATCCAGGCCAGCTCCTGAACAGCTTAGGTCCAACAGGCGTCATGCTTCCTTTGTCCTGAGCCATGACCACGCGGGGTAGGCCTCAAAGATCTTCTGGAATCCTCTGAGAAGTAGAAACTCAACGAAAAGATACCCTTGAGGGGCGTAGAAAGTTCCGAAAACGGGTCCCCGTTGATCAGAAGTAGAATCGGTGGAGCTTAAGGCTCGATTGATGGAAAATATAAGAGTAAACTCTTTGAAAAAACGCAGTAAAAGCTCGAGATGTAAAGCACGAGGACTCCCAACATTTGAATGTGCGGTAAAAATCTGAAGATGGCTGCCAGAGGAGGGGCTTAGGTAGAGGGAAGTAATTGGCTGGGGGCAGTATGACCCAGAGACCAGTGATTGGTTACTAGTAAAAAGACAGTTCAGAAACGAAACTGAAACTGATTTTTTCTTTACTGAAGATTCCCAGCCTGACGACGGGGAATATTCATGAGCATGTGAATCCATGCCAGACCCCATGCTGGAGAATGTGGCATTCACTGGTAGTAGATAAACTCAGAGCCAATTTGAAAGATGAAGACTACAAATATGTAGCAACCTGGTCTCCCTTTATTGACTTTTTCATAACACCAAAGATATTGCGCTTGAAGATTTTATTGCAGTGTTTAATGTGCCTATTGTCATTCATCGATTAAGGGACTTTGGACCTATGTTTTGCCATCAGGGGAGGATGATGTAAGTGGTTTATCCCCTAATTGACTGCAGACATACGTGTCTTAACTGTGCGTTTGTGTACGTTGTGGTCAGGGTAGGCAGGGCTGTTCCTACTACATGTGGGAAGCTGGCTGACAGACTCAGTGCCCAGTAGCTTCTGAATAATGGGGGAATCGATATTTCAGTAAAGCTATATTTCAGATTATAAAATTAGTAAACTGCACAGCAAATTGGATAACGGTGCACTGTCTCTAAGACATATCTATCACGTTGTGTCATATATATAGGATTTAAATCCTCTTTAATTAGAAGCTCAATAATTCCAATGTGTCCGTATAAATTTCAGCTTAGTAGTAATTGCAAAAGATTGAAAGGAGGAAAAAACGAATGGCCTTTCTCAAATGATGCTATATGGCAGGATGAAAGATGTGGCCAATAAATGGTTAGAAGAGGACGTTACAAAAAAACACAATTTTAATGAAAAATACACTTAAACTATACTATAAAGAAAGGGATTTCCTTTTTATTGACAAGGATTTAGACAGATCGTATTTAATCATACATGTATAAGGATATAATTTACAGGTAGTTATGTTCTATTAGCACCCGCAGTGTGACACAGGATTCCGGAGAGCCAAAAGGGCCCGGGTCCTCTGGGTTTGAACCAATGGTATTGGGAATGTTACTGACTTACTAATGGCCCTTAAGAATGCAGTCATCGCTCCAGGTGCCCCTCCACCATAACCAAGGGTGCAATTAGATTGAAACCTCGGGGAGGGAACCTAATCCTTCAAATGGTGGGTAGGGTCTCCCTTCACTTCCGAAACTGTGTGGATAGGGCAAACTTACTTGACTGAGGCCACAACCTTGCCTTCATCAAAGGAATGCCTGTGGGAACTAGTGTCACATTAACTGCAAATGGTCGATTTAAGCATGTTGGGCAAGTGACATTGCCCTAAAACAGGGGTTTGCAACCTTTGGCTCTCCAGGTGTCTTGGACTACAACTCCATTTAGCCCTAACCAGCATAATTAATGGTGAGGGATCATGGGAGTTATAGTCCTAAACAACAGAAGAACAGGTGCAGACCACTGCCCTAAACATCACTGGATGTAAAGGCAAAATGCATGATTTTTATGGTACTTGCCATGTGAAGTGTGACTAGTTTTATCAGTTGCTAGTTCATGGTCACATCCAGCTGCAGTCTATCATAACCCAATGTAAGCCTGAGTGGTACTATGGTTGGATATCTTTGATGTTCAGGAGGCACTTTAATTTAAAAGTGGCTCTGGGCAAAGGACTACAAATTGTGGGCCCTTGTATAATGCAGCCTCTATTAGGGTGACTTAACTCCACATCACTTCATGGAGCAAAATGAGGCATAACATTTGAGAAAGAATGTTTTGTATGGCCACACACCGATAAATGCAACCTATTTGATGATTCCAAATGTAAAATGCTGGCTACAGTTCTTATTGGATCACGGTAAGGCAACAAAAACCACAAAGGAACATACATCACCTCAAGAGACATGTCCCCTAAACGCCAGACTAGTATACCACAGAACTACAGCTATACCAACATAGTGCTTGACGCTCTGTTTAAACACCACTCTGACAGACACCACAGAGAAAGGCACAATTTACGTTACATAAGCACTGTACCACACAACTTGCAAAATAGCTAAAACACACCACGCAGACCCCTACCTTTACATCAACACTGCAACAAAGAAGCCTGGCCCTGCTACCTCTACTCGTATGATATCGCAGGATATCGTAGGATATCGCTCAATCTTCTCCTCCTGCTCTTATAGGTCCAGAAAGCACCAAGAGTCCAAGAGCCAAATGTAGCATAAGCGGACATAGCAAAGAAATTCACACATTTTGCTATGGGGCATAATTCTGCCTGGATCAAACAACTCCAGTGACTGGCAGGACCAAGGAAGAAAATAAATCTTGGTTCAGATGCAGTCATTCGGCTACAAAAGAGGTTTGGCTGGCTTTACTGGCTCGTAACACTATATCCTCCTGTCAAATCAAGCGATATGAGATAGAGCCATAATGCAATTCCATGCAACAGCCTTGCGGGGCATAAGGTCGGAATGCCATGGTGTCCCTCTAAACATAGGCCAACTCAGACGTTTGTCCATTGAAGCGGCACTGCCTGATTGACAGGGTAGTTGCCCGACAGACAGCAAACTTAATGGGATAAGATGCCAGAGCCAAGAGAGTGGACACCAGAGGCACTCCGCTGCCGTGATGTCAGTCGCTGACCCTCCAACAACATATGTAATCGAGGACCAGGACCGATGCCATCAGGTTGCAACCCTCAAGTTAGTCTTGGTTTGTGCTGATGCTTGTGTGTTTTCTTTTTGCTCTTTGTGTGCGCCTTCCTTCCCATGTATCCCCAATCTTGTTCTCCACTTGCTCTTTTGCCCTGGTTCCATTTCCTGTACTCCCTTTGGGTTTTATCCACTCTCACTACAATTCACTCGTGTTGGTTTCTGAAGCTGCAAATTATACGTAGATGGACTTTACGTCATGCTGTCCAATCTGGGGCTTTGTCTCATGTCTTCTACCGATTGCTTCAAAGGATTTCATCCCGTGAGGGGTTTCCTTTGGGTTGACTGTCTCGCCCATCCCCACATTTGGTCTTCGAGTATATCCATAGAAGGCTAGCTGCGACATCACCAACTCCTGGACTACATTCAGGTTAGTGACAGTTTAATTGGAATTTTAATGTGTATACTAGCTGCATACAGTCCTTTATGAACAGTGGAGAGAAACATTTTGTATCCTATGTATGGAGTCTATAAAACTCTTATCAAATTAATCCAAATGAAGAGCTATAGACCTTTAAATTGGAAGACAATTCAGATGTAAAGCTTAGTTATCGCAAGCACAATGTACCCTCTGTGCTTCATGAAAATGTACAATCATCATATAAGCATGTGAAGACCCTCCTGGCCACAGACATGTGAAACTTTCAATAAAAAGCAGTGAATGCAGTAGTAGAGATATTTCAGTGTGTTACAAACAGCACTGTAGATACCTTGTCAAACATTTCTGGCTGGAGCTGACCAATTATTCTACCATCAAGTTCAGAGGTCATGATGGAGTTCCTCAAGTCCTGGGGTATGAAAGATTCCAGTGTTTCTCTCAGCCACTGCCATCTCAGAGGTTCATACTCATTGCAGAGAAGATGACCTAAGAATAAACAGAAGAAGAACAGTTGCAAATACAAATGAAAAATGTCAAAAGTTACAATTCCGTTCATACTATAGGAGTGGAGATTTTCACTTGGCATGAGGAATGGTACAGATTGAAAATGATTAGTTTCATATCATTGCATTTAAACCAGACTATGCCTAACAGTGTCACAATCATGATAACCGTTTGCTAACAATATGTGAAGTTTTGCTACTAAACTCTTTCCCATGTCACCATGTCACGACCAAACGTTCAGTTCCTGTTTTCCCAGTGGATAGAATATCACATTATAAGACATCCTTTCGACATGGTACTGTAGACTAAACAAGGCATGCTCCACCCCTGCCACATGAGGACCGCAGACATGGGTATTCTGAGGGTACCCCACTTAAGAATTCTTAAGGGGTCCGACTGTGGTGAGTGGGTTAATGATGGATCATGTAAGGAACTCATGGTGGCTACAGAAAAGACAGACCCAATTATTACTCTGTATGCAGGTTGGAAAAATTCCTAATCTAAACCTAAATCTAAGCAAGCGTCGACAATCAAATGAAAATAAGGCAGTCCTAGTGGTATTGTGTCAAAATAAAAAGGGCCCATTAAAGAAACCTATTGCCAAACCTTACAACTAATACACAAGGGGTGTGGGGTGGATTTCAAGAAAGGAAAGAAGTGTTCAAAAATAATATGGCAGGATGCAGTAGCATGGACCTCCCTTCCCCACGTTTTGAGCATGGGGTAAAGTGGGACCTTTGTGGATTCACCCCTCGGTCCCCCTCTTCCGGGTGCTGACCCTTCACAAATTGTACTCCACAAATCAAATAACAGTTCCTTCTCTTAATGGACTTTGGGTGATGGCTTCACCCCTGGATCTCCCTCAGTCAGGCTCAGACCCCTCTCGACTGTTAGCCTCCCTCCATCGGGTTCACTATGGCTTTTCCTTCACTCAAAAATATTAATGTCTTTTTAAACAGTTCTAGTGGTCATCCCTCTGCTGGGTTCACTCTTGTCAATACACTTTTTCTTGGGACTTTAGACTTTGCCCCCTTGTCTCAGCATCCCTCTTCCGGGTTCACACTTGCACACTTCACCTTCAAATTCACTTTCAATGTTTACAGGATTCACTTCCCTTGCTTTTCATGCGGCGGATGCACTTACATTGTTTTCTTTATAGTTTGTAGGTCAAAAGCTTTTGACTGTACAGGGATTTTGCTTGACCTTCTGTATGACCATTTTGACCTATCTTGTCGGCTCTCCTACGGCCTTCTGGTACCTGTAGTTTAACTCAGATAGGGATCGACCAGAGTTTCTCAGAGCTGTACCCACGTAGTTTCAGCCCTCTTTTGCAGCTGATCTCCCCTTTACAATGTTAAAGTTCTTTACACTTTTCTCACTTTGCGACTGTCATTCACCACAGCCCGGTTCTTGACGGCTCTCCCCTTGACTCACTGGCGGTGATGAACCGCTTAGCATTCGTTGTTGCTGAAGTCAAGGCCGGTACCGCGGTAGCAGGAGTCTTCCTCGCTTCAGCTTATCAGCATCGATACGCTGCGTGTACTGCTGACATCTGCTTCAACACACTTGGGCTATTGTCCTCGGTCTTACTATTCCTTCTGCAGTGGTTTCGCAGGGTTTTGTCGAGAAAAAAAAAGGTTGTGTCTCTCCTTGTCAGCCTCTCAATGTTTGCCGCCTGTCTCCTCCTTTTGAACTGCTGGGGTCTGGATAGCTGTCCCGTCGTGCGGTCTGCCTTGCGCGTACTGTGCTCTTTTGCTCCATCTTTTATCCCTGTGGGGAAAGGAAAGGGCTGTCAGTTGTGTGGGATTCAGGTTAACTGCCAGACTTTACCTGACGCTGGGTTCGGGACACGTTAGGTAAGCAGCTCTATGGCTAGTCCTTTGGTTTTTATGTCGAGGAAAAGTGCTTGAGTCGGAAAAGGGGAGAGATAGAGTTTCTGCATGGTAGGATGGGGAAGAGGAGCTATACGGAATTACAACCCTTGTATCAAACTTACCTTAAGTGGGGGAGGTTGACAGAAATGACCGAGAGTGTTATTGTGAAAGGAACCAAGGGGATTGTGGGAACAGTAGTTTTAAGTCCAATGAGACTGGATTTTTCGGAACAGAATGACCAGAGGGTCGTGGAGAAGTCTGATTGGGAATATTCAGATAGGGAACTGGAAGGCAGGGATTCTTAGAGAGATATTTTTTAAATGCAATGGGGTGTGGGATACTTGTGGATTGGCTCTGGACGGAGGGGTCTTGTGATCTGGGTTCGGAGAGATTTAATGGGAGGAGGCGAGGTAGAGGTGTTGTATCCTACAAAAGCCTACGAGATTTTGTCCTCCTATCCTTTTCACTCGGTACAATACAGCGTCTCCCTTGAGTTATTAACACAAGTACAACCTCAGGTTTCCCCATCTTGGTGAGCCTTTCTCACTCTCTCACCCCTAAAGTTGGGATCTGAGTGGATCAGCCCGTCATTGGCCACCTGAATAAGGGTTTCTCGAGCTTCGTAATGTGAGATAGCCTCAGGTATTTCACTATCAACAAAGAAAATCTTATAGGACCAGTTGACTCAAAACAATTATGCAACATCGCAAATCCTTGACCTTTTAGACACACTCTGTCCCCATCTGTGGCACTCAGTGGTGTTATCTAGTTATCAAACATTAAGGGGTGACAAATACCAAAATAAATGAAATGACAAATAATCCACTGTCTATTCCAGTACACAAGAAATATTTTCTGTGAATATTTGCACAACAAAAAGACTTAAATGCTATCAAATCTGTCACACTCACAACTCCAATGATAGGAAAATATGCCTAATTGCTGATCATCTTAAAGGGAGGCTTTCTGCATCATGGAGCAGCTGATTCACAACAAGGCTGTTCTAATATCTATTTGCAAGAGCTCTGGAAGTTGCTAAATCTCTCTCCAGCCAGACCGAAAAGATGATGTTCAGTGCAGAATATGCAAAACTCTTGCAAGGATTCTCCCTGCACAACAACTGCATCACAGGCAGTGTCAGACAAAGCTTCACTCACATAGAATAGGTATGGAACACAAAACAGGAATGCATAGTGTGCATCATTGTGACCTTCCCACAGAACACCCAAGGAAGCAAAGAAAACAGCCTAATTTTGTGGAAAATGTAAATTGCATGCAGGGGACCACCAACTTTAGCACTTGCGTGCTGTGAAATCAGTCCCCTGCATTCAATTTTAAAACACAATGAAGCAGTGGGGAGAACAGTAAAAGCGGGGCAAGCTTTTCATTTTATTCGATGTCTCGTGAAAAAGTAAACACTGCCTGAAAATACGCTTTTCTGTTGGCATTTATTGACCAGATGCAAAACCAAGGTGGACTCCATTAAATCTCATGCAGGTTTAAAATGATGAACTCACACAAGACGGAGAAGGAGAGCAGGTCATAGATCTTCTCTCCGCTACATGCCTCTCCCACCACATTGTGTCAGCTCAAAAAATGGGTCAGAGCAGGAAATGGGGGCGCAAACGAGAGACTGAATTGCTGAGACTGGTGTGGTGGAGCCTGGTGACTCACCAACCACGGAGAAAGAAGCTGCTGCACGAGAAGGACACGCTGCAGGAACGCCAGTAGCCGATGAGAAACTCCTGTGCACTTGCAGGTGACAGAGAGCAGCGCTTCACTTACCGCAGCCTTAAACGAAGAAGACGTGTCAAGTGGAAGCTGGGAGAAACAGGAAAACGAAGACGAAGTGGTCGCGAAGGAAGCAGATGGAAACGCTTCACTGGCTGACCGTAGAAGAATCAAGGAATGCCAACAAGAGCCGGTGAGTCCACCCAGAGACAGCAGGGACACCGGTGCATATCAGTGGCCATGCCGAATGCAAGTAATTGTAAATAAAGCCACAGAGTGAGAGAGAATGAAAGGACGTATCGTTAAAGGGGGAATTGAGCTACGAGCAAAACCCTTACAAATATGTGAATGCATACAGTGCAATTATATGGGAAACCTGAACAGGATAATATATCAAGAAGATACATCATCAAACAAAGTATACATGCAACTCTGGGGGAGAGCAGAGACCATGTATGAACAGAAGTCCTGGCAGCAGAGTATACCAGACAATTACAACTATTTGAGAACAAGAAGCCCTGGCAGGAGACTATACCAGGCAACTACAAGTGTGTGAGCATAGGAAGCCCTAGCAGGAGAGTATACCAGGATTTCATACCTTCAAGGATGTCAATTATGACTTTCCGTTAATTTTTAGCTTATGGAAATAATTTTACTTCACTAGTTTTTTTGTACATCATCAATCACGATTGTTTAATGTAAACTAAAGGATTTTGTTCAAACACAATGTATTATACACAGTTACTTTTCCAACAACATTAATATTAACACAAATCAACAATTCATGAACCGTGTGTTATGCTCTGCACATTTCGGTAATTCCATTCCCTTCCTCAGGAGCTATTCTTCATGTTTTACGTGTCTCATATGCACTCTGATCATTAAATCTAAGAGAATAAAGAGCATACCTTTCAGTGAGAGGAGAGATAGATCGGCTGGGGGGCAGCGACATCGCCGCAGAGCAGCAGAGGCAGTGTTGAGTGGCATGCAGGAGCTTGAGTTGGGTGATGTGTGGAGGCTGCTCTGGCCAAAAGGGAGGGAATATTCGTTTCACTCGGTGCATAGTACCTCCTCGCAGTTGGACTACAGTTTGGCAACCCCCCCGCCCACTGTGCACCGAACAATCGACTGCGTTCTTCTCCCTAGAACGCTTTCGGAACATTCGCCTGTCCTTGGGCCACTGTGCCCAGAACAGGAGGTACTATATCGCCCCTTTTGGAGGTTTCAGTCAGCAGCACTGTCGGACGTAATGTTTAAGAGCGAAGTGAGCTTACTTTCGTTAGAATTTGGGTTCTGTATTCGGGATGAGCTCAGCGTTCAAGGTGGTGCTTCGGGGTGGTTGCCTGTCCCTGGAACTGGGCATGTTAAAACCGATCCGTAGGCAGTTGAATTAAACTGAGCTGTAAGCCAAGAGATATGAAGCGGAGGTAGACGGAGGTAGACAAGGGAGGTTGTACTGGGTCTATGGCTAAACTGGGGGGGAAGTGCTGGATCACTTAAATGACCTTGCGGAACGTGAGGTTAAATACCTGGCACGTCCGGCAATGGCCCGCAGGTATGGCGAGGAAGGTAGGCCGGGCAAACTCCTAGCAGCAATCGTTAGGCAAGAAAGGGGGAACTTGGACATATCAGCGGTGAGAACGTCAGAGGGGGGGTGGTGGTGGGGCCAGAGGCAATAGTGGATGCTTTTCAACACTATTACGAGAACTTATATGCATCACAGGGGACGCTGCCCATGGTAGAGCTAGAGGAATATATCAAGGAGGCAACCCTCCCAGTGTCGAGTGAGGGGGCGGTGGAAGCTCTGGCTGTGCCCATCACAATTGACGAGATCCTTCTAGCAATGCAGGCCCTGTCCTCTTCCAAAGCGACAGGCACAGACGGGATAACGGCTGCGTTCTACAAGGAGTGGGGTCCCAAGGTGTTATTGGTGTGGACGGGGGCTTGAGGGTGGGGCGGCTACCCCAACTATGCGTGAAGCGGAAATAACACTAATATTGAAACCAGATAAGCACCCCCTTGAATGCTCCTCATACCGCCCAATATCCTTGCTGAACCTCGACACAAAATCGTTTGCTAAGGTGTTGCTAGACCGCCTGCTCCCGCATGTTACACACATTATACATGTGGACCAGTCGGGTTTCATACCAGGGAGGTCGACCTCATCAAACTTGCATAGGCTGGTCACAATCCTAGCCCAGATCGATCCCAAAGAGCAAGCTGTGGCTGCTCTGCTAGATATGGAAAAGGACTTTGACTCTGTGGAATGGAGTTACCTATTCGAGGTGCTGCGTCAGTTGGGGGCCCCAAAGTACTATCTTTTGGCGGTGCGGCTGCTGTATGCCGGGTCGAGTGCCCGAATTGGGATTGGTGGCATGAGGTCTCGAGCCTTTGAACTGGGACGGGGGACCAGGCAGGGTTGCCCGCTCTCACCCTTGCTTTTCGCTGTGGCGATAGAGGTAGTGGCGGCCCGGTTGTGTAAATTTCATGGGACTAGGGTCCTAGGATTGGGTGGCGCCAGGGAGTTGGTATCACTGTACGCAGATGACGCAATTCTTTATTTTAAAGACCATGTGAGCAATTTGGGCCCGCTGTCGCAGGAAGTTGCAGGGTTCAGTGAGGCCTCGGGTCTTAGAATAAACAGGGCTAAATCCACTTTATTTCCATTGAATGAGGCCCTGATTAGACCTCCAAACAATTAAGGATACAGGTGGGAGCAGACAGCGGTTACATACTTGGGGGTGCGGGTTAGTAGAGATGCTCAAACACTATTGGCAGACAACCATGTAAAATACCAGCATACTTTGAAGGTGAGGGTGGAGAGGTGGTGCAGACTTCCGCTTTCACTGCTGGGCAGGATCTTGGTCGCTAAAATGGCTGTGATCCCAAAACTTTTATATATCTTTCAGAATATCCCAGTGTGGCCGGGGGTCGGTTACTTCGCAGACGTAAAGGCCAGCTGGTTAAGCTAGCTTGGCACCCGTGGAGTCCTCGCATTAGCGGTGCTACACTTACCCTCCCCTGGGACGGGGGGGGGGTGTCTGTGCACCAGATGTGGAGTTATATTTTCTAGGATCTCAGTTATATTTTACATCTCTGTGGATGCCGGGGGCCCCGGCGTCTCCTCATGTGCACATTGAACAATCCTCAGTGTGCCCGTCCTCTCTGCAGGGGGTTTTGATCTCCAGAAGGGTGTTGAACAAGTGTAAATTCGATCCTGTGGCATGCACGCTACATGCATGGAAAAGAGTCCTGAAGAGGCTGAGGGTAGATTTCCCCTTTGACCTGGGTATTTCACGCTGCAATATAGACAACCGGGCGCCAACATGTGACGAGGCTGTCATTCAGGAATGGCGGGGGCATGGATTAGCCGTATGGAAGACCTGTACCCGAACGGGTCAGTTGTTACACAAGATTTATTTGCTGAAAAGGTGGGAGAGGGTTTTCAGCCTAGGTTACAGTACTTCAGAATGAGAGCTGCTTTCAGGGAATGGTCCCACTTATTCCCGGAGATCCCGCTGACTACTCTGTTGTTGAAGTTTATTAGGTGCTCACCCGGGAGTAGGGGGGTGGTCTCTGCACTCTATAATGTAGTTCAGCAAGATTCCTTTCAGGTGGCCCTAAAGTGTAAACAGAAATGGGAAGAGGATGCTGGAGCCCCTTTTATGGATAAACAGTGGGCAGCGCTCTGTGGCAGTAGACACAGAGGGGCATTCAGCACCTGGCTGCAGCTGATTCAGAGTGCACCTGTCCCCGGCCCGCATGCACCAGTTTGATGGCACCAGAACGGCTAGCTGCCCGAGATGCAACTGTGATTCGGCAGACTTTCTGCACATGATATGGGCCTGTATTAAATTGAGATCATTTTGGGAGGGGGTGGCGTAAGCTATTTCTGGAATATTGGGACTGTCTATCCCTTGTGAATTGCTTTGCTGCATGTTTGGATGGCTCCCGGGGCTGCCAAAACAGTATCAGAAACTGCTTACGACTTGTATGATTGTAGCGAGACGCTGCATTTTGATTAAATGGAGGAGTTTGTCCCCCGAAGGGTTGAGTACATGGCAAAAAGACTTGACCTGGCTTAGTGATACAGACAAAGAGTATGGTAATCTATGTGGGATACAGAACAGGCCCAAGAACATTTGGAGCCCCTTCACAGCCTATTTGCTATCTCGGAACGCTGATTCGGACAATTAGGTGGACAGTACCGTGAGGTGGATGGTACATTGGGTATGTGTGCTCCCAATGTGCTCAAGTATTCAATCGACTGCTATGCCTGAAGATTGTTCTGCTCGTATGTTGCATATGTTTTTTATTTGATGTTGTACCTCAACTTTGCTATGTATGGTCAAATGTTTTTGAGACGTGAATCAATCAATTAAGAAAGTTCAAAAATTCACCCCACATCCAAAAAAAGACTCTTAGTTCAACAAATGCTGGACTTCTCCATTTCTCAATAATGAAGACGACAACTAAGCACGGAACAGCCTTCTCTTACCTTGGTGCAAAACTCAAACTCTCTCCACACTGCATCCTACCCGGAATCCAATCTCCTCAGATTTAGGTAGGATCTCAAAGCATTTCACAAAGTAACCTCCTCCAACATTTCCTACCTGCTAACTATTCCCGCAATTTCTGCAATTGAAATAAACAAGTAAATACACATATAAATAAATGTTAACTTTTTGTAGTGGTTGGTGTTTAAAGCAATTGCACCTATTATATAGAACTTTGTAATGTTATGTTAGGGTTATTTCGAAAGCGCACATTTGCTGCTGAAGGCAGCCTCACAACACTAACTCACACAGGCACCAACACAGAGGGGAACATGTTGCTAAGGGAACAGGGAGGCCTTTACAGCCTTTCCAAAACACAAGTCAGTCCCAAAGCACCTGAATGGAGGAGTGAAGGGAATGCCACAACCCGACAGTGCAGACCGAGAGTAACCTACCCCAAACACTTTCCGCCATACAATTGTTCAATAAATAATTGAAGTATTGTAAAGGTGGACCCTAAACGCAGAGGTGAGCATTTATTACGTTTCAATGAAGTGCCTTGTCCAGCAAACAAAGTGACTGAGCCTTAATCAGGCACTCAACCAGCAGCTAATGCAACTGACCTAAAGCTGGCGTGATCTGTTCAAATCTATGAAGTTTAATGAACATTTGGGCAGCAGCATTTTGAAGGCTCGGCAGTCTGTTCAGCTAAAATCAGAAACGCGCTTGTCGCATAGTCCAGTTAAAACAAGGGTGATCACGGTTTGAAACGACTCTGGAAGTCAACGAAAAATGTATTCCTCCTCAAAAGATGCAAAATTAAAAAACACATTCTGCACTCACTTCAGGAGTTAAGGAGAAATCTGAGACCAATGGGGCACCAAGATGTTGCCACTTTGGTCAGGTGGGGAGCATCCCCAAGTCGTTTGGCTTTAAGTTCAATGACCAAGGGCCTGCATGTTTAATAAAACAGTCAATATCTCCGTTTTGTTCTGGTTCATCTTCAGGATGCTAGTTCCCATCCATAAATGCATGGCCCATAGGCAATCTGAAAAACTTCTAGACCTGTTCAAATCAGAGTTCATATGAAAAATCAATCAATTCAGTGTTGTCCACATCGTTGTATGTAACAGCAACATATGATTTAATGAGATTGAAAGGAGATCTGATGCAAAGACTGAATTAAACAGGGAGAAAGCAACAAACTCAGGGGGACATTGCACTTCATTTTCTCTGTAGGTAGAAAACAGTAGGAAGAATGTACAGGATACAATTATCCAAAGATGACTGTAATTAACTAAGTACCTGAACACCACATATTATTCTGAGCCTATGGATTAGGATCTCGTAGTGGAAAAGATAACTGCACTACTTTGGTAAAGATTATTTCACAGAAATGATTCCCAATGAAAATGTGGTGTGTTAATTTGCGTTATGATTTACTTCTTTACATGGAACCTTTGCATTTTTCCTACTTCTGCATGCTCTAAATAATTCCCTGCTGGCTGACGGGGCACTCGCAGTATCAGTTAATGCAACAGCGGTTTTAAAAGTATAAAATGCAGCAAATCAACCTCATTTTGTGTTCTTTATGTCCTAATCAATATGGGGAATGGGAAGTAACGGGGGAGGAAGGGACGGACCGAGAAGCAGCATTTCTACTAATTAAGGCCCAACAACTGTAATCTCTGGGGGCACTATTCAACTCTGTATTCCTCTCTTAGAAATGCCAAGACTTCCCTCCAGTCTCCAGCAAAGTGCAACAGTCTATTGTCCATCGCGTACGTGGCCCATTCCAGGGCCACAAAGTCCCTTACCTTGCTGTACCAGTCCTGGATGGTGGGGACGGAGGCACCCTTCCAATGCTGTGCAATGAGCAGCATAGCCGCAATCATGAGCATTGTTCGCGCTTTCCGTCTAGTTACGGGGCCCCCCTCAGTGCACACCCTCCACCCAACCCCAACAGTATTTCCTCCGGGGGTATCTCAGCCTCTTTCCCAAAGATCTGTGCTTGGGACTCCTGTGTTTTCATCCAAACAGGTTTGTTTTTGGGATAGCTCCACCAGATATGGGACCAGCTGCCCACCTCTGTGCACCCTCTCCAACACTCCTGCATGGACCCCGGATAGATCCTGTGGAGTCGCACCAGTGTATAATGCAACTTGAATACCAGCTTATACCAGACTTCCTGCACTTGGGATGCCTAAGCCACCCTCGGTATCAACCTCCACAACCTTATCCATTCCTCACTGTCCATCTCAGTTCCATGTGTTAAAATCGTGGCAAAAATGGCTGTGGACACAAAATATTGCGGCAAAAAGCCCGTGGTTTTGCTGGCGCAATCCATGTAAAGGATGCGGGGGATACCCCAGCAACTCCCAGACCCATTATACCATTTAAGGGGAGCGGGGGACACCCCCACCACCCCCGCTCCTCTTAAATGGTATAATGGGGTACACCTTTAACGGGTCAAGCCACAGCATTTGTGCAGCGATTTTTTGTACATGCGACATTTATGCAGTGATGTAATCACTGCATACCTCCAGCTCTCTCCTTATCGTTCTCTCCCAGCTTCCCATATAGGACTAGGCTGGTCGGGGGGTGGTCTCAGCAAAGATTTTGTAGAGGCATGATATCAGTCTCTTCGACCCATCGTGCGTTACCAGAAATCTTTCAAATGTGGTAAACTGGCTGATTGCAGCCTTCTTGATCACTGGGTTCTGGAGCCAGTACCGAATCTGAAAATACAGCAGCCTTTCTTTCTCCCCCACTTCAAAGGATTGCTTACACTCTGCAAAGGATCTGATAAAAGAGCCCTAGAACATATACCCTAGTTTCTTGCATCCACTTGTCTGCCACTGTTCAAATGCCCCTGGCTCCCTTCCTGTAGAGAACTCCGGGTTGTTAGAAATGGGGGTAAATGGAGACATGAGGGTCATGATCCCATGTTTTTTTGCCAGCCTGTCCCAGGTGTCCACAACTAGTCTCGTTATGGTACTCAGATGCATGTTCTGCGGTCTATGTGGGCATGGTGGCCAAAGGACCTCCATCAAGTCGTGCCTCACCACTGCCCGGTCCATTGCTACCCACTGTTTCCCCTTGTGGCCCCCAAACCATTCCCATATGATCCGTAGCTGTGACACTTTGCAAGTCCCAGATTCTACTCATCGGCACACCCTCTCCCTCCTTCCCTTCAGCTCTCTGGCCGGCCTCTCTTGGCCCTCTTCCTGCTTCCACCTGCAAGGCGAAAAACCTTGGGGTCATCTTCGACTCCACACTTTCCTTCTCTCCTCACATCTCCGACGTCTCTAAGAAGTCACACTACCAGCTGCACCTCCTCAGAGATATTCTTCCTCTCCTCTCCTTCCCCCAGAAGCTCACCGTCTCCAGAGCCCTGGTTCTCTCTAAGCTGGACTATTGCAACAGCCTCTATCTAAACCTGCCTGCCTCTACTCTCCGCCCTCTGCAACCTATCTAAAACAGGACTGCGAGACTTGTCCTTGGCCTCAAGCCCAGGGATCATATCTCTCCAGGACTGAAATCTCTGCACTGGCTCCCAGTGGCTGCAAGGATTAAGTTCAAAACCCTATGCATTATCCACAAGGCCTTCTGGGGCCTGGGACCTCATTACCTTCAACTCTCTCTTCCTAAATACCTTCCTTCTCGGGCTCTTTGCTCATCTGCCTCCAACTCCCTCAGGGTTAGCCGCTTCTCCAAGCAACGAGTTGGTGGTCGATCTCTCTCCTCGGCTGGGGCCTCCCTCTGGAACAGCCTTCCTGCCTCCCTGAAACTCGGGGAGAACCATCTCCGGTTCCGGAAACACCTCAAAACCTTCCTCTTTGCTTCTGCTTTCTCTGCCTCTCTCCCCTGCTGAAATTCCCTGCCAATTCTGCACCAGTTACCTGGCCACCCTTTCTGATCTTGGGACCAGGTCCCGCCTTTTGCTCACCTGCCCTGCCCCCCTGGCAACACCATGCACTTGGGGACTGGTTCTGAAATCCCTTCAGTCCCCTTACCAGCACTTATGTCTGCTCTTACCTTGCACTTGCCACCATCAGGCTGTTTTATTTATCGTATTTATTCTTCTTTCCCATGTACTGCACTGCACTTTCCTCTTTCCCTTTCCCTTGCACTCTTCCCTTTCTCCCTACCCTCGCTCTTGCGTGATCTGAATGACACCTGACCTAGTAGGATCGTTGTCTGTCTTCCACTCTTTTTCCCCTCCCTTGCCTCGTCGCGCCTTGAAACACTTGTGTATAGGCGCATTATAAATGCCATATCATATCATACGGCTGAAAATTCGGGAGACCCATCCCTCCTGCTCCCCTTGGGGATGTCAGAAAGTGTCGGCTGATGCTTGGCCTCTTTCTCTCCCATATGAGGTTGCCCGTGATTTTCCCCAACTCCCCAAAGCAGGTGTTTTGGTCTGCCAGTGGGAATGCCTGAAAGAGGTAAAGCAATCTGTGTAGCGTTACCATTTTCACTGCCTACCCACTAAATCTGGAGATTCTTCCACTTTTGAAGGTCCACCTTGATGCATACCAGCATGGGTGGATAGTTTGCTGCATACCAGTCGTTGAGGCCAGGGGTCATATGAATTCCCAAAACTTTATCCCCCTGGAGCTCCATATGAATGGTGAAGATGTCTTCAACTCCTCTGCTTCCCTACTTTTGAGTGTAAGGTTAAGCAATTCTGATTTAGTTACATTGATATTGAGACCAGAGACCTCCCCAACTACGCCAGTATGTCCCCCACATGCCCTCAATGACTCCCCCAGTTTCGTGAGAGTGAGGAGCATATCCTCCGCAAAGGTGGCTACCTTGTGTTGGACAACACCAAATGGAATACCATGCACTTTTCCCTTGCCCTGCACCGTTTGCAGCAGTGGCCCCAGATATATTGCATACAGCAGGAGGGACAGGGGGCAGCCCTGCAGGGGGGAGCCCTGCTTGGTCCCTCTCTGAAGCCGGATAACCTTGGACATAGACCCATTGACTAGGAGGCGCACTACGAGTGAGTTATCATTTTCCCTGACCATCCACAGGAAATCCCCCTACAAGCCCCATCTTTTCCATCACCTTAAACAGGAAAGACCACTCCACTCGATCAAATGCCTTCTCGGCGTCTAGTGATAGGAGGACCGAGAGAGCGGAGGTCTTGTGTGCTTTTTCTATCAGGTGAGCGATGCGTTCGATGTTATCAAACGTCTGCCTCCCCTGCACAAACCCAACCTGGTCGGGGTGTATCAATCCTGGTAGTTGGCTCTCCAGCCTATTGGCCAATATTTTGGTGTACATTTTGGCATCCGTGGTTATCAGTGCTATGGGCCTGTATGCCGTACACTTAGTGTGGACTTTGTTGGGCTTGGGGAGGAGAATAAACTATTCTATTGATGCCGAGATCCTGCCTATATCCCGGAAATGGTTATATAATCTGGTCAGGTGCGGTATGAGTGTCCCTGCGTACGCCTTGTAAAATGCCGTCGTAAAGCCATCATGCCTGGCTCTTTGTTCGGCGGTAAGGCCGCCATCACCCTCCTCACCTCCTCTACCATTATTTCCTAACCTAGTTCCCTTCTCGTCTCCGGCCCCAGTGCAGGTAGGTCTAAGCCCTCCAAATATTCTGTCTGCCTTTGATCCATTGGGTCCTGGGGGGAGTATAGGCTTGCATATTAGGCTGCAATGCAGTCTTGTATTTTCCCAGTGAGGGAATGGCGTGTGCTCTGTTAGTCTATTATGGACTCTATAGTCTTGATTCCTGCCTCTCCCCTTAACATCCTCATCAGGAGGGAGTCTGCTTTATTGGCTTTCACAAAGAACCTTTGAACAACCGATAGCATAGTCTTCTCTGCCTTTTTTGTTCTGAGGACGATAAGCTGGGCCACTGCCTGGTGGTACCTCTTCATGGACCTCCTCGAGGAGTCTGAGACTGCCCGCTTCCTGCTCTCCCCAACCTCTGTTTCCAGCTGGGTTTCGAGCTGTCTCATCTGCCTCTCCCTTTGAACCTTGGCTGCTATGACCTCCCCCTAATTGTAGGCTTAAAAGCATCCCAGAGTACCATGGACATTAGAGAAGAAAGTAAACCCTTCCTTATCCCCTTTCAGCCCCCTCCAAACATCCCGCAGACCGAGTTCTGCCAACCTCTTCTGTAGTGATGCTGAGGCCACCGCCCCCCACCCCACCCGAGCTACTGTTTAGGTCCCAGGACCAAGCCAGGTTAAAGTCACTCATTATACTCATGTTGCCCTTCACTGTCTCCTCTAGCATGCCCAGCAGTTCCCTCAGGAAGGTTTCCTGCCCCACATTGGGGGCATAGATTGGGGCCAGGGTAGAGGTGATCCCCCCCATATTCACCCACTACTATTACAAATCTCCCTCCTTTCTCCGCCTTAACACCTTTGAACTTGAAGCCCATACCATTTTGGATCGAAAGGGCCACCCATCCCTTCTTTGCCGGTCCGGAGGCCTGAAAGACCTGTTAGTAGCCTTGCCGTTTGAATCTGGCCTGATCCTTCTTTGGGAGATGTGTCTCCTGCAGCATGAGGACATCTGGCCCCAAAGCCCTGGTAAGCTGTTCCAGCTTTCTCCTCCTGAATAGGGAATTAAGCCCCCTTACATTATGCGTAGCCCACTTGAATGTTTGCTGTGCTTCCGTGCTTCCTCTCCTCTTGCCTGTGCACTCTCCTTGCCAGATCGTCAGCCTTCTTGTCGACTTGTCCCCCCATCTCTGCTCTTGTCCGTGAGCGAGAGCCTTGCAGGGCAGTTCTTTTTCTGCATCCCCTTCCTGCCATCGACCAAGCCCAAGGTCTGGGACTTGTGCTAATCTCCTTGTGGGCAAGTAGGCCCCCCCTGGCTGCCCTGGGTGTCCTCCAGTTGTAGGAGGTCAATCCCCTCCTGGGTTGTCGTGATGCGTTTTTACGGTCCTTCCTATTCGAAAAGCAGACCAAAAAGGAATGTCAATTTATATTGGATGCCCTTCTGTGAGCCAACCCCCTCACCACTGGGCCCATCTGCCGTCTCAAACAATGTGCTTCCTGCTGGGTCCTGGTACAGTGAAATTGTAGTGCCTTGGTAATGCACTGGCTCCTTCGCCCTTGCCTCCCTCAGAACCGCCTCTTTCTGTGCCTAGCGGGAGAAGGCCCCCAAGACGTTCCACGGCCTCCCACCTGGTTCCCTAGAAGTTCTTCCTGTCCTATGGATCCTGTCCAACTCCATCTCTTCCCGGCTCACACAAGCCAGGATACCCGCAAAAATCTTCTGCCCCTCACTTCTCAGTTCTTTGTCTGTGTCCTTATATTGATCCTCCTCAGTCTGTTTTCCATATCCTCCAACTACAGTTTTACGTTTTGTGTGGCCATGTTGAGACGTTCTATGGTTCGCCATATGTCGTCGTGTCCTCGTCCACTTCCTGGAGGTGCCTTTCGAGAGTGTACGTCCTCTCCCACAACTTGCACACCTCCTGCCTGAATTCTGTCAGGGCTGAGTTGATGATCACCCTCATCAGTTGGAATTGATCCTGGAATGTCTTTGGGAGTGAGGTTTGAAGGTTCACTATATCATCATGGCGATCCAGTCGCGTGAAGGATTCCGGCCCCACGGGCTCACTATCCCTCCTGTTGCTCCATGCCCCTGGCTGTTTTTGAAGTCCCTCTAGCCTCGCCTGGTGTGGCCCACAGGGTGGGAATGGTGCTTCCCGAGTCCCCCACTGCTGGTGCCTGCTTGGAGGCCTTGTCTTTCGACATCTGCCCTGGATATTCCTGTCGCTGTCTCTTGTGGGCACTTCCCGCTCAGCGGCCTTCGAGCCACTGTACTTTGGCAGGGGGCTGGAGATTCTTCCTAGCCTTGTTATGCCCAGTCTGCTGTTCTGCCCTCCAATTCTAGGGCTTGCCCGGAAGTGCCTTAGGCTGTGTATTGTGGCTACCGATCACCGACCCTCTCCCTCCCTTGAGGAGTTCAGGCCTCTTCCCCCTTCTTGCTCCACTGGGCGGTGTCCTTGTGGGGTGCCACATGGGGCGTCTTATCCCCAAGCCCCTGGGACCCCTTTGGGATCCCTGCGTCTGCTCCTCTGGTCCCGGTCACTCCTCTCCTCCTATCTGCTGTGGCCTCCCAGTTTCTTTGCTGTTCTGGCATGGTCAGGGGGCCTCTGGATCCCGGCCCTCTGGGTCTCTTCCACTCCCTCCTTCTCGGGGGCCACCTCCCTTCTGGGATCTACCCTGGCTTACTGCTTGCCCCGATTCAGCCTTTGTATGCTCTGCCTTATAGCAGTGCAGGGCGTCTCTAGACGGCCTTCCCGGAGCAGCCACCACGCTCCTTTTGCTTGCCTGCTAAGTCTGTTCCCCGGGCCTCCTGCCCCCGGGTCTCCTTACTGCCGGTCTCCCTCCGGGCCAGTCAGGCGATCAGGACCTCACTCCTCCTCAGGGGCTGGGTTTCCCTCCCATGTCGACCTTACTGGGTGCCTCCTCCTCAAGGGACCGCCGTGGAGGCATCTATGCTGCTGCAGCCTCCGCTCCACTGCTTAGGACCTTTATGTGGTTATTGGCTGTGGCCGCACGGCAACGCCAGCCAACCGGCGCTTCACTGGGGCCTTGCCCGCCTCATCAGGTTTCCTGCAGTGGACGCTGCCTCCCCTTTTTCTTTGCTGCGCCCGGTCAGGCTTGGTTTCTTCAAAGGTGGTGCCGGTGGGTTCACCAATTCTGCACTCCTCTCTGCTCACCCTGGCTTGCTGGGGAACCTGTCGGGGGTGCGCATCACCACCGCTCCCTGCTGCGCTCAAGCGCCTCCTCTGCAGGAGTGACAGCAAGCCGCCTCTTCGATTTTGCTGGGGAACTGCTATGGTAGCCCCAGATCTCTTGTTTGGGCAGTCCCGGTGTTGGCTCTTATTATCAGGCTCCTGGTTGAGGGCGCTTCATGATTCTGGGGTGGTAGAAAACCATAAGTGTGCTCCGGACCTAAGGAGCGGCGGCTGACAAGGCTATCAGGTGTCGGCGGCCATCTTGGAATCTAATTGCCACTTTTAACAATTTATCTGTCATAAATAATTTTCATCTACAAGTTTCTTTCTTTGCATTGCTCAATCTCTAAAATTGCCCTGATATTGCATAACAACTTTCAGACTTCTAAGTGACGAACAATACACAGCTATCAAAAGAGTATTATGCAATTGTTGTTCAATAAGTAATGGTACCCATGGTTGAAATGGAGACAATCGCCCTGTGAACCATTACAATGCAGATCAGACCTAATTTCGTCGTCGTCAGGCCACAACATAATTTCAAGAAAATTAACTGAATTAAATAACTAGAGAATAGGTATTTTAACAATCCTTATCCCTAATTTTCTGTGGGTAGACATGTAGTCTTTGTTTTTCTTCCCTTACAACAAACATACTTTCAATAATCCATCCAGCAGAGAAAGTTAATTATGACATAAATGATACGCATTCCTTTTACCTCCAGGTGCATGTCCGTAAAGGGCTGTGTCTTTTGTTTATGGGTCATTATAAGGTAGACAGGGGAGCTGCCCGAGGTAGGGAAACACTTGCATTTACTTTGAAGAAGCTTATCCATTTCTAAGCTTAGAGCAAATTGCATTCTAGAGGTTATCTTAAACGTCGAGTTATGAGGACTCTGGCAACAAATGGACCTTAGTGCGCACGCTGGAATAAACATACAGTTGCACAGCCCAGCACAAATACATTTGAAAAACAAATAAAAGTAATACAAAATAATGGGTCAGTACTGTGGGAAAGGTGTTAGGCTCATGGAGATGGTCCTTTGGCTGTGAATGGAGTCTCTTTCATAATGAGAAGTATGGATGGTAACCTTGTTTCCAGTACAGGAGTCTATTAAAAACCCTATGTGCCATGGCCCTATGCTCTACTGGGGCTCAGTTACAGCCACATTACAACATGCATTACATACTCACTTTATTGAAATAAATACTCTGGACCCCTCCCCCCCAGTGAATGTAATAATAATCAACCTATTGAAGGCTTACCATGAACCTCAAGGGTCCTTGGGAAAGTGGTTGTCAGTCAGTTGCAGACTATTTGAGAAACTCGATATCCTGGATATCTGAGTTGGGACTTCATTTTAACCAATTGTGACGATGCCAAAGAGAATGTCACCTCTCTCCAAGGGTGAGGAGCCACCCCCATTGGGACTAGGGAGGTGAGCCTGCTACGCTTAACACCCCGCAGGCGGTAGAAAATGCTGATCCCTCTCGAGGTTCCCCTGTCTCCCACAACCACCTCCCAAGGGCGCATGGAATCCCCAGAAAGGGGCACCAGTCACCATTCCTTCCCTCAACCACTAAGACCTTTGTTGGATATGTGGGACTTGAGATGTAACATAATTCTAAACCCTCTGTTGCAGAGGTGTTGCTGGTGGGGGACGTTAGGGGGCCTATAGCCTCAGGTATTTTGGTTGTAGCGCCGGATAGAAAGTCAGGGACTACAAAGAAAAAAGGCTAGCTAGCCCCTAGTCCCGACAGACCCAACATTAGCCTAGCCCCAGGTCTTTTCCAGACCTAGCAACACCCCTGCCCTGTTATCATGGCTGGTTTGGTTTCAGACTCCATCTGTCCCCAGGCAGCCTGGGAGACAGCGAAGGAGAGAATGGACTAGCCCCCTGGAGAAGTGTCAGTTAAAAAAATCAATCAGAAGCCCAACTGGAAGAAGCCTGCAGAGTTCAAGTGAGCCAGAAGGCCCGGAGTTGGTTTTCTTTCTAAAGATAAGGCAAGAACCAAAGTCAAGAAGATAGGATTTCCGGACAGAGGACTGCATTAATGTTGAGACCTCCTAACATCCCGACGAGCACCCTTTTACTCTCTTTCTGATTTGAATAGGTTTTAGGTTTGCCAGGTGTCGGGAAAATATAGGTCTTTCTATTAAAGAATACAAGCCATAAAAATGTGACTGTGTGTACGTCTCCTGATTTGGATCGATCGCACTATGCACTGAGACAGAGTTACTTACAGTCTGGATTAATAGTACCATACAGGATGATCAGGGTGCCCTCTCCTGAATGCCTTGAATGTATTAGTACGGTTTGACATAGCAGACCACTGCCTGTTTGGTCACCTGAAGTCAGTGGCTACAATTGAAGGGTTCCTGCAAGTCATTTCGCTCCTTCTTAATCGACCATCAGAGGGGTCTATCTGAGCCACCTTTGCTTTTCTTCTGTAGAGTTTAACTCCCTGCTCCCCAGTGCCTCCTCTTTTCAGACCTATCATCATGATTGGAGAAGGTCAGCAAGTGGATGAGGAACAATGAGTTAAATTAAATCTCTCCAAAATGGAGGTGTTTTATTCTGGCCCTTAGACCTACTCTGTAATCCAGCATGCTTTTCC
The DNA here is from genome assembly GCF_040938575.1 of Ambystoma mexicanum. Lineage (NCBI taxonomy): Eukaryota > Metazoa > Chordata > Amphibia > Caudata > Ambystomatidae > Ambystoma > Ambystoma mexicanum. The sequence goes on from NC_090939.1 coordinate 904,303,026, forward strand.
TTTTCCCTTTGACATTTTTAGACAGATCCTTACTTTTGCAGAGGAAGGGGAAAAGGGCGCTTTGGGAGGCTAATCTCTGCTTATATTAGTGTGGTAACCAAAGAACCTTTTTTTAAGCTCTGACAGTTGCAACATGCACTCCCGCTCATCCCCGCTCTCCTGAATGCAGGCCTACTGGCCTGTCAAATTCATTACCTCATTACCTCCAGAGAGAGCAGAATGTGCAGTCCAACTCATCTTTGGTCTTGGCAAAGGGGATTCTATGAGCCTGCTCGACTGCTCTTTGAACTAGCTGCCTAACCAAAGTCACATGGTTTCCAAGAACTGTTGCCTCTTTTTCAAGTGACTGCACCGTCTGGCCCCACTCTACTTAGCAGCTAATTGGGACCTTATTGTCCTAGCAAACAACTTAGCTCATCTGGTTAGGTGCTGCTTGAGAGTCCTCATGCCAAATTTGAGGCCAGAGCAGACAGGAGGATTTCTGTGCAGAACAGACTCTGGAATGCTCTTCACTTGATATTCATCTTCAACCCAGTGTGCAGGCAGTTAAAACCTTTTGACTCAACTGTCATTATTCTCTTTAATTCTCCTTCTGGCACTGGGCCTATGTGTTGGCTGTGCCTACAAGCAATTAAGTTTGCAGTGTTAAGCACATTTCAAATTCAATAATCCAATCATGTCAGAATGCTAGTGTCAAGGCCTTTGACAGGTAATTCTAACATTTCCCATGGTATTTTAGTTTTCTTTTGCTTATGTACGCTTGCCGTACTACTCCCATCACTCCCTGCTGCCATGTAAACCCATGCCCTCTCCTTTGCGCCCCACACCAGCATTTGTGCTGGTGGGCATTGAGACATCAGCACTCAGACTAATTCCGTGCCTGCCACCTGCTATACAGAAATTGACTCTTATTCTTGGTAAAACAGATGGCCAAGAGCTCTCTCGTGAACAGATTGTGCAAACAAGAGAGCTCTGTGATCACTTTCAAAGAATTAGAGAGAAGGGCATGGAGCAAATCAAATTGTTCAAGTTCTGTAATCATTTTGCAGCGGTGTTGGACCTCCTACAGGACAGGAAACAGCATAATTCTAGACACTGCAGGTCAGTAGAAAATAAAATGAACTGAGGAGTAAGTAATACGCTGAAGAGACTTTGACCTCATTACATGGAGCACTGAGATTAGCCACGAGGTTGGCTATTCTCACACACTTGCAATGGGGTAGTGAGAACTTGGCATATAATGAACTTATGACAAACCATTAACCTACCCGTTCAATTTAATGTTCTACCACCATCAATAAAACCTGTAAACAGAAAGTATACACACAGGAAAATGTGTAAACGGAAAAATATATTACCTGGAGAAGCACACTGCAAAATGGCGACGGATTTACCACCTGGTGCGGAACACATATCCAGCACTGTATCTCCATTCCTCACATCCAACGCTATTACAGGCAACAAGGAGGCAGCGTTTAGGAGATAATACTCCTTGAGCCGACCAAACTTGTGCCTCTGTGATGGAAATCTGCCAGGAGCCCTGCTTACATAACACGTCAGTGATCCAGGTAAGTAGGGCAATGCAGTTTTGTGGAAAAGTTGGCGAAATCCCTGTGATTGCAGACGCTGCTCTAGTTCACAAGGGAAGTTGAATTTATTCAGTAGGACACCATGCTGCCAGCTGAGTGGTGATGTAAGCACTTCCCTGTGTAGTACAAAAAACAAAAATGTAAATCTATATTAAATGTGATTTTAAATCAATGCACTAAGTATTTACTTAATAACACATTATTATAGCAAACACAGTGTTCTGGGCAGGAAAGGTCAAGTCATTTCCCACCAGCTCAAGCCAGGTAAGGCTGAGTGCACGGAGGGGCTTGTGAGTGCTCAGGGCTCAAGCTACACTGGGCTTTCCCAGTTACCAGAACTTGTGGGAGAGGAGAAATGGGGTCTTAGGGGGGGTAACAAGAGACATGGGTAAGCAGGCAAAAAAAATGTTCACATGGGGAAGAGCTGCGGGTGGGACTGCTTGCAGTCAGTTTCTGCCTGTGTTCCAAGACACCTTATTGGTCAGATCCTCTCCCCCTTGGTGTTAATCCTAAACATGTCTTCTTGGCCACTGAAGGAGATTGCGTTTTATGAACGTGCATTAAAGCACCAATAGTTCCCAGGTACAGCACACACTTTTCATAAACATTCAATGAGAGATTGTCCACACACTATATTGTTTTTTAAAAATATTCTTTATATAGAAAAGGGAAGAGATGAAGCACTATACTAACTGGTAGGTAAACTTTACAAAACAAATATGCAACACTTTAGCAGGTATGTAATTCACTTCTTAAAGCGTTCAATAAAAGTCTTTCTTAAAGAATAACATTCAGTTACAGGCAGGTAAAAAAAGCTGTTGGACAGGAACGAGTTTTTAGCAAGACTAAATTGTGCGGTTTTGGGCTTTTGCATAAAGAATCTCCTTTTGCTGCAAAGCGTCCAAAGGAGCCGTTTCTGGAGTTCTGGTGGCGCTTAGCTCTCAGAAGACTTGTGGTGTGGAAATAGGAAGAAAGGGCTTGGCAGCAGTGCGGTAAAGTCATGGGAACAGTAACCTCGGTCCAACAAGTTCTGCAGCAGGCAGTTAACTGTTTCCAGTAGCAGTCACTTTGCATGTGGTTTAGCCACCACTGGCATTTCCAGCAATGACACACTGGCAAAGGAGGGACCCCAAGACCCTTGGTAAGGATGATTATTGAAGATTTGGCACCTGCCAGGTTGAGTGTGTGAGCCAGCGGAGCAGCAACTCTTAGAAGCTGTAGTCAGTGGCAGTCAGTGATGGCAGGTTCCTCAGCCTTCTTTTGGCTCAGGATTCAGGGTTTGAGGATACGGTCAGCTTGAGAAGACTCCACAGAAGGACGATTTTTGAGATGTTCCCACAGAGACACACTGCAGAGGAGGCATCCGGAAACGAATGAAAGAATGAGCAGGCAACGAGTTTGTCAGTGTGGTCAAAGAACAAAGGGCTTTACAGACTTCAGTAGCTTCCTTGGTGGGAGTGGCGTGGTCGGAGACGTTGTCTGCTGTCAATGGATGAATAATCCCAGGTTCAGATGGGGCTGTGAAACCTTATGGCTGCAGAGGCAACTGGGCTCCCACCTCTGGGTCTGGCAATGCATGCATGGTCATGAGCTTTAAAATGGGCACTTTGTGAGAAACTCATGGTGACACAATTAAGACAGACACAAATGATCACAGTTCAAGGGTGTCTATTGAACAATGAAAAAATGGTGTGCGGGTTGTAAAAATGCCTAATCTAAACGTATATCTAAGATGGGGACAGATGTCGACCATCAAATGAAAAATAAGGCAGTCCTAGTGGCGTGGTGTCAAAATAAAAAGGCCTATTCTAAGAAACCTATTGCCAAACCTTACAACTAGTACAGAAAAGACTGTGGACAGTCCAAGAAAAGAAAGAAGTGTTCTCAAATAATAAGTCAGGATGCAGTAGTTTAGGTTCCCCTTCTCCACGTTTTACCACAGGGTAGGGTGGGAGCTGGTGGAGCACAGAACAGTCTCAGACTTCTCTAGCAGGAGACGATAGTTCCAATGGCAGACAGTCTCGGGCTTCTCTAGCACGAGACAACAGTTCTCAGGTCCATCGATGGCCAATTGTTATTTCCTTAGAAAGTCTCTTGCCTTCTGGGCTTGATGGGGTCAGATAACCAACAAACTAAAGTTTCTTTAACAAATGAAAGTTCGTTCTCAATATTCATTGGGTGATGGGTTCACCCCTGGCTCCCCCTCTTCTGGGCTGACCCCTGTCAATTTTAATTCCTAGTTTAAAGTTCATTAGCTTTGTTCAAAACTTTCCACTTTGCGATTCTCACTCAACAAAGCCCGGTGCTTATCGATTCCCCCTTCGACCACAGGCCGGTACCACAGGTGCAGGATTTTCCACTGCTCTGCTTTATCGCCATAGGCTTGCCCCATGTACCATTGACATCTGCAGAAGGACACTTGCTCTATTGTACGTGGCCTCAAATTCCTCTCCACGACGGTTCCGCTAGCCTGGGGTAAAAAGGGCAGGTCGCCGCTCTCCTTGCCACACTCTCGCCCTCAATCCGTCTCCTTCTGCTGCCTGTCGTATCCATCTTGCTCCAACTATGCTCTCTGGCTCCACCTGTTATACCCGTGGGGGAAGGGAAAGGGCCGTTAGATGTGTGTGATTCTGATCAATTGTTTGACTTTGCCTGACCCTTGCGTCAGGACATGTCAGGTAAACAGTTTCATCATTAGACCGTTTTCTATCACTGTAACAAAATGTATTTGTATTAGAAAAAGAGGGTGTTAGAGGTTTCAAGTGTCCTACATGAGAGGATGGGGAAAGGGTTTTAAAGGAAGGGGGATACCGCATCTCACCCGTTGCCGTCTCACTCCCCAAGAACCGCCCATCCAGGTGATCCTCCCTCACTGGACCACCCACAGGAACTGGATCCAATAGCGATGTCCGTATTCTGGCGAACTGGAGGACAGATCCCCGGGGACTAGCTAAGGAGACATCTTCAGGTTTCTCACAATTTACAGGAGGAGAGGTGTTCCAGTTCTTCCCGAAAGTTCAGTCAATTTCTTCTGGTCATCTGGAGAGTGTAACAGATTTAAGGATACAGCACACTCCAGGCCAGGACTCTTTCCACTGGCAAGGGATGTGGCGCACAATAAAAACGCTTTTAATTTTATTGATTTTGGATTCTGCATTGAGAAGGCACCCAACCGTCTCACACCATCCTTGACAAACACCCTGTGTCGCAATGGACAATGAACCCGGCCGGTGTGTAAAAATGAAATATTTATTTATGTTTAAATTCAAATGCAAAATCAAACAAATCCAATTTAGGGCAGCAATCACCAGTGTGGTGATAATATACAGCAAAATGTTATACTACACATAATTTCACCTTCTGACATTTGACACATAAGTTTTAAATGGATATGGAAGCAAAGTCACTTTTTGGTCATACTTATAGATGGCACAGCTGTTAGGCACTCCCCCTGCAACACTCCCCCAAACACCTGCTGACTAGGTTTTGTGTGGGTGGAAAGGAGTGGCAAGGAGTCACAAATAAGAGGGAAAAATTGGATTGTAAATTCGACTTACCACCCCAGAATGAGAGGCCAAAACGAAATGAAAACATTTGAAAAATGTGCAAAATGGCACTCGGAATTCACTGGATAGTTAGAGATCAGTTTACGTGTGCGGTAGAATGGATAGGACAGGAATTCGTGTTGCTGGTCTAAAGAGGCAAGAAAGCTTACAAACTACTGGGCAGGGAACTAAAGCAACATGAATACAGGTAAGAAAATCAACTTTGGCAAGAAAAGCAATGCAGCAAAAATCACCCGTGGCAGAATTGCAATTTCTTGTTTTCCACGGATTTAAACAAGCAAACAGCTAAGGAAATGAGCTAAACAGTCAAAATCGGAAGTTGGTTTTTCTGATGGGGTACCAAGGCACATAACAGATGAGATACTGAAGTGAAGGAAGAACTCTTATGGGGTGACAGTATGGGTTTCTTTATAGGAAATGAACATCAGATTTTATCATGAAAGCAATCACACAGGCAAAAACGGTTATGATGGTACAATGATAGGTTCTACTGTGACTATCTTTTAACGGCTAAATTATTAAAGAAAGACACTGCACGCAAAGAGGTTAATTTGCAATTTTAATCAATTCGCGCCACGCTCATCCTTATTGGGGAATGAATTAATTTTATCTCAAAAATGGTGCTAAGGACTTACACAGATAGTGTAATTCTTTTCAAATAATTCCAGCTAACACATGGAGACTAACACAGATTCTTCTAAGGACAGGATAAACAGAGGTTGCTGACAATTTGAGAAATGACTAGGGTTCTTATAGCGTTTTTATAGGATTTGGACAGAATGCAAGGTAACAGAGCGGGGTATGCAGTTTTTGGTTACTGGGGAGGGTGATACTTACAAAATGCACTTGAGTTGGGTAATTTGGACAGCTAACCGGGTCTCTGGACAGCAAAGCCAGGGTCTGGTCACTGGACAGCGGCTGGGCTCTCCTTTATGGGAACAGCTGGGCAAAAAGGTCTGGTCTCCGATTCTCCTCTAGGGGGATCAGCGGCCTCTCCTCTTTTCTCCCTGGATTAGTGGGTATGCCAGGATCTATATGGGTGGTTCTGCCTGGATCTGGATCAGGATAGGTGGTTCTGGAGTCTTGCAGGGTGAGTTTTGAATGTCTTGAATCTCCCTATGCCTCCTTCTTATATAGGCAGGATGACATCAGAGAATGTTTACAATGTGGGCAGAAGTAATCTGAACATACCCCTTGGATGGGATAGGTCAGGCTATCGGTGTGTCACATGTGGACCTGTGCCTGCTTTGCAGCGCATGGACGCACCAGGGGGATTGCAGCAGCCCCGTGGCTACTTTTGATGCGTTAGCACATCCATTGGGAAGAAATGGAGGTTGCCTTGGAAACTGTCAATCAAGGCATACCTCCCGTGTCATGTGGGAAGCCAATATCCTTGCGGAAGCATGCTCCGCGCTGACTCCGCCTCTGCCGGAAGTATAAATCCAGTCCTTTCCCTCAATACGGTGCTTCTATTTAGCGTTACGGTATTTGTTGTGCCTGCTATTCTAGATGAACTACCTTTCGTCAAAACCTAGAAGCTCATTCCATTTTGACTTTCTGTTTCCTGACTACGGACCGTGCACTGACCTTGAATTGCCCATCGATTTTGTAACAGCTTGTTATTTCTGGCTATCGGAACACGGACCACTCTGACCACGCCTTGGTTGCTGATTCTGCTACAGTGCTACTTTCATTGGATTCCGTTCCTGCTCCGGTCCTATTCAACACTGATTTCCGTGCCATACGCAAACGGAGTACTCCTGCGTCATCCTGTGCATTTCTCTGCATTTCTACGATCCTGTTTGCTCCTTATAGCACAGTAAGAGTACTATCTCACTTTGGGAGCCTTCCTCACCGCACTTTGTACCTGCCTGTTCCAACTGCACTTGTTCCTACTCCTACCTTTGCTGCTGAATCATCAGTCCCCCATTCAAGTACTTTATCTACATCAATCTCCTGGCCCCCTTCACGTGGACTTCAAACGCTCTACTGCCAGTGCACCACCCCGTACCCAGTGTCGCCCGTGGTAGTTTGTCCCACACTAACCTACCTATTTGTTATTTTATCCTGTCTTTGTTTCTGTGGTACTTCAGCTGACTTCCTCCTGTCCTGGTGGTAAGAACTCTGAGCACTGGCAAAGGAGGGTTTTAGTTAGAGTCCCAACTCTATCCTTAGTAATAATTGTTGGTCCTTATTTCAAGTTCAGACGCTCTACCGTTAGCAAAATACTAACACGTACCCCATTATCTCAGGTTGTTGGATTTTGATCAGTAATTGTTTATTTGGTGCCACTAATGCTTGTATTTTCTTTACAGCATTGGTACAAGTGGTGCATGTGTTCCCCGCTCTTTTGTGGGATCAACTCCTCTGTCTGTTTTTTTTAAACAGCAGAGGGGTTTATCGTAAAAAAGAGTTCCCTCGAGTTGAGGAGGCCTGTATTCATGGAGGACGTGGTGAATCAGGCTTGCTGTCGAGACCTTTTCTGCTCCTTGGCTCTTCACACCAATCTCGGGATGACACCGCCACCGGAGTGAGTGACAGGGTGTCCCCTCTTCCCTGCAGGTGGATTGGTTCCAGGGAAGTGACATCCGTTTTAGTGTGTGTGTTTTATGACTTGCTTTGTTTCACCACAGTTACATTTACAAAAATAAGTGATGGTACAAAAAACCTTATATTTACAATCGTCACCAGCATAAAAATCAGATAGGCAGATCCCATATTTCACAAGGAATATGCCAGTTCAAACGCCAAGTCGGTGCAATGCTGCTTTGCCCTTTGAGCACCATTTCGCAATTTTTCATGGGAAACATTTTATCTGAAGTTCTACAAATGGCTACACATAAGCCTAATAGTGCCTGGCATATTTTCTCCAAATGTAATATCTGTGCCATTTATGCTTTCCGCAGAAATGCCTTTTTACTGCCATTCACTTCCACCACATGCCAGGAAGACACACGTAGGACCTCATTATGACCCTTTCGGTCCGGAAATAACAGTGGTGGTAAAACCGCCACCACCGTTCTTTCTGGATCAGCTGATTTTAACACCACCCGCCTGCAGGCGGAAATGGAAACACCGGCTCCGTCGTAGACGGAACCGGTGTTTCCATTGTCCCCATCCCCATGGAGTCCTATGGGAATGGGGACTTACACAATTCCTCCTCTGGAATTCCCAGGTCACCAGGGTCGTAATGCCCCGGTAATTCTGGGAATCACGGAGGCGGAATGGTAATACGAGTCTGGCGGTAACCTGATGGTTTTTCCGGCTCAGTTACCGCCGGACTCGTAATGAGGCCCCATAGTCTTATTTTGTTTATACAAAAATTAAATTCAAACTGTCATAATCTCACATTACTGCTTATTCAGATTACTGAAATAAATGTCTTCATATGAAAAGGTCTTTGAATCAAATGGGCTGGATTTGTCCCCAAATGTGGGCGGTATTTCCAACCCCCCAGCCAAATGTCTTCCCTCCGTCAGCTTGCACAGGGGTTGCCATGACTCCCACTTTGAAGTCCTCCAGTTTGAATGCAAAGGAACTCGCACTTCTGAGGCAAACACAGTGCTCGACTCTTCCTTTGTCCTTGGGAGCATTTCTACCATGCTGACTGAGGCAACCTGTAATTATCACACTTGTCAGGTCCATAGAACAGGGCCCCTGCCCTGGCAGTATCAGTTCACAGGGAGGTGTGACATTGGCCTTTAAACCAAACTGGTCTGACAGGAATGCCTGAGCCTCAGCCCGGCTGTTGAAGTTCTTTTTTTTTAAGGAGAAAAACACAGAGCACAACATACATATGTTTTTGCAGCCCTTCTTCCCAAATGTACAGTTGTGATTCTGTGCGAGCGACAGTATTATTTCCCATTTAGTTTTCACAATGACATTTCACTGTTTTGCAAAAGCAGGTTTAAACAGGTTCATTTTCTTTTCCACATGTTCATTTCACAAAATGCAGTTTTCTACGCATTTACTTTCTGAAGGCTTTTTATAGCTCTGGTCAGTTTCTGTCCACAGGGATATGCTTCAAAAATTGCTTCTTTGTAATTGACATATAGCAAGAGAGAGAGCTTCTTTTGAAGTCCTTTGGGTGGGTTACCTTGTTTCCAAAAGTAAATTCAAGCCGTGTTTCAGTAGAAATCTGAATTCTTTGTCTTTCAAGTGATTTTCCAGTACATCAGCTGCTCTGGGAATGTTTTTGCCTCACTTCTTGCTACTCAGCAGAAGTCAAACATGCCAGCAGCGATTTCCATGAAGGGCACAACTTTGTGAAAAATAAAATCAAGAGTAAATTGCAAAGTCGTCTTGGGTGTCATGTGTGCAGCTTTAGTATTCAGCATGACAGAACAGAAAAAGGTGATGCCGTCCTGAGCATAAGTCATTTTCTGCTGGATTTAGATGAAAGAAGCAAATGCAGCCAGTCTTTGTAGTGGCAGTGTTTAAAGCTTGCCACCCCTGCGCCAGTGAAAGAAAGCACAGCCGCTTTTGGGTGAAATGTGTTTTTTGTTGTAGGGGGGTTTCTGTTGGGGCTGGCAAATGTACCCCACATATCCCCCCTGCTCTGCTACGACTTCTTGTTGAGGGAAAGTAGGGCAGAGTGGGGTTCATCTGGTGAAGTTCTTTCATCAGGGAGCAGCACACCAGGATTTCCTTCCATCTTTCGGTTGGAGAGTATGGAGCGGCACCCCCTTTCCTTCCTTCCCTTTCCAGGTCCCCCGGGAGGTCCTCACCAGTCAAGGAGGGAATGGGGTTACTAATCTAATAGGAGATAGATAAAAACAGGTTTTAGAATCTTTCACTGACAGTCTTCCTAGAAGAATTACAACAGGGGAACAATGCATACATTTTCAATTATCAGGGGTATTTGAACAATATCAAACAAACTACTTAACGATGCAAGGGCACAATTGGACTTTTACATCATAGTTTCATTATACATTTTTGCAATAACAATAAAGAAAAGTACCCACTGTTAGATACATATACCTATGGACCTACCTATTTCCTTCTGCTTTTGCTTTTTCTTTCTTTTCATTCTCCAGATGTCTCCTGTGTTTCATTTTATTTTGGCTCATCAATCAGCTGCAAAGTTTGTCTGTGGTGACAACTTTTTAACTGATTGATGTGGACCCATTTCTCTTCTGACAGCTCTCCTTTGGGGATGCAGATTCTGTAGGCGACAGGTGAAATGGTGTCTACAATTTCAAAGGGACCGGGTCAGGAGAGGAGGAATTTTCTCTCCTTAGTCTGGTTCCTCTGAAAATTGTACAAGTAGTCCCTGTCTCCTACTTGGTATTCTTTTTTTGGTTGTTTTTAAGTCATAGTGAGTTTTCATTCCCTCTGCCGATTTCGCCAGATTCCGCTGATTGTACGCAAAAGCATGCTGACGGTGTTTTCTATGATTCTCAACATATTCATGTGTTGTGGAGGTGTTTATCAGTGTCTGCTCTTGTGTTCGGTAGAGCAGTTGCTGAGGTAGCACCATTTTACGCCCAGTCAAATGGAGACATTTTAGTCGCAGAAGATGGTGCAGATCTGATGGCCATCAGGACAAGCAGGATGTCCCAACTTGGCCCAGAATTTGCCACAAACTTCTTGAGAATGCTCACAATGGTTTTATTCTACCTCTCAACTCACCCACTAGATGGGTGGTATGCAATATGAAGTTTCCTTTTTACACCAAGTATCTCTAACATCTTTGCCATCACTTCGCTGATGAAGTGACTTTCTCGGTCTGACTCAATCCTTTGGGGAAGGCCAAAACGCGAGAAGATGTGGTTGATCATCAGGGCAGCTGCTGTTTCTGCCTTGCAATTTGGGGCCGGGGGACATTCCACCCATTTGGTGAACAAGCATGTTACTGTTAACATGTACTTGTTCCCCCTAGAGGAGCGAATCACGGGCCTGATGAAATCTACTTGTAAATCTAACCAAGGCAGTGTCATCCCCCTCTTCTGCAGGGGAGCTCAATGTGTGAGTGATCTTGGTTGAAATTGTGCACACACAAGACACCCCTTCAAATATTGGTCGAGGTCCTGCCCCATGTTTGGCCAGTATGCAACCGCCTGCAAAATTTCTAAAGTAGTGTGAAACTCCTGATGATCGGCTGTGACCGCGTCATGGGCGTGACTTAGCATCAGGCTTCGGAATGAGGTAGGTACCACCGACTGGTCACATCCAGAAATGGATTTCCTTACAACAAACCGTCTTGGATTCGGAACATTTTTTTCTGTCAGAGGAAAGCTCACAGGGTCCTCAATGTGTTGGTAACATTTCTCAATAATTGTATCCCTTTTTTGTGCCGTGATTAAATCAGCATCTGGTGTCTACTTACTCCACTGGGCAGTTGAGAGTTCATTGTGAGCATTTGTCTGGGACCTGGTGACAGCAGTGACCTGGATTTCCCCCAACAGGGACTCGATCTCAAGGAGATCCCGCTGAATGGCTCCAGTTTTGGCCAGCTGATCAGCTAGGTCGTTTCCAGTTTTGTCTGGTCCCTCTATTGAGGAATGACCCTTAATCTTTTTCCAATAGATGGTCATCCCATTAGAGGTGACAGATCATCAATATTTTGTATGAGCTTGCCATGTTCAAGTGGTTTATTTGCACACAGCATGCCTCTGGTTCTACAATTGATGAGGTGCTCCATTAACCCGTTCCGGACATAATCTGAATAAGTGATTATGACCAGTTTGTGGAGTCGGTGTTGCAGGGCAGTGAGGATGGCCTGGTGAACTGCGATCAACTCTGCCACCTGACTACTGCGGGGACTGATTCTGTACACAGCGGAGGGCTCCGGGGCATCATTCACCCAGGCATTCCCAACGCTGGCCACCAGTTCCTTTTCCCCGTTGTTGTCAACATGGTAGGAGCACCCGTCAACATAAACTGTGCGCATCCCCTCGCACTCGTCTTCTTTGTAAACTTTGTGTGGGGAATTCAGGTACGCCTCCATGTTGTCTTGGGTTTTGAGACTTTCGTCCTCGACACAGTTTTCTCTGGCACAATCATGCAAGTCAGCCAGACCTTGCGCGAGGGGACTCTTATTGTTTTGGCCATATCTGACCTCCACAGGAAAGCCTTGCATGGACAGAATCCAGAAGGTAATTCTGGAATTACTCACATTTCCTGCCTGGATTCTGTCACTTTGGAGGCATTGCAAAGGCTGGTGTGGAGTCTCCACTATGATGTACTCCTCCTGGATGAACGAGCAGTAATTTATCAATGCCCACACAGTTGCCAGGAGTACCTTCTCACAATCGTTGAATTTTTACTCCACAGAGGATAAAGTCTTGCTTGCATAGGAGTTGACTTATTGACCTTGTCAAGCTTTTGGTATAATACTGCTGTCAAGCATGTATTCGAGAACCCTGTCTCCAAGAGAATTATCTATAATATCATCACCAGTGTCATGAATGCACTGCCTTCCTCATCGGTGCAACATCGTTTTATCTGCATTTATACCTGGCTGCTAACTTAATGCCAGTAGACGCTACACACGAGGAAGCTGAATCCAAGATGGCTGACGGCTTCCCGGTGTCCCTGCCTGACCTGCTCTGCCTGGCCCAACCACCCTCTGCCTCTGATTGGCTCACGGAGCGTCTTTTCTGGCCAATCCATCGCCGTCAGGCGATCGCCGTCCCACCCACGAAGACCCCACACACAAAGGACTGCCTCCTGTCCTACCCTCATCTACGCTGCACCACCCGAAGGAGCTGGAGGGTCGCGCACTGCTGGAGCAGTTGCCCCTCCTCCCCCCCTCGAATCCAGAGCCCCTGCTGCAAGGTAGGCCCTGGGAATCCCTTCTGCCACCGGCGCTGCGAACGGCAGCCCCTCGACAAGCATGACGAGAATTATCTATAATATCATCACCAGTGTCATGAATGCACTGCCTTACTCATCGGTGCAACATCGTTTTATCTGCATTTATACCTGGCTGCTAACTTAATGCCAGTAGACGCTACACACGAGGAAGCCGAATCCAAGATGCCCGACGGCTTCCCCGGTGTCCCTGCCTGACCTGCTCTGCCTGGCCCAACCGCCCTCTGCCTCTGATTGGCCCACGGAGCATCTTTTCTGGCCAATCCATCGCCGTCAGGCGATCGCCGTCCCACCCACGAAGGACCACACATAAAGGACTGCCTCCTGTCCTACCCTGTCCATGCCTGTCCCTGCCTCCTGCCAGCCACTCTGCCCAACGTTGACCGCTCCATCCCACATACGGCCATCCGGCCCGAGCACTGTTATAACGGGATTTCAAGAGGAAGGCTCGAGTGTCACCTGCCCAGTTAACCACTGATACCCATGAGGGGGCCTCCATATGCCCGGTGAACCACTTGCTGCCTACAAACCCGAATTGTATTATGCCTCAAACCTGAAGTGTCAGCGTCATCGCATGCTGATGTCCCATCACATCCTTAGTCTAACTGCCTCCACTTTACTACCTGTAGGCACAGCCCCTCCTTCTTGAATGTAGATATAGCCCTACAGCAATATTGCCCCTGCTCGCCACGGTTCGGCGCAAGGTGACACCCCATTGCGGACAATACTGCACGGACTAACTTCTACTTATAGGTACCTGTACATCTGATGTAAGTACCACACTATCTGTAATAACTCTGTATTGTAACCTAATGTATGCTCCTACTCTATAGCAGCCAGCCATACTCTATCCGGCTCTTTCAGTGTCCTACCTATGCTCTTGCCTGCACACCAGCCCAGTGCCTTGCTAAGCTCCTCCTCTGCAAACTTGCGCTATTCTGAATCTAGGTGCTATTCTGAACCTAGACACTAACACAAACCTGTGCTACTCCGAATCTATGTGCTACCCTGATCCCAGATGATAATTCGTACGCCGATGTCACTCGAAACCTAATGCTGTGCTAATTTGCAAACGCCTGCTATTTTGAGTCTAAATGATAATTTGCACATCTGCGCCATCCTGCATCTAAGGGCCACTTTGCATGCCTGTACCCGGAATCAGATGCCAATCCGCAACCATGCGCTACTTGAACTAAGTGCTATTACAGGCAGGCTGCACTAACTACATCTACGTGCCCACTGCTAGATTTTGACCCTAGACAGGGTACACCATCTGTCACTACTTGCTCCATGCCGACACATGACATCTGCCCTATCTCCAGAACTCATCTCTAGGTGGCTAATACCATCTACCCACACACCAGATGCACACATTGCATCTTACCCACCATACACAATGTTCCTCCCGGGCCTTTACCCTACACTACTGAGAATAATTCTCCACCTCATTAACTCTGCATGCCTGCCCTGCTCACCCCTCAAATTGATCAGCTTAGGCACCACATCACCCACCCTCACAGAGCCTAGCACCATAATCATGCTCACCCTACTCTCTCCCCCATGCCTCTCGGACAGACTGGCCAGACTACGATCCAGACTTCCCAAAATACATGAGCCCAGAGCCAGGGACTCCACACAATCCAAACTCACAAACCGAACTTCCATTAGCACCTGCGCTAACCTTACGCTAACAAAACCCAAATCTGAACCCCTCAACACCACTACAACCAACAACAAAGCGCTCATCACAGCAACCAGCCCCACCCCTGCCAAAACCATTACCCCACCTATAATTGCCCATGCCACAGACATCGCTGATCTCATCTTAGCTGAAGACCAAGACTTCTTAGCCATAACAGAGTCCTGGCTCCATGCAGCCGCAGGCCCAGCCCTTTCACTAGCCATCCTCATTGATTACACCATCATACGAGCGGACAGAACTGAGGCTAGAGGCGGAGGTTTGGCCATCATTGCCAAGACTCACCTTAACATCAGACTTAACTCCGCTACACACCTCCCGTCATGCGAATCACTTACAGCCAAGCTACCAACTGCCAACTCCCAAACAATATCCATTCACCTACTATACCGACCGCCTGGACCCCTGGGATCCTTCGAGGAAGACCTCAATGCCATCCTCACCGACAACCTAAAAAACTCGTCACAATGCCTCCTCTTAGGAGACGTCAATTTAGTTTACAAAGACAATCAAGCCACCCTCATCAGTAACACCTTGTCTGAACTAGGCTTCACACAAAAAGTATCCAGCCCCACCCACAACAAAGGGATAACCCTTGACTGGATAGCAGACTACAACTGTGCCGTATCGATCACTAATAACACTCCCCAATCCTGGACTGACCACCATCTCCTTTCCTTCTCACTCGAGGCCTCAAGCCCCATAACCAACATGGTGCTAGCGGCAGCCATCCCCACGAGAAGCAAAAAAAACATTACAGTGGAAAAATTGATCCCGCTCATTCTTCCTACGCTTAGCCAACTCCAAGACTCTAATCCCTATGACCTCGTAGAAGGCTATAACACCATATGCACAGCCTTAGACGCCATTGCACCACTAAAACTCAGAAAATGCAAACCAAAAAAGCACCTTAACCAATGGTTCTCCAGCCATCTAAAAACCCTTAGATTGGAAAAGCGTAAACTGGAACAAGTCTGGAGACAGTCTCCAACAGACCATAACAAACTACTGCTCAACAAAATAACTGCCAACTATTAAAAAGAAATCATAGAGGCCAAACAAGAATCCTATAACCAGAGAATCTCACAATCCGACTCCAGCACCAAAGAACTATTTACTATCCTGAAAGAATTGGAAACACCGGTGTTAATTCCTGATACCTGCGTTAAGGACAAACAATGGTGCACCAGCGTCCAAAATGCACTAAACAATAAAGTCACCGGCCTTCAAACTAAAATTAAAAACAAGAAAGACTCCCTCACCAAACTCACCAACCCCATCAACGCCCACTCGAGCCCTCCACCCTCACTCCACACACCCAACACTGCCCGCTTCAGCTTTTCAAAAGTCTCTACTCTCGAAATAGAAAAAATCATTCTTGGTCTTAAACCCTCCAACTGCAAAGGTGACCTCTGCCCCCCACAAATCATTAAAGATGCGGCAACAGACCTCTCGCCATTCATCACCAAACTCATCATTGCTTCATTTTCCTCAGCAACAGTCCCCAGTAACCTCAAAGAGTCTTGGGTCCTCCCTCTTATCAAAAAACCCTCCCTCGACCCGTCCAACCCAACCAATTACAGACCAATTACCACCGTCCCATTCCTGCTCAAAATACTGGACAAGACAGCATACCAACAAATCCAAAAATATCTTGAAACAAACCACCTCCTAGGCATAAGACAATCAGGCTTCAGACCCCAACATGGGACTGAAACCGCCCTGATAGATCTGAAAGCCCAAATAGACGCCCTTAGAGACAACGGGAAAACTGCATTACTACTCTTGCTAGACCTCTCCCCGGCGTTTGACCTAGTTGACCATAAAATCCTTTGCAATCATTTAGACTCAGCTGCCCACTTCTCCCAAGAAGCCATCAGCCGGATTGAGTCATTCCTCAACAACAGATCCATGCGTGTCTTCTCCTCCTCTGCCACCGCCGAGCCCATCCCCATCACGTGTGAAGTCCCACAGGGCTCTTGCGTCTCCCCCACTCTGTACACCGTGTTCATGAAGCCCCTGTTTGACGATCTAGATGTCCTGGGTATCACCTAATCCAATTACGCCGATGATACACAGATCCTCATTTGGCCTTGGTGAACAAGGTGTATCTCATCATCCAGGCATGGATGGCTTCACACAGTCTATGCCTGAATGATGACAAAACTGAACTCATCATCCTTGGTTCCACCCCCAACCTAACCAAACTCGACCACAACTACGCCAACTTCATCAAAGACGGGAACCTAATCAAGGTTTCCAAAGAAGTGAAAACTCTAGGAATATACCTCGACTCCTCCCTATCGTTCCACAAACAGGTTAGCTCGATGGCATCCGCCACGGCCTACACATGTAAGCTTATAAGAGCAGCCAAACCTTTCCTTTCCACCCAGAGTTGCATTACACTAGCCAGAGCCCTGGTATTATCCAAATTGGACTATTGTAATGCCCTCTACATAGAAGCCAGCAAGCAAATCACCAACAAAATTCAGATGCTACAAAACAACGCTCTTAGGGCAGCGCTCAACATTCCCAGCAGGGAACACATTTACAATATCAGGAAATCCCACAACTGGCTCAGCACAATAGACAAAATCCTGCTCAAAGTAGCATCGCTCACCCACAAATGCCTGAACAACGCTGCCCCACGCTACCTGGCAGACAGAATATGCAAACACTCACCCAACAGACCCACCAGAACCTCCAACGCTAACCTGCTCACTGTCCCCAGGTTTAAACGCACCAAAATGGGCGGCAACAGCTTCCAGGTGAAAGCACCTCAACACTGGAACGCCTTACCACCATCTCTCAGAACACCCCAATCCTACTCACACTTCAGACGCAACTACATCCACTGGATAAAGAACACTAACCATTAACACCTCTAACACCACACAACTGCTTTCCGCATTGTATGCCTATATGTAAATTTGTGAAATATATGTAAATCTTTAAATATATGTACTGCATTATCTCCTTCCTGCCAAATTGTACACATGTCCTCCATTGTCACACTGTAATTATGTAATGCAATGTATAAGCAACCTGTAACCAAGCTTTGAATAACCATGCTGCTCATGCGCCCTCATACCCTCGGGTCTGGTGCGCAATACAAATGAATAAACTAAACTAAACAAAACTAAACTAGGTGTTTGATAATTTCTGTCAGGGACTCCATAGACGCGAGAGGCAAGCAATATTGCTTCACAAATACAGGAGTCATCCCAGGGTCTGTGGGAATTGAGGTAGTATGTATCTCAGTGCGACCACAGTCGCACAAGTCCACAGCAAAGATATCCTGAAAGTCTAAGAACACTTGTTTCAACTTTTGCTTCTGTTCCTCAGTCTCACAGGCATCAGCAAGGTTGACCTGCTCTTCAACCATCTGTCGGAACCCTGGAAAGACTTTGGGTTTCGCGATCTCGGCGGCCTCCTCCAGCTGTGTGGAGAGGTCTCTGGTTAGGGTGTTGACCTGGACAGAGGGTTTCAGGTAGGAGAGGCAATCATTGTGCACCTGGAATATCACCTCATCCTTCCTGATGTCACAGGTCACCTCTTCCACCCCATAAGTACAGGAAGAGTACACCAGGAAATTCTCCCCTTGCCGGGGGAAGACCCTTCCTGGCGGTATGTCATCGTCACAGTCATAGCAGTCATTGGGGATTGGTCATATAAATTAATTTCCTAAGTCCATGGAAAAGTGCTGGTCATCAACCGCCATTCCAATAATGGTGTCTGCGCCCAGAGTGATACTCCTAAGGTCGCTGTTATTCACCACTATTGGAATGGTGTTATGTACTACATTAACTAATGGTGTTGGGTTTAACCTCAACCCCTGCTGTTGAAGATGGACATTGAGGTGTACATATGCGTCTGTATTCTGAAGTTTCTGTTCTCTCTTAATTTGTAAGTCAAGTGGGAATTGTCGGGTCCGTCCTGGGATGGTGACCTCCTCCCCAATTTGAACTTCAACTGCATACGGCAGCAATTGGGCTGACCAAAATGCCTTTTCAGAATCATCAAAGCCCACAGGGTTGCCCAACCAGTCGGGACTAAGTCTTGTAACTTATAAGGTCCAAATTAATTGCAAACCGATTGAGAATGTCACTGCCTAAATAGAATGCAGCAGGGACATCTTGCACGACCCAACAATTATGCTCTATGCTTAATTCGCCTATAGAAATTTTGAGCATACACCTGCTAGGCAGGAGATGTTTGGCACAGGGAGTTTCCAGGCCCATTTCTCATTTATCAATCAATTTAAATGTGGGAAGGGTTGGATCTTTTGGGAGTTTCCTGAACAACAATTCGCTGATGAAGCTTTTTCCATTATTTAGGCACACTCTGGCGAGAACAGACTCCCTCCCCTCATTTAACTGAATCGAGAGGAACAGCTGTTCTCTTATTTTCTGAATTGAATCCAAGCTTTCAGCTGGTTTTTCATCACTTTTGACTACAGGATTTGGATTTTCAGATTGGGGATTGGTATAACATTTCAAGGTATTTCCTTCCAGTGTGGAATGCCACTTGAAACTGGAAGGAAGGTTGATTTTCAAGAATGGAGAGGAGTTCCCATCACCAGTTTGTTGTCCTACAGCAATTACTGTAATGTCAGGTATTTGATTATTTTGGAAAATGAAACTCAACTTGATCAGATTTTTGTTCAACCATGTGGCATGTGCCATTTAAACTCACATAGTTGACACTTTGTTTTAATTTTATTGGCCGGTTGGTCTGAGTCCAGAGGACCTTATTTACACAGTCTATCGGGGAAGACAACCTCAGGAGGAGGTAATTACCTAATAGACATGGGGTCCCCTCTGGAGTCATGACCATAACCGGGTGTCTCACCTTATGTCGCCCAATTTTAATTTCCAGATCCGCAGTCCCCTCGACGGGAATTTAATTTCCGTCCAAGTTCTGGAGTTGTCCAAGAAGAGGGGTGAGAGGGATCTTGTGTCTCTCCCGCTTCCTGAATTTAGCTGCTCAAAGGCCCTTTTGGACAGAAGAATGGCTTGGCATCCATTGTCCACCTGCGCTAAAAATGCACATTGCCCTTGCACCCGGATGAGGGCATAGAACCTACCTTCTTTCTCCTACAATGGGCAAAGGTAATTGGCATTTTGGGCAAGCTCGGCGGTTAATTTCTTTATTTTGGACTCCGACACTGTGGGATTTTGGACAGTATTCTATGTCAGGAATCTGAAAAAGAAATGTTGCATTCTGATATTTGGGGAGTTTCGGGCTCCCCTTTCCATCTTCATTCTGTGCTGTCCCCCCTTCTTGGAGACAGCCACCAGAATTCAATTTGGGGAATTTAAGAATCCCCTTTTTCCTCTGGTTCTGTGCTGCCCCCCCCCTTCTTGGAGACAGCCACTAGAACCAGTTTGTGGGGAGGATCTATCTGTGATCATTACATTCTCTGGATAACAATTCTGGGGTTCAGGGATGGGTGATTCTGAATCAGTCCCCACACCTACCCAGTCTGAGTTCTGGTCTCTTGGGTCCCATTTTTCTATGGGAGGAAGTCCCCGTCCCGAAGGAGAAGACTCTCCTCCCAGAAACCTCCAAGGATTCTTCCCTTTCAAACTGGAGGGCACTGACTTCCTCCAGAAAATGGGCCTTTTTGGTTTCTTTGTTTCTCCTACCCACCCTCTGTTCCCTGGGTTGCAGATTTTATGGGGGCAAGAGATTTTAGTTCCGGTTCCGGGTTGCCTAGGGGCTTTTCACGGGTGAGGAAGGAAGCTTCCTCTAGGGTTTTGCACCCCCCTTCCTCCCGGGCCTCCTCCTCTGGAACCGGTGGGTTGTCGGGGTTCTCTCCCCATCATTGTTCCGGGGTGCCAGACCCTTGGTTTGAGGGGTTCTGAGCTGCCATGTTCATCTGAGGGTTCTGCTGAGCCCTCAACATGCGACTCAGATCCTGAGTTAGGCTCTGGACCTGGCGCTCCAGTCGGGACACCCGCTCCTGCTGGTATAGGGGTCTTGGATCAAATATAGGTTGTTCTCGGGAAGGGTAACTATCCCTTCTCCCGGAGTACCCTGGGTACTGGGGATTGCCTTGGTAACCCTCCACCCTTGGCCTTCCCTCTCCCGGATTGGGTGGTCTGGACTCCTGAAAGCGGGGAGAGAAAGGAGGGAAGAGAAAGGAGGGTTGTCCTGCATGTTGGGGTTTGGAAGGTACCGGGGGAAGAAACTTTCGAGGATGAGGGAAGTTAGGAGGGATGTTTCCTGGGGCAGTACTCACCTGATTGGACCCCCCTTGGGCCGGGGGAGTCCACACGTACCAAGATAGGTCTATTGCCCTTATACCTGGGACTGATGTAATTAGCAGAGTTAGAGGTCACATTGGTGGGGTTTCCTACCCGACTACCACCTGCTGCTGATTGATCTGAAGGTTTTCTTTGCCTGTGATTTGGCTGGTTTTGGTAAGGTGTATATTTAGGCCCCCAATTTCTAGGTCCAAAATGGGGGCAACCTTCACCTCTGCCACCTTGGCAGCACCAGGGATGTTGGTTGGTTTGGGGTTTTTGTTTTCTACAGGTTTTTGGACCTCGTAGATTCGTGTAGCCTGCTCTATCATCCAGTCCAGGGTCCAGTTATCATGGACATCTCTTACCGGCTGTGTCATAATATACTTTGGGAGTGCATGAAAATGGGTGTTTATAAATTCCCGACTAGTCATGCGCACCCGCCTAGTGGCTTGCGCAAATGCCCGTTTAAGCTCCTGCACAAATTCTCTTGGGGCCTGATCCTCTCCGCACTGCCGATTGTAGGCCGCCTTGCGAGCCTCCTGGGGGTTTCTGTGTGTGGAGAAGTGCTTCAGGATGGCCGCCTTATAGGTGGACCACCTTGAATGGTTCTGGTCTTCCAGCCAAGCAAAGAAGCTGGAGTACTCTGGAGAGAAAGTCCATTTGGTAAATTCTATGCAATTCTGGCTATTTCTAATGTCAAAAGAGGTCATCATCTATTCATATAGCTCCAGATGCTCCCAGAGAGAATATTTGGCATTTTTGTGATAAAAGGTCATGAGATTTCTAATAGCTTTGATCTGTTTTATGGGGTCTTTCAACAGAGATCTCTTGTTTATTAGCGTTCTTTTGCCGCTTCACCTGAGTCCATTCGCCCTCAGACTCAGAACTGCTGCTATTGGAGGTCCCATCTTTATCTTCTAGGCACTCCCTGATTATTTGAGCTTGGGAGTTGCTCTCAGAATGGTGGGGCCTAGTTCCTTCTCACCTGTTGTACTTTGGGCTCTCTGGGTCACTCCACTTGGACTCCCTCTTTCGCACAGGAGAGTAGGAGAGTATTCCCCCCCCCATTGCCCTGATTGGGTGGAGGTTTTTAGAATACTCTTTTGGGGCCTCAATTCATACCCTTTTTTTCTGCAAAGGGAACCAAATGGTCCCTTTGTAGGTGATGTTTCTGCAGGTCTAGCTCCCTGATTTTCTCCTCATAGGAGCTTTCCTGGTCAGATCGCTCTGCAATGACATTTTATAATCTGAAAAGGGTCAGCTCAATCATGGTTTCTGGCTCATGTGAACCTGTAGGCATGAAGTGAGCAGTGTCTTGGGTATACAAGGGGTAAAGGGGTTTGAGGCCCTTTGTACAGAGGGCGTCCCACTAATCAGGGGTGGCCCTGTCCCTCTCTACTTGTTTGGGGTCCCTCAAGTTTTGATTCAGCCTAGCATACTCTTTTTCTAACAGCTCAAGTTTCTCCCTATCAGCCCCTATCTCCTGATGGTAGGGTAAGGCCTGAGCCTTTTGCTCTGCTATCAGGGCTTGACTTACCTCTATTAACTTTCTTTTGAGCTGCCACCTGGCTCTGGAGTCCCCTGGTTCTCATCAAAAAGGGCCTCTTTGTCTTTTTGTGCTGCCTGTATCGCCTGGGAACACAGACTATTTTTGTTGTAGGAGAACATCTCCTGATTTTGCAAATTTTTAGCTTGGGTGTTCTCTTCTAGATCACCTTCTATTTGTTGTTACGCTCACCTGGTATCCACGGGGACGCCACCCAGCCCTGGTTGGATGATTTGCACTCTCGAACCCTCTGCCGGGCCCTTGGTAAGGCCTCTGGTTAAAGATGGGTCTGCAATATAGGAGTGCTGGATTCAATACCAGATTGTCTTTATGTTTTCCCACTTCTCTTGGCCTCAACTCCTTCCTCCCCCTTGGGCCCTCTCCTCACCTTAATATTGTAAAAAGTGTATTCTCCGTCCTGCTCCTCGTGGCAGGGGCACATAGATGTGGGGGGGGGGGCGAGCAGCGACCAAGTTACTTAACTGGTGCAAGCCCCCCTGTGGGAATCCAGGCCTGCTGTGACTCCGTAGGTTTGCTGCTTTACAGTCTTTACATGCAGTTCTTATGTTCCTCTTAGTTCGAATAATAATGTCTTGCTTCTTTCCTTTTAGGTATGGAAAGGTATTTAGGGGTTGTCATGCAGTTTGAAGATGAACATGGGCCGGTAGGCGAAAGCGTGGTGTGCGTGATGCTATCCGGTGAGCGATGCGCAACGCTGTTTCGCCTTTTAGATTGCTAACCTGTGTCTTTTCTCTCCTTGCAGGTTGCGATGTTCCTCGCCGAGCGGCGTAATGTTCCAGCAATGATACTGACTAGGAGATGACTAACCAGGTAAGAATTGTGTGGCTTTCTTCATTCGGGAGGAAACGTGAGTACAAGCTTACTAATGCTGTCTTTCTTTCTCCTATTTCCAGGTTATCGTATTCCAGGATGCATGCGGTGCTGGAAGATGGAGTTCGTACCTTCAGGTGAGTGGAATTGAAGTCGGCGATGGATTGAAGACAGGATACTGTTCCAAGTAAGTTTCGTAGTGTTCGTTCTCTCTCTGCAGGTCCTTGGTTTCAGGTAAGCTGGCATCAAAGAACTGAGCGTTATGTTGCCCACAGCAGAATAACGCAAAGCATGTTCTGCTATTTGGGTGCGGTTTAAATAGTCTCAGGTAAAGTAGTCAAGGTAAAATAGTCCCAGGCCTGCCACACCCAAAGTAGTCCAGGTAAAGTAGTCCCAGGCCTGCCACACCCAAAAGACTAGACCGCATACCTCAGTTCCTTGTAACTGAGCTATGTGTGTGCCTCTATGTTGGCGGACCCCCACCCCCAAGTTAAATAATCCCAAGTAAATAGTCCCATTCTAATGTTGGTCTTCATGATGGTTATGAGCTTGGTGCCAAAGAGAGTCTTGGGTGAGGTTTTAAGGCCTTTGACCTGGCCCTAACTGGAAGACTGACTTGCCAGTGAGGGTCAGGGGCAAGGGTCATTACATTTGTCTTGTGTGCCCCTTTAAGTTTTCATATTCAGTTTTTAAGTCAGCCAGTTCCAGAAGGTCTAACTCTTTTCTGTAGGTCAGTTTTTAAGTTGCACACTTCTTGGTAAAGGGCATCTTTTTCCTGATACAGGGTGCCAACCTGTTCAGTCACTTCATCTCTTTGTTCTATTATAGCGCCTAACTTCTGGCGCTCTTGATCAAATTCTGTTTGAAAGTGGAGTTCTTTAATAATTAATGTATTACTTTCCTCTTCCAATTTCTCAATCTGTTTTTGTAAAGTGGTTATTTGTTCTGAACAGGCTCTGTTATATGGTATTTGTTGATTCAATTTCCGTTGAGTCAACCGAGAGTCAACCTTTTTCCTGACACTCCTCTTTTAATGTATCTAACTGGGCCTCTTGCTCTGTATTATTTTGTTGTTGTACAGCTAAGTCCTCTTAACTGTTTGATGTAGTTTTCAAATTCTACCTCAGAATTTTGGCCTTTTTGCAATTTTTCTTCTACTAGTTTTAATTCACTCTGGATTTGGTTTAAGAATTCAGACTGGTTTTTGTGCAAGGGTTCTATTTTCTTTATATTTCTCCTCCATAACCCCCATATGGAAGTATATGTAGGCAGTGAGTCGGACCATTTTAAGATGTTCTTCTTTAATATTCAGAGTCATATACAACTCGCTCAAGGCTTGATGTAACAGGCACACGTCCTGCCACATATCCATGATCATGGAGGTGACCTTTTGCATCTCGTTGGCTAGCCAGACTTCCTGATCTTGCTCTGCACATTCCCCTCTAATGAATAGTTTGGACACAAGGTGCTGCCTAGCCATGTTGATGTCAACTGTGGTCATTATGAAGAGTGTGCTTCCTTTATTAAATTCTTTATATAAGGACAATCTATACTATGTTGCTTTTTGTCTAGTTCAGGGTTAATTTTACTTTATTTTTACACAAAGGCCTGATACCTAGGGTCTAGGTTTTGGGATTGCACTTTTACAGTGTAACACAGTTTTCTACCCACAAAAAGTATCACTACTTTTTCTGGGTTAGCCTGCTGTGTTAATGTTACGCTCACCTGGCTCCCACAGAGGCGTCGATCTGGACTGGACTGCTGCAGCCTCGACCAATGTGACGCATAGGGTCGAGATGACGGACTGGACTGGCCCACCTAGCTTCGTTTGCTTGGCCCGTAGGAATATTCTTCTGCAAATGGAGAAAGGGAATTAATTACCCGTGGAGTTGAGCGTAAATCCCCCCACCTCGCTGTTCTCCCCACTGATCACCTTGGATGTCCCCTCTCATAGTCTCACCTGATGATTTGAAAAGATGAGCTCTCCATCCTGCATTGAGCGCAGGGGCGTGTAGATAACCAGTTGCTTCACTGGCTCGAAGGAATTGGTGAGTTCCAGGACAATATTGACTCTGATATTCCCGGCAAGACGCCGTAAGTATGTAGTTCGTAAGAGTTCAAATGCCTGACTTTCACTCTTGTCCGATTCCTTGCAGGTTGCAGCTTGACCCTACTGAAGAGTTCCTCGTGGCAACCGGTAATTTTCTGGTAAGGATTTGTATTATCCAACACAGTTCGAAAAAATAATGTCCATATGTAACATGTTGCTTTCTCCCTTATTCAGGCGCTGAGAGAAAGTATGACGTTTCGGGGAATAATGCCTCCGGCGGTAAAATCAGGTAAGACTTTTGTGGTGAGGAGGGTTCTCCTTGTTAGTCCTTTGTTTCACCTTGCTGTCTTTTTGTTTCCCCTTAGGGGCCGGGGTTCGGCTAGGAAGCAGTGGAAGCAGCGCCGACCCGTGAATGAAGATGAAGAGTACCCACGGTGGTAAAATCAGGTAAGTCTATGGGGGGTTTTCCTCTGTGTATTCCCTTGGCTCACCTTGCTGTTCTTGTCTTCTTCTTAGGTGCCGGAGTGTGGCGGGAACATGCAGGAGGATGCAGTGAAATGTGAAGATGCGGCGAAGGCCGGTGAGTTCAGCGCGGCACTGCAGCAGGCGAGGCGACGCGCATAAAATAACTTCTTTCTTCCAGCTCGAAGGCGCGATGGATTGGGAATTCAGGTAAGGATCAAAGGTATTGCTCTTGTTCTAACCTTTTCTCCTTCTTTCTCCCTCTTTCTAGGAGCTCCAAACTCGAGGCGGGCGTGGCAGAAGACTGGATGCAGGCTTGCAGGCACGGTGAGCGTTACGCTGCTGGATGCAGAATAACGCAAAGCGTGTGCTGCTCTTCGGGTGTGGTTTAAATAGCCTCCAAAGTAGTCCCAGGTAAGTATTCCTCCCCAGCCCCACCCGAGTAAAAAATAGTCCCTAGGTAAAATAGTCCCTTCCAAGCCTCGTTTGGCTTGGAGCTCTTGCAGCATGGTCTGCATCAGGTAAGTTTTAATCTATGAGCCTGGCGCCTATGGCGCCAGGACTGACTCTCCATACGAGTGTGGCGCCAGAGGCGCCAGGACTGCACCCAAATAGCCCCTAGCTGGGGTTGTTGGGCTTGCTTGGGGTAACTTGATGCCTGCTTCCGGGGTTGCTGGACTTGGTCTGGGTCCCCGGGGGTAGGCATCATGACAGTTAAACCGTCACGGGTGGAAACACTTATCTCAATCCTGGCAAACGAGCCTCCACTGTGTAACAGATTTAAAGACACGGCATACTCCAGACCAGGACTCTTTCCACTGGCAAGGGATGTGCCGCACAATAAAAACACTTTTATTTTTATTGATTTTGGATTCTGCTTTGAGAAGGCACCCAACCCGTCTCACGCCCTCCTTGACAAACACCCCGTGTCGCAATGGACCATGAACTAGGCAGGTGTGTAATAATGAAATATTTATTTATTTTTAAATTCAAATGCAAAATCAAACAAATCAAATTTAGGGCAGAAATCACCAGTGTGGTGATAATATAAAGCAAAATGTTATAACACAAATAATTTCACCTTCTGACATTTGACACAGAAGTTTTAAATGGATATGGAAGCAAAGTCACTTTTTGGTCATACTTATAGATGGCACAACTGTTAGGCACTCCCCCTGCAACACTCCCCCAAACCCCTGCTGACTAAGTTTTGTGTGGGTGGAAAGGAGTGGCAAGTAGTCACAAATAAGAGGGAAAAATCAGATTGTAAATTCGACCTACCGCCCCAGAATGAGAGGCCAAAACAAAATGAAAACCCTTGAAAAATGAGGAAAATGGCACTCGGAATTCACTGGATAGTTAGAGGTCAGTTTACACGTGGGGTAGAATGGATAGGACAGGAATTTGTGTGGCTGTACTAAAGAGGCAGGAAAGCTTACGAACTATTGAGCAGGGAACTGTAGCAACATGAATACTGGTAAGAAAATCGACTTTGGGAAGAAAGGCAATGCAGCAAAAATCACTCTTGGTAGAATTGCAATTTCTTATTTTCCACGGATCTAAACAAGCAAAGAGCTAAGGAAATGAGCTAAACAGTCAAATCGGAAATCGGTTTTTCTGATGGAGTACCAAGGCACATAACAGATGAGATACTGAAGTGAAGGGAGAACTCTTATGGGGTGACAGTATGAGTTTCTTTGTAGGAAATGAAAATCGGATTTTTTCATGAAAGCAATCACATGTGCAAAAACGGTTTTGATGGTGCACCGATAGGTTCTACTGAGACTATCTTTTAACGGCTACATTATTAAAGAAAGACACTGGACGCAAGGAGGTTAATTTGCAATTTAACCAATTTGCGCAGCGTTCATCCTTATTGGGGAATCAATTAATTTTATCTCAAAAATGGTGCTAAGGACTTACAGATAGCTGGAATGATTTACACTAACACATGGAGAGTAACACGGATTCTTCTAAGGACAGGATAAACAGAGGTTGCTGACAATTTGAGAAATTACTAGGGTTTTTATAGGATTTGGTCAGAATGCAAGGTAACAGGGTGGGGTATGCAGTTTTTGGTTACTGGGGAGGGTGATACTTACAAAATGCACTTGAGTTGAGTAATTTGGTGAGCTAAACGGGTCTCTGGACAGCGAAGCCAGGGTCTGGTCACTGGGCAGCGGATGAGCTCTCCTTTATGGGAACACCTGGGCAAAAGGGTCTGGTCTCTGGATTCTCCTTTAGGGGATCAGCTGCCTCTCCTCTTGCCTGGATCTAGATGGGTGGTTCTGCCTGGATCTGGAGTCTTGGAATCTTGCAGGGTGAATTTTGAATTTCTGGATTTTTGAATGGCATAGGGTCGCCCTATGCCTCCTACTTATATAGGCAGGATGACATCAGAGAATGTTTACAATGTGGAAGGGAGTAATCTGAACATACCGCTTGGATGGCATAGGTCAGGCTATTGGTGTCCCCTTCTCCCTGCGGGCGGTTGGTTCCAGGGAAGTGACATCAGTTTAAGTGTGTGCGTTTTATAACTTGCTTTGTTCACCACAGTTACTTTTACAAAATAAGTTATGAACAAAAAACCTTATATTTACAATTGTCACCAGCATAAAAATCAGATAGACAGATCTCATATTTCACAAGGAATATGCCAGTTCAAACGGCAAGTCGGTGCGATGCTAATTCGACCTTTGGGCCCCATTTCGCAATTTTTCACTGGAAACATTTTATCAAAAGTTCTACACATGGCTACACATAAGCCTAATAGTGTCTGCATATTTTCTCCAAATGTAATATCTGTGCCATTTACGCTTACCCCAGAAGAACAAGTTACTTCTTACCTTGTAACGTTCTTTCAACGGGATGTTCCTCCGATGTATTCCCTATCTTTGATAATATGTTTCCAGCTTGCTGGCCTCGGAAATTTTTTCTCTGTAGAGGGCGCTGCGCGTCGACGTCCACCGAGTCGATGTCCCTCGACGGCCACTGTATCAGCACCAACGTCACCATGCCCATAAATAGACACGCGCGGCGTCCGTTGCTCAGTTCTGTTTTGTAGCATAAGAAAAGTCATGCTTGAATTGGTTATTGACCTTGAAGGAGCATAAGCTGCAACCACAAGGGAAGTATTACTGCGGGGATGGATGGGAGGGGCGATAAGGAATACGTCGGAGGAACATCCCGTCGAAAGAACGTTACAAGGTAAGAAGTAACTTGTTCTTCGAAGGGATTGTGTGCTCCGACATATTCCTTATCTTTGATAGACTCCCATAGCAGTGGCATTTAATTGGAGGGGGGAGTAAGAATGTTATGTATCCCTTTAGGGTTGGACCGAATGTAATACGGCCTTGCCAAATCTGGTCTCTTGACTAGTGGAGGAATCCAGGTTGTAAAATTTTGTGAATGTATGTGAGGACGACCATGTGGCAGCCGCACATATGTCTCTGACCGGTACCCCTCTTTGGAGAGCCGAAGAGGCTGCGATACCCCTGGTTGAATGAGCCCTAAGATTTTGGGGTGGCTCTTTCCCTGCCAGTTTGTAACATTCCAGAATGGCCAAAATAATCCACCTGGAAATGGTTTGTTTTGTTATGGGTAGTCCCAACTTGTGACCCGAGTATTCTACAAACAGTTGGTCTGCTTTCCTGATCCTAGCCATTCTGCTGATGTAAAAGCTTAGAGCTTGCCTTGGGTCCAGCCTATGTAGCCTTTCTTCCTCTTTCCCCGGATGGGGAGGAGGGTAGAACAAAGGTAAGGTAATTTTCTGAGTAATATGACATTCAGAAACCACCTTTGGGAGGAAAGTAGGCTTCACCTGCAGGACAACTTTGTCCTTGTGGAAAATTGTATGTGGGGGTTTACAGGAGAGAGCTTGTAGCTCGCTCACCCTACTAGCAGATGTTAGTGCTACCAATAGGACAGTTTTAAGCGTGAGAAATCTCAGCGAACAAGAGTGAAGTGGTTCGAATGGAGTGCCCATTAGGAAGTTTAAGACTAAATTTAAGTCCCATAAGGGAACCTGGAATGGTTTTGGAGGATAAACATTAGTTAATCCCTTGAGAAATTGTATCACTAGAGGTAGTTTGAAATACGATGGTTCCTCCGCAGTACGCTTGAAGATTGAAAGTGCTGCGAGATAGCCTTTTACGGTGCCAACTTGAAGGCCTGAGTTTGCCAAGTACAGTAGAAACGATAACACCGTTGGTGTACCACATGAAAAAGGGTCGATATTCTCTTCCCTACACCAGCTGCAAAATTTGTTCCAACGGCAGCGGTATAAAGACTTTGTTGCTGGCCTTCTGGCCGAAAGCAACACCTCCATGATGTCATCAGGGAGATCACAATCCTTGTACCTCACCCTTTCAGAAGGCAAGCGTGAAGGTTGAGGGTTTTGGTGTCTGGATGGAGAACCTGACCTCCCTTCTGCGAGAGAAGATTCTCTTTGAGTGGAAGACGGATTGGAGGGCAGATGGACATATCTAGAAGGTCCGTGTACCACGTTCTCCTGGCCGAGACCGGGGCAATTAGGATCATGGTTTTCCGGAATCTTCTCAACCTCCTGATCATTTGAGGAATAACAGGGGCTGGTGGAAAACGCGTAAAGGAGTGGAAACTCCCAGTCCACTACGAACGCATCTCCCAGAGCTCCTCTTGGGGGAAATTCCCTTGAACAGAACGGATCGCACTTCCTGTTGGTGCTTGTGGCGAACAGATCCACCTGAGGGGTTCCCCAAAGGGCAAAGATCTCTTGAAGGACTTCCTGAGCTAGCTCCCACTCGTGGGAGACTGTGCTCTGCCTGCTCAGAGCGTCCGCTGTGAAGTTCTTCTCTCCGGCTAGGTGGACTGCCGATAGAGAGATTCCTTCCCGAATTGCCCAAAACCAGAGCTGCATTGCCTCTCTGCACAGTGGCAGTGACCCTACGCCTCCTCTTTTGTTGAGGTAGTGCATGGCCACCGTGTTGTCCGTCATTATCAGGACGTTTCTCCCCTGTACTGATGGCAGGAAAGCTTTCAGAGCTTGTCTGATCGCTCTCAGCTCCAATAGGTTGATGTGTAGTCTGGACTCCGATGGAGACCAACAGCCGCTGATGGTCAAGTCGTTGGCATGGGCTCCCCAACCCGTGAGTGAGGTGTCTGTGACTACTGTTATCTCCTGATATGGTTGCCAAAACAGTTCTCCTTTCAAGATGTTCTCTGGATAGACCCACCATTGAAGGTCGCGGGCTACTTTGTCCGGAATCCGGTGGTGATCTGTCATTCTCCCTGAGAATTGCGACCACTGAGTTCTCAGTGCCCACTGAAGAGATCTCATTCTCAGGCGAGCCTCTGGCACAAGGAAGATGCAGGATGCCATGAGGCCTAGCAACCTCAAAAAGTCGAAGGCTGGGAGACGTTGGGTTGACCATCTGCAGAATATCTTGAGCCCTCACCTCTGGTGGCGAGGCTTTTCCCAGGGAAGTGTCCAGGACCGCTCCAATGAACTGGAGTCTCTGTGATGGTATCATCTGTGACTTCTTTAAATTGAGGGAGAAGCCCAGTTTGTGAAGGAAGTGGCAGACATAATCTAGCTGGGTCTGAGCTTGTTCCGAAGATACAGCCCTGATCAGCCAATCGTCCAGGTAGGGGTAGACATGGATCCCTTCCCTTCTTAGACTCGCAGCCACTACCGACATTAGCTTGGTGAAGACCCTCGGGGCGGAGGTCAGCCCAAATGGCAGAACTCGAAATTGCTAATGAGAGTCGCCAATTGCGAACCTCAGGTATTTCCTGTGTTTGGGATGGATTGGCACATGGAAATAAGCATCCTGAAGATCCAGAGATACCAGCCAGTCCTGGAGCTGGAGGGCCTGAACGATCTGAGAGAGAGTTACCATCTTGAACTTGTCCTTCCTGAGGAACTTGTTCAATTCTCGTAAGTCCAGGATGGGTCTCAGCCCTCCGTCCTTCTTTGGTATGAGAAAGTAGGGGGAGTACCAGCCCCTGTTCCTGTCCGCTACAGGTACCGGTTCTATGGCACCTTTCTCTAGCAGGTCTATAATTTCCTGCAAGAGAAGCGGATCTGGAACTTTTAGAGAGCTGTTCCCCGGTGGATGACTCTGAGGGATGTGTAGAAAGGGTAGGCAGTAACCCTGGGCAACTGTCACCAATGCCCAAGCATATGATGTTATAGCCTGCCATTCCGTCAGATGGTGAGTTAACCTGCCCCCTACAGGTGTCTTGTGTGGAAAGACCTCAGAGTGGTTTGGGGGCGGCTGATGCAGATGCCGAGGGTAAAGAGGCACCTGCTGCTGCTGCGGCCTTAGTACCTTTGACCCGTCCACCTCGGGTGGATATCCTTTGGCCTCTTTGAGCCGGATGTCCTCAGCCTTCCCCGAATGCAAAATAATAGCGAAAGGACTTTCCTCTCCCAGAGGTTCCTGAGGGGCGAAAAGGAGTTTGGCGGATAGCAGCTCCTAAAGATTTTGCTGCTGCTTTAGATGTCTGCAACTTTTCCAGACTGTCATCAGCCTTTTTTCCGAATAATGAAGAGCCGTCAAAGGGCATATTCAAAAGTCTGGCCTGTACATCTGGAGCAAAGCCAGACTTTCGCAACCACGCATGCCTGAGGATTGTTGTACTTGCCGCCATGGCCCTGCTGATACTGGGAGCGGAATCGATGCCAGTTTGAAGTGACTTGCACATGGCATCTTTGCCATCTTTAATAATGTTGAGGAAGGCTTCCTTTTCCTCTCCTTCGGGTATGCAGACAGCCGCTGATAAAGCACACTCCCACAGTGTGTGACTGAACCTGGTGAGCGTACAGGTGGCGTTGATAGACTTCAACGCCATACTACAAGCAGAGAAGACTTTCTTTGCCATAGAATCGTACCTCTTGTCATCTCTATCCTGTGGGACAGTAGGGTAAGCGGTCCTGCTGCTTGATGAAGTTTGCTTGATGAAGTTGCCGCTTGGACCACCAGGCTCTCTGGAGTCGAGTGTTTCGATAAGTATTCAGGGTCAGCAGCAGCTACCCTATACTTGGCTGATAATCTTTTATTGACAGCAGGGATAACTTCAGGAGTTTCCCAGTTAGATGCAATTTTTCTTTGTAAGGCTGTATGGAAGGGGACCACAGGATCCTCCTGTGGAGCTTTGTCTAATATGTCTGTCAGGTCATCCTGTTGAAAAACAGGCGAAGGCGCAGACCAACCCATGAATTCAATAACTCTTGCCATCAGGGTTCTATAGGGTGTTTCGGCATGTTCCCCTGGGTCTGGCTTAACAAAATCCACTTCTGGGGAAGTGTCCAGACCACTTGCCTCATTTAATGACTCCTGTAGGTCTTTCAACCTTCTTTCCTCAGAGGTGAAATCCTCTGAAACAGGTAGTGTGGTCCTCTGCAACTCGAAGGTTTCCTGGTCCGAATCTTCCCCTTCTTCATAAATTGAAGATAATCCAGGGTACTCTGACCTCTGAAATGGTATAAAACCCATTTCTAAGGCAGAAGGAGCCAAGTTCATCATTATCGGGCGAGAAAACGTCAATGTCGTCGACGCCGATGTGACAGGCTTCGAAGGCGCCGAAAAGGGCGTCGAGAAAACCGGAAGAGGCCTCGAAGAATTCGAGAGGATCGGGATCCTACTCTAAGACATCGACGACGGTCTCGGCGTCGTGCCGGAGGCTCTTGGAATCACCATTGGCTGTGGAGTAGCCGTGGTCTTCTCTTTCATCGACGATGGCGTCAAGTCGATCGACCGATGCGTCGAAGAACCCTTCGACAACGGCGTCGATGGCGCCGAACCATGCGTCGAAGGGATCTTCGACGACATCGAAGACGGTGCCTTCTTACCCGATGGCCCGTGGCGCTCTCGGGTGGAATGTTTCGCCGGGTGCTGCGACTAGCAGCGTTTTGATTTTTTGGGTTTTTCACCTGGGGTATCACCCTCAGCTGTCTTTGAGGGGGGCGAGGCCGCTTTCTCGAAGACGCTTAACATTTTCTTCCTGAATTCCTCCCACTCAGCCTGAGAGCTGTGTTTTGTGGGGCAGGAGACCCTTTCTGGGGAAACAGAAGACGACGAGGAAGGGGATCTTCGACGTCTCTTCTTTGAGTGTCTTGATCTCGACGAATGGTGGGAGCTACTTCGAGATCTAGAATGGGAATGTTTTCGACGGCGAGGAGACGAATGCCTCGACTCGGCCGAAGAAACCTTTGAGGAGGTTTTGACTGACTTACCTCTCTCGAGCTTCCCCTTGCGCTCCTTCAAGGCTTTCGCCGTCATGGACATGCAGTCGTCACACTCCGAACAATGGTGCTCGGCTCCCAAGCACCACAAGCAGATCCTGTGTGGATCCGTTATCGACATTTTTTTAAGCCAGATCGCGGCGTTGTCGGTTCCAATGAAGATGCCATTGAGAACGAGTTGGTATATTTCGAGTAGATGTAGATTAGTTATCTGACTGAACTGAGCAACGATGTTCCGAGGCCCCACGAAGCGTGGAAAAACAGAACTGAACAACGGACGCCGCGCATGGCTATTTATGGGCATGGTGACGTCGGCGCTGATACGGTGGCCATCAAGGGACATCGACTCGGCGGATGTTGACGCGCAGCGCCCTCTACAGAGAAAAAATTTCCGAGGCCAGCAAGCTGGAAACGTATTATCAAAGATAAGGAATATGTCGGAGGACACAATCCCTTCGAAATGCCTTTTTACTGCCATTCACTTCCACCACATGCCAGGAAGACACACATAATGCCTCATTACAAGTTAGCCGGTCTGGATATAACAGTGCAGGTAAAACCGTACCGGCACTGTTTTCCGGATCAGCTAACTGCGAGTTCTCTGGCTGTTTGGTGGTACACCCGCCAGGTCTGACCTGCCGGGCATAATGCCACATGGCCAGAGACGGATGCGGAAATACCGGCACTATTACGACATGGTGCCGGTGTTTACACTTCCCCCATTCCCGTGGAGTCCTATCAGACTCCACGGGAATGGGGATTTACAGAATGCCAGCTCCGAAATTACCAGATCACCGGGGCCGTAATGCCCCGGTAATTCCGGCAAGTCCAGAGCCAGTAAATCCCCACGAGTCCGGCGGCAGCCTGCCGGTTTTACCGGCATGGCTACCTCCGGACTCGTAATGAGGCCCATAGTTTTGTTTTGCTTATACAAAAATGTAATTAAAACGGTCATAATCTCACATTACTGCTTATTCAGATTACTGAAATAAATGTCTTAATATGAAAAGGTCTTTAAATCAAATGGGCTGGATTTGTCCCCAAATGTGGGCAATATTTCCAACGCCCCAGCCAAATGTCTTCCCTTCGTCAGCTTGCACAGGGGTTGCCATGACTTCCCCTTTGAAGTCCTCCACTTTGAATGCAAAGGAACTCACACTTCGGAGGCAAACACAGTGCTTGACTCTTCCTTTGTCATTGGGAGCATTTCTGCCATGCAGTCTGAGGTAACCTGTAATTATCACACTTGTCAGGTCCCTAGAACAGGGCCCCTGCCCTGGCAGTATCAGTTCACAGGGAGGTGTGACATTGTTGTTTAAACCAAACTGGTCTGACAGGAATGCCTGAGCCTCAGCCCGGCTGTTGAAGTTATTTATTTTAGGGGAAAACACAGAGCACAATATACATATGTCTTTGCAGCCCCTCTTCCCAAATATACAGTTGTGATTCTGTGCGAGCTACAGTATTCTTTCCCATTTAGTTTTCACAATGTCATTTTACTGCCTTGCAAAATCAGGTTTACACGGTTCATTTTTTTTCCCACATGTTCATTTCACAAAATGTGGTTTTGTCTGCATTTACTTTCTGAAGGCTTTTTATAGCTCTGGTCAGTTTCTGTCCACAGAGATATGCTTGAAAAATGGGTTCTTTGCAATTGAAATATAGCAAGAGAGAGAGCTTCTTTTGAAGTCCTTTGCGTGGGTTAATTTGTTTCCAAAATTAAATTCAAGCCGTGTTTCAGTAGAAATCTGAATTCTTTGCCTTTCAAGTGATCAGCTGCTCTGGGAATGTTTTTGACTCACTTCTTGCTACTCAGCATCAGTACAACATGCCAGGAGGGATTTCCATGAAGGGCACAACTTTGTGAAAAATGAAATCAAGTGTAAATTGCAAAGCTGTCTTGGGTGTCATGTGTGCAGCTTTAGTATTCAGCATGACAGAACAGAAAAAGGTGATGCCGTTCTGAGCATAGGTCATTTTCTGCTGGATTTAGATGAAAGAAGCAAATGCAGCCATTCTTTGTAGTGGCAATGTTTAAAGCTTGCCCCCCCTGCGCCAGGGAAAGAAAGCACAGCTACTTTTGGGTGAAATGTGGAAATGTGTTTTTTGTTGTACTGGGGTTTCTGTTGGGGCTGGCTAATGTCCCCCACAAGAGGAAGAACTTCACCTTCACATATGGAAAAGCCCAAAAGCCGACCACACCTTGTGGGGGGAGACCTAAATCATACATGGGACTGAGAGACTATGCATTATGATGGATTGCATCATTCTTAGGAAACGACTTTGCTTCTGTGAGCTGGGTTTTTTCTCTTTCATTGCATTCAAATTACATTGTGGAATCCCTCAATACTTCTTGCTCACTCCATGGCTGTTCTAGGTTTACACACACTCACACTCACTGGCATTCTGGACCACTGTAACATGGCTTTCATTGCGTATCCGGACGACATGTAGCTCAGGATGCACCAAGATGGCGACACACCACAAAACACATCCGACCTCAGGACCTGTCTATATGCAATTAAAGCATAGATGAATGAAAGTCAGCTGTGCTCAACCCAGGCAAGACTAACATTCTCCTGAGAGGCGAGGCATCTAGAATTGTCATCCACAAAATCTGGTTCAATCACCAGGGTGCATCCCAAGTAACTTAAAATAAAAAGATTGGAGTCGCCTTCCATCCTTCTTTCAACAAATCAAAGCCATATGGAGCAGCTTACTACGAAAAGATCCTCCCAGAAACGGTGGTGAGCGACAACATCCAGATAGTCCAGTCGTTGAGCATGACCAACCCTAATAGCAACAGTCTACTCCACGGCCTCCCAAAGAAAGAAACTATGCGCCTTCCGGCGATTCAAAACAGAACGGCACAATGGTGTTCAGTCTCTAAAAAGACCAGGTAACTCGACAGTTAAAATCCTACATTGGCTCCCAATTGAATTCCGAATCGTCTTCAAAGTACACTGCATTACCCACCAAGAAGTCTAGACATTATGATCTTTATTTATTTCCAGCCAATTGGCTAAACACATTTGGCACAGAACCATGAGCTCAGTAATACGAACAATTGATCCCCTGCAACCTACCTGTCACCGCTGTCCCCTTCCAATGCAAGGAACACCAGTCCTCCTTGTAAATTTAACAGCGATTGCCCTCACAACTGGGGCTTTAAAACCCATAACCCTTAGAACATTAGGCATTCATCACATCTAGGGCATGATCCACAAATGGCATAACAACTCACACTCAGAAGCCTAAAACTCAGAAATAAAAGCAGTGACTCTTTTGTGGTTCTCTCAGACCATTGGTTCTAGCCATTTGTGTCCTGTCGCAATGTACTGCTTGTGTTATCAGTCATCAAACTTTTATTCAGTGTTATACCTTCAAGTCATTACATACATGACATAATATATTTAAAAATCCATCAGCACGCTCAGTTCATTTATAAAATTGAGGAGAGCCCTGCTCGGAGCCTCAGACAATTATCAGTACATGTTTATACTGGACTGTGGATAAGAAACAGTAACTTCTTTCTTAACAGCCAGGACCTATGGATATATTGTGTGGTTGCAAAGACAACATGGGATTGAATTTTCTTTCTCGGGTACATCATAGCTGAACCTGTATCCCTGATCCCTGCCTCTTTTAATATTGGTTTCATATACATGCACCCAAGATACTTCGTCTTTGCACAGCCAACATAAAATGCAACATGGACTCCCTTTCCGACCCACACATCAAACACTGATCCCACTTCAATTCATTCCAAGATTGTGTGAAGGCAGCCACAGGGAGAATTCCAAGTCTCAAACGCATGTATGAAGATTTTTCCAACGGTGGAGAAATTATGTCTAAATATTACATTTTTTCTGGCGATTTTAACACAAGGTATCCCGGACCCAACTTCAGCTTCATAGCGTCAACCACCAACAGGTCCAGGGCTCTTTGGATCACATTAAACTTTATTACTTTCTTTATTCCAACGGGCTGGCACCAAGGATGGTCCTATAAATTACCTCTCCCCACGCTACTAAGCAGTTTTTTTAACATGACAGAGCCAATCAATTAATTTCCCTCAGTCCAGAGATATAACATAGCCTAGGGCTTCTCTATATTTCTCCAACCCTTCCTAGTTCTACAATCTTAAACAAAAACAATAGGTCTCAGCGTGGCTAAGACACCCACTGGGATAACATTGAGTTCCAAACGTACCAAGGCTGAGGGAGCACTACTGGGTAGCAGTACCAATTTTTTCAGAAAATTATGTTCACTTGTGTGTTTGGTGGTATTGGCATACCCCATAGCTCAGCCCCAGACAGGGTTGCAGGAATGGCCTGCTTTGCATACAAGTCCAGAGCAGCCTTTTCCATGACTTGCATTGAAGGGAATAATCGACCCACTGAATTTTTCCAGAGTGGTAACTGAACGGCTCGCCTGCACAACCCAGTCTTCAGACTCGTGGAATTGTACCGCAAGATAGTCAAAATTCTTGACCTGGTCAATCCGAACACCATTCACCCTAATAACAGGGCCTGGATTTCAATTGAATACTAACACTGCAGATGTATCGATAATCAGACGCAATTGCAGATCCTTACATTTAGACATAAAAATCACCATTGCCTTTTCCAAACCCTGCGGGGCAGTGGCCAATAAAACCGCAACGTCTGCATAGAACAGGGAAGGATACTTATCTGTGGCCATCTTTGACCAATCCTGGCACCCCCCCCCGCATCAATACACCAATTATCCCTTGTATGTACAAACTGAATAGAAGGGGTCCCACGGCACAACCCTGCCTCACCTCTTTGCTAACATCAAACGAGGTAGTATTTTTACCGCCTAGATCATATCGGACCAATGCACTATTTCCAGAGTACAGTAACCTAATTATCCAAATCAATTGGGCTGGGACTTATATTGTGAGAAACCAGAAGGTGTCTCACCCTCTAGTCCCTGGGGGTCTCTCGCTCTGTCTCAAGTGGCCAGGGCACGGCCATCGCCTGTGGATCCAGACTCTGGGAGTGGACCAGACGGCGAGATGCAGTATCCCTTACTTTGCCTGCAACACAATTACCCCATACTATCCCCTCTCCCCCTTTTCCTGCATGAACACGGACAGCCCGCTCTGTAAGAAAACAGACTCACACCTGAACCGCCTTGTGCTGTGCTGAAAATGTGGGGAAGGGAAGCCAACTGCTCAAATATCCTGACATATCATTTCTTGAACACTTTTCTTTTCCCTTCATTGTTGTCCCACACATTTTGTATTTAGAAGTATGGATTGGCAATAGGTTTATTAGTATAGGCCATTTTATTTTGACAGAGACTCCACTAGGACTGCGTTATTATTATTTGATGTTTGCAGCTTGCTCCCATCCTTAGATTTAGGATTAGATAGGCGTTCAACCAACCCACTGAAGTTCAATAAACACCCTTAAACTTTGATCACTTGTTTTGATCACTTGTCTTCACTGTTTGAAACAATGGAAGTCAAATGCAGTCTGTAAATCAAGGAATGCAGTGTATATTTTCATGCCTTTTAACACTGTGTATTTCTGTATTAGCCGACGAAGCATGAAACAATGGTCCACAGTACCTCTGCTCTTTCTAATACCAGCCTGGAGGTCGCTGATAACGTTATTTCTATCTGCCCAGTATTGTAGGTACATAAGAAAAACCTTTCCGATAGAATATTCCTGCCTCCCTTTTTATACAGGGGAACTATTGTGGCCCTTCGCCAGGAATCTGGGATTACACCTTTCCTTATAACCCTGTTGAAGACACTGCACAAAACAGGGGCCCAAATGCCCACCTCGTCCTTGCACAAATCAGCTGGTTTTAAGTCAGGCCGCGCTGCTTTACCACTCTTTTGCGAGTGTATTGCTTGCTCTACATCTCCAATTGTAATACACAGGTTGTCAAAAATCAAGGGGGCACCCACTATATTAGTTGGGGGTGGTGCGGGAAATTCAATATCCAAACCACCATACAGGCTTGCAAAATGTTGCCGCCAGTCGCCCGCGCTGATACAGCATTCCAATAACTGGTCTCCCTTCAATTCTCTATCTATTACTAGTTGCCAAATAATAACACATTATTTTTGGATTGTAAGGCATCAAACGGGGATCCATTTATCTTGCACAAATTATTTTTGTTATTGTTGCAAGTACTACTTTCTTGTACTCCCATCGTGCCCGGCGGAGGCTAACTTTATCAACTCCACTCCTTGGCGCCTGCACAAGATACAACTTTCTTTTTGGCCTCACGACACTCAACATCTTACCAACCATTTTTACAAAGGGCTTTCTTCTTTATCATACCGATAGGGGCTGAGATATATGGAAGCATATTTACTTTGAGCCTTTCAAAAATTCCCAATACAAACGTATCACTGGTTTCACAGTTACAAATGACATCAATGTTGGAAATTACTGATGCATAAATTGCTGGTTTGACATTTTTTTCAAGCACCTTGGCCCATTTGACCGTTTTACGGGAATGACCTCCTATGGCCGATAGTTGACTGTATTTGGCCTTGATGTTTTGTGCTCCTGCAATGTTAGGGGATGGTGATCACTCTCCAGTCTTACCAGATTTCGAAATCTTCTACCCTGGCCCAATGTATGCCTGAAATTAAAAAAATTGTCTATGAGCGAGGATCCAGTATGGCCGTTAATAGTTGTTTTAGCAGGCTGATTGTTAACAAAACGCCTATTGCATGCTCTTAAGTTAAGGTTAAACAAGGTACAGGCAGTCTCTATTGCGTGATGGTGCATTGTCGCTGGATGTGTAGCCATCAGGTTCAGGATATCCCAGGAGAAGTCCTGGTCTTCCCCGATACTGTCCAATATTCCCAATGGTTCTATCTGGAGGCTAAAATCACTTACTACCAATGTTAGACTATTCACTGCTTTTCCCATATATACATTAGTTAAGGAATCCTTGAGGCGTTAGTGTGGCCATGCCCTGAGGGGTGGAGGGCCTATTATAAACATTAAAAAGTTCCATTACTTCGCCCTCCATGGTATGTATGGATAGATGTTGAAGGTCAGGGGAATCAATCGAATGATCTACTACCATCCAACCCAAACTGACATCCAACCAGATGAGCATTCCGATGCTCAGTCTGCACTTCAACCCCTTTGTGGAACGGACATGGAATGATTAAAACCCTTGAAAAAAAGACTGCTTCAATCATTCCATGTCCGAGATCAGGTCTCCTGGAATACTACTATGTTGAATTTCCTAACTAAGGAACACCAACTCCATGAGTCTGCTCAAACCAGCTATATTTCAGGGGAGGGTGAGAGGGTTAAGCCCCTCTCACCCTCCTCCAAACAGCTGCTCCCATTCACCCGGTCAATCAACATTTTCAGTATCGCCATGTTGCCTATTCTGCTGCACTATAAACTACCCCCCGATTGGCCTTCTCACTTCAAGACGACAGTTGATCACCATATTTTGTGGTTTTTCAGTTACCCCAATAAGTTGCAATATCTCAGGGGATCTTAAAACTATTGTATTTTACATGATGGATAGGCCCTACGATC
This sequence comes from Ambystoma mexicanum, assembly GCF_040938575.1. Taxonomy (NCBI): domain Eukaryota; kingdom Metazoa; phylum Chordata; class Amphibia; order Caudata; family Ambystomatidae; genus Ambystoma; species Ambystoma mexicanum. The sequence continues at coordinate 904,344,618 of NC_090939.1, forward strand.
ATTACTCAAAAGACCCTCTACTAGGGCCCAGGATCGTAAGTATACCTGGATATAGTCAAACTGAGAATTAGTGATACTGCCCCTGTGACATGATATTATGTCACCTCTGATAATTGATAAACAGCCTTTGGTGTGCTGAATCCAGTGGCTGGATTTATTTTAAGGCTCTCTGAGTTCTCATAGTTTCCCAATCCTAGGCGGGGAACATTAAACCTAACAACAGTGGGACCATTCACTCTCCCCAGGTTGTTCAAATTGTTCCCAAAAGACATCTGCTCTGGGGACTTGCGCAGGATATTGTATTCGGTCCGATCAAGGGGGCGGGCGCACTTTATCTCATGTGCATTCCACAAAGTCTTGGACCTGTCTAATAAGTTAGAGCGTCATCCGTCACTTTTGGTAATATTTGCCCCCACCATACTGGGCAGCATTCCTTGATTGAGGCCTGGTGAACATTATTTTGAACCTCTGGGTTCTCATTAGTTCACCCAGGCTCACATTGGCTGACATTCTTTGTACTTTTCATAATACCCAATTCTGCAACTTTGAGTTTCACTACCTTAATTTCCTCCTTTAACATCTTCAGCCTTTTTGCCAAATGAATAACAATGGTCTGTTTCAGCTCGACAATTTTCTCGGCCATTAGAGTAGGATTATTTAGCTCTTGAGTCATATTACCATCTCTAGCATAAAAAACAGGCTTGTTCTGAGTTCCCAAGGATTGCATCCTAGTGGGGCCGGGCTTTAATAAATTACCTGATCGTTCTGATACCCCTTTCCCCTTGGGTACGTCCCTTTCTTTATCCAAGGCCCCCTGCTTACAATCTACTATTCCCTTTTCCTTATTTTTATACCCAGCTAAATTCACTGGTGGCATAAATTCCTCCACCGGGTGAACTAAACTAGAAAGGGGCTCATAGCAGTTAGATCGCACAATTGATGGCAATATCTGAAGTTGTCTGTGCCCTTCGCCACTCTCTCCTTGTCTCTCTATCATGGCAGACTATTATTTTCAACTTGGGTAATGGCTAGATGACCAGTGGGCATTCAGTTTTCCGGGGATTAACTATTATTGGGCTATTATCTTGACTATACATTTCTATAATGTTAGCACCTCGCGTTCCCCCAACAGTGTCATTATTATTAACTGGGAATTGATCATTCTTCCTTCCTTCTTGGCCTGACGTTTGGGAGACTTCGAAAGGGGCTAATAAATCCTCCTTTACCACACATCTTCTATTCCTGGCTGGGGATTTTATTTTGGATTCTGGGTCAGAGTCACAAAAATCTATCAACACTAGGTCCTCTGCGGTAGCCACGCAGTACAAATTATTTTGTACACCTCTTTGTCTCCCTGCAGAGCACTCCCATTCTGCTCCCCCTCCTCCTTCCTTTTGGCTTGTAACCCCCCCTATATCATCTATATTGTGCAACAAATCCTTGATCTTGGATAGGAGTGAACTGGAGCTCCCAGCCCTTTAAGATAAGATAGCTATACCCTTGAGATGGATGGGGATGCAGAAATTATTCAAACATCAATAATCAAAACAACTCGGGTAGTTGGCAAAAGGATCACTGTTTTAATAACAATTATCTAAAATAGGGAGCACAACGGACATCAGCAGACGTCTCTCATCACGATCTCAATGCATCTTAGCAAAAAGCATTCTTTTATCGCAAAGATCGTCAAGGTGACGTTAACCCACGTATTACTAAAGTAATCCTACGTGGCACACTACAAAAACCTAATGGTGAGTGTAATAGGTTCTAAGAGGATCATCTAATACAATCCATACTCGTCTAGGCAGTGGAATAAAGTGATAGGCATCTTAATATCAGGTGGAGCAACTAAGCCCATCCCCAAAATATGTCACTATGAACGTCACTAAATACACAACGTTTTATTGGCTACACAACTATAGGACCCTTGATCATGCGGTCCCCTATCATTGGTTGGCTTCTAACCTCCATCAGTACCTTTCCACCTATGTATAGCAGCACTCAGGCTGAGCGTCCAGGTGCTGGTGAGCTCGTCTCAACCTTATTTCCCACCAATTAGCATCTTTATCCATCATCACCTCAGTGGTCTGCTGTCCATTAGGGCTTTGAACTGGGCCTTGGAAATGTTCCTTGCTCTGGAGAATTCAGGGGAGTGAAGGCACGCTCTGCCCTCATGCGTAGGTGTGACCATCATGCTCATCCAACTTCTCCCCACGTGACTGAAGACCACGAAATTGAGCTTCTAATGTATTAAAATACTATTTTGTAATAGACCTCTGACGTCTTCTTGTTCTCTGTCCATGTCTCCTGAACAGGAGCTTCATTCTTTCACACGATTTGTATCCAATCTTAGCTTACTTCAGCCTGATATGGTCTTGGCTTCTTGGCTCACCCACCCTCGCCTGTTATTCACTTGTTTTCTAAATGCGAAATACTGGAAAAGCAGTCTTCCTTCTTTTGCTCAGCTCTGCTTTTGTACGTAGTGGAAACATCCATCCTTTACTGACTCTAATATATTCACTATAAAGCTAGCCTCAATAATACTTTGTCTGCTTGTGTTTCTTTGCATATTTACACGTGTGAAACAGCTCGAAATCTTCAATGTTTCTGCAACATAAGCCTCTTCATCTCAAGCCCGAGGAGATGACACTTATCTTTGATACTTTCTTGATGCCTTATAGAATTGCTTGCATTCTCTAGCCTCTGCATCTCTTTCATATACGTCAGTTTTGCCATCGTGCAACGTCATTATTCATTTTTGCCATTTATTTGTCCTGTTTCTTCCAGAGTTTTATTTGAACGTCCATCGTACTGTCTCGTATGCAGGTATGGTTTTCTCAATGGGAACCTTGCTTCTAGGATTCTCCTTGGTATCTGTAATTTAAATGGCTCTGTACGTATCTCAACTCTGGCTCCCAACATAGAGGCAATATGGGCGAGGTGATTGAGGTGGGGGTACTTGGCTCCTTCTCTACAGGAGGTAAACATCTTTAATTGGCTGCAGCAGCCTTGAAATGTTGTTTTTCGTTGCCTCTGCGAGGTCAGACCCCTCAGCTTTCCTTTTAACCATTTCCACTAGCTTCACTAGTTCCTACTAGTTCCAATAGTTATCCGCTGTGTATTTTGTGCAAATATGCAATAATACAAAGTTAGTTAAAACATATATATAAAAATACAGTTAGAATCGAGTATTAAACAGTACACATTACGTCATTTTTCAAAAAACAATTTACAAATTTAAAAATTATTCAAAAGTCCCAATGCGAAGCCGAGGCTGAGTCACTAAAAGAGTGAGGGTGTGTCCAGGCTTTGCAACCAGAAACTGACTTCCAACTTTAAAAAGTCTCTATTTCTCAGGGTTAATAGTCAATAATCCAAGATCAAAGATCTCAGATGTCAGGGGATGAAGACCGCCCAATTGGCTTGAGGGGCACTAAGAGTCTGACTCCCCTCCTTCACTACCCGGGACTCAAAATCTCAAGTTCTCATGTCTTGGATCTCAGCTTCACAAAATCTTTACTCACTAACAGTACCTTACTTTCACCTTGGTGCGTAGATAGTATTTTCAATTCGTTGCTGTAATGGCAAACATCTGGCTAATAATGCATATACCACGTTCATTACTTGCTTGCTTGCTTATCACTGCTTTGGTCAATCTACTCAATGTTACTTGCACGGTCGTTGCGATGGTCTACGGGGTTAGACCAGGACACAGAAGTCCATGCAGCCTTATTTTACTTATGCGCTGACTCAGGTGGGCGAAACCACCCTTGGCACGAACACCAGTGGCGCGAACCCTGCGCCCTTGCACTGCCGCGGGATTACACCACTATGGATGGATACTGAGCGATTTGAAGGCGGGGGCATGGTCACAACAAAGAGCAGTGAGGAAATCCTTTCAGCACGGGTCTCCAGCGGTGCCAACGCTGCGGCGCCAACACAGCAGCCTTGCACTGCCACGGGCTTACACCGCTCTGGGTGGATACTGAATGATTTGAATGTGGGGGCGTGGTCACAACAAAGAGCAGTGAGGAAATCCTTTCAACATGGGTCTACTGCGGTGCCCGCGCCCTTGCACTGCCCGAGGCTTGTTTTGTGCTACCCCATACTTGACGACCAGGATTTCTGAACTCTCGCAGTTCTCCACATGGATTGATTACCCTTCTGCTGCTGGATTGATTGAGGTACTGTCTTGGCTTGACTTGTTGCACGAAGATTAATTTACTGATTATCCCTCTGCTATGCCGTATTGAAATGTTCTAATTCTTTCCTTCTTGTTTCTCATGTTTTCTGGTTTTGTCCCATGGACTGGCTCCGTCTGGTGTCTGGTCTGATCTCCCCGTCTGCCTCTCCCTCCTTCGCTTCCCTGATATCCCAGTAGTGCCTTTTGGGTCCTGGAGATTCCTTTCCTGTGCTACCTTGCCCCCTATACTGCAAAACTAATTACAACCCATACCTTGTTTACCCTCTGCTGCCTTTGCATATTGTAAAATCTTAGTGATTCTCCACCTGCCCCTTAGTTGCATCCTCGTGCTGTCTAGGTCAGGCCCATTGCAGCCTTTTTTTGTGTGGTCATCTCATCTGCTGTCGTCCTCTAAACAGGCGGAATATCCTTGCCTATGGACTCTGGCACACTACCAAGGGAGTGACTGTCTGCTTAGGTTTGTCAATGTTTAACACTTTCTCTGTGGTATGCTTTTTTGCCCTGTGGTTTCTGGAGGGGACACAAAGACCGGAAAGTGGCGATTGCAGTTTGTTCCAACAGTCTACTTTTTCCTTCCCTACAACCAGGGAGAAATCCATGTGGCATGTCTCCCACCTTTTAACCCACAATCACAGCACAGGGGTATATTCTAGCTCTCAAGCAGTGCAGTTGTGAGGAAAGTCTTTCTACTCTCTTGGAGATTATACCAGCACAAGATTGAGGCGTTACGTATCAAACACCATTGTAGAATGAAGTTTGGTAAAAAGACAATTCCTTACCCAGCACTCTGAAGCTGGGACCCAACCACCTGAAACCCAGAAGAGCCTTGCAGACTCTTCTACCGAAAAAAGCATTACCCACCCGAGTGGAAGGATCCACAACTGGCCCTCTCTGTATTCTGCACTTGCGAATTGAAACTTCATTTAAAACTGTGTTTCTCTACAAAGAAAGAAATCTGATTCTTTCAGCCTTTGTAAATCCTTAGAACTGTGTGTAATTCCTTGTATCCAACCAGTCTGTGATCTACAGTTTTCGGTATGCATGTGGCACATTACAAAACACCATTAAATAAAGAAACATACAGTTGGTAGGGCTCACAGTCCACACTGTCTCAGCTGTTTCAGATGGACAGACTCCATTTGAGATTGTCCACTTGTACAAAGATACTGGGAAAAGATTCATGAAGCAATTGCTAGAGTGCTGGGCCATCTGTTCCAAAGGGACCTTATGTGGGCCTTGAGAGTTTAGAGGGAACTGATAGGGTATGACACAAATGTATTTAGAACAAAGATTGTATAGTTCCACGGGTTGTCCCCAAAACACTTGCACACCAACGCACACACTTCTCCCCTTGCAAGGAAGGGAAACATGGAAATTGGTGACAAGCGGTTGGTGTGTTGGTTCTTTGCTCTTTATAACGGATATATGATGTTTTACTACAGATCTTTTTCAACGGAGGCCAATTTCCAGAGTCTCGTTTGGATGCTGTGAGGAAAAAACATCTATTTGTCCGATTGCCCCCTTCTCCCTCCTATACAGGGTATACACCCGCAACCCTCATTCTCTCCCCTACCCTCCTCCCACCACAACATTCTTATTAGTCGAGGGATAAAAAAGTATACATAAAGAAGAACAATATAATAAACATACTGATAAAATAAAAGAGAAAGTAGATTAAAGGTTGATAACTAAACCAAAAGAAGAGACTACCAGACCTAGCATGAAATTTCACACAATAAAGCTATGCGAGATTACTGAAAAAGACATAATGGGGGGAGCCAGACATCAACGAAGAAGTGGCCCAGAATAAGAACAAACTACAACGCCAGAGGACCCTTCCGAAGAGTCTGAGAAACAGTAAGGGAGCATGTGGTATTCCTACTATAATTCCCCAAAATGAAGCAAGAAAGAAAGGAACACACAAGAGAAGAGATCTGGCATTAAAGAAATGGCTGTGTACATACCCCCCTAGTTACTCAATCAAATGTAGAGCAGCTGATTCTACCCTACAGACCACCGCATTGGTTATGATATTTGTAAACGTCCGCCCACAAAAGATCAGCAAAAAGAATCCTCTCTCTCCCTAATTGTGAAAGTCATGCAGGTTATAATGAACAGATGAAACACAAAGGTGGAACAAAACAAGCACCTATTAATGGCTTGTATAGAAGGGTGGGACTGTACACTGTTAAAGTGTAGGAGTCCTGTAACCATTAAAACTTGAAAAGTTTTTGAATAATGCAGGTATTTGAATTACTCCCCAGTTGATATGTATCGCCATTGATTATTTTACAAGCCTTTAGCACCAGAAAAGAAACAATTTAAGCACACATCTGAGGGCACGTTAAGCCCCAGCTGGAGCAACATTCATCCATTGAGGTAAATGATGACTTTGACATGTGAAACAGTTGGTCGAATGACACAGACAAATCAACAACTTACAGATGAATGGCTCTAAATAAATACAGACCTTTAGGGTTTTTGGAAGGCTGTAAATTGGCTAGGCAAAAAGCGTAGAATGGGAAGCGATAGCCATGACTTCTTGGATGCTGGAGCTCAGTTACAGGAAGCCCACAGGAATTATCTGGGGGTGAATCAGAATGGTATTTCACATGGGACGAAAGGAAGGTCCATTGGTCTCTCTATTTGAGGCAGATGACAGAACACGCAAACCATGGGAGGTGTACATTTTCTGCACAGCCACAAAGCTGGTATCTTGGCTAACCTGAAATACGCTTGGTGACGGGGCAAAGAAACATCGAACTGTAAAAAATAAGCATATGATGGGGGAGTAGCCCAGCCCATAAATATTTCTTTTAATTGCTTACCCAAGGAAGGCATTCCCATATATACACAAGTGCCTGTATCATGGATCCAGATAGATGCCCAAAAGGTGCAAGGAAGGGCTGGGAAGGAAAGACAGAGGAATCTGTGCGGAATGTGAGATAAACAACAAACACAGAGCTCCCAAACAGTAATGGGAGTGTATGTGTAGCCCTGGGACCCGTAAGCAACCTACCATAGAACATTGCTGGACTTACCTCCAACTTAGATGAAAATTAATGGGAAATAAATGTATAAAGAAATATATAATCCTATTACGAGATGTGGGTCTTTGAAGGCCCTAACTTACAGCAGTTTAGGTCGTATTATGACAGTGCTAGTTGAAATAATGGGGGTATGCCATCAGGGGGGCTGAAGCTCTGGATAGCTGTACACCCAGATCTAATTGTTATCTTGCATACATAAGAATGAGAGAAGATGCAATTTCCTACCATTACAACCAGACATAACAAAAACATTATATAAATGAATTTCTAGAATAGATAATGTTTCCAGGGGGAGCGTGAGCACCTGATCCAACTGAAGGAGCAGGTGGCCACTATTAGGATACATATTGGCTCAGAGAAGGGCCACACTAGTCTGTTAGATTTAGGTGGGCGGATTAGATCATCTGATTTGAGCAAGGACCGATGACATTGAGATGAAGGAAGAATGTTAATACTGCAACTCTAATAGACAACAGAGTGGACTATGCTGGGTTAGCCTTTTAGTTGTTCTTCCTGGGACACATATACACCGGCACATTTTGTGCATGTGTTTATATAATAATGTGAGGTGGAGAAGTATTGTTCAGTAGGTTATAGTGCTGGTGGCAATATGGCCATAGTTAACCCAATGACTGTTGTTGATACGCTGGAAAGTGATCATAACCTTGCCCTAACAAGAAAAAATGCTGAAAGATAAAATATGATCTACCTGAAACTTCAAATGGGTTGATTGTGATCAAGAACAAATGCGTGATAACATTATCGGGGAAGGTTTGTCTTTGATTTTTACAGCTTCAATCCTGAATTAAGAGAGAGGGATAGGCTACGTGCCTCCAATAAGCTAAATGTAATTATCTGAATCTCTGTAATGGGGAAAAAAGACCAACACGCTGAGCCTGGGGAATAAATCCTGGCTTGATGTAAAGCTCGAAAAGAGTTTACTTATTGACCTAAAATAGGCCCAATTGGACCACGTTGCCATACAGGCCAAAAGACATAGGTATAGGAAAAGGCTACAGAGAAGAAAACGCAAACTGCAATATTTGGATTGGGAAAACTTCAAAGAAGCAGCTACGTTTCAGGACCCCAAGTGCTTCGAGAGAATGGTGTTAAGGCACTCAAAGCTTAATACAACTAGAGATGTTGCTCAGGTGTACATGCCCCTCTGGTATGTTTGGAACATTTTAGGGGACTATTTGTTTGGAACATTTTAGGGGACTATATAATTCCGTAGGAACAGACACATGCAGGAAGAGGTGCACGTGTTTAACTGCCTTGGATATTAAAGAGGAGACATATTACATACATCCCGGGGAGAAACAGGTTTTCGTGATTACTATAAGTGGGTGGAATGTGCATTGGTCCAAAGGCCACAAATAAAAGCATGGCCTGGATTGAGTGCTGTCAGATCTCTTCAAACATCAACTTGCTTTATGGACTCGCCTACTGCCAATGAAACCATGATTGAAACCTCCTCTGACCCTGAATAATAGGTATTTTTACTGCCATTAGTACATTTAATAATACATGTAAGAATGCACAAGTGATGAAGGTCTACAAGATGAAATAATTAAGTCAACGTGCAAAGTTTTAACCACGTGCAAATTAAGAATTTTTTACAAATTGAACTGAAATGTGTTGTTCTTCATTCAGGTCTTCCTCTGGCTGCTCATATTATATTTTGGTCAGGCTGATCTCAGAGCTCCCAGCATCCACAGTGAAGTGGAAGGGAGAGCAATGGGCACCTACACGGATTCAACTAGCAAAGCATGTGTCATTTCGGAAGGTAGGAAGTGAGGGAATCACTAATCTATGCACAGGCACTTGGCATTGCAGTTAAGAATGTCACATAGTTGAAATCTCTCTTCAACAGGCGCACAGTTTCAGAACCTACTCAACCCAGACGAGGTCCGCTTTTCCTTCCCCAACCTGTATCCCCTGCATGTAACCCTCTGTATCCCCCTCAATACCTTTGATCTGTATCAATAATAATCCATGCTTCTGATCTATATAACTATATTCCCTTTCTATCCCCACGTGGAGCCTGCCTGCTGAACAGTAGCTCCCCCATGCAGTGTGGGCCCAGAGAATGCAGAAAACAGAAGCAAGGCAGGAGGTTCTTGCTCACATTCCCCAATTCTGAAAAAAAGCCCTAAGGTAGCTCCAAAAGTAGGAGGGAAACGGCGTGTGTCCTGCTCCAAGCAGTCACATCTGTCTTTCAATTCCTCCTCTCTAGATTAGAACAAAGCCGAATGATAGGAAGCAACTTCATTCATTGCATCATTACAGAACTCTTGATCACACAAATCATGTTAAAAAAAAGGTACTACATAACAGCTCTTACTGAAATGAATTCAGTCCAGCAGTGCCGCTATCTGCTTTTCAAGCAAGGGGATCTTAATCAGTGGCTCTATCTGTGCCTGATCTGTTCCAGCTCTGGTGAACTTTGCGATTCTTTGCCTTTTCAGGTCTACATCTTTGTCCCAGAGAAAAGCTGGTCAACCACCAGAGAAACTTTTCTTTAAGATGTTTGCGGAGACTTTGTGTCCCTAGACACCTTTTTCAACCTTTGCAACCTGTGGATGTGACGTGCTGGGCATTACTGACTTCTTAGGCACCTTGGTCACATTGAATCTGAGGGAAACAGAATCCGTAGCATCACTGGACACTGCAGCCACACTGGAACAGAACAAGAGCACAGCGATGCATCACTCCTTTCTGACCAACGATGCATCACTCCTTTCTGACCATTCAACCATAAAACTGGTGACACGCAGTGTTTTCCCTGGATCTCTATATGGTCCTGCGTCTAGGAATTCTGGATCTATCTGGTTCAATGCAAACAGCCAGGGGTCTATGCCCTGAAGCTGTCAGGGCAAAGCTGAGTTTAGATCCAAAGGCAGACCAAAAGGGCTGACAACAACAGGGCCAGATTTAGGATTGTGTCAAACTGCAGATTGGGATCTGAAATTACGCAGTGAAAGCTCTATGGTATAGTACCAGAGTTTGGTTGATGCAACGTGTCTGGGATGTGCTTTCACACAAACGAAGCCGGTTTGGCTGCTATGAATATGTCTCTTGGCCAGGATGCATAAGTGTTAAGTTAAGTGAGCACCAGTGCCCTCATACTAAGCTGCTTCTATCGCACGAAGACATGCACTTACCGGTGCATTCTGTTTCAAAGAGACCTACAAGATACAAAAATGCAGAACGTGAAATCTGGCCAATCGTGCTCTGGACCCAGGGGGTGTGGCTTACAGCCATGTAGAGAGGTTGCAGGCTCCAAGCGCTCCCGTGATCCGAAGACTGATTAGCAACTAAAATATGCGTAAAGCCACTTTTTACATACTCCCCAAAACACGTATCGATGCCTGAAATGCTGGGCAAGCTCTAGGTGTGAGGACGAGGGGCACGTAAGTGGCACTCCAGGGAAATCACCGAAAGTCTGCGGCGCCTGGAAGAAGGACCAAGATGGCGACCACCAGAACGGGCTGAGGCTGCCTCCGGAGAAAGGGGAGATCTCCGCGCAGCAGAGCTCCGAGAGGAAGACAGAGCCGGGCAGCCTGTAGAGCCCGCAGATGTGCTGCAGCCACGACCAGCTGCGACAACGCACCCCCGGCGGGAACATTGGAGCAACTAAGTGAAGTGCCGGCAGCCCTGGCAGAACAAAGGGTGTGCCACCGGGGACGCAGAAGCCGGAGCAAAGTCTGCATTAGAGGGGCCACGGACAGTGCCCCAGCGGAAGCGCAGGGACCGCGCACGCACGCGGTGTGGACTGGCCCCCCTCCTGGAAGACAGCAGGCGGAGGAGACTGGCGGCGGAACACACGGACGGCTGCCGGACAAATATACAACCCAGCAGCAGAAGGTGAGAAGCGGATGAGAGAGGGGGGCGCCCTGATCAGATGGCCAAAGGGGCTAGAGGCCAGAGCGAGCCCCCCGCCGCACACAAACAGTGGGAGAGCCCCAGGCTCCCCAACCCAGCCAAAGCCTGAGCCCCAGCCCCAGGGCCACGGAAAACAACATGGGCATTACGACCCCTGAGCACAGGGAGCCAGCACAACAAAGTGCCCAGGCAGGCGGGTGGCTTCAGAACAGCCCGCAAAGTGCTGCATCCACTGGTGCTGGTGAGTGGGTGAGCCCAGGAGACACGGGCAGCATACCGGGAGCTGAGGTGGACGCGGAGGCCCCAGGCAGACACTAGAAAGTGGCACCGCCCCCCCACAATCTCTTTAACACCCGAAGCGAGCGGAGGCTTGGAAAACACGGCATACGAGAAGCAGGGGCCACACACGAGGGCCAACGTGAGTCTGAGAAGCGAGAGCCCCGATCCTCGGATCAGACACAAGACCCAGGTCAGCAGACATATCTACGGTGAGCGCACCAAACATCCTACATGACCACGGACATGTTCAGCCTTGGCAAGGAGTCCCACAGACAATAAATAAAGGGGAAATAGATGGTGGGCCAGATGTAGAGCCCGAAGTGACGCTAAGGCGGGCCACGTCCGCTGCACTGAAGACCACCAACAAGCAAAAGCAGCCCACTCACAGCAACATAGCACCCGTAGGCAGGTCACAAGAGTCACTGAACTGCCCCCCAAGGGGCAAACGGGCTGCACAACAATAAACTAAGATCAAAACAGTGCACATGGAGGTGGACTGCACTCCAAGACGGTGACAGCACAGTGAGTGACAGAGGGAGGCTCTTGCGGCGCTGACAAAGCATAAAGGGGCAACCCTGCTGGCACTAAAAGAAGGAGGAGGAGGCTCTAAGGTGGAGGGCGCTGAGACGGCGAAAGCAAGACAACGCAACCCTGTGTAAGTGGAAGCAAGTAACGGACCGCCCCATTCTGGGAAAGCACCGGAGAGACGCCTGGAGAGCGCTCCTATAAACGGCACAGAACCAAATGAAAAGCAGCAGGGAACCTCCACTGGACCCCGTGAAAGGCAGTACGGGTCAGAAAGCCTGAATAATAAGGCAGCAGACCGCCACACACGGAGAAACCCTCTCCCCCCGGAGGACAAGTATCCAACAACCGCCCCACTGGAAGCCTCGAACAGCAGCAACAGGGTGCCTACAGCCCACCAGAAGAACAGCAGTGTTATAAGAACACAAGGCCCAGAGAGACAAGCCAGCAGAGATCATGGCGCAGAAAAGCGGTAAGACCAAGGCCAAGCAACCAACGATGGACCTCTTCACCAAACCAACACTATCCCCAACCACAACAGCACAAGCAAAACCCGACCCGCAGGACACGTCGGCCTGGCCAAGGGAGGACCAGCTGATCCTGCAGGCCATCATAGAGATGAAATCCGTGTGGACCACCACAATAGCGGATATCAAAGCGGCACTGGAATTCAACGACAAGACGTCAAGAAGCTGGCAGGGCACACAAGTACCCTCGAGAGCTCGGTGAAGAATAATACAGAAGTCAGCACCACCAAAGCTGAGGAAGTCCACATACTGAAACAACAAGTACACAACCTGGAAGACCTAGCAGAAGAGGCAGAAGGATGCGCGAGACGCAACAACATCCGCGTGGTGGGACTGCCAGAAGGTGAAGAAGGACCAGACCCCACTGCCTACGTCGAAAATATGCTGATCCAGGAAATTGGGGCAGGCAAGCTCTCACAAGGGTTTGCGGTAGAACGTGCGCACAGAGCCCTAACAAGGAGACCACAGCCGGGAGCCCCCCCCTCCACGGGCAATCATTGCCAAGATTTTAACTATAGAGACAGGGAAAAGATCCTGGAATTCTTTCGGAAGGGCGGTACTATAACCCGAGCAACAGCAACGGTCTCAGTCTACCCGGACAACACCATGTTGGTGAGAGACAACGCTTCAGTTATGTGGCAGTTAAGAGGCGACTGAGGGCGGCGGGATTCAAATACATGCTGCTATATCCCGCAAAGCTGAAGATTTTACATAAGGGCAAAGCATACTTTTTCGATGACCCGGAGGAGACGACAAACTGGCTGAACACCCAAGGCTGCCCAGACAAGGAGAAGGATCCGGGGAGAGACAAACAGGATAAGTGAACCAAAGCTATACCAGTAACACTAGCCCCAAATGGCATAGTAGGCGGGAATGTAATGTAGTCACAGGGGTCCGCCAACAATGGGAGGGCATTAAAGGTTTTTTTAAGGAAAATTATTTTTCGTATGGACTGGAATATAGTGGCTTAACCGTTTAATTAAGTATGTTCAACACACAATGAGCCATTGTTTACTGGGAGCATCACAGTCGGAGCACAACCTACCCCCAATAGTTACAGTAGTTGGATCGCCAGTAGGGCGATAACCCCCCGCTGTACACCTAGTATCGGCAGTAGCCAAGAACTGAACAAGATGCGGGATAGCCTGAGATCCAGGGATGGAGCTGGGCATCAGTTTGGGATTGGGGTAAGGGGAAGAGGGAGGGACAGTTGGGGAAGGGTTGGGCAGATGGGAGGGGGAAACGTTGGGGAGTTTGTAGTGGGGTATTATGGGGAGCTCACACCCAAACACGGAACGGGATGAGGTATGGATGGCGATGGGACAAGGATGATAATGGGAGACCTTAGAATAATAACCTGGAATGTCAGAGGACTCAACAGCTATCTGAAGAGAAATAAGGTAATGATGTACCTGATACGGCAAAAAGTAGACATAGCCCTATTGCAAGAAACCCACCTTACTAAAGAGAAACAAGAGATGGTTAAAAAAAAAAGTGGAGAGGGACCACCATAAGAGCAACGTACTCGGCATATGCCAGGGGGGTAATCGTATGGGTGGTGCCACATATGTGCCCTTCCAGGTGCTACGGGCCACGGTCGAGCCAGACGGGAGGATGGTAGTGATTCGGGGACTGATAGAGAACAGAGAATTGTGTATCATAAATACATACGCCCCTAACCAAGATACAGTGTCCTATTTCAAGACACTATATAGAAAGATCAGCCCCCACATAGGAGGCGTGGTAATATGGGGAGGGGACTTCAGTTGCACTCTGAACCCCAAAATGGACAGATCAGACACAAAACTCGACAAGCCCACCCCGCAGCAAAAACGCTACAAACCCTGCTGAGAGACTTTGGGCTGGAGGATATATGGAGGCTGCAACACCAGAATGATAGGCAATACTCCCATTATGCCGCCCCTCATAACCTGTACACAAGACTGGATTATATGTTCGCCACTCCGGAACTCCGGAACTCATTGGGGAAATGACAGGCTCAGAATATAAGGTGAGAATATTATCGGATCACTCCGCTCTTACCCTGACGTGGCGGCACCAGCCCCCCAGAGCCAGGATCCCGACATGGAGGCTCTGAGCCGAGGCATTGAAGGACACCGTATTCCGGGAGGACCTAAGGGAGGATATAATTGGGTACTTTGAAAATAATACAGGAAGTGTGGAGTCAGAGGGAACCCTATGGGAGGCCTTTAAGGTGGTAGTAAGAGGCGCGGCCATATCTAAATCTAGAGGGCTCCAAGTAGGTATAGAGCAAGAGCTACGTCAGAAAAGCAACTAGAAGCAATTATGAAAAGGGGGGGCACCTCGCAGGAGGACGCCAAACAGACGAGCCGATTACAACAGGCTTGTGGTGGGCTCTGGGAGAGGCTATGCAACCTGAATTACAAAAAATAGATTGAAAGGCAACATGCAGAGGGAGATAAACCAGGGAGGCTACTGGGGTGGTTATATAAGAATGAGACACCGAGATCAGCAATTAGGGAGATAATGGGAGAAGCAGGCCATGGTCTGGAATACCCAAGAAAGCGTGAACGAGGGATTCCTTAGATTCTATAAACGCCTATATGAAGACGCAAGTGAAACTGCAGAGCAGGAGATTCAGGATACGATAGAAGACATAGGATTGCCTAAATTGAATGAGGAAGACGGGGAGAACCTGGAGGCCCCCATTACATTACAAGAGTTGGATACAGTGGTAACACATCTGCCCACGAGCAAAGCCTCGAGGACAGACGGGCTCCCCAGCGAACTTTATAAGACATATAAACAAGAAGTGCTCCCCCCTTTGTTGGCAATGCTAAATGAGGCCTTTGAAAAAGGGAGACTGACGGAATCTCTGAGGGAGGCGGTAATTATTCCGCTTCTCAAACCTGACAAGCCACTCCCAGAATTTGGGTCGTACAGACCCCTACCCATGCTAAATCAGGACAGCTAAATTCTTACGGCCGTGTTGCTGAATAGACTGAAGAGGGTAATAACCAAACTCATACACCCTGACCAAACCGGATATGTCCCAGGAAGTAGCATATCTGATAACCACAGGAGGCTCCACCATATCATGGAACAGGTAGAGAGCGATCCAAGTGAAATAGCAATAGTCTCATTAGACGCAGTAAAAGCCTTTGACTCTGTGAGGTGGCCCTGGATGATGGCGGCTTTGAAAGAATATGGAATGGGACCAGGGTACCTGCGGTGGGTGAAGATGGTGTATAGCTCCCCGATAGCCACGGTAAAAACGGGAGCAATAATTTCAGACAAATGGCAACTAAGCAGAGGCCCGAGACAAGGCTACTCCTGGTCCTCAATGCTATACATCCTTGCACTAGAACCATTAGCAATCTGCCTAAGACAACAGTATGAAGAAATAGGGGTTTACACTAAGGGCGGACCGCACTTGATATCATTGTATGCGGATGACATGCTGCTATACCTGCGGTACCCAGAGGAAAATCTACAATATATCTTAGAGGTGATGGAGCGCTACGCGGCTCTTTCGGGAATAGCAGTGAACCCCAAAAAACTGAGCATGTTCCCCTTGGGGAGGTACAGAGGTGTCCCACAGGAGAATTTACCCATACTGCAGATAGCTTGGCATACCAGAACGTTCAGATACCTGGGGATTAACATATACCATACGGTTGCAGTTGAGCACAAAAACAACACAGAGAGGGCAGTGGAAGGCATTAAGAACAGCATGGGGTTCTGGGCAAAGCTCCCCCTAGCCATGGTGGGGAGGGCGGCCTTGCTCAAGATGGTGGTCCTGCCTAGGCTCCTACATTTCCTTGCAAATATCCCATACATGTTACCCAAACGCTTCTTTACTAAACTCCAAAGCTTATGCAGAGGCTTTCTGTGGCACAACTCCAGAAACACAGTGGCCCTATGGAAGCTACAGAAAACGTATGACAGAGGTGGTATAAACCAGCCGAATTTTGAAATATACCACCTGGCAGGGCAGCTAAAATATGTCGCTAGGTGGCTATCGGAAGATGAGACAGCAGAATTTAGATTGCTGAGGGCCGAATGTGACCCATAATTCTTAAAGGAGCTAATATGGCTACCCAACACAGAGTGTAGGGGCAATCGAGATTGTTGGAATTGGGCTGGAAGACATGGCACAAAGCGTGTCGAGCTATGGGAAACCCGGCCCCAGGCTCCCCGCAGGCACCACTAGTGGCGCACTGTGGGGCGGATGAGCAGCTGAGGAAAGGGATCCGTAAACACTGGGAGCCGGTAGGCCTGGCGACCCTGGGAGATATATGGAAAGAGGGGGAGGCACTGGACTTCCAAACGGTAGTGGAAGAAACGGGGGTACATACGGGGCAGTATATTACATATACTAGAATAGTCAAAAAGGTGAAGGAAAGGTGGTCCGAAATAGCACTGGCAGAACAACCGGACACTGCCATAGAAACAATGTATGATATCTCGGAGGGAGGGCATGAAATATCCCTGATTTACGAATTGGTGATGTCCAGAGTGGGTTAGGAGCTGCTTCAATTGAGGCGGGACTGGGAGGAGGAAGCGGGTGAACCCATGCAAGACGGCCAGTTGGAAAGATCTCAGCGATATCATAAAAAGGTGTCTAGAAATGCCAGGCTGCAGCAGATCCAGCTGTACGTCGCCCACAGGGTGTACATGACCCCCCGAAAGATTCCCAGATTTGGAGGAACAGCAACACAAAAATGCCCAAAATGGGGGGAGGTGGAGGCCGGGATGATCCATATGTTCTGGCCGTGCCCAGAGGTGGGAAAATTCTGGGGAGAATTTAAGCTACGACTATCTGAAAAGGGAATAAAGCTAGAGGTGGAATCCGTGTGGGCATGTATGATGGGGGGATTTACGAGGCCACGCAACCTGAAACACGTGTGCAAACTAAGGACTTGGCCAATATTCTGGCCAAAAGGAACATAGCCATGAACTGGAAAGCAGGCTATAGACCCCGATTAGAGGTATGGTGGAACGATTTACTTAAGTGGGCAGACGCTCAGACAGCGGCATGGTACGAGGCAGCCAGCAGAGAGGAGGAGAATGAAGTGGGACCTCTGATAGCATGGAGTCAATTGATAACCACATTGCCGGGATCCTTCCAGGCCAATCCCAGTGAAGAGGATACATCAGAAAACGGCGAAAGCGACTAACCCCAAGAGAAAGGAAATCCGTAAACCTGAGGTGGAAGCTCGAGTTAAAGGGGTGGGGGAAGGGAAGACAGTAATAAAAGATATGCAAATGTATGCCAAGAAGCGCAAATGGAACTGGCGTGATTGTTATGTTTTGATTGTTAAAAAAAAAAATTGTTTTAAAAAAAAATGGTGCTCTGTACCCAGGCAAAGAAGGCATTGAGCGTGGGTGCGATGACAGAAAAAAGGTGCACCCTTTGAACCCAAAAGGAAAACGGCAGCATCAAACCAGTACCAGGTGCGAGAGAGTGAACACTTCACGCCACTTTGCTACATTGTTCTGCTTCCAGACAAAAATTCTCCAACATACCATGATGCACCCATGCCATATGTAAGGAGGAAGGGGGCCAAACCTAAGAGAACCTTTATAATCTGACATCCCCAATTACAGATCCTACTCTGTGTAGGATCTGTCATTTTTCCTTAGTAATATCATCTGATATCTATGTAATTAACAAACCTTAGTACCCTGCACCAGACCTTTATGTATCCCTCCTTGTCTAGATAATATGCAATCTTGAATTAATGAAGCATGGCTACTATTATATGATTTGTGGTGTGTTTTACAGGTTTGAGTAGTAACTAAACTGCTGTATGTACTGATATGATTATGTTCTCTTTTTACTTCAGAGTACCACAGGAAACAAACGCATAAGACCCGAAAGTGATCACCACTGCACCTGAGGCATCTCACTCTCTCTCGTGCATTAGGATACAAGGGCTGCTGGTGGACCCTATGATCCAGCAGAGGGAGCCATGGCAAGAGGGAGTACCAGCTGAAGAATTCTGATAGGGTCTGAAGAGGAGGTGAATTCGTCATGGAAACAGTGATGATGGGGTGGGGAATCGGAATCAGAGGTCCGAGATTCAAAGTCTAATTGGGGTCAACTCCTTCAAGGTCTTGCTGGGGGAGTGCAGCTAACAATACAAAAAGTTGCCGGTGAGCAGCCCTCACAGAATTGGCTGTGAATCTAGGATGATCAAAGCAGGGCACAACATGTGCACTTGACACTATCCATTGGCTAGTGATAATTGACTCTTGGCGATAATGAAATGGTGTGCTGTTTGTATGTGAAGAATTGAGATGGCAGGTCAATTTTTGTGACTGGCTAAGTAGCTAGTGACTTGGATTTTTCCCCTGATCACAGGAGGCCAACAATGCCTTGAACTGGGGTTGGTCACGGCAGAGATTGCCACAGTACCCAAGATGAGCATATGCCTGTATCTCTTACCTAATAATAACTTTCCAAGCTGACGCCCAAGACTGGTTCATCATTGTGTAAGTAGTACACGTGAGCAGTGTATGGTGTCCAGACTCCAATCTATGGGCAGGAACTCTCTTAAAATGTCTCTCAGCATCAGAGTCTCGGAAGGGAATCTGGACAGCGGCAATCTCACACCTCGAGTCCTTGGTAGGTGGTCACTTGAGGAGTCCTGGTGCTTATACAAGGGACTGGATTTATTAACTACTTTTCTCCTTTTCCGGCCCTGATATATAAGTCATGCATGCTCCTCAGCAAACAAAGCTTCTTCAGCGAAGAGAAGATCTACATCTATCCCTTTTAGCAACTATGACATATTCTAGAGGCAACTGACAGGGCTCTTTCATACAAAAATAATTAACAAACCCAACCTGTGTCCCATTTACGAATTGAAAATGCTCTTTAAGGCCAAGAAAGCACATTCTGTATTATTTTCGAAATACCCGTAACAACACATGGCAATGGGGTACACACACATACAAATCAAAAATAATAAAAACAAATCCATTAATAACTGTTAAAATAAGCATTGGCAAAAGCAATGGCGCCGGGTTTGTATATGCAGTGGGAACGATTTGGCTATAGCAGCCCCACAGGACAAAAAAAGGCTTCCCCTCTACATTTGTAAATGCAGACCTATTGGTTTTCCCAAAGCTTATGTTGCAGATGGGCATAATGTCTACCATACTGCACAGTCGCCCATTTACTGTGCAGCCTTATTTGTGTCTTCATTTCTCTGACCAGCACCATGCCGCAGAAAACAGCCAAATCGCATTTGCAAACCATTAAATCGCTGCTGTTTGTGTTCAACCCTACTGCTCTCTTCCTGTCAATCATGTTTTCACACTGG
Source organism: Ambystoma mexicanum (assembly GCF_040938575.1). Classification (NCBI taxonomy): domain Eukaryota; kingdom Metazoa; phylum Chordata; class Amphibia; order Caudata; family Ambystomatidae; genus Ambystoma; species Ambystoma mexicanum. The sequence continues at coordinate 904,364,401 of NC_090939.1, forward strand.
ATGCATTACAAAGGATTAAGTTGAAAGAATTGAGTGGATGGAAAGTGTTTTGGGAACCAATATGGTCATCCTAACTTCTTTTTTTTATTGCATTTTAGTAAACGTTTTAATAATGACATTACATGAGCTACTCGCACCACGCCTCATATACATTAAAATGTCAACACAACAACATAACAATCAGAATTCCTTCTGGATGTCCTCTCTAACTGTAAAGGGAATAAGGTGCATCAACGTTAAGCTTCAGGGAACACAAGTGTCACTTCTTTAAACTCTTCAGAAAGCTTACAAATGTATGCGAAAGTAGTTTACAATTCTCTCGATAGGTTACCAAACAAACCGGCCCATTTATCTTTCTTGAACCCACGACCCTGCCAAAAGGAATCTATGCAAGGGGATGACAAAAACATATCTACTGCAAAGAGTAAACACAAAGACATGTAGTTGGTATGCCAATTATTATCATTCAGGCTGCATATTTGGAATGATTTGTTTTCTAACCTCTAGCCTTCCTCTGCCGACAGATATGATATGATATGACAGGTTATTTATAACTCGCTTAATACCCAGAGTTCTGGTTAAGTACTCAGAAGCTCTTTACAATTCTCAACTTGGGGGTTGCCTAATGCCTGCCTTTGTCCCCGGGCGAGAAATCTCTTTTTCAAGGCGTTTTCCATGTCTGGCGCCAAGTCCGGGAATAAAAGAATCTCTTCTGTTGATACTCCAGGTTCACCTTCCCTATAGCAGCTTTTAGAATTTTTTCTTTGTCTCTGGTGTCAGATAGTTTGACAATTAGTTTTGACCCCACTTCAGAGTCCCCTGTTTTACTAATTTTGCGTTGTTTTTTAACACTTGTCAACATATATTGGATCATCGTCAATGTCCAGGCCTAACACCTCTGAGAGCCAGGAAGAGACAAAAGCTACCGGGTCATCATCTTCCACGCCTAATGGGAGGCAAAGTATTCTAATTTGCTTAGCGCACACAGCATTTTCAAGTTATTTCATTCTCCATTACATGGCCTTCTTCCCCTGCATCACTGCTCATCTGCTTCCCCACTGGGACTGTGTGGGTGTTCTGTTTTTTCTATCTTAGAGTTTTCTGCTCCAAGGTCGCCATTCTAGTTTGTAGCTGGGCCACATTCTCACTCAGATGATCAAGTTTGCCCTCTATTCGTGTCACTGTTTTGTCAATGTGCCCAAGAACCGACAAGAGGTTTTCTTGAGATGGGGACGTAGCCTTGGATGGATGCTCCGGAGGGCATTGCTTGCTTGTTAAGCCACGCAGAGTGAAAAAGTCCCGGTCAGCTAGCTTCTCTTTTTTTCATATTTTTCCCAGAAGCCATCATAGGAACACTTCAAAACTTCTATATGGGATCCTGCAGCAAGGTTGGCACCAGAATAGAACATTTCTCTACAGCGCCTACATTTATTCACTGCGCCATAATAATGTATGTCTTTGTAGTATTTCCAAGACAGTTCCTGGGTTTCAACAGTGGTTTCCCCACCAAGACCAAATGGCGACTCATTTTGCTTAACGCGCCCTTGCTAAAAATGAGCTCAAAATTATGTTTTACATCTCTATTTCCGAGTCTCCACAGGCTAAGAGTACCCCACTTTACAATCAAAGCCGCGTTGCAGTGTATATAAGAACTCACATTCCAGCAAGTTGCCTGACTTTAACATGGCCGCTTTGTAGTGACCGTCTATGTCCCTTTTCAGTTTTCATTAATCCCTCTGTTGTATTTCTGCCACCTATTACTCCATAACTGTGAAGAACCAAGAACACCGGCTCTAAACTCCTACAGGCAGAGCCCTTGTGCCAGAATTCAATCAGACAGCATATGTACATATCTATATTTTTTCCCCCACCTTTCCTCACCTCCATGAATGTTAATGATCTGTTGCCTGCAGGTCCCTCCACCAAATACTTGCCATCATATTAACTCCCCACACGCATCTATATTGCTATCTCTAATAGCTGTATTTCTTCTGTATTTACTCTGTGAATATGCTAATCTCTTATTTTCTTTCGCTATTCTGTTTAATGACTGATTACTGTTCATATTATACTTTGACCTTTCAAAAATATGTGATGCAAATAAACGGAGTATGAAATAAAAGTGAATGGGCAGGCCTAAAATAAATGGGCACACCAAGGAAAACGTTTGGGAAACCTAAATCTCGTATTACCAATCCTAATCCCCAATGTAGTGAAGGCAAACAGAAAATTACTGTATATGGCCGCATTGTACTGCTGATTTATGGAACAAAATATTTTACTTTGTCCTCAGAACATTTCAATGTCCTAAAAAAGAAAGAAAATTATACCAACCTGGCTCTAACCCAAGTCTCTCCAAGTTCTTTTGCATAGCTCTTGTCAAAATGATCCAAAATAAGATGACAAATCTGCTTTTGAAGCTTTCCCATCCGACTGGTTTATCGTCTGAAACAAAAATAGCAACATATGATTTTGTGAAAAATGTGAAATATCTATGACTAAATGGAAGTCAGAGGTTTGAGAGGTAGCTTGGGACCAAAATACATTTGTACTTAAAAGACAGTACATCACACACGTCCCATGGAGAAATATGAACAGAAGGGTCGCTACTGATTCTTCAATGCACAGGAGCGGACATGAACGTGAGCAGCAGAGAGGCTTAACCCCCTCCTCCCCCCTTCACCCCTATCTCCCTTTTGAGTACCCTGTATCTGTCCTATAAATCTAAAGCTAGCTAATTTTTCACATACATGACAAAATGCTTTCGCGTGGATTGAAATAAAGGTTTCATGACCTGGAGCTCCTGGTGTCCAGCTTCAGCCTGTGAGTAAGAGCCATCTCTGGAAAACGAGGAGCAAGTGCATTGCATACCACAAAATTAATTTCAGCATGAGATGCAAACTATACATTTTTGCACATTATATATGACCCATTGGGTTGCAAATGTCTGCCAGGTGTGTCACATCCACACACTGCTAAACGCACAAAGTTAATGTCACATAGGTATGTTTGTACGCCACCAGCAGACCTGTGACTTGTAGAGGTCTGTGTCAAGCGAAGTAGGCTCTCCTAGGCAACACGCAGGTGCTAAATATCTCCCAACAATGATGAACCCTGCTTTAAACAATCTGAGTCAAAGGAAAGTACATATTTTTACTGACTACTTTAAGTATTATGTAAAATGTGGTATTTTAGGCGGCATTCTACATCATTATCAAAATGCACTACTTCCACTACTACTGAAACATCGAACAACGTACATGGCTAATTATTCAGAACTGGCTGTACCTACGCATATCATACGCCCATCTACAGCTCTCTCTCTCTCTCTCTCACACACGCACTGTCTGTGTTTCTGCACTCTCTCTAGCTCACTCGCTCTATGTCACTGTCTCTTTCTATGTAGGCGAGGATGACGTAGTCTGGTGTGTGGTTGCTACAGCCACCCCAGACACTGTGACCAGACGAAAACACAATATCTTGAGTTGGCGGCAGGGGATGGTGCTTTTTTGTTGTTTGCAGAGCAGTGTTATGTAGTGAGCCAGAGACAGAAAGGAGTGGTAACAGATATTTATTTAATGCCAGCAGTTATCACTATGCTCAGTTAAATATGTCACTTAAATTTCATAAGGCAGAATCAGTAACAAAGGACTTTCTCCATTATTTTCAACGTTCTTCAATAAAGTTCGTCAAGGGCAAACTAGAGCGAGCCGGGTTTCAACTTAAATGCAGTCCATAAAGCCTTTCCTTAAAAGTAAAAAATGCAATTTGCATCTTAATAATATGGATGGAAAACCTCCTGGAAGCCAAACGTACTTCGTACTGGATTAGAGCGTTTTCTCCGCACGCCTTCTACTCCAGTGCTTGGTTCATAACCTTTCCCCGGCTTTCTGATGGCTCTCCAGGATGCAGTCGTTCCTTGCTGGCCTCAGGCTGGGAATCACTTAAACAAACAAAAACGTCCGGTGTCTGTTTTCACACTGGAATCTCCTTTTACTCAGGAGCCTTCCTCCACTGAGCATTCGGTCTGCAAACCTGGTATGGGGCACTTCGGTGTGTTTTTCGTTTCCTACTAATATGCCCACCGATATGGGGAACTGGCCTCATACCAGTCCGAGTTCGCTCCGTCAGCCTCCTTCCACTCCTGCAAGGCGAGAGACAAGTTGAGTTTATTTCACCTGTTTTTAACTCCCGTGGCCCTCCTCCTCAGCAATTAACATCGGGCATTCCCAGCCATGTGTTTCTCATCCCTGAGGCTAATTCTCCTCCTCCCTGCTTCACCCTCGCATAGCCTGCCTTGTTTTTAACTCCTGCCTGCAAGCGTTCCTCGTTATATGGAAACATGGTTTTCCGTCTTCCCCATCTCATTTCTTTACCCCTTTTCAGACTTTTATGTTGAACATGCATTGGCTGGGGCATTCTGCGATATGTAGATTGGGTCTTTGTTTGTTCACTCGTGTCCCTTCTATTTTGTCTAGTAGTTGGCTGGTGGGGCATTGTGGGATATGTAGTTTTTCCACTGTTGACTCTTATACTTAGTATTTTGGTATCTTGTGGGACAATTGGCTTGTCCTCTTCACTGCTGTTTTTCCCCGCAATGCTGGCCGCTACTGTTTCCTCATCACATACTCCCCTCAAAGAGCCATGCCGTTCGGGCATGTCAATGAATCTAGATAGATAGTCTGCCACTAACTGATATCTTCCAGGTTTGTGTACTGTTGTGAAGTGGTAGGGCTTTAAGGTCAAAAACCATCGTAGGACTCTATGGTTGGAGTCCTTCTGAGTCGCCAACCATTTCAGAGGAGCGTGATCAGTAAATAGGGTGAACCGCCTCCCCAGTAGGTAGTATCCAAGTGCCTCTACCGCCCACTTAATTGCTAGGCATTCTTTTTCGAGAGTAGAGTATGGCATCTCATGGGGCAAAAGTTTCCTGCTGATGAAAGCTATAGGACATAGGTCTTGTTTGGTACCCTGTGACAGTACTGCTGCCAAACCGCATCCCGAGGCATCAGTTTGTAAGAAGAATTCTCTGGAAAAGTCTGGACAATGAAGAACGGGTTTGGTGGAAATCCTTTGTATTAGGGTTTGAAACGCTTGTTTCGCCTCAGGGGAAATATACAGAGGACGGTTTGTGTCTAGTGCGTCCGTAAGGGGGGCTGCTATAGTTGAAAAATTTGGCAGGAATCTCCTGTAATACCCCACGAATCCTAGAAAGGCTCAAATCTCTTTTCTGGTTTCCGGCATCCTCAATTTTTGTATGGCTTGCATTTTGTCTAGCAACGGGGTTACGATTCCACCCCCTACCTAATATCCCAGGTATTTGGTGGTTTGGGTTGCCAATTTCGATTTTTTTGGGTTAATGTGCAAACCTGCCCCTTTTAACGCCTGTATTACTTGAGTTAAATGTGACAAATGATCGTTCCATGTTCTACTGAAAATGATAATGTCATCTAGATATGCAGCCGCATATTGTTCGTGTGGCCTCAGTATTTTATCCATCAGTGCCTGGAAGGTAGCCGGAGCCCCATGTAGCCCAAAGGGCAGAACTGTGAATTGGAATAGGCCCTGGGATGTGGCAAATGCGGTCTTCTCTTGGTCCGCAGCATCAAGGGGAATTTGCCAATAGCCTTTTGTCAAGTCCAGTGTACTCAAAAATGCAGCTGAACCTAGTCTTTCTATGAGCTCATCGATTCTAGGCATTGGATACGCTTCATACTTTGAAATGGCATTCAGTTGCCTAAAGTCCATACAGAACCTGGTGGAACCGTCGGGTTTTGGTACTAAAACTACTGGAGAACACCAGGCGCTTTTTGAGGGAACGATGGTTCCCAGTGCCAGCATCTCAACTATTTCCTTGGCCATTTCTCCTCGTTTTGCCTCCGGAATGCAGTATGGCCTAAGGCGTACCGTTTTCCCCTTCTCTGTGGGTATGGAATGGGTAGCCAAATGTGTCCGTCCTGGTATCCCAGAAAAGGCTTGGCTACCGGGCTCAACATAGCAAACAATTCAGTTCTTTGTTTCTGACGTAATTGCTCCCCCAATTGTACGTCCTTTAGGCTACTAGGTTGGTTTGGGACCAATTGTTCAGGGACGGACATGTCTGATAAGGTTGAACACATCACACTGTGAGTTCCTTCCTTCCACAGCTTGAGCAGATTGATGTGGTAGTTTTGATATTTGTTTTTCCGTTCGGGTTGTTCTACCTCATAGTTCACTGGACCCAAGATTTTGGTTACCTGATAAGGCCTGTGCCATTGAGCTAGCATTTTGTTTGTGTGGGTAGGCAGTAGTACCAATACCTTGTCACCTATCTTCAAGGACCTGGGTCTACTTCCTTGGTCATAGTATTTTTATTGTTTTTCTTGTGCTCTACTCACGTTTTCTTGAGCGAAGTCTCTTAGTTTCCCCAATTGTTTCCTCAGGTCGTGAACATATTCTGTGAGGGATGTTTCTTCTTGTTGTTCCCAATTGTCTTTTAGTAATCCTAGCACCGACTTGGGTTGCCTCCCGAATAACAGCTCAAACGGGGAGTACCCGGTGGATGATTGGGGCGTATCCCTTAGAACCATCAGCACCCATGGTAAAACCCATTCCCACCCCAATCCAGTAGGGCTGGTGGCTCTTTTTAGCATTTGTTTAATAGTCTTATTATATCTTTCCACCAACCCATCTGTCTGTCTGTGGGTGGTGCACTGATGTTTTTAGGTGATGAATACCCAGAGTTTTGCACACTTCCTTCATTACGACTGACATTAAATTGATCCCTTGGTCCATCACGATCTCACTGGGTATTCCCACTCTAGCAAAGAAGGGTAATATGACATCGCACACCTGTCTGGCTGAGGTACCTCTTAAGGGGAACGCCTCGGGATATTGGGTGGCGTAATCCACTATTACCAGGAGGAACCGAAATCCCTGACTAGAGGGTTCTAATGGCCCAACAATGTCCATTGCTATCCTCTGGAATGGCTCTTTAATGAAGGGCATGCGCTGCAGGGGTGCTGGGGCTGGTGTGTGGTTGCTCGTTTTCTGACATATGACGCACTCCTGGCAATATTTGGCTATGTCCGCATATATCCCGGGCCAGTAAAAGTTCTGTAATACCCTTTTTCCCTGTCATGTTTTCTGCCAAATGTCCTCCTGTGGAATGATCATGTGCTAGTTGAACCAGGGTCTTCCGATATGACTGGGGAACCAATAGTTCTTTCTCTTCATTGTCTGTTCCTCTGGTCATCCTATAATATAGCCCTTGTTTCTCCTTGAAGTAAGGTGTTGTAACTGGGGTTTTGCTCTGGGTTAAGGCTTGTTCACGGGCTCGTTTTAGGGTTTCATCTAACCCTGATTCAGTACGGAAGGATGGCAGATGATCCCCCACTCGCCAGTCTATGAGGGCAACTTCCTCTTCTTTTCTCTCGTTCTGGTTGTTTTTCCTCTTCTGGTTCTTGGTGGGTTTTACCCTTAGGTCCCTCCCTTTTATCTCGGTTTGGGAAAATGGGACTTCCTTTAACTATTGATCAAACTCAGGTATGTCTGTCCCTATTAGGACGGGAGCAGGTATGGTGAGTATAACGGCCACTTTAACCGGTACTTCCTTTCCCTGTAATCCTAACACTATTTCCTTTGTTGGGTACCCTTTAACATCCCCATGAACACATTTAATGTCAACAGTTCTCACCTGTCCTGGAACTGGTTCGCTCGCATGTGGTTGTATGGCCGTCTGTCGACTTCCGCTATCCATCATAGCCTGTTGAGGGCGTCCATCCACAGTTACCTCTATCACATAGGGCAGTTTTTTCTGATTTCCATGCTGTTGCAAGGATCCTATTTCCATGGGTTCGGTTTTGTTTCTTTTGGCACAGAACCGGGCAATGTGTCCCCATTCTCCACATTCAAAACACTGTGGCGTCTGTCCTTTCATTAGGCTGGTGCCGTTGTGGCCTTTCTGTTCCGGTCTTGTTCTCTGCTCCGGCGCACCTCCCCGGTTGTTACTGCGCAAGGTGAGAGGATCATGATGATGTCTTACTGGTGGCGTGGAAACAGGCCGAGGGATCCCCGCCTTTTGGTAGGCTGTGGCCACATCAATGGCTTCAGACAGGCTCAGGCGGTGATGTTGCTTAACCCACCTTTGTATCGGCCCTGGTAAGGCTTTGATGAACTGGTCAAGCATTATTTTCTCTTTTATCTGCCCAATTGTGGCTGTATTGGGTTGCAACCATTTCTCCGTTAGGTCTTGTACTCAATAAAAGAGCTGCCTTGGGCTCTCGCCTGGTTTCAGTCGGGTTTCCCAGAATTGGAGCCTGTAGGATTCATCATCCATGCCTAGCCTCTCCAGTATTGACTTCTTAATGTCCGCATATGGGGTGTCCCCATTAGGATTGGCCGCCTGATAGGCTCCTTGCATCACTCCAGTGAGAAGGGGCACCAAAAAGAACAACCATTGGTCCTGTGGCCATTGTGCTGCTCGTGCTATGTGTTCAAAATTTACAAAGAAAAAACTAGGATCATCTCCCGCCTGGTATTTTTGAAGCACTGTGGGGGGAATGGCTGGATGTGACCGGTGTGCCGCTAGCGATTCCCCCAAGATTCTCAGGGCTTCTCTGCCTTGCTCTTGTGCTGCTGTTTGTACCTGTATAGCCTGTTGCAAGGCTTGCCGGTCTGCTTGTGCCTGATGTCCTTGCACCTGCACTAGTTGTTGTAGCTGTTGCTGCCCTTCAGCCAATGTCTTTATGATTGCCTCCATGGTGTCAAGAGTAGACGTGTCTCTGGATATCCCACTGCTGCCACCACTGTTATGTAGTGAGCCAGAGACAGAAAGGAGTGGTAACAGATATTTATTTAATGCCAGCAGTTATCACTACGCTCAGTTAAATCTGTCACTTTTATTTCATAAGGCAGAATCAGTAACATAGGACTTTCTCCATCATTTTCAACGTTCTTCAATAAAGTTCGTCAAGGGCAAACTAGAGTGAGCCGGGTTTCAACTTAAATGCAGTCCATAAAGCCTTTCCTTAAAAAAATAAAATGCAATTCGCACCTTAATAATATGGATGGAAAACCTCCTGGAAGCCAAACGTACTTCGTACTGGATTAGAGCGTTTTCTCCGCACGCCTTCTACTCCAGTGCTTGGTACATAACCTTTCCCCGGCTTTCTGATGGCTCTCCAGGATGCAGTCGTTCCTTGCTGGCCTCGGGCTGGGAATCACTTAAACAAACAAAAACGTCTGGTGTCTGTTTTCACACTGGAATCTCCTTTTACTCAGGAGCCTTCATCCGCTGAGCATTCGGTCTGCAAACCAGGTATGGGGCACTTCGGTGTGTTTTTCGTTTCCTTCTAATATGCCCACCGATATGGGGAACTGGCCTCATACCAGTCCGAGTTCGCTCCGTCAACCTCCTTCCACTCCTGCAAGGTGAGAGACAAGTTGAGTTGTTTTCACCTGTTTTTAACTCCTGTGGCCCTCCTCCCCAGCAATTAACATCGGGCGTTCCCAGCCATGTGTTTCTCATCCCTGAGGCTAATTCTCCTCCTCCCTGCTTAACCCTTGCATAGCCTGCCTTGTTTTTAACTCCTGCCTGCAAGCGTTCCTTGTTATATGGAAACGTGGTTTTCCGTCTTCCCCATCTCATTTCTTTACCCCTTTTCAGACTTTTATGTTGAACATGCATCGGCTGGGACATTCTGCGATATGTAGATTGGGTCTTTATTTGTTCACTCGTGTCCCTTCTATTTTGCCTAGTAGTTGGCTGGTGGGGCATTCTGGGATATGTAGTTTTTCCACTGTTCACTCTTATAATTAGTATTTTGGTATCTTGTGGGACAATTGGCTTGTCCTCTTCACTGCTGTTTTTCCCCGCAAGGCTGGCCGCTACTGTTTCCCCATCACAAGCAGCTATTGGAAACAAACATGGAATGTATTTAATTGTACTAACATTGCAAACTGCTCTTTTTAAAATGTTACAATTTTCCTTTCTAGTAATCACTTGTAGTATATAATATAGCTCTAATAGGACATTTTATATTTTTCTTACTCAACAAAGTACCTAATCAAAACATAGAATAATCAAGCACATTATTTTCTGATAGAAGATTATCATTCCAAAATGGAGAGTATGACACACTCCTATTGTACGCATTTCGAAATGCATTTATGAGAAAGTGAAAGGGTACAAGTAGCACCCGTGCATGTTGCAGTCTGCTTAGGAGGTTACAAATCCTCCGAGTCTGGCGGTAGCCATGCCAGTAAAACCGGCAGGCTGCCGCCGGACCCGTAGTTAATTACTGGCGCCAGGCCGGATTTACCAGGGCATTACATCCCTGGTGGTCCGGTAAATCCGCCACCAGCAATTCTGTTAATCCCCATTCCTGTGGAGTCCCATAGGACTCCACAGGAATGGGGACTGCGGAAACAACAGCACCATGTTGTAATGGTGCCAGTGTTTCTGTGCACCTCTAAGGCGGGGTGCCGTTCCGCCCCCAAGGTCAGACCTGGTGGGCTGTACCGCACCCGCCCACAGAACTCGTATTTTGTCGGTCCAGAAAACAGTGCTAGTACCCGGACCGGCAAACTTGTAATGAGGGCCAATTGTGCTGCGTCCCAGGAACAGAAGACTAAAACCTTTTAGAACAGGTTGATGACATTACAGATGCAGAGTTTGCAGGGTAAGGTGCAGAAACAGATGTAAAATGCACAAGTGCTCGCTCAAAGGGCGGCCAGGCCATGGGATAGAGGCCATGGTGGTCTCCCCGGGGGCTAACCATACATGGGGTCAGGTGTTTGGTTACCCGAGACAAAACCAACCCAGCAAGGACAGTGAGGACAAACAACCAAGCAGGAACAGTGAGGACAGCCATCTCTGCAGGTGCAGTGAGGTCTGCAAGTAGACCAGCAACGACATGGGGACTGGATAAATCCACAGGGACAGCAAAGGCCTCCACAGAACCCCTTGGTTTGCAACAATTGTAAACAGACAGGACATAGGAAGAATGGATGTCCCTATAGACTGCAGAGGCCTTACCACGCAAGGTTGATGCCCATGTTCCTTCACCAGGGGGCACAGCCCCTTTCCATAGTCAATCCGAGAAAGCTCCACCTCTTTTTACCAATCCAAATGCCACTGCCTTTGACCCTGGACTACCAAGACCACCCTCATTGATCACAACTCTTTCTGATTACCCAAAGAGAGGGGGATTTTAGAAAGCCCTTTGAATGAAGTAAAGCAAGATGGCCCGTATGTCCAGGATCAGGTGGAGGGAATACCTGTACCATGTCTAGTGGACACGGGAGCTAACAGATCAGCTATGCACATGGATTACTTCCCCGATGTGTCCTAGTCTCAGGAAACAATGAAAGGTGTTGGTAGATCAAACACTCCTATCCAGTCACTAAGCCCCTCACCATCACGTTAGGGCCCATTACTGATCAACATGCACTCTTTTAAGCCCTACTGGATCTGTACGTTTGTTAGGCAGAGACCCTTTATGCAAGCTCAGATGTACTAAATAATGGACCCCAGACAGAGTTTTCCTGAATGTACACTGCACTAACAGTGAAGCAGTCCTTGCTATCCTCCAAGTAGAGATGACAGAGGACACAGCAAGAGGGGAAGAGAGCTGACCGGAGGATTTGACATGTTGATTGACGCTATACCCGTTTCTTTATGGTACCCCATGACAATGAAGTAGGGTATAACCACACTTCTGAACATTTTAAGATTAAAGTAGATTTGTTTCAGAGATTAGCCCTTGTCCGTTAGCACCCTTTGAAGGCCGAAGCTGAATCAGGCATTACACCATTTGTGAATCACTCCTGAGTCAGGGAATTATTGTTCTCACTAGTAGCCTATGTAAAACCTTGATTTTTGCCTCGGAAAACGCCAAGGAAACCCACCTATCATTTTGTTCAGGATCTGAGAGCTGCTAATGCAGTGGTGGTCCCCTCATTCGCTGTTGCCATAAAAAAAAACTGGTACTATCCTTTCATGTATCGCTCCCGATGCCACTCATTTTTCAGTAGTGAACCTCTGATCAACTTTTTTCTCAGTCCCTATACATAAGGATAGTGAGCATGTGTTTGCATTTTCACACAAAGCAGTACAGTACACCTGGATAAGGCTGCCCCTGGGGAATTCAGAGTCCACTAACCTCTTTTCACAACAACTAAAAGGAGAGCTAGACATTATAAAGGTTACCTGGGAAGTCTGTACGTAGATGATTTGCTGATTGCATTACCTTCATACAAACCTTGTAAGCAGGGCACTAAAGTACTGTTGACTGCCCTAACTGGGAAGGGGCACAAGGCTTCCAAACAGAAGTTACAACTGCACACAGAGTGTTGATTATCTAGGACATGGCATTATGGAAGGTTATTGGTCGATATCCTCATCTACAAGGGAGTCCTGTTGCTGTGCGTCAAAAGCAGCTGTTACCTTCGGTAGCAGTGCGGCTTGATGCTTCGGAAACACTGATGGGTCCTTTCCTCTAGCTGTTTCGCCCCCTTGCTGACTCGATTGTCAACTGGCGAGCTTCAGCACTGTAGCGCTTTAGCGTTCTGAGTGTCTGAGCCTCAGTGTTTGTGTTTTTACACACCAACTTTGGTGAGCTTGTGACGGCGCCCGGGGCTTTTTGCTGCTTACCTTTTTTCTCAGCAGGGGCTAGGGGTTAGTGGCATTCTCCCACTTGTGTTCTCTCTCTAATACTTTGTGCTCCGTTTCATGTGGGTGAGAAACAAGCGCCCTTAGGCATGCTGGTAAGCCTCAATTTTAGGCTAGGAGTTGGAGTTTCTGGTGACCTGTTGGGGTTTGGTTTCTCTTAGGTTTATTTTTATTGATATTGTTTGTGTGTATGCACCTTGTAGGAGGTACATACTTTCCTGCAACATTTTAGTGATCTTTTATCTTATCGACAAGTTTGACTTATTGAAAGTTTTGAGCCACATAGTGCATATTGCCTGTCACAAGAGCACATGCCTCTAAAAAGACATCCACTCCTCTGGCTCTCTCCTCCCTATCCACACTCCCTTTATACACGCATCCAGATTAACTCTCTGCCCTACTTACCCATTCTGTTTGTTTGGGTTCAGGGGGAATAAAAGAACCGGTTAGAGGTGGCCTACTATAGGAGACATTTCAACCTACATTTGTAGAGCAGGGCATTATGGCCCCTCTGCTAACACCCAACAGGAACTGTTTGACTGAGGTTCTGACCCTTAGTGTGCGCAGGAGACAGAGGCTTCGGGTTAGGAGAATAGACCTCTCCTTAAATGACGACGATGAGGATGTCTCTGGCCTGGCTCTGAACCCGCACAAGGCAATTTTGGAACTGGAAACTACAGGTTCTGTCTGTTAGACAAATAATAAGGACGACTTAGGGTACACAAATCCAACCCTGGAGATGCCAATGAGCCAATGCAGTCTTGTTTTATGGCCACACAATCTTTGGGGGAAAGAGTTGAGAAGGGTTCTCAACAGTCACAGACAAACCCTATTCTCCAGCATCTGCTGGGGACTGGGGAAACTCCTGATAAGTCTATTTTGCAAAAAGAGCACATTACCCCTGCGCAATGGTTGCGAGTTAAGGCTAATAATCCATGAACTTAATCAATGTAATAGTTTTTCTGATTTCTGCACATGGGTGGACTCGCTGGACAAGTGAATATCACAATACCATCTGGAAAAAAGGATAGCTTCTGCCAAATGGATCAAAAACCAGACCGAGTGGACCACTCTTCACAAACATTGCAGTTAGCAACTAGCTGTCAGGGGTTTGAAGATTCTTCTGATCAGCATGCTATGATACTATCTTCTTCCTTGGTAACTGGAGGGGGACCACAAGCCTCGATTCCAACATCTTCTGTTGTGGTTCGTAAACCAGCATTGATTTCCTCGTGCTCACCCCGACCGGCTTACTGTAAGATTAACCCTGTCACTGCTCAGAGTCAGAGGCTGGGTAAATCTCAGATGCCGGTGATAAGGTATAAGACCAGAAGAGGACACTTTATAGATCAAAGAAATGTCATCATCACCAACATTAAGGAGCCAATTGGGAAAGAACCCAGGGAGGCCCTTTGTAATAAAGTCCTGACATGGCTTCACCAGAGAACAGGGCCAGGGGTCATTAGAACTTCAGACTCGAAGGTCCTACGTAGGTTTGAGCTGAATGACTGGTGTTGCCAGAAGAATATGGATTGTGTCCTTGTGGGATGCGCGTCAAAAATTCTGCCACGTTCTCTGAGTATGTGCCCTTATTTTCCATAGGGTTCTTCTAATTGATTTGAAGGACTAATAGATCTTTCTGAAATGTCCGTCTTGCTTTTTGGGATCACTTGTAAATTTGAGCTGCTCTTTTGATTATTGATTTGCTCATATCTCGTTTTTGATTGTTTGTCTGTCTTGTTTGTATTTTTTTAGAGCTCTCAGGCCTCTGGGCGTATATCGCTTTATGCAAATTAAAATAAATGAATACATCCCTGAAAGAGGCTTTCTACAAAATTCCTAAGACTCAGGCTGTCACACAGATGAGAGCATTTTTAGGGATAGTCGGCTAGTGCCGGCAATGAACACTAGGCTAAGCTGATATAGTTAAACCCTTTCAACAATATACTAGAATAAATACAGTGGAGCCATTACAAAGGACTCCGGAGTCCGAGGAAGCTTTTAGAAAAAATAATTAACCAAAGCTCCTGCATTAGGTTTATCAGAATATAAAAAAGGACTTGTTTTGTACTGTCATGAAAAAGATGAATTTGCTTTAGCAACGCTTACCCAGAAACACAGTATTCATTATGGACGTATTGCTCATTACAGTAAGGACCTGGATCCTGTGGCTGCAGGGATGCCACCTTGTCTGAGATCAGTTGCTGCAGGAGCATCAGCAGTGAAACAGAATAAGAACATTATATTACGGTGTCCATTAGATGTAGCAGTTCCCCCATGCTGTAATTTTGCTATTATTGAAAGCAAAGACACAACACATGTCCACCTCAAATGCGAGCAAACATGAAGACCTACTTATGAATTCTTCTAATATCACTTGGATTAGATGCTCTGTATTGAAACCTGCTTAACTACCGCCTACAAACCAAGAAGGAGGGCCACATGAAACTACCCCACATGGCTCTGTAGCAGACTGTGTAGCCACTAGAATCTATTGGTTCACCCAAGTAGAAAGCACTGATACCGTAGTGACCAAATCCAATATTTTCGAGGAAGAAGTGACCAAATTGTTTTTTTTTATTTTTCTACTGAGATTTTATTTTTAATACAATATATGTGGCAGTGGGGTAAGGGATATTAGTAAAGGTAGGGGGAAGAAGAAGGCTGCGGGGTGGGGTCTCTGAAAAAATGTGGTCACTCTTTCGAAAACATGGATTCGGTCAAATCACTTACATCCAGCAAGCACTACTGTGGTGACAACAACCAAGACACATGGTGGTAATGGAATTAAGACTACAGGTTGTATACTAATTGACCTTTTCACATTTGACCTCGGGAGAATTGACCTAATTTAGAAGATCAATTAGGACATATATGCGGGGGGAACACCCAGCAAACCCTCCCACCCAATCCAAAACCCCCTGCAGCCCCCCACCCAATCCCCTTATATTATTTATAATCCAAACCCAACCCAATACATATATAAAATAACTAAATTAATATAAAGGTCAATTGTGCAGAAGGTTAATTAAGACCACTATAATTAGGTCAATTGTGCAAAAGGTCAATTGTAAAAGGTCAATTTGGGTAATACCAGACTACAGATGTGGTAAACCTTCCCCTTGCGATGCATATGGTTATAGTGCCACGGAAGTGAAGATTGAGGATCCAAGTGTGTTGCTAGGAAGGACCTCTGGTCTGGAAACAGACAAAAAAAAGAGAATGCATGTTAAGGTCAAGTCACTTTATGATAACGGGAGGGAGTTGGGTTTTTGTGTTCTTTAAAGGAGATATGTCGGGTCTGTAAGAGAAGTGACGCTCCCCATCAAGTAAGGAAGGAGGCAGGGGACTGGGGCAGCATCTGCTGCAGCTGGTTGTGCAGCTTTCAGCCCCTGCCCAACCACTTCCAGCCAACATTGCTTGGAGCTCAGTGACTGAGCCCGATGAATCAGACAGTGGTGAGCATTATGCAGTTGTCAGGCCTCAGCATGCAAAGCCACTGACGGTCATGGGAGACTGAGGGAACAGAAGGGTTTCCTGCTGGGACGCCGATACCAAAGTCACCATCAAAGCTAACATGGTCATGGCTGCAAGCCTTGTATGATGCCATGATGTCTGCAGTGCAAAGCCACAGTAAGCCCCACCACTGTTTTTACTACTCACCCGACTTGCTGTATCAAATTATGGAAAAAAGTACCTTTGAGTTCTTCCACTGACTGAAATGCTTATGGCTCAATTTCATATTGTTACTGATTAAGTGTTAAGAGCAGGGTTTGAAATTGCTACGAGCTATTTAGCTCCTGCTTCTACCCTAGGAGAGCCTGGTTAGCTTAAAACCAACAGAGATACGTTTGTCTCCCAAGGCCAACTGGTAACTTTGAGTATGTAAATAAAGAAGAATTACAAACCATTCAAATATAATGGATCTTACATAATGGGCAAAATGTCCAAGTGTGCATCTCATGCAGAAATTAGATTTGCAGTGGGGGCAGTACTTGCGCCTGGTTCCCCAGCAATAGCTCTTGCCTATTGTGTGACGTCCGACACCCAGTAGCTAGTTTAGCTCTTGCTCACTGAACCTCAATTTCGAACCGTAAAGGGAAAAAACCAGTCAAATATTGGCCCATTTACAGATCATGCATTTTCAAACAATAAGTATATATTTAATGCTGTGCGTCACTTCAAAGTAACTGCTCATGAGTTTGCGGAGGTATCTCTGCCTGCACCCTCGCCCCTCGGCCCCCTCACCAGAACTCAAGATAGCAGTTCCAAGTGGCAGCAAGGCAATCCATTCTACTTAAATCCTACATGCCCTCATCCGCCACATCCTGCCCGCATTCCACAAGCACCACACCAGCCCTCATGATTTCTCTCCCATATAAGTCTCACCTTTACAAGTGAAAAGATCTGCGCTTGCCAGCATCATTTACAACCCCATAAAAAACGTCTGCCTAAATCCACTATGAAAAAGCCTAGCAGAGTGTCATTACTAAATAAAAATAAACAACATTTTCAAAATGCTTTCCCTACAGCAATTATTTCGGTATCACTTTGCACTTTGCACATGATCCACACAGCCATGTCCCAAAGTGCAATGTATGGGAATTCTGATCCCTGCATTTGAAAATCTGTCCTAATTCCCCAATATCTGCCACAGAACATAACGCACTAAAAACAGAAATTCATAGGCTTGGAATATTAACACAGTACAAGAATAGACCAGTTAATGTCCAGATGAGATTTTAGTTTATAGATATAGTCCGACGATGACCATAACACTGTATAGTAAAACCATGAAGCAGACACGAACCGGAGGAGCATGAACTAAGGAGGATGGCATCTCATAAATTCCTCAGTGGTGGTAGGCAGGTGTCACTCATGAGCACTACAAATGTGCCAGCTTTTCTGGGATCTCTGTGCACACCAAGCAATATTTTTTAAAAATTCGTTAGCTAATCCGTACATGTAGAGGTTGAGACATCCATCACTAATTCCAAACCCTGCTCCTAGCTCCTTCAACTGGAGGTCAGCAACCGAGCTGTCCTAAAACACAGATCACGGACATTGCGAGGTCTCATTGCAGCTGGCCTAGGCCGGGGTCCAACTGGTGGCAGGGGTGTGCAGAGGACTTGACACATTTTTGGGAAGCACAACACACTGAGGTGGATGGTTGAGAAGGTTGCGGCGAACAGAAGAAATAGAAGTGTCAGTGTTGAAACCCTTTTGGTGAGACAGGAGCAATTTTTGATTTATCAATTCCAATCATGTTGATGGTTTTAATGACAAGTTGGACTGGACTGCTCTCATCTAATACTCCCATAATTTGGTTGGGGACGCCTTGCGACCGTTCTGTTAATTTCATATATGGCGCAAGATGTTTATGTTCCTCCCACCATTGGTGCTCTAGCTTTGTACATGTATTCCATTATAGTACACTAGCACACATCCTGTTAGCTTGTTTGGTGTGGCATGTTGGCCATTACAAAATGTTTTTTAAAGTGGCAATATCCCGTTAGCTTGAACATGTGAATATTTACATTGCATGAGTTAGGCTTTCTCTACTGCATGGTTAGGCTTTATTTCATACATTTAAGATGGCCTTCAGGTTCCAATATTGTTTTACATTCTCTATACATGCCTATCTGTTGTTTGTTTCTAGGCTCTGTTTTTGGGTCCTCCAGTGCAGCTACATCATTTAAAGCGAGTTGATGTACCTTATTTTCCCACATGTGTGGTCTTGCCGTAGCTTCCACCTTTTGATTTTGGGTTCGCAACTATGTTACCAGTATGTGCTTTTTTATTTCCAGAAGTTAGGCACCTACCCTGTTTTTACCAGCAGTCAGTTTATAGATTGTGATGTGCGGTTGTTTTCCTTTGCAGACTTAAGTAACAGTGTAGAGATTGGTGTCTCTGTATGTGTGGGTAATACAGACCTTTCATTGCCTCTATGTCGTACCTTGCTCTGAAGCCTTCAGGTACATATCACTGGTCATGAGTGTTGAAGGGTATGATCATATGGTGGAGCTGTTATTCCTCGTTTTGTCCAATTGTTGAGATTGGCGGTTATTGATCTGATTTTTGGAATTGATTTCCATCCAGATGTGTCTCTACATCCTTTATTCATGAATTATACAGGAAACAGAGAAACGGTTTTGTCCAATTTATGACGGGTATGTGGTATTTCAATAGTGCTCTCAACGTTGTTCACGTAGTATGTGTTCAGTTGGTAATTTATGATGCAAACATTGCTTTTGTTTCGTACAATTCTGGGATACGGCCCTCGGGAAGACAGTTGCACTGCTTTTGTCCTGTCGAAACTAGTGATTCATCTAGGGAACGCCTTGTGTTTAACACTCTATCTTTGGCCTCCAGATATAGTCAGCTGTTACGTTGAGTGCCTACTTTTGTTACATGTGTATACTTGTTGGCCTGGTACATTCCAGGTGTACAGGGTTTGGATGGTGTTAGACAGGAATGGTATAAAGAGAGACACAGACTCAAGTGTTATAGTTCCAAAACCTTTATTTACTACAATGCCAGGGTTGGTGTAATACCTAACTGGCCCCAACTCTAAAGGGATAGTTCCCACAACTGATGTTTGTAAGGACCATTGATGTCTGAAAGTCCAAAACCAAAATTTGGCTGTGTCTAAACCTATGCTTGCCCTCACTCTCTGATAAAATGTGCTATGAAGTCTCCTTAAAGAAAACATAGTGATTCAAAAAGAAATATATACCAAGGCTGGTTTCAGGTGGACTTCTCACCAGGTGTGGCTTGGTTACTGTCATCAATGTTTAGCACAGTCAAAAAGAAGTTCTTCATCAGCTCTTCTCCACAAAGTTCTTATACTCTGGTCAACAAGTCCCAATGTCTTTAGTTCCTGGGGATTCCCTTCCCCAAGCTTCACTCCTTCCAAGTTTCAAATCAAACAAAAAAATAACAGAGTTTCTTCCAGGCTTCTCAGGGTTCCCTTACCCAAGCTTATTCCGCCTTATTCCACCAAATAAATGTTCATCTCTATTAGGCCTCTCAGGGCTCCCATCCCCAAGCTCAAGCCCCTTCATTTTTCAAACACAAGTTCAACTTGTCAAGATGTGCATTTCTCTTGTTGTCACACACAACCTTCTCATGGGGTAACATCAGAGACTTTTGAACACGCTATGTTCTTGGCTCATCCTAAGTGCAACCACTCTGATCTTTAGCCCCTCTCTGTATTTCCTGTACTTCCTTCTTGTCTGTCCTTTCCTCTTCTAGGTGCTTCCTGCACCCCTTGGTTATCCTTCACTTGGTTGTACTCACATGCACCTTCTTTGTCTTGCTTTTTCTCAGCTTGCCGCGCCCCTGGCACCTTCCCTTTGGGTTCACTTTATCTTCACTGTGCTTCTTGCACATTAATTTCCTTGCTTTTGTGCACCCTTGCACCTATGCTTTCCTTTCTGTGCCTCTTGCACACTTGTTTGTTTCCTTCACCGGTGCTCACTTGCACCTCCACTTCACTTTTGGGTCACTTGCACCTTTCTCATTTATCTTCAAGCCTTTTTCTTCCTTTCGCTCTCTTAGCACCTCTCTCTTGCTTTCCTTTTACTTTCTGCTATCTTTCTTGCTTTCTGCTGAGTGCCGCTTGCAAATACTGTCCTTTCTCTCTTCGAGGTCAGGGTCTCACCACCAGCCCCTCAGACCCCCTTGGGTCCGGCACACGCCCCAAGGGACCAAGCACTCATTCACACGCCGCCAGCATGACATGGGCTGCCTCAGTCCGGCTCCCTGGAGACACGGCTCCCTAGCCACGCTGCAGCCGCTCACAGGCACCAAGCCAGCGTTGCGGCACAATGCTCTCCTCTGGATCCTCCAGGCGCCGCTCCCTTCAGCTCCCTGCTCCATGGCTCCATGGCTTCTTGGCTTCCTTCAGGATTCAGAGCTCGCTGCCCTGATTGTGCAAAACCACACCCTTTATACTTTACATAAATAAGAGTCAAGTGGAGTCAGGTGTGAATAGTCAGTGTGAAATGCCTGACCCTATTAATGGGACAACCTAATGGTAGTAGGTGTCAGTCTTCCTTTTGTTTCTCAAGGTGTTTCATGCAGGTAATCCTCACTACTCTCAGTTACCTCTTCTTCTTCCCAGTATTGGTCGGAAATGGGGAGGAAGGAGATGGAATGGGATTGCAAATATCCCATAAATGCTGAGGGGCGTCAGATGGGAAAGGGTGTGGGGGGGATTGAGCGTTACTGCTATTTACCAGAATGTTTTATTTCATTGTTTTTTATAAGGCGTCCAATACCATACCTGAGTTCAGTTTCTAAGCGCGGATCCGGGAATCAAACCTCTGTTGCTCTGCGTGGTCTTGCTTCCAAGACCAGCGCATTGCCCCTGTGCAATCCTCCGTTCACAGAATACTGTTAGGATATTGTCAGCGTGGATCGGAACAGTCTCTAGCCTTGGCGTGCTTAACACTTTTCCTCCTCTAACTTGGACCATGAATAATGGGCTTTGAATTTGAAGTAATGAGACCTAGATCAGGGTTAAGAGAGTCAGAATACCCCATAAAGGCTTCTGGGACTTCTTCCTCCTCTTATTATCCTGTGGGTAGAACACTCACCTGGGGCACCCCATGAATACAACTCTGGACTCCCCTTACCACCTGAATAGAGGGATCTCTGTGTATATATGGAAGAATAACCCAATGTTTCTCACAATGGATTACGCCACCATTCCATTCACTCAGGGAATTTAGCAATGTTTTGAAGCTCTTTAAGCACTTTTATGCACTTTATGCCATTTGCACATATTTGTGAAGCATTTGCACTTTTAGTAATTCTTTTGGATGGTTGACATTTTATACTAATCCATGCTTGTGTTTTTAATCCATGCTTGTGTTTTACTTACATGATGCTACTTTGGGGATTGTTGCATTTATTGTGTGTTTTTGAAAGTAGTAAAAAATAACCCAATGTTACATTCTATTGTGTACTTCGCATTTGAATAATGAGGGATGTGCTCCCCGTATTTTGAATAATGATATGTGTGTGTATTAAAGCATTATATTGCACAATGCTCTAGGGAGACATGTGTGTTGTACATATATAAAGGCCTGGCACAGTGGTTTGTGCGCCTGTGGTGCTTCTCCACCCTTGATTCACAATGAGATCCTGGAAGGACCCGCAGAGAGCAAATTTGATCTGGTTGCGGGCACCGGGACCGAGCAGAGGTGTAGGATATGATATGATAGTTTATTTATATAGCGCCTGGTGGGAGAGGCCAAAGGACCCAAGGTCGGTCTGTGGTATTTCCCCTAGCACTTTCCTTATTACACTGCAGGACCCGGTCTGCACTGGGGTTCATCTGAGGCCTATACCCCTTCTCTGGTGGCTCTGACACAGGATTATGACAGTTGATTTCCTTCAGTGTAAATTGGATGGTTGCAGCTTTAAATGTGTCTATTTACGTTTGCCCTTGATAGTTGATGACAAGGTGGGGGAACGTGAAGGCATCATGAAGTACGACACAGACAACAGAGTCGAGATTCAAAGCAAAAGACTTTATTAACTTAAATATGTCAAGATGGAAAAAGGCCTAACTTGCCCTATGCTAAGGTGGGATTTCCCTACCTAAATAAAACTAAAGTCTGAGTCAAATGTTGAACTTAAAAATCTAACTGTGTCCAAAACCTATACTTGCCCTCACAACTAAATCTATACAATGTGTAGGGATGTCAGTAACCAAAGAAACAGTGTTAAAAAATAACATTCTGAACACCTTCCAGCTCACAGCTTTCTTCCAATTCCCTTCCCCAAGTGAAAACCAGCTCCAGAAAAAGTCTCAAAGTTACCTTTCTTATGTTCAAGGTTATACAGTTTTAAAAACATCCTCGGGGCTCCCTTTCCCAAGTTTCAAGCAACACAGTTCAAACACAAAAAGGGTCTTGAGGCTCCGTACACAAAACAACAAATGTAGCTCCTCAAGTTTCATGGTTCCCTTTCCCCAAGACTTTCATTTTATCGGTTCCATGCGATAATATCGCTGCAAAAATATCGCCATACAAAGATTTTGCCATATTTTTGCGGCAATATTACCCTATGGAACCTGCAGGGGACACCCCCGCAACCCCCATATATTTTAAAAGGGACCGGGGGACACCCCCGCAACACCCCCATCCATTTACCCCATAAATTATCCCCACCAAAAATATCGCCTATGGCCGTTCCCGACGACCATATGTACGGTGATATTTTTGGTGGGGATAATATTACCTGATACCATTTTATCATCACAAACAGTTGGGCCTTGTTAACTTCAAGGGAACACACTCACAGAGCTGTTGTGCTGAAACTGGCACCTGGATCCCCTCGCCAGATTATCGCAGGCTATACAACTTCGGGGATAGGGACACAATCTTCAAATTGGCCCAGGAGAATAGGGCAATTTACAGTGTTCATTGCTCCAGTCGGTCTTGATATTTGGATTTCAATATTCCTAAATTGTGGGTCAGCATAGTTACACTGTTTCTCAGTCTTTGCTTTATGGTCAAGAGTTCTTCTTAAATCATAACGGGATCCTATATTATCTCAAGCATATATTCTCTCTTTTTTCTCTCTGCTGAAATCATTAGTGTTGCAGTTGGTGAGAAACATTCTCAACTGTGAGACTAATATTAGAACAGATTATTCCAGTTCTTGTATGTATGGGATAATTTGATTAAGTTGAGCAAGATTTCCCCATGGATTTGGACAGAATGCCCATTTGCTCAGATTTTACCGGCGTGCCACCTACACCCAGAGAGGTTTTTTATTGAAATAATTAGGCCAGGTGTGAGGGCCGTCCATCAAGCTCTCCTCTAGACAAAGCTTTTTCACCCTAGCACAGGCGTTTTTATCCCCGGTTTAGTGTCTGGAGATTTTCTACCCCTACTACCTAACTATTAGCAGCCTATCAACGAGGGCCTAGGCAATCGCCGTATCTATTTGAAGTTCCTCCTGGTCTTTCTTAGCTTGACCTATACTAGCGATCGTAGGGTTGTAGCTACCAGAACCTCTTCCTCAAATCAGTCCCTTTTCTTTCATGCCCTGATGTTCCTCTCCCAGTCTTTACTGATATCTTCTTCTCGCTTCTCTCCTTTGTCCAATTATTTCCACCTTTTCTTCTCCCTCTCCGCATTGCTTCCTTCCCTGTCCCTCTGATGTCTCTCTCACGCCTTCTACAGTCTACCTTCATTGTTTGATGTTCAACCCCCTATTCTTTCTCCGACTACTCACCCTTCTCTCCTCTACTACTACTCTCCCATCTCAACACCAATTCACTCTGTCCTCCAAGCTACAACTCCCACCTCCATTCTACTACTACACCCTCAAAACTACTAATATCCATGCTATTTCTCCCACCTCCACACTGCTACTCCCTGCTTCACCCGCCTCCTTCTCATTCACTCTCTCAATCACCTTCAACTCACTCTGTACACTCATAACACTCATCTAACTTGCACGCATATTCACCACACAGTATCACTTGCTGTTACCAACCAGTACCTCAGCTTTTCTTCTAAATACCTGAACACTCCACTCTACCGTCGATCCGCCTCCTGGTCTCAACCTCATCCGAACTTCTGACAACTTCCTGCAGCCCTTCCTATCCTCCCCCTCCTTCTCACACTGTGATGTAACAATGGTGGCCCCCTATTGGTGAATGCTCTACTTCGCTTGGCACATTGCGGTACATTCCATGGTAAGTATTGAGGAATTAACTTGGTGATAAGCCACTCCACAGAATAGTAATTTATGTCTCAGAGATTCCTCAATCTGTGCTGCGGCTGCTCTTTGTGGTGTGCCACATTCTGACCGGCTGCATAGCACTTCTGTTTCTCAGCTCGCCGGTTGTCTCTCTACTTCTGCTGAAACAGAAGATCCTGCTGTCTGGATCCTTGGAGGTTTTGATGGGCTGCGGTTCATGCAGGTGGTCCGCCTAGATTTCTGGGGCTTAGGTTTTCCTGTAACTAAAGAAATAAGACTGCCAAGCATTTGTTTGTAAGGTAAGGGGTGAAGATAGTACAACTCAGATATAAACAGTCACTTCGTCAGGGGTCAGGAATTGGGGCCCTCTCAATTGCAACTGTCCCCCTATGGGGTAGGACTGGCTCTGGCTTCCACCCTGGTAGTCCTCCCACCCCAGGTTGAGCCCATCTCCTTGTGACAAGGTCAGCGTGATGGCCTTGTCACGTAGCACATTTACTCTATCTCAACTGCTGAGTGATGTTTGGATGCCACACGTGCTTCCCATAGTGTGGTCTGCAATGCAGTTCTTTGTATTATTGTTGGTTATTTGTGCCGTTTATTGGGGGCAAGTTTTACTGACCTTTTAAGGTGTCAATGAGGGTGGGAGATGGCAGATGGGGTTGTTTAATTACTCAAGTTTATGTGGTTAGAAGTTGGTACCATCAAGAGGTGGGATCCCGCCCAGTTTGTTTATGATCCTGTATGGCACCTTGCAGTTTCTACAGTATCACTATTGTAAGAAAGCAATAGTAAGGGTATTGCCACATGCTCCGAGTAATGGGTCTGCATTTACGTGCATGAAGACCAATATGGGGCCTTTGATTTACATGTGTCAGGCCTATATCCGAGGCAGCGTCTTGCCATTTTAGTGACATGACAAGTAAGGGGGTCTTAACCACCATATCAAAGCATGGAAGGTTTTATTAGATTTAGAGCAGCACAATATTAAGGTTGCTTTCCCACAGGAAACACACTTATCGCATCAAGCAAATAATGGTTTGCATCTCATTGGCATTATCATAGTAATTCCTTCTCTTACTTCACATTCTCCAGAGGAGGTTCAATTCTGATTCATCACTCTACATTTCAAATTCCATAAGGTTTTACCGGAGCAAGAAGGGCGAGCATTAACCCTTTCTGGAGAGGTTAATAATGTGCATATTACTTTGATCAAGGTACACGCACCGCATACTGGCTCTCCTGATTTTTACAATTGGGTTTTGAAAGGGCTATTGTACGTTTACAACAAAGTTATAATCTTGGGAGGAGACTTCAACACCATACTGAACACAAAATGGACACATCCAGTCAGGTAGAAAGTCCACGGTTCAAATCCGCCACGGTTCTACTACAACAGTTAGAATTGTACAGACTACTTAACATCTGGTGAATTAGACAGCTAGCAATAAGGAATTTATGTTCTGCTCTTCTGTTCTTAATGCAACTTCATGAATTGACCTTTTCCTGCTGTCAAACAGAGAAGCCAGATTGTGCGATCTTAGCTCGCACATTATTCAATCATATTCCCATTAGGGTTGGTGTTTGGGCTCCCTGCAAGACCACTTCTCTTTAAAGCTGAGGGTCTATCGGATTCAGTTTTATGGTCGGAAATTCAGAAGGAGATTATGTATATGTATAAAACAGGTTGATCTTATGGTACACTGGGAGGCTTTCAAGAGAGAGAGAGAGAGAGAGAGAGAGAAAGAGAGAAAGAGAGAAAGAGAAAGAGAGAAAGAGAGAGAGAGAGAGAGACAGAGAGAGAGAGAGACAGAGAGAGAGAGAGAGAGAGAGACAGAGAGAGAGAGAGAGAGAGATCCCATGACATCCCATGTTAGAGAGATGACATTTCTTGGTAGCAAGGCATCTGCTCGACAATACGGTGAAGGACAAAGACCAGGCCGGACATTGGCCTTGCTACTGAGAGATGAGCTACCCCCTACTCTACTTCAGGCCCTACAAAATGAAAAGGGGAACTAGAGTATGATAATAATATTGTCTCACTTTTTTCCACAGTTTTACACCAGATTGTATTCTTCAACATGATTTCAAACTTAACTTCAACCCAACGCCATCTTAGATCAAGTTAGGCTGTATTGTCTTGGGTATGGGTGTGGGAAAGCTTTAGATGAAACTATTCCTCCCGATGAAATATGTAGACCTATTAGTGTATTGGCCAGAGGCAAAGCTCCTTGTTTCGATGGCCTTACCACCAACCATTATGAGGTGTATTCAGAGGATCAGGCTCAAAACCTTCTCAAGATTTACCAGGAAGCGCTGGCTAGTGTGGCATTGCCACCCATCATGAGAGAGAGGCAATTATAATCCTCATGTTGAACACCAATAATGTTCGCAGTGCTCTCCATATTGTCCTATTTTCCTTATTAATATTCATAATAACTTACTGCCAATAGTACTAACAAATCAGCTCCTTCCACTTATGCCAACATATGTCTAACCAGATCAGGCCAGATTCATACTCGGTCCTTCCACTGTGTGTCATTTAAGGAGGCTGTTATTCCCTTAAACCTGACATTTCAGCAGTTGCTGTTTTACTGGATGCAGAGAATGCATTTAATTCCATTCAATTGCCTTTTCTCTTAAGTGTCCTCCAAAGCTTAGGGTTGGATCCACAAATTATGTCCATCCATTATATCCATGATCTGTTCGTTATACAGACACCCCACAGCAAGGATATAAAGGATATCTGTTAATTATCAAATATCTGGAAAAAATCAAGTTGAAGCGGACCCACGCAGGGATGTCTGCTTTCCACCCACTTTAGTTTTGCATAGGAGGATTATGTCTCTTTATGCTGATAACCTGATGATGTTTGTTGAGATTCTGCAGATTAAACTTGCCCCAATCATGGAGGATATTTATTCCTTTTGGGGACCTCTCAGGGCTCTGAGTGAACACATCAAAATCAGTACTTTTGCCACTATCTAGAGGGGCTTCAAAGATGTATGGTGGGCTGGGATTTTGACGACAGCCGGGAAGAGTTGGATACTTGGTTGTTGAGATTAGGCAAGAATTATATCAGGCCAAGTATGGCAGTGACCTAACGAAGATGGAGTCACAGATTGTAAAGTGGAAATATCTTCCTGTGTCCTCAATAGGCAGGCTTTCAGTTATTAAAATAATACAGTTGTTGAATGTTTTACACCCGTTCCTAAAAAGTCCCCTTTACCTGCACTAAATCTTTTATTGCAAAATAAGGACTCGCTTTTTAAACTCTTTGAGCTAGAAATGTTGCCAGGATCGGTCGAACGCATTGGTGGCACCAATGGAACCAGGCAGGCTGGGTTTACCCAACTTGGAGATGCAGTATCAAGGCATAAAATAAGCAGTGTCACATAGCAATTTGCTATGCCATTCTGTAGGTTTGCTAATCAAATGGACACATGTGTAGCAAAGTTAGCTATTTAAGTTTCCCTCTTATGCAAGCGAATGTGCAGCAGCAATCATCTCCTCCACTCTTAAGTGCCAAAGGCATGTGTGGGAGTGCTAGGCAAGAATATTTTACTTTTTCAAATAATTGCAAACCAGAAGTAACCCGTGTGATTCTTTTATTAAGCTTTCTATATCCTGTATGGCAAAGACCAGTATGTGTGAGCTTTATATTTTTAGAAAAGACATACCTGCAATTGCATTCCTAAAATGTAACTTGTTACAAAATGCATAATTACGGTATTGCACTGTAAAACACTGCATCATCACCATGCTTTACAGTAAAGTTTAGGTTAGTGTATTTTAATTTCATAGTGTCAACTATATTTCATTTTGTTGGGGAAGAGGGATCATATTGACAAGTGAACGCTTTTCAAATGTACATGATCAAATGCTTTTGATGGCAAATCTAGTTCTGTAACCTGCAGGTTGGATACATCTTGCAACTGGTGCTCAACCCATGAGCGAACCCATACTCCTTGACATTCTATATTATCACCCTGCTGCTTTATACCAGGTACCCTGAAAGTGGGAGGACCACAAACTACAATATTCCGACTAGTTTGCCCAGTTCTGTGCCTGCCAAGCAATCCACTCTTGTTAGTCTTTCTTTCTTCTTACATAATGAACATACAAAGCGAACTAGATGCTTACGAAAAGGAGTGATCAATAGTTCCACCCAGTCTGTACATCTACAAAGAAACACCAGAGCTTGATGTGCTTTATGATTATGATTGTATTATATATTACCGCCTGCAGGAGACAACTGGCCAAAATGTTTTCAGAGCCTTTTTATCATATCTATTTGTGTCCATTCATACAGCTAACCTTTTACAGTCAGTCAAAAAAAGGTTTATTCGGATGCAAAATCCATTAAACATACAGATATAAATGCAGAACACATCACATTTTCACAATATGATATGATATGATATGGCATTTGTAACACGCCTAAACACAAGTGTTTCAATATTCAATTTCAGATTTTTACAATATTCTACATAAAACATTTACAAAAAATCCATAAAAATACAATAGTAGATTCCAAGATGGCCGCCGGGGCATTGAGTCGCGTCTGAGCCGCGCTCTCCCCCGGCCGCCGAAAAAGCAATGCAAAAGCAGTGTTTGGGGCCAAATAGCATGCGACACGACCCCTCACTACTCTCCGATGTAGCGGCCCCGGCCAACGAGTTGATACGGGCGAGGAACGCTCGTTCGCCGAACGAGACGGCGGCCGCCCCTCCCCCATCGGAAGCTCCAGGAAAGACGTCTGAGGAAGCGGCGGCGAGGCGCACTACGCGAGTGCGGGGGCCTGGCCCTGGATCCTTGGGCGGCCTCGCCCCCCCTGCGTGTGGGCGCCCACGGCTCGGGCGGCGCCAGAAAACAACGCGGAGAGCCCTCGGACACTCAATCCGGCGCGGAGCCAAAACACCGGACGGTGGCGGCGACGGCACGGGGTGTGCCCCCCCCCCCCTCCCGGTATTGGTCACCATTGGGGTGAGTGCTTGAAACCCTGAGGGGGGGACCCCCGGCAGAGCAGGGGAGGCCAGGTGGGGAGCCGCATCCCACAGCAAGGAACCCGGCACGGGACATCTTCCCGCGAACTAACTACCCACAGAAAGGGGCGAGGCGGGCAGCGCAGACAGGCATTACAGAGAATTTACCAGCAAGGATCAGTTAGACCCAGCGGTACAGACGGACGCACCGGGCCACCCAGGCGTCGCCCAGGCTGGTACCCCAGGTAGACAGCACGGGAACACCCCACTGGGGACATCATATAGATCTGCGGGACAGCCTAAGCACGATAAAAGCCCTCAGGATCCTGGACGGACCATGTCAAGGGCAAAAAATAAGAATACCGCTCTACACCAAACCCCACAAACCACAAGGCAAGATCCAAACTTACTACAACTGTGGTCATCGGACATAACTGCGCAAGCAAAAGGGAAGCAACAGGACATACAACAGAGAGAAGACAGGGCGCAGGCAAACCCTCACCCACCTCCATCAAGAGATGACATGCAAGTATGGTTTCAGGAGTTTCAGGAAAAATTTATGTCAACAGTCCAGGCGCAGTTCACGACAATGAAAGACGACATGAAGCAGGCGGTTCATGATCTCAGGATGGACGTGGCCAAACTAGAGGAGAGAACGGACACATTGGAAAGAACGATGCAGGGGGTCGAGGAGCAGACGCGCCAAACGAGCGAAACCCAGGAACATCTGGCGAGACTCACACAAAATCTGGAGATACAATGTGAGGATCTGGAAAACCGCTCCAGGCGCTCAAACATTCGCATTAAAAATATGGCAGAAACAATACTGGATAAGGACCTTAAGACAGCTGTGAAAGAGGTGTTTAGAGACATTCTGGGAGAGCACGAGACAGATACAATCGGAGTAGACAGGGTCCACAGGGTGGGGCCAAGGAGATCCGGCGCGCCAGGAGAAAGACCACGAGACGTGCTGGTGGCGCTCTCCTCCTACCCACCAAAAGAGCAGATCCTGAGGAAAGCCAGAGATATGGACCACATAAAGATGAATGGGCAGGAAATACAACTATATCAGGACTTGGCACTGATCACCCTGCAGAAAAGGAGAGCGATGGGCCCCCTTATCAAGGCCTTGGTGGCAAAAGAAATACGTTACAAATGGGCATTCCCCTTTGGGCTAACTTTCACATGGGAGGGTAAACAGAGAAGAGTGACCTCTTGCGCAGAGGGCCTCAGCATGATGGGGCTCCAAGAAGACGGGGAAGAAGAAGATCAGGCAAAGGACAGAGCGGAACAGAGAAGAAGACCCAAAGGATGGGACACCATCAGACAGAAAGGATCAAACAAGGGTAGAGAAGATCGCAGGTAGAAGACACGATCAATCACGGAAGGGGAACGACGCGGCCCCCCAGGGGCTAACCAAACTACGCTACGTGAGGGGGAAGCTGAGAATGAGAAATGGCACAGCAAAGGTAGAACCGGCGGCCGGGAGGGCCCAATCGGCTTGGAATCCGGTAAGGACAAATGGGAAGATGGGGTTTAGGATCCCCCACGGAAAAGCCCCCCGAGGGTAGGATGGGCAGGGAGCTCTGGGTGGAACGCCCGGGCAACAATAGGAACCCTCGCCCAACTCGGGGGCAAGTTGTTTGGTTTATGGTTATTGGTTGGGGGGGGGGGGGTTTACGGGGAATGCACACGGAACAGCGGACATGACCATGAAGGCGACACCAAGGCAAGGGATCATAACCGCAAAGCGAGAAACACCGTAGGATGGGGAAGCTTCGCATCGTAACGTATAACATAAGGGGGATGAATCACCCCACAAAAAGGGGTAAGCTGGAGAGACTACTCAAAAGGGAAAGGGCGGATATCCTGCTTCTCCAAGAAACACATGTCAGGGCCAGGGACAAGCAGAAAACCAGACTAAAGGGCTTCAAAGTATGGGCCCAATCGAACTCCACAGAAAAAAGAGCGGGGGTCCTGATAGCAGTGAGGGAAGGATGGGACGCTAAATTCGAGGACGCTACTGCAGACAAGGAGGGAAGATATGTGTTTGCTAATGTAGTACTGTCGGGTATGCGAATCACTCTTGCGTCCGTATACGCACCTAATGTGGGACAAGATGGCTTTATGAGAGATACTCTGGGTAAATTGGAACCCTTCGCAAGAGGAGAGGTGATCCTGGGGGGCGACCTGAACATGGCGTGGGACCCTAAATTAGACAGAAGCACGGGTAACATACAAGGACAAGGGGCACCGTCAAAACGCCTCAGGCAACAAATGGCCCAACTAGCCTTAAATGATGTGTGGAGGGAATTGAAAGGGGAGCAAAGAGGGTACACACACTTCTCGCATGTGCATAACTCCATGTCAAGAATTGACTACTTTTGGGTCGGAGTCGGCATGTTGGGCAAGATCCAGGGGTTGGAAAAGGGGGCGATAGCACTCTCAGACCACGCTCCATTATGGTTAGATGTGAAAATTCCGGGGAACCAGAACGGGCTATGGAAGTGGAGATTGCCGGAGGACATTATCCGAGACCCGGTAATGGGGGAAACAGTACGGG
Organism: Ambystoma mexicanum; assembly: GCF_040938575.1. Taxonomy (NCBI): domain Eukaryota; kingdom Metazoa; phylum Chordata; class Amphibia; order Caudata; family Ambystomatidae; genus Ambystoma; species Ambystoma mexicanum. The sequence goes on from NC_090939.1 coordinate 904,396,325, forward strand.
AACAGATAGAAGATTACTTCGCACAAAATGACAATGGGGAAACATCTTTGAGTACGGTCTGGGAGGCGTTTAAAGCAGTGATCCGCGGAAGGATAATGTCACTAAAAATCACGAAAGAGAAACAGAGGCATATGTGGGAAAGGGAACTAGAAAGATCGATCACAGAACTGCAAGGGAAAATAGTGGCACAGCCCTCTAGAGATCTGAAGAGGGCTCTGAGACATACACAAGGCCAACTTGAGATGTTGCGCACGAAGGGGGCGGAAAGGAACCTGTTATACCTAAAACAAAGGTATTATATTAAAGCAAACAAGGCGGACAGACTCCTAGCGAGACAACTCCGCGCAAAACAAACAGACACCACGATCAAAAACATCACAGATACAGCAGGAGAACGATGCACGCGCACACAAGACATAGGGGAAGTTTTCAGAGAATACTACCAGAAACTGTACTCTACAGACCACCCAGACGTATTCGCACAGGACACATTTCTGAAAGCCCTCAACCTCCCACAGATCTCAGAACAAGATAGGCAGGCCTTAGAGAGCCCTATCAAAGAAGAAGAAGTTAAAAAGGCAATAATTGATCTCCCGCTCAATAAAGCCCCAGGCCCGGATGGCTTCACGGCCCTATTTTATAAAAAATACGCGGATACACTGACCCCTGTCCTATCAAAGCTCCTCAACTCGTTTAGAGAGAGTGGCAATGTTACCCCCTCTATGAACGAAGCGAAGGTCCTAGTATTCCACAAACCAGGGAAAGACCCCTCAGACCCAGCCTCATACAGACCAATCTCACTGATCAATATAGATGCCAAAATATATACTAAAATTCTAGCAACCAGACTCTCCCCGCTTCTCCCGAACCTAATACATCTAGACCAATCAGGCTTTATCCCGGGAAGACAAACACATGACAACCTTAGAAGGATTATCCACTTACTGGAAAAAATAGGTATAAAACAGACCCCGTCTATCCTCCTCGCAGTAGACGCAGAGAAAGCGTTTGACCGGGTGGAATGGTCAATGCGGTTTAGGACACTACACTGCATGGGATTCGGGGAGACCTTTATTGCGAGAATAAAAGCGAATTACAATGCTCCTACCTGTAGAGTGGCAGTCAATGGGGAGGTTACTGAAAAGATTTGCATATCCCGGGGAACAAAACAGGGATGCCCCCTCTCCCCACTACTATACGCTATTTTTCTAGAACCCCTACTTTGGAAACTAAGAGAAGCCAGGCACATTAAAGGAATAGATATGGCAGGAACACAACACAAGGTCTCCGCTTATGCAGATGACATGCTGTTAGCACTGGAAGAGCCGAGCAGCGCTTTGGGGGCAGCGATCAGGGAATTAGAGGAATTTGGGGCTATCTCAGGCCTAAAGATCAATAGGAACAAATCGGAAATTTTAATACTGGCAGGCGACAGGGGGGAGATAGGGAGAGCAGCCAAAACACTGGACCTGAGGGTAGCAGACTCTGGCATTAAATACCTGGGTATAGAGCTCACACGAAGGGTGGATCACTTATATGGGAACAACTACCCGCAACTATTAGCAAAACTCCGTAGGGACCTGGAGAGATGGAATCCCCTCATGATCTCGTGGTGGGGCAGGATACAGGCGGTAAAAATGACCATACTCCCAAAAATACTATACTACTTCCAGGCCCTCCCGATAGGAGTCCCCAAATCATTCTTTAAAGCACTCACAAAGGCCATCACAACCTTCGTATGGAACGGGAAGACGCCAAGACTAGCCAGGGTTATCATGTCCACGCCGATCAGGGAAGGAGGACTGGCGCTTCCGCACTTTCAGAAATATTACCAGGCGGCACAGTTAAAAGTACTCCGGGAATGGCTAGGAAACGTTCCACAGCCGACCTGGGCCGCACAGGACAGAGCAGTGGCCAGAACACCACTAGTGGAACTCCTCTGGAAACAGAAACAACATAGACATCCCAACATAGAAATTAGTCAAATCATGAAAACAACAATGGCGGCCTGGGATATTCAAACGAGAAAGGGCGTAATGACCACCACGCCTGGCCCGTTCACCCCAATCAGCAGAAACCCGCAATTCCAACCTGGGATGGAACAGGGGGCATATGAATGCTGGGAGGAGGCAGGGATAACAAAAATAGGGGAAATGTTCGAAAACAATGAGCTAAGAGCATACGAAGAGTGCCTCACACCCTCAGCACGCAACACAAGGGAGAAATTTAGATACGAGCAGCTAAAACACTGGCTCAAATCCCCAGACATAATCAAGGCGGCAACAAGAACCCTTACCCCATTCGAGACATATATCACAACAAACTCTGGGGCAAGAAAATGGGTATCGATCCTTTACTCCTTTATCAACACGCAGGACGAAAAAATCAAGTGGCCATACATGAACAAATGGATCAAAACATTGGGTGTAGAACCGACAAGACAACAATGGGAAGACCTCTGGACGCTGATCCCAAAGATGACACGATCAGCACAAACAAGAGAAACGTGGACTAAAATCATCATCCAATGGCATTACACCCCAGAAAGACTACATACAATGTTCCCCAACTCGTCGAACCTATGCTGGAGGGAATGCGGAGAAGTGGGGACATGGAGGCACATCTGGTGGACATGCAAGGGGATAACGCCGTTCTGGGAAGAGGTCAAGGGTGAAATGGGGAACATTTTTCCAGAGGCAGAAAAAATGGGGGAGTGCGTTTGGCTATGTGGGATGAGAGACGACAGGGCCAAAAGAATCAGAAAAACACAATGGAGAAGCTTTATGGGCCTCCTCATAGCAGCTTGGACAACAATAGCCCACAACTGGAAGAAGAAAGACACCCCACTGATATACTCATGGCTCCAAAGAGTATGGGCCCAGATGGCGATGGAAAAGGTCACACACACCATCCAGGGAACGAAAGACAGATTTGTAATGGAATGGGGAGGGACTCTGGAATATCTCCAATCGGACTTTATGGTACAGTGGTGCCCTCATAACATCAGGATCTCAGACATTTTCACTGCATAAAATAATCCCGGCAGTAAAAAGCATGCATCCCCAGGGGGGGAGGGAAGGAAGGGGGGTTGTTGGGGGGGGGAGAAGTTGTGATATATTGTACACTTGGTTGACGTGTTTGGAAATAATAAAAACAAATTTGTAAAAAAAAAAAAATACAATAGTATATCTATTCACAATAAAACCTAATATCCTTAAAAGCCACTGTTCCGATACGTTTTAATCCATCATTATATTAAGACATTCCACCTCCCTGTAACCTCATCAGTCTCTTTCTGAAATACATCGCTCTTTTCAAGGAGAGCAATGCCCAGGCAGTAAACATAGTGTCTGCACACAAAAGAAAGATGAGTGCTGCCTTATGATTGCAGATCTCTGACTTCTTTAAAGCCGGTAACAATGTTACTCTACGTATCCCAGCATAGCCAGTACAAAACAATAATACATGTGACAGATCTTCACGCTGGTAACCACACACCGGACAACAAGTAGAGTCTGGGAACCCTTTCCATTCTGCTGTATTTCCTTGCAGAAGGAGGCAATCAAATCTTGCCCTTGTGATTAGCCACCAGTCTTTTTTCCGGGACCCCCAAACTAAGTATGGTTGAATCACCGAGGGCCTACTGATCGCAGAACGTAGTTGACCTGATTTAATCCCATACTCCAATAAAATTCTCTTCCTTGTGACAGCCTACCTAACCACCATTTTATGGCTTTTCCCCTCTACCTCTGTTATTAGCACCTCAGGCTGAAAGAGACTACCTAGGTTGGCCTCCTCAAGCGCTTTAGAAATATAGTCCAGCCAGGGAATTTTTTGCCATTCCCCCTTTCCCAATACAGAACGAATAATAAAATGGCACAGGGAGGCAAATTCGTTTGCCCATAGCCAGATCCAGAAAAGAATCGGGGCCAGCGCCCACAGGTCTTCCCAAAACTCCATTCCCAATTCAGGATGAATTGCAATAATTGCAGCCGAGTTTGGGAGGCCCAGCAGTCTCCTGATAAATTTGTTCTCTTTTATTTTCATTTCGTCAGCCCTCTGGAAGCCCCATATTGGGGCACCATACATGGTGACGGCCATTGCTCGGGCACTGTAGATCTTAGATATCACTTCTAATGGTTCTCCCTCACACCGTGACATAAAGCGGAAAATGCCTCCAGTTTGCTGGCTCACTTTCATAGATTGTTTAGCCAGATGTGCCTTTCCAGATAGAGCTTCCGAGAAGCTTAACCCTAGGTAATCAAATACCTTTACCCTGGGTATCACCTCTCCCGCACATAACATTGGTCTCATAGCTGCAGGTCGTTTCCTGCCCACACACGCCATCACAGCAGATTTTCTGGTGTTGATTTTTAGACCCAATTCGCACATAAATGTTGTGTATGCATTAATCAGGGTCTGAAGAGCTCTTGGTGTTCTAGCAATCAATACTGTGTCATCTGTGTATGCAAGAACAGGGAAAGCCCTTCCCCCGCAAAAATATTGATGAGGAATCCAGAAAGACCATTTATATGCAAACAAAAACATATTGGGGCCAGCACACAGCCCTTCCGCACACCATATCCGACACTGAAGCAGGCCGTGCAGTGACCACCCGGTCTACTGCGCACGCATGCCTCATTATCTGTGTGGATGTCGACCAACACCCTCAAGATATCCCCCGGACAACCCAGCGACCCGAGCACGGCCCAGAGCTTGTCAAAGGCCGTACTCAGGTCCATAAATGCCAAATACACCGGCTCACCCTTACAAAAGACCGAGTTGGCCACTAACAGGTACAAATTTAAACTCTGTTCCATGGTCCCTACCCCTGGCCGAAACCCAAACTGAATATCAGAAAGGATAGATTGTTCAGTCAGCCAGGATTCAATACGGGCCAACAAAACTCTTCCAAATATTTTAAAGGAGTCCAACAGTGAAATTGGCCTATAGGCCCCGGGGTCCGCCATGTCCCCCCTTTTAAAAATGGGGAAAATTATGGCCCTTTTCCATGAGCTGGGAAAATTACCGGATTTCATGCAGGCATTGAACAATAACGTTAGAAGCAGTGCCCACAGATCCATGGGGTCCTGAAACATATCCGCGGGAATCATATCCGGGCCTGGTGCCCGGTTATGGGCCTGTTGAAGTATTGCCTTCCTGACTTCCTCCACTACAAAATGTAGGGGGGATGCCGCTATTTCTACAGGCCCCTCAATTGTAGTGACCCCAAAGAGACTCCCAAAATGCTTTATCCAGGCTCCTTCCTCCACATATGGCCCACTATCCGCAAGGGTTCCACACCCATTTGGGCCAACCTTCACAAACTCCCAGAATGCCTTCTGATCCCTTCTTTTAGCGGCATCCAGAAAGCCTTCTCAGGCCAACCCTTCCATTTCCTTTTTCCTCCGACTGAGCTCACTCTGGTACTGAGCTCTAGCCTAAGTCAATGCTCTTCTACTGCAAGCCGGGTCCTTAAGGATCAATAATAACGCTTGCTAAGCTTCTTTACATGCCTCGTCAAACCAGCCCTTCTGAGAAGATCTCCCCTTAGCCTTAATTACTTTTGTAAACTTGTTTGTTAGAGCCCTCTCTAATTCTACGAATCTGTCTACAACCAACTTTGCAGATAGGGGATCCCCCAGAATATCCCCCATAAGGGGTGCGTTCTACATGATCGATTCATAGTGCAATTTCTCCTCTACAATTGTCCCCCATTTGATTCGTCTGGATCCATTGATCACCCCTTTAACATTTTACAGACGCTCATCTATGGCTCATCAAGTCGTTTCGCCCACTCGCAAAGTCAAGTAGATTTTATGAACGGCGAGTAGCATTTACAAGAGATGTTTGAAACTTTCATTTAACATTTACTTTGTTTGCAGTAAATGTGAAATACAAATTTCACTGTGCATGGCTGGCCTCTGGGTGGCAGCAGTGTGCCAAACATGAAGTGGGCTTGTAGTGACATGCACCATTTTACAGGAATTGCATTTTACATTTGTTGTCCTCCGTTGCTCTGGGTCAAGTGCATTTCTCTTAGGTTGAATAAGTAAACTAAGTTACCCGACCTGCACGTCTAGCTGAGGTTTAAAGAATTTGCAAGCCCTGACTCCTCTCACTAATGTCTTATTTCAGCAGTTCGCAAAACTACTGTATTGTTGCTAATTTCATGTCGTGGGTACAAATAACTTCTGGGGGCATTAACAATAGCAGTACAAAAATGCTAATCAAATGGGTCTGTTTGCCAATTCAAAACAATGTTTATTAGCAAACTCTGCTAATCAATTTTTGAAAACTAATTTATGCCTTGCAGTTCTATCTAAACATGCCCATTTTCTGTCTTACTGGTTCTAGGCGCTGTCGGATAGACCCCATGTTGAGGTGGAAAGGGATGCAATACTCAATGGTACATCCTGCTGCAGAGTACAGATTAATGTAGGTGCTAATACTTGCAAGGTCTGGCCTACATTATCGGGTGGAGTCTGGGTAACATACTTATTTTCACCTCTGCTTCCGGTAACCAAAATAGCTGGGATTGAAATTACATTTTAAACATTATACATTAGGAGTATGAACAAATTACCCATTAGCGCCTTTGGAGACTATTTTCCAGAGAAACCATTTCTAACACCTGATAAATGTAAAGAGATTGGGGTATCGTCCAATTTTCAGATATATGGCACCTTTCAGAAAATATTTCTTTTATTCACCCACACAACCCACGTGTTTTCATTATTGCATGAAATGATTAGTGCGCAGGAGGGAGCAAAGGGAAATCGGTTTCAATCCGAACTTCAAAATTGCTCATGACAGAATCAAAAACATCCAATTTATCAAAAAAGCGTTGGGAAAATACCCCAACAATCCCCACTCAAGACCAACAATGGAAGTATATTTAAAAACCAACTAAAATAATTACCCATAAAAGTCATTTCAGATGTATTACTTTTAAATTCCTATTCTAGTTCTACACCTTGACAGAGGAACTGCATCGATATTATCCTATTATGTCTCACTTATGTGATAGATGCAGGAAAGTCTATGCTCATTTTTCTTTCTCCGCTAAGTGTGGCAGTGGCCGCAAGTACACACATTTTAGAAGGGGGTGTTGAAGGGTCTGCCAAAATCCTTGTGGTGGAAATTGATCTGGACCCAATGGAGGGCTTACTGGGATAAACTGGCTATTACAGTTCATTCAAGAAACTTTGGCAGTGTTGCTATTTTATTAGCCAGTAGATGTGTGGATAGGACATGGACTAAAGGACCGCTCCCATCTGTTGGTAAGTGGATGGCAGACACTGCATATTGTCATATTGTCATAAACAGGAGGACTTGTACATCAAATCCCTTCATTGCCTTCAAGCATCAGGACTTTTGGGTACCTTGCTGTAATTAGCCACTTAGCCGTACCAATAGACCCCTTAATAAATGTAATATATTGCTTTTTATAAGCTGGGTGGATATTTTGCATGTTAGTTGTGGCTATATTAGCTTACCCCATTGAAATTATAATTTAATAACTTAAGTACCTGGCTTTGCCCGGTAATGTCCATTCTCAGATTTGTTTTCATATTCCACTGAAAAAGAATAACGCGATACATGTTCATTTTCATTTACCGCCAATTTAAATCCTCACATGAATATCATATTTGTATGCTTACTCTGATTATTTGCAGTCTTAGCAGTGATGTCCATTTTCAATGCTAAACACACACTGCAAATAATAAGAGTAAGCATACAAATAATGATATTCATGTGGGAATTTAAATCGTAGGTAAAAAAAATTCGGTCTTCAATTAATTAGTGAAATTAACATGTATCAAGTTTATTGCAAAACAAATCAATGAAAATAAAGACACACTAACTCCTAAAAAAAAATGTGAAAATAAAAAAAACGCAAGAACAGTTTAGCCCAGACAGTGCCATGATGAGCACTTTCTACACATTACCTGTAAACGGCTCACATAACACCACAAAACGTGATGCCAAAAACCAAAATAAAGTTAATTATCTTGGGAACGGGATGATCTACCACGATATGATATGACATGACATGATATTTTATTTATATTGTGCTCATACACGTGTTTCAGAGTGCGACCAAGCAAAGGAAGGGGAACAGGGGAGAACAAAAATACCATCTTACAAGGCCCAGTAACATTAAGAATGCGCAAGTGCATGGAAAAGGGAAAAAGGGGGAAAGTACGTGGAAGGGGAGAAGTGGAAAGTGCGGACAGAGAAGAGAACAGAATAAATAATAGGTGGGATGAATAAATAAATGCAGAGAAAAAGGTAGTGCAGCCAGACAAGTGGCAAGTGCATGAATAGTCAGATAGGGTATATCTGATAAGTGCAGAGGAAGAGTGGGGGACTGTATGGGTACAGATACAGATCCCATTGCCAGGGGTGGCTCGGAGGCAGTGCAGGAGGGAGGCAGGGTGAGCAGGTATCCGGGCCAGAAGGACAGAGGGTGGCCAGGGACGCGGTGCAGAGAGAGAGAAACAGATCAGCAGGGGAGAAGAGGGGCAAAGGCAGAAGCGACAAGGAAGGTCTTGAGGTGCTTCCGGAACCAGAGATGGTACTCCTCAAGTTTCAGGGTGGCCGGGAGGCTGTTCCAAAGGGAGGCCCCGGCCGAAGACAGATCTGCCCCCAACTTGTTTCTTTGAAAAACGACCGACCCTGGGGGAATTAGACATAGAGGAGCAAAGGGCTCGAGAAGGGAGGTATTTACGGCGGATAGTTGAAGTTATTTCGGTCCCAGGCCCCAAAAAGCCTTGTGGACAATGCAGAGGGTTTTTAATTAAATACTTGCTTCCACTGGGAGCCAGTGAAGGGATTTCAGAGCTGGAGAGATACGATCCCAGGGCTTTAGGCCGAGGACAAGTCTCGCAGTCCTGTTCTGGATTAGTTGTAAAGGGAGGAGAGTGGAGGCAAGTAGATTTAGAAAGAGGCTGTTACAATAGTCCAACCTGAAGAGAATCAGAGCTTGGGTGACTGTGAGCTTCTGGGAGAAGGAGAGGAAAGGCAAAGTACCTCTAAGTAGGTGCAGTAAGTAGTTTGACTTTTTAGAGACGTCAGAGATGTGTGCGGAGAAGGAAAGTGTAGAGTCAAATTTGACCCAGAGGTTCTTAGCCTCATAAGTAGGGGTAGGAGGAGGGCCAAGTGAGGCCGGCCAGAGAGTGAGGGGAAAGGATGGTGAAGGTGCCTGTGGCAATGTGGATAGTTCTGTGCCTGGATATTATAGACTGCAAGCCTATGATCACAATTACAGGAAGTAAACATAGGAAGGTATTGATGTATGGACTTTCCTCTAATGGTGACTCTTCTCTTGGTTACCTAGGAGACAAGAATCATTGAAAGGGAGGCAGAAAACCACTGTTACAGCTGGGCATATTGAAGGGGAGACGCTGTGAAGTGAAGAGAGAGAAATCCGAAGTTGAAACAGTTGCATGTTGGCGCCGTTGCGCCTTATTAAGAGTTTTTCAATTGGGTGTTTTAAGAAGCGAACGTTATCGCTTGTGAAAAGGCAGCACTGAGGAGCGGGCGCTGTAGCAGTCGGCTGCGCCGTATCAGGAGGCTTGAAGTTGACGAAGGGATCGTTGTCCCAGGGGCATTGAGGAGTTGGCTGCAACGCGGAAGAGAAGTCGCAGCGGGGACAGCGACAGCGACCGTGTTCGCTCTACCCAACGAGGGAGGAGGTCGGCGAAGTGCTACAAGAAGCGCCGTAAGTGAAACTGCAGGAGGAGGGGTTCCGATCGTAATTGGAGTGAATAGCCTGCCGATGAGAGGGAAGTTAAGCAATTACGGGCTGTGACCGTTGCTGCGTGTTCCAGGAGCAGCGCCAAAGCCTCCTTCTGCATAGTGAATGTAATTCCTGCGGATGAACGAGAAGCATCGTACGGCAGAGTGAGTCTTGGGTCGGTGTTACACTGAGGTCGTGTAAGTGCAGATTAACCACTTAACCAAGGAAGTGCTGGGAGAGGTCGAGGGTTACCTCTTACTGAAGCCAGACTGTACAAAGAGGTAATGTAAGCTTTGCAGAAGCACTTGTCAGTAGGAGAGCTGGCTGACATTTACATGGAATTTCTTTTATTGAGGAAAGACAAGGGCTCTGGGTAAGCTGACTAAGGAAATGTAAGGGAGAAGAAGGGAGAAAAGGACACTCTTATTTTAAGAATTGAGAACTCTGACAAGAGAAAGAAAGCTAAAAGCAGGAATTGTCTTTGCATACATTAGAAAGAAATGTCAAACGGAAAACATACAAACCCAATTGAGACAATACTTACCAGCACTAAACCAGAGGTTGCCGATGCCTAAAGAAGATGTATCCTTTACAATAAACCTGAAAAGAAATGAAAGAGAATTGTTAATGAAAGAAGTGGATTCTCTTTGAAATCCATACACCTACTTATTGGCTCAGAGTATTATTTATTTAGAAACTAAGCAAACGGCCACATTTGGTGTCAGAAGTGGGATAGCGAGAGCGCCATGGAGGACCTTATTAAGACCCTAACTGAGGGCCAACAACTATTGCAACAGGCCCTACAAATGCAGACCCAACAAGCTCAAGCTGATAGACTCGCATTCCAACAAGCATTACAGATGCAGCGGGCCCAACTTCTTGAAGTTACCAATGTCAGAAACAACCCTCAAGTACCCACCTAAGTTTTACAAAAATACTCGGCTGGTGAGGACCCGGCTCATTTTTTTGTAAATTTCAAAAGGGTGGCTCGAAATGCACAGTGGCCCGCCGAGGGATGGTGCCATTACATCGCACCATTAATGACCGGTGAAATGCAGTGTGCATACCAGACGGCGAATCCCGCAGGCGATACCAATTACGGAGACATGAAGAAAGTGGTGTTGGAACGAATGGGACATGATGAGGAGACGTATCGAATAAAATTCAGAGATGTTAAATTACTCGGAGAAGAAACGCCGAGGCAATTGTTTTACAGAGTAAAAGAATTAGCTGAAAAGTGGCTACAGCCTAATATGTCTTCCCCGGCAGAAATAACCAAAAAAATTATTTTGGAACAGTTCATTGAAGCACTTCCTGGTCCAGTACAAAGATGGGTTAGACAACACCATCGTCTGACACTATCTGAAGCTGTGGATGTAGCCTCCGCTTATCAGACGGTTGGTCAAGGCAAAGCATGGTCCTATACAACAAATACTAGACCTCATACGTTTGCGAGCTATGTCACAACCGAGGTGGCCACACTCAATGCTGAGGAAACCCGAAGGAGAAATTATACGCTCCAGACCCAACAGTGAAGGTCCTAGCAACTATTGTCAGTCTCCAACTACTGTCCGAGGACCCCAGTGTTTCGATTGTGGGGAGTGGGGCCACCTTGCTAGGTTCTGCCCGAAGAAACCAAAGACGGAACCAATGGATGTAGGTGTTCTTGAGTCCGTTAAGAAGACTATGAACAGACACCGGGAAGACAGTCACAATATCTGTATACGTGTGATGCGGAGGTAGATGGGAAGCACACCACTGCCTTGGTCGATTCAGGAAGTCTACAGACGGCCATAACAACAGAGCTGGTAGGTGAAAGTTATTGTTCATCTGGGGAATACCTAAACGATGTGTCCACGGGGACATAAAGGCCTATCCTTCAAAGAAGGTTCAGATAAAGATGGCCGGGGAAACTATGAACGTGAGAGCTGCTATATTACCTACTTTACCCAAACCCTTATAAATTGGATCGGATATACCAACATTTTCTAAATTAGTCGAAATTGAGAAAAGCTGGTTGGAAACGGCCCCTTTTAATAAAGAAGAAATACTTACACCACTTGTTAAGACACAGAAAAGTAGAAAGATAAAAAGGGCGTTAAAACAGGAGTGGAGAGCCAAAAATATTTGTCCTGTCGCAGTTGACTGGAGGCTAGATGAGGATGGCGATAGCTTTAGGTCAGCCCAGAGCTTAGATCCATTGTTGCAATATGCCAAAGAGAGGGCATTGGAAGACCCACCAAGGCAAGGTCCACACTTTGTAAAAGAAAATGGGTTGTTGTACAGAGTGACCAAATCTCGGAACGGGGAGGGTCTAAAGCAATTGGTAATACCCAAGAAGTTCTACAAGACAGTCCTAGAAGTCGCCCACATACAAGTCGGAGAAGGTCATCTAGGAACGGAAAAGACTACTAAAAAAATCCTTGACAGGTTTTATTGGCCAGGAGTGTACAATCAAGTGGTTAAATTTTGTCAATCATGTGAGGAGTGCCAAAAGAAGAATAGGGCCAACGTGAAAAAGGCACCGCTACAACCGATGCCACTCGTTGTAGAGCCCTTTAGTCGGATAGGAATCCATGTTATGGGACCTTTGGAACCAACAAAGAGGGGCCATAAATATATCCTGGTAGTAGTAGACTATCAACAAGATATCCAGAGGCATTTCCGTTAAAAGCCATGAATACACAACAGATATGTGATGTGCTGATCCCCTTTATTGGACGAGTTGGAATTCCCCGAGAGATCATCACCGACCGTGGTTCAAATTTCATGTCCAATGTCCTTGAACAGGTCTGTGCAACGCTAAAAATTGAACACCTAAAAACAGCAGTTTACCACCCACAGACAGATGGTTTAGTTGAACGCTATAACCAGACCATCAAACAAATGTTAAAGAAGACAATGTTCCCAGAAATAAAGACTGGGATAGGATCTTACCATGGATAATGATGACTTTAAGGAACACCCCACAATCCTCAACAGGGTTTTCACCGTTTGAGCTGCTGTTCGGAAGACCGGTTCGGACTCTGCTGGACATATTAAAGGAGAATTGGGAGGAACAGTCAGAACATGAAGTAACCCTAACAGAGTATGCGTCTCAGCTACAGGAAATAATTGAGAAGTTACAGGCTATAGCTAGAGACAATCTACTTCAAGCTCAATTAACTCAGGAAAGGCATTACAATCAGAAAACACAATTAAGAACCTTCAATGTGGGAGAACAAGTGTTAGTGCTATTGCCCATGTCAGAGAACAAGATGTTAGCGGCTTGGAAAGGGCCGTATGAAGTACAAGAGGTCTTAGGCCCTTTGACGTATAAAGTGAGACAGCCTGGGAGAATAATACCCTGTCAGAGGTATCATGTGAATTTGCTAAAAAAATTGACACCTCCCGTCCAAACCGTCGCCATGATAACGTTAGATGTGCCCCCAGAAGAGCATTTTCCAAAATTCAAAGAGAAAATAGGTCTAGAAGGTCTGAACATTAACCCGGAGTTAACATCTACCCAGAAAAATGAATTATCCCATTTATTACAAGGTTTTTCGGAGATATTCTCCTCACTACCAGGGAAGACTATGTTAACTCACCAACGGATCGTTACCAAACCGGGGACATAATAAGACTCAGACCATATTGAATTCCGGAAATGAAGATACAAGCCTTCAACCAAGAGGTTCAGGAGATGCTAGAGTTGGGAATCATTGAGTCGTCCTATAGTGAATGGAGCTCACCTCTGGTCCTAGTTCCGAAGTCAGATGGCAGTTTAAGATTTTGCATGGACTTCCGGAAATTAAATTAAATATTTAAATTCAACGCTTACCCCATGCCAAGGATCGAAGATTTATTAAATAAACTAGGGAAATCCAAGTTCCTGACTACTATTGATTTAACCAAAGGTTATTGGCAAATCCCATTATCAACTTCAGATAAGGAGAAGACCGCGTTTGCCACTCCTACAGGGTTGTACCAGTTCACAGTATTACCCTTCGGTTTACATGGAGCCCCAGCAACGTTTCAACGACTGATGAACTACATCACGAGAGGTCATGAACAGTATGTCGGAACTTATCTAGATGACATTATAATTTACAGTAAAACCTGGTCAGAACATCTGCGACACTTAGAGGGTATACTTAAAACCCTGAGACAAGCTGGTCCACACGTAAATCCCAAGAAAACCCATATGGCTACCTTCCACACTAAATAACTAGGATACTATGTGGGTCAAGGTCTAATCAAACCCCAGGAGGAGAAGATAAAAGCTATTAAGCAGTTGAAATTCCCGGAAACTCCGAAGCAAGTCAGAGCCTTCTTGGGATTTGTGGGTTATTATAGGAGGTTTATCCCACATTTTTCTACATTAGCCGCTCCTCTAACAAATGTGCTAAAGAAAACCTCTCTCACAAAAAAGAATTGGCAAACCAATGAGACTCTGCAAGCTTTCAATGAGCTAAAAGAGGCACTGACCACTAAGCCTGTTTTACACTGTCCAGATTGTAAGGCCCCGTTCTTCCTTCAGACGGATGCGTCAGGCACAGGCATTGGGGCAGTGTTGTTCCAAAACCAGGGAGAGGAAGAAAGGCCAATACTGTGCATTAGTCGAAAACTGTTACCACATGAGTTGAGTTATCCCACAATAGAAAAAGAGTGCTTGGCAGTCAAGTGGGCCATTGATGCTCTTCGCTATTACCTATTGGGGAGAGAATTTACATTAATAACAGACCATGCTCCCTTAGTCTGGCTTGCCCGTAATAAAGACTCAAACCAGAGGGTACTCAGGTGGTTCCTTTCCCTCCAGCCCTTCTCTTTTAAAACTGTTCATAAACCTGGAAAACTACTGACACAAGCTGATTTCTTAGCCAGGGCTGAAACCCTTCTCGAGCGTAAGGGCTTAGTAGAGGGGGTGTGACAATGTGGATAGTTTTGTGCCTGGATATTATAGACTGCAAGCCTATGATAACAAATACAGGAAGTAAACATAGGAAAGTATTGATGTATGGACTTTCCTCTAATGGTGACTCTTCTCTTGGTTACCTAGGAGAAAAGCGTCATTGAAAGGGAGGCAGAAAACGACGGTTACAGCTGGGCATATTGAAGGGGAGATGCTGTGAAGTGAAGAGAGAGAAATCCGAAGTTGAAACAGTTGCATGTTGGCGCGGTTGCGCCTTATTAAGAGTTTTTCAATTGGATGTTTTAAGAAGCGAACGTTATCGCTTGTGAAAAGGCAGCACTGAGGAGCGGGCACTGTAGCAGTCGGCTGCGCCGTATCAGGAGGCTTGAAGTTGACGAAGGGATCGTTGTCCCAGGGGCGTTGAGGAGTTGGCTGCAACGCGGAAGAGAAGTCGCAGCGGGGACAGCGACCGTGTTCGCTCTACCCAACGAGGGAGGAGGTCGGCGACGTGCTACAAGAAGCGCCGTAAGTGAAACTGCAGGAGGAGGGGTTCCGATCGTAATCGGAGTGAATAGCCTGCCGATGAGAGGGAAGTTAAGCAATTACGGGCTGTCACCGTTACGCTGCGTGTTCCAGGAGCAGCGCCAAAGCCTTCTTCTGCATAATGAATGTAATTCCTGCGGATGAACGAGAAGCATCGTACGGCGGAGTGAGTCTTGGGTCGGTGTTACACTGAGGGATAACCATTAATCTGACAATGAGCCTCTGAGAGGGCGGGTGCTGTCAGAGAAAGACTTGGAGTAGTCAAGGCGTCTGAATTTAATTATCCCGAACAAACTAATGAATGCCAGAGAAAGAGGTTGTGTAAGTGCAGATTAACCACTTAACCAAGGAAGTGCTGGGAGAGGTCGAGGGTTACCTCTTACTGAAGCCAGACTGTACAAAGAGGTAATGTAAGCTTTGCAGAAGCACTTGTCAGTAGGAGAGCTGGCCGACATTTACATAGAATTTCTTTTATTGAGGAAAGACAAGGGCTCTGGGTAAGCTGACTAAGGAAATGTAAGGGAGAAGAAGGGAGAAAAGGACACTCTTTTTTTAAGAATTGAGAACTCTGACAAGAGAAAGAAAGCTAAAAGCAGGAATTGTCTTCGCATACATTAGAAAGAAATGTCAAACGGAAAACATACAAACCCAATTGAGACAATACTTACCAACATGAATCCAGAGGTCGCTGATGCCTAAAGATGACGTATCCTTTACAATAAACCTGAAAAGAAATGAAAGAGAATTGTTAATAAAAGAAGTGGATTCTCGTTGAAATCCATACACCTACTTATTGGCTCAGAGTATTATTTAATAGAAACTAAGCAAACGGCCACAGTGTCCCAATGAGGAGGATCTCAGTTTTGTTGGCAAAAAAGTTTGTTGGCAGCACACCAATTTTGAATGGCGGATAGGCAATCAGAGATGAGGGAAAGCGAGGAGGTGGATGAAGGAAGCCTGAAAAGGAGTTGGGTGTCATCAGCATAGCACTGGAAGTTTGAGCAGAAAATGGAAATGCAGTAGGCGAGAGTTGCCAGGTATTGGTTGAAAAGCCAGGGCGAGAGGTTAGACCCATGGGGAACACCACAGGTAGAGAGGGAGATAGCTGATAGGAAGGAATCAAGTGTTACCTGGGAGGGTCGATCAGAAAGAAAAGAGGTCAGCCAGGCCAGAGCCTTATCAGTGATACCCAGGATGCAACAGAGACGATTGAGCAGGATGGTATGGTTGACCGTGTTGAAAGCAGAGGAGAGATCAAGAAGGATGAGGACGGAGGGAATGTTAGAGTCAAGGTTAGAGAGCAGGTCTTCATGGATGTTCAGGACAGCAGTTTTCGTGCTTGTGGCAGCTCTGAATTCAGATTAGTGGTCATGGAGAGAGCCAACAGAGTCAGAAAGAAGGTTAAGCTGGGAGATAGCCAGCTTTTCCAGGAGCTTCCCCAAAAAGGGAGTAATGGAAATTGGGTGGTAGTTAGCCGGACAAAAGGGATCAGCTGTGGGTTTTTTGAGGAGGGGATGCACAAGGGAGTGCTTCAGGGGGAAAGGGAAAGATGTGGAGGCAAAAGAGTGGTTGCAGAAATCGGCAAGGGCCAGAGCGAGGGTATCGGTGTGGTCCTTAATGGTTTTAGAGGAACAGGGGTGGACCTGTTTTGATGAGGCATTCATAGTTCGGACTTGTCTAACAACCTCATCCGGGAAGAAAAGAGGAAAGGAGGAGAAAGAGGAAGGGGGTGGCTGAAGGAGGGTCAGCAAGCTGGGAGTGAGAGGGGAGAGGAGGGGAGGTGGAGGAGAAGTTGGACAAGATGTCTTGGGTTTTGGAATGAAAGTGAGAGGCAAGGGCATTGCAAAGAGCCTGTGAGGCAAGAGGGGTGGAGGGGTGGAGACTGCAGCAGGGTTGGCCAGCTCCTTGCAGATTATAAAGAGTTTGGCCGAGTTGTTAGATGCCGCAGAGACGCAGGCTTGAATGTGAGCTCTCTTCTTGGAGTGGACAGCGAGACAGTATTGCCTTTGCAGCAGTCGGCAGGCCAGTTTGTCAGAGGATGAGCAGGAAGCCCTCCATTTCCTCTCAGATGCCCTACACTTGCCTTTGAGTGTAGATAGGTCAGAGTCATACCAGGAATTACACTTGGCTTTGGACTTCAAACAGATCCTCATGAGAGGGGCAAGTACATCAAGAGTAGAAGAGATAGAGGAGTAGAGCAGGGATAGGGCTGTGTCAGGGTGTGAGTCAGCCTGGGGAGTGGGAGGAGGGGAAAGGTGGCAGCAAAAGCCTCGACTGACACGCGCTTCATGGGCCGGATGTCCGAGAAGGTGGGTGGCAATCTTGGGGAAGGCTTGGCTTGGTAGGAGGAGATAGACAGATGGGAGGAGAGGAGGCAATGATCACTGCAGGATAGAGGAGTGGTGAGGGGAGTAGAGAGGGGAGGCCAGAGGAGATCAAGACATCAAGTGTGTGACCAGCAGAGTGAGTCGGGCCAGAGGGGAGGATAGAGAGGGAGAGTGAGTGGCAAAGGTCGCGAAAGAGAGCAGATGAGGAACAGGGAGAATCCAGATGGATGTTGAGATCCCCAAGAAGGAGGAGTTGAGTGGTGGAGGCCAGGAGGGAGGAGAGGTCTGCCCAATCAGAGAGAAAAGAAGTAATTTGAACAGGGGCTCGGTAGAGAGTTGCAACGGTGAGGGAGTGTCCAGGAGAGAGAGAGCTTGCAGACAAGGCAATCGAAAGACGAGTACGTCTGAATGGGGATGATAGAGGTAGGAATCCACTCGGGGAAGATCAGGGCAACTCCCCCTCCAGGCCGGTTGGATCTGGGGGCGGAGAGGATCTTGTAGCCATTAGGGAGGAGAGTGTCAAAACTCGTGATAGAGCTGGCCGTGAACCAAGTCTCGGTAAGACCCGAGGACATCAAGGTCCAGTTCTTCTAGGAGGTGGCAGATGTCAGAGGAGTGTTTGACAGCAGAAAGAGAGCAGAGAGTGGCAAGATGTAGAAATAGTTGCATTAATTAGGCAATGAAATAAACAATATTCCATACAGAATTCATGACGCCAGACCTCACAGTTCATGAGGAGTTACGTCCCCAAGATCAATGCCATATACAAGACCAGAAACAAACACGACTTTGTGTATATATATATATATATATATATGAGAGAGAGAGAGAGAGAGAGAGAGAGAGAGAGAGGGAGAGATAATATAATTGATGATTTGGAGGAAAGAAGGAAAATTGTAAAAGAAACAGAAGAAGGAAAAACTCCAAGCTAGCATTGAATCAGGATTACAAACATATGAGGAAGAAATCAAATTGAGGAAGCAACGTACATTTCTAAGAGACAAAGGTGATTACGAACAAGGTCACGTTTATACCTTTGCGCACCGATTTGCTCATTTAAGACAAAAGGCTAAGGAAATGCAAATGGCCCCTACAGTCCTGAATGAAAACCATCAGGAATCAACAGCCTCTACCTCTGAGTCAGATGTTACTAAAGGCGAAGGAGAAGAGCCTACCATACGCCTCAATTTTTTAGAGGAAATTAGACTGTTGTGTCAGGATGGGCAAACAACAAAAAAACCCGAGGAGGATTCTCCAACACAAGAGGACACGGAAGAGGCGAGAGAAAATGATGAGGAGGGGGCAGAGGGGCAATAAAACAGATTACGTAACAGAAGCTACAAATAAACAGCAGATCATCAATATATCCGATCACACTCTTACTGCAGAAGAGACGAAAATACTGAAACTGGGATTGAATTTTTGTCCACTGGCCAGTTTAGATTATGTGCAAACGAGGATAGATCTGGACAGATTCCTTCGTAAACTGCGACTCAAGAAATTCTTTGCCACTTCGACATATAAAAAGAAGCCAAAAGAAATCTTAGAAGGAAAGACCAAAATTACAATTGCAGAAATTGACACTTTGATAACTCTCGATGACTTAGAACAGGAAAGTCACACTGAGAGTAACGAATTTGCTACCAATTTGGAAAGACTCGGCATCTGTACAGACGTGCCCTCAACTAGCAAACAAAGGTGCAAATCGAAATTTAACCCACAAAGTGCTCAGAACAGCCACATCGAAGCTTTTTCTAATGTAGTGATCGATGACTTAAAAGAAGAAAGAAGAAAAACTCAGAGGCAAACCCAGAGCAATCTGTCTATAAAACAACAAAAAGTGTTAACAGATATTGCAAAGCTGGACAAATACATAATAAAACCAGCAGATAAGGGCTGCAATATAGTCATAATGAATAAATGCGACTACATTGCTGAAGCTTACAAACAGCTAAACGATGTCAACTGTTATGAACGACTAAGTAACAATCCAATCAAGCAATTGGAAAAAGAAGTATGGACCTTTCTAAATAAGTGGCAAAAGGCAGATATTCTTGAGGAAGAAATGGTGAAAATCTAATTTTCTAAGAACTCTGTCATCCCTACTATCTACTTCCTCCCTAAAGTCCATAAGAATCCCCTTAAACCTCCTGGGAGACCGATTGTGACACTGTGCGGGTCGCTACTGGAAAACATGTCCACATTCATATATGAGGTCCTCTGTATCATCGTATCCACATTACCATCATATGTGAGGGACACCACAGATTTCTTATTGAAAATCGATTAACTCCCTTGGGAGCTCACCTATTTATTGGCAACCATGGACGTGGTGTCCTTATACACGTCTATCAAACACAATGATGGGATATTCGCCTGTAAATACTTCCTCAATACAAGATCTCTTAATCACCTACAACATTCACAGATGATCCTCGAAATGATTAAAATGTGCTTGGACAACAATATTTTCATATTCAACAATGAAACCTTTTCTCGCCAAATCCCGGAAACTGCGATGGGCATGACTTTCACACCATCATATGCAAATTTAATGATGGGACATTGGGAGAAAACCACAGTATGGGCAGAAGCTAATGAAAAATATACTGAGAAAATCATATTATGGCTTTGTTATATTGACAATGTATTCATCATTTGGGACGGCACCACCGAGCTGTGGTGTGAATTTGTCAAATTGCTTAACATCAACAACGTGAATCTCAAGTTCACTGAACACCATAGCCGCCAGTCAATTGTGTTTCTGGATGTGCAGGTCAAGATAGAGGCACAAAAAATCAGAGTCCAATCTACACAGAAAGATTACAGGTGCCAACATCCCGCTGCATGCAAATAGTGCGCACCCCAAGACTCTACTATGCAGTATCACACATGGTGAATTTATTCATATTAGACCTAACTGCAGTAACATCATGGATTTGGATTTAGCAAGTAAAGTAACTGCCCAAAATTTCTTACAACAACAGTACCCTAAAAAGATTATTGAAAGGGCATATCTGAAGGTCCGAGAAATGAACAGACAAAAAATGTTAACAACATCTAAAACGGACCTAGCAAAACAAGAAGAAGAAAACACCACCACACTCATTTTGACATTCGGAAGCCACTCCAGAATCATCAAACGGATAATAAATAAATATTGGAAAGTGTTGAAAGCGGAAAAAGATATAGGTACCTTATTAAATGACCATCCTGACATTACTTTTCGTAAAAGCACATCTATCAAAGATCTATTGGTGAACAGCAAGCACCAATTAGTTTTCCACAACAGGAGTTGGCTTCTTCAAATGTACCAGGTGTAAATTTTGCAAATATGCAAGAAATTGCACAAGCTATGTCCATCCTATACTGAAACATCTGGTTCATATAAAAAGTAAAATTACATGTGAATCAGAGTTGGTGGTGTACGTCTTGATGTGCCCATGTCTTAGGTGGTACGTTGGAAGTACTAAATGTAAGCTAAAGGAACGTATCCTACAACACGTCAGTGCCATCACTAATAAAGATTGTACTTATCCGATGGTGAAGCATTTCTCTGAAATTCACAATGGAGATCCAGCCAGCCTAACTTTTTTTGGAATACACAAGGTCATTCCTGGCCCCAGGGGAGGAGACAATGAGAGAACACTTTGGCAAGAAGAGACTAAATTTATTCTCGATTATGAGAGTAAGACCCCAGTTGGCCATAATATTGATGAGGAGCTCTATACTTTCTTGGGGACATAAGGATTCTATTAAATGTATTATAGAAAGCCCAGACAGTAAAATAAGTGGTTATTTGTGTGAATTTTTCTTTTTCTTTCTTTCAGCTATATGTATTTTTTACTTCTCACACTTATATGGTGACTTGTGATACTATTTACACCTTAACTTACTGCAAACTAGTGTATATATGTGATTCTAACTACTCATGGTAATCCACCGTCAGCATTACATCTAAGTAGCGGAACTATCCTAACCTAATTTTCTGATATTAGAATATCTAAAATAGTGCAATCTTACTTTTTAAGCGCCTGGATTTGTATCTCCTGTTCAAAATTTGCACATGGCACTTTATATCAGATTTCTTATATATACGTACCTTGCATACCATGTATGATATATTGACCATAGGAATGCGTCTTTGCACTTTTTGTAACTGTATGCCGATCATGGGAACGTGTTTTTGCACTTTACATCCATATTTATATTCCAAATGGCACATATGGCTGATAGCTATGCACTATGCACCTCATAAAATGCTAACGCTGTTCAGAGAACGTAATGGGAAAGCACTATGCACTTTACATCATGACAATGCTGCTTCATGAATGCGAAATTAAGTTAAATCATAGGAATGCATTTTTTGCACATTGAAACACTTATTAATACATTTTCCTTGATGGCGATATGTATGTGCATATATGGCCTCATTACGAGTCCGCTGATAACCGGGCCGGAAAAACCGGCAGGTTACCGCCGAACTCATATTACCATTCCGCCGTCCTGATTCCCGGAATTACCGGGGCATTACGACCCCGGTGACCCGGGAATTCCAGAGGCGGCATTGTGCAAGTCCCCATTCCCATGGAGCCCCATAGGTCTCCATGGGGATGGAGACAATGGAAACACTGGTTCCGTCTATGACAGAGCCGGTGTTTCCATGTCCGCTTGCAGGCGGGTGGTGTTAAACCCGTCAGGTCAGACCTGGCGGGAGTGACACCTGCCGCCTGCAGGACTCTTAATCAGCCAGTCTGGAAAGAATGGTGGCAGTGGTTTACCACCACCATTCTTTCCGGAAAGACAGGGTCGTAATGAGGCCCATAGTGTTGACTAATATGTTTATGAATTTGTATGCTAAATAAAACAAATTTCATTTAAATCCTCACAGGCGTTACAGTGCCACAAGCAGACCTGAACCTCTCAATAATATAGAGGTACCACCCAGCAGCTCCATGGATTAAGATAGGAAGCAGCCAATAGGGTTGGTAGCAACACCAGAGCCCCGGAAATTCTCCCAGAGAATTCAGAGATAATGGAGAACCCACAACCCCAGTCCCCAAAACCATTTTAAACATGCAAGAACACACACTATGGCGACACCCGATGAACAAAATCATCACAGTCGTCTGCATGGAACTTGCAAGAGGTTGGGTGTGTGGCACCAAATAAGATGACATCAACTAAGAAAACCCATTATAATGACATCCCAATGACTGTCATTCTCCAAGAAGGCAGACCCACTGCCCTCTATGGGGATGGCAAGGATGCAACTCACACAAGGTCGACTTAGTCCTAAAGAGAATGCCCTTACTAGAACAAGAGAGTAAGAATCAAAAGGGGCAAGTTGCAACATTTACCCAAATCACTCTGCCACAAATCAATAGGTTTGGTAAAAAATAACAAAAATAAATAGAAATCAATTGGGGACTGCCAGAAGAAAACAAGGCATTCAGTACCAGGGGACACAGTGTGTAAGGTCCTTTATTTCAAAGAGAAATAATGAGGCCTCAAAAAGAAGGATTTCAATTTCCATATGAATTATTTAATCAGACATGGCAGCAGGTACTGAAAGAGGAGTGGAAGCCCTCTTCATCGTAAACTGCACCCTACTACGGTATTGACCTCCCGTTTCATCCTGGAATCCTGGAGGAATTCCACAAACACATTCCATCATTATCACCAAGGTTATCTAACAAAATACTTCTTGTTCCACCCAAAACTCACCTTGTAAGAAAAGGCTCCTGTGTGTTAT
The DNA here is from genome assembly GCF_040938575.1 of Ambystoma mexicanum. NCBI lineage: Eukaryota > Metazoa > Chordata > Amphibia > Caudata > Ambystomatidae > Ambystoma > Ambystoma mexicanum. The sequence continues at coordinate 904,419,586 of NC_090939.1, forward strand.
CAATCCAAGCCAGCAATTGTTGGAACTCTCTCTCAACTCACATTTGCAATTTAGACACCCACCTAACTTTCAGGAAGTCACTGAAAACTTGGTGCTACCCACTCTAATGTAACCTCAATCAAATCCTCCTTCACCTAATCATTGCATCTTCTGGTCATCACCAGTGTGAAGATACCCTTCAGGTTATGCTGTACAAGAACGCAAATAAATATATTACTAAATAAATGGCAAACAATACAATCCCCCCCATTCCAATACAAGTGACAACAAAGGAAATGCAATCAGGGGAATCTTAAACCCAGATGGGTCACATGGTTCCCACCCTTGCCCGACCAGTGCAAAGAACTACTTTTGCCCTGGAGACAATTTACAAGGAAAAAACAAGATCTTAATCAGAGGATGCGAACAAGGACCTGGGGCCTGGAGCCAATGCCAATAAAACTACTACCTCCCCAGAATCGAGAATACTTGATGGACTCCTTAGATAAGAATATAGAAGAGCTTTAAGTTCTAGGTACCAATTGTCTATCAATACATCGGGCAGACATTCCCTAAGGCTGTGGAGAGATACACCAGTATCAATATCAAGAAAAGCCTCCCCTGACAAAAAACAGATACATAGAATAACAATATTACATCATATTGGACATAAAGAGGGATGTATGTTAATATCACGAAAACCAAAATCCCGAACTACAAAATCACGAGCACCATAGGTTTGCATTTTGTAATTTGAGATTTTCTTTTTTTGTCCCCCACAACACATGTTTATGAGGGGGACACCCCTGCGTCCCCCGCCAAGCAAAATATCGAATTAGGGGAGCGGGGGACACGCCTGCAACCCTTGCTCCACTGATTCGGTATTTTGGAATGAGAGATTTTTGTAGTCCCAAAATGCGGGACCTTGAGTGATGCAGGATTTTAAATACAGTATTTTAGTTGAATATCCTTAATAAAGAGGCCCTCGAGCAACTAAGGAGGCAGACCCAGAACAAAGGTCCAAACCAACTCACCATTCCTCAGTCTCAAACAGACCTCATTTAGAAGAGAGTAAACATGGAATGCAAGTTTTGAAATACCCAAATAGCATAGGTGAGCACATGAGAAATATGTGAAGGCCCACATGGGCTGAAAGCTCGCACACCAACAGTCAGCCATAACTATCCCAATGGACACATGAGCAAAGCATCCAATTCAGTAATATAACAAGAGACAACTGAAAGGGGTAAGAAGGTACAGAGGTCCTGCTGACCCAGGAGTATCAAAATAGGCAAGAAACACAATCAGTTTGTAAAGGCTGTGAGAAACGTTGCACGCTTTAGTACATCCAGTGATAGCATGGGTAAAAAAGGTGGACACCTTAGACATGCAAATCCATCGGCTTATTGTAATAGTAAAGCACATTTAGACAATCCAAGCAATACCTAAAGTCGTTGTAGAAATGAAAAATACAGGATTGCCAGTCAGAACCACTAGCAGCAACACATAAGGAGTGAATTGTAAACAAGTCGAAGGAGAAAAATGTAAAAGTTCACACAAAATTGGAAATTCTGATTCACTATCAGGGTGCAAAATGTGACCTTGCCAAGAGTCAAATACCACTAGCCAAGGTGTACTGCTGCTGGGCTGGAGGAGGGGCGCACCATTGCGGGCGCTGTCGCCCTGGGGCTCCTGGCCCGGTCGCCGGGCTGCGGTCTGGAGGATCCCACTGGGGCCCATGGGTGAAGGCGTCCCCATGTGAGTCCGGAGCCCGACATACCCTCTCTGTCGTCGAGAGCCAGGGACACTGCGGTTCCGCCCCCTGCTTGACTGCGTCCCTGCGGGAGCGAAAGTCTGCACAGAGGATCATGCCGGAGCAGCTCGCCGGGCTGCAGAGGAAGAAGGTGAGCGGAGTGTGCCTTTGATCCTGCCTTTTGTGTCCGCTCCCAGGTTGGCGCACAATCCTGCTCCCAAACGGAGGGAAGCAGCACTCTTGCCCCCTTCCCAGGCCCTCAGTGCCTATCGTGATCCGCCAGCTGTGCCTGGGGAGAGTGGTGCTGGGCTGGTGATGGAGTTGGGGGCCCTGAGCTAGCGTTACTAATCTACATTTCTATTGGCTTGCCTTGACTTTATACCCGCAGTGCATTCGGGAACTATTGAGCCTTGTGGATCATCTAGGATACTTGCACCGAACTGCTGGCTAACCTCATCAGCTCCTAGCACCACAAAACCCCCTACTCCATTTGTGGGATATTACAACCCAGTGCCCTGTTCCCCTGGCGATGTCCAAAGCAGTAAGTAAGAAAAAGGCACAGGATATAAAAGCCTTCCTAACACCCCAGTTGCCACCCGCACCCCAGAGCCATATAGTGACAGTGGATATCCACCCGACCCCTATCATAGAGCCTCCCTTAGACATGGCATTCTCCAGAACGGACTTTGAGGAGCTGCTGAAAGCCTTTAAACAGGAGATCACCCACGAGGTCAAAGCGGAAATAAAAACCTCAAAAGACTCTTTGGCTAGATCACTGTCCGAGCTAACTACCCATCTGGGAGGTCTTGAAGCTAGGGTTAATGACCTAGAAAACGTAACATGCGAGCAAACACATGATACTGAAGTACTCATGGAACGGGTGTGGACGATTGAAGAACATCTGGAGGACGTCTGGGGTTAACAGGCGGACCTCGAAAATAGGTCTAGACGCAACAACGTGCGCCTTCGCGGGATCCCTCAACAAGTTTCGGACCAAGAGCTGGCAAATTATGTAAGCAAACTGTTCCGGAGTCTATTGAGCCTTCCCCCCTTAGAAGCTCTAATCCTAGACAGGACGCCCTGCGTATACTCATCAGTTCAGCAGAGGGGAAATCTCCTTCCGGATGTCCTCACCAGCGTCCACTTTTTTCGCCAGAAAGAAGAAATCATGACAGCTGCCAGGAAATCAGAAGCAATACAATTCCGAGGAGCGTCCATACAGCTGTTCCAGGATCTCTCTCCATATACCCTGCTTGTCGACGCCGGCTACAGAGGGTGACCTCATGGTTGCAAACCCGGAAAATCCACTACCGCTGGGGTTCCTTTGTAAGCTGATTTTTGACTTTCACAACCAGCACTATACAGTCTCCTCGGAGGCAGAAGCGAGAGATCTAATGGCTGCGGGAACCACTGAATCCATACCGGGCCGAGACTCCCAGATGGAGGTAGATCATGATTTCCAGCCAACTCCAAAAGACAAGAGAAGAAAGCCCAGGGGTTGGCGGCGAGTGGGCGGTCCCTCCCACCAGGAGAGGGAGGCTGTGGTTGGCGTGGACGCTCGCCTCTTGGCGAACGACCCAAATGACGACTGGGAGCAAGTCGGCACCCTGCTGAACAGTGATAAACCTAAATAAAGGGGAAACGCACTCTGATAATCTTGTGAACTGTGCCCCATGGGACGCGACAATCGGGGGCCAATGGACCTGGTATGGGAAAATGCACCGGCAGAGACTCATGAGAGCTTCATCAAACATTCCGAAGGATACTCACGAGAGAAAACGCATTGATGGGCCTGCCTTCGAATGGACAAGACACTCGCCTGAAATGGGTTTCTTGGTGCCAGCCGCATAGATTCCGGAACGGTTACTGGACAATCCCGTTGCACTATTTTGACACGGGGCATGTTACCCGCAAGGGGTTTTCATGGATTGCAAAAAGTTTAATAAGATTTCGAATTGGGGCGCCCAAGTCGGATTGCGCCCATTGTTGCTGACGGTTTGTTGATGTTTTATATTTTGGTCTTTATGTTTATTATGGTTTTTGTTTTTATTTGCTTGCTGTTGGTCATTTTGCCAGCATTTCTTTAGCATGGTCCTAAACAACTTTGGTCAGTCTCAGTTCACTGTTGAATGCCTATCCCCCGAGAAGGAGGGTGCCACCCGCCCACACGAGTCCCTCCCGGATTATCGGCTGGGAAACTGGGGGTCCCGGATGGGGAGGGGAAAGGGTTAGATAGCGCATCAGGGGGCCTGAATGTTCCCGAAATGGCGACACCAGAGTTTAAATGTATTGTTGAATTCCCCTCTAAAAACATAATGCACTGCTACATAGACTAGCGTCACTAGATTCAGCATTTCTATTTCTCCAAGAAACCCATCTCCAACCTGCGGACAAATTCCGCCTTAACAATAGACTCTACCCAACTAAATATTTTGCCTCTAGTGGCACGAAGAAACGTGGGGTCACCATCCTGTTGCGTAAGGGCATTCCCCTAAAAACATTGAAGATAATACGAGACAGTGAGGGGAGATTTCTGCTGATAGTAGCTATGCTGTGGGGGCGGAAAATGACTTTGATTTCATTATACGCCCCAAACACCAAGCAAGACTTATTTTTTGATTCTTTCTCGGATACTTTAGCGCAACATGCTGAGGGAGAGATAATACATGGTGGAGACTTTAACGCAGTGGTCAACCCCTTACTCGATAAGACACTTCTTCCCACTTCTTCCCCCAACAGCAAACGATAAGAAAGATTTCTTAGCCCTTACCACACTGTTGCGAGAACACTCCCTTATCGAAGTGTGGCGGTTCCTACATCTGGAAGAGCAAGATTATACATACTTCTCACCATTCCACAAGGGATTCTCCAGACTTGATATGTTCCTCCTCTCTGACACCCTTATCCCAGGGGCGACAGAAATGGAAATTCTCCTGGAAGCCCTCTCGGATCACGCCCCGGTCCGCTTATCACTAACTCCTCCCCAAGCATCCCCTACCCAAAGACCACCTTGGAGATTAAACAACCTCCTATTGGAGGATGAGATAATCCGCGCCCATATAGCCGAAACTATTATACACTACTTTCGGGAGATCGACACAGGGGACACGGGACTTGGGGTAATATGGGATGCTGCAAAGGCGGTTATCAGAGGTCACCTGATAGAACAAGCTACACAGAGAGGGAGGGCCAGGAAAATCTTGCAGGCCCAGTTAGAGGGAGAGGTTTGTAAATTTGAAGCGCACCATACATCAAGAGCGGCACATTACATGCTGCGGGTAAAACAATACTTCTACACAAAATGGAACAAGACTAACAGGCTATTGGCAGCAAAACTTAAAAAACAAGCAAAACGGAACAGGATAGACTCCCTGCGCGACCATCTGGGCAGATCTATTTCCTCTGAGGAGGGTAAACTCTGCATTGTGGAGACCTTCTTTAGAGAACAATCGGCCTCCCACGCCGGGGATCCACAATCCGCCAGGAAATTTATAAAGGATGCACGAGTCACCCAAATCCTGCAGACCTGCATTAGAGGATCCCATTACGACCCAAGAAGTCGAAGATACAATTAAGGCCCTTCCCAAAGCCCCGGGCCCTGATGGGTTTACCAATAAGTTTTACAAAATCTTCCGAGCTGAACTTACACCCCACCTCACAAAACTATTTAACTCCCTGTGGGAAGAAGGAACTGTCACACAGACGATGGCGGAATCCACCACCACCTTAATTTTAAAACCGGGAAGGGATCCAGCAGAATGCGCATCTTATCGCCCTAGAGCTCTTCTTAACTCAGATGCGAAGATATATAGCAAAATCATTGCCCATCGGTTCGGGGAAGTCCTGCCTCTCGTTATAGACCGAGATCAGACGGGATTTATTCAAGGCCGCTCGGCATTCGATAACATCCGTCGAGCGGTAAACCTGATATCCTTAGCTCCATCAATTCCGGGGACCCTCTCTCGCCTCTCTTTAGACACCTACAGGGCATTTGACAGTATATCCTGGGAATATTTATAACCAGTTCTAAAAGGTTTTGGCTTCGGCCCTAAATTCTCGATGCTAATACTGTTAAACTTCCAAACCCCATCGACTTGTGTGCGAGTTAACTCACAATGGTCTGCTCAGATACCCTTACGCAGGGGCACCAGACAGGGATGCCCTCTGTCACCGTTAGTGTTTGCATTGGCAATGGAGCCCCTGGCCCAACACATACACCTTCACCAGGGGATCTAGGGATTTGAGCTCAAAAGGAAATGCCACAAAGTCGCATTGTATGCAGACGATTTGCTCTGCTTTCTTAGAGACGCCCGTAGCTCCCTACCCACCCTTTTGAATTAATTGGCTCGGTTTGCAGTGGTCTCCGGATTTACAATACATTCTGGGAAATCAATGGGAATGGGATTGGCAGAATCACAGGCCACTCTAACAGCACTCCAGAATACATACCTATTTCAGTGGAATTCCACATACATTACTTACCTTGGGGTGCGCTTAACTCCATCCTACGAGGGCCTGTTAAAGGCCAACATTCCTAACCTATTCAAAGAAGCCAGAGACTCTTTGCACAGATGGACAGCGCAAGAGAGATCATGGCTCGGCCGTATTAGCGCAGTCAAAATGTCTCTTCTCCCAAAGCTTCTATACACTTTCCACGCCCTCCCAATAACAATCCCGGAATGAGATCTCCTCGAACTCCAAAAAGAAATTGCCAGGTTCATATGGCAAGGGAAACAACCGAGGCTCCCGTGCAAACTTCTTACGAGGGAGAAAGCGTCAGGAGGCCTAGGATTCCCTTCCATTTCGAGATACTTCAGAGATGCTCAGGTGGCAGGGATGCTGGGATGGTCGGGTCCGCCTGAGGTTTGGCCTAAGTGGTATGAAATTGAACAAGCTGAATCCGCCATCTCCCTGCACTTCTTGCCATTTCTCCCAACAGAAGCACGTACTCACCAAATCTCCCTGCTCCCAGCCACTAAAAACACTCTTTGCTGCTGGGATAAAGCCTGCGCACAACAAGGCTTCTCAGCGGTCTGGGTCCCCTACCTCCTATCACTCAGAATCCGGCCTTCACCCCAGGCCTCCAACCTAAAGCCTATCACCTTTGGTCAGAGGGGAAGCCCCTAAGGTTACGAGATCTCTATGTAAACAATATGCCCTTGACCTTTGATCAATGCAAGTCGAAATGTGGGCTCCCCGAAACAGAGAGGTTCAGATACTTGCAACTGCGCCATTGGGTCACACACATGAACGTAAAACGAGCAGCCAATAGACCCGCTACAGGGATATAACTGACAGTGTTGGAGGGCCAACAGACCCATAGAATAGCTACTTGTTACCGCCTCCTGGAAAACGCCCCGATGGAAGACAAACTACCATACATGTTAAGGGATTACGGTTCCCCAAGACTCGTGGCAGAAGATATGGAGCAGGGCCCATAAAACTTCACGATGCACGACAGTCAGAGAGGGTGCTCTCAAACTATGCTACCGTTGGTACCTATCTCCACATAAACTCCATGCAATGAACCCAGAGATTCCAGACACGTGCTGGCATGGATGTGGGGAGAGGGGTGACCTGGGCCACATGTGGTGGCATTGCCCAACAATACCATTTTGGCTGGAGATACGATCCAAAATCAAAGACATTTGCGATACACTACTTACAATGGAGCTGCAAATTCTACTGTTGGGTGACGTTCCCGAGGATGTTTCGTATCCAATGTCGGGCCCCAGAGCCGATCTAGTCTCCCACCTGCTTATGGCTGCCAGGCTCACACGAGCCCGATTTTGGAAAGAGGAGGGGGGCCCACATACGGCATACTGGTGGGTGAACATCTGGGAACTACTTGCAATGGAAAAACTGAAAGCTACAATTGATAAGAAGCTCCCTAAGTTTATGAGTATGTGGGGGCCATTCCTAGACTATGTGGCAGAAAAAGAGCATATGTTCTTTCAACGAAGACTGGTAAAAATCCTGCTGAACCCATGACAGTGACCCGGGACTGCATGAAATGTGTGTCTTAGATAGAAGTACCAAAGACATAATGAACTTTATTGTTTTTTGTTTTTTTTCTCCCTTTCCCCTTTGTTGTCCTTGAACTGTGCGTAGACTTAGCGCTAATTGATTTTCCCTAAACTGTTCCATAAGACGTTGCTAACGAGTTAAGATCAACAGTTGTATTGTTAAATCAGACAAAATGAAGTCCCGACACATGAATGTTAAGCAGCTATAATGCTATATGATTGGTTTGTTATCGAATTGTACTTTATGTGGTCCGAGATTTCAATAAAAAAATAAACTTGGGGAAAAAAAGGCATCAAGCAGATGGATACAAAAAAGCAACCAGGTTATCCTAGCAGGAGAATTTAAAGTGAAAACAGAAAAGTTGTATAAAAAAAAAAAATCAGACCTCAAGATGATTATTCAAAGATCGCCGATCAACAGGCAATGCGTTCCAAAGTTTGACTGCCAAAAAAGAGAATACAAGCCCCCTGGCCAGATTAGGTCTAGGTACCTTTAGAAGGCCAGCGGAAGAACAACGTTGAGGACGTAGTGATAAACTGTTCCCTAAAAAAAGGGGAGTCAAATTGTAGAAAGATTTACGCACAAGACACAGAGCTTTAAATTGGATATGTTTCTCCACTCAATGCCAGTGTAGTGATTTCAGTGCAATGTAGATGTGAGCCCTACAATTAAAATGAAGAACTATACGGGTTGAAGCGTTCTGTACAATTGTCAGCTTGTGAATGGCACACTTGGGTATCCCAGATATGCAGCTTTACAAAAGTCCAGACAGCTTGCTATAGAATATTTCCCAGGCTGGATTTTGTATGTAATTGAGAAATAGTCCAATAATCTCTTCAATGTGCAAATGATAAAAACATATGCTGGACACTCTACTGATTTGATCATTAAGTAAGAGTCTGAGGACCAACCAGACTCCTTAGTCCCCCAGTCTATGGGACAGACTGTCCAAAGAGTATTTTGCCAAAAATGTACCCGATGATTAGCATCAGCCGGTGCAGAAGCGCTGGTTTAACAGATCATGATCTCTGTTTTTTTACCTACCTACTGCAAGGCCCTTTCGTACTTCCTGCCTTTCCCAACACCTTACCCTGCGGCTGTCCTTTTCACCGCTTTCCCTTTCCGACCTTTTCCCAAATTCTTCCCCCTAGCAGACTTGTGTCTACAAAACCCATGCATGGGGCAAGTATGTCACCCAGGACATGCCTTGGCATTGGGTACACACTGTGCTAGCACAATATGACAAATAAATGCATAACATTAACCAAGCAGCCATCTGATCAGAAAGTACAATGGTGTAGAAGAGAAAATCACTATATGCAGTCTCCAAAGTTTATTCTTCCACCTTTCATGTGGGCGAGTATGTGTGGCTGTGGGAAAAGTTGTTTCAAACAAACACGAACCCCTACTTAGTGAAGATCATCAAGGAGATGTACACCAGGGGCTTTATTCTGAGCTTGTGCTGAATATAGCGAGGAAAGCGGACAATCTCCCCTCCAGTTTCCAGCACCATCATTCTGGGATGAGTGGAAATATTGGAGGGGAAATGTGCTTTCCAGCAGCAAAAGTTGTTAAAATCTCTTTGTGGGGGAAACATGTGCTCCAGTGGCATAGCGAGCATTTCTCAAAAAACTGCCACTTTTCCAATTCAAGAACGTTTTCTTAAACTTTCATTAAACTAGAAAAGTGGTGCTGCAGACTGAGAAATGCTATGTTCATAATGGGAAAATGTGTGCTGTGGAGTTTAACGGCACCTCCCAGGGTATTGTTAATGAACGCCTCTCTAGGCTGGCGCAGGAAGGGTGGTCCGGCCTCTGAATACAGTCCTTGCCAGCTCCTTAGATGTGCAGTGGTTGGCAAGACTGTTACCATGCCGTAAATCATGGCTTTGCAGGAATGGCGGACTTCATTCATTGCTGCCACTCCCGTATTACATCAGAATACATGTCTTCATGGAAAAGTGTCTTTCAACTCAGACACAGCACTTTTCCATTATAACACTCACCTCAGGATCAGGCCCCAAGTCTATGCACAAATGAAGTATGGCACTTTGGTTGTTTTATTACATCTCAGAGAAGGCACAAAAATGTACAATCTCATCAAGAGTAAAGCGGGTGTGTTACTGGCCTGCACCTATTCAATATCTATGTCAACGATGTGCCTACAGTCAGAGGTCCACAGGACAGGATTGGTGATATAAGAATCCTGCTGCTGCTACATGGCGATAACTCTGTGATACTATACTTGCCCGTATTCCAATTGTTTTATTGCAGCTTATGTCAATAACTCTGTGACACTATACTGGCCGATATTCCAATTGTTTTTTAGCAGTTTATGAAGATGGTTGAATACTGCAGCACAAATAAAATTCAAGTGAATAACAACAAGATCAAAATAATTAATTGAGGAATAAGGAATACAATATGAATGGGAAAATAAATGTCTGAAATGTTACTCAATTTGCAAAGTACAATCTTTTGCCTATCTTGCCATAACATTGCGCAGGAAACAGGAAAAGCAGTGACAGGGTACTGACAGATTTGTCAACCTGTAACTATCCAACCGGACAACACGTATCCCTAAACTAAATTCTCTGTGCGGAGATAGACAACATGGTGTACTGTAGTACATAAATGTGGGACTTTCAAACTGACAACCAATCCCTATGCATTACACAGCAAATGCTTTGGAAAAGATTGCTTCATATTCCCCAGGCACACAGAAGGGTTTTCAGTAAACAGACTGCTACCTCAGCCATGTCGAAATGACTTGTGAGATGAAATAGCATTGGATGCACAATGCATCTAAAAGGGGGGGTGCAGAGGATCGTACACGCGATGTTGAGAAAGAAAAAAAGAGCACCCTTGTGAGCTGGATTGGAACCACCACAGCAGAACTTTTTTCAGGAACAATTATGATCTCAAATGGCTGCAATTCCAACAAAACAATAATATGAACAGTTGTACAAAATACCATTTTAATCTTAACCAAGGAAAGCAGAGAGGGTGTTTGAAGACAGAAGGACCAGTAAATGGCGCTGCACTCATGCCTCTGCAGCAATGCTCTACAATTTTCTCCTAATTTCTTGAATGCAAGTCACAGCCTAATGATGTCAAGGGGCTGCAAATAAGCAAGGAGATTGATTAACAAAGATGGCATCAATTTGTACTGTGGCAACAACCCCTGAGAATTAATGAAACACCTATGCTGTAAGGTGGAAGGAGGGAAGCGCATGGACTGAAGCTCAAGGAGAGCAGTGATTTTTACAACCATCCAGTGGCTGTATGAAATGGGGGTGTACCTTGAAGGCACAGATAAATGACTTTTGGCACCATTCACTAATAGAGATGAAACACAAGTGCAAATTAGCCTTGATGACTAATACTGAGGAAGTACTAGAGGGCAGATGGCAGTGGAAAAACAGAAAGAAATTCAAGAGAGGCTTGTATTATGCTTACTCTTTACTTCACAAACTCGAGCAGCAAACACAAACAAAGTTGACCAACAAACTCAATAAAGAACTACAATTTCCACGAAAATGTAGCCTTTTGAAGCTTGAACGCTCTAAGGAGTGTCACAGGACTAAATCCACCAATTGTGATGATAGTGTCCCATCACCTTACAAACCCTTACAAATTCTTTCTCTTTCTTTGCTGCTCGAGCAGCATATAAGTGCCCTTTTCCCTAATAACATTGGTTTGCACTATTAGATTTCAGGAACAGGGCAGTGGGCGTGAGGGTGCAGCATGGCAAGCGAGATAGTTGGGAAACCTGACTCGCAGAGTAGAAAGTATTTTTGTTGGCAGCGCATAGCTGCAGTGTCAGTTGAGTGAGGAAGTGGGGCATCAAAGATCGTTTGGCCTGCCTAACGCAGTTCTGTGCGCCCGTGCCTCCACTTCACATGCATATCAACCAAGGGTGACACGTTGCAGCTCACCGGAGTCGCTAGCAGCATGTTTTCTTTCATTTTTTGGTTTGCTGTTCTAAGAGAAGCGGAGCGTCCAGGGTGCTGATGGGCAGCGTGTCAGCCTCACAAGATGCTAGTACGCCACCTGCTGGTGGTTGAAGAGCACCACATATCTGAGCCGTGCTGACAATCCAGCTCGTATCCAGTAGGGTCCCCAGGGGGTCCCCAGCCTTTCATGCATAATGAGCAAAATGTGCAAAACAAATGAAATGGTGAGCAATATCCATTTTCTGACTGAACATATCAGCACTCAGTTGGCGAGACAAATTATTGCAACACAAATTAGAAATGTAATAATCTTATGACTGCTTACAGAACACTTTAATTTGCAGTACTTAATAGTTCCTAGACCACGTGCAATTCTAGTAAAGGAAATTTGCAAATCCTTTAACTTCATTTGACGTTAAGTGGTTGTTTACAGGAAATGTTGAGGAAATTGAGTGGTCAGTGGTAAATATTTAGTTTTAGACACATGGTACCAGTCAAATTATTCAAAAGTATAGTTGGAGTAAACAAACATTAACAGAGTTTTCAGGGTCTCGAGCAAAATATTTTAAAGACATTTAGTGCAAATGTTTGGACAGTAAAATTGGTCACAAATGGAACACTTATTTTCAGGTGTACTTTGGGGTTCTGACCAAGGATTTTCTGGGATCTTTAGTGGCAAATGGTGCACTCCTAAGCATACAAGATCAGCAATACTGTTTCACAGTCATCGATCACGGTATTGTGGATTGTTTTTCCTTCAGGAATGTTATGACATTTTGCATTTCTTTTTTTAACAAAGAGTGAACACTATCCTCTTGAGCTAATTTTCCAATGGCCAGGGTGGGTACCGCGAAGATGTCCAACAGCCAGAAGGGCTGGTTGGCGAAGGAGGCATTGGAAAGAATTAAAATCACAAGAAATTAAGGTATTCCCTTAAAACGGGTAAATAGTTCAGAGGCCACACAGGAAAGTGTCAGTTTGAGTCTTTGGTTAAAACTATCCGGGACAGAGCTATTGGCAAACACCATCCCCAAGTTCAGAAGTTCAGAAGAGTGGTGTGTACATGGCTAGTCAGATTTATAGTTCCAAAATGGCATATACAAATTGCCACAAGACAAAAAAAAAAGATATTTATTGAGAAGGACACCAAATTGTTTTATGTTTAATGCAGTTGTCGAGACAGGTATTATGCCATCTCCTTGGACAAGTAGTCTTTGGGCCACCAGCCAGCCACGGTTCACCGGACATTGACCATAAGATATTCTCCAAATGTTTGTTGCTCAGACTGAAGGAGTGTACTCGAACTAACAATATCATGAAGCCATCACAAACAGGTTTCAGAGGAGGGCTTAATACAGTGGACCACTGCTTCACTCTGAGCACCATCATGGAGGAATACAGTAAAGGTAAGGGAGGGAGATTATTTTTGGCTTTTTTTAGATTTGGAGAAAACATTTGATTTGATTGGTAGAAACAAAGTGTGGCGTAATTTACATTTTACTGGGGTCTCTAATGTTTTATTAAATCTTATCCAACTGTGATACGCAGACATCTACGCGGCTGCCCGATGTACAAGATCAGGCAATTTATACATTGTTTTCCCCACCAATATATGCAAAAAGCATGGATGTCAGTTGGCCCCAATTTAGTTATTTCAGACGTTGATTCTAGTACTTCTCTTAGGAAAGTCAATCCAGTGTCTCTGACGAGTACTTTTTATAGCACGCTTCTTTATGCTGAAGACACAGCTATTTTGGACTTAACCTCTGCAAGTCTTCAAGAGGGCTTACTAAACACAAATTACTATTTTGGGAACTATAGTTTGTAATTAAATATGATAAAAACTAAAATTATGGTGTTCAGGGAAAGGATGAAAGCGTGTAGCTAGTTTTTAAATGAATGTAGAGATAATGGGGGGTCATTTTTATTTGACCCTACTCCTCTCGAAGAGCGGTGCTTGGGTCAATCATTTTCAGAATACAGCTGATAGGGCATCATTAAGAATTAAAGGGATTTTTACATTTTTATTTCAGGTTTGGGGCATTCTGATTGGACAAGTGCCTGGAGGTATACAAAGCAAAGGTTTGTTCCATGACTTTTATGGCAGCGAAATCTAGGGTGGTTCAAACTGTCATGTCCCGGCTGGGTTGAAAAATGTATTCCTGTGCCAAATAGCAGGTCTCCCTGCAAATACACCTGTTAGCATCTTATGAAATGAATTGGGGGTGTTCAGTTTGAAGGTGTTGTGCCAGTTAAGATTTCTTACTTATTTTTTAAAAGCGCATCTGGGATTTTCTGTTAATCATAAAATAAATTTCAGTGCACATGCAATTGCAGGCTCCCCTGGTTAAGAAAAATACTTGTGGAACAGGGGGTTGTAAGCCACTGTCCATTTGGATATGGAGTGGGGTGTAACTAAACGTGGCACATTTAGTCACCTCAGACTAGCTCCTAAAACAAGAGCTTATCTGATGGGAAGAGAGGCAGGTGTCCAAAATATAAATAGGCTGCTCTCTTTAGCTTTATGTACACATATAAGATAGCCAGGAGAAATCTGTGAAATAGCGTGGACATAAATGGGAGCTATGTTTTATATAGTAAATTGTAATGATCAGGGTTTTATATATAGCTTGTTTGAATATGTTAAAGTTGCTTTTTTATTTTGTGCTTGTTCTATGAGAATTTTATTAACTCTGATACATGTTTTTTAAATGTTGCTAACTTAAAGTGGTTAGGAATAAAAATAACACTTTCCTGAAGGATTTGGAGCCTCTTTTCTCTGCCCAAAGGGATTTTACACATGACTTAGTGGCAAATATTGGTCAAAACTTTGAGCATTTGATACCACTCCATAGAGGGGTGTGGTGGTGTTAACTAAGGACCCGATTCATGCAATTATTTGCATGTAAAACAACGATTTGCGTGCCATTCTGCCCGCAAATCCCTGTTTGACTAATGGGGATTTGCGGGCAGGATGGCACACAAATCCCTGTTTTACACACAAATAATTCCATGAATGAGGCCTAAGTATTTCGATTAATTAATTAATCGAATTAATTTCCTTGTTAATCGAAATGTATTAACAGTAACTTAATTGGATTTGAACACCTTATCTGCCTATTATCCATGTGCCAGAAGGGTATCAAAAGATGATTTTTCCACTAGGACACTATGTAATAATACACATAGGTGACACTAAAATGAATATTTCTGATAAATATAATGCATGTGGCATCAAACACGAACCTCACTTGTACAAAAAGCAGTGCATGCAAATTATTTATTAAAGGAAATTTGGATATGCATGCCACTTATTTGTCTATTATGCTCCTACTAGCTGTACAAAGAAACGGAATATGACTATTTTCTCCAGGACACAAACATGGTTAAATTATTTTACTCATTAATTTGTCAGCTGGGCAAAGTATCTGAAGAGGACAGTGTTTTCACAATGACACTGCAATAACAAATAAGGAGATTTACCGAAAAATAATTTGCATGGTGGAAACAAACACAAATCTTGCATGTATAAAAATAAACCAGCTGGGATCACTGCAGGCTTATTGGGCAACATTCTTGCAGAGTTCAGGACCCTGTCCTGGCTATATTGCTACTGAGGTGTCACCCCTTCAGCCCTTCTTTCTAGGCCTCCACAACATGGACTACAGCAACTGGCAAGCAATAATTTAGGGTACCACGAGCAACATGTTGCTCCCGAGCTACACGTTGGGGATCACTGCGAGGGCCCAAGATAACCTGCAATTTATGGACAGAAAATATTTGCGTTCTGCACAACGGCAACTCCAGTATCCTTTAGAGCAAAAAGGCTGGTGTGTCATCTACCAGTGCCAGGCATACCCACCAGGAATAGCCTCACATACTCTAAGACAGGTACAGGTCCCAAGACAACCTGCCACATCACATGTATTACGGGTTCAGGTCCCAAGATAACCTGGTTTTTACACGAATTCCAGCTGTGCGGTCACCATCTGTTAACGAGGTGCATAGTGAGGTGTGATGGTGTTTGCAGGAGAGGATTGCCCCAGCAGCAGGTCGCCCAGGGCAGGACCTTTTGACCCCCTACAGGAGCCTTCAATGGGCAATTTTATGCAGGACGCAGTATGGGCAGGGCTGGGGTTCCTGTCCCAAAAGCTGGACTTTGTCAAAGTTGGATTGCCTTCTCCCAAAGCCCTAGGACAATCAAGCCCAGGTCCTGCAATCAAAAGAGGCAGTGGCAATGGGAAAGATCTGCCAGAAAGCACAAGATCCTGAAGGCTGAAGGAAGGCTGAAAGAGCCCTAACTCCCCATAGTTCTTCACAGGCAAGGCATGCAGTGGGCAAGCGTGTGCGTGCCAAAGAGCGGCAGCCACCATCCAGAAGCCTGAGATGACCTGGTGACACGCCCTCCAGCCCGGAGGAAGCACAAGAGGGCAGAGACTCCCACAATTCGTGGGATGATAGTGCCAACGAGGATTCACATGTCTCCTTGAGTTCAAAGACACAGCGAGGGTGAACCGAGCAATAATCGAAGAAAGAGCAACAAAGGTCACAGGGAAGGCTCACCAGATGATGCTTTTGACCCAGAATTTTTGATCTACCCAAGTTCTTCACAATTGGAGCCCCCAACTAACGTTGTGAGTTACCTGAGCAAGCATCCATGTACACTTTTGAATAAAGACACCAGGGGCAAACTGAAAGTTGAGTGCCCCAGGTCTTTGCTGCCAGACAAAGTGGCAGAGAAGCCACAGGTCAACCCTAAAATGCTTACGTCCATGGTCAAGTAAAGCAGGGACCTCAAGAAAGGGACAGACTGGTCCTGGAGAGCATGCCAGGATTATCTCCTGGACATAGAAGATCCAGTGGCGAAGAGTCTGCAGATGGCAGAAGAGGCCAAAGAAAGAGCACAGTCATAGAACCGCTGGCGTTAGCGGAGTGGGCCCAGAGAGCAATTTGCCTCATTGGCAATGCGAATTGCACTAATGCAGCAGACCCCAGGAGGTCCATCCTGGTTAAAATTGATCCTAAATTCGGGGAGCTGGCATCTTCGGAAGCCGCAGCCGCGGCCCAAGCTTTACTTTTCGGAAGCACATTTCTGAAGGATTTGGCGAAATTCATCAGCACCGTCGCCGCCCTGGATAAGGCACAAGCGCCCTTAAAGAGGGTCTTTGCTCCCAGAGTTGGGCTGGCAGAGGCAGGGGTCGCTAAGCCAGCCGAGGAGGGAGACACAGGCCCTATGGGAGGAGCGGCTGGCGGATCCAGGAAGACACAAAGCCAAACCCCTTCTTTCCCTCATGAGGGAGGGGCATAGGCAGGAGCTGGAGAGGTGCCAGTAAACCACCAGAGTGAGTACACCCATTCCTGCGATAGGAGGCACATTAGCAGCACATCTCGGAAGATTGCAAGAGATTACCCGAGACGCATGGGTCCTAGAAGCAGTGCAAGGCTTTCAGCTAGAATTATTTCAGGAACTCATGCAAGATAGACCGCTAAACTCATTCGTCCTGTCTGAGGAGGACCACGGGTTGATGGACAGCGAGGTCACAGAACTATGCGAGCAGTGAGTCAGACTAATCATGAATCTCGACGATATGTACCTGATGGTGCAGGATCCGCACCTTCTCCAGGCACAAGTGTCCCTAGCGACAAGTCTCCTGGAGGATTTAGGATTTCTCGTGAATTGAGAGAAATCAGAGATCAGGCCTGCACAGAAAACAGAATTCTCCTGAGATATGTATTTGACTCAGTGCTTAGAACTGAGTCTACCACTAAAGAAGGCCAAAAACATCAAAAAGGAGGAGATCAGGTCGGTCCTGCACAAGGACCCGATATCCCTGAGGGAACAAGCAAGGATAGCAGGGCGCCTAGCATCCTCCATCCATGCAATCTTCCCAGGGTCATTGCACTATCGTGTCCTGCAGTGTTTAAAGATTTTAGTAGCTCCGTCAAGTATTGTTTTACGAGCAGAAAGTGTTGATGTCGCACAAACAGAGGACACAATTGTACTGGTGGTTTCATCACATGGATGTGTAGAATAGGAAGCCCATCTTTGGTCCTCCCCAGATCTGGTGATCGAGTTGGATGCCAGCCACAGGGGCTGGGGAGCTTGCTGTTGAGGGATCTCGACCAGAGGCTCTGGTCCCAGAGGAGCCCAAGCTCCACATCAACTGTCTGGCGCTCTTGGTGGGTTCCTTTGCGATCAGGTGTCTCACTCAGGACAGAGAGCAGTGTTGGACAATGTATCGGCCATGCGTTACATCAACCAGCTGGGGGGGGGAGGGCGCCCGAGGGCCAGAATGTTATGTAATGGAGGCATGTTATCACAAGTAGGACACTGATACAAAAGGTACAATTTGTAAAACCTTTATTAAAGTTTCTGGGTTTGGATAAACTCCCAAGTTGCCCTATAACTAGGATGGGAGTAATCTCCACCATCAAATAATAAATAAAACTGTCCTAGTTAGTCTGTCAAATCAAAAAGGCCTATATTAACAAAACCTAATACCTGCCCTATCTCTTGTACAAAAAGTGTGTAAAGGAGAATTTGTTTGCAAAGGAAAATCAGTGTTCAAATATAAGAAAATGAGTCAGCTCCCCTCCCCACATTAGACACACAGAGTAAGGCAGTCCCCGTAGGCAGGACGACATACTCTGGCTCAGGTTTTTAACACAAAGGCAATTCAAAACATGGATCAAGGCCCACCTGGACTTCCACGTTAAAGTCTCTCTTTCCAGCTTTCAAAACACAGTTCAACAAAAGGTTCACACCGTTCTCCCTCTGTAGGGCCTAGACCTCTCAAAGTAAAAGTTCAAGTTGGTCTCCCTCAGTCGGGCTCAGACCTTTCAAAGCAAATGTTCAAAATGCTTGCAGGGGTTCCCTTCCTCAAGCTTAATTCACTTCCTATAGGGGCTTCCTTCCCCTAACTCAGTCGGGCTCGGACCGTTTACTAATGTCGAAGACTTTCAAATGTGCGTGGCTTTTACTACAGACCTCTGCAGGACCACTTTGAATTTCCCTTCAATTCACACTCTTGTGTTATTTGTCCCAGTGCTTCTTGGTCAGGGTAGTTAAATGTCATAAGCACCAAAGTTCAACGTTCACCTTTTTACTCGCCTCTTTTGTCTGCGATCAATTTTGATCAATTCGCTTTCAGAGTTCATTCACTTTATCGCTACAAACATTTCACCTTTCATAGAGACTTTCGAGTGGGCTACTTCCTTTCGCCGGATCACTCCGTTACTCAGTATCGCTGGGTTTACAGTTATTTCACGGGTCTGCCTTTCTTCGTGTCTCATCCACACACGTACAGCCTTCAATTGTGCGATATCAGTTGCAACTTCAATCTTTCCTTAACACACACCGGTCTTTCATGTCGCTTGCCAACTGTGTGCGTTTTTTTCATATCTTTACAGTTTTTCAATTCACGAGTTACACAGGCTTTGCCTCGCCTTTCCAACTCTGCCGTTCACCCGGGAGGATTGCTGGCGTCCTTGAAACACAATGCAGCCTTCTTGTTTGAGATTTGGCCTTCTCATTGTGTCTTTTGCTGCCTTTTGGAGGCAACGACCTCCTGCAGGGAACTCCTGGGGTTCTCCACTTTGCTCTCGTCCTTCGGTCCGTTGCTCTGCTCCAGTAGGTTTGCCTTCCCCCCGGAAGTTCTGCTCTCCCTCGTGTTCCACCTTGCTCAGAGTGTGTCTCTATGTTCCACCTTTTATCCGAGAGCTAATTGGTATCAGATGAATGCACTCAAAGTCAAGTGCCTGACTTTGCCTGACCCGATTAACGGGACATGTCCAATGCGATATGTAAGGGTTAGCCTCTTTACTCTCAGTCGCCCTCCTCCTCGGCCCAGTGTTTGTGTAGAATGGTGGATGGGGTTGGTACATTGGAGAATCCTATGAAATAGGATGGGCTAGGTGTACGAGAAACAGGGGTAATACCACACCTCATCATTGGTCGCCTCATCCGCACTCCCAGAAGACCCCTCACCCAGGTGATCCTCCTGCACTGGTCAGCCCCCAGGGTCGGGATCCAAAGGCGATGGCCATGCCTAGGCCACCTGAGAGAGAGAGCTCCCCGGGGACTAGTGGGTGAGAGACCCTTTGGTTTCTCACAGTTAGCAGAGCGGTGCAAGGATTTCTAGAATTTCCGCTTGGACAACAGCTTGAGATTCACCACAGAATATCTGCTCGGGGTTGGCCAACCAAGTGGTAGACTGGAACTTCAGGAATCTGAGGGACTCCCGCTACCATGCGGTTGACCAATGCAGTAGGTTGATGCAGTTGAGAGGTCCTTGCAAGATGGATCTCTTCGCGTCCAGGCTGAACCAGCAGTTGGAACGATTTTTCATCTGAAGACCAGAGGCAGTGGCCACAGGCGCCTTCCTAAAACACTGGGGGCCACACACGGACTGTGCTATTCCTCCATTAGCGATGATCGCGATGATGCTAGTTATTTAGCAGCTGTGTAAATTCATCATTGAAGTCAGAGGCCTGTGATGGGGTCTGTTGATTGCAATGATGTTAATACAACTATTTTTAGTTGGGGTCAATTTGAGAAGAAGAAGAGTTTCACATCCATTGCAACGGATAGGTGAGGGGAATAGGTTAAGCTCTTGCTTGACTATTATAGCCACTCCACCACCCTTTCCTATTTCTCTGTTTTTATAGTGAATGGTGTATCCTCTGGGAACCGCAATGTTGATAGTACGGCCAATGGGTTCTTGCAGCCAAGTCTCAGTTAGACATAATATGTTTAAATCATTCTGTATGATGTAATCATGGATGCTTTGGGTGTGGTTGTTCATGGATCTGGTGTTCAAAAGGCCTTTTTTATCTCAAGAGACTTTGCTAATTGTAGTGGAGGGAGTTCTTCTAGTGGTGACATTTTCTGTGTGTCTGGATCTAAGACGAATGGGATTGTTATGGTTGTCTCGGTTTTAGGTTTATTTCTATTTGTGCGACGTTGTCGGGCAGGTTTTGTCTTGACCTGGAGGTTGTGTGAAATTGCAGTGGTTCCAGCGTAGTTTCAGGGATGACTTTTGCAATGGATGGGTCAGATATCTGCTTCCAGGTGTCTAAGAAGCGATGCACCGTGGTCAGGTGGTATAATTGTACCGAATGTGTCACTAATTGCAGTATTCTTAGGTAGCCCATACCTATTACAGGATTGCAGGGGATGGGTGAAAAGAGCAGAGTGTCTCAACGAGAGTGTCGTTGGATGGCGTGGGCTGGTGAAGACTGGCTGGAAAGCTGTGGGGCTGATCCGTCTTGCCGTGTTTGGCACTGGGGTGGGTGTTACTTCTGGCTAATAAGGTTTTCCTTGACTTTTTGCTGTTTTACAGTGGCGCTGAAGGTGTTGTTTCCAGACTGTCAACCTGTTGCAGCGCTACTATTATGGTTCATGTGCTCCCTTTTCTTGCTGTGGCCTATGGAGCCCGTCCTTTTTGTTGTGCCCGGGGCAGAGGCGGCTATGTCTTGTTTGTGCTGCTAAACTGGAATGCAGCCTAACAAAAGATAAACCTGAGGAAATTGCGTCGGATATCAAGTTTGGGGAGGGGGTGTCACCACCTAGTTCAAGAGCGTCTCATAGCCCCATTTTGGAGGAGGTGGCTCTGGAATCGCTTGCTCCACGACAAAGCTGCTAAATAACCTAAAAGGGTCCAATACAGGGACAGTACTTCTAGGCGAATTAAATAGATGGAGAGGGAACACCAAAGACAAAGAAGCCATATCTCTTGAGAAAGATCTAAAATCAATTGACTTTCACGTGATTAACTCAGAACCTACATCGAATAAGGGAAACCAACTTGATTGGATAGTTTCCAATAATGTGAAATCTACTATGCTAGGAACAAATCCATGCATATGGTCTGATCTCCATAAAATGTAACTGGTACTGACACCCAAAGAGAATGTCAGGAACACGAACAATGTACCTAACAAAGTTTGTGGAAGGAACTTTAAAAAGATCACACCCCTTATCCTGGCACAAGGCATTGAAAACATCATGAACACGACAGTAGACTCGTGCGATAAAATCGTGGAAACATTTAATAACCAATTCCAAAAGCTTATCGACCAACATGCTCCCATCAAAAGCAAGCAGGTCAGACTCAACCCTAATCATCAGAATTGGTTTAATGCTGAAACCAGTACACTTAAAAAGGAAAAAAGGAAATGGGAAAGGAAATGGGAGAGAAAATGGCAAAAGAAATCCCACAGACAACAACAAAGAGAAATAGAAAGAACTGGATAGACTATATAGAGAACAACTGACAGAAGAAAAACTCCCGGATAACCTAGAGCAAAACCCCCAAGAAAAGAGTCAATTCAAGTTCTCCCCTATCTCCCTAGACGACATGAACTCTGTTCTTTCTACCATCAGATGTACGGCCTGCTCTGAAAATATATTACCTCCCAAGCCTATACTGGACAACGCTGATATCTTTGCCCCTTATCTTCGTAGAATGGTGAAGGCCTCATTCAGAGTCAACAAGGTCCATTCTGCAATTAAAACAGTTACTGTTACACCTACAGTCAAAAAACCTGGATTAGATCAACATGACCCTTCCAATCTCCGCCCAATAACTGTTACTTTCTCCTAAAATTCTTAGACAAAGTTGCTACTATCCAACCCCAAGATTATTTTGAAACGAACAAACTCCTACACACCCAACAATCAGGCTTTAGAGGAGCACGTGGTACGGAGACGGCCCTGCTCGACCTTCAGACCAAAATGCTTAGTATCCTGAACGAGGGAAAAGCAGGGATGCTGATATTATTAGACCTCTCAGCAGCATTTGATTTGCTTGATCATCAAAAACTCCACAAGGCTCTAGATAAATCAGGTAACTGTTCTCGGGGAGCTATAGACTGGGTAACATCCTTCCTCATAGATCGGAGCTCCAAGATCAACTGGGGTGATCATTTCTCTGTACCCCAACTTATAAATTGTGGCGTACCCCAGGGGGTCAGCCTATCGCCCCTTTTGTTTAATCTTTATCTACGAT
The DNA here is from genome assembly GCF_040938575.1 of Ambystoma mexicanum. Taxonomy (NCBI): domain Eukaryota; kingdom Metazoa; phylum Chordata; class Amphibia; order Caudata; family Ambystomatidae; genus Ambystoma; species Ambystoma mexicanum. The sequence goes on from NC_090939.1 coordinate 904,442,309, forward strand.
GTCTCTGTACCCTATTGCCCAATTTAGGGGTCTTTTTTTCAATTTTCTCCCACGATACACAACTAGTCATAGAACTGACCGGCTGTCATACCACCGACAATAATAAACTTGCTAGCATCTACAGCTCCATCGAAGCCTGGATGATGACAAACTGGCTTTGCCTCAACGGAAGCAAGACTGAGCTCATGATCTTTGGATCACCCGAGGCAAGAGCTAAACTAGACACAGATTACACCACCTTTAAGATCAAAGACACAAATATAAGGGTCTCTGACAAGGTCAAGACATTAGGTGTCTACCTGCACGCATCCTTGAAAAACAATTGCTGATTCCACCAAAAGCTGCTCAATCGAATCAGGCCTGTATTGAGTAGACAAAACAGCACCAAGCCACAATCCTATCTAGACTGGACTACGGGAATGCACTGCTGATGGGGGCTAATTAAAAGTGCATCAAACAATGTCAGCTCATACAGAACAACGAGGACAGTGACCAGAAAAAAACGGGGGAACATATCACAAAAGACAGAAAGACCCTTCATTGGTTAGCCCTGGAAGACCGCATTACCTTTAAAGCAATGACCATTATCCATCACTGTATATTTGGATCCGCACCTGTCTACCTGAAAAACCAAACAATCACACATGAACCTTGCCACACCTTAAGACCCAAGGCGCAAGGGTTTGTAAAAGTAACTCAATCCAAAAAAGTCTATGGACTTGGGCGAGCCATCCCTACCAAAACAACATCAAAGTGAAATGAACTCCCAAAAAGCTTAAGGCTAGAATCTAACTACCTATCCTTTAGGAAGAAACTCACTGTTGTTCAAATAAAGGACCTGCATAAATACTAAAGACCATGGAAAAATAATCTACTCAGGACCGGTAATCCTTTTCTGCTGTCCCGTCACTTCCTGTTGTCCTTGTCTTTATGTAATGCGCCCCGATGCCTGCGGGCTTTGGCGCTATAGAAATAAATGAATAAATATGCCAGAAGCCAGCAAGTAAGGCTGGTTCTGGTGACGCCAGCCTAGAGGAGCCAGGCTTGGTTCCCGGACCTCCTGGAATTGTCGTGCGACACGCCAGTTCTCCTACTGGACAGGGAAGACATCCTTCAGGACCTGGTAGGGCTCCCTCGCCCCCGGTCCATCAGGGAACGCTACGACTGGTAGGTGGGGTGATTTCTGGGGTGACTGGAGAAAGCCAGGGCTTTCGGGAGAGGTTGAACGCTTCATTGGGGAATCCTGGGCCCCTGATATGATATGATATGGCATTTGTAACGCGCCTATACACAAGTGTTTCAGACTGTTTAAGACTACAAAGTCCTACAGAGCAGCCTTGAGCAAATTGCACAGCTGGTGCATGCCTAGCAACGTGCATCCCACTACTGCAGATGTAATTCATGTTGTAAATTTCTTAGCAGCCTCAGCTGTGCAAGTCAAGGCCTCAAGGACTGTGAATATGTTCCAATCTGCCATTTCAGCATGTCATGAACAGGTTTGATGCGCACAGATTGGCAAGCACGCTTTGATTGCAAGGTTGCTCAGGGGTGTGAGAGTCATCCGACCGCTAGCACCTGGCTTTTTCGAAGCTGGCCAAACGAAGAGTTGACTAAGAGGCATTGTCGGCAGGGCTGGACTGGGAACCGAAAGAGGCCCTGGAAATAATTTTCAAAGTGGCCACATATTACACATTTTCAGCAAGCCCAACCCATTTCCTGTGGGAAAATTTGTAAATACCACACAAACGAGGCCGAGGCTGCAGAGGCCTACCAGGAAATCACAAGAGTTCCCTATAGGTCAAACCACCCCTGGTTGTCGGCTAAGTTAGAACGCTTCTATGTCTGCTGGCTTATAAGAGAGTGTCAGATGTTGGCGCTTTGGAGACAGACAGTAAGTCTTATTCGCCGGAAGGAGTCACGTTCCACATCAGGAAACGAAGCAAAACAGCGATCAAAACGGCCACCTTCTACATCATCCCAGACAAGCCCCAAGGTTTTGTCTGGTCAAGAGTCTGAAAACGCAAAACCCACACATATCAGACCCATGGGAGAAAGCCAAGTATTCACTGCTCTATTCGCCGGAAGGAGTCACGTTCCACATCAGGAAAAGAAGCAAAACAGCGATCAAAACGGCCACCTTCTACATCATCCCAGACAAGCCCCCGAGTTTTGTCTGGTCAAGAGTCTGAAAACGCAAAACCCACACATATCAGACCCATGGGAGAAAGCCAAGTATTCACTGCTCTTCGCAAGCCCTTTCAGACGGTGTCCACAGCTGCCTTAGCAAGGTAGGCAACTGGGCCATGCAACAGGCATAGATATATCTTGTTTTGGGTCGCATTCTGCGCAAGGTGCTACGGCTTCTAAGGTTTTTGCCAGTGGAGCCCACGTGCAGGACATTCTCAAGGCCACAGATTGGTCAAACGGGTCTAGGTTTAAGACTTTCTACTTTAAGTTGATCGACCAGGTAAGTCTTGCGGATGAGCGCGGGACTGAAGACAACAGTATCCTGTAAAGTTATCCGAATGTGTATGGAGCAACTATCAACAATAAGTGCATCATGGCACTAAAAAAGGGCAGAGGCAAAGGAAAAGGAAAGAAAAACTAGAACAGATACGTTTTCAGAAAACGATGGAAAGAAAGAGGATTGTCAGTCGCATGGAGAGAATAAGGGAGCTTCTTTCACAGCAGGGCAGCTGCCACAGTGAAAGTACATCCTCCCGCCCCGTTCTAGTAGACATCGGGGAGCCAGGGAAATCATGGATAGGGCCAAGCCAGTGCTGAGCCTGGAGGTCAGGCTTGGCTCTAGGAGCCCTCCATGGGCCAAACAAAGAGCAGAGTCAAATGAATCCTGGAAGAGGGGACTGCAGAGGTGCGGGCTGAATCAAAACAAATGAACAAAAAGAAAAGACTCAGGCATGTTGGTTTTATGTTATTGTATTTTGGGATTCTGTAGGGAAAAAGTGGTTTTGTTTCCCCTTTCCTCTTGCAGTCAGCACATTTTGACAGCACAGTAGCGATCATTGAATTATAAAACATTGGGCCAGAAGAAGCAGCAACATTAAAAAAAAATCTGGCTCAAAGCCCACCCCATGCATGAGTGGTAGGTTTTGCTGCCATTTAACCGCAAAACCGTGCAGAACTCTGATGCATTGGCCCACTTTAAGATACTGGGATTTCAGGGGCTCAGCGCTTCCATACTTACTTCCACTCCAAAATCCTAAAAAATCATACCTCGATCAAGCCATAGGAACACTTGGCCATCTCTTCTCTCAGCAGTACACTGTGTAGGCATTCACAGCAGTGCACCCGCCTATTTGCTAGTCACTCCTATACATGTGCCCAGTCATGCTCCTCTAACCTGCCACTAAATTGTGAATAGGTTAGTGTTTGCCATTTTCTTTTGCTCATATATACTTACCACTAAACGTGTGTTAGTGTTTTCCGCTCCCATACCTGTGCATTTCTTTTTATTTTGCCCAGAACGCTGCAGTTCAGGAAGAGGGAGCGGTGCGGGCAAAATCGAAAAAGACATTTTTATTTGTTTTATTGTGCGTTTTAGTACATTAACTGAACTTTTCACATGTTTAAAATCATCAATTTCATTTTCACAAAGTAATACAACACATTATTGTTAAAAAAATCAAACCACATCCAAAAATTCTAAAAACCTTTATGATAGAGAAATTTAATTCATATTTAAAATCCTAATCCATAAATCCTCCTCTGAGGAACTGACAAACAATTTTGTTTTTCCCTTCCAAAGGAATGTAAAGCAGGGCAATTTGTACAAAGGTGTTTAGGGTCTCATCCACCTGTGCACAATAATGACATAGTCTAATTCACCTCAGTACCTTACTCCTAATCCCCCAACACCTCCAGTGTAGGGAACAAATTTAGCTTTAACCTCAGCATTTTTTAACTGAAATCCCTAGATGGATGCTTCTTCAGATATGGGACCAAAGCATTAAATATTTTTATTGACAAAAACAAAAAACAAAGTGGTCATTAAAACATTGATATTCCAATAACTCGGCCCTAGGCTGTATCCATACATATCTGTACAGCTTTTGCTTCAATTTATTTGGGTTCACGGCCAATTTCAATGCTGAGGATTCTATTTTCTAAAGAAACTGTGTGCACCACGTCACCCAGCTCACAAGGACCTTCCAATTGCCTGCTTCCCAAATTGAATTGAGTATGGCAATCGGGGGAGAGACTATATTAGCGTAAATCTGCAATTTGCCCAAATCAATACAGTTCTGGATTGGGAGTTGGCCCAGTTCATACAGAATCCCAGCTAAGGGAACGGACACTGGGAGGCGCAATACCCTTCTCCACAGTTTTGCCCTCCAACGTATCCCAAGGAGCCCCATCTACAGCAGTCTGTGCCCCATAGCAACTTTGGCACAATATTCTGTCTGTGTAACTTCATCACAGGCATTACTGAGAATCTTCCAAATTTCAAATCAAAATGTATCAATTGAGTTGTTGCTGCCACAAATGGAGACTAAGTCCCTGTCAGGACCACCCCTTCCCTTCCCATCATAGATAACAGAGCCCAGGTATTTGTGTTTCAACGACTTCCAAGAATTGACCATTCAAAGACCATACAAATGTTTTCCCTTTGAATGTTTTGCTATTTAGCAATAAGATTTTAGATTTGATTCTATTTATTGAAAGGTCCAGATTGACAAGGAAGTCCAATGGGGGTCATATTGCAGATGACATGTTTAGTTTAGTTTTAGTGTAGCTTGACATGTTTAGTTTAGTTTTAGTGTAGCTTATTATTTGTAGAGTGCACCTAACCCTGAGGTATCTGGGCGCTTAAAACATAGGACGTTGCATAGGAAATTACAGGTGCATACATAGAGGCAATAGAGGCTTGGCTTGTTGACAGTGGTTACAGATTGTGCAACATGCCAGCAAACATAGGATGTTACATAGGGCATTACAGGTGCATACATAAAGCAATAGAGGCTTGGCTTGTTGATGAAGGTTACAAATTGAGCAACATGCCAGCATCTGGAGAGCATGCAGAGTACAAAAATACAGAAGTGCTAAAAGTAGCTGGGATCAAATCACAGATATCCATAGATCAGGGCGAACAGTGGAATTTAGTGTTGCTTGGCGAAGAGCCAGTCTTTCACTCTAGATCTGAAGCCCCAGAAAGAAGGTTCAGCTCTGATGACTGGGGGGAGAGCGTTCCAGCATTTGGCCGCTAGCATAATGAAGCTGGATCCACCTGTGGTTTTAAGTTTGAACTTCGGGTTATTGAGACAATGAGAGTAGAAGGATATGGTGGGTCTAGATGGGGTGTTTCTGGTGAATTTATCAGCCAAGTATTTGGGGGCTGAGTTTACCAGGCATTTGTGTGTAATAACTAGAGTGTGCAGGGAGATTCTGTTGCGCACTGGGAGCCAATGTGTATCCCTTCTGATGGCCGAAATGTGATTGGAATGAGGGATGTTTAGGGCGGATCGGAGGGCGTTGTTCTGGAGAACTTGTAGTTTATTCAGATTGTATTTGGTAGAACTCAGAGAGAGGATGTTGCAGTAGTCCAGATAATATCAGTGTCCTGGCTAGCGTGAGGCAGCTACTGGTAGACAGATAGGGTTTGCAGGCATTTATCAGCTTATTGGTATAAGCTGTCAAAGAAGCTGTCGCATTGACTTGCTTTTTGAGGGACACAGTAGAGTCAAGTAGACGCCTAAAGTTTATTTTTTTCAACTTAGTTTTTATGGGCATTTTCATAAGGTAAATAGAACAACACAAGTAACGAATATCCCAACTGCCCCCCTCCCTCTCCACCCTCCGACCCAAGGTTCGAGAGTAGTCCAGTGCTGCAACACATCTCCAATACAATGACCAGCTTCCCTGCCCCCCTGACCCCTCCCAAGCCCCCAACAATTGGACTAAACAGACTTGAGCTGCTCATTCAAGCATCTGCCTCATCGGAGGCGTCTATTATACCCAAGAGGCGCATGCTCCACGGACACCACCGCTGCCTTATACCATCCATCAAGTATAAGAGTAGAGTGTCCCAGTCCGCCCTGAACCTCAGGTGATCTCCCTGTATTGAATAAGTAAGCCACTCCAGAGCCAGCAATGACCACAACTTTGCCACCCACTCATGATCCTGCGGCGGATCCTTCGCTTTCCATCTGCGGGCAAGGACCATAGTAGCTGCCATCATTATAATTGTGTAAAGTTTGCAGTCCACCTTGGACTTAATTGATGCTAGGGTCCCCCCCAGGCCCAGTATCGCCAGACCTTTGCACCCGCCATAGCTAAATCCCAAGACTTGTTTGAGAGCGTCCCAAATCCCTGCCCAATATTTCTTCAGTTTTGGGCACTCCCACCAAATATGCTCCCAATTGCCCACTGCTCCGGGATACATTTTATGAAGTTTGGAGGGGGTCATGTGTCACTGGGTGAGCAGCTTCATCCACATCTCCCTTATTTGAAGGGATCTAGCTAGCTTTGGTATTTGCTTCCAAAACCAACCCCAGTCGTCATATACAATAGCGGACCTGGTAGCTAGCTCCCAGTTCTTCACATAAGCTTGCAGTGGAGGATGCTCTCCTGCTTTCAAGTGCTTATATAGGGCTGCAATAAGATGCTTGTCCCCAGTTTCCCTGCTGAGATATCTCTCAAACGGGGTTAGTTGTCGAGTTACGGCTTGCTTTAGGGTGGGATGGGTGAGCCAATGTCTAAGCTGGCAGTAGTAATATCTTTCCTTTTCATTCAGCGCAAAGTCGGCCTTACACTGTTTGAACTGATTTACTTGACCACCCTCGAACATGTCACAAACCATCCTGCACCCCCCTTGAAGCCAGAATTGAAACGCTGAAGTGTTCTGCCCGGGAGCGAACTGCGGGTTATTAAATAAGGGGGTAAAGGGCGATGGATGCTACGTTAAGTGGGCTTTTTGCACCGCCTCATCGCAGGTCCTGGCCACTAGGGCTAGGATTGCACTGCTATACATCCGCAACGGCCTGTCCTGTTTCGGCTTCCACAAGACACCTTCGAGATCCTCCCCCAGGAACGCCCTGTCCATGGGCCTCCATACTTCTCCCTATCGTCTCTTTGCCAATCCCGGAGTACCTTCAGCTGAGCCGCCCTGTAGTACCCCCTAAAGTTGGGTGAACCCAAGCCCCCACGGTCAGTGGGCGTTCTCATCACCCTGGCCGCTACCTTCGGAGACTTATTGACCTACACAAACCTGCTAGTAATTGTGTTCAGTGACGTGAAGAAAGCTGGGGGAACGTGCACCGGCAAGGCGGCAAAGTGGTACAAGAGCTTTGGAAGTATAGCAATTTTTAGGGTGTTGATACGGCCTAACCAAGAGATCGCTAGAGGCCCCTAGTCGATCATCTTACCCTTATTTTCCAGCAGGGGTGGATAATTCGCCGAATACAGCTGATCCACATTTGACGTCAATTTTATTCCCAAATACGTGAGTGTGTGCCACCCATCTATAGGGAGAGGTGCTCTTCAGAGAGTGGACTTCTGGAATCGGGATTGTGAGGTTAAGAATTTCAGTTTTGGAAGCGTTTACTTTCAGGCATGCCACGCTACCAAAATAAGCTAGTTCAGCTTCCACTGCAGGAATCGCCGTGCTCGGGAGGGTAAATGAGAGTAACATATCGAGTTTGGCCACTTTGATGATGTTCGATATTGAAGGTTTTGTAGCGTGTGCCTAGTTTGTTTAGACGAGCTTGAGATCCAATGATCAAAAGCTCCATCTTGTTGTCGTTAAGACATAGGCTGTGTGCAGCCATCCATGCCTGAATTTCAAGGTAAATTTCATTGAGCAGTTTGGAGACTATCATAGCAGCAAGTGAGTCATCTGCGTAGTTCGTATAGGTGACACCTATGTTATCAAGACGATCAAAGAGGAGCTTTATGAAGATGTTATAGAGGGTGGGTGAAACGCAAGAGCCCTGAGGGACACCGCAGTAGATGTGGACAGGATCCGCTGTTGCTGTGTGTGCAAAGACCCTAGTGGTTCTATTTGAAAGAAAGGACTGGATCCAGCTGCCAGCATTCTGGAAGAATGCAGCTGCTTCGGTCAAATGCTTGGTTAGGATCTGATGGGTCGACGAGATCAAACGCTGCTGAGAGGTCCAATAGGAGGGAGGATAGCCAGAGTTCCTTTATCTTTGGCTTCGTCCATTTGGATTTTTAAATCCAATAGGGCGGTCTACGTGCCATGCGTGGGTCTGAAGCCCGATTGGCGCAGGCCTAAAAGATTATTATCTTCCAGATGTTTTTGAATTTGAAGATATGCAGCTCTATCTAAAAAATTTAGGAGGAAGGGGACTGTAGTTATGGGCGTGTAATTGGTCGGTATGTCATCCGCCTAGTTCAAATACTGCACTTTAATCTCCCCCAATTGGTCGGTATGTCATCTGCCTAGTTCAAATACGGCACTTTAATTTACCCCAATTTCGGCAGGTTTAACAAAACATTTGATTTAAAAGTTAAATTAGAGAGACCATCGTGGCCCGCAGTGTTTGATTTTTTACTTAACTTAATTTGGAGGGCTATATCGTCCACATCTCACAAGAAAGCCCCCAAAAAGCTAACCTGGGCAGAATATTACCACTATTCAACCCGGGCTTTACATAGACATCCGTGAAGTGATTTACCCAAACTTCTTCACTTATTGGCTGGTTATGCAAGAACTAATCAATCTCACCTGGTTTGATTAGCTGCCAAAACTTGCTGGTGTTATTACCCAACATACATCCCGGCATCATTTATCTTCATCACAAATTTATGACCCTTCAGTCAATTTTTGTAATTCTGTTTTACTTTGTGAATTTCTAAAAGTTGTCCAGGCAAGTTCCCCCTCCGGATAGCTTTAATTCCAGAGTATCTGCTTCTTGCGCACTCAAACCAGTATATCAAAAGCATGATTGACCCCAACCAACCTATCCCTTTTTTCCAAGTGACTAGCAGGTAGCAAACCCCCCCAACACAGATCAAACACAAGGGGCAAAACCACTCTGCGAACATATTTCTTTTGCCCTATAGCTAAAAAGACCTGTGATCTGATCATCAAATGGAAGAGGAATTTTCTGGGACCATATAACCACATGATTCCTTGGATTGATCTCAACATTCAGAGCTAAGTCATTCTCACGTTTCATCTGGGGCATTGACAGCTTGCAGCACACCAGAGGGTGGTAACTAAACTGTCTGCTTTATCTGCAGGTTTCCACCCTTCTAGAGCATGTCAGCCGAGAGAAGGAAATAGTCCAGGGTGGAACGCCAGGGATCACTAAGCCAAGTGAAGGAAGGAGGCACATCACTATTAAAATCACCATACAATGATGACAGAGCCCACTTCTCAAGCTCATTCTGAACCATTAAACCCCTCTCACGGGCCACACTTGATGTTCTCTTCCTACTTGGATCTTGATACCAGCGGTCTTCCAGGCATTCAGCATTGAAATCTCCCAGAACAATGACTGATGCTCCTTCCTCAGGGTTTTCCCCCAAAAGTAAGAAAGAGAGCGCAGACAACGCTTCCTCCGTCTTGGAGATCTCGCATTAAAAATATACATAAACCACCAAACACCTGCTGGTCATTCCCGCACCTAAGTTTGTCCATTCCAGAAGGGTTACAAGCATATCCTCTCTGCCAGAGTCAATCTTTCGCACAGTGAGGTCTCGACTACGCCTAATGGCTGTTAAAATACCTCCATAAGGACGTTACCTCAGACCTCGCTGTGCTTCAATAAAGACAACATCAAACCCTGCAATGGTCGGGGTATCCATTAAAAGGGTTTCCTGTAGGCAGACAATATCATATGAAGCAAACAAATCCTGATTACCCAGTATGCTTTCAAAGCCCCTAGAATTCCAGGGTACAATTGCCAAGTCTGAATGTCAGCTTTCCTGTCCACCTCTGCTTCCACCATCAAGGTTGCATTCTACCCTGGATCCCCACTCCTGCGTGGCATTACATTGAGGCCTAAGAACAGAGTATCTTAAATGCTCATGCTGATCCACTTACAGAATATTATTATTACAAGCTCTCTCTCCCTTCTGACCAATCATATTGTTAGAGGCAGTCAGACTAGATATAACCGAACACCACACATCAGCCACTCCAAAGCCGAGAAAGGATGGATTAATTTTCCGCCAAGATTACATTCTTAATAATATGTGAGCGCAAATGTAGCTTTACAATGTCTAGACAGTCCTTGTGGACAAATTCCACAATGGTAATGTCCTCATAGGTTACCAACCTTAGGCTGGGGATTTCAAACAACACAGACATAAATAATGTAGTGTCTATTTAGGGACATTCTATTCGAACTTTCAAAAAGCCGACTCACAAACATGTCACACTGTCAACCTTCTTTTTGTCACAAGTTTGAAAGAAATGCACAAAATGAAAATAAAAGGCAGCCCGAATGCCCTCCCAGAAATCATGCCGCTTTTTATTTCATTTTTGTTTTGTGCATTTCTTTTGATTTTGCTGGCAAAGCTGCAAGGGATACTGATGCTTAGAGCATGACAGCAAACTTTAAAATAAAATCATAAATGGCATGGCACACAGCAAAATATGCAAGGAGTTTCAAAATATATTGACAAACATCAAAACGTGATGTTTGCTGGATGCACCCAACACCTTGGTCCTAAGTTTCTATGAAAAGCAAATAGGGCAGAAGAACGACCCTGGTCTAAAAGTATGACTTTAGAGATCATCCTGAGGTCATCTGATGATCATCGAACTACACTAGAAGTCATTCCCACATCATCAGACGTCACCACGCTGTTAAAGTCATCAGCAAATGTCTCAGAATGGTGGGTGATGATTTGGGGGATGAGCTTAGGATGACTTAATGAATATGCTAACATCATCCCTATTTTAGAAAACTCTTTGTTCCTGATGCTTTTAGGATGACTTGCTTATCACTTCAAGAGATTGCGCGTTTGTCCCTGATGATTTGGGGATGATCCTGGGATGACATGCTGATTACTGCAAGAGCATTGCCATGAAACATTTTTGTTTTTGATGATTTGGGGATGACTTACTGATTACTTGGGAACATCAGAGTTTGTAGGATGATATGCGGACCAATACTGATTATCATTTGCTTTTGCATAGTTGCACTTATGCTGAATGACCCCCCCCCCCCCACTGTGGCAAAGGTAAAACTTGGGACTATATTGGGCCAAACTCAAAGGCAGAGGCCCAAACACAGCATGCACCCCCTGGGTGAGAATCCTTTGCCATCCCAGTCATAAACAGGCACCCAGCACCCTAACAATCCCCAAATTTGCCAAGGGTAAAGCTTGAGACTATGTTGGGCCAAAGTGGAAGCCTGAGGTCTAAACATAGTATGCACCCTCTGGGTGAGACTCCTTTGCCATCCCAGTCAAAAGCAGTCCTAGCTCCCTCACAATCCCCAATGTGGTAAGGGTAAAGCTTAAGACTATGTTGGGCCAAAGTGGAAGTCAGAGGCCTAAACATAGCATGCACCCCTCTGGGTGAGAACCCTGCCATCCCAGTCAAAATCAGGAACCCAGCAGCCTCACAATCAATACATTGTCATGCTGACAGTACCAATATATGCCAGTATTCACACATATTCATGTTTGCTTTGTGCATAATCCAACAATCAACAACAATACCCAAAAGGACCTCCAGGATTACAAAAGCAACAAAAAAACCACATAGGATCCAAAAAAGAAAGCAATAAACAAACGGAACCACAAAGTCCCATCAACCGAAGTCTCAACTACCCACAACCTACCAAATACAAGCAACAACAAACCACAAACAGCAAAGACTAAATGCAAAAGATCAGGAAAAACACTTATAGAAAGAGGACAAACACTCAAAAGGAACACAACCCACACATCTTGCCTGGCCACAAGAAATACAAAGAAGCCAGAACAGACAACAGAAATAACAAGAAAACCCATAACACTCTGGAAGGCACCACCCATCATGATCCCACAACCCCGAAAAACTCAACAATAAACATCTGAGATGGCCCAAGGAGACAAACAAGTAACAGAGCAAAGATAGACTACATTGCTCGCTACCTGTCCACATACAACATGGTAAAATAAAACTGCATAGCAACAATGAACTGACAACCAACAAGTGTCACGAATACAGACCCAACCAGGACACCAAACACAACACGACAACTAATAAACCATCCCACCCTGGTCTCCACCATTAACCCACTAATCCAAAAACTCAAACTTCTGCATACCTATCGAACCCAAAAATCCACACAACCACCCTCTCGCACAGCAAACCGCATGCACTTCTCCACATCGCAAGAACAAACAATTAACACGTAAACCACATCAACAGCACACAAGGTCTCACATCGATCTGACATTCGCACTTAAACTCGGCGTACAGAGAAAACCGAACTGAAGCTGCCAACAGGACATCACCCTCCCACTTTCCTACTCCTTCTCCACCCGACTAACCACCCCCCACACCTCTTGTTTGCAGATCCGCCTGAGCGCCTGGGGACCGCTGGTGACGGTGCACGGGACAAATACTGTTAACATTAACCATGGACAATAATCCAACCAGAACAAGGGACGAGTTGGAATCCAACACATTCTGCACCCCCATATAACCAAAACTGAGGGGTAGCTACCCTATTTACCAACCAGAACAAACTGAACAAACCAACCCCACCATAAACCTTATCGGTCTACTGGACAGAGAGACTGACCAACAAAGAACCACCTCACCCAACAGACTCAACCGGGGAAAACCCACCTACCATGAAAACCCAGCCAACAACACACCGGTCAGGACAAACAATACTAACCACAACCCAAAAGGGAAATCAAGCAAACTACATGGCAGCCTTCTCAACGTTAGATCCATGGCAAAACACTCAACAGAAATCAATTACCTCCTAGGCGAAGGAGGTACAGACGTTCTCTTCCTTACAGAAACCTGGCTATCAGACAACTATAAAGCCATCGTGAACAAAGCAATACCTGACAATTATAAATTAATACACGCCAACAGAGAAAACCAAAGAGGAGGCAGAATCGAAATTATACACAAAAAACACGCCGGAGCATCTCGAATCCTCACAACCAACACGGAAGACTTTGAATCCCTCCTAATCAAGATATAACACAACGACCAATCAAACATAGTATTTATTCCTCCTGATCTACAGACCACCTTCTTACAACCCCAACTTTGCAACAAAACTAGTACGAGGCTGCCATGCTATCAACCCACCACAACAACCTAGTCATACTGGGAGATTTCAACATTTGGTTCAAAAAAGAAAATGCGTACACAGTAGACTCACTCTGCGTGCTCCTGGAAACCTTGCAGTTCAAGCAAATAGTAAATGGATCCACGCACAACGCCGGACACACCCTGGATGCAATTTTCTACAGGGAAGAACTAAGCACACCAGCGTCACCTACACCAATGGTGTGGAGTGACCACTACTTGATACCATTCTACATCACACCCCAAACCCGCCTAATGGCTGGGATGGAAATACTCCACACCAGCAAGAAAGGAAACAGCAAGAACTTGGACCTAGAGGTCCTAACAAACCTTCTAGACGCAACCGACCCAAGCGAAAGAGATCCCACTGATATAAACATTGATACAACAGAAGACACACTCAATAATTGGATCACCAAGGTCCTTAACCAATTAGCAACAGCTAAAACATTCAAAGCAACACCAAAGAAACTGGCAACAAAATGGTTCACAGAAGAACTGAAAAAAAACTCCAAAAAAACAACCGCAAAATGGAAACAAAATGGAGAGAACAATACAATAGACAGGACAAAATAAAATACCAAAGACAAGTCAAACTGCATGAAGCAACAGTCCTCAAAGCAAAAATACTCTTCTACGCCACAAGAATAGAATCGGCAAACAATCCACAGAAAGAACTCTTCAAAATCATCAGAGATAAAAAAAACCTCTTCCTGCTAAGATTCCATCCCCGCTACACAAACAACAAAATCACCAACCACCTGACAGCAAAAATAGACACAATACAGGAGACCATCAACCTAGCTGGGGCAAATACAACCACTGGACCACAGACACCAGACGAAACACAGATTACAGCAAAACCCATCTACCTAGAACCAATCACAGAGGAAACTTTCGCCACACTGATCAAGGACACCAACCTTGCAGGATCTCCAAAAGACCCCTGCCCCCTCGACGTCTTGTCATGATTCCTGCCCCTCGGGGCGTGGCCGGCGCGCATGGCGTGAAGTAGGAAATCGCCAGCGCTCTGGCCCACGATCCTGTTACGGACCGTCTAAATCTGGCAAACCTAAACTAAACGCCACGAATTTTGCAGAATCAGGAAGGGGAACCTTTTCCCAACTTCCGACACCGACGACAAGCAAAATCAGACCCGCAAGACGTACTACCGAAGCGAGTGAAGCGGAGCCCCCGCACCCCCACCGACAGGCAAGATGGCGGTGCCCGCTACCAGCGAGTGAGCCCCAGCGGAGTGGAGGGTACAAGTAGGGGAGCCTGCTGCAAACTGAAGGAGGGCGGAGGCCAGCATTATTACCCGCGTATGAAGTAGCGGACGCCCTGAGAAGCGCTTAGCAGAACAGCTGCGCTCCTAGCGCTGACCCAGAACAGCAATCGAGAGACGGCGACTGGCCGAGTCCTGCACTCCGGGTGAGATACTACTAAGAGGACCCTGTTACCGCACAGCGAACCCCGGCAGCGATAGCAGTGGGCCCGCACGGTCTCCGGACAGGGGAAGCGCCAGTGAGACGTGGCTCAAGGAGCACACTGGTTATACTGATGGCATGTAAAGGGGCTATGGGGCGGAGGAGTCGCTGGCTATCCCGAGAGCAACGGCGTAGAGCGGGAGTGAGGCCCAACAAGACCTACCCTGAATAGACCGAGCTGAGACGTTGTGGACACTTGCTCCCCCTCCAAATAATAAGGCTCACGCGCAGAGCCGACGCAGTAACACGAACCAACAGCCCAAGCAATACGGCAGAGGGATACCAGACAATCCAGTCGGGCCCAACTACAGTGACCACCAGGCCGCAGAGAGGCACGGCAGTGCAACGACCAACAAGTAAGCAGGGACAAGCCACCTGCCCACGGGCCAGGAGGAGTGCGGCAGCAGCACCAGGCCAACCCGAGAGGAGGAAGCCCCACCGACAAGAGCACCCTGGAATCACGGAAGCAGGGACGCCATCAAAGTTCGAGGCTGAGGCACAGAGCCAACACAACAACACGCTCCAATGGCCTAATCAGTACGGCAGCGGGATAGCAGGCAAACCTGCAGGGCTTAACTGTGGAATACATTAGTCCTCAGAGGAACGTGGCAGTGTGATAGCCAACAAATTGGAAGAGACAAGCCACTGACAAGGAGGGTGTGACAGCGACGCCAAGCCTACCCGAGAGGGACGACCCCCACTGACATAAGTATCCTGGAATCTCAGAAGTAAGGACTGTACCAGCAAGAAGTTGACGACACGCCTGCCTAACCACATAACCGGAAGGGGTTGCTAACAACCCTCAACGCCACCACCGCAGGAGCACGGGGCAAGGTGGAGAAGTCACAAGATAGCCATTGAACTCTCAACCAGCGAACGGGCGAATACCCCCGACACTGGCAGGAGAACTGACCAGCACTGATACGGAAAATGTCTCCCCCCAAGGGCAAAGCAAAAATCGCAACAATAGATTCCTTCACTACTGTCAGGCCCAAGCTACAGCAAGGGGCTGGGGAAACAGAGGAACAAGCCACCCAAGAAGGAGACCCCACGAACATGCAAGTACTGCAGGCCATAGCTGCGCTACGCACCTCTATCGAAACCAAAATAGAGGAAGTCAAATCGGATATACAGCTGATAAAACAGGACGCCCGTAATCTGACCGAAAGAGTGAACACAGCAGAGGTTACCTTACAGAACAATGTAGAGACCACGACGGACCTCAAGACTAGGGTCCGGGACCTCGAACAGAAAGTAGCAAGGCTAGAGGCAAGGTCTGAAGATACGGAGGGGCGGGCCCGCCGCAACAAGATCCGGATACTGGGGGTCCCGGAGGGAATGGAGGGGTCGGATCTGACGGAATTTGTCGAAACAATGCTACAGCAGGAAATCGGTGCCGGCAATCTATCCCAGGGATTCTCGATAGAACGAGTCCACAGGTCTCTGCAAAAAAGACCTTCACCGGGCTCGCACCCGCGCCCAATGATTGCTAGTCCTAAACTTCCGCGACAGAGAGGCAATACTGAGATTCTCGAGGGAAGGAGGAGAAATAAAGAGACAAGAAGCCAAAATAGTCATGTATCCGGACTATACTCCCACCGTGCAACGAGCAAGAAACTCATTTATCCTGGTGAAAGCATGGCTAAGAGAACTTAACATCAAGTACATGCTAATATACCCGTCGCGCCTCAAGGTGCTACATAATGGAAAAGCTACCTTTCTAGAAACCCCTGCAGCGGCAAACATGTGGCTCGAACATAATAACCTCGCAGACAGCAAAGAAGGAACAGTTAAAGAGGTCACAGACCACTGAACTTGCGAAGCAACAAGAGAAGCCCGATGCTCACACAGCAGTAGGAAAGCTTAAGGATCAGAACAGAGAATTACAGCACTATGGAAGCAACATCGGGCAGGAGCGCACAGACCCACAAGAGTGCCGATGACGTCGACCCACCCCTCTAAGAACTGTGTAAGCAGTCTGCTCACACACAACCTGATCCGGAAGGCCAGGAGTGGCCTGGAAGGCTCGGGACCCCTGAGCGTTGCAGGATGAAAGCCATCCGCAACTCCTATTCCACTTAATCAGGTCTGAGACAGACCCCGAGGGCAGGTTTGTAATACTGTGGGGCCGATTGGAACAGGAAGAGATATGCATTGTAAACTCCTACCTCCCAAATACTAATATTCCGGCACATTTGAACTCTATGTATGCCAAAATCGCACCATACAGACATGGTATCTTTTTCTGGGGGGGAGACTTTAATTGTGTCCATGATGCGAACCTTGACAGGTCCCTGCCCCACCCGAAAGGCCCCTCAGCAGCGACGACAGCCCTGTCCTTATTAACTGACAGATTGAACCTGGCCGACACCTGGAGAGAGCGTCATCCTGACCTCCGGGGTTATTCATACTTCTCCTCCCCACATGATCTTCACACGAGGATAGACTATATCTTCATAGGCAAAGAACACCTGCCACAAATAGAAGAAGCACAACACTTAGGAAGAACCATTTCTGACCACTCGCCGCTCTTATAGAATGGAACCACGCCGGCCCCAGACCCCCTATCCCTATGTGGAGAATGCCGATAGACGCCATAGGTGATCTGGCGTTCAGGGAAGAACTACATGAATTTATAGATAGCTTTATTGAGAGGAACAATGGAAGCGTGGACTACCTGAGCACAATGTGGGACGCCCTAAAAGTAGTGACGAGGGGTTGAAATCATCACGAAGGCAGGGGGCATTAGGAAACAATTGAGGGGTGAATTAGACCAGTCGGAACGACAGGTTGAGCAACTTGAAGCTACCCCGGTGCACACCCACCAAAGAGAAGACAACCTCAAGGAACTCAGAGTTAAATGTGCCTCGGCATGGGGTAGACTAGCCAAATTTGACTATGCCACCAAAACTAACAGAACGCACATAGAAGCCAATAAACCAAGCAGAATGTTGGCCTGGCTACGCAGGAAAGAACACCCCAGACACATGATCACCATGATACAAGCTGAAGATGGCAAGGTAGTGCAGACACAGCAAGACATAAACGAAACCTTCAAGGGCTTTTATGAACACCTTTATTCTCACAAGAACCAGGTTCCCCGAGAACAAATCATAGACACCCTGGAGGAAATAGGGCTCCCCAAAATGTCCCCTGAACAGGCTGAAGCCCTCGATGCAGATATCACAACGGAGGATATAACAGAGGCAATTAAGTCACTGCCCACCGGTAGTACCCCTGGGAGTGATGGGCTACCCACTGAGTTCTATAAGGCATATGAGACCTCCCTAACACCCCTGTTACATGAGGTTTTTCAGGAAGCACACGAGAGAGGGATATTACCTGACAGCATGAGGGAGACCCTGTTGATTCCAATCATCAAGCCCAATAAGCCTGCCGACAAATGTGACTCCTACCTCCCAATAGCCATGCTTAATTATGATGTGAAAATATTGACAACGGTATTAGCGAATAGACTGGCCAAAATCATAGGGGATGTAGTGCATGAAGATCAGTGTGGCTTCATACCAGGCCGGAACACGACCATGAACCTACGAAGAGTATAACAGATTATTGCTCAGACGGAGGCTAACACGGAGACGTATGCGCTGCTGTCCCTTGATGCCATTAAGGCGTTTGATTCTATATTTTGGGAGTGGCTAGTGGCGGTGCTAGAGGGTTTTGGCTTCGGCCCGAGGATCATTAGGTGGATCAAGATACTTTACACCAAGCCTAGGGCCAGAGTAAAAACAGGAAAATACATATCCGAGACCTGGGACATATGCAGGGGCACTAGACAGGGATGCCCACTCTCCCCCATGCTTTACGTACTAGGACTGGAACCTATTGCTATATATTTTCGAAAACAATTTTTTGACGCTGGGATACAGCTGGGAGGAATAGACCATATTATTTCTCTTTACGCAGACGACGTACTACTGTATGTCAGGGATCCACAAAACAACGTGCCCACGATGCTAGACGTCTTAGACAACTTTGCAAAGTCTCCAGGCATACAATTCAGCAGGGCGAAGTCCTGCCTATTCCCTCTGGCAGGCCTGAAGAGGAAAGAAATAACAGAACTTCCTGTGGTAGGAATACAATGGGAGCTGACCTCATTCAAATATTTAGGTATACACATAATGCATACCCCTACACTAATGCATGAGCACAACACGAAGACTGCAATTCCTGTCTTGAGAAAATCCATGAACTTTTGGGCGAAACTTCCCCTATCCATGATGTGTAGAACCGCAATAATTAAAATGATTGTCCTTCCCAGATTCTTGTACGGGTTCCAGAATATACATATTTACATCAATGTGCCTTTTTTCCGCCTGTTAGAAAGGATGCTTCGGGATTTCCTGTGGGGGAAAGGAAGACGCAAAATAGCACTCACCACCCTGACACTGCCATACACCCAGGGGGGAATCCAACTCCCAAACTTCAAAAAATACTATCTGGCAGCACAGCTTAGCTTTGTCACCAAATGGCTAGCAGATGAAACCACATCTGAGACGCCCCTATTGCAGTCCCTAGTATCCCCGTTGCATATGAAAGAACTTATCTGGGCCCCCTCCCACCTGAGGCGAGATGCCCCCTTCATGGCCACCCTGGAATGAAAAATTTGGCGCAGGACAGAAACCCTTACCTGTGCTAAGCGCCAATACTCCCCAGACATACCACTGCTCTCGGACCTTTGTAGATCTGTCGTAGATCTACAGCACCTCAGACACTGGGAAAAGAAAGGGATATACTCATGGGGGGACCTATATGTGGATGGTGCTTTCAAAGATTTTGAAACACTTCAGGAAGTAGATGGAGTCCATATAGGCCAGTTCCTGTGGTACCAGAGGATGAGAACCACAGCACGAACCAAGTGGTCGTCATGACCGGAGGAACCGGAATCAAACCCCCTGATTACATTACTGTATGCCCTGGGTGAAGCATGGAAGCCGGTGTCCCAGATCTACGGCCACCTGAGTGACATCCTCAACCCACGGAGTGCCGATTTGAAAAGCAAATGGGAAACAGACATGGGCCAAGAAATGACAGATAGTGAATGGGAGAGGGCTTTGACATTTCCCAAAACTGTCTCCAGAAATCATAGATTCAGACAAATACAACTCAACCTGCTACACCGAACATACTTAACCCCATCCAGGCTGGCAAAATTCAATAAAATGTCGCACTCCAACTGTATATGGTGTGGAATGGATAATGCAGACTTGATCCACATGTTCTGGTTGTACACCAAGACGCAGTCCCTGTGGACCGCCATACAGCAGACAAGCGATAATCTAGGGGTGACCAGATACAAATGGACCCCAGAGGAATGCCTATTGGGCACATACAATAGACCGGCCAAACTCAAGCACCTCGCCACACTAATGGACATTATGTGTATACTGGCAAAGAGGACAATTGCAATGTCCTGGAAGAAAACAGCTGGGCCTCAACAGAAAAGCTGGTACAGTGAGCTGAAACGCTGGGTGCGAGCAGAAACAACGGCTTGGGAAGGCAGTGTAGCCAGATCTACAGACGACTCAAGTATGACCCTGAAAGCCTGGAAAGAACTCACAGGCTCCCCGTTCTACCCCTCAGATGACAAGCCCCCATGAACTGGAATAAATCCACCGGAGGTAGACCTATGAACTGAATCAGAAGAACCTGAGATTGCCTACCCGCTACCTCACTGGGCCCTCACAGACACGAGCCCCCTTTCCCCCCTCCTCCGGACCAGCCGGACCCCCCCACTGGCCCACCAAGCAGCATTAGCTCAACGGAAAGAACACTGGGAGATAGTTAATGTTGTAATGTTCATTTGTTAATGTTTTATGCTGAAACGCTCATTGCCTTCTAATCAGGGACATAATTATTGTCCTGTAACTGTAATAAATAACAAATGCCAATAGACAAATTTGAAAATAAATGATTCCTGCCCCTCATGTCCCCAGCCCTCCAAGATGTCAGGCTGGAGCCAGGCCACGATCACCTACATGGCCCTCAAGGGCCTCTCCATCCCTCCAAAGACCCACTTGGAGTCAGACTTGGCGCTTGTGGCACCAGACTCACTCACTCCCATAGGATAACATTGGGGATTGGACTTGTAGTGCATTGATGGGGACAAGATGGATGGCCCCACATATTTCGGTTCCCTGAACTGCATGTGCAGTCTAATCTTTTGGGTGTGGTTCAGCCCAGAGACACCTGGGATACCCGAGACTATTTAAGCCACGTCCAGGCTGAGAAACATGCTTGGTGTTTTCTGCACCTGCAGCGCGACACTCACCCTGTTCGGATCGGTCTCCAGTAGGCCTGCATCTTTCTTCTGCGCTCAGCTCCTGCAAGAACAAGAACACCGTTAGGAACAGCTTTACCTTGCGGCGCTTCTGCAGAACAGAAAAAAGTCATTAGTAAGCATTCAGCAAATCTTTTTTTTAAAGACTGTACAAGCTTCAAACGCTTACCTGAATCCCAGCCGCTCTGGGGGAACTCTGTCTCCAGAACTTCTCATCCATATGCAAGAGGGAAAAGACACTCCAGGTTAGTGTGGAAACATCTAGAGGTGCCGCATACCGCGCTTACTCACCGCATTTCTTCTTCATAACCGGCATCCACGGTGAAAACGTTGCGGCACCTAAAAGACACAGAAAAAGAACTCAGTTCAATACAAATACGAAAGGGTCGCATCGCGCATCACGCTCTCACTCACCTTCAGCGCTACTCATCTCAGCAGCACGTCGCCATCCCCGGACGCCAGCCATCATCTAAGGAAGGAAAGGAACGAAGTTAGAGAACTCTTCAAAAGACTCATTATACTTACCTGTCGGACTCTTGCCAGTGAAGTAACTAGGCAGCAACGAGCCTGCATCAATCAACGCGTCCCTGCACTGAAAGCAGGACGGAGAGCACACTTTCCAAGAAAACAAGGTGAGCTGTGGATCAAAGGGAAGGGTTGGACCCCGGGGAAGAAGGGATTCAAGCACACAGAGACAATAGGGAGTTAAACTCCACCAATCCTGTGTTTCAGGCCCAGTCTCCAGTCGAGTAGACTCCAGGGAAGGGTTTGAGGTCGTAAGTGGTCATAACAGGCTGAGTGAGGTCCCCGTGGATACCAGGTGAGCGTTACACGTCTTCCAAGGAGTCCTGAATCACAGAACCACAGCGACACACTTCCGGAACCTAATGAATCTATCATTCAAAAGAGTAATAGTACCGTTTTCCTTCAAATCAGCATACGTCAAACTACTGATAAAAAAAGCTCAGAAAGCGCAGAAGACCCAAGCAACTACAGACCGATATCCAACCTGCCCTACCCAGCGAAGATCCTGGAGAACCACGTCTACAAAATCCTTCTTAAACACCTCTAAACAAATGGAATACTCAACCAATCACAAGTTGGCTTCAGACTGATGAGAGCAACAGAATCAGCACTTGTATGGATATGGGATGACCTGAAAATAAATGCAGATGCCCAATCGGCCCTCCTTCTATTGAACATTTCAGCGGCCTTTGACACAATCAGCCCTGGAACACTAATAAAAAGACTGACGGAATGTGGCAACAGGAATCTGCACTAAAATGGCTTACCTTATCCCTAACAAACTGAACCGAAAGAACCTACCTACCACTGTTCACCTCAAACACCAAAAATATATCCTGCAGAGTCCCACAGGGTTCCAGCCTCTCCCCTCTACTTTTCAACATCTACATGTGCCCACTGATAAAAATCATTCGATCCCACTGACTTACCGCCTACAACTATGCAGACGGCACAACTGATTGTGAAAACAAACAGAACACAAGAATAAAATAACAACCTCAACAACTGCCTCACAGATATACAATTGGATGACAACGAACAACCTCAAACTGAATCTGGCAAAAACTGAAATAATGCACTCATACGCAGGGTTCGACAGAGGGAACCCACAATTGGACTGACCAATCGGCATGGGAACGCAACCAGAGACTACCAATGTAGTAAATAACCTAGGAATACTCATGAACAGACTATCACAGGAATCGCAAGTCGACGCAATCACCAAAAAATGCTTATTCCTCCTATAACTACTCCAAGGATTACTCCCTACCTCTCCTTCTCCCACAGAACCCTCACAATAATATCCCTGATACTCACAAGAAATACCTACACAAACAGCCTCTACCTAGGAGTGCCATAAAAGCTCACCAAGAAACCCCAAAGGGAGTAAAATACAGCAGCCAGGATCCTACTAAGACCAAACAGAAGAGACCACATCACTCCAGCACTGAAAAGCCTACAATGGTTGCCAGTAAAAAAGCTCATCTAATTCAAAGCACTCTGCATCACCCACAAAGCCTTGCACAGACAAGGGGTGAAATTCCTCCAAGACAAGATTAGGCAGTATCGCCCAGGAAGGGAACTAAGATCCAGCAACGACCTGCAAATAGAGGCAAAACACCACAGAAAAAGGAAACTCGGCGGATCAGCGTTCTCACGTCTAATTGCTAACACCTGGAACAATATACCCAAAGTAATTATAACCACAGAAGACCACATCACCTTCGGGAAACTGCTTAAAACCTGGCTATTCAGCAGACAATGACAACCTAGAAGGGACACCAGCAACAACACCACAGCCAAACAACTAGAGAGGAAACGAGCTAAAAGAACCACAAACAAGAACCTGGCTAGATACGGTCAACCAGCATCCAAAGGGCTGCCCCAGAGAGACCACAATGAACTGACCGGCTTTACTAACCCTCTTCCCTTCCTGCTACTCCTACATAACTGACGCTGCTACACCAGATCTTGGACTAGCCACACTGGTTAACATACAGAGAACCTTTACTACCTACTTACCTTTACTATGCCGACATCCAGAGTGAACCACCCACATAGTCCAATACCATCTAAAATGCAACAACACACCAAGATGCAGGACTACCCTTACAGCTATGACCACCTGTGACTCTGAATCCCTTATGTACACTATTTAACCAGTGCACACGTCCAACCCATCATAACGACACAACACTAACCCTGCCGGCCTGGTGGCAATTGGTGGCCTCTATGGCTAATCCCTACCAGGGTAACAATGAAACAGAAGATTCGGGCGATGACCGTTTAAGTATTGTGCCACCCGATAATGCTCCAGTAGAAGACATGCGTGAATTGGCTCTAGTTTAAGGGGGTGGGGGGGAGTTGGGGAGTTCTACTGGAAATAAGATGGTCTACTGATGCTTTTTGCGTATTGAAACAGTTGTAATGTGTGTTTTGTTGGGTTTTGAAAACTTAATTAAAAAAAAATTAAAAATAAAAATAAAAAAAAACACACAACACTAACACCAACACAAAACACTACCACATACCCGAGGCATGGAATCTTACCCATGCGGTTACAATGCGTGAGGCTGCTCACAAGTGAGCATGTGCAAAACAACACTCACAGATGCTAGTTCCTCCTGGTTCTGAACCTATCCTGTCACCCTTTCCCCCACTAACCCTCACCCCCCTTTTTTGCAGAGCCACACGAGTGCCTGGAGACTGCCCCTGGGTGGTGGCAGAGTGGTACAAATCAACTTAACATAACATAATGCCAGTAATGATACTAGAAGAAAACATGCCCACCATGGCTCTGCCACACACTCCTGTTGGCTTTGTCTTTAAAAATGTCTTGTCACAACAAGAAATCATGTCCAAACTGGCTGCACAATGCAGGCTAGTCTAGATGCATTGTAATGCTTATCATGTTTGCATTACGCTTGATATCCAGTGAATAAAGCCAATGCCAGTCTAGACACATAATAACACGCATCATGCTTGCTTTGTCATAGAATCCCAGTAAGAAAAATATCATGCCACAGCAAAGAATGGCTAGACTGGGTACCCCAAAATGCCAGTGCAGCCACATAAAAGCACACAGCATTTTGTAATGGCATCTATGATGAATACCCATTAAAAAGTGCATTGTGATTGGGAGTCCAAGAATGCTGCAGAGGGGGAGAGCAGCGTGATCGTGGAGCTCTCACATCCTCAGGTGGGGATTTATCGATTTAGGCTGTGGTGGTGGAGTGCAGCAGCCCGGATCGCTGGGGGACTTCAGCAGAGGCGGCTGTGCGGCCTTCTTCTCTGCAGTGTCTGAGGTGCAGGGGGACTGTGCCTGTGGCCAGTGCAGGCCGAGCAGAGAGACACGCTTGCAGACCGCGAGCAAATTTAACCACTCAGGGTGACCCAGGGTGGTCGAGGATCCAGTGTGGCTGCGAGGCAGTGTGGCGGAAACAGCCACTGTCAGACGGCAGAGGAGCCCGTTAGGAAGGAGCTGGCTGCGATACAGGAGGCCCACTGGGGCTGGATTCGTGGAGCAGGGGCTCCCCTGCTGGCGAGCACCAGCGGGAAGATCGAGGCAGGACCGAGCCGCCCCCTCGTCTGAGAAGCAGAGTCTCATCGGAGAGATCAGGAGGATCTGGAGGGGCCATACCTGTAGCCCACTGCTGAGAGCTATGCAGCAAAGAAGAGCACCCGGTGCAGCCAAGAGGCAGGGGAAGGCCCGCACAGTGAAAGTCAAGAGGCAGGAAGGTGGCAACCCTGAGGGGCTCGACTCCCCCTCCCCCCTTGGGGGAGCACCATCAAAGGTCAGCGTGCGCCCTGGCCCAAGGAAAGGGTGCAAGCAGGCAGAGGCTGCCCAATGCAGGCAATGATCAGCAGGCAGTGATCACCAGCTTTGAGCAGAGTGATGGTGAGGAGTGGGGGAGTGCGGCGGGGGGGCCCTGCCCAAGCTTTGGGGGGGCCCTGCCCAAGCTTTGAAGCCAGCACTTTGCAGAGAAGACATGGGGAGGCCCTGTGGTGTTAAGGTTCATTTTGGATTTTGGAGCTGCATATAGTGCCTCAGCCAGCGCACCCCCGTCCAGAAGCACAGCAAGGGAGACAAGGGAGCAAGAGGCGCACCACGCATAGGAGACAGTGACCGGTGGGGCCCTGGCCTCCCCGGGCCAATCCTGAGGCCGTATAGAGGGCTAAAGAGTCCATCTATATCTGTGGTGGGCAAGGAAGAATAGGGGAAAGGTCATTTGGTCGGGCTCAGGGCAGAGTGATCCTGGCACCAAGGCCAGGAGGAGGGTCATTTGAAACCTGAAGAGGAGGACAAACAGTGGCTCACCTGCGGACAATTAGAGGGGAGTTCCAACACCCCCGCACAGTCAAGGGCGGACCCACAAAGGGGCGGAGGGAGGAGGTTCCTACACCCTGAAAAAATGGCCAGAAGAGATCCGAAGGGTGCAACACAATATCAGGGAGAAGAGGATGCGGGGCAGGGCTCCCCCCAGCCCCATCAGACCTATGTCCAAAAAAAAGGGGATGGCTGCCCCCAAGTCGGTGAAGAAACCACAGGAGGGCAATCTGCAGAGACTCTGGCACAGAGACAGCGAGGTACTGGCTGGGGGAGATCAGGGGCCGGAGAGGATTTGTGGGTGCTGGCAAGCACTGCAAAAGATTAGGAGGTCACCCAGGAAGTCCTTCACCAATGCTTTCAGGATTTTAAGGACAAGATAGCGAACACCAATCAGTCGCAGTTGAGCATGATGCGAGCAGAACTGTCCCAATCGGTGCAAAAGGTGAAGGAGGACATAACGAAACTAGAGGAGTGGACTGATGCAGCGGAGAGCGCCATACAAGAGGTCGCAGAAGACACAAGGACGGTCAACGAGCTGGTAGAGCAATTAGCAAGGGTCACACAGAACCTCGAGACCCAGAGCGAAGACCTTGAAAACCGCTCGGGAAGATCTAACTTCAGAATAAAGGGCCATCCTGAGGTGGACAAGGATCTACGCACGATGGCACAGCAAGTGTTTGGTGACCTGCTGGAGGTGGAAGACTGGTTGGGGATAGAGCTGGATCGCATACACAGAGTGGGGCCAAAGAGGGGAGAGCCAGGGGCCAGACCCAGAGATGTAGTGGTGGCCTTACACGAGTATGGGCAGAAGGAGAAGGTGCTGGCCAGGAGGGCCAGATTTATCAGCTACAATGACTCGGAACTTCAGCTATTCCAGGACCTAGCCCAGACCACCCTGGCAAAGCATAGGATGATGGGCCTGGTGGTGCGCGCCCTAATGCGAGCAGAGATACGCTATAAATGAACCTTTCCCTTTGGACTACTGTTTGAATGGGAAAGGAAACAGCATTGGGTCACCACCTGCAAGAATGTTATGAGGGTACTGAAGATTGAGGACGAAGGGTCACCCAGGCAAGAACAAAAGACTGGCGAGAGAACCGCTCAAGAGGTAAATGTGAGAGTGGACAAAGTTTTTTGACTGGGGGCTTAAATACACAGAGCCTAAAGGGCCAGGGTTTAACCCCCCCTCGACAAAGGGCAGAAGTGGAAGGGGCCCACACGCCCATTGACACTGGAGCGCCACACTGAGAGAAAAGGGGGGTTACAGGAAGGAATGTTGTAGTCCGCCTGGGGGAGGTAGTTAGGTGAAAGGTACCATGGGAGGTGGGTGGTACAGGATGCCTTTGTTTATTTATGTGGGTCAAGGGGGACCCGCACAAGTTTACTCTGGGCAGTTACACGGCTCAATTCCAGAGATGATGGGTCGGGGGAAGCTAGAGGCTGGTTGAGTCCGCCCAGAGGGGTGTGGGAGGGTGAAGGGAGAGGAGGATTCGGGAGGGATCCCAACGGCAGCCACTCATTAGTGCGAGCCACGTGATAAAATGACCATGGGAACTAGGGAAGTGCTTTCGGTGACCGCCCTAAATGTCAGGGGGCTTAATTCTCTGGTTAAGAGAAGGAAGGTGTAAAACTTCTTTGGGCGGGGGAAGTTGCAGGAATTGTACCCCTCCAAGAGACACACGTTCGGAGGCGAGACAGGCATAAGCTGAAAATCAAGGGGTACCGCCATCTGTTCCAATCCAACGCCCCTGAAAAGACGGTAGGAGTGTTAATCGCTATTCGGGACATCCCAGGCTTCCAGGTCATAGCTACAGAGGGGGACACAGAGGGTAGGTATCTGGCGTCCTCTTTCCAATGGGAGAGGGGGACATATGCAGTGGCAGCAATCCCCCCAAAACGGGACAAGGTGGGTTCTTGTGGGTGACACTGACCAAATTGGAGACTTAATATAGTTAAATGAATAACTTTTTAATACATCACATGATCAATCGCATCAGGGTGTAGAAAGAATAACATGCATTTGCTTAAATAGATCACATCATTCATCACATCATATTAAAAAGAGTTAAAATGCATTTGCTAAGAGATACCAGACACATTGCACTATTGGTTCATGCTTTGATTATTCCTATTACATCCCAAATTTCCTTCCATAGCCTGAAGAAATAGATTATACATCCTTCATGATTCCCAGACATGAAAATGTCCCAGAGTTCATTAGTGCTTATATTCGACTGGAGGCCAGAAGCTATAATGGCTTTCCTTCGGTAAGACACTATTGCACCACAATTAAAAAGGAGATGTCTTACTGATCCGATATCCGGTTTGCCACAAAACCGGCACAGTCTCAGATTCCTTTCAACTTTATGCCAGCTACCAGTTATTTCAAAGGTTGGAGACTGATCATATTGGTTGACTACTTTAATCTGACCTGGGACCCAAGAGAAGACAGGAGCACAAGGGTGTTCACAATCAGGTGGCGCCATCTACCTCCTTGAACAAACACATGGCCCAATTGGCGTTAGTAGATGGCTGGAGGGAACTGGAGGGGCTACACATTTTATTCCCACGTTCATTGATCCTTCTTAATGATACTCCTGGATTTCGAGGTCACTATTGGTAGGTTTGCAGGGATAGAGCTACGAGTGATCACCCTGCAAGACCATTCGCCCATAACGATTACCTTAAATATGGGGCAGAACAAACCAGGCCTATGGCTGTGGAAGCTCCCTAGCCACATCCTTAAGGAAGGAGTCCTATGTGAGGACATAAAGAATAAAATCTTGGATTACTTTGCACTTAATGCAACAGAGGGTGTACGCGACCAGGTGGTGTGGGACGCGTTTAAGGCTACATTGAGGGAGGAGCTCATTGTAATGAAGTGCCAGAGGGACAAATAACTAGGTCTCTTAATGGAGGAATTGGAAGCTAAACTTAAACAAATAATGGCTCATTATTGGAGTACGCTGCAAAGGGAATATCAGCTGATTAGGGGCCAATTGGATGTTTTGCAGACTAGAGCTGCAGAGCGTTCATTGCTCTACCTCCAACAGAGGTATTATGTCAAAGCCAATTAGGCAGATCGCCTATCAGCGAGGTTGATTAGGAAAAAAAAGCGTCCTGGACAATCTTAAAAATAAAGGTGGCGGGGGCACGAAAGCACTGCTCTACCTGACATAATTTCGGTCTTCACAGAATATCATCCATCCCTGTACACATCAGATTTCCCAGAGGAGGGCGATCAAAGGAAATACCTGTCCCGCGGCCCTCTCCCGAAGATCACTCCTCAAGAACGGGAAGAACTTGAGGGAGACATTACTCCCGAAGAAGTAATGGTGGCTATAGCTGCCTTGCCATCAGGAAAGGCTCTGGGCCCAGACGGCTTTCCAGAGTGCGTCCACAAAACCTTTAGAAAAACACTTATACTGCGCTTAGTCCAGCTCTTGCACTCTTTTGGGGGGTTTAAGGGGCAGGGTGTATCACCCCGACAATGGAAGAAGCCAAGGTTGTGCTGCTTCCAAATCTAAGTAAGGATGTCACTATGTGGTTCGTACTGGCCAATTGCCCTTATTAATCTAAACACAAAGTTCTACACTAAGGTTCTGGCATCACGCCTGGATAAGCTCCTCCCCAAACTGACTGATCCTGACCAGTCGGGATTTATTAGGCATAGGTAGACCTCAGATAACATTCGGCGCGTCTGTCAACTGATTGAAAAAGTACATAAATCTAGAACCTCTGCACTTATACTAGTGTTAGATGCTGAGAAGGGTCAAATGGCCATTCCTCTTCCATACCATGGAGGTTATGGGATTCAGTTCTAAATTCCAAATGGTAAGAGCTAACTAGTGAACTCCCTCCTTACGCCTGGAATTCAACAGGCAACTTTCCCAGAGGATCACAGTCTCACGAGGCACTTAGCAGGGTTGCCTGCTCTCTCCGCTCTTATACGCCATCCACCTGGAGCCGCTCTTGGCGAGCATTAGGGCCTCCCTGGATATTAGGAGGATTCCCTTTGGGGATGAAGAGCATAGAGTAGCAGTGTTTGCTGATGACATGCTCCTCTTTATCACAGAACCAGTGACCTAATTTCCAGGGATCTCACAGGAACTTCTCTTTGGGAAGGTGGCAGGGTTAAAAATAAATGCCCATTAAACGTGACTGCCCCTTGAGAAAAAGTTCATGAATTGTACGGTATAGTACCCTATAGATGGGCAGAAACCGGCATTAGATATTTGGGCATCCAGATTACTGGTTCTATGGGTGCTCTTTACCGTGATAACTACCCACCTTTAGTGGAAAAGCTGCACCGGCTGGTGGTGGAATGGGTGCCCTTAACGATATCCTGGATGGGGAGGATAAATGCCCTTAAAAATTGTGATTTTGCCAAAAATCCTGTACTATTTCATGGACCTGCCAGTGGGGGTTCCCAAGGTTTCTTCAGGACCCTTCAAAAACATGTGGGGTCATTTATTTGGAATCGCAAGAGGACCAGAGTAGCTATGCAGATGCTAATGTCTCCCAGAAGCAAGGGAGGGCTGTGAGCATCAAACTTCTGCCTCTGTTTCCTTGCAGCTCAAATCAGAGTGATCCGGGATTGGTTCAGTGGGTGAACGCGGGAAGGTCTGGTGTCGAATGGACAAAGCGGTGGTGGGCTTGCCGCTGAACGAGGTGTTGTGGCAACCCAAGAGGAATAGACCTGCAAACATGTACCGTGGCAGGATAGGGGCCCTAGTGGGGGACTCGTGGGATAAACTGGTGTGTACCGTGAACTTGACCACCTTCCCCTACCCGCTGATGTCACTGTTTAGGAATCCCAAGTTCAGACTGGCTATGGAAAGGGATGCCTTCAATGGGTGGGAGGTGGCAGGGTGCAGCAAACTACGTGGCATGTTCTCGGGTCAGGACATCAAATCCTTTGCACAGTGCAAGCAGGACTTCGGGCTAGATGAGTGGGAGAGGAATCAAGACTCTCAACTGAGGCACTGGCTTACGAACCCAATGGTCAGGTCAGCGGCCACTAGGGATCTCACACCCTTTGAATGGTTCGTAACAACAGACATGGGAACAGGCATTTGGTAGAATCGTTATATGGGATTATAGCAGAAGGGGCAAGGAGCCAGCCATGGCCCAAAATGGAGCAGTGGGAAACTGCAGTGGGGCAGCCACTGGAGGGGGAACTATGGACTCAGTTATGGGCAGATATCCCCAAGCTCACGCAGGCCATCCAGATTCAGGAGATGTGGGTTAAGATAATGGTCCAATGGCATATCACCCCAGAAGAACTACATACATTCTAACCAACTGTGTCAGAGCTCTGCTGGAGGAGATGTGGGGAACTGGGATTGTGGAAGCATATCTGGTGGTAATGCCCAGTCAAAATGCCTTATTGGGACATGACCGGTGAAGCAATGAATAGTATGTTTGTTAGTCAGATGCTGGACAATACAGGGATGACCATCCTGGGAATGGGTGGGGTTCTGGAAAATCTTACTGTTGAAAGCTCAAAGAAAGACATACGTTATCCTGATAGTGGCGGCTCGGAGGAGAGCAGGGGGGAGGAGGGGGACCGGACTGGGTGCGT
Source organism: Ambystoma mexicanum (assembly GCF_040938575.1). NCBI lineage: Eukaryota > Metazoa > Chordata > Amphibia > Caudata > Ambystomatidae > Ambystoma > Ambystoma mexicanum. The sequence goes on from NC_090939.1 coordinate 904,473,791, forward strand.
TGTTGGTTACATGTGTTGGGATCGAGGGGGCGGAGGGGAGAAGGTGGGGGCGAGAAGGGATGGGGATGGCGCTTACATGTGTTCTTACTGTTGAAAATACCAATAAAACTTTTAAAAATTAAAAAGTGCATTGTTACTGTGCTGCCCTCACCAGCCAAAATCGGCTCATTGGCACAGCACAAACACACACAAACATTATTTGACTCAACATTCACTCGCTTATTCACACACAGCATTCACTCACTCATTGCGTGAGAGGATCATATGTGACCTACCCATACATTTTATATCCCCCGTTCCAAATAGGCACTGGGGAAATGTTTTTTTCCCCTGTACTTTGAAAAGTGCACCTCTTTTGAAAATCAGGATTTACTTGAAAATGCCCAGAACCCCCTTTGCACCCTCTGCCTTGCAAAGTTGTGTAATTAGTGGGACAACTATGATGCACTCATTTCAATGTCCTTTGTGCACTGTTCACCACCTTTTGGCGCAAGTTAAGTTAATGAGCATCCCATCAGTTGCACCAAACACGTTTTGAAAATCGGGGCACGATGGTTTATCCCTACTGATCACTTATTTACACTGTACGGTCATTTCAGAGAGCGTGGTTCGATGTGTCAGAGGGGAATTAATGGAAAGGACACGCGAGAAGGGTGCATGGGGTTTTTACTGTTTCTGCAGTCATTCCCCCCAGATTTGCTCATGAGCAGGTACTGTGTTAAATATCATTAGTTCCAGAGCAGATACTGTGACTGGAATCATTAGCCCCAGAGTGCGTACTGTGCAGAGCTGGTATTGTGTCTGTAGTTATAAACCCCAGGGCAGGTATTCTGTTATATGTAACAGATTAGCAGGTACTCCGTACTGTATCGGAAGTCATTAGCTCCAGAGCAGGCATTGCACCTGCAGTCATTCGCTCCAGCCCTACCATTAGCGCTAGAGAAGGTGTCTGCAGCCATTAGACCTAGAACAGACATGGTGCGTGCAGTTATTATCCACAGAAGGGCCATTAAACCCAGAAAAGGTACCGAATCTGCAGCCATTAGCCCTGGGGAATCATTACTTTCAGAATAGGCACTGGAACTGGAGACATATTAATAGCTGACACAGGTATTATTATATATGTAGTCACTTACACCACTGCAGGGTATGTGTAGTGGCTGCAGCTGCACAGCTGCGCCTACGAGGATTCCAGACACTGAACTGTTCGGAGCAGCTACTGTGTCAATACCAACCACAACAGGTTGCCTTGTGTAATTTCAAAACCAGATGTTTAAAAAGTCACATACTTGCATGTGTAATTTCAAAATGTGATAAGCACAATACAACGAATTACACCTTTAGCTACAGCCTCTCACTTCAAAGTGCATTTCCAGAGGTTGCAAAAGGGCTCCTCTTACCAATATAACAACAAAGGGGTGAAAACCATGCAAGTTAATGGATGGTGAAAGAAACGCATATACAATTCACTACAAGAGCTGAAACGCATACACTCGCCTGATGCTACCTGGAATCAGGAAATGAGCGTTTCATAAAGGATAGTGTCTAGTTCCTATTGGAGAAACGGTCCATAGTAACGCCCCGCCCACTCTTCTTCACGTGACTTTGAGCACGTTCCCGACCGTTCACGTAGCGTCCGACGTCATCATTATGATTTGCGGGAATACTTTTAGTGAGCGGGGAAGCTACGTCTCCCAGTGCTAAATGAGCAGGAATCTGTGTGCTTTTGTCTGGCTGAGGTTGGTGTTGGGGTGGGCATTTTCTTGGGGATACCTGGAACGTTTCTGTAGGACACCAGATAGAACGTTCGACCTCGTCTTGTCCCTCATCGTGTTTTTCTGAGCGGGAACAGGGATGGCTCTGGCTGCCAGTCTGCAAGAGCAACAGGTTTCTGGCGTGGGTCTCCAATGGAGATGATGCATCTTGCTATGTGGACGGAGAATGAGGCATTATGATATTCGTCTGGATCAGAGAGTAATGGGGCCTCTTGGTGGAGTCTGAATGGTTGGATAGGCACTGACGTAACGGGTCCCAGCGGTGTAACAGAAATAATTTCTTTATGAAGGCAGAGTGAATACAAAAAGAAACTTTCTTTTTGAAGTCCGAGGGCTCCCACCCCGCCCCATCCCCATGACATGTAAGACCCCAGGCTGGAGGCCTCCATGTCATGGAGTGGGGGGAGCACTAGGACTTCAAAAAGAAATAGTTTATTTTTGAAGTCACTCTGCCTTCATAAATAAATTATTCCCGTCATGATTCGGTGCTTAACGGAAATAGTTTCTCAATGAAGTCAGAGTGACTTCAAAAAGAAAAAAATATTTTTATAGTAATAGGGCTTCCCTCAACTCCATGACGTGTGCGTGTATTTTGAAAGGGTGTACACTCCTGTGTAGGTGGCTGCCTGTATGAGTGTAAGGGTGCACACACATGTATGGGTGGCTGGTTGTGCGTGTACAGTGAAAGGGTGCACACGTCTGGCTGCCTGTATGGTGAAAGGGTGCACACTTAAAGGTATGGGTGGGTGCCTGGGTGTTTGTGCGCCTCTATGGTCAAAGTGTGCACACTAAATGTACAGGTGGCTGCTTGGGTGCCTGTATTATGGTGAACGGGTTCACACTTAAATGTATGGATGGCTGCCTGGGTGTGCCTGTATGGTGACGGGTGTATGGATGGCTGCCTGGGTGTGCCTGTATGGTGAACGGGTGCACACTTAAATGTATGGATGGCCGGGTATGTGTATATGGTGTGTGTATGTGCTTGTGTTCAAGGTTGCAGCAAAACCTAACATTTCGGGGGGGGGCTAATCCTTCAAATGTTGGTAGAGGCACTAACTTCAAAGGCGGTGGGGGAGGGGCAAACTTATTTGTATGGGGGCATCTAACTTCTTTACACATTTTAATGAGACTATTCTAGTGCATCTTCAATGTTACAAGCAGTTAACTCTCTCCTTTAAGTCTGAAAGCACCCACTTATGGACTGCTGTGAGAAGGACCTGTTCTCTCTCTACCCTTCCAATCACTCACCTGGCATGCAAGTACTAAACCCACATCACAATTTAAATTGTCTAAAACATGTGGCATTTGAATGCAGGTACTGACAGTGAAATGCTTTACATTAGTAATTGATGGGCCCTTGTTAACAACGAAACCCAGGTGCCGTTTAACATTTGTGTCCTGTTCTGTCCGGCAACTGCTCTGACGGTCAGCCAGGTTGAGTCAACATAGCCCAAAATTTCAGGGTGGGAAGGCTGAAGCCCAGTCTACTCAATGATGTTACGCCACTACTTGTGTTTAATGCATTGAATACTTATTGGTAATCGTCATTACTCCTAGCCATATTCTTCCTCGTCCCAGTACTTGTGTATGAGACAGTACTTGTGTATGAGGCACTCTGCCTCATACACAAGTACTGGGATGATGTAGAGGTACATGGAGGTAATGCCTGACTTAACTACCTGTAATCTTCATTATTCCTAGTCCCACTCTTCCTCATCCCAGTACTTACCTATTAGGCAAGGAGCCTCATACGTAAACTCTGGGACAAAGAAGAGGGACGTGAAGACAATTCTGGGGCAAGGAGCTGATTTTGGAGGTTGCGGTAGGGGGTGGGAGGGAGAGGGGATTTGTGGGGGGCAGGGTTGTGCGATAAATCATAATGGTTGTCCATGTCCAGGCTAAACGGGCATGATATGTGATATTAGTGGCTAGAGAGGCATTTTGGTGCAGCCAGTCTAGTCATTCCTCAGTTTGGTATGACTTTTTACTGCAGACTTCTGATAAAGCAGTCCTGCTAAGTGTAATTACCGGGCTAGACTGGCATTTGGGTGCTGCCAGTCTAGCCGTTTTTATTGCAGCATTGTATATTGTTTCTGGGCATCTGTGATAAAATGATATGTCATTTATAACATGTCTGTACACAAGTGTTTCTAGGCGTGACAAGACAAGGGAGGGAAGATAGAGGGAGGACAAGACAAACAATCTTACTAGGCCTTGTGTCATTCAGATCGTGCGAGAACGAGAAATGCAAGGGGAAAGGGAGGGGGGTGTAAGGAGGTAGGGGAAAAACAGGGCAGTAATGCTCTGGGTAAGTGCAGCCAGGGTAGCGCGGCTCCGGGTAGTGCAAGGAGAACAAGGGACTGTAGTGTTACAGTTACAGCCCTGAAGTGTGTGGAAGACCTGGGGGTAGTGCAAGGGTGACTGATCAAGAAAGAGTCTGGACACAGTGAGACTCCTTGAGGGTACCCAAGAAATCAGTAGGTACAGCAGACGGGTAAGTCAGAAGGGGAGGGAGGGAGAGAAAGAGGAGGAACGTTTTTAGCTGCTTCCGGAACTTCAGGTAGTCTGCTCAAGTTTGAGAGGGAAAGGGAGGCCCCTGCAGAGGAGAGAGATCTACCCCCCACTCTCTGCCTGGAGAAGCGTCTAACGCTTACAGTTGGAGGTAGCTGGGGAAGGGCTCGAGAAGGAAGGTATTTTGGAATAGAGAGTTGGATGTAGTGTGGGCCCTGACCCCAGAAAGCCTTGTGGACAATGCAGAGGGTCTTGTACTTGATCCTTGCAGCTACTGGCAGCCAGTGGAGAGATTTCAGGGCTGGAGAGATACGATCCCTGGGCTTGAGGCCAAGGATACGTCTCGCAGTCCTGTTCTGGATTAGTTGCAGAGGGCGGAGAGTAGAGAAAGGCAGATGGAGAAAGAGGTTGTTGCAGTAGTCCAGCCTAGAGAGAAACAGGGCTCTGGAGACAGTGAGCTTCTGAGGGAAGGGGAAGAGTCCCTTTGATGAGGAGCAGCTGGTAGTGGGACGACTTGGCGACATCCGAGATGTGAGGAGAGAAAGAGGGTGGAGTCGAAAATGACACCAAGGTTTTTTTGCCTCGCAGGAAGGTGAAGGAAGAGGGCCCAAGGTTGGCGGCCAGAGTGAGAGAGGGAAAGCAGGGGTCCCAATAAGAAGGATCTCCATCTTACTGGTATTAAGGCAGAGACCGTTGGAGGCACACCAACCCTGAATCGCGGATAGTCGGGAATGAGCAAGAGAGGAGGGGAGCCTGAAGGAAAGCTGAGCGTCATCAGCATAACACTGAAAGTTGTGGAGAAGGTAGCAATCAGGTGGGCCAAAGGGGCCAACTAGAGGTTGAAAAACCAGGGTGAGCGGATAGAGCCCTCGGGAACGCCACAGGTAGAGAGAGGTGGCGGAGAGAAAGGGACCACGTTGGATCTGGGAAGGGCAGTCCAAGAGGAAGGAGGTCAGCCACTCTGTGGCCTGATCTGTGATGCCCTGGCTCTTACATAGTCGATTGATCAGGTTGACTGTGTCGAAAGTAAAGTCATGGAAACAACCAGCAGATTTAGTGGGGAGAATAAACTGGGAGTTGGCCAGCTTTTACAAGAGTTTGCCCAGTAAAGGGGTGATAGAGATTGGGCGATCATTTGCCGTGCAGGTAGGATCGGCAGACGGCTTCTTGAGGAGTGGGTGCACAAGGGAGTGATTAAGGGGAGAGAGGAACGTTCCAGTGGCGAAAGAGTGATTACAGAATTCAGCCAAGGCTGGAGCGAGGGTGTCAATATGATCCTTGATGGTTCTGGAGGAGCAAGGGAGCACCGGTTTGGACGACACTTTCATAGATCGGACTTGTCTAGAAACCTTGTCAGGAGAAGAGAGGAGGAGAGGTAGAAATGGCCAAAGGGGGCCGAGGGAGGAAGAGGAGATAGCGGACAGGAGGTCCTGAATCTTAGCAGAGAAGTGAGAGGCCAGAGCCATACAGAGGGCCTGGGAGGGAACCGGAGAGGTAGAGACCACAACATGATTGAACAGTTCCTTGCATATTTTAAATAGTACAGCTGTGTTGTTAGAGGCCGCAGAGACCCGTGCTTGAATGTGTGCTCTCTTCTTGATGAGTGTTATTGCTTCGACTGGCAATTTGGTGCAACCTGTCTAGGTATGTCTAAATGTGGCCTGGCATGCTTTACTGTTATGTTATTACGTGTCTACACTGGTCTGCATTGTGCAGCAGCCAGTGGGACATGTTTTTAATGTGGCATGGCATTTTTTTTCAACAATACTTTTTATTAGGCATTATAACAAATGAAAACAGACACCGCATTGTGAATATCAACAGTGGCAGTCAGCAACCCCCAAATCAACACTGTAAGTGCTCCTAGTCCGGCAGGTCTCATGCCCGTCCCTCAGTCCTGTAACCAGCGCGTGAGTGGAGGCCTTCGGGTGAGCAGGGTATTCTGTAGCGAAGTCCATCCATGGAGCCCAAGTATTTGTGAAGGGTCCCAGAACTAATTGCTGTGATTGTTTTCCACTGGCACCATTTCCCAGCATTTATACCACCATAATGAGCTTACCGGACCCTCTGTACTCTTCCATACTCAGGCCAGAGCAATTTTTGCGGCTAGGAGCAGGTGCGTGCACAGTCGTGACATGTGTCTGGAAACGGCCCTCCCCCAGTTTCACCCAAGAGAATGACCCCCGGATCCCAAGGGATGGTGTCAGGAATGGCACTCTGTCAAGAGTGGCACAGGGCACCACGGTATGGTTTGGGTGGCTGTGCTGAGTAAGGTAGCAGATAAGCACACACAGCAGGAAGTTCAACAAGAAAGAAGAGTAGGAAACTGTAGCTGGGAGCCAAAAGGGGCAAAAGATACAAAGGTACAAACAAACTGGATTCCCTCTTGGGGTGTATGCTGAAATGGGAAAGAATGTTCCACGAACCTTAGGAAACTCCAGCCTTCTGCACAGATTGCTATAACAGAGACCTGCGCTGTATGCTCATGGCTGGGAACAACAGCAGTGGGTGTCGGTAACACTGAAAACGCGACAGGGGAAGGGGCAGAGGTTGCCTGCCGGAAACCAACGGGCAAGCTCTGTACAAAGGGATTACATGAGACACATGAGAAGACAAGAACAGAAATATCCAGCGAAAAAGGACGTCAATGAGCAATCTAGCAGAAGGAAATGAAGGAAAGGCAGTTAGACTGAAGTAGATAACCTAAGGTGGAGTACAGAGGACTCAAGGAAGAGAACAAGGGAGCAGCAGTCAGGAAAACAGAAGGGCTGCAAAGTAGGAAGCAGGTGTGCAGTCAAGAGTGGCACTAGGTGCAGGCAAACTGTAGAGGACTGTAGTAGGCTGCAAGGCAGGGAGTCCAGAAGAACAGGACAGAGAGAGATTAGTAGTAGGCGACAGACAGAGAGCCCAAAAGAATCGGGCAGCGAGTTAGGGAGCCCAGAGGAGCAGGGCTGTAGGCAGCTAAGTGTAAAACAGGCTGTAAGGCAGAGGAGTGTAGCAAGCCGCAAGGCAGGGAGCCCAGGGGACAAGGGCTGTAGGCAGCGGAGGGAGCAGGCTGCAAGGAAGGAGCCCAGAGGACAAGGGCTGTAGGCAGCAAAGAGGTGCAGGCTGCAGGGCAGGGAGCCCAGAGGACAAGGACTGTAGGCAGCCGGAGTGAGGCAGGCTGCAAGGTAAGGAGCCCAGAAGAGCAGGGCAGCAGGGAGTGAGCCCAGAGGAGCGGGGCCGCTGACTAGAGGGCTGCAGAGGACTGTAGTAGGCTGCAAGGCAGGAAGCCCAGAGGACAAGGGCTGTAGGTAGAAGACAGCAGAGCGTGATCTGCTGCAAGGCAGGGAGCCCAGAAGAGCAGGGCAGCATGGAGTGAGCTCAGAGGAACAGGGCCACTGACTGTAGAGGGCTGCAGAGGACTGTAGTAGGCTGCAAGGCAGGAAGCCCAGAAGACAAGGGCTGTAGGTAGAAGGCAGCGGAGCGTGATCGGCTGCAAGGCAGGGAGCCCGGAAAGGGCACTGGATCAAAACAGGATAATGCAGCAACAAGGAACAGCAAACAAAGTAGAGGGTCAAGGCAAACAGGAGCAGGGAGATCTCAAGATGCAAGACACTGTGCTCCTGCAGGCAGCTGCTTATATACAGCCCTGCCCTGTTCTGAGGAAGGCTAATTGACAGCACCTGGAGCAGCACACCTGAAGACAATCTGCCTCCTCCCTCTCTGGTCCTGAGCAGGTGGAACCACCACTGGCCGCTAGGGCTTCTGGAGATTGTGGTCCCAATAACGATGAATGAGAATAGCCAGGAATTGAGGACTGTAGCTGGGTGCATTGTGGTAAATGTAGTTAGTTGAATAAAAAGAAAGAACCAAAGTCGAGGAAATGGAAATTAAAGACCAAGGCGTGAATAGGAGTTGTTCAAAGAGTATTGGGAGGATAAATGAGTACCAAGTAGTCCATGATGGTTGCCAATGCGTGTGCCAGCGTCGCGGGCATGACAGATGGATAGACCCGTGATTTCTTTGACGTGACCCACCACTTCCCTCCAGTACTTCTCTGGTCCTGCCCTAAAGCGGAGGAGATGGAACAGGGTACCTTTTTCAGAACAACCTCTCCAGCAGTTCGGGGAGGTGCCCGGGTGGAGTTTAAGTTGGACCGGCGTTGTATAATATCTATAGCAGATCTTGTAGCCGCTTTCTTTATTCGTGACACACTCGGTGCTTTTGCGTAACCTGGACCAAATTTTCCCCAATTCTGTGACATCTATCTCACGTCCAAGATCCCTCTCCCATTCCACCATGTATCTCCTTAGTGGCCGGGTCGATCCTATCTAGGAGTTTGTAGAGTGAGGACACCTTCCCCCTGGATTTCAGAGCTGTAAGAGTGAGCTCCAGAGCCGAAAGGGCTCTCGCTCCCTTCACCACCCTATTTGAGGCCCAATGCCGGAGTTGGGAGTATCGAAACCTCTCTACTTCTGAGACCCCGAATTTATCCTTGCACCTCTCAAATGAAAGGGGGGGTGCCCCTCCTCCAGGAAGTCAAATAGGATCCGGAGCCCTCCCATCTGCCATGCACCAAACCCATGTGGGGAGATTCCAGGGGTGAATTCAGGATTGTTCCACCAAGGAGTCAGTGGGCCTAGCCAGGCAGTGCAACCCCATTTGTGGGCTGCGGCTTTCCATTTATACACTGTGTTGCTGGTAGACGCTAATGGGCCTTGTATACCCTGAACTTTGATAGGCGGAAGGTGCGGGAGGTCCGCTAGGGGCACTGGGCTCCAGGCCTCTTCTATGTGCCTCCACCGGGGGGAATCTGAAGGGAGAACCCAGGCGAACGCGCGGGACAACTGCGCCGCAAGTGCATACCTCCGCACATCGGGCTCCCCTATGCCACCCAGCTCCCTCCCTCGGAGCAAGACTTTCTTCGCTATTCTGGGCCTTTTCCCTCCCCAGATGAACTTTTGGACATTCCTTTGCAGGGCCATGCGTTCCTTGTCTGGGATATGCACGGGCAGGGCAGAGCAGAAGTATAGCAACCTAGGGACCAGGTTCATCTACACCGCAGCTATGCGGCCGAACCATGAGATTTCCTGCGCTTGCCATTGTTCTAAGTCTCGTTTAAACTCGTCTAGAAGCCGAGGGAAGTTGCACTGGTGTGCTAAAGATGTAACTCTGGGGATCCGGACTCCCAAGTACCCTATGGAAGAAGCCGCCAATGGGACTGGGAGGACCTGGCCCAGACTCGCCTTCTGCAGTTTGGTGAGGTTAATTGACATTGCTTCCGATTTGACGAGGTTGACCCTAAACCCTGAAAGCTGGCCGAATACTTAGATTTCGTTCCAAAGTAAGGGGAGCAAAGGGAGAGGATCAGCTATCGTGAGCAGGACGTCGTCCGCGTATAGCGCCACCTTGTACTCCCGACTTCCCACCGTGAGCCCCCGGATCCCCAAGTTTTCCCGGACCCTATTCGCAAATGGCTCCATGAAGAGGGCAAAGATCAAAGGCGACAAGGGGCAGCCTTGCCTCATGCCCCTGGAGAGATATAACGTCTCTGACCTAGTCCCATTGACCCGCAGTTGCGTTGTAGGGAACTGGAAGTTAGCCATCACCCAGTTTACAAAGTTCCTGCCAAAGCCCCAGTGCTGCAGAATGGGCCGGATGTAACTCCAATCCACCAAATCGAACGCTTTATGGGCGTCCAATGAAATTACCAGCATCCTGTTACACTACAGCAGCAACAAAGGACGTTACCGAAAAGATCGTTCCCACGGAGTATCTCGCAATCAGGGAATTCGCTCTGGCAGCGTTACAAGTTGCCTTGGAAACTGTTTGGATCACGTAGATCTGCTAGTCAGCTGATCAGACGTGCCTCGCTTTCACGGAAGCCACGCCTCCTTGTTCCTTAAAAGCGGTTATCCGCGGGAAGTTCATTGCTGCTAATTGATCGTTACGGCATTCCTTTTCGTTGCCTTCCTACGGCTTGTTCCATTCGGATTACCCTCCGTGTATCCTGCTTTGTATTTGATCTACCGTTACCAGACCGTGGCTTCTGTCTCCTGTTTTGCTTCGTGGATTTGTCCTTCGATATCGGTTGCCTTGGTTTTGAATTCGCTTGCAGTCTCCTTTACACTGCTGAGCTCCTGTTGAGCTCCCCGCTCAACCTGTCCTTCTGCCGGGTTTTCAGCATGCCATTCCCTGCTGAGAACAGAATTCCAGTCTTCAGTTTTCTTCTTACAGCAAGCGCCCTTGCTTCCAGCGGAATTCAGTCTTCTATCAGTTTAGTCCTATTTCCAGCCTTACCTAATTAAGGATTTACTTCTACCTCACCTACTTTGGACTGTGTAACATCCTGTGAAGATGATGTGTATTTTCCACTAAAGTGCAGTACAAGCGCTTTCCAGATTTGCACTAACCCGGTCCTAGTGCGTCCCTCGTGCCGTTCGGGTTGTCCTACCTATACTAACCTTCCCATTTGTTATTTTATCCTTTCGTTTTCATCCTTCATTTTGGAACTCTGAACACTTTACTGAACTGATACGGGACTTCCTCTCAAGGCCTTCATTTCCACTACCTCAGGTACCAGCGATTCTATTGTGTTCAATAATTGTATATACCTATCACACCAGGTTGGCGTTATACTCAAAACAACTTTTGTATTTTTTGCAGCATTGCTTGGTGGTGCGCTCAATTCCGCTCTTTTGCATTATAGATTACTCTGTCTTGTTTTACATAATAGCAGAGTGGTACGTCGTGAAAAAGAACCCCTCTCTAAGAGGAAGCCTGATTCTTTTGAAATCAGGGGATCTGGGTTTTCTGAAGACTTCCTCGGCTTGCCTCACATATCGATCCAGGTCGGAATCAAGCACTCCTTCCGGTTCGGTAAGTAACACATCCCTTCCCGCATTCTGGTGGCACATTCAATGAGGTTTAGAATACGCCTAATATTATCATGTGCTCCCCTTCCCGGGATAAATCCCGTTTGGTTTTGATCTATGATGTGTGGGAGATGCGCGTTCAATCTAGCTGCCAGAATTTTTGAGAAAAGTTTGCTGTCATATTCAGCAGGGAAATAGGTCTGTATGACGCAGGATCCTCAGGGTCTTTACCAGGCTTATGCAAAAGCACTGTTACGGATTCGCCCATTGATTTGGTGATAGCCCCTGTCTCCAGGAATGTGGGAGAAGGCTTTATAAAACTTGGCCGTTAATCCGTCCGGGCCAGGGGAGGAATTTTTCAAGGATTTAATGGTGCTGCCCGTTTTCTTCCACTGTGATCGGGCTTTCTAAGGCACTCAAACTGGACCGATGGTCCTGGGTTCTGCTGGTTCTAAGAAATTCCGGAAACCCCTTGAGGACTGTGGGGGGGCACGACATGATCGCTTTATGGTGCTCTACAAGCACCTTCATTTTATCCCGGTCATCAAAATGGAGTTGCCCCGACTTGTCCCTCAAGCAGGCTATATTATTCCTACTGTGGACTCTCTTTAACTTGTAAGCTAGGATGCGGTTAGCCTTATTAGATCTGCTGTAATAAACCTGTTTGTTAAATGCTAGGAATTTCACAGAGCGATGCGCCCAATGCATCTCTAACGCTATTCTAGCTTTGCTTAGCACCCTTTCCCCCTTCCTGGACCATCGATCTTGTAGGTCTTTTTCCAATGAGGTGACTGTCCCCTCTAGTTTAGTCCCCAGGATCTGTGAGACCCTTTGCATTTCGGCCACGGCACTAATTAGAGATCCCCGGATCACTGCCTTCATGGCGTCCCAGACCACCCCGATGGGGGTATCCTTCCCCAGGTTTTCGGAGAAGTAATTCTTTAGTGCTTCCTCCATTTCCCTCTTTACGTTTGCATCTAACAATAGGGTATCGCATAGCATCCAGCATCTCGGTGGTGGGGGGGACGGACCCTGGATGCCCAGGTCCGCCGATACAGATGCATGATCTGAGATTGTCCCTGAGTGAATCCTGACCCCTTCAAGGCATGGGTATATTGCAGCAGTGATCAGTATTGGGTCGATTCTAGAGAATTCTTTATGAGCGTGAGAATGTGTGAAGCCTCGGTCCCCCCATTGGCCAACCTCCATGCGTCCACCGTCCCCATATCCCTGAATAGTTTGGTTAAGGCTAGCACTGAGGCGAAATCTGACTTGGACGAAGGGAGAGTTTTGTCCTTGTTCGGGTCCGGGACAGCATTAAAGTCCCCCCCAATAATGATGTGTCCCTCCGAGAACGTCAAGATCATTGGAGTGAGCTTCGCTTAAAAACTTGTCCTGGGCGGAATTTGGGCAGTAAATGGAGTGATCGTTTGTTCCACCAGCAACCCCTTCAGCAAAATATATCTCCCCTCTGGGTCCTGCTTTACAGAGATTCTCGTAAGAGGGACTTGTTCACTTAACAGGATGTCTACTCCTCTTTTCTTCCCCCCCAGGAGGTGGCAAAAAATCTTCTGTTGAACCTTTTGAATCTCACCCGAGCTTCATCAGCCCGGAGCAAGTGTGTCTCCTGCAAGAAGACGATGTCTCCCTCCATCTGACTGAGTGATTGTTCCACCGACCTACGTTTCCCCGGGAAGTTGAGGCCCTGGACGTTCCATGTCAGAACTCTGAGCACTCTGTCGTCAGCCTGCCCAATGGGATGCCCTACAAGGAGTTGCTTTGGTGATGGCAAGAGGCCCTCCCGCGCCGGATTCTGGTGCATTGTGCGATTGGTTGGGGAAGCCCCCGGTGAATGATGACATGGAAACACAAAGGCAGTCAGACACCCAACTGTCTGAAAAAAAATAAACTTGCCCCTCTTTACCCATGAACCAAAATCCCCAGACTCCCCCTGTCCCCCTCCACACTGCCCCTCCCCGCCAGAACTAAAAGACAAGAAATATTCCTGCCCCAACGGGCAACTGGATGGACTCAAACCGCGAGCCCTTGTGGCCAACCGGGCCCAGCCTGACAACCTAAAGATTCCCCAGTAACCGGACATCATAATCAGTGTACAAGACCCCGAGCAGAGCGGCAGACTATGCCGTAGATAACCGGCTCTGGAGGAAAGAGGAGGACCAAGCTCATTCCCCACCCCCCCACCCACAAAAAACTGTTCCCAGCCAATAGGCCAGATAGTAGTAGAATAATGCAGCTCAATCTGGATTAGGTTTCCTCTGTGGAAGGCCCCGTGGTTTTAGTCGCCTGTTCACCCTAGTCCATGTTTTTCCAACATGCTTCTCGCCTTGGTCTTTGGCCAGCGCCTCTGCCTCGGAACCGTTGCTCGGTGCCTCCGTGTCCATTAGTTTCTCGGCCTCCTTCAACGAATGCAACTGGTACTGCACCCCCTCACATAGGAATCTGATGGATGTGGGGAACCCCTATTGATACAGGATTTTCCTTTCGCTGAGCCACGCCGTCAGTGGCCTAAGGGATTTCCTCTTTTGGAGGGTGGATGCTGCTAGATCCTGTAACAGGAGAATATTGGTGTCCCGGAAAGAGATTTGCTGCATTGCTCTAGCTTCCCTCATGATTTCCTCCTTCAGTCTAAAGAAGTGGACCCGAGCCAGGACATCTGGGGACATGGTCGCAGGGCGCTGAGGGGACGTTCTATGGACTCGGTCCAATTCCAGCGGGGAGTCCCCAGGAAGGGTAATGATGAATCTAAACAGCTCGGCCAGATATGACTCAAGTTCCGAGCTCGGGACAGATGCAGGAATCCCTTGAATACGGATGTTTCGTCTGGAACGATTTTCCTCATCTTTCAATTTCGATTCCAGCGCCTCGCATCGCATCTCCAACGCCGTCAGTCTATCTTGGCCTTTCTCCATCTCAAATGCCTTATCACACAATGCATCCTCCACCTCCGCTGTGCGGCTTTCCACTGCATTCACCCTCCTGTCCAGGGAGTCAATTCTCTTTGTCACTTCCTCCGTGCCCTTTTGGATTTCTTTGGTTAGGGCAGTCATAAGGTCCCTCAGGTAAGCCCTGGTGGCCACCTGCTCCGACTCCTCCGGCGGCTGGGAGGCACCTTGATCCCCCGACCGCTCAACGGCTGGCCCCCCTTTTCTTGCTTTGTCTGGGTTGCCATGTCCCATCATGGCGGCTATGTCTGCTTATCTGGCCGTCTTGCCGCTTTTTGACATGGTTCCCGGCGCTCTGGCGCAAGATCCAGAAACCGAGTGGCCCCCTCTGCCTACGCCCGGGGGCTCTCTGGGAGAGGGGCCCCACACCTGTGTCAAAGGTACCAGTCTTTCCCTCCACCTTTCGGGGGTGCGATGGTATGGGGAAGGATGCTGTTAGCCCCCAGGTCCCAGGGGGCAGCACCCAGTCCAGTATGCTAAACCACCCCCGCTGCACCAACCGGCCCCCAGACCAACCCAATTCCCTGCATGCAGTCAAATTCGCTTTTCCTTGGACCCCCCGACCTCACCACTCGACAGGGCCGCCTCACACTGCGGTAGAGCCTGATGACAGAGGGTCGCTGGGAGGACCGCTTCAGAGCACCAGGAGTAGGGGAGGCGGATCGGATCCAGCCAGGATGGGCAAGGGCTCAATCCACCCCCCCTTGCATGCAAGTTCACCCCCACCACCAGGAAGCACCAGAGACCCGGGGAGGTATTGTGTCCCAATCTCGGGGCTGGGGCGGTGAGCACCACGGGCCAAGAGCTCCCGCCTCCTGGGCCTCACCTTGTGCCGGCCGCAGGCACCAAATCCAGGACTCGGCGGTATGAGGCGGGCAGGCTGAAACACCAATGCACAAATCCGACGAGGCGAGATGAGACCACAGCCTCAGGTGTCCGCTGTGAGGGCCAGCCCGCAGAAAATTCCCATGGACGCCGCCGATCAGGACTGTGCGGGACCAGCCGGAAGATGCAGTCCAAGCACTCACTCGATCTGGGATGAAGGCGCCTCACTCTATCGAAGGGCGCTGGGCAGCCAAAGCGAGGCAGTGCAGTGTGTCAGGCTGGGGCGACTGGGCGCTTCAAGCAATGGCTCCCCTCCCCGCCACCGGTCCCCTTCTCCAGCTGAGCGGCCGCCGCCTTTTTCCCAAGCCACCTCATGGCACAGCACAGACTGTGAGGGGCTGTCACTTTGTGCACCAACGGTTTCAGGCGCTGGGAGAGCAGCGACTCGCCCCCAGGACACCATTATTCCAGGGAGCCCCTCCGAGGTGAGAATCGGAGAGGGGAGCCCTCGTAATTAAGCTCGAAGTCTCAGGTCCACCCGGAGCTATTCAGGAGCCATACCACCCGCGGCAGCTCCAAGCCACGCCCTTCCCCCCCTGCATGGCATTTTTAATAGCTAAGCATTAAAGTGCATGTGCACTGTTGGTGACTTGCATGTATTGGATTGGTGTTTACCCTACAAAACAATTGCAAACACTCTGGCTTTTTAGCCAATTGTTCTCAAAGTGTGCTGTATATTGCATTAAAACTATATATCTTTCACCTAGTACAGTGTGCGGCATACCCATTCAGCAGCACGTTTGTGCCTATTGTGCAAGCGTGATAATCTAGGCCGGCCCAGAGTGTGGCACGACCCATGATTTGTTGCCGAGTTGGGGGGGTCAAGGGGGTCCCTCAGCATGGCTCGCAGGGGGGCCCCCACATTTTGTTACGCCACTGTGGATAGAGGCACAATGGCGTTGGTCTGGAGGGATGGGGGTGTATTGGTGTGGGTTTGATGGGAGGGATAGAGCATATTGGTGTGGGCCTGTGGAGAGGGACGGGGGAATATTGGTGTAGGTCTGGGATGAGCATGGGCAGATCCAGCCTCAACATTTTGGGGTGGCTGGATGGCAGTTTTTAAAACTTTTAATGAGACTGGACATTACAATTATTGCACTACTGAACCACCCCCCTGTCCTACCGCCCCTTCCCCAAGCCCAGGAGGCTGAGTAGATATGACGCCTTCCTTTGGCCCATTAGATCCATCTTTCACCCCAACTCACCAGAGGCCCACACTAAGAAGAGCCTGCAGAAGGAGGCATGACGGAGAGTAGTGAGGGAGGGCAAACCAATTAAATGGGGTGGAGGGGTTTAAATAGGTTAAAATAGTGAATTTTACAGTACACTTTCTGTGATAAATAAAAGCCACACAGTTTACAGTTGGTTTTATAGGGTAAGACATAAAAAGCATGTTAGATGCCAAGCCACCAACAATTCACAGGAGCATTTTCAAACACATTTTCATAATGCCTTTGCCTACTATATGCCAGTACTCTGCAAGTGTAAAAAGCATTTTCATACTGATTGTACTCTCACATGTCCATTCTGGTGCACCTATATATGCCACGATTCCCACATAGGAAAATTCTCTTGTTTGCTTTGTCCATAAAGCAAGTAACTATACTATAGCAAAGCATGTTTATGCTAGCTCTCCCAATACATGCCAGTATCCCATGAAAGAACATACTCCTGTTGGCTTTGCCTTAATGCCAGTTAAAAAAAGCCATGCCACAGTACGAAAATATATGCTTGCTGGCTACACAAATCCCCCACCCCCATATAAGAAAATTCAAGCTGTATTTGCTCCCCAACGGCTGTAAAAAATGTCATGAAACAGTCCAAAAAAACATAGCCTTGCAGGCTCCACAAATGCTCCCACCCCAATGTAAGAATACTTATGTTGTCTTTGGTCTGAACACCAGTAATAAACTGCAATGCTAAGAAAACATGCTCTGCGGGCTGAGCGCATGCTGTTGTAATCGGTGTGTTTCGCAGGTTCAAATCCTGGCATGTCCAACTCTGCCTTTCATACTTCAGTGACCTCCCTGATCTCTACCCTCCTGTATGGCCCTTGTACTATTATGTTGCTTTTGAAACTTGTTACCTTTCTTACGCTGTACTGTTTTCTCTCCTCACCAAGTTGTACCAGCGCCGTGATACTTACGGGTTTGGGCGCTGTCAATAAAAGCAATAAATAAAGCTCATTAAATGAGTTCAAACTTCAGCTGGGTGATACATTTTATGTTAATATGTTCTCTGTACAGCGCTTTGGCTAAAGCCCTATATAAATAACATATCATTACACAAATCACCCCCATATAAGAACACTTATGTTGCACTCATGTTATATTCCCCCATGTAAAAATATTTTTGTTGCCTTTGACCGTAACACCAGTAAAATAAAAACCCAAGTCAAAATAAGGAAACATGCCTCCTCCCCATGTAAGAACACTCCTCATGTTGCCTTTGACCTTAATTTGAGTACAACATTCCATGCCACAGTAAGACCCAGCCAGGCCAGCCCCACTGTAGTATTCCCACCCCAACCCCACCATCACATATACACTCAAGTTGGCTTTCCTTTGCCCAAAAAGGGCAGTAAAACGTACCATGCTCTTGTCGAAAAAACATTCATGCTCCAATGCCCCTCCCCAGGTCCCAGCCTGCATACACACAGAAATATGGACACATTCAGCCCATGCACCAACACAGCTGAACTGTCATTCAAACGAGCACCCAGAATATTTAGACTGCGCTCATTAACGCGTGCAGTCACACCCATGTACACATTAACACTGCATTCAATCATAGGTGTGCACTTGCAGACACTCCTAGCATACAAACACACAACCACTTACACACTCCCTCGCATGCATGCACACATACAACCCCTGCACTGCATGCACACAAATATACTTTTTTAGTTAATGGTAACTATTGAAAGCATGGGCCAGGTAAAAGCTGAGCCAGCAGTTAAGCCTTTAGCTGCAAAATAGGGTGAGGGGGGGTTCTACTGATAGCCTCCTGGCAGGCTTTTGCCCTCTGCCTCTATTTTCAATTACTGTTTTCTCACCAGAGAGAGCAGTGTATTTGCTTAAGTAAATACACCGCTCTCGACAGTGAGAAATGTGACCGGTTCTTGCCAGAGTGATGCCTGCTGTGTCATAGTGTGGACCCTCCCAAGCCCATGCCTGGCGCTGCCCCTGCGTGGGTGGGATGGGGCACATTGGTGTGGATGGAGGGATGGAGCACATTGTGTGTGGGGATGGGGCACATTTCTGCGGGTCTGGATGGTTGGATGGGGGCACATTGGTGTAGGTTTGATGGGAGGGATGGGGGCACATTGTGGGTCTGGGGATAAACAGTTCATCTAGGTGTGGGTCTGGGGGGCAGGATGGGGGCATCTTGCTGTGTGGAGGGAGGGATGGGGGAATCTTGGTGGAGTCTACAACGGATGGATGGGGGCACATTGGTACGGGTCTGGAGGGAGAGATGGGGACACTGGGTCTGGAGGGCGGTATGGGTCATCTAGGTGTGAGTCTGGAGGGGAGGATGGGGGCATGTTGGTGGGGTCTGCAACGGGTGGATGGGGGCACATTGTTGTTGATCTGGAACATGTATGGGGCATCTGTACTGGAGGGTGGTATGGGTGATCTAGGTGTGGGATGGGGCTGGAGGGTGGTATGGGTGATCTAGGTGTGGGATGGGGCACCTTGGTTTGGGTGGGATGGGGACATCTGTGTGCATCTGCAGAGTGGGATGCAGGCATCTTGGTGTGGGTTTCATGGGAGGGGATTTGGGCACATTGGTGTGGGTTTCATGGGAGGAATGCGGCACAATAGGCTGGATTTGGAGGGAGTGATGGGGGGCATATTGGTCTGAAGGGAGCGATGGGGACATATTGGTGTGGGTCTCATTGGAGAAACAGCAAAGTATCCGGTGGCTCGCAGTTAAACCAGGTTAAGGAGGAGGAGAAGACCGAGAGCCGACGGGGTTAAAGAGGCAGCAAACGGCAGGAGAAGAATCAGAGTGAGCGCTCATCCTGAGGACGTTCCTCCACCGATCCAGAGGTAACAGGGAGCACTAGAGAACCGGGAGGCCACCAGGGAATAGTTATACATAACAAAAAACTCATCCCAGTGAAACTGACGAGATGGGGAATAGAAAGGCAATAAATTGGAACAGTAACAATGTGAGAGAGAATCCAGAGTAACCCTGAAAGAGACAAATAAGTAGCGGGTACCATCCACACCAAGATGCTACATCCCTCCCAATGTGCCCCCATCCTTTTCACTCCTCCCCACCCAAGATGCCACCATCACTCCCTCCACACAGCAAGTTGCCCGCATCCTACCCTCTACCTGCACCTAGGTTATATGTCGCGCACACACTCCAGAGGACCCCCCCCTTCTCCAGCAGCCTCCATACTCCTTTTGCCTTCTCTGGCATTCCCGCCCGCCGCCTTTTCTCACCCAACTTACCCACATTCTCATATCACTGTACATACTCCACCCTCTCCCATGGCTGGTTACTTCCCCAGGCGCATCACTTACCTTGCTCCAGAGGGTGTGTTAGGGTGTAAAGACTTGGTAAGGGCTGATGAGGGCTTATAGGCCGTGACCCCCTTTCTCCAGGCAGTCTTGCAGCATTTCCACCTGAACCATGTACTAGTCCTTGGGGGAAACACCTATTGCCCCCCCAACCCCAAATAGTGGGTCATCATTGCCTGTATGGAGGCGTTCATTTATAATTAATGTAGATTCCCTGGTGGGCTACTGGAGGTTTCCATGAGGCTGTTTTAAAGGCCTTTATTTGTAAATCCCTGTTGGTTTAGTGGGATCTATTATGCCTTTGATCCATAAAAATGAATCCCTGGTGGGTTAGTGGTTTGTTTTACCCGCTTGGGCTCCAGCTAACACCGGCAGCTCTAGCCATGCTTTTTTTCCCTTCTGTGTTCGGTGCGGTTGCGCTTGCTGCAGCAAAGCACGGCCCTTCGCTGGATACATTGCGTCACGCAAACCCCTCCCCCTGTTTCCGGAATCCTTCGCAGTCTCCGCCGAGGTCTTCTCTGGCAGGGAAGTGGTCACGGTGCTCCTGGGGTTGTCCTGAGCCCAGAGGTGCTCCTTTTCGGCGGTGTCAGGGCTCCGGCTCCTCGTTGTGGCAGGGATGCCACCATCTGTTTGGGTAACCCGGGGCAGGGAAGGGGGCCTGCCCACACCCAGACACCATGAATGTTTTGAAGAATAGCAGTTATTGTGTTTAGTAGACAATGCACAATTTTGACTGTCCTTCACTTTTTTGCTGGTCAAAAATCTCATTGTTTCAATTCATACTAGCAATCAATTGTTGCACACTTTGTTTTCCGCGTTTAAATAAATGCTAGAGGGAAGCCTGTTTACAATAGTTTGACTACTATTGGGTGATACATTTCTCTCATCTTAGAATTTTACCTTTTTGTCCTCTGTAGTGGACTTTCTACCTCGGCTTGACAACCTTGCATTTAAGGCATAGGATCTAAACCATCAATTGTGTGTACCCTTCAATTGGAATATCATGCTGTGGCATTCCACTGAACCTTGTTCTGAACTTTGAGGGAAGGTGCACTACTGTATTTCCCAAGTAATGTGTGTGCTCCACTCAAAGAATGTCCTGCTTCTCCAGATCACTAAACCTCTTTTCTTCCCCTTGAGGGAAAGGTGAGTACCGTAATGGCCAAAGGATTAACAGAATATGCAAAACTGGTTTCCTGATTTACTTGTCTGTTTATTTCTATCACAGCAGAAACAAGGAAGGAGTAAGGCCTCTGTAGGTCTCTACGTAGTAAAATAAAAGTGGACTCAACTAAAGAAACCGTGGTAAGAGGGAGTAAAATAAAAATAGGGATTTCATGTGGTTTCTCTATTCTCTTATTGGCCACAGTCTAGTCCGGATCAGGTCTGTCACCCTGTGTGGGTTAAACAGTCACAGATCTGTGATGTTTAAAGTGTTTCTAGTCACTTCTTTTATTTTTTAGCCACTGAGATCTTTCATTCTCAGGATGGTGCTGTGATCCTTCTTGCCCCCCTGAGATCATTTATTGTCAAGTTGATCCCTCTGGATTTACTGCTTCATAGTACCACCTTGCAGGTGACTTAGGTTGTCTTGACCAGGCTCGGGCATCCGACTCTGTAATGTAATCAGAGGGTAGTATTTTGTTCACCTCCTCACTGGGCTTCATTGCCCCTGAAGAGCCTTAGTGTGGGTGCTTTCAGTACCTTGGAGAAAAAGAGACCGAGGCAAAAGTGCCTTCGGTGTGGGCCGCACACCCCTGATTCCCACTAAGGGTTAATCGATTTCTTTTGTGATCGTTATTCAGTTAATAAAATCCAACTTCAATCGTAATTCACAGATATGTATATTTTTTAATTTTTCAATTGCTGTGTTTATAAAGCTCATAAAAAATTGTGCTTAATTGGTTAAACTTCACCAAAAAAGCTAATTATCTCAGTTGAGGCAAAACAGAAAACCCATCTGGCTAATGCATTTCGGATTGTATCCTTCGTCAGAGCCAGGTTAGTACTACACACATAATAATGCATTATAGGTGGATTTAGAAGGTTTACAATGTTTAAATTAATAATTGTTCCGTACATCATGTGTAACAACCAGATATTCAAGAATTAATAACCAAAACAATCATAATAAACAAAACAATCATAATAAACAAACAGGCCGCCCACAAGGACAAACAAATATTTAACAAAAAAGTGAGATTGGAGAAAGGAGAAAAAACAAACAAGTAAGCATACATGATTGTAGACAGTAAAAATACAATATTTGCACAGATAATGATATTGCTCTATAATTCAAACAATTAATGGGACTAATCAACTGCGTGCTAGAATTGCCGATTAAGCCTTTTTGGTGACTATGGTGCTTAAAGGTAAAGTTAGGCAGCGTGTGCTTATTGTGCCAGAGTGTTGATAGTCATACTATATTGTGTGAGAATACCTGTGGCTAGTTAAACATTTCACTAACCTGTGTGTCAGTATGCAACCCACGCGTGCTGTCCGCGTGTGGTGTTTCTCTATGAAGCACTGCCTAGTGTGGGGAGAACAAATGTGTTATCTCCTCCGAGTAATTAGCTGCTATTGATCTATACGCGATCTTCGCGTCGCTTTGTGCAAAGGTATGGCTTACCTGGAGCGTTCTGAGCTACGTCTTGCTCGATCAACTCCGAACAGCGTCTGAGACTCGCGGTTCGTGTCGTTGCCCTGGGCAACGTTATGTAAACAAAATGGCCGTTTGTGTATAACCAAGTCGGCCATATTGGTAGAGGCAATACTGGGACATGAGTGGCATAGAGTGTGAAATATAAATGGCAAATGTAAGGGATGTGAATGTTAAGATATTAATTGCACATGTAAAGATATTAAAGCTTCATGATATCTGTGTATTTTAAGTTGTACCTCTAGCACATGTATGTTCTGATAGTAACGTCGTGTACCTCATGGCTAATTGGCTAATTGGCCATTAATGTAAGGTCATATAGCGTAAAGATATACTGTCTAGTACACATCAACAAAGGAAAATACAAACTAATAAATAATAAATGTTTACAACAAATGGTTATAGCAGAAAGCAACAGTGTTTTCAAATCGGGTAGTGATTTATACTTATTGCATGAGCATGAGACAATTTAGCATGTTCATTATTGATATTGCACGGTGAACAAATAGTGACATCATTACAAAAAGCAGTTGAGATCAAATTCCTCGTTGAGCCCTCGTGGTGCCAAGGAATCGAGACGATCTATCCAATAGGCTTCTCTTTGTTGCCTTCTTTTTTTCAAATCAGCATATATGCTTGTCATTTCCAGGGTTTCCAAAATTTGGAACTTGACTTGAGAGATGTTATGTTGCTTTGCATTAAAGTGTCTTGCTACGGCTGAATTGATGTTCTTATTGCGTATACATGATTTATGTTCATTCATCCGAATTCTCAGTTTACGCCCTGTTTCACCTACATAGTAAAGTCCACATGGGCAACGTATGCAGTAAATGCAGTTTTCGGTATTGCAGGTGCCATAGCTTTTTATCATGATCTTTTCTCCCGTGTATGGATGTGGAACCAATCCTCCTTTAATAATGTTATTGCAATTACTGCAATTTAAACATGGAAATGTTCCCGTCTTTTTTGGTTTGATCCTTTTGGTTCTGGTATCTCTTGTGTTAACTAGATAATCCCTAAGGTTGCTGGATCTTTGATAAGCAAACGTTGGGGTCTCTAAGAAGAGATTCTTAGTTCTTTCGTCATTTTTAAGTATTGTCCAATGTTTATTTATACATCTTTTGATCTGCATACTTTGGGATGAATATTTAGACACATATACAAGTGATGGGGATTGCTTTTTGTCCTTTGGTGCTAGAGTGCTGGTTCTTGTTATTTTTTGTACCTTTTCTTTTGCTGTCTGTAGATCTTCATTCGGGTATCCCCTATCTTTAAGTTTTTTGCTTAGTTTTTCAAGTTCTTGTTCGTACTCTCTGTCATCACTGATAATTCTTTTTAATCGCAACATTTGACCATAAGGTAAATTCTTCAGAGTGTTTTGTGGATGGAAACTCATACGGTGTAATAGATTGTTCCTATCTGTAGGTTTTGTAAACAAAGAGGTAGTGATTTGTTGGTTGTTTACGTTCACCAGGATATCCAGATAATGGATTCCTGGATTGCCAATTTCTGAGGTGAACTGAATACGCGGGTCTATATTGTTGATATAACTTATAAACTCATTAAGTTCTTCTCTTGTGCCTTGCCAGATACCGAATATATCATCTATATAACGCACCCATGTTTTCAATTTGTTCTGCCATTCAGGTTTTTGCAAGATATGGGTCGTCTCGAATTGGTACATAAACGCATTAGCGTAAGCTGGTGCCATTGTTGCTCCCATGGCTGTTCCGGAAGTTTGGATGTAAAATTCCTTCTTATATTCAAAATGTGAATTCATTGCGATAAAAGAGAGTAGTGATAAGATGAATTCTTTCACTGCTCCTATATCGTTCTCCTGTAACAGGAGCCACTCTACCGCTTCCTGTCCCAAGTCATGTGGAATGCTTGTGTTGAGGTTAACCACATCTATGGTGAAAAGTATGTCGTTCTCTGTAAGTTGGACTCCCTCTATGATGTTCAGAAAGTGTGTACTGTCTTTCACATACGTGGATGTCTTCTGTATTAAAGGGTTCAAAAAATAGTCTATGTATGTTCCTAGTGGTTGTAAAATCCCTCCTGTGGCTGCTACTATCAGTCTTCCAGGTGGATTATTAAGACTTTTATGGATTTTAGGCAGCAAGTAAAAATGAGGAATGTTTGGTTTTAAGTTCAATAGAAAGGCCTTTGTCTTATGTGTTATCATCTCTCTTTCTTCTGCTTTTGTAAGAAGTTCATCTAGATCTTTTAATATTCCCATAGTCGGGTCGTGATCTATTTTGGCATAAACATTATGATTGTCCAGTTGTCTTTTGCATTCATTTTCGTAATCTGAGGTGTTTAATAATACCAATGCACCCCCTTTATCTGCTGGTCTAATAGTTATTTTTTCATCAGAGTATAGGTTCTGAACAATTGACATTTCCCCTCTGCTGAGGTTTCTGTTCTTTGTCATTCCATATTTGATCTTTTTAAGATCTGTTATAACCATTTTTTCAAAAATGTCGATTGCTGGTACATTAATTGGAGGAGAGAAGGTACTTTTTGGTTTGAATTCTACTAATTCTGATGGTTCTGGTGAAGAATTAGTATTTTCCAATTCCGCAAAGAAAACTTTGAGTTTGAGCTTTCTAGTCAATTTGTGAAGCTCTACCTTAGTGTTGAATAAATTGGTATTATAAGTCGGTACAAATTTCAAACCTTTCTGTAACACCTCTTCTTCCTGTTTAGTTAGTATTCTGTTTGAAATGTTGACCACTAGGTTGCTCGTGCTTGGAATCTTGTTTGGACTCCGGTGCCCCTTCCTCTTGCCCCTCCTCGTTCGTTTCTTCCTTCTCGGTTGTCTAAAAAAGACGTTTGTCGTGATGTTGATGCGCTGGTACTCGGGGTAGCTCTGTTGTGACCACTGTCTCCTTCCGCTCTTTGTTGTTGAGGTTGTGCAGTCTGTTCGTCTCTGTTAGAATCTGTGTCTGAACTGCTGTTTTCTGAGTTCCGATTGGGATTGTGTGGCCTCTGAGGTTGATTTTGAAATCTGTCCGCCCACGTATAAACTTCGTCTCTCAAATAGTCAAACGTGTCACGCCTAAACTTCCTTATTTTTCTTGCTTCCAAATCAGTTTTATATCCCTCTAATCTTGTGTTGATATCTGCTAATATCTCATCCAATGAATCTTTGCTTGTAAGATCTGTGATTTCAACAGATAAAATCTGTATCTCTTGTTCTAGATTCTGTATGTTCATAGAGAGCTCTTTGATCGTGAGTAGAATTAAGTCCAAGGAGCATTTAAACAGGAAGAAGAGGTGTTACAGAAAGGTTTGAAATTTGTACCGACTTATAATACCAATTTATTCAACACTAAGGTAGAGCTTCACAAATTGACTAGAAAGCTCAAACTCAAAGTTTTCTTTGCGGAATTGGAAAATACTAATTCTTCACCAGAACCATCAGAATTAGTAGAATTCAAACCAAAAAGTACCTTCTCTCCTCCAATTAATGTACCAGCAATCGACATTTTTGAAAAAATGGTTATAACAGATCTTAAAAAGATCAAATATGGAATGACAAAGAACAGAAACCTCAGCAGAGGGGAAATGTCAATTGTTCAGAACCTATACTCTGATGAAAAAATAACTATTAGACCAGCAGATAAAGGGGGTGCATTGGTATTATTAAACACCTCAGATTACGAAAATGAATGCAAAAGACAACTGGACAATCATAATGTTTATGCCAAAATAGATCACGACCCGACTATGGGAATATTAAAAGATCTAGATGAACTTCTTACAAAAGCAGAAGAAAGAGAGATGATAACACATAAGACAAAGGCCTTTCTATTGAACTTAAAACCAAACATTCCTCATTTTTACTTGCTGCCTAAAATCCATAAAAGTCTTAATAATCCACCTGGAAGACCGATAGTAGCAGCCACAGGAGGGATTTTACAACCACTAGGAACATACATAGACTATTTTTTGAACCCTTTAATACAGAAGACATCCACGTATGTGAAAGACAGTACACACTTTCTGAACATCATAGAGGGAGTCCAACTTACAGAGAACGACATACTTTTCACCATAGATGTGGTTAACCTCTACACAAGCATTCCACATGACTTGGGACAGGAAGCGGTAGAGTGGCTCCTGTTACAGGAGAACGATATAGGAGCAGTGAAAGAATTCATCTTATCACTACTCTCTTTTATCGCAATGAATTCACATTTTGAATATAAGAAGGAATTTTACATCCAAACTTCCGGAACAGCCATGGGAGCAACAATGGCACCAGCTTACGCTAATGCGTTTATGTACCAATTCGAGACGACCCATATCTTGCAAAAACCTGAATGGCAGAACAAATTGAAAACATGGGTGCGTTATATAGATGATATATTCGGTATCTGGCAAGGCACAAGAGAAGAATTTAATGAGTTTATAAGTTATATCAACAATATAGACCCGCGTATTCAGTTCACCTCAGAAATTGGCAATCCAGGAATCCATTATCTGGATATCCTGGTGAACGTAAACAACCAACAAATCACTACCTCTTTGTTTACAAAACCTACAGATAGGAACAATCTATTACACCGTATGAGTTTCCATCCACAAAACACTCTGAAGAATTTACCTTATGGTCAAATGTTGCGATTAAAAAGAATTATCAGTGATGACAGAGAGTACGAACAAGAACTTGAAAAACTAAGCAAAAAACTTAAAGATAGGGGATACCCGAATGAAGATCTACAGACAGCAAAAGAAAAGGTACAAAAAATAACAAGAACCAGCACTCTAGCACCAAAGGACAAAAAGCAATCCCCATCACTTGTATATGTGTCTAAATATTCACCCCAAAGTATGCAGATCAAAAGATGTATAAATAAACATTGGACAATACTTAAAAATGACGAAAGAACTAAGAATCTCTTCTTAGAGACCCCAACGTTTGCTTATCAAAGATCCAGCAACCTTAGGGATTATCTAGTTAACACAAGAGATACCAGAACCAAAAGGATCAAACCAAAAAAGACGGGAACATTTCCATGTTTAAATTGCAGTAATTGCAATAACATTATTAAAGGAGGATTGGTTCCACATCCATACACGGGAGAAAAGATCATGATAAAAAGCTATGGCACCTGCAATACCGAAAACTGCATTTACTGCATACGTTGCCCATGTGGACTTTACTATGTAGGTGAAACAGGGCGTAAACTGAGAATTCGGATGAATGAACATAAATCATGTATACGCAATAAGAACATCAATTCAGCCGTAGCAAGACACTTTAATGCAAAGCAACATAACATCTCTCAAGTCAAGTTCCAAATTTTGGAAACCCTGGAAATGACAAGCATATATGCTGATTTGAAAAAAAGAAGGCAACAAAGAGAAGCCTATTGGATAGATCGTCTCGATTCCTTGGCACCACGAGGGCTCAACGAGGAATTTGATCTCAACTGCTTTTTGTAATGATGTCACTATTTGTTCACCGTGCAATATCAATAATGAACATGCTAAATTGTCTCATGCTCATGCAATAAGTATAAATCACTACCCGATTTGAAAACACTGTTGCTTTCTGCTATAACCATTTGTTGTAAACATTTATTATTTATTAGTTTGTATTTTCCTTTGTTGATGTGTACTAGACAGTATATCTTTACGCTATATGACCTTACATTAATGGCCAATTAGCCAATTAGCCATGAGGTACACGACGTTACTATCAGAACATACATGTGCTAGAGGTACAACTTAAAATACACAGATATCATGAAGCTTTAATATCTTTACATGTGCAATTAATATCTTAACATTCACATCCCTTACATTTGCCATTTATATTTCACACTCTATGCCACTCATGTCCCAGTATTGCCTCTACCAATATGGCCGACTTGGTTATACACAAACGGCCATTTTGTTTACATAACGTTGCCCAGGGCAACGACACGAACCGCGAGTCTCAGACGCTGTTCGGAGTTGATCGAGCAAGACGTAGCTCAGAACGCTCCAGGTAAGCCATACCTTTGCACAAAGCGACGCGAAGTAAGATCGCGTATAGATCAATAGCAGCTAATTACTCGGAGGAGATAACACATTTGTTCTCCCCACACTAGGCAGTGCTTCATAGAGAAACACCACACGCGGACAGCACGCGTGGGTTGCATACTGACACACAGGTTAGTGAAATGTTTAACTAGCCACAGGTATTCTCACACAATATAGTATGACTATCAACACTCTGGCACAATAAGCACACGCTGCCTAACTTTACCTTTAAGCACCATAGTCACCAAAAAGGCTTAATCGGCAATTCTAGCACGCAGTTGATTAGTCCCATTAATTGTTTGAATTATAGAGCAATATCATTATCTGTGCAAATATTGTATTTTTACTGTCTACAATCATGTATGCTTACTTGTTTGTTTTTTCTCCTTTCTCCAATCTCACTTTTTTGTTAAATATTTGTTTGTCCTTGTGGGCGCCCTGTTTGTTTATTATGATTGGTTTGTTTATTATGATTGTTTTGGTTATTAATTCTTGAATATCTGGTTGTTACACTTGATGTACGGAACAATTATTAATTTAAACATTGTAAACCTTCTAAATCCACCTATAATGCATTATTATGTGTGTAGTACTAACCTGGCTCTGACGAAGGATACAATCCGAAATGCATTAGCCAGATGGGTTTTCTGTTTTGCCTCAACTGAGATAATTAGCTTTTTTGGTGAAGTTTAACCAATTAAGCACAATTTTTTATGAGCTTTATAAACACAGCAATTGAAAAATTAAAAAATATACATATCTGTGAATTACGATTGAAGTTGGATTTTATTAACTGAATAACGATCACAAAAGAAATCGATTAACCCTTAGTGGGAATCAGGGGTGTGCGGCCCACACCGAAGGCACTTTTGCCTCGGTCTCTTTTTCTCCATGTTCATTTTCTGTGCCCAACACGGTGGCACATGATAGTGGGCTGCACCCCATTAACATATTTATTTACAAAATAACATTCCATTGGAAACGAAATACACTATCAAGAAAGTAAGCTGTGCACTCTCGCCCCTCTCTCTTATCAATGCTTTCAGTACCTTAACACTGTTTTGAACTGATATCTGCATCCTGTTTCCGTCCCTCGTTTTTCCTCCTTTTATTTTCTTTCTATGTTCTTTTTCCCACCTGTTATCTCTTTTACCACTCCATTTGTTCCACCTACCTATCATGCTCCTTCTCCCTCCAGGAAGTTTGTTGCATCCTCTCCTCATTTTCTCTTCTGCCCCTTCCATATATTTTCTCCCTACTCCTTTAGATACTCTTCCCACTTGCACTCTCGCCCTCATTTTAAATGTTCTCTCCTCTACTCTCTCGCTCCCTCTAGCTGGTTTCACGCTCTTCTTTCTCCCGCCGCGTGTTCACCTTTCTCATCTCATTTCACCTCCCCTCATTTCTCCTCTGCATGTTCTCCCTTCTCTCCCCACTCTGTCCTTTACCTTCTCTCTGGTCTGCCTTCCCTCAATTCTAGCTCTTCTGCCCTATTGCCAACCTACTCTTGACTCGCACACCATTTCTTGTCATAAGCACTTCTATACTCCTCCCTGGGTTGTAAATGGGACATTGACTGCCACATTGGGAGCACCGGAATTGGCAAAGGTATTGGGCCTCCAAAGTGACTGGCTCATGTGGAACTACTATTCCTTCATGTGTGTGTTTGCTATTGGTGGGGACATGCATTTCCAAGCACCAGGTACCACCTCCAGGGCAACCATCCCTAGCTACCAGAGACCCATGACTTGGCCTCCTGTCACATTAGACTCCTGCAAAGGGGTCAAGAGTAAAACTCGCACACAGTGGCTTCTTGGGTATTGCTTATAAACGTTTATACAACAAAATAATAATAAGGTTGGGGGAATTCCTATCTAGCCCTAAACTGAGGGGTTTCCCTGCCTCAAATCTAAGGAAGGTCTGTGTCCGGATATTAAACACAAGAGTGTTCTCTGTCCTGTGTCCAAACCCTAGACTGACCCTTACTAATATAATGTGCACAAGGAGATTTCTGGGAGCTATACACTGTTCCTCATAGTTCCAAAAACAGAAAGATTCAAGGTGTAGAATAAAGGAATAAAGTTCCACCAGGAAAGGGGTCTCCCTTCCCCTAGATTTCTCCTGGTAATTGAAAGGTCGCTTTATCACACAGTTCACTATTGTTTCAAGGGGCATGAACCTTGAGCCTCCTTTAAACACTTTTCTCCGGTGTTTGATTCTCATCTTCTTTATTTCCATTGACTTTAGGTGCATGATTCTCCCCTTTTCCATTGTTATTTTTACTTATACTCGTGGTATACTCTCTTGCCAGGGTATTTGCCACTTTCTCAATTCTCAACAAAGGGGTATGATTCTTCCCTTTTTAATATTAGTTTCTCAGTCTCGCGTGTTATCAACAAGGGCACACATTTGAATAAAGTTTAATGTTTTTAATCAATTGGCGCAGAAGTCCTGGAGTCTTATCTCAGCTAAATCACAATTTTACACTCCTGGTTTACTCTCCTGCCATAGTATCACATTAGTGAGTCTATTAATTTCTCGTTCTTGAATGGGGAGTTCCAGATTCACGGCTTGCCTGGTTCACTTACCTGCCTGGGATTTTTTTTTTAAATCCTCTTTCCTCTTATCCTTGAAATAATATTTGTCCTATATTGGGTCACTGACCCTTGCTTAGCACAGTTTGTTTCAATATTCACTCTTGCTTTCAAACATTGGCTCTCCTCCCCTTTTTTCAATAGTATGCTATTGAGGCGTTGGGTCATCGGCCGTTTGGTATCGTTCACAAATGTATCAATTTCTTCAAAGGCTTCACTTTGTCTTTAGTGCTGGTTTTGTGACATGGCATACGCTTTCATGTGCTCTCATAACCCACCCACTTTCCCTGGGCTTACCGGGCAGCTTTTGTGTTTCTCGCGTCTGTCCGTCTGTCCTCTTTGATTTGCTGACTCGGCGTGCGTCCCGTTAGCTGGTTAGTTCCTGCTCTGCCTTCCTCTGCCTCTGCTGTGCACAGCCCCCACTGCTTCTGTCCCGGGGGGGTGGGGAGGGGCTGTATTCACTCCAGCTTCTCTGCAAACAGTTCGGGGTAGCCTCAATGCTGCTTCTTGCGGTTTGCTAGTTTCCATCGGTCTGAACAAGTTACCAAACAACTCTGTCTCTGCCTCTCAATTGTCTGTCAGCTGTGGCAGTTTTAAACTTCTGGCATTGCTGAACAGTTTCTATAGACTAGACCACAGGGTTGGCTTACTGCTTCTGGTCATCTTCATTGCTCTCATCCTCGTTTCAGTACGAGGGGGGGAAGTGGGGGCAAATACATGTTTAACTGGGAATACCTGGATGTTCGTCATCTACATTGCAATAAGCCAAAGGTACCTGGATGTCATTAAAAATGGCTGCAAGATTATTTTGGTCTAGTCTTTTCTTGTCCCTCTCCCACGTGGTCCTCCCGCAGATAGCCGCCCCCAGGGTCAGTCAGTTAACGTTTCCTGGGCACATAAGAGAAGCTCCTCTCCAGAGAAACAGTGAAGGTGTTGCTAGATCCATCACACTTCACTGTGACATGTTTTGACCAGGTACTTAGTGATATGAAATTTCTTTAAATGCTTCCTTTCTGTGGCTTTGGTACCATAGTCGCGTAATGGCTTTCAAATCGGACTTTGAGAACACCAATTGCTTTGCTTCTGTTTTTGGTGTCTGAATCTGTTTTTGTGATTGGCGGTCAAAGATTAGTGGGTACCTAGAGTGCTTCCAAAGTCTGCCACAGTATTGGGACGTGTCAAAAGCCGTCTATAGAAGTGAGACTGTTCTATTGTAGAGGACTCCTTGTGAAATCCTGCATAGGCAATTGAGAGTATATTAAGTCTGTACATTCTTCAAGTCGATGCAACAGAATTTTACAATATATTTTAGCCAGAGAGTCAATTGGAAAAATCTGCCTTTAATACAAAGGCAGTTAACGGTCACCCTTTTTGTAAATCTGTATTGTAGTTGTGCCCCCTCAAACTATGAGGAAGTGGGGGAAGGGAGGGGGTGGGGGCAGTACTAACTATTAACCTCATTTAAAAAACGTTAAGAAGGGGACCCAAATTTCCACATCGCTCTAAAAAGGTCTGAGGGGATCAAATCAGGTCTGGGGTCTTTGCCAGAATATTGTGAGCAGATTGCCCTCTGAAGTAGAGAAAACCAGGCTATCGTTTGTGCCAGATAAATACCCAGGGTTCTTGAGGGCTTCCCGTTGAGATGTAGAGGTTACATTTCTCTGTATAATACAAACACTGGAAGTAGTCGTGCCAGACGTTGGGAATGTTGTTGGTAGTACAATCATTCTCTGGTCTCACTCCGGACCATACGGTATGCCAAAATTGTTTGCCGTTATGTGTACTGGATGCCTCTAAAGGGGAAACCCAGAGAGCCTAGTTAAAGTACTTTGCTTTCTTCCTAGCTATTAGAGCCTTGTAATTTATTCTTTTATTTTTGACTCTTTTTGGGTTTCTTCCTTCGGTTTGGTTCTGTTGAGACTTGAATGTCGTGTAGGCAGAAGAGTCCTCTGTCCCCAAATGCCACACAGAGAGAAGTCACTCCCTGTGCGACCGTTGAGGCCACAGGTGGAGATGTCAACTCCGGAACCGCGAACCTCTGGGACCCCAATCCGCTGCAAGAAAATACTGATTAAGTACCAAGCAAATGACAATACTAAATAATGTGAAAAAAGGTCTTACCAGAGGGATCAGGAGAAAGGTAGTGAACCGATGAGGTAGGGGTCCGGGACTCACGTGGGCAGATAGATAGTAGTCCCAAAAATGGCGTGAGCACCACCTGATGACAAGAGCGGGATTTGATACTGTGAAGCTTGAAGCAAGAAGTTCCAAGGAAGGCCAAATGCAAAAAGGGAAATCTGTTTTGCAGTCCAATAAACAGTCCAAGTTCGATACACAGATGATCCAAAGTAACAAAGCCAGCAAGATAATCCAAGCGAAGTCCAAATAAACAGGCTGAGGTTAAAAATCCAGAAAAGTCAAGAAATCCAAAGGAACACGTAACGCCAAACAGGTTGCAAAGAACAGCTGTGAAGCAACGAGTCCACGGAAAACCGCGTTTAAATACTCACGGTTCTGGTATTACTTCCCGTCACATGACGTGCTGCCGCATCACGTGATTGGTTTTCCGGGTCACGTGAGTACACAGCGCTGGTCACGCGACGCAGAAGCATAGTAGCGTTTTGCTGATAACCTAGGCGCCAAGGAAGCTGCCAATGCAAGAAATGATGCAACCTGGAGAGCGATCTGTTGCGGCTGAGGCGTGCAAGTGCACGCGAGTCATCAGAGGGCCCACGTGAGTGGCGAGATGTGAAGGGGAAATGAGATGGGACAGAGGGAGCGGGGCGAGCTATCGTGATTCTAGAATTTTGGGCATGGTGAGCACGGGCAGGAGTGGCAGTATTGTCAGGTGTGGGTACAAGAGTGTGTGTGACAGGTTCAGTGCTTGCAAGAGGGCCAATTATGCTTGTCTGTACTGCATTGTGTGTATTTAAATTGTACTCCTTAGTTAGAAGCACTTACCCCACAAGGACTGCCTTATTTTTGTTTCATGGTTGAAGCTTGCTCCCATCTTAGATTTAGGTTTAGATTAGGCATTTTTCCAACCTACCTTTGCAGTTTAATAAACACCCTTGAACTTTGATAACTTGTCTGTCTTTACTGTTGCCACCATGAGTTCCTTACATTATGCCCAAAAATCATATTGGGGGGTCACACCTTTAACGCCCCGTTAGCATAGAAATCTACACGCTTATGCTATCTGCATGAAGATCTCAGGACTCTGGCAGAAGTCACAAAGAAAACTTGTGTGCCATGGGATGAGCCCCTGCACACATTCGCCCCATGCCACCAAGCTCGAGCTGCAGAATTATTTTATCTTATTTATTACAGGCATGCCGGACAAAAGTGCTGCGCAGCGATTTGACAATCACTTATTGTGCACTACAAGAGGACTGGGGGGGGGAGTGCCACTGATCTCTACATTGGAGCCTGCAAACGGTGCATATGGCAATGACCACGAGTAGCATGGCAGACACTATGAAGGCGACACACACTTAGATACAGACAAATGCAAAATATAGCAGGAGGTCTAGATAGACAGTGAATAAATGAAATGGTAAATCAACGTTCATTCCCAGCAGTGGATCAAAGTGCTTTGTACGAAGGAGAATGATAACATGAAATGAATACAGTGCAATGCTGAGAAAAACAAGTGACAAAGTAAGAGGAGTGAAGTGTAAGTAACTCATGGTGGCAACAGTAAAGACAGACATAAGTGATCACAGTTCAAGGGTGTTTATTAAACTGTATAACTTGGGTTGGAAAAACGCCTAATTTAAACCTAAATCTAAGATGGGTGCAATCTACGACCATCAAATAATAATAAGATAGTCCTAGTGGCATCTTGTCAAATAAAAAGGGCATATACTAAAAAAAAACTATTGCCAATCCTTACAACTAAATACAAAAGAATGTGGGATAATGTTCATGAGAAAGAAAGAAGTGTTCACAAATAATAAGTGAGGAGGTGGTAGACGGGGTCTACCTTCCCCACGTTTTGAGCACGGGACAAGGCAGGACTCCTGAGCACAGCACACGCTCTAGCTCCCCCAGCACGAGACAACAGTTCTGCTGTTCAGCTATCAGGACTTTTTGGTGGTTAAGTCTATTTTCTACAAAAAAAGTCTCTTGCCTTGAAGGACCTGCTGAATACTAAATAATAAAGTTCTGTTCCGTCTATACTTTGGGTGATGCCTCTTAACCGCAGGGTCCCCCTCTTCCGGGATCAGACCCCTCTTGAATGTTAGCCTCCCTCCGCCGGGTTCACTGTGGCTTTTATTGCACAGGATTTTAAACAATCATCTGTGACATTCACAAATCTTAATGTCTTTTTAAACTTGTTCACTCCTTGCCAACACACTGTTCATTGGGACTTCAGGCTTCATCCCCTTTCCATCAGCATCCTACCATCGGGTTCACTCTTGCCAACTTTTGGCAATCACATAGTGTGGTATTCACTTCCCTTAGCCTTACCTTCATCTGCCGGTCAAAGATTTTCTACTGTACAGAGGATTTTGCGAGACCCCTGTATGACCACTTTGACCCCTTTCTTGCCTTTCCCAAGGCCTTCTGGTCGCGGTAGTTTCAACAATAGGGTAATTGCCCAGAGTTTCCAAAGTGAGCAACCATGTGGTGCCTGACTCTTCTGTCGGTGGCTTTCCCCTCTCGTATAACAGTTCTTTGTATTTTCCTCAATCAGCTATTTGCTGCTTTTGTTCAACACAGTTCAGTTTCTTATCAGCTCTCCTTTCGACTCACCGGCAGTGATGAACCTCTTGGCTATTCTTGTATTTGGATTCAAGGACGGTACCACAGTAGCAGCCATTTTTCTCTGTTCTGCTCATCAGCATAGGCTTGCTCTGTGTACCACTGACATCTGCTGCAACACCTTGTGCTTATTGTTCGCGGTCTTATGATTCCTTCCACTCAGGCTTCGCTGGTCTGGATCAGAAAGGACAAGGTCGATTCTCTCCTTGTCACCTTTTTTAGTTCTCGCTGCCTTTCTCCTCCTCTTGAACTGCTGTGCTTGGATAGCTCTCTCGTCATGTGGTCTGCCTTGCTCAAGTGTGTTCTCGTTCTCCACCTTTCATCCCTGTGGGGAAGGGAAAGGGCCGTCAGGTGTGTGTGATCCTGGTCAATTGCCTGACTTTGCCTGACTCTTGTGTTGTGTAAGGAACTCATGGTGGCAACAGTAAAGACAGACACAAGTGATCACAGTTCAAGGTTGTTTATTAAACTGTATGCAGGTTGGAAAAACGCCTTCTCTAAACTGAAATCTAAGATGGGAGCAAGCGTTGCCCATCAAATGAAATTAAGGCAGTACTTGTGTTGTCAAATAAAAAGGGCCTATACTAAGAAACCTATTGCCAAACCTTACAACTAATACAAAAAGGGTGTGGGATGGTTTTCAAGAAAAGAAAAAAGTGTTCAAATAATATGTCGGGATGTGGTAGCCTGGGTCTTCCTTCCCTGTGTTTTGAGTATGTTGCCTCATCACAAGCCAAGCAGGAGCTCTGGACATCTCCACCGCCTGCTGCAGGAACAGCGCAAGCCTTCGTATTCCCCCAGGTAAGGCCGGTGTGCTTTATTGGGATTGACCCACAGACAAGCTGTTTCTACTCCCTCAACTGCCGAGGAAGTGGCCACATGATCCTAAATTACACTGAATCCGCTTTGTGCCCAATTAATTCCTTGTGCTTCCGTAAAGCTGTCCCTCACACGAGAATCCTCACGCTCCAGCTGGCTGTAATCCATTTCTCTACTGCCATAAACTACTTGCAAAATGGCCACCGCATTTTCTCCATAGTGAGCATCACAGCTCACTCCTGCCGAGCACCCCGATTGGCTGACCGCCTTCCGAAGAGTCTATCAGTTTCACGGACAGGCAGATGCCGGCCCCACCTACCAAAGCCCCTCTCTTAAGGCTCCTGTCTTAGCCTGGACGAGTCCGAGCAGATCCAATACTTTTGCATTCCATTTGTAAGCCTTACCTTTCTCCCAATCACTCCAGGCCAAACTCAACCCAGTCCCTCACACCGGCCATAGCCCTACCCCCTCATGCTGAGCATAACTGTCACAAGCCCGTATCTTATGCGCTCTCAAATGCAATGCATCACGTTTGATGCACCACCAAACTGCCTTTACCCACGTCTAGTGTCTAATTTACTGCGCCCGGTATGCGACAGTGGTCACAAATGTGCCTCTCCTGCGAATAGCTATGTCCCGGTCTCCCACATTGCGTGCCATACAGGCACCTCTAAATTGATTGTCGTTTGCTCTAAATGTTAGATTTGCTTCTAAAATGATTGTAGATTTGCTTTTACATTGTTGCCCAACTAGCCCCTTCAAATTGATTGCATTTGTGTTCTAAAATGATTGTAGACTTGCTTCTAAAGTGATTGCACATGTGCTTTAATTTGTTGCCCTACAAGCACTTATGTACCCCAGACCTCACACCTGAACCCACCCAACCTTAACCTTTGCACATATACGTGCCCAATCACACCTACCCGCTGGATTGATCCAGCCAAGTAGGAGGTCAAGAGAAAGAGAACTAGAGCCTTCTTCCGCTGCTCGCTGCACATCCCACAAAGGTAAGCCGCCTGCTAAGATGCATGGTTTCTGCCTGCCGTCCCAGAACAATAATCTATATGTCAAACTGTACTCCAATCTTGAACCTGCTACCCCTCAACCTACCTGGTTTCTACTCTCCTCCCAGCTAAACAATTTAACCTCCAGCACTGTACTGCTCCTTCTTTCCTACCCATTGCCCAATGTACACAGAAACTGTATAACCGCAGACTAACAATACGGTGTGCCCGCACACTATCAACTCACCGTCTGTCTCGCCCAAGAGGCACACCCTCAAGAAACTGCCTACTCGGCCTGCGTACCCAAACCTCAGCTTCCAAAGATTACCACGCTAGCTTGTCTATGCCGATCTTACGCAAATACTACATTGCAGAAATGTTCCCACTCATTCTTGCTTTACAATATCATGCCACACGCATCCTTCATCCTCTTGACCACCAAGCTCCAGGGCACGCCACTTGGGCTCGCCCCCCGCCTAGCAGGAAACAAAAAAACCGTCCAAATTCCCAACCACATCTCATTGTGCCTCTACATCCCTTCACAGCATTAGTACACAGAGAGCCTACCCCCACCAACACTAATTAGTAATCCCAGCCACACTGCCTCAAAAAGATTGGTCTCCCTGCCTAAACTAAGGAAAGACTACATCACACTTATGACCCCAAGCAACCCTATATTCTCATTCGCTGACATTTTCAGCCAACCACCTTGTGATGCACCTGCCATACCCCCTCCTGCCCCCCAGACCACCTGTAAAAGACCTGAGCCGCATCAATCCCATTCTTCAAACCATCACCTCCCCATGTCACATTATTGGGTCACCATTGCATCCGATCGCCTCTCCTGCTCACAATTCATGCACCAATGCAACTATTCACACCAAATCCAATATTCCTTCCCCGTACTCAGCTGACCTCAAGCTCCCTGCCATCAAACTGACCTCTAACCCGGTGAATCCAACTACTACCCCTTCTCGCCTGCAGGTTACTCCTGCTAATCCCATGCACTCTAAGGCTGACACTACTGCCACCTGTTAAGCCCAACCCTAGCATCAATACTCCTCCCCTCTCTGGACCCAAGTAGAGTACAGCTCACAGCCAGCCCCCTTGTCACTACCACCCTTGATGCAAATAGCAGCCTCCCCAAGAAACCCACCAAACCTCCTGCCGCATTCCAGTGTGCCCTCATTAATGGCTAGTCCCTCTCAGCACTCGCCCTGGAAATCTGCGACCTGCTCACTGCACACAATCTCGACCTTTTAGCCATCTCTGAAACGTGGTTACATGAAGCCTCTGGCCCGCCATCTCCTTAGCCCTACCCCAGGCTACACCATCTACCATCAGGACCACCTACATACCAAAGGCGGCAGAGTTGCCCTCATAGCCAAGGAATCCATTCCCCTAAGACAGGTCACCAACTCCTTCGATGGTAATAGTGATGTTTTGTCCCTCAAACTTACCACCTCCACTAACTGCGCCATCGCAATACACAAAGTTTACTGCTCATCCCTCCCCCCCCGGCCCTCTAGCTGACCTCCACGAGAACCTGCTTAATCTCCTATCTGACATCCTAAGAATCTCTTCCAAGTCCATTTTACTGGAAGACTTGAACCTAGGATTCAGTGACCAGTAGGATTCACATGCCAAATCTCTCGCCGAAGTGCTAGCCACCCTGGGTTTCACAAAATCAATCACAAACCCCACCCACTCTAAAGGCTGCATCCTAGACTGGATAGCCGACCACAATTGCTCCCCAGCCCCTGGACACACCACCATGTCATCCACTTTTCCATCCCCATGCCTACGAAGCAAAAAACCCTCACCACTCCCCTTCCGCCCGCTCCAGCTCAGAGCTCACAGAAATTAACCAAAGAAAGGCTACTGCCCTTTTTAGAAGCTCCTCCTTTCAGACCTCCCTTCTCCAAGCACCCCACATTTCTAGCTGATATGTACAACTCTGCATTAAATAATGCAGTCAATCCCATAGCCACACTGTCAGCCAGGAAGTCCAAAACGGACAGACATGCAAACGCCTGATTCACCCAAGAGCTACTGCAACTCCGCTCCATGAAATGCACTGCCCTCTCCACCTGGCAAACTAACACGCTTGAATCCACTAAACTTCAATTCAACAAGATAGTTGCCCAATACAAAAAGGCAATCACTGCAGCCAAAGCTGCCTCGTTCAACACTAGGATTGCCAACGCTAAATCTGGAGCTAAGGAGACCTTCCCAATCTTCAGGGAACTGGAATCACCAGCTCCTACCACACAGGTCATCTCTAAAGACGAATCGTGGTGTCTTAACATCCAAACCGCCATGCTCAACAAACTTGACATAGTGCAGAGTAGAATCCTAACCAACGAGAACACTGTCCTCACCCTGAGCTACACCCATCACTAACCCCTCTGCCCAAGACCCCCCCCCCCGCCCTTCTCCTTCAAAGATATTACCAAACACGGAAGTCCTCACCCTCCTGAAACACCTCAAACAGCAAAGGGGATGATTGCCCAGCCATGATCATCCAAAGACTGTGCTGTCACACTGACCCAGTTTCTCGCAGCATTCATTAACGCCTCCTTTGCCTCAGGACAGGTCCCCCCTAGACTCAAGGAAGCATGGGTACGACCACTTCTAAAAAAAAGCTGTCACTTGACCCGGCCTCCCCCAATAACTACAGGCCCATAACCACAGTCCCCTTCCTTCTAAAAAATTGCATACCCTCAGGTCCAACACTTCCTTGAAACAAACCACATCCTGGGCCTATGTCAGTCCGGCTTTCGCCCGGGTCACCGCACAGAATCGGCTCTGCTTGACCTAAAAAACCAACTTGATGAGATAAAGGATGCAGGCAAGCCTGCCCTACTCCTCCTCTTGGACCTATCAGCCGCATTTGACCTAATGGACCACAACATTGTGTCATCACCTCACCTCCTCAGCCCACCTCTCACCCGATGCCACAGCGTGGATCACCTCATTCCTGGAAGGAAAAGCCATGAGAGTGTTCTCGGATCAGGCCTGTGCAGCACCTGCTACCATCCACTTCGGAGTCCCTCAGGGATCCTGTATCTCTCCCACTCTCTACAACATTTTCACTAAGCCTCTATTTGACATCTTAGATTCCATTTGCATAGCTTACACCAACTATGCTGATGACACCCAAGTCCTTCTCCCACTCCCAGGTAACTATGAAACTGACGGTAAGGCTCTCAACACAGCCTACTCCAGTTTTCCGGCATGGATCGCTGTCAACCGTCTCTGCCTCAACGGCGATAAAACTGAAATCCTCTTAGTAGGTTCCCAAGAAACCCTAAATAAACTCACTAGCCAATACACCATTTTCATTATTGACAACCTGCAAATCACTATCTCCTCTTTGGTCAAAACCTTAGGAGTCTACCTTGATGCTACCCTATCCATGTCTTGTCAAGTCAACGCTATTGCCTCCTCAGCGGCATACTACACCAAACTTATTAACACAGCCAAACCCTTTTTATCCACAGAGAATTGGCTCTCCATCGCCAGAGCTATAATAGGTCAAAGACTGGTTTACTGCAACGTCCCCTTCACTGGCACTACATCAAAAAACCTAACGAAACTCCACATAATCCAGAACAACGCACTCTGAGCTGCTCTCAACATCCCCAAAAGAGAACACATCTCTGCCGCCAGATAAACCCACTGTCTCCCCATCAAAGAATGCATCCTATTTAAAACTCTTGCTCTCACTCACAAAGTGCATCATTCACACAGCCCCCCTACCTTTCCTCTAAAGTAGTAAGAACGGGTTCTTCTAAACCCATTAGAACACCATACTCCCACGACTCATAATCCCCATAGTCCGACTAGCCAAAGCAGTTGGTGCTAGCTTTCCTTTCATTGCTGCTAGACAGGGGCGTTGCTAGGGGGGGGCTAAGGGGGCTATAGCCCCTGATCTTTTGGTTGTAGCCCCGGATAGAATCTCAGGAGCTACAGCCAAAAGACTAGCTAGCCCCCAGTCCCAACAGTTCCGACATCAGCTTAGCCCCGGGTCTTTTCTAGACCTAGCAACTCCCATGCTGCTAGACAATGGAATTCTCTGCCACTCACCCTCAGAAATGAAACATCCCACCCTACATTCCGCAAAGCACTCAATACCTGGCTCTTTAACCCCTGTACCCCCACTTTGTTCCTTTCTCTTGCACACTCCTGTAATCAAGTGAACTGTTTACACCTCACATGTTGTGTCCTGTACCACTGTAACCAACTCCAGTTCCACTGTAACCATTTCACCTACTGTTATTTCTTTATGCTTGTTTTATGTACCTATAACTAAGGAGCCTATTACCTCTGTAACAGTGCCATGATGCCCACGGGCTGTTTGTGCGCTATATAAATACAAAAATAAATAAATAATAAATAAGGTGGGACCTTGGAGCGTAGCACACACTCAAGCTTTCCCAGCACAAGTCGACAATTCCACTTGCAGCTATCGGGACCGTCGATGGCCAAGACTCGTTTCTCCTGAAAGTCTCTTGCCTTCGAGGGCCTGACATATTCAATAACAAAACAAAAGTTCCTTCTACAAAATGAAAGTTTGTTTCCTCGTTTTACTTAGGGTAAGGGTTCTTCACCCATGGGTC
Source organism: Ambystoma mexicanum (assembly GCF_040938575.1). Taxonomy (NCBI): domain Eukaryota; kingdom Metazoa; phylum Chordata; class Amphibia; order Caudata; family Ambystomatidae; genus Ambystoma; species Ambystoma mexicanum. The sequence goes on from NC_090939.1 coordinate 904,515,815, forward strand.
CCCCTCTTCCGGGCGCTGAACCTTTTCTCACGGTGTTGGGGAATTGCTTTTCACCCGCTGGATCTCCCTCTTCCGGGCTTGGATCCTAAAACAGTTCCTTTCGATCTGAAGGCCTTCAGTGGCTGTGGTTTCCCGGTCCCTTGGGCCTGAGAGGTTTACCAAGAAAAGAACTAACAAGCACAAAGTCCGGTTTCACATATTTCTCAAGTGGTGGATTCATCCCTGGGTCCCCCTCTTCCGGGCGTAGACTCCTCTTTGCTTTTCCAGTATTCACTACTCGTAATGTCTTTTTAAACAGTTCCAGTGGACATCCCTCGACCGGGTTCACTCTTTTCAACACACTATTCCTTGGGACTTTAGACTTGCCCCCTTCTTGTCAGCATCCCTCTTCCACTCTTCACATTCACTTATACTTTCAATATTCACGGGATACACTTACCTTGCTTTCTCATGTGGCGGGATTCACTTCACATGCTTTTTTTTTTAACAGTTTTTAGATCAAAGACTTTTTGTACGGGGATTTTGCTTGACCTCCTGTCGACCACTTTGACCTATCTCGGTGGCTTTCCTACGGTCTTCTGGTATCTAAAGTTTTACTCGGATAGGGATCGACCAGAGTTTCTTGGAGCAGCACCCACGTGGTGCTGGTACCTTTCTCCAGGGGGACTTCCCTTTACAATTTTAACAGGTCTTTGAATTTTTCTCACTTTGCGACTTTCATTCACCACAGCCCGGTTCTTATCAGCTCTCCCCTCGACTCACTGACTCTGATGAACCACTTGGCTTTCCTCTTTACTGGAGTCAAGGCCAGTACCACGGAAGCAGGAGTGTCCCTCGCTCCGGCTTATCGGCGTTGATCCGCTTATGTACTGTTGACATCTGTTGCAGCAAACTTGGGTTATTGTCCTCGGTCTTATGTTTCCTTCAGCGGAGGGTTCGCAGGGTTTTGTCGAAAAGGGCAAGGCCATATCTCTCCTCGTCAGCCTCTCGATAATAGCCGCCTTTCTCCTTCTCTTGAACTGCCGGGTCTGGATAGCTGTCTCATCGTGTGGTCTGCCTGGCTCGTCCTGTGCTCTCTTTTCCCTTTAATCTCCACCTCTAATCCCTGTAGGGAAGGGAAAGGGCCGTCGGGTGTGTGTGATTCTGATCAATTGCCTGACTTTGCCTGACCCATTTATTGGGACATGTGAGGTAAACAGTTCTGGTGCTAGTCCGTTCTCTGGTGTGTCGTGCGAAGTGTTCATGTCGGAAAAGGAGGGTCAGTGGTTTTGAATGTCCTACGTGGAAGGTTGGGGAAAAGGTGTTGAAAGAAGGGGGGATACCGTGTCTCACCCATTGGTGTCCCACTCCCAGAGGACCCCTACCCCCATCCAGGTGATCCTTCCTCACTAGTCCATCCACAGGAATTGGATCCAATAGCAATGGCCGTGCCCTGGCCACCTGGATGACAGTTCCCCAGGGTTTAGCCAAGGAGACACCTTCAGGTTTCTTACAATTGGGACATGTCAGCTAAACGGCTGTGGTGTTTGTCTTTCGCGGTGTGCGAAAGTGTTCGTATTAGAAAGGGGGGGTAGACAGCTTGAGGGTCCTATGTAGTAGGATAGGAGGGAGGGGGAATACCGCCTCTTACCCATCTGTCTTCCTGCTACACTCCCCGGGGACCCCACATCCAGGTCATCCTCTCGCACTGGTCCACCCCCAGGAACTGGATCCAATAGCAATGGCCGTATCCTGGTCACCTGGATGACAGATCCCGGGGACTAGTTACAGAGACACCTTCAGGTTTCTCACAGAAGGAAGGTTGTTTTTACTGCTCAACCAGAGGGAAATGGGTTCACAGCGTGTGCTGCACTGGAGATCCTCTGCAGCCCACCGCTTGAATCACACCACAGATTCGGCAACTTCGAAGTCAATAGGCATGCCACACTTACAGAAGCACCCTCTGCTATGGTGGGGACCTTGTTTACTCAGCCTTGCGGTCGTGGTCGAGGGCAGTCCGCAGAGAACTCCTGAACAGTTAGGCCAGAGACACTGTGGTAGCCAAGGCAGGCCCCTTCCCAAGGGTCACCTCGGCCTCAGCGTACAGCAAATAAGGAGATTAGATGCCAGACTGATGGGTAAACCAGGCTTATTGTATTAGATAGAAAATAAATAGCATACAGAGTTATCAGCTGATAAGCAGGACAAGTGTCCAGGCAGTTGTCACACAGAGCTCTGAAGGGACCTCCTTTAGAGCGCATGTTGCATAGCATAGCATATCATAAGCAATCACTAATACATTATAGCATTTTCACAATGGTGGGAGGTACTTGGCATGAAATTGCAGACATTTGGCAATAGCTGTCAACATCTTACTTGTGACCTTGTGCAAAGCCTTGCGGGGAAATGGGCTGGGTACATTGTGCTGTAAAATGGATAAGCAGCATTCGCAGAAACACTATTGTTATCTATCATATGTGGTGCTCATGCTATACCTGTAGAGAGCAAACGGAAGAGAAAGTCTGACGTGTCCCTCTGCCTTGTTACAGGGTCTTGGTCCAGTCTGCACCAGGTGGGGTTTGGGCATGTCAGAGGAATGGAGTGCAGAGGGAGGCCTCAGGCAAAGGCAAAATGGGGGATCTGAGGCCTAAATGTATGAGAGAGCACAGTGTAGCTTACCATAGCATGACCATCCTGCCACATCACCGCTTCTATCAACAAACGTGAATCAGTATACAGTACTCTACACTCTCCTTCGAGATCACTGGTAACAAATAGTATGGCAGTAAATTATATACTTTTGTGTGGGATAGTGTACCACTTGCGAAAAACTTAGAAATATAACTTGTTCTATCACTATATGCTTGAAGCTAAGAGGAGTAGTATCCCACCGCTATTTAGAAACATTCCTAATACCCACTGCAGAAACCAGTTTTTTAAGATGTATGCTGAATGTACTATGTACAGGTGAAATCATTAGTATTAGAAATAAAGATAAAACAGCGGCAGTAACCTGCTGATATTGTAAATATTATCCAGTAATTGAGACACTATTTCATCTACTGGTAAACTCTTTTTTTTACAAAAGGTTAGGGATAGATTTTTTTTCTGAAATCTGTACATAATGTGAACTGGCTTAACGTATGAATTTTGGAATCGATTATTGTTTTTATTTTATGGCATTTAGTTTATTACAAACTTTTGCCAAAGTGCGACATAAATACAACAAAAGATAAGGAACTGCTCAATCAAATATCACATTGCAAAATACGTGATGCATACGAGGAGGTAACGTCACTAATCTGTTAGTGCAGAGTGAAGCTTTCTAGCTTGATAAATTGTCAGCCTTAAGTCCCAAAGAGATGAATACGGAGTTCTGACCCAAGTTGCTTTTTCCAAACATTGTATACATCAGGTTAAATCGATTACATTTTAATTTTGAGAAGCATGAAATAGTACTATTGCCACAATGTTCATATTGGAAGGGTTTCAACAGAAGAGATTAATTTCATATTGGGCCTTTAGTCATAAATGTGACAGATTGATTTCCCTTATTGCGAAGAGCTTTATAAATAGTACAGAATTATATCAGTATTACATGTGACGATCTTTGACTTGAATATAGGGTTTGGAGAAGTTGTTTATATTAAGGAATTTGGGAGGAAATATGTGCTATTGTATTTAGAATTGTCCAAGATGTTTGTCATGTTGAACATTAATTCTGCTTTAGCAAACTGCATTAATCAACATATAGAATGGAATGTGGTTTAAGTACATGTCATATTTTACATCCGATTTAAAGTAGGCCAGAAACTGCCCCTTGAAAGAAAATTGGTTTGTTTCCATAAATGGGGCCATATATATGATTTATATCGTACCTTATAAATGAAAATATTTACTGCATTTAATGGTAATACATGTTAGTCATGACTTATAATTTTCTTTTAGTTAAAAAAAGACTGATTGATGTACATTTAATTTGTGAAAGGCAGCGTGGTAATTCAAAAGAGAGTTCCTGACAATAACGTAGAAACTTTCATTACAACATTGCTGTGACTTTATGAATTGAAGGCTTTCAAGTAATATCTGTTGATATATCATGCATGTTGATATAAACAGAAAGGTGCATTAGTGACAGAGCAATTTTTTAACTAAGAGGTTATGTTCATGTGTCCTTAAATTGTCACATCTACTATCCACTCCTCGAATAGGATTTCCTGCACTGAGAGGTTCCCTCTGATGAATGAAACAGGTGAAATACTTAATTTCATGGGTTACCAATATTCCAAAAAATGTTTAGCATAGAATTTCAAAATGTATATTGTGATAGAGATAGCTTACAGACATGTCTTACAATTATATTTTGTATAGGATCTTTGGTATCTTGTTTCTCCTGAAGAAGGGTTCAATGGAGAGACAAACATAGAGCATCAAAAAAAGACTGGAAAATGTTGTTAAATGACAAACCTATGGGCATTTATATGATTTACTTGGTGGAATAGCAATTTGTGTCTTACCGAAGATTGAGACCAGAGAGAGATATACTAGTTTCATTACATGATCGCTTTATTGATTTGGTTACAAAATTATCTAGGATTTTCTAATAAAAACGTTTGATAGCTTGTGGACCATCTGGAGATTTTAATAATATTTTCTATAATGATGTTCTAATGTCTTTCAAATTCTTACATGGAACTTTAGTAAATATCCCATGTAGTGCCTGTGGGCACATGTAAAGAGTGCATCAGGGTTCCTAAAGTGCTTTCTATAGCATTCCCTAACTATTATAATGTTCAGGCTCTTATGCTGGAGATCAAACTTATGATAGCACAGACATTCTTATTTAAATATAAAATAAGAGCCTTCGACATGAATTGGATGTGCACTACATATTTTAGCATTAAAATGAAATTAATTAATACATGGTTTAAATTCGATCACCGGTGTGGTGTGCATGCAATACACAAACGAGAAAATACTTCGGATATTAAATAAGGTGTACAGTCTGTTTCTACTGGTTTCTCTTCAGGATCTCCCAGTAAAATCGCTGCTCCTTAAATCACAGCCCAGATAGTAAAGGAAACCAAATGTGCCTTTCAATGTAATATAAAGGTCTCCCTTGTATCAAAGTAGAAACCCCCTTTTATTAAAGTCTTTTCTACTGAAAAGAGACAGCTGCAGTCGGACTTACAATAAAAGTAAAGCAACATTAGGACACCCCTAAAAAAAGTGGAAATCATTAAAAGTAAACACAGGCTTACTTTTTGGCTGCAATACATGTGGGTAATGGATGCTGTGCTAGCCTGTTGAATGCCGCTACAGGCTGAGCAGGCAGGCAGGGCTACAGCATTGAGCTTTGCTGGATACTTTTGTCCTCCACATCCCATTTTAGTGGGCTCACTGAGGCCAGGGGGCTCGGATCCAGCTTTATTGCAGTGATCCATTGGGGGTGGGGAAGTGGACTGCAACACTTGCCTAATCCATAAAGGTTTACAGAGCTTTGTCTGGCTGAAGTACGTTCAATCTGCTTTATTATCTGGCTGTTCTCTGTGGGGGTCAAAGCCTGTTTGCATAAGGGCTGTTGATTCCCATTAACAGTTGTGGCAAGTCAGATATATAAGATGGACTAGAAGGCTTGGTTCAGGCTTGGTTCAGATTTAGACGTTTTATTAAAGGAAAGACTCACCTATTCCTGCAGCCATAATGATGGTTTTCCCTAATCTTCAAAAAAATAAACAGGTGCTCTTCATGAAGCCTTACAAAACCTCACTGAAACGTCCAAACCTATTCTACCCTAGTATCTGACCCTAGAACTAATAACAAAGTAAACAAATGTAGCCTGGGGAAATATTTCTTTTCCCCTTTCTTGGCTTGTGGTGGCTGGTTCCTGACCGCCACACATATTTGTCTTTTGTTCTCTATTTTAGGCCTTGGCCTGCTGGTATAGTACAAATAAGTCCTTGATCCTTTCTGTCTTTCTAGAAAAGTGGACCCCAGACCCCGACACAAATGTCCTTGTCAGTTCAAAGAGTATGTCCTCAAGTGGAGTCGTGTAAACCAGCTACTTGTTTAATATAAAAGGCTCTGTTATGTGTAGAATCAGTTTCTTGTTCACCTCTCCAGGGTGTTTCAGTCCCTCCTTGGCTTTCGTATCTCTTAGCCGACGTGGTCCTTCTGAATCTTCCGCCTGTCTCAGCTTGGCACTGTTCTCACCCATCTGTGGGTTATCTGGCCTTTCAGACCATCTGGGTTTCTTGTTGCCTTCACCCCCTCCTGGGGTAACTTGTGTCGCAGCCCAGCATGGGCTATTTGGCCTCTCGGGCCTTCTGACTTTTGTATTGCTCTCACCTCCTTGTGTGGTTATTGCCCTCCTCCTGCTCATCTCCATCAGCAGCATACCTGGTTCTCGGTGGTGGTGGCTTCTCTGTTTCCTGAAGAACCGCGTTGTCGACATCTTTGTGCTCGGGTCTTCGGCCCCTTCTGTTTGTGACTGACAGGACTTCAGAGAGATGCGGAACACCAGCATGCTATGCCTGTGGCGGCTCGGTCTCTCGCTAGCTCGGTGGTCCAGAGCCTCTCTGCCTCTCGGCCTTCCTGGACTCTGTAGCGTTTCATGGGCTCTGGATTTCCTCCATCCATGCGCTGTCTGTGTGGCCCTGCCTCCCAGCTCAGACTTCAGTTTTGCTCCCTCAGACTGAGTCTCCCCTTTTCCGCATGGACCACAGCTCTCTTCTGTTCATCCCTGGAAAGGGAGAAGAGACAACATTGGTTCTGCTCTTCAGGCATGGAGTTTAACCGAGTGGGTCAGAAACCAAATCGTTCACTTTTAAAGGGTCCTGCATGTTTTTATACTGTTCGATTCCCATATAACCAACAAACATTTGGGGCTCTGCTTGAAACACTTGTGTATAGGCACGTTATAAATGCCATATCATATATCAAGGTAGGTGTAGTAAAATTCCTAGTCCCCCTAGGGGGGCACCCCCAGTGGGATCCTACTTGCCCTGTCCTCTAAGGGTTGCTAAGCGTCACAGGCCCAAATGGGGTTGTCCACCCTGAGGAAAATTGATACATTCCCTGGATTTGTCACAGTCTATACATTTACCAATGGTGAAACTCTGAGGCTGCAAGGGCTGGGCAGCTTCCCTACTTAGGTGGTGCTTGTTCTGAACTGTAGTGAAGATCGGGCTTTGCTATTCTGTCTCTAGGGTAGCTTTTCCCCAAGCTCCAACTCTCACAAAAACATTTGGAGGGGGTTGCTTTCTTTATCGATTGCATTTTTCTTCCTTTATGTTCCTAAGAGACCCAAATCCACACTTTCTCGGAGCGCATGGCGCCAATGACTGAGATTATAGTGTTTCCACTTTCTCTTAACCACGTACACTATGGGTAGAGTTCCCAGGAAACTGAACAGGCAGCAACATGTTCCTTACCCAGGCCTCAGATGTAAAAGGCAATGCCCAGAGATAATTTTCCTCAATGCCCGGAGTACTTTGGGTCTATTGGTAGCATTTGTTTGTGGCAAAGTGCACGAACGTGGCGGTGAGTCAGTTGTTTACTTCCGCTGGACTAAGGTGCGAAAGCGGCCCGTGCCTAGTGGCAGTTTTTTTTTCTCCATCTCAGAGCGTGGTCCAACTTGCCTGAACAAGAGCTATGTGAAGCGCGAAACGCCTTACAGTACATATCCCATTGGTGTCCTGCCTCTGCGTGCATGTTTTACCTTCTGTGTTATATATATATTTTTTTATTTTGTTTCATTCTAGGACCAAGCGCTCTTAAGAGCATGAAACCAGAATGTGGAGCAACCTTGGGCACAACAGGATTCTAACTACTCTCTTTACCTGGGCCAAAAAACCATTGTGGCTCAGACTTTGTGGACACTTCCTCTTTCCTTTTCCTAGAGTCAAAGGAGCACCAATGACTTGGCATCAGGGCAACAATGGTAATAATTTTCTTTTAAAGAGCACTAGAAGTATTGAACAAGTGACATGGCTTTTGTGGATAGCGGGTTACAGGCTTGCATTAGCATTGCAGGGGACCCACTAGGAGGATTTACACTTCAGCTGTGCCGATGTGAGAAGGGGCCCGGAGTGGAGGGGGTGCCGGGAGGGGTAGCGGGACTCCGCGGGATCGCGGCAATGGGCCGCGATCCAGAGAATGCAGCCCCGTCCCACCCGTTCTCCCCGGGACTCTACAGGATCGCGGCAACGAGCCGCGACATGAAAGGAGCGGCCCCCTCCCGCCCAGCCTTACCTGAACCCGCCAAGGGTAACGCCGCCGCGGCCTGCAGCCCGGGAGACGGGTTGGTGACGGCGGACCCGCGGGAAACACGGGCAGTCACGGAGAGCCGGCCTACACGGCCCGCCGAGCGTCTCTCCCCACCAGGAAGGGAGAGAAGGGAGAGACGGCTTGCTCGGCGGGGCGGGCCGCTCTGGAACGGCCACAGAAACAAAAACACATGGCGAGACGGAGAGACTTCAAAAGGGGGGAGGGAATCACGGGATGGAGTGGCCTGGGAGCAGGACTCTTCTGGCAGGCAGCAGAAGCAGCCACTCTGGGAAACCACGGCAGCCTTTAAAGGAGGCGGGACATGGCAATACCAGCCAATGAGAAGTCTGATTGACAGGGAAGCTTTCCATTGGGGGGGGGAGCAAGTCACTCGCATCATATAAAAGCCCGGGAACTAATCCAGCGTTTGTTGTTGATTTTCCTAGTCATACGAAGAGGACGAGGAGAGAAGGAACAACTGGTGGGCCTATCCGGACAACAAGGAGACTTAGGAGCACTGGCGTAACAGAGGCCCCCGCAGCCCTCGTGGTGCGGGGGGCCCGCGCTGTGGGGGGCCCCACCAGCACATGGCTGGGAGGGGGCCCCAGTAAAAAAAAAAAAAAAAAAAAAAAATTCTAAAAAAAAAAAAAGTTTCTTTTGAAATTCACTCTGCATTCATAAAGAACATTTCTGTAACAGAAATAATTTCTTTATGAAGGCAGAGTGACTACAAAAAGAAACTTTCTTTTTGAAGTCTGAGGGCCCCCGTAACCCATGACATGGAAGACCCTAGGCTGGAGGCCTCCATGTCATGGGGTGGGGAACCATATGCCTTCAAAAAGAAATTGTTTGTTTTTGAAGCCACTCAGCCATAATAAAGAAATTATTTTGATTATGGTTCGGTCCTTAACTGAAATAATTTCTTAATGAAGTTATAGTGACTTAAAAAAGAAACAATGGGGCTCATTCTGACTATGCCGGTCCGGAAACAACGGTGCTGGTAAGCTTACAGTCACTGTTGTTTCCGGACCGGCATATTAGAGGTCTGCCTGGTGGGGCTGTCGTGCCCGACAGGTCTGACCCTTCCAGGCACAGCAGCCATGGTAGGCAGACCTGTCACGGAAGCACCGGCACCGTTAACAATGGTGCAGGTGCTTCTGTGTCCCATTCCCGTGGAGTCTGGGGTTTAACGAAATTACCGGCACCTGATTTCCCAGCCGCCGGACTTGAAATAGCACGGTGGCACTGGGAAGTCAGGCCATAGTAATTTTTTATGGGTCTGGCGGCAACCCGCCGGTAGCACCGGCACGGTTACCGCTGGACCCGTAATGAGCCCCAATTTCTTTTTTAAGTAATAGGGCCCCCCCTCAACTCCATGAGGTGTGCGTGTATGAGTCTATGGTGAAAGGGTGCACACTCAAATGTATAGCCGGCTGCCTGTGTGTGTATGGTGAAAGGGTGCACACTTAAATGTATGGGTGGCTGTGGGGGTGTGCCTGCATGGTGAAAGGGTGCACACATAAATGTATAGGTGGCTACCTGTGTGAGTGTATGGTGAAAGGGTGCACACTTAAATGTGTGGATGACTGGGTGTGTATAATGTGAATGGTGTGTGTGCTTGTGTACAGGGGCACAAGAAAACCTTCATTTCGGGGGGGCTAACCCTTCAAATGTTGGGAGAAGCGCTAACTTCACATGCGGTGGGGAGGGGGAAACTTATTTGTGTGGGCGCATCCAAATTATTTACGCATTTTAATGAGACTATTCTAGTGCAGATTCAATGTTACAAGCAGTTAACTCTCTCCTATAAGTCTCCTGTTCCCTTTCTACCCTTCCAATCACTCCCCTGGCATGCAAGTACTAAACCCACATCACGATTTCAATCGCCTAAACAATGTGGAATTTGAATGCAGGTACTAACCGTGAAATGCTTTACGTTGGTAATTGCTGGGTTCTTGTTAACAGCAAAAACCAGGTGCCGTTTAAAATCTGTGTCCTGTTCGGTCTGGCAACTGCTCTAAAGGTTAGCCAAGTTGAGTCAATATAGCCCAAAATGTCAGGGGGGGTAGTGCTGAAGCCCAGTCAACTCAATGGTGTTGCGCTACTACTTGTGTTTAATGCCTTGCTTACTCCTAGCCCTATTCTTCCTCGTCCCAGTACTTATATACGAGGCAGTACGTGTGTTTGAGGCACTCTGCCTCATACAAAAGTACTGGGAAGAGGTAGAGGTACATGGAGGTAATGCCTGATTTAGCTACCTGTAATCTTCATCACTCCTAGTCCCACTGTTCCTCATCCCAGTACTTACCTATGAGGCAAGGAGCCTCATACGAAAGCTCTGGGACAAGGAAGAGGGACGCAGAGGTAATTCTGGGCCAAGGAGCTGATTGTGGAGGTTGGGGTGGTGGGTGGGAGGGAAAGTGGATGTGTGGGTGGGCAGAATTGTGTGATAAATCATAATGGTTGTCCATGTCCAGGCAAAGCAGGCATGATATGTGGTATTAGTGGCTAGAGAGGCATTTTGATTTAGCCAGTCTAGTCATTCCTCAGTTTGGTATGACTTTCTTTTAACTGGACATTTCTGATAAAGTAGTCCTGCTAACTTTAATTACCTGGCTAGATTGGCATTTGGGTGCTGCCAGTCTAGCCATTTCTTACTGCGGCATTGTATATTTTTCTGGGCATCTGTGATAAAATGATATGATGTGATTCAAGTCATTTATAATGCGCCTGTACACAAGTGTACACAAGGGATGGATGATAGAGGGAGGACAAGACAAACGATCTCACTAGGCCTTGTGTCATTGTGAGAACGAGAAGTGCAAGGGAAAAGGGAGCAGGGAAGTGCAAGTGAGAGGGGAGGGGAAAACAGGGCAGCAATGCTCTCAGTAAGTGCAGCCAGGGCAGAGCAGCTATTGGTTGTGCAAGGAGAACAATGGACTGCAGGGTTACAGTTACAGCCCCTAAGTGCATGGTAGGCCCGGAGGCAGTGCAAGGGTGACCAATCAAGAAAGAGCCTGGACTCAGAGAGACTCTGAGGGTAGCCAAGCAGCCAGTCAGTACAGCAGACAGGTAGGTCAGGTAGGTCAGCAGGGGGTGGAGAGAGCGAAAGCAGCAGAGAAGAGGAAAGCTTTTAGCTGCTTCCGAAACTTCAGGTTGTCCGCCTCAAGTTTGAGAGGGGCAGGGAGGCCATTCCAGTTGGAGGCACCAGCAGAGGAGAGAGGTCTACCCCCACTCTCTGCCTGGAGAAATGTCTAAGCCTTAGAGAGTTGGAGGTAGCTGAGTGAAGGGTTAGAGAAAGAAGGTATTTTGGAAGAGAGCATTGGATTTAGTGTTGGCACTGGCCCCAGAAAGCCTTGTGGGCAATGCAAAGGTTCTTGAACTTGATCCTTGCAGCCAGTGGAGAGATTTCAGGGCTGGAGAAATACACTCCCAGGGCTTGAGGCCAAGGCTAAGTCTTGCAGTCCTGTTCTGGATTATTTGCAGATGACGGAGACTAGAGGAAGACAGATTGAGAAAGTGGCTGTTGCAGTAGTCCAGCTTAGAGACAGTGAGCTTCTGGTGGAGAGTGAGAAAGGGAAGAGTCCCTTTGAGGAGGAGCAGCTGGTAGTGGGACTTCTTGGTGATGTCCGAGATGTAAGGAGAGAAAGAGAGTGTGGCGTTGAAGATGACACCAAGGTTTTTTGCCTCGCGGGAAGGCAAAGGAAGAGGGCCCAAGGTGGTCTGCTATAGTGAGAGAGGAAACACAGTGGCAAGGGTCCCAATGAGAAGGATCTCTGTCTTACTGGCATTAAGGCAGAGATTGTTGGAGGCGCACCAATCCTGAATCGTGGATAGACAGTCAGGAATGAGCAAGAGAGGAGAGGAGGATGAGGGGAGCCTGAAGGAAAGCTGAGTCCTCCGCACAACACTGAAAGTTAGAGGATAAGGTAGAGATCAGGGAGGCCAAAGTGGCCAAGTAGAGGTTGAAAAACCAGCGTGAGAGGATAGAGCCCTGGGGAATGCCACAGGTAGAGAGAGGTGGCGGAGAGAATGGGACCACGATCGACCTGGGAGCGGAGTGGCGGTCCAAGTGGAAGTAGGTCAGTCACTCTAGGGTCTGATCTGTGATGCCCAGGTTCTCACAGAGTCGATTGATCAGGATGGCGATGTTGACCCTGTCGAAAGCAGAGGAAAGATGAAGGATGAGAATAGAAGGAATGCTGGAATCAAGGTTACAGAGCAGCACAGGTGTTAAGGAGAGCAGTTTCCATGCCTCTGGCAGCTCTGAAGCCAGACTGATGGTCATGGAGACAACTAACAGATTCAGTGTGGAGAGTAAGCTGGGAGATGGCAAGCTTTTCCAAGAGTTTGCTCAGGAAAGGTGGAGATTGAGCGATAGTTTTCCAGCAGGTAGGATCAGCAGATTGCTTCTTGAGGAGTGGGTGCACAAGGGAGTGCTCAAAGGGAGAGGGGAACATTGCAGTGGCGAAAGAGTGATTACAGAAATCGGCCAAGGCTGGAACGAGGGTGTCAATATGGGCTTTGATGGTTCTGGAGGAGCAGCGGAGCACCTGTTTGGACGACACTTTCATAGATCGGACTTGTCTAGAAACCTTGTCAGGTGTTGTCAGAGAGAAAGAGGAAAAAGGAGGAGGAGAGAAGAGATGGCCAAAATGGGCCGAGAGAGGAAGAGGACATAGAGGACAGGATGTCCTGAGATTTAGCAGAGAAATGAGAGGCCAGAGCTGTACAGAGGGCATGGGAGGGAACAGAAGAGGTATAGACCACAACAGGATTGACCAGTTCCTTGCAGATTTTAAAGAGTTTGGCCGCGTTGTTCGAGGCCATGGAGACACATGCTTTATTGTGTGCTCTCTTCTTGATGAGTGTTATTGCTTTGACTGGCATTTTGCTGAAAACAGTCTAGGTATGTCTAAATGTGGCCTGGCATTCTGTACTATAATGTTATTACGTGTTTACACTGGTCTACATTGTGCAGCCAGTTGGAAGCATTAATGTTCCTGTGCACTGTTGGTGACTTGCATGTATTGGATTGTGTTACCCTACAAAACAATTGCAAACACTCTGGCTCTATAGCCAATTTATCTCAGAAAGTGTGCTGTATATTGCATTAAAACACATATTTATATCTTTTTCCTAGTGCAGTGTGTGGCATACCCCTTCAGCAGCACGTTCATGCGTATTGTGCAAGCGTGACAGTCTAGGCCGGCCCAGAGTGTGGCGCAACCCGTGATTTGTTGCCGAGTTGGGGGGCCCCCTCAGCATGGCTCGCAGGGGGGCCCCCACATTTTGTGTTACGCCACTGCTTAGGAGGGCTTAAATCCTGTACCTGGAAGACTGCCTAAGAGTGGAGTAACTCTCAAGGAGTTCATGGACTATATTTTCATTAGTTTAAAATCACATGAATAAAGTATAATTTCAGCAACCCAAACCTGGTCCGGGTCTTGATTTCTACAGCCATCTATGCCAGATAAGGCTCCCGAGGCATGTTCCACAGTTTTGTTTTCTTCCAGTCTACTCTCTCATAGGTTTTACATGCTGACCGGATTAGTTCAGTGTAGTTAAACAGGCCTCAACCCAACCTGCCTCCTCCCAGGGACACATTCAGAGACGGCCATTTGGTGAAGTGGCATATCATGCTAGTGTGGAAAACTTTAAATGGTGGCTTTGTTGACTTGTTTTTACCAGAGGGATCAATGATTACATCATTAAGCGGGCAATACATTACAGTTAAAATACTGCAAGGGTACTTTCAGTCTAAAACCACAATTACACATTTTACAATTAACAGCTCCACCTTAAACATTTCCATATCACATTTAATAAAAATGTCGTACATCAGTGTTTATTTAGCATTACGCCTCACGTTTTTCACCTATGGCACGTGTGAAGAATCAAGGGAATTCGTCCCTTGTCCTCAAGGGGGAGCCTCTTCCTGTGAGGTGTGGCAGGGCAGAAGAAGGAGGTGGATAAAGAGGTGGCATTTCTACTGGTGTTAAATAAAAGGTGCATCTGTCCCTAACAAAAAGGGGCTTTCCCAGCCTAACATAATCTAACTAGGGTGTTTGTCATCAGTGAGGTAGTCCAAATCAAAATAGTCTGTCCTCCGTCCAAAAACTACCCTACCACTAAGAAGAAAGGGTTGCATCAACCAACGTAACAAAAAGGAGTTCCAGGCGAATGATTCCCTTCACTTGGATAGGCCTTCTCAGACTTAATAGTCTATCTTGAGACATTGTTAATCAGTTCCTTTAATTTCTCAAGGGTACTCTCACAGGTATCCTTTGTCTTAACTTATTTACAGTTCCTTGTTTCCCCACTTGAGGTTCTTGGCCTCTACTCTGGATTTCTTTTGCATCAATATCTCTGACCTGTACTTGAATCACTGGTGTCCCCGGTCCCTTGTACCACTCTGTTATCTTATAAGCACTTCCACTTATGAGAACCAACATGTAGGTTCTTCTGCTCCTCTTTGCTTATGTCTTGGTCTTCTCAACCACTGAGACGGGTATTACTAGTCTTTTGACTTTCTTCACTGCATTTGTAATCACTGGGACAAGCGTGAGCAGCCCCTCAGTATTCGTTATATACTCTGCTGCTTTCACAGTTACTGGGATGAGTATGAGTCCCTTTGTATCCATTCTACTTTTTGCTGTCGCAAATACTGGGATGAGTATAATTAATCTCTTGGTATTCCTTATACTCGCTGCTGCTTTCACAGTTACTGGGATGAGTATGATGAGTCTCTTGGTATTTGTTATACTCTTTGCTGCTTTTAAAGTTACTAGGATGAGTAGAATGAAAATCTCTATTCGTTATACTCTCTACTGTTTAGAACCTGCCCTTAGCCCCTCCCGGGTCTTCTGCTGTTCCCGTTACCTCTAGCTTGGCATCACCAGTTCTTGCTGTGGGATCGGGATCACGCTGTGCTTCCAGTGTCTTCCTTTCCTGTGCCGCTTCGGCTGCTCTGCAGTATTCTCTTGGATGGTCGGTGCATAATTGTCCGACTACACAGTCTACCTCTCTTAGGTCATGCCACAATCTGGCAATGCTTGCCACACATGCGAGTCAGCTCCCTGCTGGCTCCCAAATTGCTTTCCTTCTTCGTTCTCCACATCTTCTCGGATTGTCCTGGCTTTGCGCTCCCAGGTTTGAACTTCCCGGCTTTCACCTTCTCAGTGAACACGACTCCAAATGCAAGTCCTTCTTTACCTTTTATGCATCTGAGCTGGTCCTCCCCAGCTGAGGATCATTGTCCTCCTTCTAGTTCCCTGAAGTGTTCTTTATTACTCTGTGGTTCCCACGTATCAGTGTTCTCTACTTGCCATGGAGTGATCAGTATTACTCCTCCACACTTCTTTTCAGTGAATTTGTGTTGGGTGTAAATACTGGAAGTTGTAATACAATAGCAGACAGTGGTCTGCTCAGGTTCTATCTTCTGAGGCAGTGATGGTCTGAGGGCCTTCCAGAAAAGCGGGGGAGGGAGTTCCTTCAGAGAACGGGAGTCCTTGTCCCCAAGAGCAGAGTATCTGCTTGTAAGGTCCTGCTTACCGCCACCCCAAGGGGGAATGTTCCGTAGCGGGCTCACCTCCCTAGCCTCAAATGAACGAGCACCCCTCTGAGAAGTGACAAGATCCTGTGAATCGTCAAAGGCTAGGGAGGTGAGCCGGGTCCGCAACACCCTTCCTAGGGGTAGGAGCAAGTGGGGACCTCATCGGGACAGACTCCCCCTTAGGGAACAAATACACCTGTTCCTGTGAGGAACTCTATGCGCCATGGCCTACATGAGATACTATGAAATACCAGAAATCTCTTCACATCAAGACTGGGATGAGGAAACTTTGCAGAGATGCAGTGAACATACTGAAAAGGAATATATCCCTTGAAATAATAACCAATCGACGGAGACATGTACGTTGATTAACCTAACCTCAACAAACCAGAACATGGAGAGAAACAGAGGAAAGCATACATTGGCCCAGGGAGACCCCTAGCAGTGTGACACCTGCAGGAACCATAGAGCCTGCAGGTTTCAAACTCGCTTTACTGCACAGAGTGGAACGCCAGAGCTGCGGCGTAGCAGCAACCTGAGAATCCAGAAGGGCAGGTGCCTGAGAATAGATAGTGGTGGAACTACGGGGAAGTATCTGTGATTGACCGCTGGTCCAAACAATTTCGCTGAGACCATCGTGAGGTAGAATGCAGAAGGTGTCCCATACCTCATTCGAACATTGGAGCACCAAAAGGAGGCAAGAAACCAAGAGGAGACCAGAGACAGAGAGAAAGCAAACAGTGAAGGGAGAAAGGCACCGGCGGCTGAGTACAAGTGCGAAGGATTTAAAGGAATCCGACTCCAGATGACGTTGTCTCTCTCTCGAAGAAGGTAACGTGGAGTTCGGGAGTCGCAGATGGCCTCAAAGTGAGAATTATTATGATATAGAGCCAACTCATCTCAGTACTAATTATGAAACTAAGTTAATCTTGAGACAAGACCATCTAAAGAGTGAGAACACAAAATAGGAAGCTATTCCTCTCCAGAGTAGGATTCTCAAATGAAATCCTTATGGACCAGGGTGCCACTTTTATGACCCACTTGATGCAGGAGGTTAAATAAATCTTGAATATTAAAGACCTCAGTATATCATCCCCTGACCGATGGTCGCATAGAATGCTTCAACAAACAGTTGAAGAGGATATTGCAGAAGCTAGTAGAGACGGATGGAAAGAACTGGGAAGTGTTGAAACCCTTGGCTCTATGTGCCATCAGGAAATACCCTCTCTGGGATATGCACCCTTTGAGCTTCTGTATGGACGGGAACCTGCAGTGTCCTAGATAAGTTGGAGACATGGGAGGAAAGGGAAGAAGCCTTGTTGTCAATTTCTCAAACCGCACAAAAACTAAAATCGCACATGAAGGCTGTGCGAGAAATTGTAAAAAAAACATCTTGGACAGGTCCAGGATCAAATAGCTGTCTATAATAGAGAGACTATCACCTGAACCTTCTTGGTTGGACAGTAAGTGTTGGTACACCTATCTCTAAAATAAAATGATTTCCCGCTGGTATGGTCCCTATAAAATCTTGGAGCAGAAGGGTCCGTTAAATTACCTAATATAACAATCGGATGGATGCCAGAAAACCTAGGTCTATTTACTAGGACAATTTCCTGAGGTGGTTTTGGAGCACCCGGGAGAGTTGCTAATTTTTTTCATTTTATTAGGACCCCGGCAGGAAAAACTATAAACCTTAAACCCTGGAGGATCCCTGAAGCTCTGTAAAAAAAAGAATCTAGCAAGAAATAGAAGAGATGCTTAGGAAAATATAATTGAACCTTCAGAGAGTCCCTGGTGACCCCCTATAGTCTTGGTCGCCAAACCCGATCAATCTTGGTGCTTTTGCATTGACTTCCGGAAATTGAATTCCATCTCCCTATTTGATAATTACTCAATGCCCTGCATCGATGAATTATTAGAAAAATTGGGCTCCGCTAAATATATATCCACATTAGATCTAACTAGAAAATATTTGCAAGTACCTCTGAATCCAGTAGATCGAGAAAAACAGCCTTCTCTATATCAAAGGGTCTATTTCAATTTAAGGTCTTACCTTTCGGCCTCCATGAAGCCCCAGCCATATTTCAACAATTGATGGGCAGAATATTAAAGCCATATTCAATCTACTGCAGCGCGTACGTAGATGACATTGTGATGCGTAGTGATACTTGGCTGGAAAATATGCACCATCTGTATGAGGCTTAATTCAACCATAAACTGAAAAGGTAAAGACGGTCCTAAAGAACTATTGCCGCCAACCTGAAAGACAAGTCCAAAAATGCACAGCCGCAGCAAATAAACTGAAGTAAGAAAGATCAGGAAAGTTTCAATGGCTTGAAAAACATACTTTGTAGCAAACTCGTCCTTAAAATGCCGACTTTAACAAGGGGTTTCTATACAAACTGATGCATCTAAGGTTGGTTTAGGAGCAGTGCTGGATTAACCATTAGGCCAAGTAGGCACCTGCCTAGAGCCCCACTCCTTTTTAGGGGCCCCGCTGGCCCCCCCCACCTGCCAGTGCGTAAGGATCCGATTCCGATCCGTATTCATTTGTATTTGTGCCACTGCCCCCACTGGACATTGGTCCGGCAGGCTGCATCCTGCGTTGCTTTAACCTTTTTTTGTAAACAAATCATAAATCAGACCTGTGTCTGACCGTCTCTGCCCAGTCGGACTTCCACAACATTTTAATTTTTGTTCAGTTTGACATTTTTTTAAAGTTTTTTTTAACTTGCGGACCTGACGCCTGTCACGTGCGCGCCGGCCCGGGCCCAAGCACAGACTTAATGAGTGTAATGCACGGGCAGGGCTGAGCAGCAGCAGGCAGGCACATTCATTTCTGCCTGTCACGCGACTCATGTGGTCTTATTTTAATGATCTCCTGAAGGACACTCGGTTGAACTGGCCTGCTGGGATTGACACTTGACTGCTGCTCTGGTCACGGTTGTCTAATCCACACGGTAGGTAGGTGAGTGCACCAGATTTTAATTTAATATTGCTTGTGAGAATGCCGAGTGCGTGATCATTCGGGGCCTATGAGGCCTTCTATCGTTAGGGAACGCATGTTGTATAGGTATTATATCCACACTGTCACACAGAATGGAAGGCTGAGGTGTATGTGTTTCGAAAAACACTGGGGAGACCAGGGCCCGGGCCCTTACCATAAAGAGTTGCCATGTGTTGAAGCTGTGATGACATATTTTTCATTTTCCATCTGAGCTGCAAAGTACCTGGCACATGGTAAAATGCCTGTCAAATGATTCCACAAAAGTTATGCAAAAGTCGAAACATGTGGTTTTTGCTATAATTGTTGTCATGGTGACATAGGATTTATAAATAAAAACGCCCTTAACTGAAAAAGTGCAAGAGTGCTGCCTGGCTGGCTTCTCTTTTGGAAAGTTCCATGTGTTTTTGAGATGTTTAATCATATAGAAAGCCAGCGTTGCCTGATGAAAAGGTAATGGGATTCAGAAACCAGAGTTGGATGCAGGACAGAAGGGTTAGAGAGCGAAATAAGAAGAGTCAGCAATCTGACGGGGGACATGGAGGAGAGAGTGAGTGTGGAGATGGGGATTCAGTGATTGGGTACAACAGATGATGTTCTGCCACACAGGGTAAGAAGAGGAGAACACAGGCAGAGAGATGCACATTAGATGCCATCATTGGGAGAAGGATGGGAATGAGCAGAAAAACTACAATGTTCAGAAAAACACAAGAGGGGAGAGGGAGCGAGAGCAATCGATGGTTTAAGATTAAAATGGTAAGAAAGAAATGTGTCAGAGCAGAGAAAGGAGGCAATCATTGGCCTATCTTGGATAGCATAGTGTGTAATACGGGGGTATAAAGGGGAGCCAGGTAGAGTTGCAAAGGACAAGTATAGGCGGGAGTGAGCTATGCAAAGAATTTCAAGAAACGTTCAAAAATTCAATGGTGCGTGGAGGAAATGATGTAAGATGACTGGACGGGCCAAAAATGTCTTTAGTGTACAGTTTTGAGACCCCCGGGTATCAGCGTGCCACAAAGAATAGAGAGCAATAGAAGAAAAACATGCATAACCCCATTTCTTACTTTATAAACTGCGCCCTCAGAACAACCGACCAACATTCAATCAATTCTGACATTTTGGTGTAAAAAAAAAGAACTTGATAGCCACCCTCCCAATTTACAAAAAGCCTTCAGCCGCTTCTTAAAGTGCACACGACTTGAGTGGTAAATACAGGGCTTCAGGGGCAGGAATTCAAATATTCATGACATGAGTGTTGCAATTGTTACTTCCTGGGCACAGGGCTTTTGTGCTATTCCATTTGTCTGTCTTTCCCGTTTCTTGCCTAATCCTGCTTTTTATCTACTTTCTGTTTCATTTCGCTCCCTGTATGGTTTAGCCGGGGGAAGAGGGTATAAATACGCCAGTACCCGGACAAGCCTCAGCGCCATTAGACCACTGCACTGGTGACGGCACAGTATAAAAGTTTTTTTAATAATAATTCGCATTTATATAGCGCTACGAACCCTCAGGCATCTGAGCGCTGCTATTACCCACAGTGTGTGGTGCTAATTTATCAACCTCGGAAAGATGAAAGGTTAAGTTTGGCCATGCCAGGATTCGACTTTGCCTTGTCACTGGCATCGGCAGGGACCCGCCGTCGCCGGCATCACCCTTGCCGGTATGAGCATCGACACATAGCAGCCGTGCCTGTGACACCGGCATGCGCAGTTAAGTGCACATTAAGAGGTGCACGGACATGCAATTACCGGCATGGACATGCTGGTAATAAAGGATACAATGATGCCGTTAACGCTGGCATCACGGTGCAGAGTGAACTGGATGGACCCCAACCGGCCCATAAGAATGGGGGTCTCCAAACAGCCCTTTAAGATGAGCAGCAGCACCCTTGAGATAGATGGGGATGCAGATTCGTACTCTTGCACCGAATAATAATGACAACTCAATAGTTTGGTAAAGAGAGTCCATTTAATGACAAGTACAAAAAACAGAGAGTTCAATGAACATCAGCAACTGCTCGATCTTCCTTCTTGCTTAAACTCCACTTCATTTCTGAAAAAACACAATCTTTATACCAAAAACTCGTCATCATCGGCGTGTAATCTTATGCAACTTTATTGGTTATAGGAAGGTAACTTTAACATGGGTACTATATCTGTATATGATAACGGGGAGAGGGGATTGGATAATCAATGTCAGGTGGGGAACTAAGCCTTTCTTTCAAACTAGCCACTGTAAACGTCACTAAAAGTACGACGTCCCATTGGCTCTACTCTCTATAGGACCTTAGATTAAACGGTCCACTATGATTGGGTTGGCATCAATCCCCCTCCTATTTTCCACTTGTGATTAGGAGCATGCAGAATAATTAGCCAAGTGCAGGGAGTAAGTCTGCACCCCAGCTTCCCTCCAATTATTTTACAATCATCCATCACCTCAGTGGCCGTGTGTCAATTACTGCTTTGTAGTTTGGCCTTGAGTCTGCTTCTTGGTCTGAGAAAGTTAAGGCGTATGGGTACGGCAAGGCTCCATGCGTAGGTGTGGAAGTCTCAGCCATTTCTGCCTGCCTTGCCACGTGATTAGGACACCGTGAAATTGGCCTCTTCTTCATGCAATTTCATGTATTTGATTTCATTTTGCCAGTCTTCTACCATCTGTGGATTATCTCGACCTTGCTGAACTGGATACTCTGTTCTTTTTCTCTTAATTGCATCCATTACTGTCCTATTCCAGCCTGATACGACCTTGGCTTCATGGCATGGTTACCTTCAACTGGGTTTCTCTCCGTCTTAATTGTCAATTTGTTTGCTGCAACACTCTCCTCTTGGGACCTTTAGTAACCTCTGTTCAATTCTGCTCATATGCGTAGTGGATTTTCACTCATCTATAAAGTGCTTTTGAGGTAGATATATGTATAGTTGGCGCTTGCCGCAATCTATTTCACTACTAAGCATAAGCAAGCTTCACAATTTCTTTGCTTCTTGTGGTTTCTTGCATTTGTACACGTTTAAACTAACTTAATATCTTCATCGTGCATATGGCATACGTTTCTTCATCTTGAAATCAACTGTTTCGCCTTAGGCTCAAGATGTCACTTATCCATGGCATTTCGCCTCTGTCAGTATTCGTAGGACATTATATGTTTTATATGTGCGTCAGCCTGATTTTCTCATGACGTCACCAATCGTCTTCTTTTAGCATCCTCTTGGCTTCTTAAGGTATTTCATTCTGACAAACGTCCTTTTGTCTTGTCTGTAGATATGGTCTTCTCAGTGGGTACCTTACTGTCCAGGTTTGCTTAGGTGTCGGTACTTCAATAGGTTCTGTTACTCCGATAGGCACTGGGCAGAGCCCAACTGCGGCTCTCTGCTGGTTCATCTGTTCTCCATATGTCACATATTTTGGCGTAAACATTCCTGGCTCTTCAAAGGGTGTGGCTGAGGTGCAGATGATACCTGGCACTTCCTGTTCACTCCCCCCATCTGGGCGATTCATTGACCACTCTTACTTCCTTCTTTGCATTCACTTTTCTGTCATCCTCTGGATCTAGACATCTGGGTCTGCAGAAATGTTCCTTTGGGGGACATATCTTTATCACTACCTTCAAACATCCTGCTGTTCTTACATGCTCATCTTTGTTCCATGTCATTAGTTGACATTCTCCACTTGGATTGCAATAGATCAATTTTCCCACATATTTTCTATGTTTCATCGGATACCGAATCTTGGTTCCTTCTGGTGCATAAATGCTGGTTTTCAAAAAGTCTCTTATTTCTTCATCAGTCAGGTCTTTGGGCTTCCATCCTGACTCGACGTCAATGATGATTTTCATCTCTATGGCCTTTTTCGCAGTTTTCTGGCACTGAGAGATTATTATCTTGATAACACAGAATCCAAGCAATATCATCAACAGCAAGGCTCCTAGGAACTTGAATGCGTCTGCCATCCATTGTGGAACCCATGAAAACAGTTATCCAAACCAACTGTCATCATCAACTTCATCAATCATCTGATTCCGTAGTTTTGTCAGCATACCTATGGCTTCTGTTAAGGTTCCATTTTCGTCATCATGAGATGGTATAAATGTGCAACATGATTCTCCGATTTTTGCACAAACGCCTCCATCCATAGCTGTGATCATGTCTAGGACAAATCTGTTCTGGAGAGTCATAAGCCAAATCGCTCTTAACTCTTCTTTGATTGCATTGAATCCCTTTATGGTTGATGGTCTGCAGTAACTCCCATCTGGTTATCTGCAACCATCTAGTGTTTGCTGCATTCTGAACTCTTGGCATCAGGATTGTCGTGAACACTGATGAGGTCCAGCTGAACAGCCTGTGTCCATATGGGATTGCATGAAAGGCTTCTTCTCATTTGGCAGAGAAGTAATTCTCTTTTCATTCGGCTCATCATTTCCACAGATCTCTTCTTACTCATGTGAGCATCTGCTTTCGGAAAACTGTCAATATTCAGGTCACCTTTTGCAATCACCAACGCTGGAACATGGACATTCATCAATGTGCAAATGTGCATATGCCGCCCCAGTTCTTCGGCAACCTAATATATGGTTTGGATCCACATGCCCAATAGTGATCCATGCTCACTGCAGTACCATGTACCATTCTTGTGGCATCGAAGATTCGTCCACAGATCTTATTTTCGCCCATTTTTCTTGTACCATTGTTTCTGAAGCACAGTTTGGAATTCTCCAATGGCACTATCTGTAGGGGTCCTCCTCTGTCTTCGACCCATGTTAGCAGTCTTGCCAGTCTCGGCCATAATGGTTTGCATACCATCTGTGCATTTTCAATGGTTTCCTTATAGTGTCCAATGATCATCCATGCTCTGCAGATCACTACTCCTTTCTCCCATCCATCTGGTGAAAGCAATGTTCCCCAGATTTGCATTTGACCTCTGTTCTTCCATCTTCGAGCTTCTTCTGGTGATTTCCCTTTGACTTTCAGTTTTTTGTTTGATTATCTTCAGATCTCCGCTCCTTTAACTCAAGGCTTTTCATATCTTATCACAATGGTCTTTGTTTTGCCGTTGTTTTTGGTCTTTGTCTTTTACATAATCATCTTCATCTGGATCAGTCTCTTCAGTTGCCCATTTGAGTGAAGCGTCATTCCCCATAAAGTGGCCTCTGGTGGTCGTGCACAATGCTATATGACAGACAGTGTGCTGTCTGCACATCTACCTCAACAGCCACAAAGATTTTTGACTTCCCCATGCTGTAAGGTAGGAGTGCACACACAAAGCATTCTGCCTCTGAAGTTCGTCTTCCAACTTCCTTCATGTGTTGGTACCATATGTTGTTTCCCAAGTGTGCTGTGCAGTCCAGGAAATCGTTCTGTTCGTTATTGCCTTCTTGTGTGCCCCTTCTAATTCTTACGGTCTTCCTGTAGTTTGCTATAACCACATCCTTAAACACATCTGTATAGCTTCTTCTTGCTGGAGGATTCTCAGGTATCTCCATCAATGATCCAGGCATGTCCTTATGCTGGCTTATTCTTGTAGAAGTTTGCACGGTTTGCTTCATCCTTTCAGTATACCAACCAGGCATGAAAATGTTTCTTATAATTTCTGCTCTTGTCTTCTCTCCAGGCACTGCCCTGATCTCATGTCTCGCGGGATCAGGTGCGCTTGCAGGTGTTGTCTCTATTTGCTTATTTTCTAAAGCCTTTTGTCTCTTTAAGTTCAGCTTTCTCCATTTGTCTCTCAACTTCTCTTGATGTGGAACTTCTCATTGTTGTTTGTCCAAGCTTCCCCCCCCATTCTCTGGAATGTGATTCTGAACTTATTGACACTAGATCAGGTGCGTATGTACTCATTTGCGTATGTGTACCTTTCCTCAACCCCCTTCTCGGGTTTACTTTGCCGACCCTGTCTCCGGCGTTTCAATTAATTTGTTACCCCAATTTTCATGTGTGTCATTATTTACCACATCCATCTCAAGTTCAGTCACTGTCATTCTTTCTAGGAACTGGAAGGACTATGTAAGGTCTGGGTACCTTTGTAGGTTGCATGAGTATATCATTAGGTTGGTGCACAGGAATTTCAACGCTTTGTGCACCAATGAAAAATGCAGTTCTAATCGTCAATGACAGTAATATGATAATAAATAGTATGCATATGTAAATACATTTGTAAGTAAGTTTACAGCATTTGTTCTTTGGCCAATATGAACGTCTCTCCTCATGAGGGAGGACAATCTTACTGCTCTGGTTTCCCATCTCGATCATCTAAGGAAGCAACACTAACTTTTAATACATGCTAAATATTGGCACTTTTATCTGGATTCTGCTGTCTCTGTTTGCAGGTCACAAGTGCTGGACTGATTATCCTCTTTGTTTGAGTAATAGACTGTCTCTTTTTCTATGGAAACAGTTCTTTTTCTAAAAATGAAAGTTCCAAATGAGGCAATAAGTTCAGCAAGTCTTTAAATTTGCATGTTCAAAATAGACCATTTCCCAGTCAATATCTGTTATCTGTTTCGCTCCAGATGACCTGTTGTTCCTTTTGTCAACATTAACAAAAGCGATATCCTTGGCAACACCTTCACGATCTGTCCCTCGAAGGAAATTTTACAATCTTCTCAAGCGATTCTGCTGATTATAAAGTGTGCCCTGCATTATGATACCATGCAGGAGCATTCTCATCTGTGTAGAGTCCTCAGGGTCTCTAATGAAAGTGGGGACATCAACACTGGCATGTCTCCCCACAAGTTCTGGAAAGTCTTCAATCAAGCGGAAAATACGTTACTAGCTAGTCTATCTTCTCGTGACAGGGACATTTGTCTTGTCCTCGCTGTATTCCTGAAGCAAAGGAAACTGCTCTGCAATCACTATGAGCAGCCTCCTTATTGTCTTTTCGTTTTCAGGATCTTGAAGAAACTCTGTTATGCTTGTGATTCTTCCCACCAACGACGAGTATGACCTCAATACTAACTCTAAATAGATCAAAATGTCTTTGGTGAGGTCACTATTGCGTGACACCATGAGTGAGTCCAAATAAGGCTTCTGTATTGAAAGAGTCCAGATACTGCATTCTCTTCCAATTAACGTATCCTCGATCAAAATCTGGCATATCTTTTCTTTTCAAGGCTTCAGTGTGCCTCAGTCCAAAGTCCAAAATCAACAAGCTATTTTGTGGCTTATACTTCGTCACCCTGCAACTAGGATGCACAGAGTCTGTTTTCATGTCCCTTTTTTTCCCTTATTTTGCTCAAACGAAGTGTCCAAAACTAAGCCACAACATGTACAAAATGTTCCTTGTCCCTGCTTTGCTGGTCATGCGTCCTTCTTCCTCGTCATGGATCTCGTCTGCGCGTGCTGTGGTTCTTCCCTGTTGTCTGTAGTGGGGTGCGGGCAGAGGGTCTTCTCCGATGTATGGCTTGATGTCACCCAGAAAGATCCAAGCTCGTCTTCCCTGTAGCTTGACTGCAGAGGGTGTAACGTCCTCCACTCTAAAGGGGCTGTTGAACCTCAGCTCGTCCCACTTTTTTCTTGTGTGGTTTCTCACCAGGACTGTGTCCCCAGGGAATATGGGAGGAACACGTAACTTTGGAATTTGGTCTGTTGTATTATCTCCTTCTGTGTTCTGTGCTGCCCTGCACCCTTCTTGTGGTTGCTGCAGCTGTCCTGAAATTACAGTAAGACAAGATGTCATGCTATTCAAGTAGTTTTGCATTTCCATACCTAACACTTCTCCTGTTAGTTGGGCATCACATCTAGCTCTATTTTGAGGTGTCGATGGCGTGTGCATCCTTCTGCCTGTCAAGATTTTGTGTGGCGTGAAATGATGGTCAGTACCAGGCTAGTTTCTGAGTGCATACAGTGCCAGTGAAAGACGGTGTAGCCATCCCTTCTTCAAAGTAAGCTTCAACTTGGCTATCCTTTCCTTTAACAAGCCATTGAGCTTCTCGTATATACCATTGCCTTGAGTATGATACGCCGAAGAAAACTTGTGCTTTATACCAAGCAACAAGCTAATCTGTTCAAATACTGCATTAACAAATGAGGACCATTGTCTGACCTCATGACTTCACACACTCCCCATCTGGGAAACACCTCCCTTACCAAGAATTTGGCCGCACAGGAAGAGTCTGGGTGTGTACATGGACCTGCTTCTATCCATCTAGCGAATGGACACACCACAACAATTAGATACCTGTACCCGTTACATACTTGAATCATATCGACATAACTGATATGTAAGTGCTGAAAAGGCACATTAGGCCTTGCGATAACTCCTCTAATCACACGTAGTGTATGCCCAGCCGTGAACTGCTGACAAATTAGACAGTTCACCATAAAAGCAACGTGTTCTGCCAAGTTCGGTATGAACCAGTCTTCAGCAATCGTTGCTGCTAGATTCTCCTTTGTCTTGTGCACTGGATAGTGTAACTGTTCCAGTGCTATTCTCAATAAGGCTATAGGCATCACCGGTTTACCAGTGCTGTCTTGTCGCCACAAGCTCTCGGAGGGGTTTAAAGAACACCCTCGTCGCTTCCATAGGTTCTTCTCTTCCTGTGGTGCCTCCCCTTGGAGCTCCACTAACTTGAGTTTTTGCCATATTGCTATAGCCTTCAGGCTTGCTTCGTGCAACAATCCTTCTCTCATACACTTCAGTTATTTCCACACTCATGATTATTTTATCTTTAGTCGCCACACGCTTGGCTTCAGTCTGCTGCTTGATTTTCACAAGATCAAATCTGTCCCTCTCGTGTGGGCGGCACATTTCACAACCGCTATGCCTACTGGGAGCTGTAGTGCCTTAATGAGCCTGTCCAATAAGGCCGCGTGTTGCACTGGCGTGCCGTCCGCTCAGAGGTAGCCCCTCCTTTTCCAGCGAGCTAGGCCTGCGTGCACTGTCGAGGTCACATAGGCGGAGTCACTGTACACCGTCACTTCCTGGTGTGCTTGAGTGCGAGTATTGACGCCAATAATTCTGCAGCTTGTGCTGAATAGTGTGAGGCTAATCGTGCACTAATCAGTACTCAAAATTCCCCATTTGCCGTGTGCTTCATCGCAGCAGCGCCTGTATATCTTTGTCCATCATTTTGATCGATCCTCGAAGAACCATCAACAAAGACAATTTCTCCTTCAGCTAATGCATTTTCTTTTACTCTGGGAATCTCATCATAGAATTCTTCATAGTTCACGCAATCCTGTATTGGCTCTCCTTGAGTGACTGGCTCTGCTATGAACATAGCTGGGTTCACTATTTTGCATCAAACTATTTTAATCGTTGGATTTGATATGATCACTTCATAAGCAGAAGCTCTCTGAGATGTCAATGTGCCTTTTGGTTTCTCTAAAATGGCAAATAGTGCGTGCTCGACTAATAACGGCATTGGGTATCCCATTACAATGGTTGTAGCCTTCTCTTTGGGGGACGCTGCTGCAGCTAAACTTTGTTCGCACTAGAAGTGACCCCTCATCACTGGGCCTAAATTCCCACTGTAGTATGCAAGGGGCTTGTACCCAAACGTGGTTTTCTGTGTGAGTACTGCTGTCGTAACACTGCCGTTTGTGTGTGAAAACAGGTAGAATTCTTCTACATAATTGGGAATCCCTAAAACTGGTGTCGTGCAAATGGCCTTTTTTAGTTCAACAAACACTTCTTCCATGGTCTCGGTCCATACGAGTTTTTCTTTCGTTGCCTGTGCTTTCTTCAAGACTTGTAACAAGGGTCTGGTATAGAAACTGTAGTCAAAGACACATGCCCTGACATAGTTGCATAACCCGAGAAAACTCTATTTGTTTTATCGTTTGTGGGATGGCTGTCTTTGAAATGGCTTCAGCTCTTTCAGGGGTAACCTTTTTCCCCTCATGTGAGATTAGCTGGCCTATATACAGCACTTCTTGTTGACAATATTGTAACTTCAATATTGTAACTTCTCCTCGTCAACTTTATATCCTTTCTCATCCAGTATAGTTAATAGCTGAATAGAATAGTGTCTGCACTTTTCCTCTGTCGTGCTGCAAATTAGAATGTCACCCACGTATTGCAAGACAACACTCTCTAATGCTATATTGCTCAAGTCCATCTGCAGGACTCTTGAACATCGAAGGAGACTCACAGTACCCTTGAGGCAGCCTTGTGCTTTTCAGATGAACTTGTCTGAACGTAAACAATGTCAAATCTTGTGAGTCTTTATTCAATGGGATTGAGAAAAATGCATTTTTCAAGTCGATCACCGTGAAATACCTCGCTTCAGCATGTATATTACATAGGATCGTGGACGGATTAAAGACTAGAGGGAATTTGTCCTCAACTCTTGGTTTATCGGGTGTAGATCTTGCACTATCCTCCAAGACCCCCCTTTCCTTTTTTTCACTGGGTAAATCGAAGTATTGCATGACAACTCTAAAATGCCCTGCTCATCATGGCAGAAATTGTCTTTAAAATCCCTTCATCTGCTTCCCTAGACATGGGATACTGTCGTGCTTTTGGTAAAATTGCTCCTGGTTTCAATTGAATGTTCACTTCTTCGACTCCTTTCAGTAAGCCTACGTCATAAGGGCCTGTAGTCCATACCGAGACAGGCACCTTTGCCATGTCGTCATCAAATTATTCAGGACGTTTTTGTGCCAGCATCATTCTCTGGGGCCCTTCTCTGTTGATCAATTTCACCAAATAGATGAGATTAACCTCAACTGTCATTGCATCTTCACTTGTTTGTTCTTCAAACAGATCGTCATCAGTGACGTCAGTCAATCTGTAACCTTCCCCAATGGCGATTACTGCACACCATTGTCTACCTTCATCATCCCAACCGTCAAGCAGAGCCATCTCTCCTCGCACTATGGCTGTTTGTATTGTCAAGGGAAACCCTTGTCCCTTTTCCTCATGCATAGGTATTTTTGGTCTGAATAAAAACTCATCTGGGGTTCTCATGGTTTTGTCTACAAGGCCTGGTAGCCATGACATTAATATGCGTACTCCATAAGCTAATATTTCTAGTTCCAGTGGAATAGCTCTAATAGCCTTTTGTCCTGTGCATGCTCTAATCATTTCGCATACGTTCAAATAATGCATTCCTGGAGTTGAACATATTATGCCCTTCTCTGTGAACGAGATTGTCATGTTTAACTTTGTCATTAGGTCTCATCCCAATATATTCACCGGGGCTTGCCTTGACTTTGGCAGTGGCACATGCATGTCACATTCTCCTATGGAGACTGGAAGTTCTTTTGTAAAAGGAACACCACTTGTTGCTTCTGTGAAACCCTGTGTATTTATGGCATCGCCGGACAAGGAAAACTTGCCTTCATGAGCGTGTCGCATCTGTGTCAACTAAGAAAGAATATTCTTTATCCCCTAAAAAGACATCTACCCTTGGTTCCTTGTGAGGGTTCGGTGTCACTGATTTTCCTTGTGCAGAAAGCAGGTGAGTGCTTGCATCTCGAGACCCTCCTGGTCCTAGACCAGTGCTGAGCGTCCATTTTTTATAATGATTCAGAGTCCCCTGCCCGTGGTTTCCCTTACAAGCCCTCCCGCTCCCTTCCCGCACCATCTTCCGTATTTGCCTCCCTCCCGTCCCGCCTCCGGACCGGATTGGTCAATTGCAGCAGCCCCTCTGCTGCCTGCAGAACCGAGGCCCTGCTCGCCCCATTCCTCGTGCAGAAAGCAGGTGAACGCTCGCACCTCGAGACCCTCCTGGGCCTAGACCAGTGCTGAGCGTCCATTTTTAATAATTATTCAGAGCCCCCTGCCCGTGGTTTCCCTTACAAGCTCTCCCACTCCCTTCCCGCACCAACTTCTGTGTTTGCCTCCCTCCCACCTCCCGTCCCGCCTCTGGACCGGATTGGTCCCTATGAGGTCTTAACTAACTCCCCCAGGGCAGCCCTCTGCACGTGCAGCCCCTCTGCGGCTAAGGGCCCCAAGCCAAAGGGCGGCTCGTACAATGGCGGCTCCAAGACGTGTCTGCAGGTTCCCGCATGGGAAGGCAGTGAAGCCTGCAGTGAACAGACACCAACAAAACTGTAAGTGTGGCATGGGTGGGGTGTAGAGCAATTACTCTACTCCAGAAAGCCCCTGCCACTCTGCCTTACCTTTCCATAACGTAAACTCCCATAGACTCGCACCATGCCCACCTAGCGTGATTGACCACCAACCTAAATCCATTCAAGGCTGGTCTGTAAATGTTGTCCTGCATAACACACTAACATACTTGCCAATGTTAACTAGTGCCACTCCCAGAGACAATGATGAAGATTAGCCAGCCTCACACTAAGACAGGTGCAATAATGTTACCAAGTGCCACACTTAGATGAAATTGTGAATGATGGCATAGGATTAGTAGCATATCCCTCACTTAGTTGGAATTGTAAATGATAGCACGTGCCACACTTAGATGGAATTGTAAATGATAGCATAGGATTAGTAGCATATCCCTCACTTATTTGGAATTGTAAATGATAGCATGTGCCACACTTCGCTTGATTTGTAAATGATGGCATATCCTGCACTCAGATAGAATTGTGAATGATATCATATTCCACACTTAGATGGAAATTGTGAATAGTAGCATGTGCCACACTTAGATGGAATGGTTAAAATAGCTTATGCCACACTTAGATTAAATTGTAAATGATAGCAGTGCCACATCTAGACAGAATTATGATTGGCAGCATAGCCCTCACTTAGTTGGTACTGTAAATGATAGCATGTGCCACACTCAGATGGAATTGTGAATGATAGCATATCCCACACTTAGATAGAATTGTAAATGACAGCGTATGCCTCATCTAGATAGAACTATGATGGTAGCACATCCCTCGCTTAGTTGGAATTGTAAATGATAGCATGTGCCACACCTAGATGAATCTGCGATTAGTAGCATGTGCCACACTTAAATGGAATTGTAAATGATAGCATAGGATTAGTAGCATATCCCTCACTTAGTTGGAATTGTAAATGATGGCATGTGCCACACTTTGCTTGAATTGTAAATGATAGCATATCCTGCACTTAGATGGAAATTGTGAATGGTAGCATGCGCCACATCTAGACAGAATTAAGATTGTAGCATATCCCTCACTTAGTCTAAATTGTGAATGATGGCATATCCCGCACTTAGTTAGACTTGTGAATATCATGTCTCAGACTTATTATTGAACTTACAAATTGTGCCCAATGTACGCCCTGTCCTGCTCTCGTGCTTGATCACAGGCGTTTTACTGATAACCACCATATCACACTACTATGCTTACTCTTTCCCCTATACACCATCATTCAACTAGAACACAGCTGTACTATGACACATTTGGTCTAGCTGTTATTATAACATGACCTCATGAACTCCATCCACATCATCCTAATAAAACACAGCTAGCTGAGCACACTACGGCTAGCTTGAGCGTCTCCACAGGCCTAACGCAACCAGAACTCGGTCTGGGTGTCGACCCTCCAGACTGAAAGAATCCAACTGATTTCCTCAGCACCACACCTACCGCTAAGAAGCAGCTATCATGCAACAACCACACCAGCTGCACACATATCGGGGGCACCCACGCACCATAACGCACTCTCTCTATTGACTGAACTGCGGTTCCCGAGGGCGTTCAACCTACCAGCGCTTTGAGATCATATCAATGATACATAAGGCGCTATGTAAATGCCAAGTAACATAACATAGAACACATCAGGTCTTCCAGTGAGTTGTTCTAGTACATATATAATCTTGTCCCATTATGAGTGAACGGGTTTCCCCCGTCACGTGTGGCATTTCTCATTCATGAATTCAGTTTCCGTCCTGTATCTCTTGTTTGTGACAGTTGCATTGGCGACTATTGAGACTGTCCCTGTGGAAAATGTGTCACATTCTGGGGTTGCAAACTTTGCTGTACTCCAGGCGCTTGCTGCTCCACTGTGTTACTCTGTGCAACCCCATTTCCACTCTCCTGTGAGAAAGCTGATGGATTCACCATCCCTCCTCTTGTGAGTTGGTCGTTTTGCACCAGGCCTTGACTTCTGCATGTGCGTGCTTGATGCACTGTCATTCCACACGCCCAACATGTTGGCAGTGGTCTGATTATTTGGCCATTTTGCATAGCCGGGTTTCATTTTACATATTTTGAAAACCTCCTTGTTTTGAAAACCTCCCTGATTACTCTGCCATCCTCTTCCTTGAAAGCCTCTTCCCCTTGGGTAAAGCCTGTTATTGTTTTGATCAAACTGCCTATGATTATTGATCTGCTGCATGTTAGATCTGTCTGTATTAGTTATTATTGCCCCCTCAATGGCATACTTTGATAATTTTTTCTGCACCAATTTAGCCTCTTCACCTTTTCGTGCAGCATCCTTTTTGCATTTTTCTCTTGCAGCAGCCTGCAATAGTGCGCGATGGTCAACTGTAGTTCAGACAATAGCTTAGCCTCAATCTCTACCAATTTCTTGAGCTGCTTGTGTACCTGTCCTGGCAGCCCTTGGCATAATATATGGTAAAACCCGGGTATAGACTTCCCCCAAGATTCACGAGTTTCCAGCACCCAGGCCTCTTGGAAATTCTGAATGTAAAGCAAAGGATCCTCTGACTCCTTCATGTTGCATGTCATTATGGCTCCCATATCAGAAGTGTCCAGGTACAACACTCGAAGCACTTTCCATACCGCGATTCTGCAATTGTTAAACAGCGCTCCGTCATGCGCGGTATTAACTGTAGTCACTCCACGGTAACCTGCCTGTGTCCACACATCGTCAGCTCTATCACCAAATATGGCGAATAAAAGACCCTTAATATCCCCTACAGCTAGCGTGTTCCCTCCTGTCATTTTTTCTAGCTTATGTCTCCATTTTCCGGCTTACGATGTCAACATTGGGAGCTTATTTTTCAGCTTTTCTCTGTCCATGTGAGGCCAGGGTATATATTGTGGCCTTGTACCTCCTTTTTCTAGTAAAGGGAACTGTGACACATGACACTCCCTTTTCCTATCTCATCATTTTTCTGTCTACCGCAGGGGTAATATTCCTGCATCGCCGTCTACCAGGCAATGTCCTTAGTCTGCTCACATTGGGTGGTGGAGACACCCCCCTCGGATGATATGATACTCCTTTATGCCAGTCTGATTGTGTGGCTGACTCTGATGTCTTGGGTGCAGACCCACTAGAATCGGACCATCGTATTCCCTTTCCCCTAGAGAAGCGTCCGATATTGTCTGTGCCCAACTCGTGCAACTTCTCTCATCCTCCTCATTTCTGGTTAGAGTCAGCCTATCCAAGGACAGCTCTCTCTTTCTGCTGCTTCGGTAGGCGTCCTCAGTATCGTGCAACTGAGTGCTCTCAAAATGCTCATCCTCTCCTTCCCTTTGGGCTACCTTCTCTAGCCCTCATCTCATCGTATATTTAATTGATCGTCTCTCTGATGCTTCTGGTGTCGAAGTCATCTTCGATATTTGCCCTAGACGTGCCTGGTACTGAACCGTACTCAGGGAAGAATTCTTCTATATCTTCCCAGCCTACTACTGGATCAGGTTTTTTAACCTCTTTCCAAATATTCAAGATCCCGTGTTCTCTGTCTTCGCTTACGTTCTATGTCATCATCAAACTCTCTACGCTTTCTCTCTGACCCTAACTTCTTCTTGTCTTCTCGCATCTCTTTGTTCATTTGCCCTTTGCATTTCCTCATCCCTTTGTCTTTTTATTCTCTTCTCCCGTATCATGATCGCGTTTTCTCAGCTCTTCTGTTTTCTGACCTGTTCATCACAATATAACTGCTCTCGTTTCAGTCTATCCTTTTTTCTTTGCCCCTTCGTCTCTTGATCGGTTTTCCTTTTCCCTACTTTCTAATTTGTCCCGTTCTCCTTTTTGTCTGATATCCCCAATGCCTTTACCATCGAGTTTCAATAAAATCTGACCTCCCATCCATTCGTTCTGTGCGAATGCCATCTCAATCAGGCCTATCCTCATGTCCTTTCCATCTATTTCCCTCTCTTCCCATATCGAGAGATGTACTTGCTTGTGTTTGGTCCTCTTTTTCCTTTTCGCGCCTCTCCTTGTCCTTCGGGACTTTGGAGGTAATATCACTGTATCTGTCTTTCTCTGGGCTTTCGTCACTACTTTGCGTAGGTGACCCATATGACGGTTGCTATATCCCGTGGCTGCTTTAAGTTCTCTCAACGGTTATAATCCTTCGTCTTGAGTAGCTTTGCTTTTCGTTTGAGACGGGGCGGGTGGCGCAAAAGGCTCTTTACTCCCCTCTGTGCATATATTCAATGTCCAATCTATCGGTGGCTCCTCCTCCTTTTCTTGTTGGTACATCTTCCAAAGTTCTAAACTAGCTAGGCGTGTGTCTAACTTTCTGCCAGTGTACGTAGCGTGCAAATATGTTGTCATGTGCTGTAGGATCGTTTTAGATAGCGATCCTCCTTGGGGCATAAACATTTTGTCTGCGATTCCTTTAACCCATTCTGCACTGTACTGTACTGTTTAAGTTTAGGTGCATGTTTTGGCAGCTGTTTGCACATGTGCGCCAATGGGGTAATGTCTTCCATGCTTAACCTGTTTATCTTATCTTTCTATAACACTTTATGCTTTACGTTTCACAACAAGATCAACGATATGAGCGAGCACCAATCGTCGCAAGCTCCAATCCTGTTTTTTCAACCAAAATTTCACTTTTACTTTTGTTAACTACAACCATCAATACATGCCATGCAACATCATATTATCACAATCGTGCAATTTTCATGCTATTTTTAAAAAAGTTTTTACCTTCTGACGTCATAGATAAAAAACATAAAACAGACAAGACAGACTCTGGCCGGCAACACAAATCTCATGCCATCTGCTTCCTCAGATGCATTCTGCCCCTAATTGTATTCCGACATGGAATTTAAGCCCATTTCTTTCAGATCATCTTTAATCAATCTGGTTGTCTACGTCGTCCTATCAATTCAGGACCTTAAATGAAGGCTTCTTCTAGCGCGCTTTAAAACCTAGGAAAAAGGGCGCATACTCTTTACCTCGGTCACTCCCGTTATTTTTGTCCCACCTCCCTCCGTTACCTTCCCTTCACTTGTTTAAAGGCATGCAACTTTTTGCCAAAGCATTCAGTCTTTTTCACTCACCGTTCGCATGTTCTTCCTCTCCACACGCTCGGGTTCACCGCCTTCGTTGCCGCCTTTCCTTGCTGTTCGTCCGATCAGCTGTTCGTAGAAGTGGGAAGGGGTTCTTGAGAGAAAGCAAAGGTTCCTTCAGACCTAACCTGCAGGGTTCTTAATTAAACTAGCCACTATCTACGGGGAGCTTCTCGTTCTATCAGCCGGACGGCAAAGGACTCGTGATATTGCAGAGGACCCGAAGTTACTTATGTCAACTGTCAATGGGTGTCTTATCTAATCTTAACCATCTAATCTCTACTACCAAGTGAACTGGATGGACCCCAATCGTCCCACAAGACTGGGGGGTCTCCAAGCAGCCCTTTAAGATGAGCAGTGGCACCTTCGAGATAGATGGGAATGCATATTCGTACTCTTGCACCAAATAATAATGACAACGCAATAGTTTGGCAAAAGGTGTCCGTTTAATGACAAGTACAAAAAAACGGGGAGTTCAATGAACATCAGCAACTGATCGATCTTCCTTCTTGCTTAAACTCCACTTAATTTCATAAAAAACACAATCTTTATACCAAAAACCCATCATCATTGATGTGTAATATTAAAAACCTAACATGCAACTTTATTGGTTATAGGAAGGTAACTTTAACATAGGTACTATATCTGTATTTGATAACAGGGAGAGGGGATTGGCTAATCAATGTCAGGTGGGGCAACTAAGCCCTTCCTTCAAACTGTCCGCTGTAAACGTCACTAAAAGTACGACGTCCCATTGGCTCTACTCTCTATAGGACCCTAGATTACACGGTCCACTGATTGGGTTGGCATCAATCCCAGTCATACTTTTCCACTTGCGCTTGGCAGCATGCAGAATAATTAGCCAAGTGCAGGGAGTAAGTCTGCACCCCAGCTTCCCTCCAATTATTTTACAATCATCCATCACCTCAGTGGCCGTGTGTCAATTACTGCTTTGTAGTATGGCCTTGAGTCTGCTTCTTGGTCTGAGAAAGCTAAGGAGTATGGGTACGGCAAGACTCCATGCGTAGGTGTGGAAATCTCATCCCTTTCTGCCTGCCTTGCCACGTGATTAGGACACAGTGAAATGGGCCTCTTCTTCATGCAATTTTGTGTATTTGATTTCATTCTGCCAGTCTTCTACATCTGTGGCTTATCTCGACCTTGCTGAATAGGATACTCTGTTCTTTTTCTCTGAATTGTATCAATTACTGGCCTATTCCAGCCTGAATCGACCTTGGCTTCATGGCGTGGTTATCTTCAGCTGGGTTTATCTCTGTTTTAATTCTCGATTTGTTCGCTGCAACACTCTCCTCTTGAGACCTTTAGTAACCTCTGTTCAATTCTGCTCATGTGCGTAGTGGATTTTCACTCATCTATAAAGTGCTTTTGAGGTAGATATATGTATAGTTGGCGCTTGCCGCAATCTGTTTTACTACTAATGTTATGTTACTTGCCATTTATATAGCGCCTTATGTATCATTGGTATGATCTCAAAGCGCTGCTAGGTTGAACACTCTCGGGAACCGTAGTTCAAGTCAGTAGAGAGAGAAAGAGTCATAAGGTGCGTGGGTGCACCGGATATGTGTGCAGCTTGTGTGGCCATTGCATGATAGCTGCTTCTTAGCAGTAGGTGTGGTGGTTGGGAGGTCAGGTATATGTGTTCATTATGGAGGGATGACACCCAGACTGATTTGTGGCTGCGTTAGGCCTGAGGAGATGCTTAAGCTAGCGGTGTGTGCTCAGCTAGCTGTGTTTAATTGGGAAGATGAGGAGTATGTGGCGGGTGTTAGTATGAGAACAGCTATACCGAACGTGTCATTGTATCGCTGTGTTCTAGTTGAGTGTTGGTGTATAGGAGAGAGTAAGCGTGGTAGTGTGATATGGTGGTGTATCGATAAGGCGCTTGAGATCCAACACTCTATCTGTACCATCTATTCTATCTGTTTTATTTACTCTGTTCATTCCACTTCGTCGGTTCAACCATTTCGTCCGTTGCATCCATCTGGTTATCAGTAAGGCGTTTGAGATCGGGCACTCGATCTGTACCATCTATTCTATCTGTTTTATTTACTCTGTCCGTTCATTCCACTTTGTCTGTTCATCCATTTCATCTGTTTCATCCATTTAATCTATTAGTCCTCCCATCATTCTATCCACTCAACCCAATGTCCACAGTCTACTCCATCCATTCCATACACCCATTTCATCCTTCTCATCCGTTTAATGTGTTCTATCCGTTTCATCCTTCCTATTCATTTGATCAGCTCTGTGTGTTCCACCCATTCCATCAGTTCCATCCACTCAATCCATTCAGTCTGTTCCGTCCACTCAATCCGTTCCGTCTGTTTCGTCCACTCAATCCGTTCTGTCTGTTTCCTCCACTCAATCCATTCCGTCTGTTCCGTCCACTCAATCTGTTCCGTCTGTTCCGTCCACTCCGTCTGTTCCGTCCACTCTACCTGTTCCATCCATTCCATTTGTTCCATCCTCTCTATTTGTTTCATCCACTCCATCAGTTCAGTCTACTGTGTCAGTTTCATCCACTGCATCCGTTCCATCCACTCGAGTCATTTCATCTGTTCCATTAGTTAAAACTACTCATCCTTTTCATCCGTTCAATCTGCTTGTTCGTCACATCCGTTCAGTTCACTCAACCGTTCTATTTGTTCCCTTCCTGCCATCTACTCTGTCTGTTCTTTCCACTCCGTTTGTTCCATCCACTCCTTCCGTTCCCATCCACTTCTTCCGTTCCCATCCACTCCATCCTTTCTATCCGTTCCATCTGTTCGATCCACTCTACATGTTTCATCCATTCCGTCCCTTTTTCTTTAATGCATCCGTTCCATCCATTGCATCGATTCCATCCATTTCATCCTTTCTATCCACTTCATCCATTTCTTCCGTTCCCATTTTCTCCATCTGTTCCAACTTCCATTTGTCCCAACTATTCCTTTTATTCCATTTATACCATCCGTCCCATTAATTCCAACCAGTATGTCCACTCCGTTCCATCTGTTTCATTTGCTCTGTCTGTTCCGTCCATACCATCCGTTAGTTCTGACAAGTAGACTCAGTCCAACAAGCTCTCTGTTCCATCCGTTTCATTCATTCTATCCGTTCCATTCAATCAGTCTGTTTCATCCGCTCTATCTGTTCTATCCTTTGCATTCGTTCTGTCCACTCCTTTTGTTCCATCTACTCCCTACGCTCACTTCGTTCACCCTTTCCACCCATTTCATTCTTTTATCCCCTTTATCCATCCTTTCTACACGTTCGATCTACTTTTCATTTCGTCTATTTCATCCATTCTCTATATTTCATCCATTCTTTATATTTCATTTGTTCTTTATATTTCATCCGTTCCATCCACTTCATCCGTTCCATCTAAGCATAAGCAAGCTTCACGATTTCTTTGCTTCTTGTGGTTTCTTGTATCTGTACACGTTTAAACTAACTTAATACCTTCATTGTGCATATGGCATAAGTTTCTTCATCTTGAAATTAACTGTTTCTCCTTGGGCTCAAGATGTCACTTATCCATGGTATTTCGTCTTTGTCAGTATTCTTAGGTCATTATATATTCTATATGTGCGTCAGTCCGATTTTCTCATGACGTCACCATTCGTCTTCTTTTAGAATCCTCTTGGCTTCTTCAGGTATTTCATTCTGACAAACGTCCTTTTGTCTTGTCTGTAGATATGGTCTTCTCAGTGGGTACCTTACTTTCCAGGTTTGCTTAGGTGTTGGTTCTTCAATAGGTGCTGTTACTCCGATAGGCACTGGGCAGAGCCCAACTGTGGCTCTCTGCTGGTTTATCTGTTCTCCATACGGCACATATTTTGGCGTGAACATTCCTGGCACTTCGAAGGTGGTGGCTGGGCTGCGGATGATACCTGGCACTTCCTCTTCAAGGCGTTAATAGGAATCTGGTGTGTACAAACCTGCCACAGGTGCACACAATCAGCACAGGTGGAGGCAATGGGGTCTGGCACAGCACTCCCACACACCACACCCCTCCCAAATCCACAATGCCACCATTAGCATTTGCAGTACTGGAGCTGGAGGACATTAATGTACTGCTACTCTTTGAGGAGGAAGTGAGCCAGAGACTGCAGCCGGGCACAGGAGGAGAAGGAGGGAGAGATTGGGCCAGCACATACCCATTGTGCAGGCAGTCGTTCCCCGCAGGCAGCCCCAATCCCTCGCCTAAAGGCCACCTAATTCAACCTAACCCCTGCTCAGCTCCACAGCCTGTACCGGCTGGACAGGGACACCATCACCACAATAGTGGACCTTATTCATGATGACCTGGTGAGCCTGATCAATATCCGGACAGCCAACCCCCGCCCCCTTGCTGAAGGTTGTGTCTGTGCTACACTTCTTTGCCACAGGCACTTATCAGCACACAGTGGGGCATCTGCATGGAATCTCACAACCCTGTTTGCCCCGTGTGCTCAACGAGGTGCTAGTTGCACTCCTGAAACATGCAAGCAACAAAATTAAGTTACCATGGACTGCGGAGGAGGTGAATGCAACCAAAATAGCATTCTATGCACTGGATGGCATGCCAAATGTAATCAGTGCCCTCAGCTGTACACATGTGGAGCTGGTTGTCTGGTATGCTGTGGAGGTAGTGTACCACAACAGGAAGCTGTACCATTCCATGAATGTACAGATGGTGTGCGATGCATGCAAAATTATCACGCATTGCTGTGCAAGATTGCCTGGCTCCACACATGATGCCATGGTGCTGCGCAACTCCACGCTACATGGCACGACAAGCTGCACAACGTACCTGGCTGCTGGGTTAGTCTAACCACAGGGCCATGAGGGGTGTTGATTTGGGGGGGGGGGAGAAACACAAGCATAGGCAACGTGTCTGCTGGTTGGGCAATGAGGGGTGTCGGAACATAGCATTGGATTGCATGCATTAATCCATCATCACTCTTGCAAATAGGCGTTAACATTACCAGGTATGCAACGAAGTGCAGAGAGACTGGGTCGGGCAATAGAAGGCAAAATCGGATGAGGAATCAGACCTAGCAACCTCTACATTCCCAACCTGCACAGTATCAAACCACACACATAGAATGGAACAAGACCACACACAGCGTCCTGTGTGCCTTCAACTGTGACCTTAGTCAATTAAACAGAATGTGAAACACAGCCAATGCTTGCAGATGTGCAAAACCTACACAGATGGGTTTACATACAATCAACAGACACAGTGCACATGTATCAGGAACATCAGAAAACGTGAACCACATGTACCACAATGCACCACCCTGTAGTGACAGACAATGCATGAAATACATGATCTCAACAAAGGTAATCACGAGTCATGCTGCCCTGCCTGAGAGAAACCCATCTGCCACACTGAAAAATATCAGTCACTGCACTCAGTCCACAGGTACACCGCAGATCAGTATGCCTGTCATGTCACCTTATGGGACACCTCCAAGTACAATGGGTCAAGAATGAAAACAATTCAAATCCTCAATCATTGACTACCATCAAGATATGATTGAGAGGAGCAGGACTCCACCTAAGTACCTTAGTTCCACCATGCCAACCCTCAACCAGCCGTATCACAGAAATGTAACCCTTCCCCCGTGGCCCATACCACCAATGTAAATCTGAACTAGTCATATGGGGGAATGTGTCGATGGATGTGTACATGGACACATGAATAAGTAGAATGCATACTAGGGGATACCACTGTGTTACATGAAGCAAATTAAGCAAATGTGTGATTATCCACTCTACATGCACAGTCCATTCCATTGTTAACACATCAATGAAATCTGAGGCCAGCATGGTCATTTGGACTTGATATGTGAGAGTGCAGGTTCACATTGAATGGTCCTTGGGACGGCAACTGCACCCATCCCCCTCGACCCCCCACGGATCAGTCCCAAGTACACTTACCCGGGTCATTGAAAATGGAACATGTCATGTGCAGTTATGAATCCTTAGTTGCATTTAATTATGAACACTGTACAGGCAGTGCTAACATGGAATTACCAAATTAATCACAAGTACCCTTTCTCTTGCTCCCATGCACGGTATCCCCTGAAGGACTGGCTCATGACCCCCATCAGGCAACCAGTCAACGGGCACGAAGAGGACAACAACCGTGCACATGCACGCACTCGTGTCACCATTTGGCCTGTTGAAGGCCCGGTTCCGCTGCCTCAGCAGGTCGGTGGTAGGAGGGGGGGGGGGGGAACTCATTTACTGGCCAGATTAGGTGAGAAAAATTGTGTTAGTATGTGCCATGACCACAACCTGTGCATATGGTGCAATGTCACCCTGCCCCCTGACATGGACATGCCACCTTAGGATGAGGAAGATCGTGGAATGATGAAGGACGTGTGACACAGCAAAATTTAATTGCCCACTACTTCTGATGGACTTGAAAAGTTAAGGCACTGGGCATGGGACACTGTCACGCCCCCATCATCATCCACGTGTCCCGTGGACACACCCCATAAACCAGCCCCCACGACCCCCACCAAATAACATGCCAGGACATACTCTCACCTGCAGGCCTGCCGGCAAGGGGTGGGACAAGGTCAGCGACGCTGGTTTCTGCCTCATTTCCCATCCCGGCGTTGGTTTCCATCCCGCCGTTGGCAGTTGCCGTGGAGACGCGCCACGGGCATTGTACAACGTCTCCGTTGCCGGCGCCTGGGAGCTCCTCCTCAGCACGTTCGATCACGTGACGGATCATGTGATCGCTAGTCAGCGTTCAAAAGAGACGCGCTGACTGCCATCCAGCGCTTCACAGCTGATCCTGTTGGGCGCATTACGGATTACGGATTACAGATACCACTTGGCTATTTTGACCTCGGATTGATCTTGGACTCTGATTTGGTTCTTTCCATCACGGTACCTTTGCCTGGAACTTACTCCCTTCTGGTTACGACCTTGGCTCCTCCCTCGGATTGATTTTTGGATTTCCCTTGCTGTACCTTGCTGGAACTGTTTCTCCTGGACTCGACAACGGTTTTGTCCCCGGACTGCTATTGGATTGCCATTTTGTGACAAACTCTGTTCTTGGATCACGTACCTTTCAGGACTCCCATACCTGATTGGCTCAGAGTTTCTGGCTTCTACGTCAGGTGGTGATTACATCTTCCTAAGTGCATTGCCAGGCTGCCATCCTGTCGTCAACCTTGCCGGCTGCCTCCGATAACATCCCTACACTAATGTTGGGTACCGACCAACTCCTAAGGGTAAGCCCCATTGTAGATTTCTTACGTATTCATATTCAAGTCTAGGGTTCTGTGTTTATTATCTAACCCCGTTTTTGCCTTACAGTGGTCGTGGGGGGCATTTTCCGGCATTCCTGGTTCCGGCTGACGAAATTCACCACCTGTGGCCTCAAGGACCGCTCGGGCAGTAATTTCTTGTTTGCTCGGGTGGTACTTGGGGACGGAGGTATCATCGTCTACATGACCATCAAGTCTTGACAGACACACTGGGCACGGCACTGTACATAATTAGACACACACTCAAGAAGCAATGTCCAGTCATGTGTGTTTCTCCTTTTACACACCAGCTGTATTGAATAATGAATAACTATGTACAGATTTGCATTATTTAGCTACCACTACTGTCTTATGAAATGGACCCCACACTCACTCCCCCACACCCAATACCTTAACACTGCCTCCCCCAGACCCAATACCCTAACACCCCCTCCCCCACACCCAATAACCCAACACCCCCTCCCCCACTGCCCCCACAACACCTTCCCAACTACTCCCTCCCCACATGCACTCGTAAGTTGTTCGCTTCACGCCCCCTTTTTGGAGGAGGGGGGTGAGCCTCTGGGCAGCGAACCAGTCGCTGTGAGCGATGCGAAGGGCTAGTATGAGTTAAACTGGCTGGTGTTGTGCTGGAGGATGGGCAGGTTTGGGGGTTGTGGTGATGTTTCGTTGTTCCGCTATAGCGGTTGCTAACTGGGTGATGGACTCGGCCATGGCAGACATAACAGCATTTCCTTCCCGCACACGCCTGGCCATGCGGTACACGGCTGAGCTCACCATTCTTGCAGTGTCTTGCAGGGCATCCTGCATGGTCTGCCGTGTGTGTTCTGCCTCTGTCATGTACTGTGTGACCAAGGCCTGCATTGTCTGCTGCCGCCCTTCCATGCGAGTCGCCCCACGATGTCCCTGATGTGGTGGAGACCTGGTACTGGCTGAGGAGGTTGGCTCCGAGGGCTTGCAGGACTGAACCCAGCGCTGTTGCTATGGGTGTCAGTGCCACTGGCCTCCACTGCGCAGTGTGTACCTGAGCCATCTACAGGTGTACCATGTGTGCTTGCCTGCATGGGTGGTGTTGATTCTGCCTCCTCCTGCTGGCTGTGGCCTGGGTAGTCTGCCTCCTCCTGCTTGCTGTGGCCTGGGTAGTCTGCCTCCTCCTGCTTGCTGTGGCCTGGGTAGTCTGCCTCTTCCTGCTGGCTGTGGCCTGGGTAGTCTGCCTCCTCCTGCTG
Source organism: Ambystoma mexicanum (assembly GCF_040938575.1). Classification (NCBI taxonomy): domain Eukaryota; kingdom Metazoa; phylum Chordata; class Amphibia; order Caudata; family Ambystomatidae; genus Ambystoma; species Ambystoma mexicanum. The sequence continues at coordinate 904,560,205 of NC_090939.1, forward strand.
GCTGTGGCCTGGGTAGTCTGCCTCCTCCTGCTGGCTGTGGCCTGGGTAGTCTGCCTCCTCCTGCTGGCTGTGGCCTGGGTAGTCTGCCTCCTCCTGCTGGCTGTGACCTGTGTAGTCTGCCTCCTCCTGCTGGCTGTGTCCTGGGTAGTCTGCCTCCTCCTGCTGGCTGTGACCTAGGGAGTCTGCCTCCTCCTGTTCACTGTGCACTGCAGATTGTGCTGCCTCACCCTGCTCGCTGTGCACTGCAGATTGCGCCGCCTCCTGCTTGCTGGCCACGGGGGATTCCGGCTCTTCCAGCTGAAGTGCCTGCTGTGCCCCAGATGTTGATGAGTGCTGGGGGGGCCTTGCTGGAAATGATAGGGGCTGCTGGGCAGTCTGTTTCCTGGTGGCGGGGGGCTGTGCCGTGGATGGTGTGGCAGCTTATGTCTTGCTGTGGAGGTAGATGGCTCCTGGCTGGAGGTGGTGTCTTTGTTTTGTGCCGACGTGCAGCAGCTGTCTGAGGTGTTGTGGCATGTTCACCCTCACCATCAGATCCTGTGCCTGTGGGGGACAGTGAGGCAAGGCATTAGTTACGGGTGTGCATCCATCTGCATGCATCGATGCTAGTACATTCTGAGTCATGCGCATTGTCATGGACATGTTGGAGGGCCTTTCATGGTGCACACAAGAATGTGGGGGGATGCAGTGTCGGAGCAACCTTCTGGTGCACCCATGTTGTGCACAGTGTCTGTTGGGTGGGGTACAGGTGTCTAGTGGTTTAGGGTGTTGTGGCCATGCCGCAGGGGCTGTGTGCCTTGTGGTGTTTCATTGTGGAACTGATGTGCTTCCATTTTGTACGTTGATGCATTGATGTTTACTCTGCGTGTATGGACATGGTGGGTATGACAGGTGTGCAACTGCTGACGTGTGCATCTTGCCTTGAGGTGACACGGTGGTACAGCTGCAGTTGTACAGTGATGTGTGTGGGTGTGTGCGCGCGCGCCCAAGCAGATGGTACTTTTGTCAATACAGGGTACATGTCGGGTGTGTCAGTGGGGTTTGTTGATTGTGTTTGTGGCAGGTACATTATAGTTGTGTGGGAGGTGGCTTTCAGTGGGTGCAAATGCAGCAGGAATCTGGTGCCACCTACTTGGCATTTGGACCTCACCATTGGCATTGCGGATGAAGTTGTGTGGTGTGACTTTGGGATTATAATAAGGGGCACTCACTGTCATCATCGATGTTGCTGCTCCCATCTCTGCATTTTCTACCCCCTCAATAACCTCCATGTGGATAACGGTGCTGCAGGTCTCCTCTCAGGACATGAGTTTGATGGGGGATGGCAGTCAGCCTCCTGTGGCCAGCCCCTGGCTGCGCTCTGCAGCAAGGAGGTTGTGGACCCGGAGACATAGATCGTCCCAACACTTACGGCAATCTTGGACAGTCCGGGGTGTTGTCCCCACTTCCTCCCATATGGCCTTTTTGCAGAGTTGGGCTGGCCGCTGCAGGTCAGCGCAGAAAACTACATTGGCATGTTCCACGAGTTTGTCCGCCAACATGTTTAGCTCCTGCTCACTAAAACGATGGCCGCCGGTGCATTAACCGTTCGGGCGTGATGACGTTGTTTCTGGTGCCGGTATTACCGGCATCGGGGTACCGGGAATTACGGCATTGTATGTGCTGGAGTCGGTGCCTGCGGCATTCATGATGCCGGTATCATGGGTTTGGGGTAGTTATCGTCATGCCGGAATGCGGGTGCACGTTGACTCTGAATCTACCGAAGATTCCGGCAGCAGTGCTACACGGACACAGTAACACCAGCATGCCGGTAATGTACTTTTTTTTACCGGCAAACTTGTAATGAGGCCCAAATAGTATTTTCCAACATGGCTTTAAAAAGTCAACAGAGGATCAACGTCAACCTGAGGCCTCTTCAAGCACGTCTGCCAGCAAAGTGATGGCAGTAGACCTTCCCCCCGAACAGATTGCTGAGGATGAGAATATGGTCCAATTACTGGGAGCTGGATGCTCAGTTATTTCATCAAAACAGAAACACCCCGGGACCAGAATATAAAAATGACATTGGGTTATAGCAACACATTACCAATGAAATGCAGAATTTTTGGTGTAGCAGAGAACTTGTGCAATGTCAACACTTTGATGTTGATTTTTCGGCTTCAAGCAGACAGTATGAAGATCGTAAAATAAATTTTCCCCGTTCCATGATCTTTCAAAAATCATTTAAGTGCTGATCAAATCAAAAAAGAATGGCTCATGTACTCTCCGTCCACAGCAAATGTGTACTGTTTCCCATGCGTCCTAGTTGGTGTAACACACAAAGGCCAAACTCCATTTTCAGATGGATTTTCCGATTGGGAGAGTGCATTTTAATTCGCTGCAAGGCATAAGGACTGTGCAACGCATCGGGCATGTGTATATACACTGATCAGTAGACGACGAACACATGGGCGGATCGACAGCTTTTGGAAATTCAGTTCAACAAAGAAAAAGAATACTGGATCAAAGTTTTGCAAAGAGTAGTGTCGGTGATCCAGCTCCTCTCATCACGTGGATGAGCTTTTCGCGGTGCTGCAGAACTCCTTGATTCTCAACATAATGGCAACTACTTGGGAATGGTACAGTTAATCGCAGAGAACAACCCTTTTCCCATTTAGCCAAATATGGTAATGAAGGTCGAGGAAAACACTCCTATTTGTCTTCCAGGGGTGTGGCCTGAAGCTCATGCAGTGAGGCTGCGTCTCATCTGAGCTCCGACGGCCATCCGATCAATGATCCTACAGCACAGTTCTTTCTGTAATTATTCCAGCACGCATTTGTTAGATCTTGTCTATAGTGAACCCACAGCAAGCTGCCGGCGCTAATCTTCTGCAGACAAACGAATACTGGAGCAACAGCGCACGACTGCATGCTGCACGGGCGACATCAGCCAAAATGGCAGCCAGTACACAAAATTCGCCTCAGAGGAACCAGAGCGCACAGTAAGGTTGCACTACGAAGCTGCAACTGAGGCCGCACAGTGAGCAGCCAAGCGACGGGATCAGTGGCAGCTCACCGACTTGTGGATGTGCCTGACGGCTGATCACGTAACAGCCGCAATGGAGGAAGAGCACGCCACCCTCGGGCAGACCCGTCATTGCACGAAAACGGGACCCTACTTGCACTGGTCCCACGCCTGACTGCCGATACCAAGACAGGCAACATTGCTGGACACGCACGAGCAGCTAAAGGGGAGTTGGTGGATCCCTGATTGCAGAGCGGAGGAGAGGAGCACCACCACATGCGCCCCCTATGTGGAGCAGATCACCCCCCCAGGGCCCAGCATCAAATCCTGCCACCTCCTTGTGCCAGCTCTCAGCCCAAGAAAACACAAACCTAAGTATTGGCGGGGCTGGGACTGAGCTGCAGAGTGGGATGGAAACGATCCTTCTTAGCAGGCTCCCCACGGTGGGACAATGAGATCTTACAGAAGCCTGCACCACTGCTGCTCATCTTGCGGATACAGTAAGCAGCATCGCGGGGGGAGCGCACTTGGGAATAAATCCACGACAGGCCACCTCCATCAGTGGAGCGGAGGATCGCTACACCTCAATGCGAGTCCCTCTGTGGGGAGCACCCCCCCCCAGTGTACAACACCGGACCCCCAGCTCTTCAGCACACCTGCTCTCTATCCAGTAATGCAGTTAGGAAGCAACTTCTATGTGCAAGAGCCTGCCTGGCGGCCGTGCACTTTACTGACATTGCGGGGGGCGATCTGGGGTATAGACTTGCAACATGTCCCTGCCAGCGAAGCAGAAGATTGCACTCTCACCATATGAGCCCCCTGTGAGGAGCGCGCACCCTCCCAGAGCACAACAACGAGCCCTGCTCCTCCATGCATTTGTGTTCGGCTCGTGAGCGCTTACATGTCTTTATAATGAACACTTTTATATTGAGTGCTTTTATACCGAAACCTTTATAACAAAAAAACACATAACAAATGTATTTATTTATTTGGGGAGGGATCCCCCCAGACCCTTGTTTCCCACACCTAAAAACCCACCCCCACTGCTTTCCGAAACATTTAACACTTTACCCCACCCACATACATACTCTCAATATGTGCTTTCATTATAAAGGTTTCTATATAAAAGTATGTCTACATAAAGGATTCGTTATAAAGACTGCATACCCTTGTGAGTGCAGTCCAAGGCAACTGCTGTGTCGGGCCTGAGCGGTGACACACTGGCAACTGAGCCAGGCCGCTGGATCTTCAGCACTCACATACTAGCCTCTGACTCCTGACTGAAGCTCTCAAACGCATGCGCCCCCCCCCTCCGCAGCGAGCCCTGGACCTGAGTAAGCACAGCCAAGCATGTGGGCAACAACCTTAAATCACTAGCAGCCACGCCAGTGAACTGCCAAGCTATGAGATAATTGCCCACAAAAGAGTCCTAAGGGTAGTGACTCCCGTTAAAAGCCCTACTTCAGCTCAGTGAAGCGCTTGAAGATGCAGAGCCTACAACGCTGCAGCACGCACGTCAGGGCTCCTACACAACCCTGACTTCAGGCAAACAGCAACACCACATACATCTTGCATCAGTCAATCCTTCCACTCTCACGTCCTGCACAACGCCGCAATCAACCAAAATATGCTGGGCTTGTCACAGCTTGCCCACTGCAGAACCACCTAGTCCAAGTCATCGCTCAGAAATCACGAGCCAACTCTTTGCTTGACACAGGATACACTAGTAGGGACAGACTTGGATCATAACCCACTCTTGGATGTCTGGCTGAGCCTCATGAGCACGGGACTTGCAATAGGCATAGTGCTAAGAACACAGCCGGGGAGACAGGACTCATTGCCTCACCAACATTGCCATACGGATTGAACCCATGATCAAGTGCTTTGTCCCCAACCAAAAATAAACACAATGGCACCATCATGGACTCCTTTGCTGGCCTTGGGAAATCACAGATGCCAGACCCAACAACAGGTGTGGTGTGAATAGAAGTTGGTAGCTCTCAACCGGACCCAAAAGAAGACAAAGTACTTGTAGCAATTGCGGCCCTGAGATCCTTCCTGGAACACAGAATCAAGGAGGTTAAGATAGATGTGCAACTTCTTCGGCAGGGTGGGAGATCTCTTGCGGAGCGGGTCACGATCACCAACACACTTTTGCAAGACAACCCTACCACCACTGATGACCTAGCCATTCAAATGAAATCCCTCGAATCCAGAAATTGCATATTGGAACAAACAGCTGAAGATGCAGAGGGTCACTGCCGCAGAAACAATGTCGGAGTCTTGGGTATACCGGAAGGCACGGAGGGCAGAGACCCAACGGCCTACATAGAGAACCTGTTTCTGCAGGAAGTCGGCCCTGGGAAACTGTCACAAGGCTTTGCTGTTGAGGGCCCACTGATCCCTAGCCAGATCGCACCGTCAACATATAATCGCAAAAATCCTGAATTTCATAGACTGGGAAGTACTCCTACAATTCTCCAGGGAAGGAGGAGTGATACAGAGAGACAACTCAAACGTATCCATCTATCCAGATTACACCCCCCCTAGTGCAGCAGCAAAGGAATAGATTAATTTCAATCAAAGCCAGGCTAAGGCAGAAAGGGATCAAATATATACTCACATATCCAGCTAGACTGAAACTGCTACAAAGAGGAAGGTCACACTTCTTTGAGAGCCCGGAGGCGGTAACAATGTGGATGGAGAACAAACTAGACACACACGACAAACCTCGACATCGAGATGACGGAGCTAACGCCACCCTAACAGCCACCGACAAACAGCACCCCATGCCACCATAATATGTTTGCTGGGAGCAGTTAGAAACAGAAACACTCTAATAACAGCTGCACGCAAAGTGCTGGAACAATCATTTATTGGAAGATGGACCAGCAGCAGTGGACCGGGGGTGATTAGTGCTACCCACCATGGAAATTGTTGCCACTTAATCGGAGCCGGCGATCAAGCCCACTGAGCGTCAATGGAACACACCCCGATGCATCCGGATTGTTGACACAATACTGCTGTCGACCCACCAATCCGGTGCCAGCTGAAGGCACATCTGCCTGCAGACACCGGATTGCCCGAACGGGTCAGACATGTTGGGCATTGTTTGTACCCCTTGTTCCGGGGCTTGTTTATGTTTGTTCTTTTTACCCAACTAACGTAAGGTCGTCTGCCTACTGCCTAGCCACCTATGTAAGGTCAAGAGTTACACAACATCCCCTACTGTTCGATAGACACAGCGTCACCACAGGCACTGAACATAGAATCGAAAATATCCTGAACACAATAGCATATATAAACACAGCTTGGGGTGCAACAGTCCAGGGCTCCGGAATGAAAACGCAAACCAGTCATGGCACAGATTAAAATCTTGACAAGGAATGTAAGGGGCCTCGGCACATACAATAGCTAGAACAGGGTTAAATAATAACTCCAGTGTAAGAAGATCTCAACAGCCTTACTACAAAAACCCACCTAACAGCCAAAGAGCAGAAAGCAGTGGTGAAATGCTGGGAAGGCATGGTACATGGGTCCCCATACTCCAAGTATGCCAGAGAGATCCTCAAATAGGTCGCCAACTTGCTCCCATTCCGGTTACGGAATCTTGACAAGGATGCGGGAGTCGATACATCATCCTGCAAGGTTATCTTGGCAATACAGAACTAGCCATAGTTCATTCTTATTTCCTGAACCATGCGATACCTGCACACATTCAGGCACTATGTACACAAATGACCCGACACAGGGATGCCTTCTTCCTATGGAGTGGGGATTTCAGTTGCGTACGAGATATAGTATACGACCGGTCCACGCTGCCCAAGAACGGTCTACCCCCAGCTACAACCACGCTTAATAACGTGGTAGCTGACCTAGCCCTGGCTGACGTTTGGAGAGAGCTCCACCCTGAGTCTAGAGAATACTCCTTTTAGTCCTCCCCACAAAAATTGCACACCAGGGTATGCTATGTCTACGGGCTCCAATCAACTGCACGAATTTGTGGGTGCTGAATACATGGGCCACACCATATCAGATCACTCCCCACTTATCGTCTTATGGGACAGCGGGATGCCCAACAGCCCTGTCCTGACGTTGCGCATGCCCACGGACACATCAACAGATCTTGCCTTTAGAGAGCAACTTGCGTCAAATTAGATTTTATTTTTTCCTGAAAGATAACCTTGGCAGTGTAAACAGCTGGGGAACTGTCTGGGAAACCTTAAATGTTGTAACCAGAAGTGAGATCATTGCTGGAGCTGGCGGTATCTGTAAGAAACAGGGAGAAGAGCTTGAGATCTCTGAAGCTAGAGTCAAGGAACTAGAAAAGCTACATCTAAACATGTCAACTGCCGAGCGAGTACTTAGGGAGGCTTGGTCCAGCTGCCGCGCCACATGGTAGAAACTGGGAAAGTTTGACCCTAGAACTCCAATCACCCTTCTACAAGACTAATGCAGAGCACCATGGAGGGCACAAATAGCAATCGATGAAATATTCGCCAACTACTATGCTAAAATATATAGTTACAGCTCTCAACCACCACCCGTAGAAATTGTGGAGGCCTTTACAAAGATCGAACTCCCAAACCTCACCACTAGCCATCGAGACCTCCTAGACCAACCCTTCACCTTATCAGAACTGGAGAAAGCAATCACCTCACTAGCTTCAGGCAAAACATCGGGAGGCGATGGCCTCCCGGCAGAATTCTACAAAACATATCAATCCACTCTGGCCCCGACGCTTTTAAAAGTCTTTGAAGAAGCGTTTGACATTGGCAAACTCCTGAACACAATGCGTGTGTCATGACCCCCAGCAGAGTACAGTGCACACTCCCACACAACAGTGGGAGGAGACATAACAATACAGGCACATATGGACATTAAAGGTCGCTGGCTGGCGTCGGCAGCTATTGGCAAGTACTGTCAGCCTCCACCAAGATGGCCACCAGGTTGGAATTCAGAAGGTGACTCAAGATGGCCCCAGGCAGCCCATGGCTCAAGTGTCCCTGGTGGTCTAGTGTTACAAGGCGCAGCCCAGGGCTATAAAACCACGCCCTGGGCCACACCATGTGCTTAATATTCAAAATATGTTCATTCAATATAAAATGTTTCGGTATAAAGACATGTAACCTCATTAATACATACACTGACCACTCTTTACTTCTTTTGCGGGTGACGGTCGGAGTTGGTGAACTGCTGGTGGCATGTTGGCAGTTCTAACTTTATTCAGCGGGGGAGAATGTAAACTCCAAACAATGGACGACACCATTGTCAGTTACTGTAACTATATTGAGCATGCCGACAATCTGCGGGATCACAGCTTCACACACAATTACTGTGGCCACTTTAAGCACATCAATAACATGCAGGCTCAAAGCCTCAAATGTACATTTTTACTGAGTCCTCTTTGAGCATTTTCAGGGCTGCAGGAAACCAGTTTGACCTCATATGTTTACCAGTCCAGTATAGTTGAGAGTACGTCTAATGAGCCAGCAAAGCCTCACCCAGGGATACCGGGGGACACACCAGCTGTCATCCTTTGATAATGTGGCAGGCAGCGAAACACTGGTGGCAGGGCATCTGGGCCACACTCCCCCAGGCAGGAGGTGGTAAAACAAATGCATCAGCAGAGGCTGCACCACCTTTGCAACCTTTTCTTTAGCTCAGAGTACAGGGTGCACAAGATTCACAATTTTTTCAAGTAGGTGGCAACATGCACAATTATATTGGCTTGTGGGGCCTCAGATGCTGTGTGTCCACACTGTATATGCTGCTGGCAAGGTGCACAAGCACTTCCAAAGAGCTGCAACCTTCAGGGGTTCACACTCCAGGCATGCTCTGGATCACCCTGCCACCTGAGCAGTGGAGATCTTAATTAGGCTCTTTGTGCAGACACGTGTGCCTGCTTACAACCTGCTTCCAGGCCCCAGTCAAGAGAGCACACAAATTGCCTTGGAATCTCTTATTGTCTCTATTTCTGTCAGCGCAGTCTACAGAGGGAACAGCACCGACTTTTCTTTATTTTTGCCCGATCACAGAGCTTTTCCGTTACCTTATGAATAATTTGTTTTCCTGCTCCCATGACGGAGCGCGCACAGCGGGCACCTGCTGTCTTTTCCTTCCTGTCCCGAGCATGGTGCATTCCTGTATCCTCCATCAGGGAGGAGCCAATCTACTTAATGAGGCATTGGTCCTGGCCGCGCCACGATGCCCCTACCCAGGCAGGAGTTTCACTTTGGTGCAGCAGTGGTAACGGCCGCACAGCTTCCTCTATCCTCTTCCTTTTTGTTTAAGCTCCATACATGGAGTGGATCACCTCACCGCACATGCGGCCCGGCGCCACAGGCAGAGCGATCCCCACGGTGGGAACAAGGCAGAGCCAACGCTGCCCAGGGCTGCTGCAGGCACTAGTGTGGCTTGAAGACCCTGCGCCGGCAGCCTCCGTCATTCTCCCTTCATCCAAGCCCCAATTTCAGAGAACCACAGACTTCACTTTTCGCTCCGAGCACGGAGCGCATTCAAATCACTGTTGCGGCCCTGGTGAGCACCCGGGACTCACTCCTTCTCTTTTTCAGACCGGAGCAGTGATCCCTGGAGCGCACACCCACCAGGGCACAGCAGGCGGCCGCATCAGCACTGTGGGTTTCATCCCCTGGATTTCTTTATCTGCCCTTACCACCTGTGCCAGTGGTTCCAAGGCCATGGAAAATATCATTGGTGACAGTGGGCACCCCTGTTGGGTACCTTTCTTTACTGGAATTGGGGTCGAGAGCTGCCCATTGACTTGCAATCTCGTAGAGGGTATCTGGAAGTTGGCCAGAACCATGCGTGTAAAAATCGGCCCACATCCAAACCTCTCTAGCGTTAGCTTCAGGAAATTCCAATCCAACCTATAGAACGCTGTGGTTGCATCAAGGGCTATCATGGACATCTTTTGTGCTGTTCTGCATCGCCATATCGCCACATTTTCTGCCCTACAGATGTTGTCCTGGGTATGCCTCCCCATGGTTACCAGACATTTGGTCGAAAAAAATTGGTCGACCAGACAAATGGTCGAACCAATATGGTTGCCCCCCTAACCCCCTTTTTTTAAAAAACGAAAACCTGAAAAATAAATATATAATAAAAAAAAAATTCGACCATTTGGTTTTCGACCAAATTGCGTCGACCAAATGTCATTCGACCAGTTTTAAGTCGACCAAATGACTGGACACCCCTCCCCATAATAAACCTTGCCTGATCAGGATGTATAATTTTTGGTAGCACCCCCATTAATTGTTGAGGCAGTACTTTTGCATAGCATTTGGCATTTCCATTCAGCAAGGAGATAGGGCGATAGCTAGTACATTCGGTTGGGTCTTTTGCAGGTTTTGTTATTAGAGTAGTTGTAGAGCATGTCCCCTGAGACTATGCCCTATCCCTTATCTGGCTGAACAATTCTGTTAGGGGGATGGTCAATATGTTCCCGGAATGTTTTATAATAAGTACTCAGCCCTGGAGCCTTATTCCTAGGGAGGTTGTCAATAGCTCTGCCCACCTCCTCTTCTGTAAATGGGGCTCCCAAAAGTAGTCCGCCTTCTGCTGTTATTCGGGGTAGTTCTATTTTTCCGAAGAAGGCTTGCTGAACTTTGCCATTTAGAGTCTCACTTTGTAAGGCCTAAGTATAGAGTGTATGCATAATTTCCATTTTCTCCACCTCTCCCCTTGTTAAATTCCCAGCATGATTTTCCCTCAGGAAGGCAGCAGCCTGAGTGATAAATTCCCTACTTATGACTGCTTTGCCGGCATCCCAGTCCACCTCCCCATTATCATTTCCCCCAAAATAGTTTCTCATAACTGTTTCCATATGCAATCTCAGGGAGAGGTCCCTGAGCATCAAGTCATTCGGCCTCCAGGGTCTACGGGCCCTAAAGGGGAGTGATAAGGGTTTTGACCCAGAGGATGACGGGAGTGTGGTCGGACAGGTATCCCACCCCAATCTCCACATCGATCACCTGCGGAATGAAAGAATCCAACAGTAAAATCATGTAGATTCGTGAGTATCCTCTATGCGCGGCAAAGTAGTGCATATATGTCATTACTTGGGAGTGAAAAAATTGCCATGTTTCAATGAGGTGCAACTCCTTCCCTGTTCCTACCATCTGTGGGGGTGGGTGAAGCGTTTTATCCAGGGAGGCATCCATAACACAATTAAAATCCCCCCAACCAGAATCCTGCCCACACACCACCCTGTTAACTAGCCCAACAGATACATCAAGAACTGGTCCTGCTTCTCATTTGGCACATACACTGCTATCAAGGTGAGACGATGGCCCATTTATTGCCCTCCACCTCATAAAACCAAGTAACGACCCTCTAGATCTCTATAATGAAATCACTTGCTAAAATCTGTATCTTTTGCTAACAAGATTGCGACCCCCCCCTCTCTTTGGTGCCACTAGATGCAAAGTACTGTTTGGGGAACTCTTTGGGGAGCAAATGGCTCTCTTGCAGCCACACCACAGAGGCGAGCAACTCCATTAAGCGCCTCAGAATTGATCGGCGAGTTTAGGCCCTGAACATTCAGGGAAACCAATTGTATCTCAGCCGCCATCATCAATTAGCGTTCCTTCATGTCTCAAAAAACCTGAGGGACCCCCCCTTTCATAAGTACAGCCAGGATCCATGTGTACCACCACCACATCATAAACTGAAAAAATAACCTCCCCCAGCCCCTTCAAACTTTCGTAATTCAACATAATGAACATTGTTTCCATTCACCAGGCTATATCTCACCACCTGGGCAATGCAGCACTATATTCCAACACCCTACCCGTTCCCACTCCCCATCCCCTGCAGATAATTTTCTGATATGAAAATCCCCTCCAAATGTAATCTTCACTCTACATATTGCTGGTGCTGTCATGGCCAATAAGAGAGTCAACCTCCCAAGGTCTACCTGAAGTGTGTGACCCCCCCACCCCAAGAATGCCCTGTCCGCCCTTGTTCAGTATTAGTCAGGTGAGGGCTGCGTTCCGGCCTCCCCTAATCTTCCCTTTGGATGCAGACGGCCCATCTTCCACTTCTCCCTCTTAGGAAGCGGCATTGCGGACGAATTCTCCTCCGGTTCCCCTTCACTGACCTTAGGACTTCTCTCCATCTGGCTCCATCAAATCGGCAGCCTCCTCTTCCTTGGGGATGGTGTATAATTGACGGTTCCACTCAAAACGCAGGCCACACGGAAAAGTCCACTGATATTGTATGTCCTTGGACCTTAGCCAGCCAGTAATGATGCAAAGTCATTTCTGCTTCAGCAGTGTCACCTGAGACAGATCCTGATAGTGTTAGCGGAATGTCTCGGAACTGTACCGCCACTCGTTTTCATGCAGTGCTCATGATTTCCTCCCTCACCTGATACAGGTGGACTCTAATCAGGACATCAGATGTCAAATTCTTTCTCAGCAGGTATGAAGAATACACACAATGGGCTCAATCCAGGACAATCTCTGGTTCTGCTGAAGAGTTCAGCAAATGTTGGATCAGTGCCACCACATATTCCTGCAGGTCCAAATCCGGTATTGACTTGGTGATTCCAAGAATGCGTATATTATTCTGGCAGGATTTATTTTCTGCGTCTTCCTGCTTGGTAAGAACCTGTTCCATCTGCAGTTCCTAGGAGATCATGCACTGTGCTAGCTCGTCCTGTTTGTGCCCCAGCTCACTTATTGCGGTTTCTACTTCATCCGCCCTTCTCTCCATCGCAAGGACATTGTTAAGGTCCGCTATAGCTTTGGTCAGGTCGACAGCACTGTCTTCAATATCTTGCAGCATAGCCATTAAGTCCGATCTCTTTGTGGGTTGATCGGCTATCTCCAGATGGGAGGGGGGGAGGCGAGTATATTTGCGCCACCAATTGCTGCGGCCGCGTCTGAGCCTCAGACTCCTGCATGAGCGCTTTTATGTCCCCTGACATGGGCCCTGTCTGCTTCACCATGCCAAATCTTTGGGGCCTCTAGTCCCACAACAAAGTAGCCTCTGCAGGCACTTGGGACCTCCTAAGGTATGCTGTTTGTTCCCCTCTCACCTCTAGATAGATTGTACCTCTGTCAGCCACTTTCCTCGATCTCGGGTCAGCTCTGCCTCTTCTCTGCCTGCCTCGATCACTACTTCCCAGGCTCGGACATCCGCCACAAATGTTGTCCCCAAAAGGCAAGCAGGCTCACTGCCTACAGGGGAAGAGATCCGCCATGATAAAGGAGGGCACCACAGAATTGACGCACGCTCTCTGGGGAATGCGGACACATTGTGATCACCCCTTGAGGTCTGCTCCGTTCACTTCGGGTGTAGGCAGTGGACTCCCAACTAAGATGATGGCACAGGGATTTCTTCGTCAAGCCACTGATGATGTCCGGGTACTTTATGCAGCCCCTCCAAAATGCTTGGTCTTCCCCTCCTCTATGGTTGACAAGCTTCAGCCTTTCTACTGTAGGTGAATGGCAGGCTGTAATTAATGCCTCACACCATGGGGCCGCTGGCATACATTTGTTCATCAAGGATCCATTTTGAAGTGTGAGCAGGCACGCTTATACTGAAGAGGATATGGGGAATACCATTGCTTGTATGCCGAAACACATCCACTGAGAACAGGGCACCCCACTCTCCACTCAGAAAAAGAGCTGAATTCAATCTGTAGTAGGCCGAATATTATCAGTACATTGCGTCGAGGCTCGTATGGGATGTTGTCGGTGTCTCTTTCAGGTGGGCGCTCCTCCCTACAGTGTAGAGATCCTCCCGCGGGTCATGAGTGGGGGCCCGCACTGGTATCTTCCAAGAGTGGAGGTGCACTCCGGAGCTCATTCATGCTTCCGTTTGCTTACCGGCAAGCCTCTACAGCTGTACCATGCCCTTTAACACAGCTCGTCTTCATATCCCTGCAGACTCAACTTTAGGTCCTCCGGTAGGTCAGCAGTCTCCTGCCCAGCAATATGCGCTCTATTGTTTGCTCAGGAGCCGTTCGGTAGCCCGTAGACCTCCTCCTTCAGATGCTGCTACATCGTTGATCACTCCAGTCTGCCCCTTGCACCGGTAGTGCGGGTCCCGGCCCCTCCAACATTCACTGGAGCTCCACCAGTTCCCACCGATCATGGGGCTTTCATTCGGCTATGGCTTCACACATGTGCTTTGACCGTTAGGTGCTTCAGTAGAGCCTGACCGCCATTTTGCCAGTTGTGGGCTGGGAAGTCGACGGCCCATTCTCACCACTCCAGCAATCGATCTGTTCTAAGTTTTGGTGGATGCTCCACCACCAGTTTGGAACACCTTTCCCCAGATTTTCAGGTAAATTCAGGCATTTCTAGAGAGGTTAGATCGTAGGGAACAGGCTTCGATGCAGGAGCTCAATAGGGAAGCATCCGTTGGCTTCCACAGCTAGCCACATCCCTCAGGTTTCTTTCTTACACAGCACAGGAAGGGTTTGAGTAGGATAATGGAGTAGAGATAAATCTGCTTCAAAGGTATGCAAGGGTAGGGAGAATAAATAAGTGCAAGCGGAAATATTTACATGTTTCAGCATTAGTCTCGCGTATGGTCAGCATTCTGCATTACAGTTCAAACTTTGCAGGAAAAAAACATCTGCAAAACAAAGTCACTCATATTCCCTAGGATAGTTCCCTGCACCACAGGATTTCTTGCCTCAGAAGGAGGTCAGGTGGCTGTTGACTCTTCCCAGTCGATCTTGGGTATATTTTCAGGCAGTCTTCATTTGAGCCAAGTGAAGTCTTTTGTCTTCTTTCTCTGTCTCTTGTTAGCCTGTGAAGAGCTGCATTCTCATTTTCCATACCTGTGCTCAACCGTTGGGACACCCACTTGTGTCAGGTAACACAGGGAGGCTCCATGTCAGCGTTAGATGGCTGCAAACTTCTGGCCAAGTGTTATTTGATGTTGTTTGGGGACTTGTCAATTCCACCATGTCAGTTCAAAGGGCTACCATGTAGCCTCACTCAAATCTTCTTGCTCAGGCTAGTTTAGGTTTGGGCCCACTGGTTCTTGGACTCATGTCAGTAGGACTCACAGCTGCTTTAACTTGGGGCCCAGACCTCCTTCAAATGCAGGCTCCACTGGTGGAGCCTTCCACCGCTTGCCTTTCCCGCTGCTTCTTGGCCTCCTTGGATTGGCCACCGCTGAGTTTCTCCAGAGAACTCCCTGTCCCTCACCTAATGATTTGATAAGTCATTTATAACGTGCCTGTGCACAAGTGTTTCTAGGCAGGACAAGACAAGGTAGGGAGACCTCGGGAGGATGCAACAAACGTACTAGGTCTTGTATCATTCAGATCATGCAAGTGCAGGGGGAGAGGAAGAGGGGAGGTGCCAGGGCAGCATTGTTCTGAGTAAGTGCAGCTGGGGGAGCCGGCTCTGGGTAGTGCAAAGAGGCAGGGGACTGTAGGGTTACCGGGGCCCGGAGGCAGTGCAGGTGCTTACAGGTCATGCAGGAGCCTGGTACCTATTGGGTTCTGAGTGCAGCAGGCAGGTGGGCCAGCAAGGGAGAGAGCAGAAGCGAAAGGGACGGTCTTGAGCTGCTTCCTTGAGGCCCTCTGCCTCCTCCCTATGGCTCAGGTGGTATTGTCCATTTTCCCCAGCTTCTTCTGTTCACTGCCGTTCTTCCTCTAGGACATCCCAGACTCCATTTCTATCCCCCTCATATGTTAGCTTTCTTTCTCCTTCTTTCTACGTCAATCCTACCGGACCAACCTTTTCCTGCTTCTGAAGTTCTTTCCTTGTTCCACTTCTCGTCTGCAATCTCATCTGTCCCTCCCAAAGCTTCAACTTTTATAGGACACATCATTCCTCCTCCTCCTCTTCCACTGTCTTTATCTCTTATGCTCATTTACCACAGCAACCTTACCCTCACAATCTTTCTTTTCTCTGTCTTGGTCTTTTTCTTGTGGCAGTCCTTCCTCACCCTGCTCTCTCTCCCTCTCCAATATCCTGCTATGTTCCGCAATCTGCAAGTGTCTCCAATCTCCCCTCACTCTGGCTGAGGAAATCAAGCCCATTGTACTTCAGATATAAAGTTCCTGCTCTTTGATTGGCTGGGATGGCCAGATAGTCTCCTGTCATGATCTGAGGCTCTGTAGTTCATGACCCAGTGGTGAGGGTGTGGCTTGGAAGGGTGTTTGATGGCTAGTTTGTAGCCTTTTCCCCATGGTAGAAGATTCTAAACTTAGGGAATCTTACATTAGGGGGAGGAGGGTATGCTGTTTTACATCCCCTTGTGTAATATTGAATTGGGAGACCTGCTCTATCTGTTGTGACAAGGTCAGTACTGTGGCTTTGTCAAGAGGGGGCAAGAGCCCCTTTGTGCAAGGGGACAGAGAAGGTCGCAAGTCTCCAGAGCCAGTACTTACCCATGAACTGGAGGGGCCAGCAGAGAGGGCGCCAATTCCTGCCCCCCATGTGACCGCATGCTGTTACCTCCAGCCTTACTGCATGTATCAGATCATGTCCAGTGTCTTTCAGCTGATTTCAGATCACCAGTGCCAGACGTACAGCCTCCATAGAACCCAGAGACATCAGCCTGCTTCTGTGAGAATCAACTGCAAAGAGAGAGAGCTTGACTGACAGAAAGAAATTAATTCAGAAGCCCTCCCGGCGGAGTACCTCAGAGATGCCAGCTCATTCCATCAATGAGAAGCAGTGTCCCTAGGTGGCAGCTTCCGGAAACCCTATGGAGCAGTCAAGTGGAATCACTGTGCCCACACAACAGCATAGATAACCCATAGATACCAGGTAAATGGGAAGAAGGGGAAACAACCATGCCGTTGCCCCCCAACAGACTTACTGGTAGACCTCACAGGAATTGGTCCCAGAACACAAACTCTAACATCGGATGTCCTAGACCACCATCTTTGGTACACAGAAAGCCTGTATGGAGAAAGTGGGCAGGGCTTACCACCTTCTTATGACTTTTCATTTCACACGCCTGTTGGGGGGGAAGACTGGGTCAGATTGGTCAGGGAGAGTTATCCAATCCCAGCCGAGGGAAGGGATTTTAATCAGGGGGCAAGAAGCAGGAAGTGCACATTTTTCGTGTGAGTTCAGAAGTGAAGGTGGAGGACGACCAAGAGGCCAGCAGGTGGAAGGAAGGAGTGGTGGTTTATGGAGAAGATTTTTGTAGCAAGTGAGGTATTGGCTTAGGAGTGAAAGTGGTTCGGCAGTTTGTGTGGTGGATGTGTAGCCAAAGCAGTGTAAGGTATTTTAGACTAAGATCATGGGGCCTCATTCCGATTTGGGCGGTATGCCAGTGGTACATCTGCCATAATACATCCCAAACGAATTACCTTAAACCCCACATAGGCCTGGGAGAATTTCCGCCGGATTACAAGTGGTGCTGGTGTAATTCCCTAAAAAGTAAGGGGGACTCCCCCATTTAATTTGAGTCTATTAGACTCAATGGGGCTTTTTTGGGCAGAATAACCGCAGCAGAATTTCTGCTGTGGTAATTCTGCTGAATTTTCGGCATTGAGTTGAAGGATTTACCTCCAAGATTTCCCTGGAGGCAAATCCTCTACTCCTTGCCCAAACACGTAATTTGGCGTAGTGGTAAAGTTGGCAGTAACAGTTACCGCCAACTTTACTACTTACCGCCATACTCGTAATGAGGCTGATGGTCTTCACTCCTCCTCATTGTAAAGTGCAATCCTTTAATTGGAGTTTAGATGGGAATGCCCTAGAAGTAGTCGATGAATATAAATAACTTGGTGTCTTTTTTTTATTACAAATTGTTGGGCAATAGACACCTTGAATTCCTCGAGCAGAAATGTTCACAGGTGTAGGATGGCCTGGCCAAGCTGGCCCGTAGAGGAGTGGGCCATTCCTTGGGGATTTTTGGCCCAACTATATATGGCAAAGATATTGCCTATTGTAATGTATAGTGCATAAAATTGGGCGCTCAGTAATATCACCAAACTAAACAAGCTGGAGTCCACTCTGCTGAAGAAAATTTTCCACCTACCAGTGCGCACCCCAGTGGAAATTATTTGCCTTGAACTGTGGGATGTTTTTACACCACTAGTCCAGGCCCTGCAACATTCCTGTACGCTGCTTGCATCAGGAACATCAGAATGGCCGCTGGAAAGCATTATGCCGTTAAAATCACCCAGAAGTGCGCAGGAAAAAATCTGAAAAATAGGCCGCCATCCACTTTTGCCCATGTCAGTGGTAACACAGGAGACCACTGACAAAACCCATCATTTGGCTGCCCACAGAGCAAAATGATTGCAAAGGAAACACAGAGCTGTGTGGAAATCCGTTTTTCTTGGTTGTCAAATTTGCAAAAATCATGGCTCACAAACCACCCAAAAGATCCAACCTCCTTGTTGGGTGTTAAACATCATTCTACTTCAAGAATCCACATAAATACAATAGCAGCAAAAGTACATTTATCAGAACAAAATCCACTTTTAAAGATACTTGCTGGAAAGAAATATGTCAAAAATGGGTGCAATACCGTTACTCGCCTCTGTCAGACGCTGGCGTTCTCTAAATCTGTCAGGTGAAACTTGTGTCGCAAAAGCTAAATATGCCAAACAAGGGACTTCCATCAAATGCAGCATAGGGTGCCACACATTGATTTTCATGTTGAAAAAGACTGGAATTGAAGATATGTGTGTTTATTTTAAATGTATAACTGTAATTTTTCACAAGGAACAATGTCACAATTGACCATAAGGTAACCTGATTCAGCTAAAACTTCAAAGAGGTTTCCCACCACTGAGAACACACCACCTTGCTCATTCCCACCAAAAGGAGAGAATATCTCTTGGGGTTGCTAATGAGAAGGGGCGGAGACTTCCTCTGCTGCTCTGGGAAAGAGACAATGGGTTCCTTCAACTGAAAGAAAATGCTAATTCGGGTGTGACTGACACCAACTCCCCAGGAAGACAAGCCCAGGTGACTCTCTGGCTCAGCCAAGTCTTGAAGGCGGGCCAGACTGAAAATGTGGAATTGAAACTGGAGTAAATATATGTTTAAGAAAAAGACTTATAACAAATTGTACTGAACTGGTAAAAATACGGAATTTAGGGGTTATTAAAATGAAAAGGTTGCTCACAGTTTAAAACTAATCTGGTATCTGTGTGATGTTCTGAGACTGAACCACAAACATTTTAATATTGTAGCTATTGTGACTATGCTATGAAGATGAAAATTTACAAAAGTATGCCCAGATGGTATGTGCATGTATGTGTGAGAAATTGTACAGATCCGAAAATGTGTAACCAACCAAACGCGCGAAAAACTGTCATTTGTGAACCAAAACTCGTAGGAATATGAGACTTTGACAGAAGCGTACCTTAAGCAATCTGTAATGTAAATATGCATTATCAACACGTTTGTGACATTGGAAATATGTTTTTGGGGAAAAAGAGATTTTCTGTGTAAGAACAAAGGGGAGGGATTTTTTCTGGACCCTAAATACTGTGTTACTCTGACACATCATGACACACCGTTCCCTTCTGAAATCAGGAGAGTGGGAATTCTCTGACCTATCAGATCCTTAAAGGGTTGGGCATTGTATAATCAGCCTCCCCAACCCTTTGGAAGATGGATGAATGGGGACTGTTGAGGCCCCAGAAAGGACACACATTCACTCATCAACTGATCCACTGGCAAAGCACCCTGCAGGAAGATCCAGACTCCAGAACCTAGATCCAGACTCCAGAACCTAGAACCAGACTCCAGAACTCTGAAGCAGAAAGGCCAATCCAAAAAGCTGAACCCTTCTCAGCTGGCCTTTAGAATCTTTTGCAACCTGATTCTAACCCCAAACTTTCAAGGGGCACCCCAAAATCCAACAGCCTGGCACAAGCTGTTTTGCTGCTTCTAGCCAAGAACCCGTGCTAGAACCCAGAGATCCAAACTGGTAGAGCAGTGCTGTAACCCAGAACCTGTCAGATCCAGTCCAAGAGGCCGTGCAGACCAGAGTGCCTTACTGAGAGCAGAACCAAGCGCCTGAGACCTGTCTGGTGGCGAGCGAATCCCAGCCAAACCCATGACCAGATCTTTGACGGGCCCATTCCATTCCAAAGCCATAGTAGTGAGTATTTAGTATAGAACTGTCCATAGTCCTCTCTTAGTTTAAAGTAATCCTATTCAATCATTTCAACCTATCCAGAACTGCATTATAGAATCTTGTGTCCATCCTGAATCCTTTTCATTATATAGTCTTGCGATAACTGTCGCGATAAATCATCCTTGCGCTAAATATATTTTCTGAAGAAAGTCAAGTGTCCTGGCGGACAAAAGTCGGAGCGGAGGCGCCGCTGCTCTGGTGGCTGGCTGTCTAACGCTTACCTTAACTCAGCCGGGAGACACCTGAATGGCTCTTCTTATCTAGTGTTTCTTGGATGTACCACTTCTTCTGTGACCAGAGTAACCTATAAACATACACAAGAATTCCTTAGTGTGAGTGTGAAACCCCTCTTTGGATATAGCCACAGTCTTCTTTTTCTGGTTAAAGCTACTCTCTAGAAACTTCACCTTACCTAAGGTATTTTTTGGGTGAGCTCTCCATCCTGCATCTGTGCAGGGGCTCTAGTTCTGAAGAAGTGAAATGCTGGTGAAGACCACTGGAGTGAGGGCTCAATTGCACTGGAATTAATTTGGGAAAAATATGCTATTGCTAAAAGACTGTGGAAATGGCGCCTTGAAAACAGAAAAAATATGCCTCAGAACCTGAATGGAGTCTTTACCATACTGCACTAACTAACCATGCCCTAACACCCATAAAAGCCTAAAGGGGAAGGAGAGGCGACTACTAAATACCTTCCTAACGTGTATTCCTGTGTGTGAATAGATTCCTGGGTTAACTGTATTGCTAAATGAAGAGGCAATGTTAAATTACTGCCATGTATTCCTCACAATGCATCGAGCGCAATTTAAACTTGAATATGAAAGCCACTTCAAGGGTAGAAACTACTAAAGAACACCTAGGGCTTGTGAAAGAAAAGAAAGAAACAATTAGCCACCCAGCCACAACTGTGTGATTGAACCTTTCACAATACAATGAAAATTGCAACGTAAGAGCAGCTGCTACAACAACATATACTGTAGTGAAGTTTCCTAATGCCGGGCAATGGTGTTATCAAGCACTTGACACGTTCGTATAACTACGTGAGAAAAGCTGCTAACAAACACATAAAACATAACTACAATACTTGTGGTGATGAAGACTCGCAGCTAAGGATTCTTTAGAGGCATGTATTTATCAGCATAACGCTTGTAGCGTAAGACAGCTGACAGGGACAAGGGGCTCTGACTGAAAACTTGCTGTGACAATTAGCTTCAAACAAATGGTTTTCGGGAACTAAACCTGAACCTATTGCGAACTACGACCAAAATAATGCTGTGGTAAGAAAGAGTATACTGAACAGGGGCTGCAGAATTGTTATTACAGAAATGACTGGCGTCGGTAAGCGTCGTCTGACAGCACGCGAAGCTCAGAACACACGCTGGGAGGGGCTTAAATACAGTAAGAGTGACAACAACTAGACTGGCTCTGAACCCACCGGAGAACTACTAGGGCAGCCAAGTTGAGAAATAAGGAAGTGGTTATTTTGCCTACCTTCTACACTGTGTTGCTTCCCCATTATCCAACGGTGATAAGCTGATGTCCAACTCCTTTTTGAGGTTACACTAGTACTCTTCCCTGTGATCATGACAGTATTCCCCCCCAAGGCCCCTCCTAGGTGAAACCCCTCCCCGCCTGGTTTGCTGGGGTTATTCCGGTGGAAGGCTTTTATCAATCGGGGTGCATGAATATTCTCAAGGGGTTCCCAAGTTCTATCCTGTGGCCCATAACCCTTCCAGTCCACCAAATAGTACAGCTTCTTGCGAACCACTTTGGAGTCTAGGATTGCCTTTACTTCAAACTAGGGCTGATCATTTTCCACAACAATTGGAGCAGGAGGCCCTTGGATTTGGGTATGGGGATTGATAGCCTTCAACAAGGACACATGGAACACTGAGTGGATTTTCATGTTTTTGAGGAGAGTCAATTTCATAGCCACTGGGTTAATGATCTTCTCGATAGTAAAGGGCCCCAAATATCTTGGAAGAAACTTCCGAGATCCTCTTAAGGCAAGATTCTTAGCAGCTAGCCAAACTGAATCTCCCACCTTCTACTCTGGAGAATCGTTTCGCTTGTGATCTGCAAACCTTTTCTGAAAAGCTTTTGTTACAGTCAACTGTTCCTTTGCTTTGGCAATAGTGGTGACAATATTATTGTCAGGAGTCAGGTTGCCCACTTAGTGTAGCCGAAGAGTTCTTCTCCCTGATGTACCCCTCTGGCTTAAGTATGAACAAGAAACCAGAGCGGTCAATCAGATAAAAGAAAGGATGCCAATGGAGTCCCAGGTGCTGCGGAGAATGCCAGATGCCAGTTGAGAAGATACAGGCAAACCGGATGATGACACAAACGGTGTAGGCGCTGGACCTGCAAGTGAAGTGATCTTATTAACACAACACACGTAGCAGGCTAACCTATGTGAGAACAGCGCCAATTGCCCAGATCAAGATAAAGACAATTACATAGGGTTTTCTTGAATGGGGGTATACTGTATAATAATCACCAGTCCCCGCTCCCCTTCTTGTACACTAAATGAAGGTCACAATGGCTTACCATAGTTTTCCTGTTTCTTTCCCCAGGACAGAATCCCTGCAGTGGGAAACAGGAAGGTCCAAAGTAGCAATCCAAAGGAGAAGAGGTCCAACCTATTCTGACGGCACGAGGACGCCTAAGCAGCCACCTGACCCGACGGCACGAGGACGCCTTAGTACACACTGGAAGTCTCTAGTCCGTGTACTGAACAAACCGGAAGACCCAAGTCTCAGTAATTCAACAAAAATACCACACAATTCCAAAGTCCAGAAGCGATCCCACGATATGAAGCAACAGGCAGACGGAGTCCAAAGCAGCCAAGGTAACGTAGTTCACTAGGGAAAACCACAAGGAAATCCGATAGCGGTCCGAGGTCAAAGCACGAGTCAAGGCAAAACCAAAGTACAAAGTGTTCCAAAAAGCAGTTCCAAATCAGCGGTCTGGGTCGAAGAGCCAAGGAGTCTAGAAGTTCAAGGGAAAGGGAAAAGGAAGAGGAAGAGAAAATGGGCAAAAGGGAACAAGGTACAGGTATCACAAGATGCAAAGTATGAAACGCCACTAATTACAATCAGAAGCACCAGGCAGAGTGAGGGAGGTGCTTATGAAGGGCAGGTCATGTGACAACGCTGTGTATTGCTCGGCGTCGAGCGCGATAGGAAAAGAGAGGACGCCAGCATTGCCATGCCAACTTCCAGGCACCTGGCTGCAGAGTCCTTAAAGGGCTACAACCCCGTGTTTTGATCGTGCCGGTACGGCCACACATGACAATTATTGTGCAATGTCTTAATTGCAGGCATTTCCAATGCTTCAGGCGGATCGTAGACTGAGGTTCGAGGATGCCGACCATATAAGGTGAAAAATGGGCTCGGTCAATGGAAGAGTGAACAGAATTATTGTAAGCATATTCAGTGATCCACAACATTTCTGACCAAGTATCTTCAGTCTGGTGGAGCATGCAGCTGAGGTATTGTTTTAATGTTTGATTTGTGCGTCTGGTTTGCCTGTCCGTGTGTGGATGGTAACTGGTGGACAAGCGTACATCAATCTTGGCTATCTTGCAGTATTTCTTCCAAAATTCGGAAACAAATTGACTTCCCCGATCCAAAACCACAATGGAAGGGAAACCATGTAGCCTTACTATATTCTCCAAAAATATCCTTGCCAGCCTGTTGCTGTAGGTAAACCTTTCAAAGCCACAAAATGTGCCATCTTCGAAAATAGATCCACCACCACCAGGATGGTGTCAAATCCATTGCTTTTGGGTAAGTCAGTGATGAAGTCTAAAGAGAGAGTATGCCAAGGAAGTGGTGGCACTTCCAATGGTTTGATAAATCCACCTGGTTTCATTCTTTGAGATTTGTTTTGAGCACAATTCCCACAGGTCTTGATGAATTGTATCACATCTTTTCGCCAAGTAGGCCACCAATAAGACCGCTTGACTTTTTCCAAGGTTTTAGTAACTCCCGGATGACCCTCCAACAAGGTACTGTGGTCATTTTCAATCACTTGATTTTGTAACTTTTGAGTAGGCAAATATAATCGCCCTTGAAAAAATGGCAAACCATCCTGCAAATAACCATGCTCATTCTCTGACTCCCATTCCTGCAATTCTATTGAGTTCATACTTGCTTTAATTTCATCTCTTATTTCCTCAAACAAAGAATCTGTGGTGTTCATGACTCCAAGCATTTTCTCACCTGCAATTATTTCCACAGGGGTGACTGCAACATAAGCTTCTTCACCCTTACCAATTCTGGACAGAGCGTCAGCCTTACCATTATGACTCCCAGGCCGAAACGTGATAACAAAGTCATACTCCGCAAAGAAGAGGGCCCACCTTAACTGTCGCGAAGACTGAGCTTTGGCAGAGCGCAAATACTACAAATTTCGGTGATCCATGAAAATGGTGACAGTGTGCCTCGCCCCAAGCAGGTAATGTCTCTATTCCTTCAATGCACATTTTATTGCAAACAACTCCTTATCTATGACTGTATAATTGAGCTCTGCAGATGAAAAATTCTGAGACCAAAAGGCCACTGGATGTAATTCTTGAGAGACAGGATCTCGCTGAGACAGGACCGCCTCTATGGCCACATATGACGCATCAGTTTCCACCACAAATGGAATTTCAGCCCTTGGATGTTGTAGGACCGGAGCAGCCGTAAATCTCTCCTTCAAATTCTGGAAATCCTCTTCCGCCTCTTTGGTCGAAGTGAACGTCTTGTTTTTTCGGGGCAGGGATGTGATGGGATGGACCAGTTGAGCAAAATCTGATACAAATCGCTGATAGAAATTTGCAAACCCCAAAAAACTTTGGACTCCTGTGATTGATGTGGGAGCTGGCCAGGAAAGGATTGCATCAACCTTCCTATTGTCCATTTTCACTCCTTGAGAAGATAACACGAATCCCAAAAATTCGACCTCAGAAACGTGGAAATGACATTGTTCCAATTTCACAAATAACGGGTTTTCTCGGAGTATTTGTAGAACAGAAATTACATGGCTAACATGTTCTTGTGGATCCGCTGAGAAGATCAGAATGTCATCTATGTAGACAACCACACAGATATCAAGAAGTTCACGGAAGATGTCATTCATGAAAGACTGAAAGGCTGCTGGTGCAATACATAGCCCAACGGGCATCACCTTGTATTCAAAAAGTCCATAACACGTGCGGAAGGCCGTTTTTCATTCGTCTCCTTCTTTAATACGAATGAGGTGATATGCACCTCGAAGATCAAGCTTTGTGAAGATTTGAGCCTTTTTAATTTGGTCCAGAAGCATTGAGATGAGAGGTAATGGGTAGCGGTTCTTAACAGTAATTTGATTCAAGGCTCTATAATCTATGCAGGTTCTTAAATTTCCTTCTTTTTTGGGCACGAAGAACAGAGGTGACGCTGCTGGAGACTTGGACGGTCTTATGAAACATTAGCCAAATACTGGTCGAGATATGTTTTCAGATGGAGGTTTTCTCTTTCTGTTAGAGCATAAATGCGACTGCAAGGAAGCTGAGCTCCCGGAATGAGATCTATCTGACAATCATATGGTCTGTGAGGGGGTACAATTTCTGCCTGCTTCTCCTCTTGAAAAACATCCTGAAACTTTCGATATCTAATGGCAATGAACCAAGGAGACCTAAAGTGATTTCTGTAGTCCTCTTGGGTTTCTCCGTCTCTGATGAATCTTCCAGGAAACAAGTTCTTTTGCATTCGGAACTGAAAGTCAAGGTTCTTGAAGACCAATCAATGACAGGATTGTGTTTTTCCAACCAGGGTATTCCCAAAATGATTTGAAACTGTGGGGCTTGAATCAGGTCGAAGGAAATAACCTCCTTGTGTCCTTCCTGACTGAGCATAATGAGATTGTTGGTGCACTGTGTTACTGGCCCGGACACTAATGGAGTGCCATCTACCCCGGAAACATTTTCAGCTTCCAACTTTTCCGGCAAAGAAATTTCCAGTTTTCCAGCCAGGTGTAGATCCATATAGTTGCCTATTGCTCCACTGTCTATATAAGCGTTCAACGCAAATCTCTTCATGGGCTGTTGCTGACTAAATAGGATAATTGGAAACACAGTGTGTGGTCACCGAAACCTTCTTCACGCTTCACAAGCTGACCTCTATACTTGTTGGGCACTTAAGTTTTCCAGACTCTGGTCCTTCTTCTCCTGGTTGATTCCTCCCAAAGGCTTTCTTGAAGGTTTAACTGGACAGTCCTTCAGGAAGTGACCAGCCTTACCACAATATAAACATAACTGTTGCTGCCGTCTCTTATCCCTTTCAGCCCGAGTGATTGGACCTCTTATGCCTCCCAACTGCATGGGTTAAGAATGAGTCTCTGACAAAGATCTTCCAGCTGGCTCATTAGAGCGAACAAAATACGCCCGACCTTCAGGGCGAGAATGATCAGTTCTTCGATCTTGCAGGCGATGATCTAACTGAATGGTCAAATCAATGAATTCCGTGATACCCTCAGGTGGATTCACTACCTGTGCTAGGACGTCCTTTAACTCACTCCGCAACCCACGTTAAAACAAGGTGGTTCTTTTCTCCGAAGGCCAGTTGGTTTCGGCCACCAACCTGTTGAAGGTTGCCACATATGCCAGCAAATCTTGATTACCTTGTCGAAGCAACAATTATTCATTATCTAAGGCTTGCCCCTGAGTGTGACGAGCAAAAAGTTGTTCCAGTTCCCATTGAAATTCTCAAATTTCTCAACACTGGATCGTCTCTATTGACAAGGGGTATTGACCAATCAGCAGCATAACCACCCAGATACGATAATACAAATGCTACCTTGGGTTGGTCATTTGGAAAAACTCCTGGTCTGCACAAAAAATGTAACCGGCGTTGATTCAAGAATACTGCTAACTTTTTTGGGTCCGCAGTGAAACGCTCCAGAGGAGCCAAAGGAATATTTCCTGGGACAACCACTTGAACAGGGACAGGTGGTGCAGTAGGAGCTGATGCTTGCGGGTTACCCACAGGCAAAGGAATCTGTCCAGCTTGAGTCTGTAGGAGTTGGCGGGCGAGTTCCTCAGTTCTATTTCTGTTTACCACTAGCTCTTTCCGCAGAGCATTGGTTTCAGAGCGAGCTGCATGAACTTCAGCTCTCAATTCCCCCAACAGTTGAACCAACTGATTAACCTCAGAAGTTCCCATGGTGTCCAGGCAGAGTATGTTTCCGCACAGCTTCATGTTCTGTAACGCTTACCTTTACTCAGCGGGGACACACACAGGAGACACCTGAATGGCTGTTCTTATCTGGTGTTTCTTGTATCTACCACTTCTTCTGTGACCAGAGTAACCTATAAACATACACAAGAATTCCTTAGTGTGAGTTTAAAACCCCTCTTTGGATATAGCCACAGTCTTCTTTTTCTGGTTAAAGCTACTCTCTAGAAACTTCACCTTACCTAAGGTATTTTTTGGGTGAGATCTCCATCCTGCATTTGTGCAGGGGCTCTAGTTCTGAAGAAGTGCAATGCTGGTGAAGACCACTGGAGTGAGGGCTCAATTGCACTGGACTTAATTTGGGAAAATATGCTATTGCTAAAAGACTGTGGAAATGGCGCCTTGAAAACAGAAAAAATATGACTCAGAACCTGAATGGAGTCTTTACCATACTGCACTAACTAAACATGCCCTAACACCCCTAAAGCCTAAAGGGGAAAGAGAGGTGACTACTAAATACCTTCCTAACGTGTATTCCTGTGTGTGAATAGATTCCTGGGTTGACTGTATTGCTAAATGAAGAGGCAATGTTAAATTACTGCCATGTATTCCTCACGATGCATCAAGCGCAATTTAAACTTGAATATGAAAGCCACTTCAAGGATAGAAACTAAAGAACACCTAGGGCTTGTGAAAGAAAAGAAAGAAACAATTAGCCACCCGGCCACAACTGCGTGATTGAACCTTGCACAATACAATGAAAATTGCAACGTAAGAGTAGCTGCTACAACATAATATAAGGTAGTGAAGTTTCCTAATGCCGAGCAACAGCGTTATCAAGCACTTGACACGTTCGTATAACTATGTGAGAAAAGCTGCTAACAAATACATAAAACATAACTACAATACTTGAGGTGATGAAGACTTGCAGCTACATATGCTTTAGAGGCATATATTTATCAGCATAACGCTTGTAGCTTAAGACAGCTGACGGGGACAAGGGGCTCTGACTGAAAACCTGCCATGACAATTAGCTTCAAACAAATGGTTTTCGGGAACTAAACCTGAACCTATTGCGACCTACGACCAAAATAATGCTGTGGTAAGAAAGAGGCTGAACAGGGGCTGCAGAATTGTCATTACAGAAATGACTGGCGTAGGTAAGAGTTGTCTGACATATAGCACGCGAAGTTCAGAACACACGCTGGGAGGGGCTTAAATACAGTAAGAGTGACAACAACTAGACTGGCTCTGAACCCACCGGAGAACTACTAGGGCAGCCATGTTGAGAAGTCAGGAAGTGGTTATTTTGCCTACCTTCTACACTGTGTTGCTTCCCCATTATCCAACGGTGATAAGCTGATGTCCAACTCCTTTTTGAGGTTACACTAGGACTCTTCCCTGTGATCATGATAGGCTGGTAGGTATCTTGCATCTTCATAGCCCCTTAGTATACGCCCATTCTTGTTTGTAAATCTTCAAAAGCGCAATCCCATTTGTAAAATCTTGACCCTTTTTGAGAAAAATCAACCTTAACTAAAACCTCTAACTTTTGAACGTACGTCCTAGAAACGAAATGTCATTATGAAGCTAACATCCTCAGCTTTCGAACGAACCCAAAACGACATTCCAACTCCTTATAGATCTGCTGTAATCGCGTTTCTCGTGCGCTGAAAAGTTTGCAGCGATTTCGCATTTGGCTCAATTTTACCACATGTAAAAACAGCTATTTCTTGCTTTCAACTTCTGAAGTTCGTTTTCCATCTGCTAATCATCCAACAATCATTGCTAGTGTTGACCTGAACCAATCCAAAGCAACTCTCACTAGTTCTGAATCCTATTTAGCAAATTAAAGTCAATTTTAGCATTTTTCCCATTCAATTCAACCACATTTAAAAGCAATTGATCTGTTTTAAAATCATTACTGTTTTCTCTAAGCTTGCTGAGGGGAATCGGGATTGAAACTGCAATTGTTGATTGTTATTCCTGAAACCTGTGTGCCCTCATTCCATCTCTTCATATTGCATATTGGGGGAGTGAGTAATAACAGGGGGAAAGAGTGATTATATTGTCTTTGGTTAAATTCAGATCAAGTTTATTTCTGTGTTGCATTCTTTCATATCACTGCATTTCATTCAACCCACCCAAAGTCATTCTTTGCTACATTATTCTTCCTATTCCTACTCCTTATTTATTAAAGAGATTGTTGATATTGTAATATTACCCATTGCGGATCATTGCATAAATATTCTTAAGTGTGATATTCAGATATTATTCATATATATATAAGTGTGATATATATATATATGGTTGAATTAATCAAATAAATATTTTAAATTGCAAAACAAACCTTATTCCTTGGTTCAGTGCGACCGGGGGGATTCAAAGAGAGGGGCATTATATAAGGGTACATCATCCAGAAACAAAAGAACTTTTGACATAAAAATATATAAATAAGGGTTTGCATTGGGCATCCCATACTAGGCATTGACTTAGGTGGAGTGCTGGGTTGAAACCACTTACAGAACTTGATATGGCCCCATGTGAGGCGAGATTTCAGTTATCCTGTCTTAACACCTATTGGAAATTTGTAAATGTCCCTAATGGTAGTCTAAATCAGAACATGTTTTTTTTAAAAATCTTTATTTTTGGTATATTCAACTGATTATACATAATTCAAGTAAATTACAACTTAAAGAAACATGGAAGTAACATGTGCCTTGTATACCGCATCCCGCCCATCACCCCGGTCCCCGTGGACGCAACTGTGCATGAGTTCAATAGTTATTATCAGTTCGACGTCGATCGCTGGCTGGCCAAAGTGTCTGGGTTATTTTGATAGGGTTCTGGGGATGCTTCCCTCAAAGAGTCACTGTTCTCGGTGGACAGCAGGTAGGCGATGTATGGGCCCCAGATGTCGGGGGCCGTGCGTGTAGGGGTAGAAGCTTGATAAAGTTTGATTCCATGTCTTGACAGTAGGATGTCTTTTACCCATTGCTGTGGCGTCGGTGTAACGCTTACCTTAGACTCCTCGGGGACACCACGTGATATTCTGAAACTTCTCAGGGTGCGCAGTTATCTGTTGTTCACTACCCCAACTGGACTCTCTTTCTATACCACAGAAAACAAATGACAACACGAGAACAATTGGAATGAGTCCTAATGTAGGGAAAATATCATAGGTCAAAAAATCCCAACAACTGTATAGTTCAATTACCTCAGTTGGTGATTTGGTTAGCTCGTCATCCTGCTTCGGCGCAGGGGTGCGTGTTCTGAAGAAGGGCTAAAATTAGGAGTGGCCTAAACAAGGGGAGAAGGACAGCCCTATATGGAATGTAGGGTGTAGAGAAAATGCCTAATGGTGAGGTGGAAAAAACATTCAACCTATTCCAACAACACAACTGTGACTGGGGAGGTAAGGTTATTCTCCGGTTCTCCTGGAAATCCCTCAAAAGTGCTATTCCTGACAATTCCCAGCCGGAAATAATATTGCTAACAACTCCTGGCAAGAAACACCCTAATGTGTCTAAAACTGAACATGCGCAACATTTAACCTTTAGGCTCCTTCATGTGTAGAATTAGTGTACCTAACTGTGACAGAAAAAGCGGAACACCTCTGTTCCTAGAAACAAAACCTCCACACTAAACCCCCTCGCTCCGTAATACTAATGCAATTACTGGGCGGTTAAAACATACACTTGCCCTTGGAGAACGAATGCAAGCAGAGCACTCGCCATTAAGAACGAATAATCAGTGGAGACAGCTAATGAGGTAAATGATACTTGCTGTGGAAAGGAGACAGAACAGGAATGAGTGTCTCGAAAACTCCTCACAAACGAAACGCCAAAAGGAATGCGTCTCCCGCCAACTCCACACTGACGAAAGCCAACTCCACACAGAGCTCAAAGAATAGTAGTTGCAGAATGGCACGGGAAAAAACAATGACCATGGCACTATAGAGGGGGTATCTATGAATTACAAGGGAACTGAGGAATTCCTGTCAGAGGGATGAACCGCGGTAAGCATCCGCTGAACACAGCTGAAGACGCGAAGCGCCGTTGAACAAAGGGGAGGGGCTTAAGTACTCCAGAGTGACAGAAAACTAGACCGCTTGCCCAATCTAGGGGTTGTAACATCAGGCGGCCATGTTGGTTGATGAGGAAGAGCCCTAGTAGCATAGCCCACCCCTACCTATCCTTAGACCAGGAATTGTAAGCGGCCACCCAGGAAATTTTGGAAATTCTTTTGAGGGGGAACCCAGTAGTCATGACAGTATTCCCCCCCAAAGCCCCTCCTAAACTGAAATTCCCCCTCCCTGGTTTGGACGGGTGGTTGCGGTGAAAGATTCTAAGTAACCTAGGGGCATGAACATTCTCGCAGGGTTCCCAAGTTCTGTCTTGAGGGCCGTAACCCTTCCAATCCACTAAGTAGAATAGCTTATTACGCACAATCTTGGAATCTAAGATGGCCTTAACTTCATATTCTAGCTGGTCATTATCCACAACCACAGGGGCTGGTGCTTCGGAAATTCGTGTGTTTGGATAGACAGGTTTTGAAAGAGATACGTGAAATACTGAATGGATTTTCATGGTTTTTGGAAGGGTTAACTTCATGGCGACGGGATCGATGATTTTTTCAATGGCAAAAGGTCCCAGCAAGAGTGGAAGGAATTTTCTAGATCCCTTCAAGGTCAGATTTCGAGTGGCTAACCAAACCAAATTTCCCACCTTATACTGTGGTGCAACACATCTTTTGTCATCAGCAAATTTCTTCTGGGATTTTTTAGCCACCGATAATTGTTCTCGAGCTTGAGCTATGGCAGTGGTGATTTTTTCATGCAGAGATTTTACTGCTGGCATTTCCAACGGTTCAGGTGGATCGTAAGCTGAGGTACGTGGATGTCGACCATGCAAGGTGTAGAAAGGACTCAAACCTGTGGAGGAATGGACAGAATTGTTATATGCATATTCAGTTATCCACAAAACTTCTAGCCAGGTGTCTTCTAGTTGGTGTAACATACATCTAAGGTACTGTTCCAGGGTTTGATTGGTTCGCTCAGTTTGACCGTCAGTTTGGGGATGATGACTGGTGGACAAACGTACATCGATTTTAGCCAACTCGCAACATTTTCTCCAAAACTTCGAGACAAATTGGCTTCCTCGATCAGAGATTATCACCGTAGGAAAGTCATGCAACTTCACAATATTCTCCGAAAAGGTTTTTGCCAGCACTGAGGCTGACGGCAATCCTTTCAATGCGATAAAATGTGCCATCTGGGAGAACAAGTCCACCACCACCATGATCGTGTCAAACCCTTCACAAGGAGGCAAATCTGTGATGAAGTCCATAGAGGTGGTGTGCCAGGGGGTTGGTGGCACATTCAAAGGAAGAAGCAAGCCAGCAGGTTTCCTCTTTTGATTTTTGTTTTGAGCGCAGTTACCACAAGTTTTCAAATGTTGAATGATATCTTTTCTCCAAGTAAGCCACCAATATGACCTCTTAACCTTCTCCATGGTCTTTGTGATTCCGGGGTGACCTTCCAAAAGAGCATCATGATAGTTTGTAACCACCTTTTCTTGTAGTTGGGGCGTGGGCAAGTACAACCGTTCCTGATAAAAGGGAAGGCCCTCCTGCACTGTAAAACCTTCTCCTCTGGATTCCCAGTTCAACAATTCATCCTGCGTAAGGTGGGTTCGAATTTCCTTTCTTAATTCTTCAAAGTCAGAGTCTGTTGTGTTCATTACTCCTAGGATCTTTTCTCCAGAAATTATCTCCACAGGATTCACCGGCACATAGGCTTCTTCCCCATTACCAATTCAAGATAAGGCATCAGCCTTTCCATTTCGCACTCCTGGTCTGAAGGTAATAACAAAGTCATATTCAGCGAGAAAGAGAGCCCATCGTAACTGTCTTGAAGATTGTGCCTTTGCTGGGCGTAAGTATTGCAAGTTCCGATGGTCGGTGAAGATGGTCACAGTATGTCGTGCACCCAGCAAGTGATGCCTCCCTTCCTTCAAGGCACAAATTATAGCCAAAAACTCCTTATCCGTAATGGTGTAATTCAATTCTGCAGCAGAGAACTTCTTTGACCAAAAGGCTACTGGGTGCAATTCTTGGGTGCCAGGATCACACTGAGACAACACAGCTCCCATAGCTACATTTGAAGCATCAGTCTCAACTACAAAAGGAAGATCGGGTCTCGGATGTTGGAGAACAGGTGCAGCAGTAAATTGCTCCTTTAGTTTCTTAAATGCCTCACCCGCTTCATTGGTCCATTCAAATGTTCTGTTTTTTCTAAGTAGTGAGGTGATAGGATGAACTAGGCGGGAGAAATCAGAAACAAACCGCCTATAGAAATTTGCAAATTCCAGAAAACTCTGGATTCCTTTGACAGAAGTTGGAGCGGGCCAAGACAGGATGGCATCAACTTTTCTGTTATCCATTTTGATTCCACTTGAAGAAAGAATGAACCCCAAGAATTCAATTTCGGGGACATGAAAATGACACTTCTCCAATTTCACATACAGAGAATTTTCTTGGAGCCTTTGAAGCACCGATGTCACGTGCTTAACGTGATCCGCCAGGTTTGCAGAGAAAATTAGAATGTCATCCAGACCACCAAACAGATGTCCAGTAGTTCTCTAAAGATATAATTCATAAAGGACTGAAAAGCAGCAGGAGCATTGCAAAGCCCGAAGGGCATGACTTGATATTCGAAGAGCCCGAATCGCGTTCAAAAGCGGTTTTCCACTCCTCACCTTTCTTAATGCGAATGAGATGATAAGCACCTCTAAGATCAAGCTTGATGAATATTCGTGCCTGTTTCACCTGATTCAGCAAAGTCGAAATAAGGGGAAGAGGATAGCGGTTCTTCACAGTGATTTGATTCAGTGCTCTGTAATCTATGCAGGTTCGCAAATCGCCTTCCTTTTTGGGCACAAAAAAAAGAGGAGATGCCACCGGTGACTTGGACGGTCTGATAAACCCGTTGGCCAGGTATTGATCCAGATAAGACTTCAGATGAGCATTTTCTTTTTCAGTGAGGGCATAAAATTCTGCTGCAAGGAAGCTGAGCCCCTGGAATGAGATCGATTTGACAGTCATAAGGTCTGTGTGGGGGCAAAATTTCCGCCTGTCGTTCTTCTTGAAAAATATCCTGGAATTTTTTGTACTCTACTGGTAACGAACCTATGAGACCTAAGGTAGTGTTGCTAGTTATCTCAGGCTGCCTGATGTTTTCCGAACCTTCTGCAGAAAAACACATACTCTGGCATTTGGAGTTAAACGTCAATGTCCGGGAACACCAATCGATCACAGGGTTATGCTTCTCCAACCAAGGTATCCCCAAGATGATCTGGAATTGAGGAGCTTGAATCAGGTCAAAATAGATCCTCTCCCTGTGTCCTTGCTGGCAAAGCATCATAAGGGGGTCAGTGCACTGGCTTACGGGACCTGACACCAAAGGTGTGCCATCCACCCCGGAAACATTTTCAGCTTCTAACTTATTCCTCAAAGGGAATCCCAATTTACTAGCCAGATGTTGATCCATGTAGTTGCCAATGGCCCCACAATGTATGTATGCAACTAATGCATGCCTCGTTGTGGGGTTCTTCTGGCAAAAAAGGACTATAGGACACACGAAGTGTGAGGTCGCTGCAACCTTTTCCATGCTCGACAAGCGAACCTCTAGACTTGTCGGGCACTGGAGTTTTCCGCCGTCTGTTCTTTTTTATCCGGATTAAGTCCTCCTAAAGGCTTCCGTGAAGGTTTTACTGGACAATCCTTTAAAAAGTGACCAGCCTTGCCACAATACAAACACAACTGCAGTTGTCGTCTCTTCTCTCTCTCTGCTTGGGATATAGGGCCTCGAATTCCGCCCAATTGCATGGGTTCATTGTGAACATCTAATCCGGACTTCGACACTGGTTCCCTTGAACGGACTACAAAGGGTTGATTGTCCTGACTGGCTCGATCCGTTCTCGTATCCTGAAGACGATGATCCAACTGGATTGTCAGATCTAGGAATTCTGTGATACATTCAGGCGGATTGACAACTTGAGCAAGAACATCCTTCAGCTCATTGCGCAGACTACGATAAAACAACATCACTCTCTTTTCTGTAGGCCAATTAGTTTCTGCCACTAATCGATTAAAAGTGGCTACATATGCAAGCAGCTCCTGATTACCCTGCTTGAGTGACAGTAACTCATTGTCCAATGCCTGGCCTTGTGAATGACGAGCAAACAGTTTCTCTAACTCTCGTTGGAAGTCAGAAAAGTTCTGTAATACGGGATCATCCCGATTAACCAAAGGAATGGACCAATCAGCTGCATGACCACCTAAATAAGACAACACGAAGGCAACCTTTGATTGGTCGGTGGAGAACACGCCAGGTCTGCACAAAAGATGTAGTCTACACTGATTTAAAAACACTGCAAACTTTTTCGGGTCCCCCGTGAATCGTTCGGGAGGAGCCAAGGGAATATTTCCTAGAATCACCACTTGGACTGGAACTGGGGGCGACGTTGATGAGGAAGCTTGGGCATTACTTTGGGGAAGGGGAACCTGTCCCGCCTGATTCTGTAATAATTGGCGAGCCAATTCTTCAGTTCGTTCCCTATTGATTCCCAGTTCCCTTCTAAGAGCACCAGTTTCGGTCCGGGCTGCATGGACTTCCGCTCTAAGTTCTCCCAGTAGTTGAGCTAACTGGTCTACCTCAGAAGTTCCCATGATGCCCAGGCGGAGTATTTTTTTTTTTATGGTGGCTTCGCGTTCTGTAGCGCTTACCTTAGACTCCTCGGGGACACCACGTGATATTCTGAAACTTCTCAGGGTGCGCAGTTATCTGTTGTTCACTACCCCAACTGGACTCTCTTTCTATACCACAGAAAACAAATTACAACACGAGAACAATTGGAATGAGTCCTAATGTAGGGAAAATATCATGGGTCAAAAAATCCCAACAACTGTATAGTTCAGTTACCTCAGTTGGTGATTTGGTTAGCTCTCTATCCTGCTTCGGCGCAGGGGTGCGTGTTCTGAAGAAGGGCTAAAATTAGGAGTGGCCTAAACAAAGGGAGAAGGACAGCCCTATATGGAATGTAGGGTGTAGAGAAAATGCCTAATGGTGAGGTGGAAAAAACATTCAACCTATTCCAACAACACAACTGTGACTGGGGAGGTAAGGTTATTCTCCGGTTCTCCTGGAAATCCCTCAAAAGTGCTATTCCTGACAATTCCCAGCCGGAAATAATATTGCTAACAACTCCTGGCCGAAACATCCTAATGTGTCTAAAACTGAACATGCGCAATATTTAACCTTTAGGCACCTTCATGTGTAGAATTAGTGTACCTTACTGTGACAGAAAAAGCGGAACACCTCTGTTCCTAGAAACAAAATCTCCACACTAAACCCCCTCGCTCCGTAATACTAATGCAATTACTGGGCGGTTAAAACATACACTTGCCCTTGGAGAACGAATGCAAGCAGAGCACTCACCATTAAGAACAAATAATCAGTGGAGACAGCTAATGAGGTAAATGATACTTGCTGTGGAAAGGAGACAGAACAGGAATGAGTGTCTCGAAAACTCCTCACAAACGAAACGCCAAAAGGAATGCGTCTCCTGCCAACTCCACACTGACGAAAGCCAACTCCACACAGAGCTCACAGAATAGTAGTTGCAGAATGGCACGGGAAAAAACAATGACCATGGCACTATAGAGGGGGTATCTATGAATTACAAGGGAACTGAGGAATTCCTGTCAGAGGGATGAACCGCGGTAAGCGTCGCTGAACACAGCTGAAGACGCGAAGCGCCGTTGAACAAAGGGGAGGGGCTTAAGTACTCCAGAGTGACAGAAAACTAGACCGCTTGCCCAATCTAGGGGTTGTAACATCAGGCGGCCGTGTTGGTTGATGAGGAAGAGCCCTAGTAGCATAGCCCACCCCTACCTATCCTTAGACCAGGAATTGTAAGCGGCCACCCAGGAAATTTTGGAAATTCTTTTGAGGGGGAACCCAGTAGTCATGACAGTCGGTGTGGGTCCCTTTCCCCATGACATTGCAATTCTCCTGCGCGCCAACAGCAGCAGCAGCCCCCCAAGCTTGCGTGCGGGGGGGAAAGTGTTTAGTGAGTACCAGGAGTGTGATCTTGGGGTCGGGTTCTATGGGTATGCTTATGATTGCGACGGTCTTTTCGAGTATTGTTACCCAGAATTGTTGAATGGCTGGACAGGACCATGCGAGGTGGAGAAAGTCCGCTGACGGTGCGCCACAACGACCGCATGTGGGGGGGTTGAGGGGTGGTAGTGATGGATTCTGACGGGGGTATGGTACGCTTGGTGGATGAATTTTAGGTGTATCAGTTTATATCTTTTGATTAGCGATACATTCTGGGTTTGTGCAAGGATATATTCCCATTCTTCGTCTGGAATTACCACCCGGAGGGCCTTTTCCCATCTCACCTTGGGTGTTATCTGGTTCGGGGATGTTTCCGTTAGCAGTGATTTCTATAGCATAGACACTAGTTTACCCTCCCCCCTGTGACTGAATGACCCCGTGCAGCAGCTGCCATGTTGCAGGCTGTCGGGGGAACGAGGGTAGTATAGCTTGGAGGGAGCATCTAAGGTGGAAATATATAAATGTATTGAGGGCGGTGGTAGCTCCTCATGCTTTAGCCTGTTGTGGAGTGAGGAAGTTCCCCTCGGGGAAGAGGCCTTCCATGGTTTTTAATTTTAGTTTGTTGGCCCAGTTTAAATAGACTTTATCTGAGTTAGGGGGATTCCAGGAATGAATTTTATTGGTAGGAGAGGGGAGAACCTCGTCTGAATGTCACATTTTTGCACAATTTCTTTCCATATTGCTATGGTGAAGAGGACTGTGTTTTAGAGTGTTGTGTGGAGTGTGTGTTTGGCCGAAAATAACTGCTCTGAGCAGGTAAGGGGACGCGAGAGCTCGCTCTAGTTGGACATGGGGCCGTACTAGGTGTGTGGCATACCAGTGGCCCAGGAATTGGGCTTGGACTGCCCAATAATAATGCTCAAAGACGGGGAGTGCCATGCCGCCCTTTTTTACTGGTTGGATTAGTGACTTATATGAGATTCTGGCTAGTTTGCCCGCCAATAAAAGTTCTAGGACTAGGCTCTGTAGTCGGTGGAGATGTTCCTGGGGCACCAATAGGGGGAGATTTACAAAGAGATAGAGGAGTTTGGGGAGTATCACCATTTTCACTATCGACACTCGTCCCCAGAGGGTAAGTGGTAGTGACTTCCATCTATCGATTTTCCCCTGGAGTATTTGAATTACTTTACCGTAGTTGTCTTCAAAGAGGGATTGGTGGTCCCTGGCCATTTGGATGCCTAGGTACTGAACATTTTTGTGTTCCCATTTGAAGCCGAAATCATCTGGGAATTCTTGGGTTTCTGGGGTTAACTGGAATTTAATGGACTTGCTTTGGTTGATCTTTAGGCCAGAGAAGTTGCTGAATTTGATTATGTCACGAATTACTGGGTTCAAGTTGGTCGCCGGGTCTTATATGTGAAGAGCGATGTCGTCGGCATATAGGGAAATTATTAATTTGTGGGGACCGAAGATGAGGCCTCTGTGCATGTGCATGTGTCTAGCCCGGAGGTCGGAGGCGAGAGCAAGGCGGATCAGGGGCACCCTTGCCTGGTTCCCCGCTGGAGGTCGATTGCCAACGATCTGGTCTTTCCCAGAGTTGTGTGATTTGGGTTGGTTGTACAGGAGAGGGGTTAATTGGATGAATCGTTTGCCGAGACCCATCCGTTGAAGGATCTCTAAGAGAAAGGGCCATTCTATGGAGTCAAAAGCCTTTTCGGCATCTAGGAGGACTGCTACCGCTTGTTGCGAGGGATCTAGTGCTTCCATTACTCCAAACATGCGTCTGATGCCAAATGTTGTGTTGCGGCCTGGTACAAACCCGGCCTGGTCTGCAAGCACCAGTGCGGGCATCAGGGGAATGAGTCTGGAGGCCAAGATCTTGGCCAATATTTTATTGTCAAGGTTGATCAGTGAGATTGGTCTGTACGAGCCGCACTCTTCGGAGGGTTTATTGGCTTTGTGTAGAAGGATCACATTCGCCTCGCGGAGAGGGTCGGGGGTAGTGAACCGGTCTCGAGTGCTTCCTCAAAAACCTGTAGAAAGAGTGGTGCGAGGATTGGTGCAAATGATTTATAGAACTCGCCAATTAGCCCGTCGGGGCCGGGTATTTTGGTGCATGGTAGGTCTTTGATGGCCTGGAGGATTTCCTCTAGTGTGATGGGTAGGTTTAGGGGTTCTCTCAGCAGGGTGTCCACCCTATACAGTTCTATATCTGCCAGGTATTGCTTTAGCTCCTCTTGAGTGGCGGTGAAATTGGCCTTGTACAAGTTTTGATAGAAGGCACAGAATATTTTGGCTATTTCCTTGTCTGTATGTTCTAAGATGCCCTGAGGGTTTCTGAATTGCTCTATCGGTGTTGGTTTCCGGTCTGCTGTTATCAATCTTGCGAGGAGGGCACCTGGTTTCTGCCCTTCTCCATATTGGCGGATGCGATGGCCATGTGATAGAAATTTTAGTTCACGGTCCGCTGTTGCCCTGAACTTGTCTAGCTCTTCCTTCAGCGATGCTAGCACGTGTGGTTCCGGTGCTGTGGTCTGCAAGTGCTCGAGCTCCTTTAGTCGGGTCTCGCTTGAGGCCAGCTCGCGCCTTATGAGCTTGAGGATACCCTGTTCTTTGGTTAAGCAAATCCCTCTGACGTAACATTTTAGGTATTCCCACAGGGTGCCGGCAGATGTCACTGAGCCTTGGTTGAGTTCGAGGAAGGAGATGATCTCCGTACGGAGTTTGTCAGCGAACACCTGGTCTTGTAGGGATCCGGGTTTGAATCTCCAGTGTCTTCTCCCCACTGATGGATCTGGTGGGGCGCATACGACTGACTGCCGAGTGGCCTGACACAGATCTAGGCAGAATTTGGCTGTCTAACCATTGGACTTGGCTGTGTGCGGAGACCATTATATAGTCAAGGCGGGAGCTGGTCTTATGGACCCAGGAGTGGAAGAAGTATTCTCGGGTCTCGCCGTGTTGGAGTCTCCAGATGTCTACCAGGTGGAATGCTTTGTAGATTTCGAGCACCTGGAGTGCTGCTTTAGGAACGGTTGTGGACGGCGAGTGGGATCTGTCCCAGTGTCGGTCTAATGCAGTATTCATGTTGCCTGCCCATATGATTGTTGCAGACCTTGCTTCTCCCAGGTGCGTCATTACCCAGTCGAAGTTGTTGTATCTGTCTGTGTTTGGCCCGTATGAGTTTATAATGATGAATTCTGTGTTTTCCAGGATCGCATGCACCAGGAGCATCCTCCCTTCCTCGTCATTTTGGACTGAGGGTAGTTTGAATTTTAGGGATCTGTGTATTAGGATTGCCACCCCTCGAGCGTATGAGGAGTATGAGGCGAAGTATCTATGACAACCCCAATCTCGGGCCCAACAGTTCTTTGTTCCGGGGAGGAGGTGGGTTACCTGAATCAGAGCAATGTCCGCTTTGTGCCTCCGGAGGTACTGTGTCAACTTTCTCATTTTGATCAGGTTGTTTCCCCCCTTAATGTTCCAGGTGGCTAACTTAAATGTTGTTGGTGATAAACTTAGGTTACCTTTGGGGCAAGGTGACGGTTAATTGTGTCAGGCCAGATTGCTGCGGTGTTGTGTCCAGGTTTCTGCTTTCCTGGTCGAGGTCTAGTTTCAGTGCATCCATTCGGTGGCCCAAGGTGGAGGCGGGGGGGAGCGGACCCCAGGTAGGCACACTTCCATAACATTAAACAGATTCCCTCCCAGTCATGGGCAACCCCCAACTTGCCCATCAAATTTCCCCACCCAATTTCCCGAAAAACATAATTGAGCTGCGCTTGGGGTGCACCTTGAAATTCAACATAGTTATGGAGTCCAGGGGTTCTTTTGGTTGATGTCAGGCGGCCTAAAGATGAGCAGGAGATGTTATCACAGTGGATCTCTTTCAGCCCGATCTCTTCTTTGGGGTCTCAGAGTGCCGGTGGCTTGTTTGCACC
Organism: Ambystoma mexicanum; assembly: GCF_040938575.1. Classification (NCBI taxonomy): domain Eukaryota; kingdom Metazoa; phylum Chordata; class Amphibia; order Caudata; family Ambystomatidae; genus Ambystoma; species Ambystoma mexicanum. Next base: position 904,601,575 of record NC_090939.1, read on the forward strand.
CCAGCTTGTCAAGGAATAGATTTGCCTCTTCGTGTGTGTTAAAGAATTGAGATTTGCCATCATGTTGGATTCGCAACTTGGCAGGATATAGCATGGAATATAGCAGTTTGTTGTCCTGTAGCCAACGTTTCACTCCGGTGAAAGATCTGCGTAGCGCTTGGACTGAAGTCGGGGAAGAACTGGATGTCATCTCCGTCGTGATGTAGATTCCCTTTCTCCCTTGCAAGGCAGAGGATCGTGTCTCAGTCCTTGAAGTTGAGTAATTTAGCTATTATTGGGCGAGGAGCTGTCCCGGGGACTGGTCGGCTGGTCGGGACCCTGTGGGCTCTTTCCACTACAAATATGTTGCATAACGCAGGGCTTCAGAATAACTCTTTGCATAGGGTCTCTACAAAGTCTTCAATTTTCCTCGTGTTCTGTTGCTCTCTCACCCCTAGGATCCTAATCTTGTTTCCGGCGGGATCGTCCTTCGAGGTCCTCATTTTTGGCCATGACGGCTTTCGTTTGGGCTTCCAATGTTGTCACCTTGGTGGACATGGAGGCCGCGTTATCTTCGATGTCGGAGATTCGTTGTTCTGCGGTGTCTAGTCTGTCTCGATGCTTATCCAAGCGATGTTGTCGCTGGTCGAATTTTGTCGATGGGGAATCAAGTTTACTGTCAATATAGCCATTGACAGCCTTTAATTCAAGGAGGATCTCTCTGATGTCAGAAGTTGGAGCGGGGTTGTCGTCTGGAGGCATTGACCCCTCTGGGCTCTCCAGCCGATCTATTGCTTTTGGGGTTTTGACTATGGCTCCTGGTTCGAATGTCAGATTCCTTTGCGATTTATCCGCTTTCCCCATCTTGTCGGCTTTGTTATTCCCAGACTGAGTGCGGTGCACTGTCCGTGAGTTTCCTCCTTATTTCTTTCACCTCTAGATGGTAACTGATGGTAGTTGCGGTTTGCGGGTTCGCGAAAGGTTCTCTAGCCATGTGGCGTGTCCCTGAGAGGGGTAGTTATAGTTGGGGGGGGCCTTCATTGTTCGGTGGGAGCTTGCCACCCTGTGTTGTTCTGTTGCCAAAGGGGAGTTTCCTTTGGGAGCTGCCTTGTGTCTCGTTCCGGTGGGGGTTTGCTGGGTATCAGTCGCCTGGCATATGATTGTGGCCCCCAAAGTTTGGGTGGGCCTTGTGCAGCCCCCGTTGATTACCCCCGCTGTGGGGCCTGTGTGACCATGATGGGGGGACCCCCCTGGTGGTGGACCCAGGCTGTGCTGTTATGGACTGCCCCGTGCCCGGAGCTCCTTGTGCACTCTTTTGGAGTTTGTTGGGAGGAGGGCTGGCTCACCTAAAGTGGCAGCTGCCACTGCTGCTTCTCCACCACGATGCTTGGGCCCCCGCACTGCTGGGTGAGTCTGGAGGTCGAAGGAAGGCTGCAGGGTGGGCTCTCGATCGTTGTGTCCCGGGATCTGCAGTTTGGCGAGCTGCGCCGAAGTTCCGTCAGCTGGATTGCTGGGTGCCACCTCTCGCAGCACGGGCAGCACTCGCACATCACTCTGTCTCGACGCCTCTCCCCGGATGCTGCCACGGAGAGACGCTCCTGCGGGCCCCGCTCCTTACAGGCCGTGAGTCGGCCAGGCAGTCGCGGGAGATTCCACCGCCACTGCTGGCCAACAAGTCAATGCGCCTCATTCAGGGATGTCAGCCCTGTCTCTGGGGGGGGTCTGATGGTCCCCTGGATGCGTTATTTTAAAGGATTTATTTGGTGCGCTCCGGAGCTCACACAAGAGTCGCCATCTTGGTCGCGCTCTAGCGCCCTCCCTAAATCAGAACATCTTTGACGCTGCAAGGACTAAGGTACGCTTTATGCCAAATAGTATCTTGACTAACATTACCTTGGCTGCCGATTGATGGTATGCTGTGGCTTTGGGTAGTTTGAGCTCCTGCTTCCATCATCATAAAACCATTATGAGAACTACAATCTTTGAACACTATCGTGGCCAGCAGATACTGAAGATCAGTACTAAGTGTAATAGTGTTCTATTCCATGATTATATTTTGTCACGTGAACATTGGCCAACTTATGTCCATCATTTTGTGGGTAATTCCCAGGTTTGGTATTGATATAGTATTGTGAGTATACTGTAACAGCGCCACGATGCATACAGATCCTGCAAGTGCGCAGACGGTCACAGGAAAGTCGAGGTTAAAGTGCACCCGGTCGGTGGAGACTGGGGTAAGTTCAGAGAGAGAGACTCTCTTGGGTTAATTTCTAAGTGCAGTGAGTGTGGGTTGGGTTTAGGGCCCTGAGGCAAGTGCGAAAGAGGACTGGCCGGGGTACCAGGGACCTGTGAGACTCTGAGGTACACCTGGCGGACAATCAGCAAGCGAGGAGGAAAAGGAGAAAGAACAGCGAGCTAGGTTAGCAGGGTAGAGGGAGAGAGAAGGAAGAGTAGAAGAGGAAGGTCTTGAGGAGTTTCCGGAACTTAATAAGATCAGGTGCAAAACGGATTGTGGCAGGGAGGCTATTCCAGAGGGAAGCACCTGCCGAGGATAAGGATCTCCCTCCAACTCTCTGCTTGGAGAACCTGCTCACTTGCAGAAGGTTGGAGCGGAGGGCTTGAGAGGGACAGTATTTAGGTAGGCAGCGTTGCAGGTAGGTAGGTCCCGGGGCCCAGAAAGCCTTGTGTATAATGCAGAGGGTCTTGAACTTGATCCTTACAGCCACAGGGAGCCAGTGAAAGGATTTCACGCCAGAGAGATGCGCTCCCTAAGCTTGAGGCCAAGGATAAGTCTTGCGGTTCTGTTCTGGATGAGTTGCAGAGGGCGCGTGGCAGAAGGAGGGAGGTTAAGGAAGAGGCTGTTGCAATAGTCCAGCCTAGAGAGAACCAGGGCTCTGGAGACAGTGAGCCGCTAGGGGAAAGTGAGAAACAGTAGTGCACGTCGGAGGAGGTGCAGCTGATGGTTGGACTTTTTAGAGATGTTTGAAATGTGGGAGGAGAAGGAGAGAGTGGAACCAAAAATGACCCCAAGGTTTCTTGCCTCGCTGGTGGGTGCGGGCGCAGGGCTAAGGGAGGTTGGCCAGCATTCCCCAGAGGCCTCAGGATAAATACTGTTTAGCCGGGCGGGAGTGTAGTGCCACCCAAAGAGTATCTTGTACCACATTTCCTGTAATTGGGAGACTCTTTTGCCAAGTTAGGAATTTTCCTCCACAACTTTTCCCATTCCTCCCTTCTAATGTCCCGCCCCAACACCTGCTCCCATCGGGCCATGTATTGCCAATCGGGTCTCAGGGTGGTATTGTCCAATATTCTATACAGGTTAGAGATCAGACCTTTTGCCCCATCATGTGTCAGGAGAAACCTCTCAAATGGGGTGGCCTGCTTAGTGGCTGCCTCCTTAACTGCTGGATTTAGTAGCCAGTGCCTTAGTTGTGCGTATCAGAGTCCCTCCCCTCCTCCAACCCGAGGGACTTGTTTGCAGTTTGTGAATGAGCGTATAGTCTGTCCCAGGAACATGTCCCGCATTAGCCTGCAGCCCCCCTCCCTCCACTGTCTGAATCCCCCGGGTCTTGCCTGGAGTGAAGTCCCTGTTGTTGAAAATGGTGGTTAAGGGTGATGGAAAAGTTGTGATACTCTTCTTTCTAACCATCCTATCCCAGACATCAGCTACCAGTTTAGTGATGGTGCTCCGATACATGTGTGGCGGCCTGTATTGTCTCGGCAGCAAAAGGACCTCTCTGAGATCGTGTTGCACTACTGCTCCATCGATACCCATTGCTTCCCCGCCATCTCAGAGTACCACTCCCTGATCACCCTCATTTGCGTTGCCTTGTAATATTGTTGGAGATTGGGGAGAGTCATCCCACCTTCCCTCCTTGGGGCCATCAGGACCTGCTGATTAATTATTGCCCCTTTTCCCTCCCATATAAACTAATTTGTAATTTTCCTTATTTCCCGAATAAAGGTTGCCGGCACTGCCACTGGAATCGCTTGGAATAAGTAGAGTAGGTGTGGGAGTGTAACCATTTTAACTACCACCATCCTGTCCACCCAGGAGAATTTAAGGTTCCTCCACTTCCGGAAGTCCTTCCCAATCTCCTTCACTATAGGCAGATAGTTGGCTGCATACCACCCCGCCAGGGTCGGAGTAATTGTAACCCCAAGATATTTAATCCCCCCTGGACTTTGTGCAAACAGTGTTAGTGCCTCTAATTCCCTTGTGTCTTCCCTCCCCACTTTCAGATTCACCATTTCTGATTTGTTATAGTTAATCCGTAAGCCTGATACTTCCCCAAACTTTTCCAACAGATCCCTGCATGCTTGTATCGATTCCCTAGGTCTAGTCAGTGATAAGAGCATGTCGTCGGCAAAGGCCGCGACTTTATGTAGTGGGCTCCCAAAGCGTATTCCCTGTATCTCTTCTGCCTCGTGTATTGCTTGCAGCAAGGTCTCCAGGTAAATTGCATAAAGAAGCGCAGAAAGTGGACACCCCTGCTTGGTCCCCCTACTCAGCCAGAAGGGGCACGACATTAATCCGTTCACCGACAAGCGCATGACCATTTTCTCCATTACCTGGAATAGAAACGACCACTGCACCCCGTCAAATGCCTTTTCCGCATCTAGTGACAGAAGGACCGAGGGAGTGTTCGTCTTCTGAGCTTTCTCAACTAAGTGTGCCACTCTCCTAATATTGTCAGCAGTTTGTCTTCCTAACATGAACCCTGGTGGATCAAGGACGGTAGGCACCTGTCTAACCTGTTTGCCACTATTTTGGTATGCATGTTTGCGTCCACATTGATGAGCGCTATGGGCCTGTATGAGGTGCATTCCATAGGATCTTTATTGGGCTTTGGAATAAGAATTATCTTTGCCTCTTCCAGGGAGGGGGTAATGCACCCCGTTAACTTGAAAGAGTTGAAAGGTCGCATTAGGTATGGGACCAGTGATGCGGCAAATGTTTTGTAAAAGGCAGTAGTATATCTGTCCGGACCCGGTGCATTATTCGTGGGAAGCTTTACAATAACCCTCCTCACCTCTTCTGTGATGTCCCGTCCTCAAGTGTCTCTGTCAAGTGTGAGTGTCTCTTCCTATCTCGGGCAGGTGGATTTTCTCTAGGAACTCCATCTGCTGGTGGTTCGGAGGATCCTGTGATGCGTAGAGGGTTTCATAGTACTTCACCAGGCATTCTTGTATGTCCTCCGTGCTGGTGTGTCGTTCCCCCCTCACATCTTTTATGGCTGCAATTACATTCCTTTCCCCACCCTCCTCAATAGGCATGCTAACAATGCGTCCATCTTGCTGGCTTACGCATATTAGGTTTGTCTTAGAAATAGCAATGCCTCCTCCGCTCTCTTCATTCTGAGAACCTCCAGTTGCCCTACCACTTGCCTGTAAGCCTTAAGCATGCTTCTCATGGGTGCTTCCCCTGCCCTCTTCCTGGCCTCCCACCTCTCCTTCTAGCTGAGCCTCTAGGGTCTGCAGTTGCCTGTCCCTCTGCGCTTTGGCTACTATAAATTCCCCCCTCATGGTAGTTTGAATGCGTCCCACCTCGTACTCTCTCCAGTGTCAGTGCTATTATTAACTTCAAAGAACTCCTTGATCTTTCCTCCCAATTCTTCCCGTAGCACAGGGTCCCTCAACAGGCGTCCCGGCATCCTCCATCTCCATAACCCTGCTGTCCGTCGGTGGAAAGGCAATCTCATAGTCACTACCTTATAGTCTGCTATCCCAAGAGGGTCCACCTCCACTCCTTCCACCCTTCCCAATAGTTGATGATACCCATATGCAATCTATTCTAGATTGTGTGCCACGCACTCCTGATAAAAATGTGTATCCCTCCTCTTCTCCCTTAAACCCTGACCACACGTCCCTCAGTCCCGCCGTTTCCATCCTTTCTTGCAGTTCTACCGACACCACTGCCCCCGCTCCTCCCCTCCCTGATCTATCTCTTCCCCTGTGCCATGCCGTGTTTAGGTCTCCCATCAATATGATGAGTCCCTTCGCAAAGACCTCCAAGACTCCCAGGAATCCTCTCATAAATGTCTCCTGTCCCGTGTTGGGAGTGTAGACAGATGCTAAGGTGTATGTAGCCGACGCATATACCCCTCTTATCACTATGTACCTTCCTCCCTTGTCTCACTTGATCTCTGCTACCGTGAAATCCAGGGTATTCTTGAAGGCCAGCGCTACCCTCCCTGTTTTAGACAGGCACAATGCACACAATATTTGATCAAAACCCCTTAGCTTCAGTTGTGCCTGATCCTTTTTCAGGAGGTGCGTCTCCTGTAGTGCCAGGACATCGGGCCCCATCTTTCTAGTGAATCTCTCTAGTTTCTTCCTTTAGAGAGGGGTGTTAAGCCCCCTGACATTATGTGTCAGCCATTTGAATGTGTTGATAACTGGGTCTCTCCCCCTGACCAGGCATCCTCCTGCCTGCCTTCCCTATGAGGCTCTCCCCAATACCCCAACTGCTTCATTCCCCGAGGTTATTTGCCTCCTGTCGCAGCCGAGTTATAGCTTGTTGTTCCCTTCCTTTTCCACCCTCTAGAGCTCTCCCCCCCTACCCATACTTCCCTTCTCCCCATCTCCACAACTTTCCGACATAGCTCTCTCCTTCTCCCTTGCCGCTCCGTCTCCCCCCCAGATCCCCCCGGCTTTTGTGCCTTTCCTAACTCCATGATGTTTGACCTACCTGGCCCCTTTGCCCTATGTTCCATTCATGTGTCCACCACCCCTTCGGTGTAGGTTCTTGTGAGCTCTTTTATTCTCCCTCATCACTCTCTGTGGTACCTCAGCGCTTGCCCTCCTTTCGATGCAGTCCCCTGCAGCGCTGTTTGACTTCTTCGCATTTCTCCCACCATGGACCATTACCATGGTTTGGGTCTCAATCAATTCTTGCTTGCTGGGGATTCGTCGTCCTGCTGGTCCGCTCCCATATCTAGGTGCAATATGTTCGCTCCCTGCTGGTGGAAGACGATGCATTTTTGTGCGCCCACCCATTCAAAGCTTAAGCCAAACAGGAAGGTCCACTTGTATCTGATCCCCCGCTCATTCAGGGCTTTGGTTACTGGGCCGACTTGACATTGTTTAATTAGCATGCTATTGGCTAGGTCCTGGTATAGAGCGATTTGTTGGCCCCTGTATGTCACTGGCTCCTTTTGCTGTGCCGCCCTTAAAACTGCTTCCTCCTGTCTGAAACTCGCGAACGAGGACAGGACATCTCTGGGCTTGGCATTTGGGGCCTTAATATGTCGTCCCACTCTATGGATCTGGTCTATTTCAATGATTTCAGGCTCTGCTCCCCCCAGGAGGTCTGCGAAGATTCTCTGCACCACCTCCTTCAGCTCTCTGTCCGTTACTGTTTCAGGAAGCATTTTCAATCTGATATTAACCCTCCGGGACCTTTTCTCCATGTCCTCCATCTGTATTTCCAGGTTTTGAGTGGCCACATTCAGGCGTTCTATAGCCACGCTGTTTGCCGTAGTCTCTTTATCCATCTCTTGTAGGCCCCTTTCCAATATGTCTGTTCTTTCGCCTCTCTGGCCGATGTCCTGTCGAATCTCCAACAGTGCTGAGTTAAGGTCCGTTCGCATCAATTGGAATTGATCTTGGAATGTCTTGGCTAGAGATACCTAGAGGGTTAGCATTTCCCCATGAAAGTCTTGCCTTGAAAAGGGGCCCATTAATTCCACCTCTGCAGAGTTTCTGCGCTCTGATGGGACTTCCTGATTATTCTTGTGTGGTTCCCTAGCTTCTAGCAGTGCCCACATGGTCAGTAGAGTGCCTGGAGCTTCCCTCATGCTGGAGATTATTTTTGTAGTCTGGCCTTTTCCCTTGGTCATCATCGTGCTGCGGGGGTTCTACTGTGCCTCCCTTGATACTACTTAGGTGTCCTGATGTGGGCCCAGGGGTGTGCAGCGAAGCCTCATAGTAACCTGCCTTTATTAATGAGGCTGGCCCCCAGCCCTGGCTCTCGTGGTTGGGCCTTCCCTAGCCATCTTCCCGGGTGTCAATGGGGACTTCCCCCAACTCTCTCTGTATATACCAGAAGCCTCAAGCTGGCTCCCCAGGTTGTTGATCTTGCGGATAGAGATCCCGGGGCACCCTGCAGTCCAGGAGTACCCTCCTTTGCCTTCCTGCGCAGGCTAGGAGCACCTGCAGCGGTGTCAGCAGGGATCCGCGTCTCCCCGTGTTTATGGGGCATCCCCCCAGCGTGCGCTAGACAGCAGAGCACTCCTGTGCCCCCTGCACCCACCAGCCTCTCATGATATTATTTAAATGTGGTTGGGCCCGGCCGCTAAGTCCGCTGCTCTTTGCCACTTCTCCCTCCTTAACAAGGGTCGGGGCCATCCCCCCGTAACGCGCAGTCCGACCTTAGGACCGGAGTGCTGTTGGGCTCTTTGCGCTCTCCTCCTGTCGGCTGTGCCTTTTCCCCAGCTCCTCTTTAGCTGCGGTCGGCTCTACTCTCCCTTCAGGTCCCTCTCCAGGGTACATCCACTGCTTGCTTCTCCTGGCCGCCCGGCTTTCCTCTGTCGTTTTTTTACAATTCAGGACACTGCAACCTGATTTCTGTGCTTTTCGCTCTCCTCCGCTTCATGTATGGGGTGGTGGAACCGCCAAATATACCTTGGGAGAGCTGTCGACATGTCTATTTCGTGTCGGCGGCCATCTTGAAGTCTATTTTACCTTTTTTTTTTACTTAGATTGTGTGTTTTCTTTTCTCATGTGTTGAAAAGTTGTCATTTTGTATATCTATGTAACAAGTTAAATAAAAAAAAGAAGAGAGAAAGTGGTGCTGCAGTTTGTGTGGTGAATGTGCAGTCAAGGCAGTGTAAGGCACGACTGAAGCAAATATACCTGAGCGAAAGGATGATGCACAATCAGTGGTTTGGAGGGAGGAGTGGTAGGTTGGGAGTGAGGATTAGGGGCCTGAAGTGAGGATGGGTAGTAGCCGTTTGGAGGGAGTAGTTTGCAGAGGAGGGAGTAGTAGTGTGTAAGATAGCAGTAGAGTAGTGGAAGGAGGAGTAACATCAAAGGGTAGAGTCTAGACCCAGGAGAAGTGAGAACAACAAAGGGACAGAAGCAAGGTGGGAGGAATAGAGAAGGGGGAAAGAGTAGGAAAATGAGCAAGGAGAGGACAGGTTAGAAGATGCCTAAATCGTACGGAGTGTTTGTAAGGCAATATCCCAGCAGAACACTAACAACTGGCAGGGACAGTTAAGTCCCTGCGGGGGTTTTAACTGCCAACATTTAGATTATCATCTCTAGCATAAGCCAGCTTTTTAGACAATGGGGGTGAAACAATCAGTAGCTTTATACTGGGGTATAAGAACACCTAGGTTTAGGGGGAGGTTCGTTACAAGACGAGAGAGCGAGAAAGATGGCCCTAAGGCCCATCAAAACCTCAATAAAAACCCTTGAATCGCCTCAGAGTTCGAATGATTCTTGTGCCATCAGTGACCCTGTAAGTGAACAGAAGTGTTTGCATGAGGCGAACCAGGGTACTCCATTGGGTGGGCAGGAGGGAGGTACATACCTCCCTGAGAGTGCTGTTTAAATATTTGGGAGTGTTGTGGGGATCCCCTTCAAAGGAAAGGTGTATTTCAAGATGCTCAGAGCTCCCCTATACCCTTTCCATCTCACAATCCAGTTTGGAAGATTCCAAGTCTTTTCTAGGTTTTCCATTTGAGGAGAAAAGGCATTTTTGCCTTTTTGTTGCTGTGAACTTGATGGTGCAGAACGGCCTTTGATCCCGACGTGGCTGGATCAAGGGGCGGCCGCAAGTCGGATGCACCCGACATGGAGGCCAGCCGCGAGACAGAGACTGATGTGGCGGCAGGGTCTTTTGTTCCCGCCGTGGCGGAATCAAGGGGTGGAACTTGTTTCTGGCCAGGCGGCAGGGCAAACATAGCCAAGGCCAATCAAAGGGCCACGGAACAGGAACAAAATATCTGGTGTCCGTTCATCAGTAATGGAGAAAACCTAGGAACGGACACCCGGGACACAAACGTTACGATACCCGCTTCACGCTCTTGCATGAAAACGATGGTCTCACCTGAAAATCAGTCCGGTAACAATCCAGGGCAGGCAGACGGAACAGGGGAGAAAACATCATGGCAATTCACGAGCAGAGAGGAAGGGGGCGGGGCTTATGGGGATATTTATAGATGTGGCAACAAAGTCACTTCTGATTGGTGAACAAGTCTCTGGCACCTATTTAAGGCTGAAACTGACAAAGGACTGTGTGTTTTGTCCACTTTCTTTCAGAACAGCCGAACTGAAGGAGAGAGAGCCACATCAGAGACGCTCTGGGACTATGAAGATTAACTGGAGGAATCTGAAGGTGCAACCTTACCCAAGAAGGAGCAGAAGACTGAATTAAGTTTTCTTATCTTTTTTTCTTCATTCCTGCCTTCCTGCCTCATCATTACAGTTGCTAACAGCCCTGTTCAGATATGATCTTGTGAAACAAGGCGATTGCAGGTTTTGTGCAGGCACTGCTTCCTGACCTCCTACCGGATACCCAGGAACTCAAAATATGGTTTTTACTGCAAATCACAGGGTGGATTTGTATGCAACCTTGAAAGGTTTCAGAAGATACTTTTTTACCTTCCATTTGGAGTGAAGGACATGTGAGAACCTGGCGAATTCTTCCTATACCGCCTACGGGGGTTGAATTATTTATTGGGGTCTTCCCCTGGCACCCCATCTGGCCTGCTATATGTGACTGTCACAGGTCCTTTGTTGTATCTGCACAATGTTATACTTATTGTGAATATTGGCTCATAAAACCTCTTGTACTTTTTATCTCTAATTTTGTCATTTTAATAAGCAACCTAGTAGGCTCCAATGTAAATTAGCAGGTGTAATACAATCATGTTTAAACAGATTTTTCAAAGTTCCGGTTCTGCACAGCAAGCCCCTTAACCTGAATTACAATACACAGTACCGGAAACACCATATGCAACAATACCACCAGACACAAACCCATGAGCTCCTGCATGTTGGTCGCTTGCTTTCAGCAATATCAACTTCATGGAATCTACACTACCCATCGATGAGTGTTTGACCCTGTTGTCATGTCCTCCAGCATTCATCTGGTTCACCCATACTCCTTAGATTTCACTCCTCAGACCATCCTGTGGTTCCCGTTTCCCTCCCTCATCAACTGTGTGTGGCCCGATATCTTGTCTGCATTTTGGAATGAGCAGTCTTTGCCCTTTTCCCTTTATGCTTGCGCTCTTGGTTGCAGTTTTCTTGTTCAAATGTCACATGTGCTTTCCTGAACACAGCTACTGGAACCCAAAGATCAACCATGCAGGGGTGGCTTGTTAGCTAATTGTGGACCTCATACAAGTCTCGTATAAATTGGCAAAAACGAAAAGAATCCATGTCTGGTTTTGGCATGATGGATGCTAGAAATACACAATTATACAGCCCAAGCAATTGATGCCATTGTATTGTAAGCTTGACGGACAGGGACTCATTAATGACAGGGCTTGATGTGTATCCAGCTGTCTGGGTTGGCTGTACTCCAAGCACATTGTAAGTCGCACCCAGGAAGCCCTCTCTTTGACCCGCCCCCCCACCATTCTCCAAGGGTACAGGAACACTGACTGGGGGTTCAGCTGGGAAATCATTACAATGGCCCCCTTGCACCAGTGTGCTGATTTCTGGTGTCCTTTTGATGTAGGCAGAGGAAGGATGCAGAGTTAGAGTAGCCTAGCAGAGTGCATCAGTCCACAGAGGGATCCCCACCATCTTGAACATTTTTACGGTTATCAAACGTTCTGGGCCTCTCCCCACTTGCTGCAAACCGGACACATTGGGCAGGACATCAACAAGCAAAGGGCACTTGTTACAGCAGCCAGGTTTGCACCGTAGACAACAAGCATGGTCTGGACCAAACAACTCTGTCATTTTGTCTAAATAAGTGGGAGGCACCCTCCCCTTAGTTGATCCATCTCTGGTCAATTCTTAAAGAAGGATTTACCTGGAACCCTGGGAGAGTTCAGTTGCCTCCATAGTCCTCTGCCATAGAGGTTAAGAGAGAGAGCACCAAGGAAGAGGCAAGCTCTTCCCCATAACCATTCCAAGGCAATATTTAGGTGTACTAATGTGGAGCAAGGCCTATCTGCTACCTTGACATTTGAACCACGATCTTGCTCACTGGGTGTGAAGGCAACATTCCTGGCATGGAAGTGCCGAATTTTGGACTCCTCTTGCCCCTAGAGACTGGCAACTCATAAGCCTAGAAGCAGCCCAAAGCCTGTCTGCTGCCTCGAGGCGCTTCAGGCTGGCTCAAATGTGCTCGCAGGAACGTTTTTGGAGCCTTTGGCACTCTAAGTGATTCAAACCATTTACCTGCTTTTGAGTGACTCGATGGGAATGTAATCTTTTGAAATTGATTGTCCTAACTCGCCTGCTGGCTTTATTACGTGGAAGCATTCAACCTGCCTCGCCTTGACCACGGAAGGATATTCTTGAACCGACTAGCGCTGACTAGATCCAGTGGGAAGCACAACCTGACCAGCTTGATGGCAGTAAAGTGCCTAGACAATTTGATTGATGCTGCTGAGACCGCAAAGATAAGAGATTTATGTTATTTAAAGTGGTCCTATTCTCCCGGCCAACCCTAAGGGCCCTACTGACTTGTAGGTCCCCTTCTTTACCATTCTTAATGACATGTTCAATCATTTACAATTGCTGCTGGAATAAATGGCTGAGCACCCCTATCTACAAATCCATAGTTCCCCTCAATTCAAAAGTCTGCTTTCTTCTGTGTTTTTCCCTTGTGGGGATGGGTCCTTAGTGTTTATTTTAACTGTGTGCATGCATGCTAGTTTAATTGAAGATTCCATTTTATAGACCTGTAGTTGGACATTCTTTTATTTTGATAACACAGTGCTATTGTTTGGTTTGCTTCTGTACCAGCTCCCACCCCTCCCTAAAGAAGATAGCCGTCCCTCGTCTTGCACTGCCCTAAGAAGATAAGGAGGTTTACCTGCCAGGCTGTGCCTGTTTCACCATTATGATCGGATCACTGCTGGTTTAGTGGCAGCACAGGCCTAAGTAGGAGTTCTATTCACTACTAATCCCAGTAGTCATTTTGACACTCCAACTTTCATGGACTGCACCATCTGGGAACTTACCCCAGTTCTTGTGCTGTTGGGTTTTGAAATGTCCACATCCTCAGGCTGTCTGGTTACAGATTGTTCTACAATCCTCATGCTGTTGGGTCATGGGATTGGACACTTTCTCCAAAGGTTCCAAGGTTCACGGTTTAACCGGAAGGCTAGGCCACTCACTTTTTAGCAGATATTTTCCACATCAACCTGCAGGAACTGTATCACCTGACTTCTACTTCTCTAAAAGGTGTTCCTGATCTTTATGCTATCAGTAACTAGACTCTTGTGTTTTCCTAAGCAGTGTGGGGTTGGAGCCATCTGCGTGTTTCCTCCCCACCTTTTACATTTTTCCTCTTGTGTAGTGCTACTAAACGGCCACACATTGAAGCAATGCTAAAGGTTTGTGAGGGCTGATATTCTGTCTTTGATTATTAATTGTCTTGCAACAAACAAGAAGAACAAACCTTAAAGAATGTATTGCTGCACGCCCAACCGACTTGAGGTCAGTCATCTTTAAGGCAAAACACAGAGATGAATGTCCGTTTGATCCAGTTAGCACAACTGTGGATGCATTGTCCAGAATTTACCGTAGGCTCAAACTGGAAACACCCTATTATGCTGAGGCCCCGTTTTGGAACTTCCCCGGTATACAGCCCACATATGATCCGGATGTGCGGAAGACATGGGATCCAGAGGGAGAGTTTAAAATTAAAGATATATTTCCTAATGGTAGATTCATAAAGCTGGAGGAGTTCAAAACGGGGATGGGAAGGGGCCAATTAATGATCCTGAAGTACCATAGAATGAAGTTGGCTTTTAAGGCTAGGTGGCCAATGTTCCCGGACGAACCACCACCACACCCATGTCTGATAGCTTTGTCAACCCGGGCCGGAACTAGCGTCTCAGGCCTGTACATGGCCATACAGGCCAACACCCCATCGGCAAACATGATGAAAACTTCCTGGGAAACGGACCTAGGAGCTGTCATACCTGAAAAAACCTAGGAAAGGTACTGTGAACTGACCAAGAAGGTATCCATGAATGCGGGTCTCCGTCTAATTCAATTTAAAGTGTTAAACAAGTTACATTATACACCCCTAAAAATGCGAAATTCACAAATACTGGTACAAGTAGTTGTCAGAAGTGTGGTGCAGACCGGGCAGATTCAATGCACATGTACTGGAGCTGCCCTCGCATTAGTGTATTCTGGGGGGAGGTGGCGAAAATCCTAGAGGAGGTGACTCAGGTACCGGCGGACCTCACGCCGCAAAAATACTTATTTGGTGATATAGGTAAGTCAGAAAAAACTAGAAGACTCTTTAATATTGCATGTGCGGTGGCTAAAAAATGCATCTTGAAAAATTGGAAGAGCACGCAGGCTCCACGGGCAAGCCACTTTGTTAAGGAACTGACGCATGTAAATGAATGCGAGGAACGCTATGTGATGTCACTCCCGAATTCAAGTAAACCTAAGGACATCTGGGCCCCGTTCAGGATGTATCTATGTGAGGCGGATTCAGATAACAGTAGCCCGACAGGGCCTAGTAATATGGTTGCTCCGTAGTGCTATATCTCATGCTGTATACCTATATTGAATGATTCTGATTAAGTATGTATATGGAATGTCATGTTGTTGCAATGTCGTATACCACAATCAATAAATAAAGTTTAAAAAAAAAAACCTTAAAGAATGTATTTTAATATTTTGACCAGTATTGTTTTGAAAAGTATTCTCTGGTCTATGTTTACAGCGAGTAAATCAGAAGAGGTCTCGATACAATTTTCTTCTGGCATATTGGGGTGCATTTCGATTTTTTCATTCTGTTGATGTAGCAAGATTCTGTTTCAAATTTAGTTAGTAGCTGTGTTAGGACAGTAACAGCAATGTGTGTTTTAAATCTCAGATCTTATTGGCACTATAAACGTTTTATGGTGAAAACATGTTTTAACTTGAGTGTTCTGTAAATGTATGCAAGTCAGAATAGGTATTTGGATGTTACATGTTTGGCTTGGAGCAAATGAAAAACCCTTTTCCAATACTTGTTTTTCAAACTTGGTTAGTAGATTACCTGACAGAGTGACTTCTAAACATTCCCTTGTCTCGTATGTTTCTCCTGCTAGGGTTAGTTTATCAACGACTCAAAAAATGATACTCTTGAGACAATGAGAGCAAGAATTATATAAATAAGACCGCCTCAATAGAGGTTGTTATACATTCAATAATTGGCTCAGGCAGAAGCTGTTAGATGCAGTAGGTTTTAAATAGACCATTATCTTTCCAAAATTGTTTAAAAACATTCCAAATTTATCGTGAGCCAAACGGCTCAAATAATATAGCAAAATTACAACTTCCATCACCATTCTGTACAAATTGGAGCAACACCAATTACAATGATTGTAAAGCAGCTAAAGGCGTTCCACTTTTTGATAGATTAGAAACTATACAGAATGTTCAGATTCATGCCTGCTGACATCTAGGCTTTTAGACAATGTTACCAACCAACTAGATTCAGCAACACCCGTCCGATGTGGCCTCCTTCATCAGCGTACTTTTAACGATGCACACACATGGCAGCATCTTTTTAAATGATCCAGGGTGCCTCTGTCTACTGTAACCGAGTAAAATGTTGCATCATATTCATATAAAAAATGGTGTGTTTTCGATCTCTGCCATCCGAGATGCAGATTCGTCATGGAAACGCTGGTATGGAGGTGTTAGTTTATCAATCTGATTGTTCTATTGTAACCCTTTTCCTTTGTTTTCTGTGATTCGCTTTGCCTCTTTTCCCTATTGCTCAGTATATGGTGTTGAGCTATTGCAGATATGTTTCCTGAAAAGATTCTCCTTTTTATTTATTAATTTTGATTTGTGGTATCTCTTTATTTTGTCTGAAAAACTTCTGACTTCCATTTAATTTTTAATTGCTTTAAATTCTGTTTCACATTTCAAATGATTGTTTGTGGGTATTATATTAACATTGTAATGACGGCCTGATGCTTGATTTACCCTCTCCCCATTTTATGGCTAGCTCTTTATCATCATTCTCATCAACATAGGAATAATGATTATCAATAGTCCCCTGAGTTTCTGACATGTCCTAGATATTGGGTCAGAGTACATGTCTCCCATACATTGTTTACTGTATAAAATAGGTTTTCCTGTCTTGTTTCTTTGGATTTAAATGCATTTTTGGTACCTCTCCTTGGTCCACAGACCATTGTTTTCCTCATTGCACCTACCTTAAACAGTAGACATCTTGTTAATTATTTACAAATTCGTTGTTGAATTAACCTGGTGTATGCTTCTGGACAGCGCTGTACATTTATAAGGGTTTACAAGATGTGACAATATCCCAATTTCACCTCAACCAATATCAAATTTGTTATGGCCTACTGCATAGATAGAATAAACTCCACTGTCCTGTATCACAACCTACTTCTATCCCTTACACTATTACTAAAGGATAAACTAAGAGAAATGCCCTTCAGTCGAATTACTCCCTTCTCCTGTTTCCTGAATAGCATCCAAAAGGATGTTCTCTTGGAATAAAAATTCCAGAGGGAATTCCTCCCTTCCCCTAGTATGCAGGTTTCACACAGAGCTTATACAAGCTTCGCCTCCATGAGAAAGACTCCCTTTCCCCTGGTGTAGCTCTACACAGTTTCCAATAAAGCACAGGTGAATGACTCCCTTCCCCTGGAGTCTCCAGCACACCTCCCAGTTCGGAACCAGGAGAATGCCTCGCTTCTCCTGGTATTGCTTGGTACAGTTCACCAGGCCAGGGGGAATGACTCCCTTCCTCTGGCATATTTAATACAACTCCTTGCTTGCTCAGTTTCTGCTCAGTATTTGCTTTTGGGTCCCAGACCCTTCTCTGGTGGTCAGTGGTTCTTTTATTCCCACTGTGACGAGGAAGATTTCTTCTAATACTCTCAGTAAAGGCTTTTGGGTCCCAGACCTTTCTCTGGTGGTCAGTGGTTCTCTTTTCCCTACTGTGACGAGGAAGATTTCCTCTAATGCTCTTAGTGTCTGCTTTCGGGTCCCAGACCCTTCTCGGGTTATATACAGTAGCAGGCTCTCCACTGATGCGAGAGGGAGCATCCATTCTATCCCTGTGTTCCTTCTGGGTCTACTATACCTTCTGTTACCTTGTGTGGGTCACCAGGATTTTCTGGGACCGCAGGTCTTCTATCCGGCTCCTCTGGTTACTGGCCATTGCTCTGTCGACTGCGCAGTACTTCCCACATCTGTTCCATGGCTCCGCTCTCCAGCTTGGTCTTCTGCCCCGATTTGCTCCTGCAGAACTCCTGGAGGACTCCCAAGGCACTTCACCTGCGTCCTCTTCCTTCCAGTGCTATGGCAAACCTTGGACCTCTCGCATTGGTTCACGTCCACACCTACTGTCAGACCTGTTGGGGTTTGACACAGCATTGCTTGACACATTTGATAGTTCTTTGTCCCCTTTTTATACATTGTATCAAGTTCCTTCCATGCGGATTGTAAAAGTCCTTTGTTATGTTAACAACGGACTCCTTATGCCTCGTCAGGGCCACCACGTACCAGTACAAGCAAAGTCAATGACCTTCATGTGTCCTGTGTTGTTTGTCGTTCTAGTACTTTGGATTTAGGTTAATCTCTGGTATGGCAACAATACATGGGTTGGCTTTCAATAAAGTGGTTCTTAACAGTGGAAAGGGTTAAGGAATGTTGGGGAGTGCCAACATTAAATGGGCTGTACCCTAGGTCACCGTCCATGTCCCCATGAGGTCCACCTGCATTAAAATGCTGCTAGGTGGACTATTGGGTAGCAACCGCACCTCCCTAGCCTCATGGGAAACGGCTCCACCCTTGGGAGAAGTGACGGCACATTGTGAATCGTCACAACATACAAACACACATTCATAGTGCTATAAAGTATAATCTGTATACCAAAGAAGCTGGCTCCCTCCCCTACCAATGGGTTGTTTATAATGTGGATAATACACAATAGGTATCGAAATGACAAATGGCACAAAATATGTCTAGTCAATGATGGGAGTCATATACTGTATCAGAAGTTCATACATGGTCTATATCATTAATTGTATTTGTGGAAAACCATACGTAAGGAGTCCTGTTTTGACATCTGAAAGAAAGGATCCAAGAACACTTAAGAGCATTCTTGTTTGGCAATCACCAGTATCCTGTAGCAAATAAATGCCAAAATGAACATATGAATTCATATATAAACTTAAGAAAGATCTGTGGCATCAAACATGTGCCCCCACAGTCCAGGGGTGGTAATCGCCTATCACAAATGAGAAATGGAAAGCAGTTAGGATAAACAAAGTGGACACTTGTCATACATGTCTAAACAGTGACCAAGAACTATAAGGATTCTTGTGACTATGATCAATGGTCAGTAAATATGGGAAAGCAGTGGTCTTCCCTATATGTTTATTTGTCTTGAGATCTTTTCTTTACAAAATTGTCTTGTTTTTCTGCTTCTTTTAAATATTCTGATGGTTACCACTCTGACACATTCATAATATTTACATACCACCCGTTTTGTCAGAGGGCTCTTTCAATCCTTATGATGTTCTGTATCACTTATGATACTTTGAATCCGTCTCTTTCCAACATGCACAATGACTCTTCTAGTCCAAAATCCCAATGTTAACCTTTCTTTTGTTGATATCCTATTTGCTTTCATTGATGTAGATGATATGTAGTTTGGTAGCTCAGAAAGAGGAGACTGAGTCACTGGTGTGATTTTTTCGCAATTAGTTGCATTTAAATAATAAAGAAAAGGCTGATCTATCCCTGATAGTAAGGCGTTTGCCCTACCTATCACAAGTCTACCTAGGATGCTCGTCGTCAGTGAGATTGTGCAAAGTAATAAACTGTCCACCGTCCCAGACTATACTATTCTGTCCCTACCACTGTTCAAAAAGGCTCAAAGAAAAGAGGTGTCCAGGAGAATTACTCCCTTCTCCTGGACAGGCTTTGATGGCCTCTGCAAGTCTTTCTTGGGGTTTCTTTTGGTGATTCTTCAAAGAGGCTCTTGTCCCTCCGGGGCTTCCCCTTTCCTACTACTGGCACAATTTGTTGTTCAAGTCCAATTACCCTGGTCTTGGCTATCCTCCAAACCGGTAAATATCTCTCTGTTCCTTGTCAACTTATGAAATACTTGCGATCTTCCCCTGCACTGTCGGTTTAGTTTCATATACAATTCTTCCAGTATCTGTGAATAAGTGATCCCTGTCCACTTCTTTCTCTCTCTCAGCATTTCATTTATTTTATACCCTGCAACAATGTCCTCCTTGATAGTTTCCTTTCTTTTCCCAAAATTGACTGGCACTGGGAGGAGTTTGGTCACTCCCTTGATAGTCTTTGCTATCTTTACACCATTCACGGGCACTGGGACAAGTATAATTGGTCCCCTGGCAATCTTCATTCAGTTTGTGCCACCTACCCCAACACAGTCTCCTGCTATTCCTGTTACCTCGATTGTTAGGCAGACTCATATGCAGTACCCTTTGGGAACACCCACACAATTAAGACTACAAGTGCAAGTACAAATTCACCTTTGGTACAAGCCTGTACTACACAGTAAAGTGGTAGCGATGGCTAAGCAGCCAGACTTAACTCAAGAGCAAAGTGAGCAGTATCAGAAGTTACACAAAGAACAGCAATTACTATGGTTCAACCAAACACTGATTCAAGGTTTCTTAGTAAAGGAATATACATTTATTTACACCATCAGTTATAAAACAGTTCACTAATATAAAGCAGCAGAAAATCACAATCTTAATACACTACACCACACCCAATCAATTCTGGACAAGTTAAGCTCAAAATGAAGTGTGAGCAAAATGGCACTCCAGCTATTTAAAAAGGGAGGGAAAGAACAAGGTTATCAAAAATCAACAACACCAACAAGTGATAGGCAGGGCAATCTAGAAAAGGCTTACTACAACTAGGATTAAAATCAATAAGCTGGGGCCAATGTTAATGGTTCAGAGTCTTTGCAGAGGATCACACAGTTCCGAGTAGTTCGCGGTTAAGTCTTTGCCAAGAGTTAAAAATGAAGTTGGTCGGAGGAAAAGTTATTCAAAAGAGTAGAGAAGGACAAGCCTTCGTATAGGCGAAAGATTGAAAACACTTTCACTGCGGTCAGATGGAACGAACAACCGGATTTGAACAGTACCTTAGATGAAGAAGAATGCTGTAGCTGAGGCGGTAGTTCCTGCAGGCTCGCGGTTGCTGAAGCGACTGTCGGACTGACAAGAAGGCGGAAGACTGGAGGGTCCTGCGCTGCCCAGGGAAGAAACCAGCAGCAGAGCAAAGCGACGAATAAAGGTGCGCTCCTCAAAAGCACAAAGGGACTCTCTCTCACTGGCTATCCGGTTTCCTGTAGCAAAGCAAATTCGACCAGGCTGAAGAGGAGGTCCAGGGGCTTGAGAGCTGGTTGGTCCCACCAGGTTCAAGGGGAGAAGACTCCTTGCTGATCTTCACTGTCGTCGGAGTTTCAGGCGATTCGGACCTGCAGCAGGGCTTCACCGGGATGTCCAGTAGTTGCAGCAGTCGTCTTCCTTCAGCTCTTCATTGGCTCTCTTGTTCCAGTGGTGACTCTGCCTTCCAAGTCCCAGAGATCTGCTTTTAAGCAGTTTTCCCCCATTCACACAGCCTGGCTGTCAATCACACAGCAGGGTGGCTGTCCTTGCAGGACAGTCACCTAGCCAATCAAACTAGAGTGCGACTTGGGTCTCCAAGGAGACCCTGTGCAGGGGGCCTCAAACCACTCCCTCACATCCTGTCCACCCAGACACTCTGGCACCTAAGGAAGGCTTCTGTGCAGAAGCCCACCAAAGGACAGCAAAAAAAGGAACCAAACCTGGTTTGGCGCGCAGAGTATAACACGAGAAAGACCTTTACAAAAAGAAATGGCGAATAAACCCCACCGGATCCGAATAAAATTAAAAGGGGTCCAGCGGATTAAAGTTCGAGGCTACCACCATAGCCTCTAACAGTACAGAGGTTATTTTTATAGCTTGCGGTAAAATAAAAATGGTACATACCACTGACACCAGCCAAATCTTAGAGAAAGGGGAATGAAATAATGTTCCATGAGAAACAGACAAAAAAAGGGATAACTATTAAACCTTCCAGTACTCTATGGAAGATAGTTTGTACTGGGTCTGTAAATGTAAAGAGACTAGTAAAAGTCAATGGCAACTTTACATGTTCTGGGAGACAGTAGTCAGTCCCAGAAAATGGAGTTTAATGTGGGAAGTCTAAAAGACAACCCTGTGTCACTGCACTAAAGGTGCTGTGTGACACACAGTAAAAAGATGATGCCTATGGAGTAGGTGAGACTCCATAGTCCATGAGCACAAAATGTACAACACATAGCCAAAAACACATGTAAGAGCGGGAAAAAAGGCTCACATTCTTACTAGGTGGAAAAAAAATCCTTCATATCCAGCAAAGCAGCTTAGGGACTCAGTAGGTAAGGGAAATTAGCCATTCTGGAGAATTCTCCCTAACATCTATCATACAGGATAGGCGTCACCGGTTCTTCCCACGGGGTCAGGTTTTCTTGTCTGACATAACCTGTGTGGACTTTCTCTTCTTCCTGACGCAGCTCCATGGAGGCATTCCTGGTACTGTCTCTGCGTTGTTTATGGGCCGCTCTGTCCACTCTGTCTGGTCACATCACCACCCCCAGACCTTCGTCTGGTGTTCAGTTCGAACTCTGTCTTCCTGAATTCTTCCCGCTTCCCTTAGTCTGGACTGCCTGCTCTACAACAGGCAGATTTGCATCTGCCAACTGCTTCCTCGACCTCAGATTCAAATTTCTCAGCTCTGGAAACGAGATCTCTCTTCTATTGGTCCTTCCCTGGTTTTTATGAGGAAATGTTGGGCCCTCCCTAGAGAAGGCCACCAGTTCTTTGTCTCTTTCCATGGTTCAGTCATCATGCGTCACCCTCTCTTTTTCGTCTCAGTGTGGTTGGCTGCCAACCACTGATTATTCTTCATGGTTCTCCCATTCTTCGTCACAGTATGAGTGGTTAGTGAAGGTTGATTACTGATAACATTACAGTAGCAAACAGTGACTGGTTTAGAGGGAATCATTTGATTCTTTGATCTTATAGTTACCTCCTCAGGAGAGATTATAGACAGAACGGAAGCCCTTGTCTCCAAGATGGTAGTTTCTCCCTGTGAGGTCCCGCTGACCGCCTTCCCTAGGAGGATTGTTGTGTTGCGGGCTCACCTCCATAGCCTCACAGGGAAGGGCTCCCCTCTGGGGAGAAGTGACAAGATCCTGTGATTAATTACAGTAGTCTTACATCTTTTCTATCTACCAACCATCATTTTTTTCTTTCCATTACTAAGAATGTAGTGATTGTTGGTTTGTTGTTTTTTGACCCACTAGCATTTTTTCTTCTCTCACTAGTTATTTTGGATTAATATGAGACTATGTTGCTTTTGTAAACAGGGTTGCTGCATGGTCATCTTTCCAGTGTCATTAATCTATTTGGAGGATTTCTTCTTTGTCCATTATGAGTGTCTGGACCAATTTGTGACCAATGTCCAGGCCTTGTTTATAGATTAATTGATGCAAGTATAAAATGTCCTGCCTGCTAACAGTTAAGGTAATTTCTTTTCCTGTTGTTTCCGGTCCACTCCTGTCCACATTGGCAGAGTCTGTCTTGTTTCCATGCAGATGTGTAGGCCTGCTTTTTTCCCTTAGTGCTACTCACATCTTTTTTCTATACCTTTGTGTATGCAAGGTATTCCTCAATCCAGAAAAAAAGCTTAAATGACACTTACGTTTAAACAAAGATTCTTGACTTTGCAATTATTTGTTTACAATAACATTATAATAATGTTAAATGTTTTCTCTACTTCTATTTTGTATTGACCATTAAATACCCGAAATGCTCCTTTTTCAATATGACAGCAATTCACATCCAGCTCTTTACAGGCCATTGTGTTCAGAATACCATGTATTTAAGAATTGCATATTCAGTTGTGTTTTAACTGAATGGTTGAAGTTGATCTCATCAATAATTGTATTGAAAGTTGGCCTGGGTACCTCAGAGAAGCGTAGCTGGCAACGAGCGCTCTGTGTCCAGTCATGTTTCCTTTGGCTAGATCAGCCTTTGCGCTCTCAACTCGTGGAGTTCAGAGGATTGCAGCAAGGCAGGCCCACCAGAAAGCTGGACCCGATTTCCATGATAAATATGGCAATGTTGTCCTGACTTCTGGGATGGTATTCTGTGTTTCCATTTGGAGTTATGTTTTAACACAGACTGGCATTACATGGAATGTCTCATCTGTTGGTAGAGTCACCCCCAAAGGAATGGAAGGACCAATGATCTGAAGGACCTTCACTTCTAGCAAATTTGCATTGTCTTGAACACTTTTGTGAACATGTTTGTGCCAGAACTGGGCATGAACTGTATGACATTTGCCATTATTGATGTGGTGCAGCGTATGTAATAAATATATTTCAGAATAAAAAAAAAAGAAAGTTGACCTTGAGTGACATAGAGAAATTACAAGTTGCTCACTGTTTTGACTAACGTACTCCTAGTTGATAGTTCCCTTTCTTCCATACTGCATGGGTGTCCCTCGCTAAGGACGAGAACAGAACCCTTTTTTCATGTAAAAAGTATACCCCCTTTAAATTTCAAGGCACGCAGAGGAGTGGTACCAGAAGCATGCACTCCTCCCTCCGGCACCACACCTCAGTCCCCTTTTAAGACTACTGACTAACTTCATATTAGGGGGGAACATGGGGGCTGTATGTAAGAAAGGGGACTATGGACTAGGAGTATGTTAGCAACTACTGTGAATAACTTGTAATTACTCTTACGTCCCGTCTCCTTTCCTCCATACTGCATGGGCGATTTCAACTGATGATTAGCCCTTTGGGAGGAGACGTGACCGCCTTACGCAAATAGATTCCTTAGCACTGCTTGGCCAAAAGTTGCATCTGACCTTGCGCTGCTGTCCAAACAATAATGTATGCAAAACGCAGACAGGGATGTCCATGCAGCCGCCCTGCTGATGACCTTCCAAGGCACGTGCTTTTGGAACGCTTTTGCGCTGATTGCATTTCCGTGTAAATTTGATGAACAATCCTTGTTCTGCACCTTGTAAGTTTCCTCGATTGCCGCCACCACCCATCTCGCTATGAAGCTTTAGAGGCTTGCAAGCCCGGCTTTGATCCTCCAAAGTTTACAAACAAAGCATTGGACTTGCAGAGCTCCTTTTGTCCTTTCCAGGTAGAACTTCAGAGTTTGTCTAACATCAAGACAGTGCAGGACCCTTTCCGCGTCATTGAGGCAAAATGTTGGAAGCACAATCTCCTCATTCAAATGGAATGATGAGACCACCTTTGGTAAGAATGTTGGGTGAGTGCTTAGCACGTCCTTGTCGCTGTAGAACTTCAGACGCAACCAGGCCTTGTTTTTTCACTGACTCTTTATGCTGTGAGACCCACCAGCAACGCCGTTTTGTTGCTGACAACTCTAATGTCTATCATAGTATAGGCTTGAATGGCTTATGCGCAAGTGCGTTCAGCACCACGTTTAGATCCCAGACCGGGAGCGGGCACTTTTCGGTGGATACAACCTTGTCAGTCCAGTAAGATGTCTCTTCACCACCGATTTGACATGTAATAGGATGTGGAATTTGAATTTTTGTATGCCCCTATAGCTGCCAGATAGGTGCGACACATGCTCACTTGTAAATGGCCACCGAGTTGTCCTGTGGCTCGGGATGCGACGGGCGCGATGGTTGCTCCTCCTCCACGGCAGCCTCGTCGGCGCCACTGTCACTCTCTTCGTCCTCCTCGTCGGGATTCCTCCCGTGGGGCCGGACCTCCTCAAACTTCTTGTTGAGGCCCTCCACGACTTCAACCAGCTCCTCCTCGGAGGCTGTATCCGTGTCCGTAACGGCCACCGCCCCCCCCTCTTTTTCCACGGGGGTCTTCTCGATGGGCTGAAAAGAGGATTCCCTCCGCGGTGGCAGGGAAACTCTGGGCCCTGAGGTCACCTCCACTGGGGTAGCCTCCTCCACAGGCTTCGCCAGGGCCGTCGCGACTACCTCGATAGAGGCATTAGCCGGTGAATCAAGGCCTTCACCACCTTGTGTGCGTTTGAGGCCTTCGACCATCGAATAATAATAAGGCAGTCCTTGTGGCGTTGTATTAAATAAAAGGGCCTATACTAAGAAAAATGTATTGACAATCCTTACGCCAAATACAAAAAAGTAGTGTGGGATAATGCTCTTTAAGAAAGACAGACGTGTTCACAAATGATAAGTCAGGATGCGGTACTTGAGGTCTCCCTTGACCACGTTTTCAGCACGGGCCACGGTGGAACTTTGGCGCACAGCACACGCTCGAGCTTTCCCAGCATGAGCCAACAGTTCCGTAACAGCTATCAGGTTCTTCGATGGTTAAATCTCTTTTAACAAAAGTCTCCTGCTTTCGAGGGCCTGATGGTTTTAACAAACAAACACAAAGTTCTATTCCACTTATACTTTGGGTGATGGCTTCACCCCTGGATCCCCCTCTTCCGGGCTCATACGTCTCACAAATTGTATTTAATCAATCAAATAAACAGTTCTTTTCATAATGAATTCTGGGTGATGACTTTCCACCCCTGGATCTCCCTCTTTCGGGCTTGGACCCCTTTTCCACAGCAGCCTCTCCCCTTCGGGTTCACTATGGCTTTTCAAAACACTGTTTATAGGGACTTCATGCTTCGCCCCTTTTTGTCAGCATCCCTCTGCCGGGTTCATCCTTGCTAACTTCTGTAACACAATGTTCATTGCCAATTTCGCCAAGCGGGATTCATTTCCCTTTGCTTCACAATCATCTGTCGGTCAAAGACTTTTGACTGTACAGAGGATTTTACAAGACCCCTCTATGACTACTTTGACCCCCTTTTTGCCTTCTTCCAAGACCTTCTGGTTATCGTAGTTTCAACAATCGGGTAATCACCAGAGTTTCCTGAGTGAGCACCCAAATGGTGCCCTACTCCTCTGCTGCTGGTTTTCCCCCTCTTGCTTCAATAGCTCTTTATGCATTCACAGTTCAATTACCCGATTGTTACTTTTCATTCAACAAAGTTCGGTTTCTTATCGACACTCCCCTCGACTCACCAGAAGTGATGAACCGCTTGGCCTATTTTCTCTTTGGTGTCTAGGTTGGTACTATAGAGACTAGCGTCATTCCCTGGCTTGGTTATCAGCGGAGGAGGGTCTTGTGTAACGTTGACATCTGCTGCAACACATGCTGACTATTGTTTGCAGTCTTGCGATTCCTTCTGCTGAGGTTTCACTGGCCTTTGTCGGAAAGGGCAAGGTTGCTTCTCTCCTTTTCAACCTCTTGGTATGCTCCTCCTCTTGAACTGCTGTGCCGAGTTAGCTTTCACGTCATACGATCTGCCTTGCTCATACTGTGCTCTCATGCTCTACCTTTTATCCCAGTGGGGAACGGAAAGGGCCGTCAGGTGTGTGTGATTCTGGTCAATTGCCTGACTTTGCCTCACCCTTGTATTGGGACATGTCAGGTAAACGGCTCTGGTGTTAGTCTGTTGTCTTTCGTACTGTGCGAAAGTGTTCGGGTCGGAAAAGGGAGGGGGCAGTGTTTTGGAAGGAACAAGTTACTTACCTGTAATTGTTGTTCTCCAGCATGGGTCTGGCATGAATTCACATGCTCATGAATATTCCCCGTCGTCAGGCCAGGAATCCTCGGTAAAGAAAAAATCAGTATACGTTTTTTTCTGATCTTTCTCAGTAGTAACCAATCACTGGTCATACTGACCCCAGCCAATGACTGCCTTCTCCCTAAGCCCCGCCTCTGGCAACCATCTTCAGATTTGGTAGCACGCAAAGTGGCAGTATGACCAAGTGAAGAGCCGCAAAGGGGTAGGAGGGAGGGTTCGCATGTGAATCAATGCCAGACCCATGCTGGAGAACAACAGTTACAGGTAAGTAACTTGTTCCTTCTCCAGCATGGGGTCTGGCATGGATTCACATGCTCATGAATATAAGAATACATAGCAGTACACACATGCACAACCAACGGGAGGTGGCAAAGGCTCAACATTAAGCATTACATCAAAAACTCAACATTAAGCAATTCTTACCTCCTCACCAGGCTCACCTTAGGCGAACAGGTTGCGCAGCACCGCTTGGCCGACCATGGACTCCTCCCTGGAATCCGGGTCGACGCAGTAGAATCTCGTGAAGGTGTGCGTCGACCTCCACGTAGCAGCCCTGCAGATGTCCAGCAGGGGCACACCAGACAAGAATGCTGTGGTAGCAGCGATAGCTCTGATCGAATGGGCTATCGGACGGCCAGGCAATGGTCGGTTTGCCAACCGATGACAGTGCATGATGCAGCCGGAGAGCCATCTGGAAATGGAAGCCTTCGAGAGAGCCTTCCCTTGATTCACAGATCCAAAGTTCACAAATAGCTGTGATGTCTTCCGAAAACTCTTCGTGTGGTCCACGTAGAACTTCAGCGCTCTAGCCACATCCAGCGAGTGCAAAGTCCTCTCGGCCGGTGACGAAGGCGATGGGAAGAAAACAGGTAGCACCAAGGGCTCGTTGAGGTGGAAGTCCGATGGCACCTTGGGCATAAAAGAGGGGTGCGTCCTCAGCACCACCCTTGTGTCGTGAAAAGTCAAGTATGGAGGCTTGCAGGATAGGGCATGGATCTCTCCCACTCATCGTGCGGAGGTGATGGTCACAAGAAACGCAGTCTTCCACGACAGGAACTTCAACGGTGCCGAATGCAGGGGCTCGAATGGCACCCACATGAGCCTGGTCAGCACCACGTTGAGCTCCCACACCGGGGCAGGGGCCTTCACCGGCGGAAACGATCGGTACAGTCCCTTCATAAATTCCTTCACCAGGCGATGGGACCACAAGGACGCCCGTCCCATGGTTCTGGTGTATCGGGAGATCGCAGGCAACTGTATCTTGATGGAGGAGTGAGCCAGTCCAGCCTTGGCCAGCGACAGTAGGTACGGCAGCACTTGAGGGGCCGTAATCCGTAGACGGTTAATCTTCTGTGCACGGCACCAGACAGAGAACCTCTTCCACTTATGTCCGTAGCACTTGAGAGTTGAGGACCCCCTGGCCTTTGCAAGGACCTCTCTGCAGTCAGCCGGGATATCGTACCCTCCAAACTCTAGTGCTGCAGGAGCCAGGCCTGCAAGTTCAGCGACTCCGGGTCGTGATGAAGTATGGCGCCTCCTTCTCTGGAGAGAAGATCCGCGTCCGTCGGCAGCTTGACAGGTGGGGACGCTGACCAGTCCAGAAGGTCTGGGAACCAGATCTGCCTCGGCCACGCCGGTGCGACGAGGATCATCCTGCACTGGGACCTCTTGAGCTGGTTGACGAGTCGGAGCAGCAACGGCAACGGAGGGAACGCATATAGGAACAGACCGTCCCAGGGGAACGAGAAAGCATCGCCCATGCTCCTCGGCTGGGGAAACCTGCTGGCGAACCTCTGGAACTTAGGAGTTCGTCGCTCTGCGGTTTTCCCCATCATCGGAAGAGTCGATCCACTTGATCCTGACGTAGTTCCCACTCGTGGCACGAGCGCAGCTCCCTGCTGAGTGAGTCGGCGATGGTGTTCTTTATCCCTGCCAGATGAAAGGGCACCAGAAACATCTCTTGGGTGACGGCCCAATGCCACAGATCCTGGGCTTCCTTGGAGAGGGCTGGGGATCTGGTTCCTCCCTGCTTCTGGATGTAGAACATCGTGGTGGTGTTGTCGGTGAAGATTCTCACCACCTTGCCCTTGAGGGACGGGAGAAAAGCTCTGAGGGCCCAGAACACTGCACAGAGCGCCAGGATGTTGATGTGGAGCGTCTTCTCCTCCGGAGCCAAAGGCCTCTCGCGTGATGTTCTCCGGTGTGCGCTCCCCACCCTTCCAGGGAGGCATCTGTCGTCACCGTTATCTGGTGGGATGGGGTCTGAAAGTCTGTGCCCGCCGTCTCTCGTTGAGCGGGATCCTGTCCTCGAAGCTGCCCGTCGCTTGGATCCAGTGGGCGTCGAGGAACTCTTGCAGAGGGCACATCCGAAGCCTGCACAGGCGCACGAGATATATGCAGGAGGACATCATCCCGAGGAGGGACTTGATGGATCTCACCCTGGCCATGTCCGTGGCCAGCAGACGCTGCACCTTGTCCAGGATGGCCTTCGTCCTTTCCTCCGACGGCGATGCCAGACGCGCCACTGTGTCGAGCTTGGCTCCCAGAAACAGTGCGACTTGCTACGGGACCAGGTGGGATTTGGGAAAGTTGATGGAGAATCCCAAGTCTGTGAGCAGCTAGACGGTATTCGCTGTGTGATCTACGGCGAGCTCCCTTGTCCTTGTTCGGATGAGCCAGTCATCCAGGTAGGGGTAGATGTGGAACCCCTGCAGGCGCAGCCGCGCCGCCACCGGTGCGAGGCACTTGGTGAACACCCTGGGTGCCGACTTCAATCCGAACGGGAGGGCCTTGAACTGGTAGTGCCGTCCTTGGACCACGAACCTGAGGAACTTTCGGTGTCCTTTTAGAATGGGGATGTGGAAGTACGCATCCTCCAAATCCAACGACGACAGGAAATCGCCCTCCTCCAGCTGTCCCAGCACGTGCTGGAGGGTGACCATCCGGAAATTCTGTGCCTTGATGTACTTGTTCAGTCGTCGCAGGTCCAGGATGGGACGCCATCCTCCTGTCTTCTTTTTTACGAGGAAGTACCTTGAGTATACTCCGGAGCCCCGGAGCCTCTTCGGGATGAGCTCGATGGCACCTTTTTTGAGCATCGCCCTTACCTCCAATAGCAGTTGAGGGACGTGATTTTCCTTCCTGGCCACGGGTGGAATGCGGGGGCACTTCTTTAGAAATTCAAGGGCGTGCCCCTGGGCCAGGGCGTCCAGCACCCAACGGTCGGTGGAGATGGACTCCCACACGCTGACTAACTTCGCCAGCTGGCCGCCCACTGGGGTGCTTCGGTGGGGGCCCGACACCGCTGTCGGTTCAATCTTGCTTGGAGGATGCCTTGCCGCCTTGGCCTCCCTGGTGACGACGGCGGGGTCCACCCGACTTGCCTCGTCCCCTATAGGCTTCCTGCGACGAGGAGCGGGCCGCTTGGCGGTACATAGAGGAGCCACCGCCGAATCCCTTGGAGGTACCCTGCTTGCCTCCGGTGCTCCGAAAGGACGACCTTCGTTGCCGGAGAACGCCTAGGGCCTTAGTTGTCTCTGTGTCCGCCTTGATGGCTTGGAGAGACTCATCCACTGTTTTCCCAAACAGATTGTTCCCGTCAAACGGCATGTCCAAAACCTTGACTTGTATGTCCTCGGCGTCTAAGGCAAACACCTTTGCCTAGCTGGCGGAAACTGGTGTTGGCAATGTCCGTTGCCACCATAATGGCGTGGTCCGACGCCACTTCGCCTACTTGCAAGATCTCCAGGGCCTCGGCCCTCTTGTCATCCGGTAGGAAGTCCAACAGGGGGGCGATCTTGTACCATAACTCGCTGTCGTAGCGAGCCACGATCGCAAGGGCGTTGGCCGCCTTAATCGTTGTTGCCGCTGACGAGATAACTCATTGTCCCATTGCGTCCAGCTTCTTTCCTTCGCCGTCCAGCGGGGAAGTTGACGTTGAGGCTGATGCCCCCCCGCTTTCTTCTTGGCTGCCGCTGAGACGACCGAGTCAGGGGTCGGTTGTGCCCTAAAGCACAAAGGGGCCGCGTCGGGGACCCGATACTTCTTCTCGTACCGATCCCTCTTGGCAGGCGTCGTAGACGGGTTCTTGAGAAGGGTAAATCCCTTGTCCCAGATGTTATCCAGTAGAGGCACGTCGAGGACCTTCTTCCTCTTGGCCTCGCGCCGTTGGTAAAGGAAACCTTCCTTCATCTTCTCTTCGGGGCAGAGCTGAAAAAGCTTGGATGCCCTGGCGATCATTGCATGGAAAGATCCGATCTCGTCGGGCGGGGAGGCCCGGGCCGGGGGCGATGGGAGCTCCATCCCGTCGTCACCGCCGTCGTCGTCGGTATCCATCGTGGCCGTGTCCATTCCTGTGTCATCCCCAGGGACGGGGGACGTGGGTAAAGGCTGAGCAGGCCGCGAGGGCTGAAAAAGCGGGGCTGGATGGATCCATCTTCTCTTGTTCGGGGGGCTTCCCGCCGGGCCTGGCTCCGGCTCTGGCGTCTCTGTCGAGCCTGGTTCCGGATCCTCCGTCGGTGGTAAGGGCAATCTCGTCCTTATCTCCGAACATAAGGATTGTATCGCCAACAAAATGGCCACCGAGTTATCCTGCGGCTCCGGAAGCGACGGGAGCGACGGGTGACTAGGACCCTCGCCAGTGCCGCCGTCACTCTCGTCGTCACCTTCGTCGGGATCCCTCCCGTGGGGAAAGACTTCTGCCAGCTCCTCCTCGGGTGCTGTGTCCGTGTCCACAATGGGCACTGCCCCCCCCTCTTTTTGATGGGTCTGAAAGAGGCTTCCCTCCGCGGAGGCAGGGAGACTCTGGGCCCTGAGGTCGCCTCCACTGGTGTAGCCTCCACAGGCTGTGCCAGGGCCGCCGCAACTTCCTCGATAGAGGCCTTAGCCGGGTGAATCAAGGCCTTCACCACCTTGGGCATGCTTGAGGCCTTCACCTTGGGGGGAGGGTCACCGCCTCGCTCCCCCTCGGCTGAATCCTTCGAGATCGACTGGGGCCTCTCCAGAAGCTTACCCGGGTTCTCAGATTTCCTCTTCCCCGAACCAGAGCATTGGCCCTTGGTTGATGGTGCCGGGGAAGGCGCGCCCTGCCTGGCAGCCGAAGAGCCCGACCGTTCGGCGCTCCCGGTGCCCGCAGACTCACAGTGCTTTGCCTTCTGTTGGGCCCCCGTCGCCGGGCCGCCCTCACAGGACTTAGAAGACCGCTCAGACTTCTTCTTCTTCTTCTCACCTGACGGGCTCTTTCCTTCCAGCCAGTTGGAGAGACGAAGGTGTCGGTCCCTGATGGTCCGTTCCGACATGTTCTTGCAAAACGCACAGTCCCTCTTCACGTGCGTTTTGTCCTCATGAAGGCAGTAGAGACATTTCGAGTGCTCGTCCTCCTTGAACACATTCTGAAGCTGGCATCCAGGGCAAACCCTGAACAGCTTTCCGGGTGTCGAGCTTCCTTTCTCCTGGGCCATGTTCGAGTAGGCCGCAGAAACTTCTGGAATCCTCCAAGAAGCGTTACTCAACAAAATCTTCACCCTTGAGGGGCGTAGAAAAATCCGACACGGATCCCCGTTAATTGGATGTAGGGACGATGGAGCTTGAGGCTCTATTTGACCGAAAAATGAGAAATTCTATTTGAAAAAGCACGAAAACGCAGCAAAAGCTCGAGAGCTAAACACGAGGACTCCCAACACTTGAGTGTGCGGTAAAAATCTGAAGATGGCTGCCAGAGGCGGGTCTTAGGGAGAGGGCAGTCATTGGCTGGGGGCAGTATGACCCAGAGACCAGTGATTGGTTACTACTGAGAAAGACAGATCAGAAACGAAACTGATACTGATACTGATTTTTTCTTTACCGAGGATTCCCGGCCTGACGACGGGGAATATTCATGAGCATGTAAATCCATGCCAGACCCCATGCTGGAGAATATCCTACGTGCTCGGATGGGGAAAAGGTATTCAAAGAAGGGGGTTACTGCATCTCACCCGCCGGTGTCCCACTCCCCAAGGACCCCCCATCCAGGTGATCCTCCCTCACTGGTCCACCCCCAGGGACTGGATCAGATAGCAATTGCCATATCCTGGCCACCTGGATGACAGATCCCGGGGACTAGTTAGGGAGGCACCTAGTTAGGGAAAAGAAAAAGTTAAACCAATTGGAGATTATGCCCCTCCAATGACAACAAAGCCAAATTAACTTCCCTCTCCTCGCACTATAATAATGAAGTCTGCTTGGCAAAACGTAATTCTTATGACGAACTCATCGCCAAATCTAACTCTAGCATGAAGGAACCCTTTTCCATATTAAAAGAGCTAGAGTCACCAATAGCCAGACCTGATATTTGCATTAAGGATAAGTCCTGGTGTGCAGACATCCAACATGCACTAGCAAATAAAATAAACATGCTCCAAAATAAAATATAGCAAAAGAAAGAAATGCTGAATCTACTGCACTTACCCAATATCCCGCCGCCCAGTAACCCACCTACGGCACACAACAATACATTTCACTTCACTAAAATGTCTACCCTGGAAGTAGAAAAAATCATCCTTTCGCTTAAACTCTCCAATTGCAAAGGGGACATCTGCCCAGCACAGCTAATAAAAGACACTACCAGAGACCTATCTCCTTTCATCTCCAAATTGATGAATGCCTCAGGTAACATCCCTGCCAACCTAAAACATTCTTGGGTGCTCCCACTCCTCAAGAAACAGACATTAGATCCTCTCATCCCCACCAACTACCGTCCCATTACCACGGTACCATTCTTACTTAAAATACTGGATAAAGCTGCTTATATCCAGATTCAAAAACACCTAGAACTGCATAAACTCCTAGGAGCTAGACAATCTGGCTTCCACACACTACACGGGACGGAAACTGCTTTCATTGATTTAAAAACCCAAATTGACGAGCTGAGAGACAAAGGGAAGACAGCACTTCTGCTCCTACTTGATCTCTCAGCTGTATTTGATCTAGTGGACCACAAGGTCATCTGTAGAC
Source organism: Ambystoma mexicanum (assembly GCF_040938575.1). Taxonomy (NCBI): domain Eukaryota; kingdom Metazoa; phylum Chordata; class Amphibia; order Caudata; family Ambystomatidae; genus Ambystoma; species Ambystoma mexicanum. Next base: position 904,635,399 of record NC_090939.1, read on the forward strand.
ACCAGGACTCTGCCGCTCACTTCTCCTCTGAGGCTATCAGATGGATTGAGTCATTCCTGAGCAAGAGAACCATGAGAGTATTCTCTCCATCGGCAACCGCAGACCCTACCCCCATCTTGTGCGGAGTTCCTCAAGGCCCATGTGTCTCGCCAACTCTATACAACATCTTCACCAAGCCCTTGTTTGATGATCTGGACCGTCTGGGTATCACCTACACTAACTATGCAGATGATACACAGATTCTCTTCCCGCTTTCTGGGGATCATAGTAAGGACACAGAGTTGGTGAACAGGGTATATCTTATCATCCAGGCATGGATGGCCATTCATGGCCTATGCCTGAACGATGATAACACTGAGCTGATAATCATGGGCACACATGCCAACATTAAAAAACGAGGCCAGGAATTTTCCTCATTCAATATCGACGGGAATATCATCAAAGTCTCCAAGGAAGTAAAAACCTGTGGTTTCTACCTTGATTCCACCATGTCCTTTGACAAACAGGTAAAAACCCTGGATCCCACCACTGCCTACACTTGCAAGCTGATAAGAGCTGGCAAGCCATTCCCCTCCAACGACAGCTGCATGATCCTGGCCAGAGCCTTAATACTATCCAGAATTGACTACTGTAATGCCCTATACAGTGGTGCTAATAAAGTCACCATCTGGAGGCTACACACATTACAAAATAACGCCCTGAAAGCAGCACTTGGCATAAACAAAAGAACTCATATCTCCTCCATTAGACGCCAACATAAATGGCTTTCTACCGATAACAAAATACAGTTAAAAATGATATCACTGACCCACAAAGCCTTAAACAACGCGGCCCCTAGTTACCTCATAGATCAACTTCATAGAAGAATCTCTCTCAGACCAACTAGAGCTAGATACAGGCTTACCACGATTGGTGGTAATAGTTTCCCAGTGAAGGCTGCTAAACTTTGGAACCTACTTCCACAAAATCTGAGAGTAGACCAACCCTACCTACACTTTAGAAAAAATGACATCAAACATTTAATCTCTATTGACCCCTAGTCTCCCATCCTCTAGGCTGTTTCCGCATTTGGCTCAGTATACTCCGACTCACCCAATATTCCCAATTGAACTTTGTGTCACTACTTGTAAGACTATGTGTAATTTATTCTACTTTCGTGATTCAGTGTATTTTATTGAAACCTGTATATTTTTGTAACTCTGTAAGCCATGCATTTTCTTACTGCTGCGCCTGTTACCTACGGGTTTGGTGTGCATAAAAAGTGAATAAACAAACAAACAAACAACACCTTCAGGTTTCTCACATACCCTTCCTCCATGCGATATAGCCACATTTGTTTCACAGGGGAACCGGGAAAGAAAATCTACATTTCCCTGGTCTTTTCCTTTACTGTGTTCCACCGTGAAGAAATAGGGTTGTAGGCCTAGAAACCATTGCATGACCCGAGGGTTGGAGTCTTTATGTTGGCTAATCCAAACTAGGTATGAGTGGTCAGTAACAAGTGTGAACTTTCCTCCTAATAGGTAGTACCTGAGATGTAGAATGGCCCATTTGATGGCCAGGGCCTCCAGTTCCACCACAGATACGCCAATCGCAAGTTATTCCCATGTGAAAAAAAGTGGGAATAATTTGCGATTGGTGTATCGTATCGGATGTTCTAATCCGTCGCAAATTTGTGGCAGGACGGCTCTTAACCCTGTGAGGGAGGCATCCGTCTGTAACACAAACTCCTTTGAGAAGTCGACTACCTTCAGGATTGGGTTCTGGCACAGAGTCTGTTTCAGGATGTTATAACATATCTCATCTTCATCATTCCAATTAAGTTTCTGGGGTTCAGCGTTTTTAAATTTGTCGGTTAGCCGAGCTGTTTTCTCAGAAAAGTTGGGGATAAACCTACAGTAATATCCTATTAACCCGAGGAAAGCTCTAAGGTCTCTTTTGGTCTTAGTAGTTGGTGTATCTAAAACGGCTTTCACCTTTTCATGTTGCAGCTGTACGTTTCCGTTCCCTACGAAAAAGCCAAGATATTTTACGGCTGATTGGGCCAATCTGCACTTAGTGGAAAAGATGGTCCTCCCAAGTTTTACTATAAATGACCACATTGTCAATATAAGCTCCACAGAAATCAGATTAGGGTTGTAGAATCCTATCCATGAGGCGTTGAAAAGTGGCAGGTGCACTGTGTAGGCCGAAGTGGAGGACTTGAAACTAGAATAATCCTAAAGGCATTGAAAACACGTTTTTTTCCTTATCTGGCCCATGTACGGGAACTTGCCAGTACCCTTTGGTTAAATCTAGGGTGGATAAATAGGTGGCTGTTCCGAGTTTATCAGTTAGGTCATCGATGCGTGGCATGGGATAGGCATCGAAGTCCGAGATAGTATTAACCTGACGGAAGTCTATGCAGAATCTCCAGGAACGGGCAGGTTTAGTGACCAAAACGATAGGAGAGGACCATGGACTGGAGGGCTCAATATTATTGGCTTTCAACATCTTATTGACTTCTGCGATCACTATCTGTTTAGGGGGTTCTGGTAATTGATATGGCTTTAGATGAACCACTTTACCTTTAGATGTTCTGATACAGTGGTATGTACCTTTTACTCTCCCTGGTTTCTCTGACAATACATCAGGAAAGGCGATCACTACATCTTTTAGATCTTCTTGTTGTTGGATAGATAATTCGGAAGGAATTAGGTCAAAGTTATGTATGTTTTCAGCTACCAGACAAGCTAGTGCTTTAGCATGGGTGGCTGACGGGTTCTCCTTCCACTCTTACAAGAGGTTTATATGGTATAAGTGGACTTTCTGTTTTCTGTCTGATTGGGCTATTTTATACATACATCTTCCCATCCATTCTATTATCTCATAAAGTCTGTGCCACTTGAAGACAAGTTTGTTTTCTGAGGTGGGTAAGAGCACCAGTACTTTCTGTCCTATGGAGAATGATCTTAAATCTACTTTTCTTTTATCATAAGTGCCCTTTTGTTGGCTCTGGGCCTTCCCCATATGAGTACTAACTAGGTCTCGGACCATTTTCATGTGTTCTCGCATTCGAGTGGCGGTTTGCGAGATTGGAATGGGGGCCTCTTCTCGTTTTTCCCAAGTTTCCCGGAGCATGCCCAAGACATCTCTGGGTTCTCTTCCGTAGAGCAATTCAAAGGGAGAGAAACCCGTGGAAGCTTGGGGCGGTTTTCCTCACGGCAAATAATGCCCATAGGATCATTCGGTCCCAGTCCTTCCTGTCCTTGTCTAGTAATTTCCATAAAATTAGTTTTAAGGTCTTATTGAATCTTTCTACCAGGTCGTCGGTTTGTGGATGGTACACAGAAGTTCGCAAGGTGGTGATGTGGAGTAGCTCCTTGACCTTCTGCCATAAGCTTACTCATAAAATGTGAACCTTGGTCTGTTAGTATTTTTTTGGGAAAGCCAACCCTGGATAAATACGGTAGAAAATGCTTAAGGATCCGCTGGGTTGTGTTATTTTGCATTCGGAATGCCTCAGGATATCGGGTTGCATAGTCTTCGATCACCAGGACATACTTATTGGCCAATTTAGATGTCTCTAGAGGTCCTATTATGTCCATGCCAATTCTGGAAAAGGGGACTTCTATGATCGTTAATGGATTCAGAGGGGGAGATAATGTGATGTGCGTGCTAGTCTTTTCACATATTTCACATGTCTGGATGAAAGTTTTTATATCAGTGTGGATACCCGGACAATAAACTGTCCCACTAATGTGAACCTGTGTTTTTAAATTGGCTTAAATGCCCTCCAGTAAGATGGCAATACGTGATTTCTACCACAACCTTTCGATGACTCTTTGGAATTACCAATTGGGTGTTTATCAAGCTTTCGGTGGAGGTTTCTCTCCTGTAAAGTAACCCTTGTATTAAGAAAAAAAGGGACTGCCCTTTTCCTTGCCTTCTTCTTCCAGAATTGCTTGAAAAAAGGCTTCAACGAGGGCTGGGTCATTTTGCTGGGCAAAGGCCAGGTCGGGATAGATGAACAAGTTACTTACCAACTGTAACATTCTTTCGACTGGATGTTCCTTCCACGTATTCCTTATCTTTGATAAATTCACTCACTTCCAGCTTGCTGGCCTCAGAAACATTTTTCCCAGTAGAGGGCGCTGCGCGTCGCCGTCCCTCGAGTCGGTGTACCTCGAAGGCCTCTGTATCAGGGCTGACGTAACCATAGGTATAAATAGTCTTGTGCAGCGTCCGTTGCGCAGTTCCGTTTTTGAGGTGCTGTGTTTGTCCAGTATGAGATGGCTAGTACCCTTGAAGGAGCATAGGCTGCAACTACAAGGGAAGTTTTACTGCTGGGAAGGATGGGAGGGGCAATAAGGAATACGTGGGAGGAACATCCAGTCGAAAGAACGTTACAGTTGGTAAGTAACTTGTTCTTCGAATGGATTGTGTCCTCCCACGTATTCCTGATCTTTGATAGACTTCCCAAAGCAGTAATGTGTACAGGAGGCAGGAGTAAAAGTTAGAAAGGTTTTACAGAGTGCAATAAAGCTTTCCCAAATCTAGTCTCCTGGCTAGTGGAAGAATCTAGACTGTAGAATTTGGTGAAAGTATGTGCAGACGACCATGTGGCAGCCGCACAGATGTCTTTTATTGGAACTCCTCTTTGGAGAGCTGACGAAGCTGCGATACCCCTGGTTGAATGAGGTGGTAAGGAGGGTCTTTTCCTGCCAATTTATAGCACTCTATGATAGTTAGAATTATCCATCTTGAAATCGTCTATTTCGTGATGGGTAAACCTAGATTATGTCCTGCATACTTGGTCTGCTTGCCTAATCCTTGCAAGTCTTTCCCTTTCAGAAAGTGAATGACCAGAGGCAATTTGAAATATGAAGGTTCCTCAGCCTTGCGGTTAAAGATTGTTAGCGCAGTAAGGTAACCCTTGATTGTGCCAACTTGAAGTCCTGAATTTGCCAAGTATAGCAGAAAAGATAACATCATCGGTGTACTGCATGAAAAAGGGTCAATATCCTTATCTCTAAACCAGCTGCAGAATTTGTTCCAATGGCAGCGGTATAAAGATTTAGTTGCTGGCCTTCTGGCCGAAAGCAACACCTCCATTACATCATCTGGGAGGTCCCAATCTTTGTATCTCAGCCTTTCAGAAACAAAGTGTGAAGGTTGAGAGTCTGGATATCCGGATGGAGACCGTGACCTTCATCTTGCGAGAGAAGATCCTCTCTTTGTGGAAGACGAATCGGAGGACAGATGGACATGTCTAGAAGATCCGGGTACCACGTTCTCCTGGCCCAATCCGGGGCAATTAGAATCATGGGTTTCTGGAATCTTCTGAGCCTCCTTATTAGGTGAGGAATGACGGGGACCGGAGGAAACGCGTACAGAAGTGGAAACTCCCAGTCCACCACAAACGCATCTCCTAGAGCTCCTCTCGTGGGAAATTCCCTGGAGCAGTATCGTTCGCATTTCTTGTGGACACTCTTTGCGAACAGATCTACCTGAGGGGTTCTCCAAAAGGTGAAGATCTCTTGAAGGACTTCCTGAGCTAGTTCCCACTCGTGGGATACTGTGGTCTGCCTGCTCAGAGCGTCCGCAGCCGTGTTCTTCTCTCCGGCTAGGTGAACTGCTGATAGAGAGATTCCTTCTTGAATTGCCCAGAACCAGAGCTGCATTGCCTCTGCACAGTGGCAGTGACCCTACGCCTCCTCTTTTGTTGCAGTAGTGCATGGCCACTGTGTTGTCCGTCATTATCAGACATTTTTTTCCATGTACTGATGGCAGAAAAGCTTTCAGTGCTAGCCTGATTGCTCTAAGCTCTAAAAGGTTGATGTGTAGTCTGGACTCCGATGGAGACCAACGACCGCTGATGGTTAAGTCGTTGGTATGGTCTCCGCACCCCGTGAGTGAGACGTCCGTGACTACTGTTATCTCTGGCCATGGTTGCCAAAACGGTTCTCCTTTCAAAATGTTCTCCAGATAGGCCCACCACTGGAGATCTCGTGCTACTCCGTTCGGGATTTGTAGGAGATCCGACATCCTTCCTGAGAATTGCGACAACTGGGTCCTTAGCGCCCACTGGAGAGATCTAATTCTCAGGCGAGTCTCTGGCAGTAGAAAAATGCAGGATGCCATGAGGCCGAGCAACCTCAAAAAATCAAAGGCTGGTAGACGCTGGGCATTTTGAAATCTGGTCACCATCTGTAGAATATCTTGAGCCCTCACCTCTGGTTGTGAGGCTTTTCCCAGGGATGTGTCCAGAACTGCTCCAATGAACTGGAGGCTCTATGATGGTATCATATGTGACTTCTTTCAGTTGAGGGAGAAGCCCAGCTTGTGGAGGAAGTGCAAACATAGTCTAGATGGATCTGAGCTTGTTCCGGGGACACTGCTCTGATCAACTAGTCGTCTAGGTAGGGGTAGACATGTATCCCTCCCCTCCTTAGACTTGCTGACACGACCGCCATTAACTTGGTGAAGACCCTCGGGCGGAGGTCTTCCCAAATAGCAGAACCCGAAACTGATAGTGAGAGCTGCCAATGGCGAACCTCAGGTACTTTCTGTGCTTGAGATGGATAGGCACATGAAAGTAAGCATCCTGAAGGTCCAGAGATACCAACCAAGCCTGAAGCTGGAGGGCCTGAAGGATCTGAGAAAGGGTCACCATCTTGAACTTGTCCTTCCTGAGGAATTTGTTAAATTCTCTTAAGTCCAAGATGGGTCTCAATCCTCCGTCCTTTTTTGGTAATAGGAAGGCTTGGGAGTACCAACCCTTGTTCCTTTCCACTACAGATACAGGTTCTATTGCACCTTTCTCTAGCAGATCTAAAATCTCCTGCATAAGGAGCGGGTCTGGAAACTTCAAAGAGTTGCTCCCCGGTGGATGACTCTGAGGAGTGTGTAGGAAAGGCAGGCAGTAACCTTGGGCAATTGTCTCCAATGCCCAAGCATCTGAGGTAATAGCCTGCCATTCTGTCAGATGTTGAATTAACCTGCCTCCTACTGGTGTTTTGTGTGGTGAGACATCAGAGGTGTTTTGGAGCGGCTGACGCAGATGCTGAGGGTAAGGCAGCACCTGCTCATGCGGACTTGGTACCTTTGACTCGTCCACCACAGGTAAATCGCCTCTGACCCCTTTGAGCTGGCTGCCCCCTGCCTTTTCCGAATGCGGAGTAAAAACAAAAGGGCTTTCCACTCCAGGACGTACCTTTGGGGTGGTTTGGAGTTTGACGAATTGCAGCCCCAAGGGATTTGGCTGCCACTTTGGAGGTTTGCAATTTCTCAAAACTGTCATCAGCTTTCTTGCCAAATAGAGAGGTGCCATCAAAGGGCATATTTATAAGTCTGGCTTGTACATCAGGAGCAAAACCAGATTTCCACAACCAGGCAAATCTGTGGATTGTGGTACTGGCCGCCATGGCTCTGCTGATGCTGTCAGCAGAGTCGAGACCTGTTTGGAGGGACTTACACATCGCATCCTTCCCGTCCTTGATGATATTCAAGAATGTGTCTCGTTCCTCCCCTTCTGGGAGACGGTCAGCCGCCGATGAAGCGCACTCCCAAAGGGTGTGGCTGAATCTCGCTAGCGTGCAAGTGGCGTTAACTGACTTGCTGCATGCCGAGAATACCTTTTTGGCCATGGCGTCAAATTTCTTGTCGTCCCTATCTTGTGGTATTGTGGGGTACGCAGATTGCCTACCTGACGAAGTCGCAGCCTACCAAGCTCTCTGGGGTCAGATGCTTAGTTAGGTACAGAGGATCTGAGGCCGACGTTGTGTATTTCGCATAGATCTTTTTGTTTACTGCAGGGATAACCTCCAGTGTTTCCCAATTTGTAGCTATCTTTCTCTGTAATGCTGCATGAAAAGGAACTATAGGGTCTTCTTGAGGTCCCTTATCTAAGATGTCTGTTAAGTCATCTTGGTGAAAAAAGGGTGCAGGTGTTGGCCACCCCATAAACTCCATAATTCTAGCCGTGAGAGATCTTTAAGACATCTCTGCATGCTCCCCAGGTTCTGGTCTGCCGAAATCTGCCTCTGGGGAGGTATCTATGCCACTGGCATCCTGTAAAGACTCCTGAAGATCTTTCAATCTGACTTCCTCGGATATTAGCTCCTCTGGAATAGGAATTCTTGTAGATTGTAAGCCATGTTGGGTATTTTGTGGATATTTGGGGCTTTGCGGTATTTTCTTACCGCCAAAATACCTTTAGCAATAATCACTCTCTGTATTCATATTGGGTCACACATGACAATAATACATTGCATTATTTCAGAATTCAGACCTATTTAGATGGTATGCGCGGTAGTTTGCGTGGTTGGTTGGTATAGTGGTTGGTTTATTTGTGGCCCCAATATCCAACATCCCTTGTTTTTTATCTAGATTGTTCTTGATCACTAGAGAGACCTCAGGCCTACATTTTAGGGATACCACATTTTCAGTGTTAGTGTTGTGTGCCACCATGGGCAATTGTGGTATTTTTGTGGTAATTTCCACTACCTCATATACGGTAGGGAACTATGTCCAGAGAGTCTCTCTTCCCGTTGACTCATGTACCTCCAACAGGCTATGCTACAAACAGTCAGTCACAACTGTCCATACTGAATAGAGTCATGCACACATCTGCTTTAAAATGACAATTGCACTGTTTAAAAATCTACCCACGTTTAAACCTTTCCTCATGCAAAATGAAAGAGAAAAGTAATACACACTAGCTATCTGTTTTAAAATATTTTTGTATTATAGAAATTTCATTTAAACACAGTTTAACTTTTTTTACAGAAATAAATAAAATGGTACAACATTATTTGTGATAAAATGAACAGAGAGCTGCGAGAATATATTCAATTGGTAACATTAAATATGCTGATATGAGACTGAGACTCCCTCTAATACACTGACTGAACAGCTTCGCGCACTTTCGCACAGCTCCCACTCGCTTCTGTAATTACCTTATCTGTTCAGCATGAGTTTTCTCCGGCTATTCTCTTTCTGAATTTGGCTCCCTTGAAGATCAACCCCAGTGAAAACAAGCATCTGCCGTTCTCAAACCGGGGTTATTGCCTGGAGCTCTCAGCTTTTGCAGCAGGAATGCCCTAGCCAGGAAAAAAATCCTTCTCCCAGCTCTGCAAGATGTCGACTCTCTTCCCCCTCTTCTCAAGCTTCTCCAGCAAAGTTCTAATCACAGCCTCTAGCATGATACTTGCTATGACGCTGCTCCAATCAGAATCAATCATGTCATCTCCTCCCTCACTACACAATGGCTCAATTCTACAGTGGCAATTGTAACAAACTGATTTCCTGCTCCTTCGAGCTCTTTGCTTCCTGTAGTTATGTGGACAGAGCAGCAGAGAAACAAAATGAATGTGCGTTTAAAAGTTCACTTTCATTTTTATTAGTGGGTTATGTTAAATGAAGTTTTATTAGTCAGGTTAGTTGTTAATAAGGTTAGTTATTAATTTTCAAATGTGTCTCTTGCAACATAGGCATTTCAGGTGAAAAATAGTGTGCATTTTGAATGTGCAGATGTGTGCTTTTAACTGTAAAAATGGATTTGCATCTTATATGTAAAAATCGTTTTTGACTGAATAGCCTGTCTTTACTTATATGTCCATGTTACTCTGGCAACACATATAGCAATGCACCACACCCATGTAGTGGTGCTGCATAAAAAATGCTACCTGTGCAGTAGTGCTGTACTCTGTGCTGTAACACGCCAAATATCCTTACATACCCTCCTTTTTTTTTTTTTAACTTGGCTACGATCCAAGCCAATTCCCAAAAAAAACTGCTCCTTTTCAGAGGATTTGGCCCTTGTCCAAGCCACAATCGAAAGAAATCTAACTTGCCCCCTTTCTTCTTTTCACAATGTAGCAATCCAACAAAATGAATATTCATGTGCATCAATGAAAAAGTTGCAATCAACACAGTATTCATCTGAGTTCATTAGTTTACAAAATGTTCTACATTTGCCTTCCCAATGGAAGTGGCATTAGTCCAAAGTTTCGATTTTATAAGTCAATTAAAAACAATAAAATAAAACAACTAACTAAAACAAATAATTAACATAACAGATTAAAATAAATAATTAAAATAATAAATACGTGGAACTCCATATGTCAGGACTCTTGTCTGGCTCTGATATGTCCCGACCAGCGATGTCACATCATTTGGTTCATTCGAGTACTCTTTCATCTTGGCAATCTTGGATCCATAGGAGTCATCTTTTTTGGCATTCTGGTTATCTTGTCTTCACCTCCACCTGGAGGCAGGCATCTTTTGGTCTTCATCCAGGGGACACCAGGACTCCATTGTCTCCCGTGATCTCCGGTATAAATAGTTAATGTTCTAAACCAAAATAGAAAAGAAACAGATTAAGTATATTGCACAATACTAACCACCCTTTTGCCAAAAATAAAACATTTTTTTTTCTGAAATTAAACACAGGTTAAAAAGAAAATAAGCATACATGAAACAACATTTTAAATTCAATGCATTTTCATTCTGCACACCGACCATGAGCTTCCATTATATATATTTTTTTTACTTTTTATATTATTTATTTATTTACATATATTACAGTGTTTATGTGCCATTATAATAATCAACTTTTTAACTTCTCTGTCACTGTCTCCTGACTGTACCCAATTATTTTATCTTTTTGTGTTCAATGGACTTTCTGTTGTATTGTGTGCATCAGTGGGTAGTAGCCCCAGGGCTTTCTGTTTCTACATGCTCAAGCCGCCTGATCTCGTGTCTGGGATGGCATGGCTTGATCTGATTTACATGAACAAACTGCTCTGTCGCCGTTTCACCTTCATTTTTCAAAATTTTATAAACCACAGGAGAGACCTTATCTATAATTCGAAATGGCCCCTGCCAGGCTGCTAGAAATTTAGAATTTTTCTGTTTACTTTTTCCAAAATGAAACTTGTACACCTGATCCCCAACACTGTATTCTCTCACTGATGTTCTTTTATCATAGTAAGACTTTGCACTGTCAGCAGCTCTTTCCAGATTTCTCTGTACAAAAGCAAATGCATGTTGCAAATGCCTCCTCAGTTCATCAATATATTCATGAACTGTGGATGCACTCACAAGTGTTTGCTCATGTGTTCTGTATAGCAGGTGTTGTGGTAACACCATTTTCCTACCTGTCAAGACCTCATGGGGGCTAACACCTGTTGCTTTGGCAGGAGTTGATCTGATTGCCATTAAAACCAAAGGTAATCGTAAATCCCAGCTGGAACCTGCTTCTGCCACAAATTTCTTTAAAATGTCCACAACAGACCTATTGCACCGTTCAACTCCACCTGAAGAAGCCGCCCCATATGCAATATGTAGTTTTCTTTTCACACCCAGTATTTGCCATACCTTACTCATTAGAGTACTTGTGAAATGACTTCCTCTGTCTGACTCAATTCTTTGTGGCAGCCCAAACGTTGAGAACACATGGTTCACCAGCAATGTGGCTGCTGTTTGCGCACTACAATTTGGTGCAGGAATGCATTCAATCCACTTTTACATCAAACATACCACACTTAAAATATAACGGTTTCCTCTGCTCAACCTTTTTAAAGGCCCTACATAGTCTATTTGCAAATCTGACCATGGAAGAGTCAGGCCTCTTTTCATTAATGGGGCTCTATGCATTGGTGAAGCAGGTTTAAATTGGGCGCATACTAGACATCCTCTAGTATATAATTCCACATCTTGGGACATATGTGGCCAGTAAGCATAATCTTTTAGTATTTCCAATGTTTTTTTGAACCTCTATGGCCTGCAGTTATGGCATCATGTGCATGGTGTAGCATTAGCCCTCTGAATGAAAGGGGTACCACCCACTGTATTTGTCCTGTTATGGACTCTCTAATCATGAGTCCATCCTGTAATCTAATTCGTGTTTTGTTCTTTAATAGCCCCCTCAACTCTTCTTTTCCCATACAATCATTTTCTGTTAAAGGATTTTGTTCAGGATCTATCAAATGATTATAATAGATTCCCAAAATTCGATCATTCTTTTGTGCCTTAATCAAATCTTGGTCTGCCGTGTCATGACTCCACTGTACCACTGGTTGATCTACCTCCTTTGGTGCTTTATAACGTGTTACTGCCTCAATTTGTATTTCACCCATTAAATAATCAATAGGTAGCAATTCTCCCATCACAGCCCCAATCTTAGCCAGGTGGTCTGCCTTATCATTTCCCTCCTTATCCTTTCCTGGTGTTTTTAAATGCCCACGAATTTTTCTCCAGTATATTGTTAAATTATTCTCTGACACCAATTTGTCTATGGCATGTATAATTTTTCCATGTTTAAGTGGCTTTTTGTTGTATGTAACCATGCCTCTTACTTTCCAACCAGGCAAATACTCCACAAAGCTATTCCGTGCATAGTCAGAATCAGTCACCAGGACAATTTCACTGAACTTTTTATCAACTGCAGTAGCAATTGCTTTATAAATGGCTGCCAATTCCGCCACCTGACTGCTCCTATCTCCAATCCTCATCCCTATACTGGGGACGCCTTCACATTTCAACCAGACATTTCCTATTCCTGCCACTAATTGTTTATTACTGTCATTTTCAATGTGAAAAGCACAACCATCCACATATACAGTTGGCAAATCCTTGCATGTTGTTTCATCAAAAGCTTTGTGTGGTGATTGTTCAAATTCCTGCAAACTAGTTTCCACTTCCATTTCATTTGGTATTTGTTCAGCTGCGCAGTCATGTAAGTCAGCTAACCCTTGAGCAATTGGGTTATTTTTATTTTGTCCATATCTCACTTCTACAGGAAAACCTTGTAATGCCAGCGTCCATGAAGTGATTCTGGACTGCGCTAGATTACCTGATCTAATTCTTTTACTCTCTAAAAATTGCAAAGGTTGATGATTTGTTTCAATAATCACCTTTTCTCCCTGAACAATGGGGCGGAAATGTTGTAGCGCACACACACAGGTTTATAGGGCCTTTTCACATTCATTAAATTTCATTTCAACTTGGGAAAATGCCTTACTTGCATAGGCAATGGTTTTGTGATTCAAATTGTGTTTTTGTGATAACACTGCTGACATACAATGTTCAGAGAAAACTATTTCTATAAAGAAATCCCTGTCCTTTATGGGATATGCTAAACATGGTGCCTTTACAAGACATTCCTTTAATTTAGCCACTGCATCAGACTGCTCTTTTTCCCATTTCCAGGGAGTATTCAGTTTAAGCAGTTTAGTCAATGGTTGAGTGATTTCTGCATAATTTTCAATGAACTTTCTGTTATAGCCTGTCATCCCTAATAAACTTTTTACTCCTTTCACATTTTTAGGATCTTTTAATCTTTGCATGGCCTCTATTTTCTTCTTTTGTGGATTTAGCCCATGTTCAGTCACTTCATGCCCTAGAAAGTTCACTTTTTTCTTGCACCATTGTGCTTTTTGCAAAGATACTTTGGCGCCTGCTTTCTGCAATTGGCCAAGCACATGTCTTATTTCATCAAAATGGCTTTTCAGGCTTTCATTTTTTATCAGGACATCATCCACATAAACTATGGTTCCTCTTTCCGCTGCATCTGGCATTGCCTTTCTCAAAAATATGCCAAATTCACTCCCACTATTGATGTACCCGAACGGCGTTCTAAGCCAGGCGTATTGAGTCCTGTCAAATGTAAAGGAAAATAAATTCTGTATCTCTTTTGCCAATGGCACGCACCAATATCCAGAGGTGAGATCTAATGTGGTAAACACTTTTGAACCATGTACCTGAGCTAAGCCCTGATCAATGAATGGCAATGGCCATCTGGACACTGGTACTCTTTTATTTAACTCTCTCAAGTCTGCACATAGCCGCAATTGACCATTTGGCTTTAACACACCTAAAATAGGTGTATTGGATGTGCTATTAATGGGCCTGATGATTCCCCGCGATTCCAAATTTTTAATATTCTCTGCCAATGATTCTAAACATGCCAGCGGTAGTCTATACTGGCGTACAAACACTGGACTTCTGCTACACCCTTCTGGTAGTGTGGCCACATGTAAATCAGTTAAACCACAATCATAAGCATCTTTTGCAAATACATCCTTAAACTCCATAAATATCTCCCTCAGATTGTTCCTATCCTCATTGCTGTCACACACACACACATCTGCTAAGGAGATCTGCTCTTCTACCATTTTGGAAAATCTTCTGGTAAGGGAATCTCTGTGCTTTCCTCTAACTGTGTGGCTGTGTCTTTTTGTAAAACTGCCACTTTTAAATATTTTGGCATATCAGCTTCCACTTCAATGGGCTGATTTTCTGTTTCATTTTCATTTAAATTAAATATTATGCAATCCTCTTGATGGCAGCACACTGTCTCATTTGAATCATAAGGATACACAGAATGAATTTTAAATATTCCTTTGGGCTGAGAGTCCAGGTGTTCTGGCAACTCACCCTTGGCATCTACATTCTTTTCAGGGATATTTCCAATCACCATGTTATTTAAATCTGCCGTATAATGTGATTTTTGTATGGCCATTCCTAATGGGGAGTTTTCCTCTAAATGAATATCCTGACAACCTTTATTATTTACCATAATTTTTACAGATCCTTCACCAATATCTACCAATGGAATGTATTCATAATCCAGGCCATGCTGTTTTATGGATTCATTCAGGCATACAAATGCATCAGAGTCTTTCATCTGCTGTCCATTTTTGCATTTCAGTGTTATTGCAAACTGTTTTGTAAATGCAGGAATAATAGTATCTTTCCTCATTTGTAATTCGATTGCATAAGGAACCAGTTGTGCACAATGATAAGCCCTTCTTTTGTCTTCAAATTCAGGTGGCGGACCACCTAGGCGTGACCATATTTTTTGATTAAGGAAATCTAACACCATACACATTCTGTGCATGATGTCATTGCCCATGTAAAATTCATTTTGTGCTCCACTCACTAGCCATACATTATGGTAAATTGTTTTCTGCCCAATGCTAATTTTAAGCATGCATCTGCCTGCAATTCGGTTTTCAAAGTCTGGACTGTCCAACCCAGAAACATATTGGTTTTTAATCCTAAATTTCAGGATTTCTTCCCTCTCCATTATTTTTTGCAACAATTTCTCATTAATGAAACTCCTTTCATGTCCAAGCGCTAAAGTGGCTTTTATTGTTTTAAAATAGTCATTTATACCAACATGAACCCATGGTTGCTCATCTTCCATGTGTATTTCTGCCAGAGTGGTAATGTGTTTTTCTGAATCTGTTTTAGGAGCAATATTCTGTTTGCATGTTTTCTCTTTTAAATAAAAACGTAATGTGTGCTCATCTATGGCAGTCTGCCAATTTTTCCTTGGGTCCAAGTATATTTGTACAGGTAGTTTTTCATTGTCGCTCTGCATTTTGTCTTGGCACATTAATATAACAGTGACACTAGGTATGCAACTATTCTGGAGATATACCTCCACAGCATCATTTGTTTTGGCAACGGTGTGACATTCATTTATGTTGCTGTTTTGTGATTTTAGTTTCTTAGGCCTCAATGGTTTTTTGGTTAAGGACCACAGCACTCCATTCACCCCATCTATGAGAGGAGACAATCTTTTCAGGCAATCTGTCCCCATCAGAAATGGAATTTCACAAATAGATGTGATCAATACCTCTTGTTTCATTCTGTGCTTTCCTATTTTTATGTCAACCTCAGTTACACCTATGATGGGCACCTCCTCCCCATTAAAGTTATGCACTGGACCTTGATTTTCCTTCACTGTGATCTGACTCTGTGGGGGTCTCCCCTCATTGATACTCTTTACCAACTCCTTGGACATAATTGTGGCCTGTGCGCCAGTGTCAATCATAGCAAAGGTGTGGCATTTTTCTTCTACAGTGATGGGTGCATAATATCTGTCCTCAACTTCCTCTAATACACATAAGAAGTATGAATTCTTACGGATTTCAGGGCTCACCTTTCTCAGGCCTTTTTCACTTTTGGCTAAGCACATTGGTAAATGGAAAGACATTTTTCCCTCCTTTTTACCCATTTCTGCGCGAGAGACTTTATTCATTTCTCCATGATCAGAGGTTTTTTGGAGTGTGGCCACGGTTCGCCCATCCATCTGGGTAACATCAGAGACCACGTTACAACCTTCCAACTGAACATGTGTAACAACATCATTCAGCAATTTGTCATTTTTTAATTCTGTGCATTTGTGATCATTTAGTGTGATACCAGCCCTTTCAGCCTCTTCAAAAATATGTGGCTCAAAGAATTCTTCGGGTGATTGACTTGTACCCTCCTTTTGAGTATTTCCTTTTTCTGCCTGTGTTTGGTCATTGTTTTGCTTGCCCAGGGAAGGAGCTATAGCATCCCCACTTACTCCCTGTTCACTGGTATTCCCCATGCATGAGTCATTTTTCTTAAATCTGTCCCTTTGTTCTTTTGGAATTCCTAATGTTTCTTTTTCATTTGTGCAAATCTTTACTGTTTTATTTAGCTCTAGGTTAAACCGTACCTCTTTTTTAGAAGTATTTGCACTTTCTGTCACATGTTCATTTACTGGCACTTTCATTTTTTATTCATTAGGCATCTCAGAGTCGTTATGCAAAATTATATCAGAGCAACCTGTCATTTTGGCACTGCAGTTATCATGAGTACTTAGTCACTTTTCGGAAGCCCCCCGGTCATTGCTATGGCCATCAGCCCCCTCTTTGGAAGGTTGTTTTTGCGCTGTATAGAGCTTTCCTATTTGCTCAGCTAACATTTTCACTTGGGCCTCAAGGCACTGGAACCTTTCCATCTCTCTAGAATCCTCTTTCTGTGGCCTAGGTCGATATTGGTTGTTTTCCCCCTGATTGGATCTATTCTGATACCTCTCAGGTGATTGATGTCAGTTGGGATGGTTTCTGAACTCTTGATTCATTTGTGGAGGGGAGCGGGGTGCACCCATCCTTTGATTATAGTCCCCTGGTGGGGAATCATTGTACTGACGTGGATTGTAGTTCATGTTTTGCCTCATGTCCTGTCTCTCAGATTGTGGGTACTGGCCCCTATGTTGATTTCCATTATCAGTAAATCGATCCACATATCGGGGTCTATCCTGATTACCATATATCATGGTGTTGGGATCAAATCTGCTCTGTGTCCCCAATGACTGGTAGGGACCATCATTTCTTTGATCTTGATTTTGTCTCTGGTTATTGTTCATACCTGCCATATCAGGCCGATATCCTACCCGGGGTCTGTCCCCTAAATACCTAGGGCTGATGTAGCTCTCCCTATTACTAGGATCATGTGATTGGAACATTGGTACAGGAAATGGCGATCTTTGTTGATTACCCCTTTGTTCAGGTGTCACATTATTTTTACCTTGGCTTTGAGCAGACTCAAGGGACATTTTGGCTGACCTGATTTCCATTACTGTGGCTGAGGGTTCTTTAGATTTAGGTCTAGTATCTTTCATTTTATCACTTTCTCTACCCTGACAATAGAGTACCTCATATAGTTTTGTGCTTTGATGTACAATCCATTCAAGGGACTTGTCGCGGTCAAATTCACGGACCAATTGGGATATGATGTCTTTCTGTAGCCCATAGAAGTATGCATTTTTAAACTCATTGGAATTTGGGTCAAAAGATACATCAAAGCGAGAAAATGCTCTTTTTAAGTCTTGTAAAAATTGGCGAGGGGATGTATTAGGTCCAGCAGTGATTGTGTAAGCGACTTTCTTTGCCTCCTGCAATGACTGAAAAGGAGAAAAATGATGCCTAATTTCTTTTTCAAACTCCACCCAGGTCATATTCTGCTGTTCATTTAATCCCCTTATGATGCTGGCCATCGGGGCATCTAAAGTTAAATGAAAATATTGTCTGTACTGTTCCTTAGGTATCTGGAGTGCTTTAAAAATGTCATGCACCGCTTCTAAGTGATCCTCAATGCAGCATTCACCTCCCTTTTTAAATGGTTTGATCAGGGCTTTAATGGATTTCGTTATTTTTATGGGGCTACTTGTTGCAATGCATGGAATTGCACTACTTTGTGATTCAATCCTGTTTTCAGGTGTATGAGATTGGTGGCTGCCCCCAATGGGAGTATCAAATCCCCCAAGGGCGCTGCAACCAAGTTCAGTCACCGGCCCAGTCACTGGAACACTAGCTCTTTGGGCAGAACTAGAATTCACCTCCACTCCATTGAATGTGGTACCCTGCCGCCTCTCCTGGGACCTGGGAATGCACATTTGCTGTTCTAAGTCCTTACACTTTTTAAGGAGTCTGTTTGCTTCATTTTGCAAATAGTTGTTTTCATCACTCATCTTATTAATCACCTCCTGCATGTCGCACATTTGCATTTGGCATTCATTGAACTCTTTATTTCTCTTGTCTCTTTCTTGAGTCATTTTAATCATTTCTTGTTCTGCACTCTGGATCACATTCTTTTTCACAATGTTCTTTTTGTAAAATCTGCATTTCTGAAACAACCTCATCTTTATCTTGTCTAATGTGGTCCACTAAGGCTTTTAAGTGTACCAATTCTTGCTCACTATCCTCAAATTGTTTCTTGCTTTTGGATAACTGAGCATCAAAGTCTCTGCATATTAATTGCATGTCTTTTTGGCATACATCCAATTCTGCTCTTAACATTTCCTGATTTTTACTTGCCCCATCTAATTCAGTCTTTAACCTGTTAATTAGCTGGGTATCATTTTCCTGCATTCGCTGGGACTTATTCAAAATAAACCATATTTTGCCGCATAGCCGTATTAAACAGTCTTTCTCTGCACTTTTATCGGCTGCATTCAATAATCTTGTAAGGCAGACCTGAATTATGCTGCCTTGTGCAAAAATATTGTCTAGTTTTTCTTTCTGCACCTCACCCTGAATGCGGTCACACCATTCTAAGGTGCTGTTCGACGACCACGTCCCATGTGCAAACAACTTTGCCTCTAAATATTGCACTAGGTCTGAAAATGTGGTTCCCTTTGTGACATTCTGAAATTAGTTTTTAGTGGCACACTGCTATTATAAAATGGGTTCCCTTTAATGTGCAAATGGCAGTGTGAGACACGCTTGCCACGCCCAGTAGGTACTCTATGATCACTTTCTCGGCCTGCAACGCACCATAAATATGTTGGGTATTTTGTGGATATTTGGGGCTTTGCGGTATTTTCTTACCGCCAAAATACCTTTAGCAATAATCACTCTCTGTATTCATATTGGGTCACACATGACAATAATACATTGCGTTATTTCAGAATTCAGACCTATTTAGATGGTATGCGCGGTAGTTTGCGTGGTTGGTTGGTATAGTGGTTGGTTTATTTGTGGCCCCAATATCCAACATCCCTTGTTTTTTATCTAGATTGTTCTTGATCACTAGAGAGACCTCAGGCCTACATTTTAGGGATACCACATTTTCAGTGTTAGTGTTGTGTGCCACCATGGGCAATTGTGGTATTTTTGTGGTAATTTCCACTACCTCATATACGGTAGGGAACTATGTCCAGACAGTCTCTCTTCCCGTCGACTCATGTACCTCCAACAGGCTATGCTACAGTCAGTCACAACTGTCCATACTGAATAGAGTCATGCACACATCTGCTTTAAAATGACAATTGCACTGTTTAAAAATCTACCCACGTTTAAACCTTTCCTCATGCAAAATGAAAGAGAAAAGTAATACACACTAGCTATCTGTTTTAAAATATTTTTGTATTATAGAAATTTCATTTAAACACAGTTTAACTTTTTTTACAGAAATAAATAAAATGGTACAACATTATTTGTGATAAAATGAACAGAGAGCTGCGAGAATATATTCAATTGGTAACATTAAATATGCTGATATGAGACTGAGACTCCCTCTAATACACTGACTGAACAGCTTCGCGCACTTTCGCACAGCTCCCACTCGCTTCTGTAATTACCTTATCTGTTCAGCATGAGTTTTCTCCGGCTATTCTCTTTCTGAATTTGGCTCCCTTGAAGATCAACCCCAGTGAAAACAAGCATCTGCCGTTCTCAAACCGGGGTTATTGCCTGGAGCTCTCAGCTTTTGCAGCAGGAATGCCCTAGCCAGGAAAAAAATCCTTCTCCCAGCTCTGCAAGATGTCGACTCTCTTCCCCCTCTTCTCAAGCTTCTCCAGCAAAGTTCTAATCACAGCCTCTAGCATGATACTTGCTATGACGCTGCTCCAATCAGAATCAATCATGTCATCTCCTCCCTCACTACACAATGGCTCAATTCTACAGTGGCAATTGAAACAAACTGATTTCCTGCTCCTTCGAGCTCTTTGCTTCCTGTAGTTATGTGGACAGAGCAGCAGAGAAACAAAATGAATGTGCGTTTAAAAGTTCACTTTCATTTTTATTAGTGGGTTATGTTAAATGAAGTTTTATTAGTCAGGTTAGTTGTTAATAAGGTTAGTTATTAATTTTCAAATGTGTCTCTTGCAACATAGGCATTTCAGGTGAAAAATAGTGTGCATTTTGAATGTGCAGATGTGTGCTTTTAACTGTAAAAATGGATTTGCATCTTATATGTAAAAATCGTTTTTGACTGAATAGCCTGTCTTTACTTATATGTCCATGTTACTCTGGCAACACATATAGCAATGCACCACACCCATGTAGTGGTGCTGCATAAAAAATGCTACCTGTGCAGTAGTGCTGTACTCTGTGCTGTAACACGCCAAATATCCTTACATACCCTCCTTTTTTTTTTTTTAACTTGGCTACGATCCAAGCCAATTCCCAAAAAAAACTGCTCCTTTTCAGAGGATTTGGCCCTTGTCCAAGCCACAATCGAAAGAAATCTAACTTGCCCCCTTTCTTCTTTTCACAATGTAGCAATCCAACAAAATGAATATTCATGTGCATCAATGAAAAAGTTGCAATCAACACAGTATTCATCTGAGTTCATTAGTTTACAAAATGTTCTACATTTGCCTTCCCAATGGAAGTGGCATTAGTCCAAAGTTTCGATTTTATAAGTCAATTAAAAACAATAAAATAAAACAACTAACTAAAACAAATAATTAACATAACAGATTAAAATAAATAATTAAAATAATAAATACGTGGAACTCCATATGTCAGGACTCTTGTCTGGCTCTGATATGTCCCGACCAGCGATGTCACATCATTTGGTTCATTCGAGTACTCTTTCATCTTGGCAATCTTGGATCCATAGGAGTCATCTTTTTTGGCATTCTGGTTATCTTGTCTTCACCTCCACCTGGAGGCAGGCATCTTTTGGTCTTCATCCAGGGGACACCAGGACTCCATTGTCTCCCGTGATCTCCGGTATAAATAGTTAATGTTCTAAACCAAAATAGAAAAGAAACAGATTAAGTATATTGCACAATACTAACCACCCTTTTGCCAAAAATAAAACATTTTTTTTTCTGAAATTAAACACAGGTTAAAAAGAAAATAAGCATACATGAAACAACATTTTAAATTCAATGCATTTTCATTCTGCACACCGACCATGAGCTTCCATTATATATATTTTTTTTACTTTTTATATTATTTATTTATTTACATATATTACAGTGTTTATGTGCCATTATAATAATCAACTTTTTAACTTCTCTGTCACTGTCTCCTGACTGTACCCAATTATTTTATCTTTTTGTGTTCAATGGACTTTCTGTTGTATTGTGTGCATCAGTGGGTAGTAGCCCCAGGGCTTTCTGTTTCTACATGCTCAAGCCGCCTGATCTCGTGTCTAGGATGGCATGGCTTGATCTGATTTACATGAACAAACTGCTCTGTCGCCGTTTCACCTTCATTTTTCAAAATTTTATAAACCACAGGAGAGACCTTATCTATAATTCGAAATGGCCCCTGCCAGGCTGCTAGAAATTTAGAATTTTTCTGTTTACTTTTTCCAAAATGAAACTTGTACACCTGATCCCCAACACTGTATTCTCTCACTGATGTTCTTTTATCATAGTAAGACTTTGCACTGTCAGCAGCTCTTTCCAGATTTCTCTGTACAAAAGCAAATGCATGTTGCAAATGCCTCCTCAGTTCATCAATATATTCATGAACTGTGGATGCACTCACAAGTGTTTGCTCATGTGTTCTGTATAGCAGGTGTTGTGGTAACACCATTTTCCTACCTGTCAAGACCTCATGGGGGCTAACACCTGTTGCTTTGGCAGGAGTTGATCTGATTGCCATTAAAACCAAAGGTAATCGTAAATCCCAGCTGGAACCTGCTTCTGCCACAAATTTCTTTAAAATGTCCACAACAGACCTATTGCACCGTTCAACTCCACCTGAAGAAGCCGCCCCATATGCAATATGTAGTTTTCTTTTCACACCCAGTATTTGCCATACCTTACTCATTAGAGTACTTGTGAAATGACTTCCTCTGTCTGACTCAATTCTTTGTGGCAGCCCAAACGTTGAGAACACATGGTTCACCAGCAATGTGGCTGCTGTTTGCGCACTACAATTTGGTGCAGGAATGCATTCAATCCACTTTTACATCAAACATACCACACTTAAAATATAACGGTTTCCTCTGCTCAACCTTTTTAAAGGCCCTACATAGTCTATTTGCAAATCTGACCATGGAAGAGTCAGGCCTCTTTTCATTAATGGGGCTCTATGCATTGGTGAAGCAGGTTTAAATTGGGCGCATACTAGACATCCTCTAGTATATAATTCCACATCTTGGGACATATGTGGCCAGTAAGCATAATCTTTTAGTATTTCCAATGTTTTTTTGAACCTCTATGGCCTGCAGTTATGGCATCATGTGCATGGTGTAGCATTAGCCCTCTGAATGAAAGGGGTACCACCCACTGTATTTGTCCTGTTATGGACTCTCTAATCATGAGTCCATCCTGTAATCTAATTCGTGTTTTGTTCTTTAATAGCCCCCTCAACTCTTCTTTTCCCATACAATCATTTTCTGTTAAAGGATTTTGTTCAGGATCTATCAAATGATTATAATAGATTCCCAAAATTCGATCATTCTTTTGTGCCTTAATCAAATCTTGGTCTGCCGTGTCATGACTCCACTGTACCACTGGTTGATCTACCTCCTTTGGTGCTTTATAACGTGTTACTGCCTCAATTTGTATTTCACCCATTAAATAATCAATAGGTAGCAATTCTCCCATCACAGCCCCAATCTTAGCCAGGTGGTCTGCCTTATCATTTCCCTCCTTATCCTTTCCTGGTGTTTTTAAATGCCCACGAATTTTTCTCCAGTATATTGTTAAATTATTCTCTGACACCAATTTGTCTATGGCATGTATAATTTTTCCATGTTTAAGTGGCTTTTTGTTGTATGTAACCATGCCTCTTACTTTCCAACCAGGCAAATACTCCACAAAGCTATTCCGTGCATAGTCAGAATCAGTCACCAGGACAATTTCACTGAACTTTTTATCAACTGCAGTAGCAATTGCTTTATAAATGGCTGCCAATTCCGCCACCTGACTGCTCCTATCTCCAATCCTCATCCCTATACTGGGGACGCCTTCACATTTCAACCAGACATTTCCTATTCCTGCCACTAATTGTTTATTACTGTCATTTTCAATGTGAAAAGCACAACCATCCACATATACAGTTGGCAAATCCTTGCATGTTGTTTCATCAAAAGCTTTGTGTGGTGATTGTTCAAATTCCTGCAAACTAGTTTCCACTTCCATTTCATTTGGTATTTGTTCAGCTGCGCAGTCATGTAAGTCAGCTAACCCTTGAGCAATTGGGTTATTTTTATTTTGTCCATATCTCACTTCTACAGGAAAACCTTGTAATGCCAGCGTCCATGAAGTGATTCTGGACTGCGCTAGATTACCTGATCTAATTCTTTTACTCTCTAAAAATTGCAAAGGTTGATGATTTGTTTCAATAATCACCTTTTCTCCCTGAACAATGGGGCGGAAATGTTGTAGCGCACACACACAGGTTTATAGGGCCTTTTCACATTCATTAAATTTCATTTCAACTTGGGAAAATGCCTTACTTGCATAGGCAATGGTTTTGTGATTCAAATTGTGTTTTTGTGATAACACTGCTGACATACAATGTTCAGAGAAAACTATTTCTATAAAGAAATCCCTGTCCTTTATGGGATATGCTAAACATGGTGCCTTTACAAGACATTCCTTTAATTTAGCCACTGCATCAGACTGCTCTTTTTCCCATTTCCAGGGAGTATTCAGTTTAAGCAGTTTAGTCAATGGTTGAGTGATTTCTGCATAATTTTCAATGAACTTTCTGTTATAGCCTGTCATCCCTAATAAACTTTTTACTCCTTTCACATTTTTAGGATCTTTTAATCTTTGCATGGCCTCTATTTTCTTCTTTTGTGGATTTAGCCCATGTTCAGTCACTTCATGCCCTAGAAAGTTCACTTTTTTCTTGCACCATTGTGCTTTTTGCAAAGATACTTTGGCGCCTGCTTTCTGCAATTGGCCAAGCACATGTCTTATTTCATCAAAATGGCTTTTCAGGCTTTCATTTTTTATCAGGACATCATCCACATAAACTATGGTTCCTCTTTCCGCTGCATCTGGCATTGCCTTTCTCAAAAATATGCCAAATTCACTCCCACTATTGATGTACCCGAACGGCGTTCTAAGCCAGGCGTATTGAGTCCTGTCAAATGTAAAGGAAAATAAATTCTGTATCTCTTTTGCCAATGGCACGCACCAATATCCAGAGGTGAGATCTAATGTGGTAAACACTTTTGAACCATGTACCTGAGCTAAGCCCTGATCAATGAATGGCAATGGCCATCTGGACACTGGTACTCTTTTATTTAACTCTCTCAAGTCTGCACATAGCCGCAATTGACCATTTGGCTTTAACACACCTAAAATAGGTGTATTGGATGTGCTATGAATGGGCCTGATGATTCCCCGCGATTCCAAATTTTTAATATTCTCTGCCAATGATTCTAAACATGCCAGCGGTAGTCTATACTGGCGTACAAACACTGGACTTCTGCTACACCCTTCTGGTAGTGTGGCCACATGTAAATCAGTTAAACCACAATCATAAGCATCTTTTGCAAATACATCCTTAAACTCCATAAATATCTCCCTCAGATTGTTCCTATCCTCATTGCTGTCACACACACACACATCTGCTAAGGAGATCTGCTCTTCTACCATTTTGGAAAATCTTCTGGTAAGGGAATCTCTGTGCTTTCCTCTAACTGTGTGGCTGTGTCTTTTTGTAAAACTGCCACTTTTAAATATTTTGGCATATCAGCTTCCACTTCAATGGGCTGATTTTCTGTTTCATTTTCATTTAAATTAAATATTATGCAATCCTCTTGATGGCAGCACACTGTCTCATTTGAATCATAAGGATACACAGAATGAATTTTAAATATTCCTTTGGGCTGAGAGTCCAGGTGTTCTGGCAACTCACCCTTGGCATCTACATTCTTTTCAGGGATATTTCCAATCACCATGTTATTTAAATCTGCCGTATAATGTGATTTTTGTATGGCCATTCCTAATGGGGAGTTTTCCTCTAAATGAATATCCTGACAACCTTTATTATTTACCATAATTTTTACAGATCCTTCACCAATATCTACCAATGGAATGTATTCATAATCCAGGCCATGCTGTTTTATGGATTCATTCAGGCATACAAATGCATCAGAGTCTTTCATCTGCTGTCCATTTTTGCATTTCAGTGTTATTGCAAACTGTTTTGTAAATGCAGGAATAATAGTATCTTTCCTCATTTGTAATTCGATTGCATAAGGAACCAGTTGTGCACAATGATAAGCCCTTCTTTTGTCTTCAAATTCAGGTGGCGGACCACCTAGGCGTGACCATATTTTTTGATTAAGGAAATCTAACACCATACACATTCTGTGCATGATGTCATTGCCCATGTAAAATTCATTTTGTGCTCCACTCACTAGCCATACATTATGGTAAATTGTTTTCTGCCCAATGCTAATTTTAAGCATGCATCTGCCTGCAATTCGGTTTTCAAAGTCTGGACTGTCCAACCCAGAAACATATTGGTTTTTAATCCTAAATTTCAGGATTTCTTCCCTCTCCATTATTTTTTGCAACAATTTCTCATTAATGAAACTCCTTTCATGTCCAAGCGCTAAAGTGGCTTTTATTGTTTTAAAATAGTCATTTATACCAACATGAACCCATGGTTGCTCATCTTCCATGTGTATTTCTGCCAGAGTGGTAATGTGTTTTTCTGAATCTGTTTTAGGAGCAATATTCTGTTTGCATGTTTTCTCTTTTAAATAAAAACGTAATGTGTGCTCATCTATGGCAGTCTGCCAATTTTTCCTTGGGTCCAAGTATATTTGTACAGGTAGTTTTTCATTGTCGCTCTGCATTTTGTCTTGGCACATTAATATAACAGTGACACTAGGTATGCAACTATTCTGGAGATATACCTCCACAGCATCATTTGTTTTGGCAACGGTGTGACATTCATTTATGTTGCTGTTTTGTGATTTTAGTTTCTTAGGCCTCAATGGTTTTTTGGTTAAGGACCACAGCACTCCATTCACCCCATCTATGAGAGGAGACAATCTTTTCAGGCAATCTGTCCCCATCAGAAATGGAATTTCACAAATAGATGTGATCAATACCTCTTGTTTCATTCTGTGCTTTCCTATTTTTATGTCAACCTCAGTTACACCTATGATGGGCACCTCCTCCCCATTAAAGTTATGCACTGGACCTTGATTTTCCTTCACTGTGATCTGACTCTGTGGGGGTCTCCCCTCATTGATACTCTTTACCAACTCCTTGGACATAATTGTGGCCTGTGCGCCAGTGTCAATCATAGCAAAGGTGTGGCATTTTTCTTCTACAGTGATGGGTGCATAATATCTGTCCTCAACTTCCTCTAATACACATAAGAAGTATGAATTCTTACGGATTTCAGGGCTCACCTTTCTCAGGCCTTTTTCACTTTTGGCTAAGCACATTGGTAAATGGAAAGACATTTTTCCCTCCTTTTTACCCATTTCTGCGCGAGAGACTTTATTCATTTCTCCATGATCAGAGGTTTTTTGGAGTGTGGCCACGGTTCGCCCATCCATCTGGGTAACATCAGAGACCACGTTACAACCTTCCAACTGAACATGTGTAACAACATCATTCAGCAATTTGTCATTTTTTAATTCTGTGCATTTGTGATCATTTAGTGTGATACCAGCCCTTTCAGCCTCTTCAAAAATATGTGGCTCAAAGAATTCTTCGGGTGATTGACTTGTACCCTCCTTTTGAGTATTTCCTTTTTCTGCCTGTGTTTGGTCATTGTTTTGCTTGCCCAGGGAAGGAGCTATAGCATCCCCACTTACTCCCTGTTCACTGGTATTCCCCATGCATGAGTCATTTTTCTTAAATCTGTCCCTTTGTTCTTTTGGAATTCCTAATGTTTCTTTTTCATTTGTGCAAATCTTTACTGTTTTATTTAGCTCTAGGTTAAACCGTACCTCTTTTTTAGAAGTATTTGCACTTTCTGTCACATGTTCATTTACTGGCACTTTCATTTTTTATTCATTAGGCATCTCAGAGTCGTTATGCAAAATTATATCAGAGCAACCTGTCATTTTGGCACTGCAGTTATCATGAGTACTTAGTCACTTTTCGGAAGCCCCCCGGTCATTGCTATGGCCATCAGCCCCCTCTTTGGAAGGTTGTTTTTGCGCTGTATAGAGCTTTCCTATTTGCTCAGCTAACATTTTCACTTGGGCCTCAAGGCACTGGAACCTTTCCATCTCTCTAGAATCCTCTTTCTGTGGCCTAGGTCGATATTGGTTGTTTTCCCCCTGATTGGATCTATTCTGATACCTCTCAGGTGATTGATGTCAGTTGGGATGGTTTCTGAACTCTTGATTCATTTGTGGAGGGGAGCGGGGTGCACCCATCCTTTGATTATAGTCCCCTGGTGGGGAATCATTGTACTGACGTGGATTGTAGTTCATGTTTTGCCTCATGTCCTGTCTCTCAGATTGTGGGTACTGGCCCCTATGTTGATTTCCATTATCAGTAAATCGATCCACATATCGGGGTCTATCCTGATTACCATATATCATGGTGTTGGGATCAAATCTGCTCTGTGTCCCCAATGACTGGTAGGGACCATCATTTCTTTGATCTTGATTTTGTCTCTGGTTATTGTTCATACCTGCCATATCAGGCCGATATCCTACCCGGGGTCTGTCCCCTAAATACCTAGGGCTGATGTAGCTCTCCCTATTAGTAGGATCATGTGATTGGAACATTGGTACAGGAAATGGCGATCTTTGTTGATTACCCCTTTGTTCAGGTGTCACATTATTTTTACCTTGGCTTTGAGCAGACTCAAGGGACATTTTGGCTGACCTGATTTCCATTACTGTGGCTGAGGGTTCTTTAGATTTAGGTCTAGTATCTTTCATTTTATCACTTTCTCTACCCTGACAATAGAGTACCTCATATAGTTTTGTGCTTTGATGTACAATCCATTCAAGGGACTTGTCACGGTCAAATTCACGGACCAATTGGGATATGATGTCTTTCTGTAGCCCATAGAAGTATGCATTTTTAAACTCATTGGAATTTGGGTCAAAAGATACATCAAAGCGAGAAAATGCTCTTTTTAAGTCTTGTAAAAATTGGCGAGGGGATGTATTAGGTCCAGCAGTGATTGTGTAAGCGACTTTCTTTGCCTCCTGCAATGACTGAAAAGGAGAAAAATGATGCCTAATTTCTTTTTCAAACTCCACCCAGGTCATATTCTGCTGTTCATTTAATCCCCTTATGATGCTGGCCATCGGGGCATCTAAAGTTAAATGAAAATATTGTCTGTACTGTTCCTTAGGTATCTGGAGTGCTTTAAAAATGTCATGCACCGCTTCTAAGTGATCCTCAATGCAGCATTCACCTCCCTTTTTAAATGGTTTGATCAGGGCTTTAATGGATTTCGTTATTTTTATGGGGCTACTTGTTGCAATGCATGGAATTGCACTACTTTGTGATTCAATCCTGTTTTCAGGTGTATGAGATTGGTGGCTGCCCCCAATGGGAGTATCAAATCCCCCAAGGGCGCTGCAACCAAGTTCAGTCACCGGCCCAGTCACTGGAACACTAGCTCTTTGGGCAGAACTAGAATTCACCTCCACTCCATTGAATGTGGTACCCTGCCGCCTCTCCTGGGACCTGGGAATGCACATTTGCTGTTCTAAGTCCTTACACTTTTTAAGGAGTCTGTTTGCTTCATTTTGCAAATAGTTGTTTTCATCACTCATCTTATTAATCACCTCCTGCATGTCGCACATTTGCATTTGGCATTCATTGAACTCTTTATTTCTCTTGTCTCTTTCTTGAGTCATTTTAATCATTTCTTGTTCTGCACTCTGGATCACATTCTTTTTCACAATGTTCTTTTTGTAAAATCTGCATTTCTGAAACAACCTCATCTTTATCTTGTCTAATGTGGTCCACTAAGGCTTTTAAGTGTACCAATTCTTGCTCACTATCCTCAAATTGTTTCTTGCTTTTGGATAACTGAGCATCAAAGTCTCTGCATATTAATTGCATGTCTTTTTGGCATACATCCAATTCTGCTCTTAACATTTCCTGATTTTTACTTGCCCCATCTAATTCAGTCTTTAACCTGTTAATTAGCTGGGTATCATTTTCCTGCATTCGCTGGGACTTATTCAAAATAAACCATATTTTGCCGCATAGCCGTATTAAACAGTCTTTCTCTGCACTTTTATCGGCTGCATTCAATAATCTTGTAAGGCAGACCTGAATTATGCTGCCTTCTGCAAAAATATTGTCTAGTTTTTCTTTCTGCACCTCACCCTGAATGCGGTCACACCATTCTAAGGTGCTGTTCGACGACCACGTCCCATGTGCAAACAACTTTGCCTCTAAATATTGCACTAGGTCTGAAAATGTGGTTCCCTTTGTGACATTCTGAAATTAGTTTTTAGTGGCACACTGCTATTATAAAATGGGTTCCCTTTAATGTGCAAATGGCAGTGTGAGACACGCTTGCCACGCCCAGTAGGTACTCTATGATCACTTTCTCGGCCTGCAACGCACCATAAATATGTTGGGTATTTTGTGGATATTTGGGGCTTTGCGGTATTTTCTTACCGCCAAAATACCTTTAGCAATAATCACTCTCTGTATTCATATTGGGTCACACATGACAATAATACATTGCGTTATTTCAGAATTCAGACCTATTTAGATGGTATGCGCGGTAGTTTGCGTGGTTGGTTGGTATAGTGGTTGGTTTATTTGTGGCCCCAATATCCAACATCCCTTGTTTTTTATCTAGATTGTTCTTGATCACTAGAGAGACCTCAGGCCTACATTTTAGGGATACCACATTTTCAGTGTTAGTGTTGTGTGCCACCATGGGCAATTGTGGTATTTTTGTGGTAATTTCCACTACCTCATATACGGTAGGGAACTATGTCCAGACAGTCTCTCTTCCCGTCGACTCATGTACCTCCAACAGGCTATGCTACAGTCAGTCACAACTGTCCATACTGAATAGAGTCATGCACACATCTGCTTTAAAATGACAATTGCACTGTTTAAAAATCTACCCACGTTTAAACCTTTCCTCATGCAAAATGAAAGAGAAAAGTAATACACACTAGCTATCTGTTTTAAAATATTTTTGTATTATAGAAATTTCATTTAAACACAGTTTAACTTTTTTTACAGAAATAAATAAAATGGTACAACATTATTTGTGATAAAATGAACAGAGAGCTGCGAGAATATATTCAATTGGTAACATTAAATATGCTGATATGAGACTGAGACTCCCTCTAATACACTGACTGAACAGCTTCGCGCACTTTCGCACAGCTCCCACTCGCTTCTGTATTACCTTATCTGTTCAGCATGAGTTTTCTCCGGCTATTCTCTTTCTGAATTTGGCTCCCTTGAAGATCAACCCCAGTGAAAACAAGCATCTGCCGTTCTCAAACCGGGGTTATTGCCTGGAGCTCTCAGCTTTTGCAGCAGGAATGCCCTAGCCAGGAAAAAAATCCTTCTCCCAGCTCTGCAAGATGTCGACTCTCTTCCCCCTCTTCTCAAGCTTCTCCAGCAAAGTTCTAATCACAGCCTCTAGCATGATACTTGCTATGACGCTGCTCCAATCAGAATCAATCATGTCATCTCCTCCCTCACTACACAATGGCTCAATTCTACAGTGGCAATTGTAACAAACTGATTTCCTGCTCCTTCGAGCTCTTTGCTTCCTGTAGTTATGTGGACAGAGCAGCAGAGAAACAAAATGAATGTGCGTTTAAAAGTTCACTTTCATTTTTATTAGTGGGTTATGTTAAATGAAGTTTTATTAGTCAGGTTAGTTGTTAATAAGGTTAGTTATTAATTTTCAAATGTGTCTCTTGCAACATAGGCATTTCAGGTGAAAAATAGTGTGCATTTTGAATGTGCAGATGTGTGCTTTTAACTGTAAAAATGGATTTGCATCTTATATGTAAAAATCGTTTTTGACTGAATAGCCTGTCTTTACTTATATGTCCATGTTACTCTGGCAACACATATAGCAATGCACCACACCCATGTAGTGGTGCTGCATAAAAAATGCTACCTGTGCAGTAGTGCTGTACTCTGTGCTGTAACACGCCAAATATCCTTACATACCCTCCTTTTTTTTTTTTTAACTTGGCTACGATCCAAGCCAATTCCCAAAAAAAACTGCTCCTTTTCAGAGGATTTGGCCCTTGTCCAAGCCACAATCGAAAGAAATCTAACTTGCCCCCTTTCTTCTTTTCACAATGTAGCAATCCAACAAAATGAATATTCATGTGCATCAATGAAAAAGTTGCAATCAACACAGTATTCATCTGAGTTCATTAGTTTACAAAATGTTCTACATTTGCCTTCCCAATGGAAGTGGCATTAGTCCAAAGTTTCGATTTTATAAGTCAATTAAAAACAATAAAATAAAACAACTAACTAAAACAAATAATTAACATAACAGATTAAAATAAATAATTAAAATAATAAATACGTGGAACTCCATATGTCAGGACTCTTGTCTGGCTCTGATATGTCCCGACCAGCGATGTCACATCATTTGGTTCATTCGAGTACTCTTTCATCTTGGCAATCTTGGATCCATAGGAGTCATCTTTTTTGGCATTCTGGTTATCTTGTCTTCACCTCCACCTGGAGGCAGGCATCTTTTGGTCTTCATCCAGGGGACACCAGGACTCCATTGTCTCCCGTGATCTCCGGTATAAATAGTTAATGTTCTAAACCAAAATAGAAAAGAAACAGATTAAGTATATTGCACAATACTAACCACCCTTTTGCCAAAAATAAAACATTTTTTTTTCTGAAATTAAACACAGGTTAAAAAGAAAATAAGCATACATGAAACAACATTTTAAATTCAATGCATTTTCATTCTGCACACCGACCATGAGCTTCCATTATATATATTTTTTTTACTTTTTATATTATTTATTTATTTACATATATTACAGTGTTTATGTGCCATTATAATAATCAACTTTTTAACTTCTCTGTCACTGTCTCCTGACTGTACCCAATTATTTTATCTTTTTGTGTTCAATGGACTTTCTGTTGTATTGTGTGCATCAGTGGGTAGTAGCCCCAGGGCTTTCTGTTTCTACATGCTCAAGCCGCCTGATCTCGTGTCTGGGATGGCATGGCTTGATCTGATTTACATGAACAAACTGCTCTGTCGCCGTTTCACCTTCATTTTTCAAAATTTTATAAACCACAGGAGAGACCTTATCTATAATTCGAAATGGCCCCTGCCAGGCTGCTAGAAATTTAGAATTTTTCTGTTTACTTTTTCCAAAATGAAACTTGTACACCTGATCCCCAACACTGTATTCTCTCACTGATGTTCTTTTATCATAGTAAGACTTTGCACTGTCAGCAGCTCTTTCCAGATTTCTCTGTACAAAAGCAAATGCATGTTGCAAATGCCTCCTCAGTTCATCAATATATTCATGAACTGTGGATGCACTCACAAGTGTTTGCTCATGTGTTCTGTATAGCAGGTGTTGTGGTAACACCATTTTCCTACCTGTCAAGACCTCATGGGGGCTAACACCTGTTGCTTTGGCAGGAGTTGATCTGATTGCCATTAAAACCAAAGGTAATCGTAAATCCCAGCTGGAACCTGCTTCTGCCACAAATTTCTTTAAAATGTCCACAACAGACCTATTGCACCGTTCAACTCCACCTGAAGAAGCCGCCCCATATGCAATATGTAGTTTTCTTTTCACACCCAGTATTTGCCATACCTTACTCATTAGAGTACTTGTGAAATGACTTCCTCTGTCTGACTCAATTCTTTGTGGCAGCCCAAACGTTGAGAACACATGGTTCACCAGCAATGTGGCTGCTGTTTGCGCACTACAATTTGGTGCAGGAATGCATTCAATCCACTTTTACATCAAACATACCACACTTAAAATATAACGGTTTCCTCTGCTCAACCTTTTTAAAGGCCCTACATAGTCTATTTGCAAATCTGACCATGGAAGAGTCAGGCCTCTTTTCATTAATGGGGCTCTATGCATTGGTGAAGCAGGTTTAAATTGGGCGCATACTAGACATCCTCTAGTATATAATTCCACATCTTGGGACATATGTGGCCAGTAAGCATAATCTTTTAGTATTTCCAATGTTTTTTTGAACCTCTATGGCCTGCAGTTATGGCATCATGTGCATGGTGTAGCATTAGCCCTCTGAATGAAAGGGGTACCACCCACTGTATTTGTCCTGTTATGGACTCTCTAATCATGAGTCCATCCTGTAATCTAATTCGTGTTTTGTTCTTTAATAGCCCCCTCAACTCTTCTTTTCCCATACAATCATTTTCTGTTAAAGGATTTTGTTCAGGATCTATCAAATGATTATAATAGATTCCCAAAATTCGATCATTCTTTTGTGCCTTAATCAAATCTTGGTCTGGCGTGTCATGACTCCACTGTACCACTGGTTGATCTACCTCCTTTGGTGCTTTATAACGTGTTACTGCCTCAATTTGTATTTCACCCATTAAATAATCAATAGGTAGCAATTCTCCCATCACAGCCCCAATCTTAGCCAGGTGGTCTGCCTTATCATTTCCCTCCTTATCCTTTCCTGGTGTTTTTAAATGCCCACGAATTTATCTCCAGTATATTGTTAAATTATTCTCTGACACCAATTTGTCTATGGCATGTATAATTTTTCCATGTTTAAGTGGCTTTTTGTTGTATGTAACCATGCCTCTTACTTTCCAACCAGGCAAATACTCCACAAAGCTATTCCGTGCATAGTCAGAATCAGTCACCAGGACAATTTCACTGAACTTTTTATCAACTGCAGTAGCAATTGCTTTATAAATGGCTGCCAATTCCGCCACCTGACTGCTCCTATCTCCAATCCTCATCCCTATACTGGGGACGCCTTCACATTTCAACCAGACATTTCCTATTCCTGCCACTAATTGTTTATTACTGTCATTTTCAATGTGAAAAGCACAACCATCCACATATACAGTTGGCAAATCCTTGCATGTTGTTTCATCAAAAGCTTTGTGTGGTGATTGTTCAAATTCCTGCAAACTAGTTTCCACTTCCATTTCATTTGGTATTTGTTCAGCTGCGCAGTCATGTAAGTCAGCTAACCCTTGAGCAATTGGGTTATTTTTATTTTGTCCATATCTCACTTCTACAGGAAAACCTTGTAATGCCAGCGTCCATGAAGTGATTCTGGACTGCGCTAGATTACCTGATCTAATTCTTTTACTCTCTAAAAATTGCAAAGGTTGATGATTTGTTTCAATAATCACCTTTTCTCCCTGAACAATGGGGCGGAAATGTTGTAGCGCACACACACAGGTTTATTGGGCCTTTTCACATTCATTAAATTTCATTTCAACTTGGGAAAA
Organism: Ambystoma mexicanum; assembly: GCF_040938575.1. Taxonomy (NCBI): domain Eukaryota; kingdom Metazoa; phylum Chordata; class Amphibia; order Caudata; family Ambystomatidae; genus Ambystoma; species Ambystoma mexicanum. The sequence goes on from NC_090939.1 coordinate 904,670,294, forward strand.
TGCCTTACTTGCATAGGCAATGGTTTTGTGATTCAAATTGTGTTTTTGTGATAACACTGCTGACATACAATGTTCAGAGAAAACTATTTCTATAAAGAAATCCCTGTCCTTTATGGGATATGCTAAACATGGTGCCTTTACAAGACATTCCTTTAATTTAGCCACTGCATCAGACTGCTCTTTTTCCCATTTCCAGGGAGTATTCAGTTTAAGCAGTTTAGTCAATGGTTGAGTGATTTCTGCATAATTTTCAATGAACTTTCTGTTATAGCCTGTCATCCCTAATAAACTTTTTACTCCTTTCACATTTTTAGGATCTTTTAATCTTTGCATGGCCTCTATTTTCTTCTTTTGTGGATTTAGCCCATGTTCAGTCACTTCATGCCCTAGAAAGTTCACTTTTTTCTTGCACCATTGTGCTTTTTGCAAAGATACTTTGGCGCCTGCTTTCTGCAATTGGCCAAGCACATGTCTTATTTCATCAAAATGGCTTTTCAGGCTTTCATTTTTTATCAGGACATCATCCACATAAACTATGGTTCCTCTTTCCGCTGCATCTGGCATTGCCTTTCTCAAAAATATGCCAAATTCACTCCCACTATTGATGTACCCGAACGGCGTTCTAAGCCAGGCGTATTGAGTCCTGTCAAATGTAAAGGAAAATAAATTCTGTATCTCTTTTGCCAATGGCACGCACCAATATCCAGAGGTGAGATCTAATGTGGTAAACACTTTTGAACCATGTACCTGAGCTAAGCCCTGATCAATGAATGGCAATGGCCATCTGGACACTGGTACTCTTTTATTTAACTCTCTCAAGTCTGCACATAGCCGCAATTGACCATTTGGCTTTAACACACCTAAAATAGGTGTATTGGATGTGCTATGAATGGGCCTGATGATTCCCCGCGATTCCAAATTTTTAATATTCTCTGCCAATGATTCTAAACATGCCAGCGGTAGTCTATACTGGCGTACAAACACTGGACTTCTGCTACACCCTTCTGGTAGTGTGGCCACATGTAAATCAGTTAAACCACAATCATAAGCATCTTTTGCAAATACATCCTTAAACTCCATAAATATCTCCCTCAGATTGTTCCTATCCTCATTGCTGTCACACACACACACATCTGCTAAGGAGATCTGCTCTTCTACCATTTTGGAAAATCTTCTGGTAAGGGAATCTCTGTGCTTTCCTCTAACTGTGTGGCTGTGTCTTTTTGTAAAACTGCCACTTTTAAATATTTTGGCATATCAGCTTCCACTTCAATGGGCTGATTTTCTGTTTCATTTTCATTTAAATTAAATATTATGCAATCCTCTTGATGGCAGCACACTGTCTCATTTGAATCATAAGGATACACAGAATGAATTTTAAATATTCCTTTGGGCTGAGAGTCCAGGTGTTCTGGCAACTCACCCTTGGCATCTACATTCTTTTCAGGGATATTTCCAATCACCATGTTATTTAAATCTGCCGTATAATGTGATTTTTGTATGGCCATTCCTAATGGGGAGTTTTCCTCTAAATGAATATCCTGACAACCTTTATTATTTACCATAATTTTTACAGATCCTTCACCAATATCTACCAATGGAATGTATTCATAATCCAGGCCATGCTGTTTTATGGATTCATTCAGGCATACAAATGCATCAGAGTCTTTCATCTGCTGTCCATTTTTGCATTTCAGTGTTATTGCAAACTGTTTTGTAAATGCAGGAATAATAGTATCTTTCCTCATTTGTAATTCGATTGCATAAGGAACCAGTTGTGCACAATGATAAGCCCTTCTTTTGTCTTCAAATTCAGGTGGCGGACCACCTAGGCGTGACCATATTTTTTGATTAAGGAAATCTAACACCATACACATTCTGTGCATGATGTCATTGCCCATGTAAAATTCATTTTGTGCTCCACTCACTAGCCATACATTATGGTAAATTGTTTTCTGCCCAATGCTAATTTTAAGCATGCATCTGCCTGCAATTCGGTTTTCAAAGTCTGGACTGTCCAACCCAGAAACATATTGGTTTTTAATCCTAAATTTCAGGATTTCTTCCCTCTCCATTATTTTTTGCAACAATTTCTCATTAATGAAACTCCTTTCATGTCCAAGCGCTAAAGTGGCTTTTATTGTTTTAAAATAGTCATTTATACCAACATGAACCCATGGTTGCTCATCTTCCATGTGTATTTCTGCCAGAGTGGTAATGTGTTTTTCTGAATCTGTTTTAGGAGCAATATTCTGTTTGCATGTTTTCTCTTTTAAATAAAAACGTAATGTGTGCTCATCTATGGCAGTCTGCCAATTTTTCCTTGGGTCCAAGTATATTTGTACAGGTAGTTTTTCATTGTCGCTCTGCATTTTGTCTTGGCACATTAATATAACAGTGACACTAGGTATGCAACTATTCTGGAGATATACCTCCACAGCATCATTTGTTTTGGCAACGGTGTGACATTCATTTATGTTGCTGTTTTGTGATTTTAGTTTCTTAGGCCTCAATGGTTTTTTGGTTAAGGACCACAGCACTCCATTCACCCCATCTATGAGAGGAGACAATCTTTTCAGGCAATCTGTCCCCATCAGAAATGGAATTTCACAAATAGATGTGATCAATACCTCTTGTTTCATTCTGTGCTTTCCTATTTTTATGTCAACCTCAGTTACACCTATGATGGGCACCTCCTCCCCATTAAAGTTATGCACTGGACCTTGATTTTCCTTCACTGTGATCTGACTCTGTGGGGGTCTCCCCTCATTGATACTCTTTACCAACTCCTTGGACATAATTGTGGCCTGTGCGCCAGTGTCAATCATAGCAAAGGTGTGGCATTTTTCTTCTACAGTGATGGGTGCATAATATCTGTCCTCAACTTCCTCTAATACACATAAGAAGTGTGAATTCTTACGGATTTCAGGGCTCACCTTTCTCAGGCCTTTTTCACTTTTGGCTAAGCACATTGGTAAATGGAAAGACATTTTTCCCTCCTTTTTACCCATTTCTGCGCGAGAGACTTTATTCATTTCTCCATGATCAGAGGTTTTTTGGAGTGTGGCCACGGTTCGCCCATCCATCTGGGTAACATCAGAGACCACATTACAACCTTCCAACTGAACATGTGTAACAACATCATTCAGCAATTTGTCATTTTTTAATTCTGTGCATTTGTGATCATTTAGTGTGATACCAGCCCTTTCAGCCTCTTCAAAAATATGTGGCTCAAAGAATTCTTCGGGTGATTGACTTGTACCCTCCTTTTGAGTATTTCCTTTTTCTGCCTGTGTTTGGTCATTGTTTTGCTTGCCCAGGGAAGGAGCTATAGCATCCCCACTTACTCCCTGTTCACTGGTATTCCCCATGCATGAGTCATTTTTCTTAAATCTGTCCCTTTGTTCTTTTGGAATTCCTAATGTTTCTTTTTCATTTGTGCAAATCTTTACTGTTTTATTTAGCTCTAGGTTAAACCGTACCTCTTTTTTAGAAGTATTTGCACTTTCTGTCACATGTTCATTTACTGGCACTTTCATTTTTTATTCATTAGGCATCTCAGAGTCGTTATGCAAAATTATATCAGAGCAACCTGTCATTTTGGCACTGCAGTTATCATGAGTACTTAGTCACTTTTCGGAAGCCCCCCGGTCATTGCTATGGCCATCAGCCCCCTCTTTGGAAGGTTGTTTTTGCGCTGTATAGAGCTTTCCTATTTGCTCAGCTAACATTTTCACTTGGGCCTCAAGGCACTGGAACCTTTCCATCTCTCTAGAATCCTCTTTCTGTGGCCTAGGTCGATATTGGTTGTTTTCCCCCTGATTGGATCTATTCTGATACCTCTCAGGTGATTGATGTCAGTTGGGATGGTTTCTGAACTCTTGATTCATTTGTGGAGGGGAGCGGGGTGCACCCATCCTTTGATTATAGTCCCCTGGTGGGGAATCATTGTACTGACGTGGATTGTAGTTCATGTTTTGCCTCATGTCCTGTCTCTCAGATTGTGGGTACTGGCCCCTATGTTGATTTCCATTATCAGTAAATCGATCCACATATCGGGGTCTATCCTGATTACCATATATCATGGTGTTGGGATCAAATCTGCTCTGTGTCCCCAATGACTGGTAGGGACCATCATTTCTTTGATCTTGATTTTGTCTCTGGTTATTGTTCATACCTGCCATATCAGGCCGATATCCTACCCGGGGTCTGTCCCCTAAATACCTAGGGCTGATGTAGCTCTCCCTATTACTAGGATCATGTGATTGGAACATTGGTACAGGAAATGGCGATCTTTGTTGATTACCCCTTTGTTCAGGTGTCACATTATTTTTACCTTGGCTTTGAGCAGACTCAAGGGACATTTTGGCTGACCTGATTTCCCTTACTGTGGCTGAGGGTTCTTTAGATTTAGGTCTAGTATCTTTCATTTTATCACTTTCTCTACCCTGACAATAGAGTACCTCATATAGTTTTGTGCTTTGATGTACAATCCATTCAAGGGACTTGTCACGGTCAAATTCACGGACCAATTGGGATATGATGTCTTTCTGTAGCCCATAGAAGTATGCATTTTTAAACTCATTGGAATTTGGGTCAAAAGATACATCAAAGCGAGAAAATGCTCTTTTTAAGTCTTGTAAAAATTGGCGAGGGGATGTATTAGGTCCAGCAGTGATTGTGTAAGCGACTTTCTTTGCCTCCTGCAATGACTGAAAAGGAGAAAAATGACGCCTAATTTCTTTTTCAAACTCCACCCAGGTCATATTCTGCTGTTCATTTAATCCCCTTATGATGCTGGCCATCGGGGCATCTAAAGTTAAATGAAAATATTGTCTGTACTGTTCCTTAGGTATCTGGAGTGCTTTAAAAATGTCATGCACCGCTTCTAAGTGATCCTCAATGCAGCATTCACCTCCCTTTTTAAATGGTTTGATCAGGGTTTTAATGGATTTCGTTATTTTTATGGGGCTACTTGTTGCAATGCATGGAATTGCACTACTTTGTGATTCAATCCTGTTTTCAGGTGTATGAGATTGGTGGCTGCCCCCAATGGGAGTATCAAATCCCCCAAGGGCGCTGCAACCAAGTTCAGTCACTGGCCCAGTCACTGGAACACTAGCTCTTTGGGCAGAACTAGAATTCACCTCCACTCCATTGAATGTGGTACCCTGCCGCCTCTCCTGGGACCTGGGAATGCACATTTGCTGTTCTAAGTCCTTACACTTTTTAAGGAGTCTGTTTGCTTCATTTTGCAAATAGTTGTTTTCATCACTCATCTTATTAATCACCTCCTGCATGTCGCACATTTGCATTTGGCATTCATTGAACTCTTTATTTCTCTTGTCTCTTTCTTGAGTCATTTTAATCATTTCTTGTTCTGCACTCTGGATCACATTCTTTTTCACAATGTTCTTTTTGTAAAATCTGCATTTCTGAAACAACCTCATCTTTATCTTGTCTAATGTGGTCCACTAAGGCTTTTAAGTGTACCAATTCTTGCTCACTATCCTCAAATTGTTTCTTGCTTTTGGATAACTGAGCATCAAAGTCTCTGCATATTAATTGCATGTCTTTTTGGCATACATCCAATTCTGTTCTTAACATTTCCTGATTTTTACTTGCCCCATCTAATTCAGTCTTTAACCTGTTAATTAGCTGGGTATCATTTTCCTGCATTCGCTGGGACTTATTCAAAATAAACCATATTTTGCCGCATAGCCGTATTAAACAGTCTTTCTCTGCACTTTTATCGGCTGCATTCAATAATCTTGTAAGGCAGACCTGAATTATGCTGCCTTCTGCAAAAATATTGTCTAGTTTTTCTTTCTGCACCTCACCCTGAATGCGGTCACACCATTCTAAGGTGCTGTTCGACGACCACGTCCCATGTGCAAACAACTTTGCCTCTAATTGCACTAGGTCTGAAAATGTGGTTCCCTTTGTGACATTCTGAAATTAGTTTTTAGTGGCACACTGCTATTATAAAATGGGTTCCCTTTAATGTGCAAATGGCAGTGTGAGACACGCTTGCCACGCCCAGTAGGTACTCTATGATCACTTTCTCGGCCTGCAACGCACCATAAATATGTTGGGTATTTTGTGGATATTTGGGGCTTTGCGGTATTTTCTTACCGCCAAAATACCTTTAGCAATAATCACTCTCTGTATTCATATTGGGTCACACATGACAATAATACATTGCATTATTTCAGAATTCAGACCTATTTAGATGGTATGCGCGGTAGTTTGCGTGGTTGGTTGGTATAGTGGTTGGTTTATTTGTGGCCCCAATATCCAACATCCCTTGTTTTTTATCTAGATTGTTCTTGATCACTAGAGAGACCTCAGGCCTACATTTTAGGGATACCACATTTTCAGTGTTAGTGTTGTGTGCCACCATGGGCAATTGTGGTATTTTTGTGGTAATTTCCACTACCTCATATACGGTAGGGAACTATGTCCAGACAGTCTCTCTTCCCGTCGACTCATGTACCTCCAACAGGCTATGCTACAGTCAGTCACAACTGTCCATACTGAATAGAGTCATGCACACATCTGCTTTAAAATGACAATTGCACTGTTTAAAAATCTACCCACGTTTAAACCTTTCCTCATGCAAAATGAAAGAGAAAAATAATACACACTAGCTATCTGTTTTAAAATATTTTTGTATTATAGAAATTTCATTTAAACACAGTTTAACTTTTTTTACAGAAATAAATAAAATGGTACAACATTATTTGTGATAAAATGAACAGAGAGCTGCGAGAATATATTCAATTGGTAACATTAAATATGCTGATAAGAGACTGAGACTCCCTCTAATACACTGACTGAACAGCTTCGCGCACTTTCGCACAGCTCCCACTCGCTTCTGTAATTACCTTATCTGTTCAGCATGAGTTTTCTCCGGCTCTTCTCTTTCTGAATTTGGTTCCCTTGAAGATCAACCCCAGTGAAAACAAGCATCTGCCGTTCTCAAACCGGGGTTATTGCCTGGAGCTCTCAGCTTTTGCAGCAGGAATGCCCCAGCCAGGAAAAAAATCCTTCTCCCAGCTCTGCAAGATGTCGACTCTCTTCCCCCTCTTCTCAAGCTTCTTCAGCAAAGTTCTAATCACAGCCTCTAGCATGATACTTGCTATGACGCTGCTCCAATCAGAATCAATCATGTCATCTCCTCCCTCACTACACAATGGCTCACTTCTACAGTGTCAATTGTAAGAAACTGATTTCCTGCTCCTTCGAGCTCTTTGCTTCCTGTAGTTATGTGGACAGGGCAGCAGAGGAAAAAAAATGCATGTGCGTTTAAAAGTTCACTTTCAGAGTAGGCCTAATTCTGCAGTGGAGACACATTTTTATTAGTGGGTTATGTTAAATGAAGTTTTATTAGTCAGGTTAGTTGTTAATAAGGTTAGGTATTAATTTTCAAATGTGTCTCTTGCAACATAGGCATTTCAGGTGAAAATAGTGTGCATTTTGAATGTGCAGATGTGTGCTTTTAACTGTAAAAATGGATTTGCATCTTATATGTAAAAATCGTTTTTGACTGAATAGCCTGTCTTTACTTATATGTCCATGTTACTCTGGCAACACATATAGCAATGCACCACACCCATGTAGTGGTGCTGCATAAAAAATGCTACCTGTGCAGTAGTGCTGTACTCTGTGCTGTAACACGCCAAATATCCTTACAGCCAAAAGGCCTTTAATTATCAGAGTCTTCCCCTTCCTCATAGAGGACAAAGCTCTGAAGTAGTCAGAGCGTGGGTAAGGAGTAAAACCCATTTCAAGCGATGAGGGAGCTAAATTGGTCGACACTGCTTGAGATAGGGTTGTAGTCGTCGATGTAGACGTCATAGGTCTTGACAAACTCACAAACAGTGATGGAGTCCAAGTCAAGGATCCCTCAAAGCCTCGGGCACGGATGGCGCAGTCGGGGCATGAGGCTTCAATGACTTTCCTTTAGTTTGGGCCAACGACGGCATTGATGACGCAGTCTTGTGCGAAGGGCTCTTGTCTCTACTCGAGGGTTCGTGTTGCTCTCAAGGATTTTTATTTACTGAGGTCGACGACTCACAGCATTTCTCTTTTTCGGGTCTTTCCCCCGGGTTATCATCTCTAGGCATCTCCGAGGGGGGACAAGGCCACGTTCTCGAAGACCCTTAGCATTTCTTTGCGAAATTCTTCCGACTTAGCTGGAGAGCTGTGTTCCGTGGGGCAGGTGACCCTTTCTGGTGAATTGGAAGACGAAGAGGAAGGTGATCTATAGCGCCTCTTCTTAGTATGTCTCGATCTGGATGAGTGGTGAGAACCACTTCGAGATCTCGAGCGTGTTTACTTCGATGACGAGAAGACGAATGTCTCGACTCGGCCGAGGACAATTTCTAAGGGGTAGAAGGTTTAACAGTCTTACCTTTTTTCAGCTTCCCCCTACGCTCCCTCAAGGCTTTCGCCGTCATGGACATACATTCATTACACTCTGAGCACAGGTGCTCTCGGCCCAGGCACCACAGGCAGACTCTGTGAGGATGTTATGGCCACTGGTCAAGGGCCATTAACCTTATGCCCTGCAGGGTCTCAATGGACCCAGTCCTGGTGCCTCTGGCGCCAAGCTCATTAAAAAGTGTGCTCTGCACACAGTATGCTTAAAGCACGTGCACCCAGGCCGGGCGTGACATACAGAAGCATTGGAAGCACGTGCAGAAGACGGGGGAGTGGCAAGGTGGGGCCACAAGGCAGGGCCTAAAGGGAGTGGCCGGGGCCAGGCTATATAAGCGAGCCCCACCTGCATGCTGGCGCTTCGCGTTAATCTGCTGGAGCAGCGTAACGCTTACTACCGCCTACAGATCCTTACCTGTTCCCAGTTCGGCACAAGCATCTTTTTGTCTCTGGAACCCATCTGGCATCTTACCTGAGACCAGCCACGCCATTGCTCGAAGCTCTGCTACCCGACTCCAACTCTGCAGCTACTGCGCGCATCTTAACTGAGACCAGCCACGCCATCGCTTGAAGCACTGCTACCCGCTTCCAACTCTGCAGCTACCGCGCGCATCCTACCTGCCTCAGCAAATCCAACTCTTGCAGCATTTTACATCCTTACCTGTCCCGAACGCCCTTCAACACGGAGTTATCTTCCGGCTCAGCATCCTCGCAGATCCTTCCATCTGGCAGCCGACAGGAGTTCAGGACACCGCTCGCCATCAAGCACTGCTTAGTTGAACCTGTGAAGGAGACAGAAAGCACAAGATTAGCAATTGCATAAAATGTTATCGCTATGCTGTGCAAGTCGCAAACTTAGCGCATCATCCGGAAACTCAACGTACCTCTTGTAGGTTCTCCAGATTGGCCGTGATTTGGACTCGCTACCATCATCGCGCACTCGCGGGCCTTCTTCACATCTAAAGGGGAAGGAAAGGGCATTATAAGTTATGGGCAATAATCATTGGGGAAAATCACCACAGAGGATACGGACAATAATCATTGTTATAAAATGCATACCTTCAAGGCGGAATTGGTCGCAGCCAGTCTGGGCCACCACGCATAAGGACCAGTGACGCAACGTGGTCTATCAACGGCGCCCCTGCTGAGAGAAAGCAGGACAGAGAGCTCATCCTTATAATACAACAGGTGAGGGCATATGGGAAAACGCATGCTCATCCCATTCTGGCACAAAGGGTTCGAGGTGGATCGCTATACCACTGCAGCATTCTCATTGCCTCTTACCTTCTCCCAGAGGTACACCCAGAAACCCGAGCAGTCTACACTACCGCAGTCGAGGGAAGAGCCCGAACCAGAGGAGTCCAGTCCAGGGAGGGTTCCAACCGTGCCCCAACGCCCCCGCAGAGACCAGGTGAGCGTAACAGAGGATCGTTCAACAACATCTTTTTTCCACAATCCCGGCATTTTTTGAAACCGGATCGTGGCGTCAATGAAGCGGACGAAGATGCCATCGCAGATCTGAAGTTTTCTCCAAGAAAATCGAAATTTTGGAAAGATTCACTGAGGAACCGGCGTTGCGTCTCCGAGGCTTACGAAGCACGGGAACGGAGCAACGGACGCTGCACGAGACTATTTATACGTATGGTGACGTCGGCGCAGATACGGAGGCCTTAGAGAGACACCGACTCGAGGGACGTCAACGCGCAGCGCCCTCTACTGGGAAAATTTTTTCAGAGGCCAGCAAGCTGGAAGTGGATTTATCAAAGATAAGGAATACGTGGGAGGACACAATCCATCAGAAGATAGGTTTGTCTCCCTTCTTTTCTTCGATGTCAAGAGATTTCTCAGCTTCCCCAAAGCCTAGGTTAACTCTCTGTTTTATCTGGTTTGCTTTCTTTAAATTGAGGGAACAGAGCTCTTTCCAAGATTCTCTGAGCAATCTGATCACCCAGATGTACATCAAAAGGAACTTCACTTTGATTCTGTAAGAGAGCCTTCATGTCTCCCCGAAAGTCAGGATCAATAATGCCTGCCAAGACATCTATCCCGAACTTCCACGCTAAGCCAGATTTTGGGGCTAATCGTATGTAGCACCCTGGAGGGGGTATCAAAACTAAGTCTGTAGGAATTATTCTTCTTTTCCCAGAGGAAATAATAGCTTATCTAGTGCTACAGATATTAAGCCTTATGGATTCCTTGGTGGCGATGGAGGGGTTGGAGGCTCTCTTGACTAAGTTTTTGAAAGTGTAGGGTTCCCCAATTTGTTTCAGTTGAGTCACATCCCAGTCTGACACCATATGTAAGGAACTCATGGTGGCAACAGCAAAGACAGACACAAGTGATCACAGTTCAAGGGTGTTTTTTAAACTGCAAAGGTGGGTTGGTAAAATAGCTAATCTAAACCTAAATCCAAGATGGGAGTAAGCTTCAACCATCAAATAATAATAAGGCAGTCCTAGTGGCATCATGTATAATAAAAGGGCCTATACTAAGACAAATCTATTGCCAATCCTTATGCTAAATACAAAAAAGAAGTGTGGGATAATGTTCTTTAAGGAAGAAGGAAGTGTTCACAAATGATAAGTTAGGATGCAGTACTTGAGGTCTCCCTTCCCCACGTTTTCAGCACGCAACAAGGTGGGACTTTGGAGCACAGCACACGCTCAAGCTTTCCCAGCACGAGCCAACAGTTCTGTACCAGCCATCAGGTTCTTGGATGGTTAAATCTCTTAACAAAAGTCTCTTGCCTTCGAGGGCCTTATGGTTTTAACAAACAAACACAAAGTTTTATTACACATATACTTTGGGTGATGGCTTCACCCCTGGGTTCCTCTTCCGGGGCGCAGACCCCTCATAAATCGTATTCAATCAATCAAATAACTAGTTCCTTTCTTAATGAATTCTGACTTTCCACCCTAGGATCTCCCTCTTTCGGGCTCGGACGCCCTTTGCACGTTAGCCTCCCTCCTTCGAGTTCACTATGGGTTTTCAACACACTGTTCATGGGGACTTCATGCTTCGCCCCTTTTTGTTCTTAGCATTACTCCGCCGGGTTCACTCTTGCCAACTTCTGTAACACACTGTTCATTGCCAATTTCCCCAAGCGGGATTTATTTCCCTTCACTTCACAATCATCTGTCGTCAAAGTCTTTTGACTGTACAGAAGATTTTACAAGACCCCTATATGACCACTTTGACCCCCCTTTTTGCCATCTTTCAAGGTCTTCTGGTTATCATAGTTTCGACAATCGGATAATCGCCGTAGTTTCCTGAGTGAGCACCCATGTGGTGCCGGACTCTGCTGCTAGTTTTCCCCTTCTTGCCCCAATAGCTCTTTATGCTTTCACAGTTCAACTAGCCGCTTGCTACTTTTCGTTCAACACAGTTTGGTTTCTTGTAGACTCTCCCCTCGACTCACTGGCTGTGATGAACCGCTTGGCCTTCTTTCTCTTTGGAGTCAAGGTCGGTACTCCAGAGACCAGCGTCTCTGCCCAGCTTGCTTATCAGCGGAGGAGGGTCCCATTTACCGTTGACATCTGCTGCAACACACGCTGGCTATTGTTCGCGGTCTTACAATTCCTTCTGCAGAGGTTCACAGGCCTTTGTTGGAAAGGGAAAGGTCGCTTCTCTCCTTGTCACCCTCTTGGTATGCGCCGTCTCTCTCCTCCTCTTGAACTGCTATGCTGAGTTAGCTTTCACGTCGTGTCATCTGCCATGCTCGTACTGTGCTCTCACGCTCCACCTTTTATCCCAGTGGGGAAGGAAAAGAGCCGTCAGGTATGTGTGATTCTGGTCAATTGACTGACTTTGCCTGATGCTTGCATTGGGACATGTCAGTGGCTCTGGTGTTAGTCCGTTGTCTTTCGTATTGTGCTAAAGTGTTCGTGTCGGAAAAGGGGGGGGCAGTGTTTTGGAATATTCTACGTGGTAAGATGGGGGAAAAGATGTTCAAAGATACCACATCTCACCCGTTGGTGTCCCACTCCTACTCCCCAAGGCCCCCCATCCAGGTGATCCTCTTTCACTTGTCCATTGCCAGGAACTGAATCCAATAGCGATAGCCATGTCCTGGCCACCTGGATGACAGATCCCCGGGGGACACCTTCAGGCTGCTCTCAGTACGCATTGCTCCAAAGGTTGTTCCAAGACAGGTGAAGGGCTTCCCCCGGAGAGCACTTGCCTCTGCCCATTCAGCATGCAAAGTGTTTGCAGGTTTTGCGGACTTCTGTGGCAAAAGATCCGCAGAACGATGGCCCCACGCTCGTAATGTTTCCCCCAGGACTTGGGGGCATATCTGCCATTCGTAGTTGCCCTCTCCCAGCCTGTCAGCTTCCACATTGCTGTCCTCCGGAAGATGGACAGCCGTCAGTAGGATGTTGTGAGAGATGTCCCACTCCCATATCTGAAATGTTAGCCTGCACTGGAAATGCCTTCCCATCACTGTGCATCTAAGATAAACGCGATGAGGTTCCATATCTGGACGTGCAGGTAAGCATCTTTGAGGTCCAGGGAGAACATTCAATCTGCCCCACATAGGGACTCTGCTATCAGTGCCGGCGTAACTATCTTTAATTTTTGAAGGGGTAGATAGAGGTTGAGGAATGACAGATCAAGCAGCGCCCTTAGGCCCCTGGTTCTTTTTTTGAATTGCAAAAATCCTCCAGTAGAAGCCGGATCCTTTCTGAGAGGGAGGAACCTCTTCCACTGCTCTGCTGGCAACCAGAGTCCAGATCTCAGCCAGGAGAGTGGGAGTCTTAATCTGTAAAGAGGGGTGGGAAGAACGGAGGGACAGGAGGATGGGGAAGATGGAAACTCGCTGAAACCACTGAAATGGTCCATTGGTCTGCAAAGGGACCACGTCAGAACTGAATGTGTGAGGCAAGCTTGCCCCCCACCGGAGAGCTGTGAACCCAGATGCCCCCTCGTTGTTTCTTTCCATCTGAGACTGGGACTTGAGTGGGCGACTGGAAGTATCCCTTAGAAGAAGAATGCTGCTGCTTACGCCTATGCAGGATTGGCGACCTATCTGGCTAGCGCGCTCTGTGCTCCTGAACCCACCAAATGTTCTCCCTCTGTCGGATCTGCTTTGAACCTGGCCAAAGGATTTAGAAGCTAACTTGGCTAGTATAGCTAAGGACTTAGCAGTCTGGGCGCTCGCCTTTTTATTCCGCTAATCTGTCAAGGAATGGAATAACTCCACCCCCTCGAACAAGAGGTCCAGAATCCGCTCTTGTACATCTGTATTAAACTTCGTGGCCATCATCCAGGATGAGCGCCTCATGTCCAGCGCTATGCAGATGGCCCGCCCGCTGTGTCCATGTGGGCCACTGCTGCTTCCATCATGTCCTGCGCCACCATCTTGGCTCCCGCTAGTCCCGATTTTAATGCGGCCTGCTTGTGAATAAGCAGCTCTGGTACAAAGTCAGAGATGTCTTTCCATAGCCTCTGGTTAGCTTCTGCTAGCATGGCATCCTCATTAGACTGCCTAAGATGTAGGCCCGCATTAAGGTATACCTTCTTTCTGAAGGATTTGCACGTCCTGTCTTCCTTTGCCAATAAGGATGTAGTGGCGGTTGAGGTGGTAGACGCCTGTGGCTTAGAGTACATTGACACAGCCACTATGAATGATGAATGCAGCTGCGGGTGCGCAGAAAACAGCTTGGTGTCGCCCTCTGCCTGCCTATACTTAACGTCCAGCCTTTTATTAGCCGGCCGAGAAGTGCGAGGCTTGGTCCAGCCCTTTTTAGCCAATGCCTCCACATCATTTTGAAGGGTTATTTCTGATCTGGTTGATGCTCTCTGTGTTAGCACCTCTGCCAGGATCCCACCCTCAGGCAGCTCTAGCTGATGTTGCGCATTCCCAAATACTCTACTAACCCTGCCATCCTGTCATGAAAAGCTGTAGCAGATGTGGATGCTTCTGCATCATCCTCCTCGTCTGTGTCTAGGGGATCCACAACCCCCTGATCGGTGCCTTGTAGCTGGGTTCCAGCGGCAGGCTCAGAGCCCTGGTCTGTGGTGTCCTGCTGGTGTGAGACAGGCAGAGGCAGGACCTCTGGTACCCTTTGTGGTACAAGGTCTGCCCCAAGGCGGTGGCTGTGGAGGCACTTGTCCCGGGGCTGGAGGTGGCACCTGAAGTGGAGCCGGTGGTGGTACTTGCAACAGAGCAGGTGGTTGAGCCGGTGTGAGAGGAGGTACTGGCATCACCTCCTTCATGAGTCCTTTCCATATTCCCACCATTTGTTGGGATCTCATGAGGGTCATGAATTTTTCATAAAGCTGCTCCTTGCACACAGGGGAGGAACAGTCTGGTGCTGTGGGCGTGTTACTGTGGCCTACCGGCCCATTGTCTGCGTATAACTTGCCCCTGTATAATGGACCAATACGGACGGCAGTGAGTTTGCCATACACCATGATGTTTGCGGTGTGTACATAGGCAAGCACTCAACCCTAGGGGTGAAGTCATGCCGCAGCATCATGGGTGTACTGCCCTGTGCACCCTCAGACTGAGATGGGCGTGTCTCCTCATTTGGAGCCATCTTGTCTCCCAAAGCCGCCATTTTGTCTGTCCTAGAAGGAAAGCGCGGGAGCAGGTGCCTAGTTGCCCTTGAGCTGCTGCGTGCCTAGTTGCCCTTGAGCTGCTGCTTGGTACTTATTCGTACCTCAGGTACCGACCTGGAAGGCTTGTAGCCACCGGGCTTGCACCTGGCAGTGCCCTTGCGTGAAGGAGCCTCCTCGGGTCAGGACACGGTGTCAGAGTGTTAGGCAGAAACCTGGGACCACTGCAAAAGATTTAGGACTACAGATGTTTGGCAGTAAACCCACTTGGTAGCAGTCTGTACCACACAGATTCACTTGGTAGCTGTGGCTGAGCAGTCAGACTTCCCTCAAGGAGAGTTAGGCAGTATACAGAGTATTCACAATAGGTCAAGAGCACACAATAGAACAAGTAAACACTGACCAGGGCTTGGTATAAAAGAGATATAATTATTTATTTAAAACCACATCTAGAAAATCACACAGGCATTAATAGTAAGCAATTCAAAAACACGGTCACTAAAAGATATACACTCCCTTAAAAGAATATTAGACAAGTCTTAAGTAAAGCCCCACTTATTTTCAGACAGCGTTGAGCGCTTAACGTAGATGGCACTCTAATAGTTTGTTTTAAAAAGGGAGAGAAAAGCAGAGAACAAATTGAAACAGATCCCAACACTTTTTCAAGAACACAACAAAAGAGGAAGGCAAAGTAAAACCGTGAAGTTAGAGTTCAAGAGGCCGGATCCACTTTCAGAGGATCCAAACGAAATGTGTCCAAGGTCACACGGTTGCAGAGTACAAAAGTCTTGTAAAGGTTCAAAAAGGAGTTGGACCACAGAAAGGGACCAGTTAGAGGGTCAAGGCGGCCAGCCCAGTCCAGAAGGTTAAGGAGTTATTATTACCTTGTAGCAATCTTTAGAAAGGGAGGCCTGGTGGACACGGTACCTTAAAGTGGTGAGAACGCTCCAGCAGGGGCAGTTGTTCCTGGCAGCGGGTGCAAGTGGGTGTGCGTCGTCCGGGGGAAGAGAGGATCTCATCTTGGAGGAAGACAGGAGTTCGTTGCACTGCCAGGGAAGAAACCAGCCGCGGAGTTTCTCAGGTACAAGGAGCGGTCCGGTGATTCGCGGGTCAGTGGTGAGTGGCTATCCGGCTACCGGGGTGCTTGGCACGGGCAGTTCGACCACAAACCGGGCTGGGGTGTGAAGAAAGAAAGGAAAACTCGTTGTGCCCACCAGTCAGGGGAAGAAGCCTTTCCAGCCGGGAGATCTTCTCTGTCGTCGGGAAGTGGTGAGTCGGTTCTGCAGGGCTCCACCGGTGGTGTCGTCATGGTAGGCCGGCTCAGCTTCTCCCTCGTCGGATTCTCAGGTCCTGTGGCGACTTCTGAAGTTCCAGTCCCCAAAGCCCTGCTTTTATGCAGAAAACCCCCATTCACTCAGCCTAGCTGTCACTCAAACATGCTACGTGGTGAGCCGGCCGGCTCACCACTTGGGCCAATCACACAAGAGTGCGACCTGAGTTACCAGGGTAACTCGGTCCAGGGTGCCTAAACCCCCTCCCACAAACCCGTTTGGTACCCAGACAGAGTGGCACCACTTTTGGAGGCTTCTGTGGAGAAGCCCGCCAAAAAAGTGGAACAAAGGGCTCGACTTGGGTTGGAGTCACAGAAGAGAACACAAACGCCATTTTAGAATCGAGTCTTGGCAAAAAATACCAACCAGAGAATTAATATTAATTAAATAAACCGGCGGTATGTTCGAGGCTATGAGAATTAAATAATTAAAGTTGGTAGCCTCGAACAATGGGAAAATCCCATAGGAAAATATTTGCGGTCGAATATAAAAAGTAGTTTCCACTGCCACCAGCCAAAACTCGATCAGGGGGGACGGAGACGTGCCCCCTCGACTAACAGACCCCGGGGCAATCGAATTGCCCCGACCAGTACGTCCACAATATGATGGTTTGTGCTGGTTTCTGTTAATAATTTGGGACTAGTAAATCCAATGGTGACTTTACATGCCCTGGGAGACAGTAGTCAGTTCCAGGGTATGGAGTCTATGGTGGGGTGTCACTATGACACCCCTGTGTTACTGCACAGAGGGTGCTGTGTAACACACATAGGAAAAACACATGAGTAAAGGACCCCATAGCCCATAAAACACATTACCAGTCAAAGGAATACCATTAATCATGTCCAAGAGTGGAAAAAAGAGTCTCACTCTTGGCAGGAGGAAAAAAACAAGCTCCAGAAATCCAGCAAAGCTGCTGGGGGACTCACTAGGTTAGGAAATTCAGCCTAAAGAGAGAATTCTCCCTAACACTCGCCCCCCCCCAGACTAAGGGACAGGAGGATTTAATCCAATCCTGGATGAACCTCATACCTCTAGTCGATGACATACATCCTAGAGAGTCCATCAGCATTTTGATGGTGACACCCTGACCTGTGCTCAATGGTGAAATCA
This sequence comes from Ambystoma mexicanum, assembly GCF_040938575.1. Classification (NCBI taxonomy): domain Eukaryota; kingdom Metazoa; phylum Chordata; class Amphibia; order Caudata; family Ambystomatidae; genus Ambystoma; species Ambystoma mexicanum. The sequence continues at coordinate 904,687,735 of NC_090939.1, forward strand.
AACCCTTGAAGGCAGATTGACCATCTCAATAGTTTTGGATTTTCCCCTTTCATTTGCATTAACCATCGCAAGGGTTGGTGGTCAGTCTGAAAGACAAAAGTAGATCCATACAAGTATGGTCTAAACTTCTTCAGTGCCCACACAATAGCAAAGCATTCTCTTTCGATTGTTGCCCACCTTGTCTCAGGATCCTTCAGCTTTCGGCTGATGAAGCAAATGGGGTGCTCCCTACCTTTCCCATCCAGTTGACTGAGGACTGCACCTATTCCTACATTGGAAGCATCGGTTTGCACAATGAAAGTTTGGTCACTTTATTCTGTCCAATCTGGCATTTACTTGCCTTTATGGTCAGATTGGCCTTTCCAAGAGCCTGCAAAACATCTCTTAGGTGGTCCACATGTTCCTCCCAGGAATTGCTGAACACTGCTATGTCATCCAAGTATGCCATGCAGAAGTCCTCCATCCCATTCAGAACCTGGTTTACCATCCTTTGAAACGTAGCAGGTGCATTTTTCAATCCAAAAGACATAACCTTAAACTGGTATAAGCCAACTGGGGTAGAAAAGGCAGTTTTCTCCTTGGCATGGTCTGTCAGGGCTATTTGCCAATAGCCTGACATCAAGTCAAATGTGCTGAGGAACTTGACGGCACCAAGTCTATCCACCAACTCATCTGTCCTTGGCAAAGGGTGGGCATCAGTCTTAGTGACTGCATTAAGAGCTCTGTAGTCCACACAGAATCTAAGTTCTTTAGATCCTGCCTTTGGTACTAACACAACTGGGCTAGACCATGGACTAGTAGAGGGCTCTATTACCCCAAGATCAAGCATCTTGTTGACCTCACCTTTGATGTGGGTTCTTACATTTTCTGACATTCGATATCCTCTGCTTTTGACTGGCAGACAGTCATCAGTGAGTATGTCATGCTGTCCCCAAGGGGTCAAGCCTGGTGAAAGTGAGAACAGAGAGGCAAACTGATTCAACATAGATTTGCACTCTTCCTGTTGCTCAGGTGTCAGATTTGAAGAGAGATTTACTCCTTCAATCTTTTCGTCCAAAGGTAAGCCTCTGAGGAGATCAGGAAGAGCTTCACTCTCTTCTTCTTCCTCTGATGATGCTAGAAGCAAAGCTCCTAATTCAGGTCTGGAGACATATGCTTTTAGTCTGTTGGTGTGGAATACTGTTGGAGCCTCCTTGGGGTTGCCCAAGTCCACCAGATAGTTGACCTCTCCAAGTTTACCCACAACTTTGAAGGGTCCCATCCATTTGTCTTGCAAGGCCCTCTGCCTTGTTGTTATCATAACGAGAACTAGCTGGTCTTGAGTAAACTCAACCATGTTAGCCTTTTGGTCATGCCAGTGCTTGACCAATGCTTGTCCAGCTTTCAAGTTATCACTTGCTTCTGCCATCATTTGTGACATTCTCCTGCGGAGACCTATCACATAGTCAGTCACTCTGACTGGCTTGGGGGAAGGAGCACTCTCCAGCCCCTCCTTGATCAGGGCCAATGGACCTCTGACTGGATGACCATAGAGAAGTTCAAAGGGAGAATAACCTACTCCCTCCTGAGGGACTTCTCTATAAGCAAAGAGAAGGAATGGCAGTAGAAAGTCCCACTTTCTTTTAAGGGGGTCCTCTAAAGCACCTATCATGCTCTTCATGGTTCTGTTGAACCTTTCAACCAGCCCATTTGTCTGAGGGTGGTATGCGGTTGAGAACTTCTAAGTAACTCCGCAGGTTTTCCACATGGCTTTCATGTAGTGGGACATAAAATTTGACCCCCTGTCAGAGATTACTTCCTTAGGAAACCCAACCCTGGTAAAAATACCAAGGAGGGCCTTAGCCACAGCCGGAGCTGTAGCAGTCCTCATAGGAATTGCCTCAGGGTACCTAGTAGCATGGTCTACTACAACAAGTATAAACCTGTTGCCTGAGGAAGTTGGAGGATCAAGGGGACCAACAATGTCAATCCCTACTCTCTCAAATGGGACTCCCACAACTGGGGGAGGCACTAAAGGTGCCACATTCTTGGAGCCAACCTTACCAGAAGTCTGGCAGGTGTGGCAGCTCCTGCAGTATTTATCTACTTCGGCCCCCATCTTTGGCCAATAGAAGTAGAGTGAGAGCCTTTCCTTAGTCTTCTTGAAACTCAAGTGACCAGCCAAAGGAATCTCATGGGCTAACTGCAAGAACTGTGATCTGTTCTCTTGGGGTACTACAAGTCGTTTGTTGTCCCCAGGTGCAGACTCGGTTGGTTCACTGTAGAAGAGGCCATCTTCCCAGTGTAACCTATATTTCCCAGGCTCTTGCCCTTCAGCCTGAGCATCTGCCTGGTGGGGAAGACCTTCCAGAGTTGGACATTCTCTCTGTCCCTTACTGAAGTCTGCCCTGTTGGGTCCATCTTCTGCCAGTAAAGACTGCAGCTCAGGATGGTCAACAGGTTCCAGATCTCCAATGAGTTCCTGGCCTTCCACTAGCTCTTCTTCAGAGTCTAGTTCAACCACACAGGGTTGTACCTCCCTCTCAGCCTCAGCTGGAGGGGGAGTTACGGGGGTAACTTTGGACAACCTAGGGGAAGTCCTTGTTGGCTGCACTGGAGTGCTGACTGCTGGTTTCTTGTTAGAAGTCTTAGGTTTCCCCTTTGCTTCTGGTTTCTTAGAGACAGCAGCTGACATCTCTAGTGGAGCAGGAATGATCTCTTTCTTCATCATCTCCTTGGGAGTACCTCTCATGGTTCTCTCCCTTGCAGGTCTGGTGAGCTCCTGTAACCTTTTACTAGGAGGTCTGAGGGTATGTGACACCACTCCAAGAGTTTAAGTCATTACCCAGCAGAACCCTTCCTGGCACCTCACTTTGTATGCTGACAGGTATCTTCACAGTCATGTTATTACACTGGATGAGAACTGGTAATTGGGGAAGCATCTGCACAGGCCCTCCAGCTAACTTGGTGAGGCGTTTGGGTGCCTTAGCAACACCCTCAGCCTGAAAAAACAATTTGTCCACCACAGTTATGCTGGCCCCAGTGTCCCTAATGGCAGGAGTCTCCTGACCATTCACCTGGACACTGTCCTTATAATACTCTTTAGTATTATCTGGGATAGAATTATAGACATCTAAGTTCTGTTGTTCCCACAGATCCAGAGACACTAAAGAAACACTAGCTGAGACTCCAATGGGTTCATCAGCCAGTAATAGAAAGTTTCCACTTGCCATTTGTACTTCCTCCTCTGGAGCGAAAGCTAAGGAGACAAGCTGGACCCCTGAAGGTTTACCCTTACATCTGGGATCTCCTTTCATATGGTCAGTAGAGCAACAAACAAAGCATTTACCAAATGCTTTCTGGAATGGTGGCTTGTTCTGACCTCCTTCTGGTTTGGCACCAGGAGGTACACTAGCCTGATTTGGTTTCCCTGGTGGCTTACCCTTTTGGTTCTGTTTGGGGAGCACTTTGGAATTGGAATTATTAGAATTCTCTTTGGAGTCCTTTTTCGGCTGTTTTCCCTCATTCTTTTTCTGAGTTGCCCCAGAATCCTTGTGAGTGGCCCTGTTGGTAACCCACAAGTCAGCAGCCTTGGCTAACTTCCTGGAATCTAATTCCTTTGAATCAGCCAAGTGCCGTCTGAGCTCAGGAGAGCAGGCATCATAAATTGACTCCAACATTACAAGATTCTTCATTCCTTCATAAGTATTAACTCTGTAACCCTTAATCCATCCCTCTAAGTTTTTCAAACTTTCACTCACCCAGGTAGCCCAAGGGGTACCATCATGCTTTTTGAGGGTCCTAAACCTCTTAAGGTACTGGGAAGGGGTCTTCCCAAATCTAGCTATCAAAGCTAGCTTCACACATTCATAATCCTTCTTATCCACCTCCCCCAACTCCATTACCACATCAGCTGCAACAGGGGGGAGCCTAGAGAACAACCAGGGAAGTAACTCATTCCCTGTGATGTCCTGGAGCCCATGATTATACTCAAACATGTTCAACCAATCCAACACATCCAATCTAGGTTCATACATACCCACTAATTCCTTAGGCATCCGGGGTCTTTTGGGACTGCAACTCCTAGAAAAACCAGAGGAGAGGGAAGCATTTTCCACAGACAACGTTTTCATTTCTAACTCATGATTAAGCTCTATTTCTCTGAGTCTTAACTCAGCTTGCTTCTGCTCAGCCTGGGTATTCATTCTTCTGAACTCTAGCTCTTGGTTTCTTTCAGATTGAGCTAAAAAACGTTTGTACTCTAATTCAAGCTTCATTTTTTCAAGTTCAAAATAAGCAGGGTTACATGTGGGACCTGGTATGGGCCCAGTAGGTACAGTAGGTAAGGCAGACAGAGGCTCAGAGTGGCTAACTTCATTAGGTTCACTTTCCTCTTCTGTCTCATTCTCAAGACTTTGATTCAGATCAATACCATCACTGTTTACTACATTTGCTGGGGGGGTAGATTCCTCTGTACCACCCAGACTTTGGTTTTCTAACAATCTTTCTATAAGTTCCATTTTCTTGCCCTTCTCAGAGAGATTCTTATGTCTACACAATACTTTTAAGCAATCAGCAGTTTTGGCAAACAATGATTCTAGGGTATAACTCTCCATAGCAGACATAGTTAGAAAATCAGCTTTTTAGTGCTAAGCTCTGTGGTAAGTTGTCCTAAAGTGTTCAACAAGCACTCTAAAGTATATACTCAATACAAATCCCACCGCTGCCACCAGTGTTAGGCAGAAACCTGTGCAGTTCCCTCTGGGACCACAGCAAAGGATTTAGGACTACAGGTGTTTGGCAGTAAACCCACTTGGTAGCAGTCTGTACCACACAGATTCATTTGGTAGCTGTGGCTGAGCAGTCAGACTTCCCTCAAGAAGAGTTAGGTAGTATACAGAGTATTCACAATAGGTCAAGAGCACACAATAGAACAAGTAAACACTGACCAGGGCTTGGTGTAAAAGAGATATAATTATTTATTTAAAACCACATCTAGAAAAACACACACAGGCACTAATAGTAAGCAATTCAAAAATGCGGTCACTAAAAGATATACACTCCCTTAAAAGAATATTAGACAAGTCTTAAGTAAAGCCCCACTTATTTTCAGACAGCGGTGAGCGCTTAACGTAGATGCCACTCTAATAGTTTGTTTTAAAAAGGGAGAGAAAAGCAGAGAACAAATTGAAACAGATCCCAACACTTTTTCAAGAACACAACAAGAGAGGAAGGCAAAGTAAAACCGTGAAGTTAGAGTTCAAGAGGCCGGATCCACTTTCAGAGGATCCAAACGAAATGTGTCCAAGGTCACACGGTTGCAGTGTACAAAAGCCTTGTAAAGGTTCAAAAAGGAGTTGGACAACAGAAAGGGACCAGTTAGAGGGTCAAGGCGGCCAGCCCAGTCCAGAAGGTTAAGGAGTTATTATTACCTTGTAGCAATCTTTAGAAAGGGAGGCCTGGCGGACACGGTACCTTAAAGTGGTGAGAACGCTCCAGCGGGGGCAGTTGTTCCTGGCAGCGGGTGCAAGTCGGTGCTTCGTCTGGGGGAAGAGAGTATCTCGTCGTGGAGGAAGACAGGAGTTCGTTGCACTGCCAGGGAAGAAACCAGCCGCGGAGTTTCTCAGGTACAAGGAGCGGTCCGGTCATTCGCGGTTCAGTGGTGAGTGGCTATCCGGCTGCCGGGGTGCTTGGCATGGGCAGTTCGACCACAAACCGGGCTGGGGTGCGAAGAAAGAAAGGAAAACTGGATGTGCCCACCAGTCAGGGGAAGAAGCCTCTCCAGCCGGGAGATCTTCTCTGTCGTCGGGAAGTGGCGAGTCGGTTCTGCAGGGCTCCACCGGTGGTGTCGTCGTGGTAGGTCAGCTTCTCCCTCGTTGGATTCTCAGGTCCTGTGGCGACTTCTGAAGTTCCAGTCCCAAAAGCCCTGCTTTTATGCAGAAAACCCCCATTCACTCAGCCTAGCTGTCACTCAAACATGCTACGCGGTGAGCTGGCCGGCTCACCACTTGGGCCAATCACACAAGAGTGCGACCTGAGTTACCAGGGTAACTCGGTCCAGGGTGCCTAAACCCCCTCCCACACAGAGAGTGGGTACCCAGACAGAGTGGCACCACTTTTGGAGGCTTCTGTGGAGAAGCCCGCCAAAAAAGTGGAACAAAGGGCTCAACTTGGGTTGGAGTCACAGAAGAGAACACAAACGCCATTTTAGAATCGAGTCTTGGCAAAAAATACCAAACCGGAGAATTAATATTAATTAAATAAACCGGTGGTATGTTCGAGGCTATGAGAATTAAATAATTAAAGTTGGTAGCCTCGAACAATGGGAAAATCCCATAGAAAAATATTCACGGTCGAATATGAAAAGTAGTTTCCACTGCCACCAGCCAAAACTCGATCAGGGGAGACGGAGACGTGCCCCCTCGACTAACAGACCCCGGGGCAATCGAATTGCCCCGACGAGTATGTCCACAATATGATGGTTTGTACTGGTTTCTGTTAATAATTTGGGACTAGTAAAGCCAATGGTGACTTTACATGCCCTGGGAGACAGTAGTCGGTCACAGGGTATGAAGTCTATGGTGGGGTGTCACTATGACACCCCTGTGTTACTGCACGGAGGGTGCTGTGTAACACACATAGGAAAACACATGAGACCCTATGGAGTAAAGGACCCCATAGCCCATAAAACACATTACCAGTCAAAGGAATACCATTAATCATGTCCAAGAGTGGAAAAAAGAGTCTCACTCTTGGCAGGAGGAAAAAAAACAAACTCCAGAAATCCAGCAAAGCTCCTGGGGGACTCACTAGGTTAGGAAATTCAGCCTAAAGAGAGAATTCTCCCTAACACAGAGCGATGCACCTCGGCAGTACTCTGTGTCAAAATCTTGCGTTCCATCAGTCTGGGACCCGGTAGGATCTTGCAAACCCTCAGCTCGAAGACCGGTAGCTCTTGGAGCCTCGGGCACCTGACTGGACCAGGATCTGTACGATTCCTTCCACTTAGGGTATTCACAGGAAAGGAATCCCCCTTGCAGGATGCCTTCATGAAAAGGCTACTTAGCTTAGGCCTTGTCTTCCTACACACTTACTCTTAACTGCTCTGGCGGTGACCTGGAAATAAGCTCTCTCCACCTGGACAAACGATTCTTTAATGACTACGGGGTGAGCGCCTCATAAGCAGAGCAGCCTTCCCAACGGTGATCCTCACCCAGGTACTGGAGGCAGAGCGCATGAGGATCCAACACTGGGAACGGCCCGTCACATGGCGGGCACCAACTGAAGTCCGCCTGGACTAACATGCGCCAGGGAGACAAGGCACCGGAGGCCGGTGATTATACACAAAAATGAAGAATGAAAAATAACATTTCCTGGGGAATTGCTGGAGCATGGGATTATGGGGGGAAAAGCCTAACCCACTAGCGCAGTGAAGTAGGTCCACTCCTGTCCACACAGAAAAGAGGACTTAGGTGAGGACCCCGGAGGGCGGAGTCAGCAAAGAGCACTTTCCTGGTACCACACCTCCGTGTGCCTTTACATTTAGAAAGGGGACGGGACCCAGGAGTAATGCCTATTATTCAGGTTGTGGATATTTTGCTGCAGTGCATGTGTATTTGTTGCTTGAATATATTATCATATTAAATCATAAATATAAGAAAAATGTCACTCCAATGCGCCAACTCCTTAAATAATTAGATGAAAAACTTTCTGTTTCGTGAGTCAGATCAAATTTATTTTCTTTGTGTTCTTTTCACACATTGTTCAAGATTTTTCTTAAGACTCCTTTACATGGTTAAATAGATATCGTTTTCTCAAACAAAAAAATCAACTTTATGTTGTTTTCACACTTTTTTCAAAATATTTCATTAATTTCTCCAAACAAATAAATCAACTTTGTGTTGTTTTCACATTTTTTTTCAAAATATTTCATTAATTTCTCAGCACGTGTTTCCCCATTTACAATGGTTCATCAGGAGAAAAAAGATTTGGGTCCAAAATGTATGACTTCTTTCATTGGATTTCTTTAAATCAAAATCTTTTTTCAAAAAGGCTCAGTTTTATATGGTCACTTCTAGTAGACTGGATTATATGTGTCACCAATTTCTTTTGACTTAAAATAGTCCTCTCCTTAAATGTAATGTGGTAGCCTTGATAAGCTGCTTTCCTTTCTTCGGCTGCTTTCACCTTATCATTTTAGTTGTTGCATTGTTTTGCTTTCTTATGCAGTTTGATTCACATTGTTAGACAATTGAAGGTTCAATTTGCACTCTGAAACACTTGTGTACAAGCACGATATAAATAAAATATCATATCAAGGTTTTCTCTCGTCCTCACCCCTCAAATCACAGGGGCTACTCTTTAGCCTCTAGCTGAATTGCAGTCTGTCGTTTGTGGCATTCCTTTCAGGACCATAGATTGGTTTTGCAGTCAAGCTCTTTCGGCTAACCATGTTCCTCAAAGAATTTGTGTACATTTCATATTGATTTAGTGTGCTCTAAAAAAAGTATACCAGAAAGTCTCTCTCTTATCTCTAGCAGCTAAATGCTAGGAGGATGCATGGTTGGGTGCCTGGGTTATTTGCTCTCTGGTCCTGGCTTCAACTCTTGCTGGGGTGCATGATCTTGTACATCACTTTTTGTGCTACAGTGCCTTGTTGATCAAGGTTAGTGGTCTTTGAAAGGAATTGGATTGATGCTGTATGCTTTTATATAAAGCCTTACTCATTGTGTGGATTATTTTAATTAACAAGGACTATCAGTAGCCATTTGTTTATTGTACATCACAAAGTTTCTCCTTGCTTACTCTTGGCAACTTCTTGTAATGTAACCTACCATGATCATCTCAAGCCTCAAAAACTCAGGTTGATTTCTGGAACCAAAAATTAAGTGAGGTCAATAATTAAGCCGTACTAAGCTTTGCAAAAGTTGGACCGGGCCTGGCTCCTATTACCCTTTTTCTCTGACTGGACCATCTCTAGAATCGCAGATCAAATGCATGATACTGCTGCCCCCATGCAATATCCCTGCCACTGGACCGACTCCACCAAAATGGATTATATTCACTCCCGCCTATGTTAGCCATATGGCTTAATTCCCACCTAAAGCAGACCTTTCTGCTACACCTTACCTGCTTTAATGGTGGCGATGGAGGATCTGTGGTTTCAGAGGACTCCTGACAACCCAATGCCGGGTCAAGGCAGTCTCGAATGCGGTTGTAAGTATGTTCAGTCCGCCACCTACTCTAACATGGCGGCTGCCGTACCACGAACCACCCTTTCAAGATGGTTGGTTTTCACGTCCGGGTCGTGAGTGGTAGAGGCATGAGAGTCTTCAGGAGAATAAGGCCGGACTGGACTCCAGCATCCTGTGCCTTAATCAGTGTTATACCACGTTTTCCCTGGACCCTGCTGTGAATGCTTGTTCCCCTCATCCATGTTCCTCATTTTGCATTTCCATCATCCTGAGCTCCCCAACTCTTCTCTGTTATTCCTGCTGCATCTGTGCTTTTTTTCCATTGAATTTCTCCTCATCTTTGTCTGCCCTACCTTTAATCTGCCCGTTTGGACAGTTCCCCCCCCCCGCCACTCCCTAAAGCTTGTCACCTTCGTGGAACTCACCTTGGTGGTGAGCTATCATTTCTAGCATCCCTCATGTTTATCACGATAATGGTCAATGCACCCGAGGTAAGATCTGCCATTAGCAGAATAAGCCAAAAAGATCAGGCAGGAATACTATCTAAACAGAGCTGGAGCAACAGCTAATCAGTGCCATGCTGGCTCTTGCTGCTGAAATTCAGGCACTCTGTCAGGCGAATGTGGTCATCAGCCAAATGATAATTGCCCAGGACGGTGTGGCCCTTGATCCTCCACTAAGATAATTATCCTTTGGGAAATATGCCATGGACCCTAAAAAGATTAATTAATTCCTAAATGCCTGATTAATTCATTTATGTTTTGTCTGGCTCAATTCATTACGGATAGAGCCAAGCGCCTTAGCTTCGAGTACTCCATTGGTGGTGGCAGCCCTGTTGGACCACTACGATCAATTTGAGTGGTCTTTCCGTGCTCGGTTTGGGAGAACCAACTTACGTATTCACCACAAGAGGGCTTGTTGCACTACAAGCATGGTGGGTCAACCCTGCAAGAGCAAATAGCTTCAAGCAACTAGCAGAAGAAACCGGGTGGCCCGAAGAGGCCCACTTTGCTTTGTTCCATTGAGGTGTGCGTGACCAACTCCAGGAAGACGAGTGGAAAAGAGGTGCTTCAGATGGAATAAGTTACTTACCTGTAACTCTGGGCCTCCGGCATTGGTATCTTTCATATATTCACATGCTGTGAATATTCCCCGTCGCCAGGCTGGGAATCTTCGGTAACAGAGTACTTTATATTTAAACTGAAATCCTCAGTCACTTTTGTGCTCTATTGTAGTCCTTTTTGGGTCATACTGCCCACAGCCAAAAGGAACACCTCCCTTAACCCCCCCTGTCGGCCATCCTCGGTTTTGGCAAGCGCTTTTGAGTGGCAGTAAGAGCCAAAAGGTGGGAGGGCCGCATGTGAATCTATGAAACATGGGGTGTTGAAGTGGGAGGACCTGGACCCCGGCTGGTCATGCGTCTTTGCCGGACTGGCCCTTAGATTGGGAGGAGCCCCAGCATCGCTGTGAATCCCCGTAGGACTGGGACCTTTTCCTGTACTAGTCCCCTGATGAATACGGGGTCTTGTAGGATGAGGAAGACTGGTATCTAGGGCAATTATCCTGCAAAGTCCTGTCATAGTGCCCCTTTCCAGAACAAAATGACTGGCACCTCCGCTGTAGTGTGCCCAAGGAGCAAGCGGCTTCCATTTATTTTTATGGACTGCAAGGCCTCATCCAACTTCTCCCCAAACAGGGATGAGCCGTCAAAAGGCATGTCAATGACCCTGGACTGGACATCGGGCCAAAATTCTGTGACCTTAAGCCAACCCTGCCTATGCAAGCCCGCTCCATTGCCAAGCTGGTAAAAACCAGTGTCGGCGAGGTCTACAGAGACAGTAATGGCATGGTCTGATGCCAACTCGCCTTCATGAGAGATGTCTAAGGCTTCTTGTAATCCGGCAGGAACTCCAGCAAAGGGCCCAACTTGTACCACAACTCGCGGTCATAACGTGTGAGTAAGGCAATTGCATTAGCCGTTTTGATAGTCGTGGCAGTGGTGGTAATGATCCTACCGAAGACGTCACGACATTTGACCTCTTTGTCTGGTACAACAGAACGGGAAGAAGATAGGTTAGCTGACCTTTTCCTGGCAGCCGCCGAGACAACAGACTATGTTGTAGGTTGAGTGTGGAGGCAGGCGGCAGCGCTCTCTGGGGCTCTGTACTTTTGTCGAACTGGTCTTTCTTCGCAGAGGCAGTTGCGGGATGCGCCAAGGTCATTGGGCCATCCTACCAGGTGTTTTCTAGCAGCGGCATAGACATGACAGATTTCCTGTGTTGCTCCCTGCGTTGGTACAGGACACACTCTTTTTGCTGCTCCTCCGGTGCAAGGCCGAACATTGTGGCTGCCCTGGACATGAGCGTGTGGAAGGCCCCTACTTCACCAGGGGGTGAGTCCCTGAGTGAAATGTCATCTGTTTGTGGAGGTCCTGTTGTCGGGATCTATGTCTGTTTCAGCATCTGCTAGCCTCTCTGGTACTGCATAATGTTTTTCCTTCCTGGTGGGGCAAGGGATTTCCTCCATTTCCCTGGAAGGCCCGGGAACATCTGTACGAGGTGCACTGGTAAAGGCAGCCGTTGTTGTAAGGTTGCCACCAGAGTGGTCCGAATAGATAAAATGGCCAGTGACATGTCTCTTTGTGGAGGCAGTGATGGGCTTGTGCTGCATGCAGAGGGGTTAAGGGTGGTAGCCTGATCAGATTTGCTTCACCCCGTGGTGAACTTCTGGGAAGCGATGTCCTGCCCCGGAGACGACAGCATTGACATAATGGCCTCTTCCTCTGCCTCATTCATGTCCGAATGGGATAGATTTGGCTCTGGTAGCAAGTCCACCCTTAGCTTAGGGAATGTTGCCCGTGGATGGGCCGCTACTGCAGACACTGCACTGGTGTGGGTGTCAGACGCCAGTGACAATGGCATTGGTAATAATAGCATGGCAGGGATCACTTTTGCCCGTTGACGAGTGTATAACAGTCGTGGATGGAGATGGCGTTGACGAGATCCCCGTGGACGTAGTCGTCAACATTCTTGCTAATGAGGTGGTTGTCATGGGGAGATGACTGTTTCGTCGTTGATGAAGCAGTCATGGCCGTTCGCGGCTCCGCCGATGGGGTAGCCGTTGATGGTGCTCTGTTGAATGGTGTGGAGGGTCTCAGAGTAGAGTACCTGGAGTGAGACTTGTTCTTCAACGATGACAGCTCCGTAGTCAATTTCGACAACAAGCTTGTTTTCGACCTTGAAGGCAAAGAGTGGCCACCAGACTTAGAAATGAAGTTAGAAGAGGTCACCTTGCTGGGGCGATGGAAAAGGCCTTGGCATTCCCCCTCTGCCAACCGCACTTGGGCTTTGACCTTCGGAGAACACTGGTCTTTGTGTGATGATCTGGGCTCGTCACCAGAGGTTTCTTTATTCTTCTTCTTGCTGGCGGCTTGGACTACGTGCGACCTAGACCTTTTACTCAAGGTGGTTCGCTGAGTCGTCCTGCCCTGCCGTAACAAGGCATGTCTTTGTACTGAACCAGAGTCAGAGGCCCCGCCGGTGTCCTCGGGCCACGCGACAAGACAACAGTGACGATCCCTCAGCATGTTGTTGGAGGATGACTGGCAGATTTAACAGTCCTGGATAACATGGTGCGGATGACGGCAGTAGAGACAGTCATCGTGGTGATGCTCCACATACACATTCTTCAGTCCACAGCGGGCATAGGCCTTGAACAGGCTCATCCTCGTGGATTCAGTCACCATGAGGTAGGCCCACCTGCGCAGACAAAGCTTTGTCGAAGATTACCGGCAGTGGCAATGGTCCACAGAGGTATCACTGTTGCAGCGGATGCCGGTTGTCGAGTAGACGTCGAAAATAAGTATTTTTTCGTAGAACATTTTTTCATTTTGATATATATTTTTGTAGAACACTCGAAGAGATGATTTTTGAGTACTCCCAACACTCGTGCGGTAAAGAATCTGAAGATGGCCGTCAGGGCAGGAGCTAAGGGAGGTGTTCCTATTGGCTGTGGGCAGTATGGCCCCCAAAAGGACTACAATAGAGCACAAAAGTGAATGAGAATTTCAGTTTAAATTTAAACTTCTCCATGTTAACGAGGATTCCCAGCTGGACGACAGGGAATATTCACAGCATGTGAATCTATGAAAGATCCAATGCTGGAGAACTAGCACTTTGCACTCGCTCCACAGGAACCCTTCAACAGTCTACATCAGAATTGTTACCTCAGAACCTATGCAGTTGGGGTCGCCAGATGTCCTTTAACTCCGGAAGAGAGAAACAGTCGTCGACAGTTAGGTATGTGCATGTATTATGGAACAACGGGTAACATCATTAAAGAATGCACTCTAGTTTCAGGAGAAGGTTGGGAAACGATTCATCAGTCACAGGGGGAACAATGATTGGGAGAGAAGACACCGGCTCTTCACAAAGGAACCTCCTCAGCAGGTACTTAATCCTAGAACCACTTCTGTGAGCCTATTAATGGTTCAAATCGAGCTCACTTGGGAAGGTACTACCTTTGGTGTTATTCCTGCCTTGGTGGATTCTGTGTCTGCAGGTGATTTTGTCGATGAACAGTGGGACGCTCGTCTTCATCTACCTCGGCCCAAAAAAGACACAGCTGGTCCCAACTAAGGGGTAGATGGACAACCGTTAATATCGTGCCCACTTACTGAAAATACAGCACTAAGAAAATCACAATGCACTTAGAGGTCCTCTCCTTTGACATCTTTAGGACCGCCCCTTTTTCCTATAATATAGGGACTACCTTGGCTGTGGAAACACAACCCATATATCAAGTTGGCAGCCAGGTCACTGTTCCTCGAATCCGAATTCTGTATGCAACATCGTTTGTCTGAACATCAAGATCCACTCTGGAAACCTGAGCCCCCTGGTTTCGTGCCTTCCTTAAAGACACCAGTGTCCTCCAACCTAACTGCTATATCAGCCAAGTACCATGACTTAATGCATGTCTTTAGCAAACTTGAAGAGAGAGTACACTTGTTCTATTGATTTCATACCAGATGCTGTGTTGCTTTTCTGTCACAATTTTAGTCTATCAATACTTGAGAAGCAGGCCTTACAGAATTATCTGCAAACCAACTTAAATAACAGACTGAAATCGGAGTCCAAGCCCCCTGCTATGGAATCTTTGTTCTTTGAACCAAAAAGGGCACAGTCAAAATCAGACCATGCCTAGACTATTGCAGACTTATTGCATCACTACAAAAGTTAAGTACCAATTACCATTGAACACAAACAATTTGGGAGCCCCTGACGGGTGTTCTCTAAACTCAACTTACATGGGGCGTACCATCTAATAAGTGCAAAGGTGGGGGGTGAAGGGAAGACTGTTTTCCTAACCCTCTATGGTCATTATGAGTATAGCATGATGTCCTATGATCTGGCGAATGCTCCAGCTGTTTTTTCAGCGGTTGATGGACCATTTCTTTCCCAATCTACTTTATCACTCTGTCATTATATACCTAATTGGCATGTTTATCTACTCAGCGACAGCCTTAGAGCATGCCAACCATGTACGCGAGGTGCTTTTCGGGCTGAGAAGACAGTAATTCTGCCAAACCTGAGAATCATGCTTTCAACCAAACCACCATTACTCAACTAGGGTATAATCTGTCACAAGATGGTTGTCACCATGGATCCTAGAAAGATCTCTGCCATCACGTCTTGGCCAGAGGCAAAAAACATCAAAGACATTCAGAGTTTCCTGGGATTGTCAAACGTCTATAGAAATGCAATTCCTCGGTTTTCAAGAACAACTGCCTCAATCATTGATACTCTGATGGGAAAGAAGCCTTTCTTTTTTGACTTCCGAGGCTAAAGGGGCCTTTCTTGTCCTTAAAATGCAATTTGTACCAGTCCCGATTCTCTGACATCTTGGTACGTCTAGACCATTCATAGTGAAATCTGACGCTTCAGACTGAATCATTGGGCTGTACTAAAACAAGAGGCCGAAGATGGCCAAGAACATCATGTGGTGCACTTGTCTAGAAAGTTGACCCCTTATGAACGAAACTGCTTGGTCATAGAGAAGGGGTTGTTGGCCATGATGGATTGGCGACATCTGTTAGTGGGTGCAGCACACAAAGTAGAGGTTAGGCAAGACCATCAGAATATTTAGGTCCTACAACAGATTGAGTGCCTGAATAGTTGTTAAGCCAGATGGGCTTGCTTCTCCCTGCAATACAGACTCCACACAACTTACATTCCGGGAGCTAAAAACACTCTAGCAGATGCCGTCTTTCTGTGTCACTCAGAACCCCTCACTCTTTCTCCGGAGTACATCATACCCAGGCATAAAATCATAGGATCTGTAACATCATACTTCAATCCACAAAAGAATTGCCTCTGCTTCTCGACGAGAGAAGGCCCAAAGCCAAAGGGCCAAAGCTCATGCCCTGAGCAGTAAGGATGGCATCCAGTTTTACCAAGATTTACCCCAGTCCTTTTCTTGACAGGTACTTTAGGTGGCAAAGAATTGCTAAAAATGTGCTAGAATATGCCTACCTGTTTCATGTGTGCTCAGTCCAAGAGTCGTCATCATCCATACAGCAAACTGGAACTGCTTCCTACACCCAAGTTTCCCAGGCGAATTACTTCCACGATTTCACTGTAGATCTGTCTCCATCAAATGTTTGTAATGCCATCATGGTAACCATGGATTTATACAGTAAGGTGGCTCACTTTTCCATTCTACCCAAGTTGCCTAGTGCCAAAGAAATGGCTGTGGTGTTTTTACGCGACATTTTCCGATTACATGGCCTTCCAGAGAACAATATTTCAGATCAAGTACTCAACAAACCTCCCTTTTCTGGACTCACCTTTGCTGCTGCTTGAAGATTGAAAGGGCTATGTCTTTGGGATATCCATAAACAAATGGGCAGACTGAACGTTTCAACCAATCACTTGAGCAATACTTTTCCTGCTTTGCTTCAGCATCAAAGGACAACTGCTTCCTACACCCAAGTTTCCCAGGCGAATTACTTCCACGATTTCACTGTAGATCTGTCTCCATCAAATGTTTGTAATGCCATCATGGTAACCATGGATTTATACAGTAAGGTGGCTCACTTTTCCATTCTACCAAGTTGCCTAGTGCCAAAGAAATGGCTGTGGTGTTTTTACGCAACATTTTCCGATTACATGGCCTTCCAGAGAACAATATTTCAGATCAGGTACTCAACAAACCTCCCTTTTCTGGACTCACCTTTGCTGCTGCTTGAAGATTGAAAGGGCTAGGTCTTTGGGATATCCATAAACAAATGGGCAGACTGAACGTTTCAACCAATCACTTGAGCAATACTTTTCCTGCTTTGCTTCAGCATCAAAGGACAATTGGGAAGAAGTGCTGTCATTTAGATACAACAACACTGTTGACTCATTTACTCTGACTAAATTAAGCCCTTTTTTTCGTACTTCCAGGCTTAACCCTAGGACCTTTCTTTATCTACCATGCCCTGATGCCAAGGTACTCAGTTGGGATGCCCAGCAAAAGAACATCCACGAGAGGCAAGAAATCGTAGCCTCCAACATAAAAGCAATGCATGAGTGCATGAAGCTACGAACAAATAGAAAGCAGCAAGAACCTCCTCATTTGTAGCCTGAAGACCAGGCATGGCGGGCCTCCAAATGCCTGCCACGGCATGTGTTACCGCCCAAGTTTGCTCCAAGACCTTTAGGGGCCTTTTTGATCGAGAAAAACATTAACACAGTTGCATTCTGCCTTTGTTTACCAGTTACTGGGCATCATATTAATTCTGTATTTCATGTTTCTTTCCTGAAGTCTTTCTATGTCAAAAAAAGAGGCTATGGATTCTGTTCTTCCACCTCCTGTTATGCATAAGGATCACTCTGAATATGCTGTCTGAGAGATTTGCGATTGCAGGTTTCGCAGAGGCAGACTGCAGTATCTTGTGTATTGGGAAGATTATGATCCTGTGAACTTGCCACCTATGTACATGCACCCAATCTGATCAGAGAATTTTACTATCATCCTACAAAGCCCGGTGTCCCCTCCACCCCCACTTTTGGACGGTGCATGCTTTTACACCCCCCACTTTTGGACGGTGCATGCTTTTACACCCCCCACTTTTGGACGGTGCATGCTTTTACACCGTGCCTGCATTTCTGGCAGCGATGAAGGATCCTGGGTTTTTGAGGACTCGCGACAGCCTGACGGCAGTTTACTGTGGTCTCTACTGCGATTGTAGGTATGTTCTGCTCGAAGTCCCCTCCAACATGGCCTTTGGAAAGATGGCGGCTTTTCACTTCCGGCTCAGCAGTGGCACAGACACAACAGTCTCACTGAGACAAAGGCTGGACCAGCCTCCAGCATCTCACACCTAATTGAGCACTGAATGCCATTTTCCCTGAGCCTTGCTGGGAAGTGACTGCTACTCTTAACTGTGTTTCCTATTTTATATTTCCTTCATCCTGAGTTCCACACACCTTCTCCCAGTTATTTCTGCTGCATCGTCCCTTTTTTCTATTGAATTCCTTCTTATGTTAGTCTGTTCCGACTTCATCTGCCCTTTTGGACTGATTTGTTTCTACTGTGCCCTGTTTTCACTTGGGCTGGACTATCTTTCACAGCCAATTCCTGTGGCTTGACCCCCAGCCTCTTCACAGCAATTCTACAGAGTGCCTGCTCCCCATTTCTTGTTGCCATTAAACGCTCTCCTCAGAGTGGGTTGGGGGGGTTTCCCTATATCTGGTCACCTTCTTGGGCGTCATCTTGATGGCTCTCTTTCCTTACCAGCAGGGTTGAACTTCTTCAAAGAGCCTGAGTCACCAGAGTAAAGGTCAAGTCACCCAAGGTAAGCCCTGCCATTAGCATTTTCATGTTTAATCACCTCCATTTGAGCATTAGCTCTATTGTGCCACCTCGCCTCAAAAGGCTAGTCTCAATGTATCTTTTTCTTCACTGCACAGACTACCTTTCAAAATCCCACTTTGGCCCCTTTGGTCGGGCCCCTTGGTGTTTTTTTGCCATTGTGATCCATTTCCTGGAGGGCTGCTCTCTCTGCCCAGGAGATTTGTTCTTGTTCTTTACTCTGGCATCTTTGCAATTTGGGAGGCTGATTGGTTTAACCTCTCAATCAAATGAGTCCAGGTGACTCTGGTTCTTTGAGGTTAGGTTGTGCAGTTGGTGGAGGGAGTGGAGAGTCCCTGCTCAGATTGAAGGGACCAATTTGGGCTGGTCAAACCACGGTTGTGGAGTGGAAATGGCAACAATGGAAGACAAGAGGGGTCAGAGATGTACAAACGGCCACTGACAAACTCACTGATTGACAGAGGTATTGTACCTTAATGATGGAGCAATTAGGCCGAAAATGTGGGGTTATCACCATTCACTGTTCATGCCATACACGCACACTTTCTTGAAAGCAGTTTCGCTCATGGATTTGTATTTTTGCTATTGAACAGCCTTACATATTTTGATAACTATTACTCTGAAGATAACTGCATTACATGATAATTGCAAGGTTTTGGGGTACAAAAAATGTCATAGCAGAATGTGGTGCCCACAAGTTTGTTCCTCACGTTGTAGAACTTCAGTTGTTACATAGCTTCAGTTGTACTTGGATCGTCATTACATTTCTGTATCCTTGGTCTGTGGGTATAGAATCAGACGTATGCTAGTATCCCATGCAACGAAGTTTGGCACAGGGTCAATGCCCGCTTCATGCTTTCTCAGGGGGTGGTAGGCCTTGTATATTATACTTCACTGGGTTTCCTCTGGACTCCCTCATGTGTCCATCTGACTGATGGAATAGATTAGGCTTTCTCCTGGGCCAACACAACAGACACAGCCTGAATAGTGATCTCATGGTCTTTCTTTCCTACTGTAGAAATGTACAATTTAATATAATCCTTGCTACGTCTGATGTTTTCTCTAAAGGATAACCCTCTATAACAAGATCAGTAAGCATGTTTTCACTATAAAAATTATTGTGCACAGTTCTACCACACTGGAGCCCCGTATGTTGCCAAGTACGTATGGCACTGAGGGTGACAGTCTACACTCCTTATAACACTTTATCTGCGTCCACTGCATTCACCTTGCCCTCAGCCCACAAGGTGTTCCGGTACGTCTGACAGCTGGCTCGGCTACCCTCGTTTTTACTGTCTAGGGTCTTGCAGGTTTACAGCAACACCCACTAATCAAGCCTCCACACATCAAGTGCATCATGCAACAATTAACCGACTAATTTCAGTACTTCTTTAAGTACCAGACACTGCCGTTATGGGTTTTACTCTCGGTCTCAGAAACATTTTTCTATTGAGCGCTCTGCCATTGCAAATCTCTGTGTCTAAATCTACTTTTTCCTCCTCTCCTCATATTTGCTTTTCCACCCCTCCACAGAGTAAGGTCTGGATAAGCCAGGCAGGGGCCCAATGTGCCACATTTTGGACAAACGTCAGTGATGCTAGACCAAGCTGATGGTGACTTGCACAGGACAAAAACACTTAACAGGTTACAATAACTATACTAGTGCCCTTCGATAATTTGGTTTCCAAGAATATAATATATGAAACAAATAAATCTATGCCAGAATTTTTTCAGAAGTACTATTCTGGTCTCACCTTAAATCCACCAATAGTAATTCAAGAATGAAGGCGCATCAATATCTGAGTGTGGGGCGGTAAGCTTCAATTTCCCCTTTATTTTTCTGGCATAACTGGGTCTATGACTAAGTGCCCTGCAGGCCAATGGGAACATCTAGTGCGGTGACCAGGGTTGATGCCTCCCCAATATAGTGGTTAATGGGCCCAGGTTGGTATGGGAATGATACACTTAAGCGAGAGCAATGTCCCATGAGGCCAGTTAATGACACTTTCCCCTTAAGGGTGACAGTCCCCAGCTCTGAGAAACTGAAGTAAACCAGTAACAGCAGACCATCCCCACTCCCAAAGAGAAGCACCTTATGTATCCCTACAGCAAGGGAGTATAAACAATGCACATTTAAGATAATTGAATAAAGCGAGAAAGGCACTTATAACGAAGGAAATAAATCTGTTGCGCATACCAAAACACCCACTTGGCCATCAAAAGAACATTAAATGTTTCCTCTGCACTCGTTTAACAAGCCCGGTCAGACACCAGAGGCACATTACATTTTCCTCAAGTGCTAGGTCGGTGAGCCTGCAAAGAAATCAGGCGCATACAATGCTCTTCTGTAATACTTGCCCCGCACTGCTGCACACAACCACACGTGCTTGTTTTATTGTAGCACAAGCACAACGGCTCATTCAGGGAAACAACACATTCAAAACTGCTTTCACTCTTGCTCACCTTCAAGTAAAACACCTCCGGGACCTGTACACGCATGCCATAATCTTTTCACACCAGAGATGGGCTGGGGATACCAACATAGTGCAGGAGAGAAAGGGGAATCTATATTGGCAGGAGACTTTCTGAAGAATGCAAAAGCTTTCCCCCTAAGGTGGGATCTATGTGTATAACTCATTTACTGTATGCGGATGATCTAGTGCTTCTCGATCACACTGCAGTAGGTCTTCAAAGACAACTCAACCAGCTACAAAAATGTGCAGAGTTAGACTATTTAGAAATCAACATAAAAAAACTAAGATTCTCACCATACAAAAACACCAAAGGAAGAATTTTTTTTGTAAATGGTACCTTAAAAAGAAAGAGTTAATTCAAATAGAGGCCTTCAAATATCTATGGATATGGATCTGCAAAACTCGATGCGAGTCGGTCACGTTTAGTCATCCAAGGAAAAAGGCAGATATGCTTACCAGTCAAGCTTTGATACTAAAAAAGAAATATTGTAAATTCATGTTTCAACCCCTCATAGACTTCTATACTGCAAAAGTGATGCCTGTTTTAACCTATGGCAGTGAGACCTTGCTAGATCTGCCGGATAAAATCTGGGTGACGGCAGAAGGGTGTTTCTGGAAAAAAGTTCTTGGACTACCAGAATCAATTACCATCCAGTTTGTAAGGAAAGAGCTGGGATTATGATCCCTTAAAGTAGCCTCGGACTGGAAAGTTCTATTTTTTTTTAGGAAATGTAATGACACAACCTCACTGCTTCTGATCAAAGGGATTAAAAAAGAGATGCCTGAAAAATCTAACAAAACCCTACAGAAGTGGGAAAAGAAATGCAACCAACTACTCAATGCTGTAGATTGCTCTGTAATGATCTTTTGGTTAATCCGGGAAGAGTAAAGAGGAAAATGCGAGAAGTGGACTGGATTCGGACCCTGGCAGAAGTTTCTGATATAAAGCTACATAAACATCTAGGAACCGAATCAAGGAAGAGAAGCAAAGTCCAGCAATATCTTTGGAAATCACCTATGCTTGAATTAGGTCTATCTTTACGAGGATCTGATTTAGCCTGTGTAGCACTAACAAAATTATTGCTGTGCGATCGAAAGTGAAAGAACAAGATTCTTCCTGTAGATTCTGTAAACCGGCTGAGGTAAAAGAAACACTCTGTCATCTTTCTACCACTTGCACAGTTTGGCCACTGCCTTTTCTCACTGTAGCTAGCAAGTCCAGGAAGGTACAAGAGGGCACACTTGGACCAAGTGTGGGTTAGGGTTGAGGCCCAGATCAAATGGCATAAAGCCAATGGCAGAAAAGGGTACAAACATGTGGAGTGGCAGCAAGGAGTAGAAGAACCAGAGAAGCAGTAGAGATGTGTTGGTGATGGTACAGGTTAGACCCAAATACTGGGGGGTGATGGGGGCCCTGTTAATGTTCACCTCAGCAAAATGTTGCCTATGTAGCATTTGTTGAAGAGAATCAATGAGAAGTGACCCTAAGAAGACCACAAAATGGGTTTGGATACCTCTTAAACCAGTGACTAAAAATGAAGGAGAAAGGACCCCAAGGAGACCATAAGAGAAGGGTAAAGGAACCCCTTAAATCCAAGATTGAGAACCAAAGAAAAGGGATTGTAGAAAGACCAGAGGGTCAGGGTGTGGGAACCCTTTTAAGCCCAAACATATACCATCCTGTTGGCCGAACCAGAGGGACCGCAGCTCACAGACTCTTATTTTAATTTGGTTTATAAATTGCGCCCCATTAAGTGTTTTGGATAACCTGTACTATATTCCCAAAAATATAATATTCTTCACTTTGTCCCTCTTAACCTGGGCATTGATCCCAGTCACCTTCATGACATGTCCTAACATTGTATCTACCCGATTTTAAAGGTGGTGTTAATAAATACTCAAAATACTACAATGCATTTCTCTGACTGGTGTAAATGTAGTCAGGCATGGTTTAATAGACATCCTCCAGTCGGTATACCGTTCAATCACTTGGTTTGTGGTTTTGTACTAGAATAACGTTTTATTTTTTATGTAAAGAGTTACCTTGTATGTTAAAAAAGACTTCCACATGCCTGTCGATGGACAGAAATAGTTTGTTTCAGAATATCATTAAAGATCCAATAATTGAGAAGCTAGATTGTTCCACTGTCAAATTCAAATTCTATTTTTAAATATTCTAAATTGTAGTTATTTAACAACATTTCTATAATATGAACGGTCAAACAGATTAGCAGAAAATTGAAAAGCCTTTTTATTTGTACTCAACATGCTTTATCAACAGGGTATATTAGGCAAAGTCGACATTATGATACATTTTTACACCCAATGAAATTGTACTGAATATCTAAAAAAAAACTCCTTATCCAAACAAACTGGATTTTTAAAGCAGCCGGTCACTGACAGGGTACAACAACTGAACAATCATGAGGACCTCCATAAAAGAAACAGATGACTAACTGGTCTTTAACATAAACTATGTACCTTCCATGTGTGTAGTGCAATAGACTATTGTTAATCTGTGTGTTAATAAAATCATTGGAGTATTGACATTTGGTGCATAAATAATGAGCTTTAATGTTTCTATATATAAAAGTGAATAATTGTTTTTGTAGAGTAAAAAAAACTTGAAACAATTCTTCATAAATTATACTTTTATGTTCATTGCATAAGAAAAATCATTAAAAACACAGTGGACTGAATCAGAAGGGTAGCCTTATTAACCTAAACAGCAAAACCTTGGTATCATTTGTACCTAAAGGGGATAGCCGCTGTACAAAAAATAAGGTGCTCCTTGCTTTAAACATTTGATACGGAGATAGATTTCCAGCACAAACTCTTTGTTGGTTGTGCGGCTTTGAGTTGTTTTCAATCCCTTAAATGGGAAGTGACAAAGGAGGTAGGAAGTGCTGTCTTCATAGTCATTTTAGATGCAGAGATGCGAAGTAAAGGGTTTATTTCCGACATATTTGTAATTATGTTCCACCAATATTAGCGTAGTGCCACTTGCACAAACACTGGTAGTAGCAATACCAGTAACATTTGCAGTAGTAAGCTTTAATAATGCTACTACGGACAGAAGCACTAACTACTATCAGCAGTGCTGATGAAAATAACCGTAGATTTAGTCATGCTAGTGATTATCACTACTACCAGTAGTAGAGGTATTATCACTAAAAGCATCAGTCGTAGCACTACTGGTAGTACTAGTACTACCACTAATGCTGGCAGGATTACCGGTATTAGTAGAAGTATTTGAAGGTAGTTGTACTAGCAATACTGCCAGTAGTACTAATATGATTAATAATAGAGCCACAATCAGAAGTGTTCACGCTGGTAGAATTAATTGCACAACTACTGCTACCAGTGTTCGTACTAGTGTTACTACTACTACATCCAATGTAATGCTACTAATGGAAGTTGTCATTACACTACTATTAGTAATAATGGATATTTTAGCAGTTCTACCAGTACCACTAGAAGTAGCACTACTAATACCACTGCCATTAAACATAGTAATATTGCTCCTAATTCAAGCAGTGGTACTGCTGTTGATAGCCGTACTAGGACTACTAATAGAAGCACCATCATGTCTGATGTGGCAGGATATGCAGGTAAGTAAACTTGTTGTTTTACAGTAAAACAAAAAAAGTTAAACCTTTTACTTAACCCCTTTGCTTCTATAATGGATTGCCAGACTGCACTTCCACTCCTCAGTGTCGAGATCCTCATTAATGGATTGAAAGCAGCTGACAAAAGAAGACAACCATAGCAAGATATTTTGAGAATAATAGACAGGGATGTTGTTTCACTGTAAATAGGCAGAGGATAAAACATTAACAGTTAGGAACACCATTTTTCATTTTTGTAAAAACTGTGTGTGCCCTATAATCAATCACTGAACAATCTGGTCTGTCCCTCTAGGAAGACAGCACAAAATCCTGCTTCCACTATTGCTAGGCAAGTCCATCTCCACTTCTATTAGCCTGTTTTCTATTATGAAAATCCTTGGATATTAAGGAAGGTAGAGGAGCCGCTATCCACTATCCAAAATAAAAGGAGGACGACACAGCAAATATCCTGTTAGCCTCTTCCTACCCTCTACCTACCACCCACACATACATGCAGCCCCCCCTTAAGTGTAAAAAAGAGAATAGAGAATGGCCATGGTCTTATAGGTGTGAAAGCACATTGGAATTTAGTGGCAACACCACACCGTATATCAGTAAAGCTGAATACTATAGCTGGGAGCTTGCAGGACATTTCTAACTATACAAACCTTTTTTTAAACATCTGTCATGGCATATGATGTGTGCAAACCAGTAGTCCATAAAAGATGCCATAAAGCCCCAAATCTCCACTCCTTAGTCCAAGTTATTCTGAATTACTAAATGAATCATGTAGAAAATATACCATTTTATGATAATACTTTTCTACAGCATAGTACTGATATATTTGTTAACCCTGTTGCTCGTACATACTCCAAACAATGTGAAGGGAAAAAAATGCTGCAGTAATAGAATTCCTAATGGTACTAATTTATTCAGTACGCTGTGCCTTCGTTTTCCTTTGCAGTGCTTCCCTATCACGAGAATTAATCGCTTGCTTCAAACAAAAAGAACAGTAACACCAGTTGCCATAAACATAACCAATTTCAAAGTAAAAAAACAAAAAACAAAACACCAAAGCAATGATTCTCATAGGCCATTGAATTATATATATATATATATATACACACACTAACAAAAAAAGCCCATAAACCTGCCATGTGCCAGTATCAGACAACAGGTATGGCAGAAAAAAAAGAACTTGGCACACATCTTAAAGTGCAAAAAGGTGCAACTTTATTGAAGAAGTACTACAAAACTGTTTAAACAGAGGACATATGTCATCCATTAGTTGAGGAGCAGAACCTAGGCAAGGTTAAATGGTAGCAGTGTGTAGAACGTGGACATTTAATTTGAAAATGTACTATACATTATAAATATGCTGGTTTAGAACCTTCAAGGTGGTGCTTTTATTGCAGCCCGATGGCTAGGATTTCTTTGCTTGTTATTAACACATGTTCGATGACATCACATCAGGAAGCAGAATGCTCTTTTTTTTTTCCCTCCAAAATTTGGCGCTGTTTGAATCTGGTAACAATGGCCTGAGGAAGTCCTGTGTTGGGACGGAAGTCGTGGCTATCATTTAACGTGTTCTAGGTTATGTGCCTCTGCTAATCAATGACATTTGTCCTTTCTGGAAACACTTTTGAATTAGTTCTTGAATAAAGTTGCACCTCGGGCACTTTTTTTGCTGCCATACCTGTTGTCTGGATACTTGCACATGGCAGGTTTATGGGCGTTTGTTGGTTTATCTAGAACGGTGCAGCTTCACCGTACCTGCAAGCACCCGCTAAATTTAGAGGCTGAACGCTCCCTTGAAGCTGTTTTGTGTTCTGAATATATATCCATCTTAAAGAACAAATTCAGACAAACAAAGTCTTCCTTAAAATACCCACTAAAATGCATCACATTGGGCATACAGTTTATACTGACAATTTTTGGAATGATAGAGAAAGAGCTGAGCCGAATGAAAAGAGATGGCTGCTACAGAAACAATACAAAATATAAATAAGGATCATCTATGCTGTACATTTAAAATCTGTATAAAATCTAATGAAATCTGCTGAATTAACTGGACGCTGTGTCTACATTATTTACATTTCTGAAAAAGAGGTATCAGAGTACAAAAACGAAGGAAATGATCAACATATTAACTCTTTAACCTCCAGTGGATAGCATTTTCGGGATGCTTATCTAACCTAAGAAAAGCCACCAATCAATGGCTCTAAAAATACTGTTTCGATATTCAAACTGTAAATACGACTTTCCTGTGGTCAAAGTCCAGTTGCAACTGGTCTGAATGATTCATTAGCCACCTTCATTAGTGTGAGTGGAAATACTGGCATGTAAACTGGACCTGAAACTCTCTCCGCCAGAAAAGGTTCTTGAAGGGAATGCATGTTGCAAGTTCTTCCGGTTTTCAGTGCTTTGTTCATTCACAATGTTGCTCATGAGGGACATGGGTAAGAAGAAAGGAGAATATCTCCAAATTTGAAAAAGGCTGGTGTTCTAGGAATACATTGAAGTCTTATGTATTGATAACCACTTTCCGTTCAAAGCAGTTTAACAGTTTTACAATGTTCTCCTTGTTTTCAAGCAGTAAGAAAAAGTCTTACAAGTCACATCATCACGAAATGAAGTCTTTTGGAAAAACCAGGCTCCGATAATCAAATTGATGACTTGGTTAAGAGATCACATCCTGGGCGTCACTGTTGGGTCTCTGTCGTAGCGCCAATGGGGGAAGAGGCTTTCCATAAAAATCTTTTCAAGAGCAGCACAATAAATGAGAAAAAAAAGAGAAGGTTAGACATTTTCTTAGCAAATAATTAATGGCTGACATGCAAATGTCCACAAAACCAAGCTACATTTAATACATGGTGACCATGAATACAAATGTCTGAGAAACTACTGAATACCAGATCTTTTCAAGTAATATGTCACCTCGGTAAAAGGGAGAAAACGGAAGCTTAATTTACGATTGCTTCAGTACAAAGCAATACAAAAATGTCTATGTAGGTTAAGAACGTAGTTCAAATGTATTAAGCCTCGGGGTGTACATACAAATATATTTCAATTCTGAGCTAAAATAATTCTTTACATTATACACTAAACATTTAGATGTAGGTTACAGGCGCTCAAAGACTATGCCATTAAGAGTCCAGACTGGACAGTAGAGTACATGGATGTCCATTATGAGATGGGAGCAAAGCCCAAATGAGGTGATGAGGGGAGACCTGAAAGTGGCTGGTCGAGCTTGTCCGCTGCCCCTGATGAGCATGTTTGGAGCGACTGGCATGTTTTGTACCATTCAGCTCCATCGCCCCTGCACACTCACAAGAAAAAATACAACCCGCTAAGCAAAAAGATCCAAGACACCGCTTGAAAGTATAACAAGTATTTTTTTCTCCAGAATAGAAATGCATCAGCAAAGAACTCTTTTGCCGCCAAACGTTCTGCCAGAATAGGGCTTTGCAGTAAGCTAAAAGGACGCTTGGCGTCATCTGTGTCATCATAACATACAGTGAAAACCTGCAACGCTGGTTGGGACGACCCTATACATGGTGCGGGCCACTCCATAGGAGATGGTAGGCCTTTGGCTCCAGCCTTCTCGCCTGTCTCCGTCCACGTGGGTGCTGCTGAGCTCGTCATCCACAATAAAACAAACCCTAATAAGCAATTAGTTACTTTTGAAAACAAGGCTACTCTATCATTGTAACACTGCACCTGGCAAACACAGATATGGGCCCAGGGGGAGAGCCGAGGTCATACCAACTTGCATACTTCACTCATTCCCAGGTGCGCCAGCAGCTTCCCAAGGTCCTCCACCCTCACTTTGAGCTATAATTTCACCCCTCCCAGCTCAAATCACGTGACCCAAATGTGAAGGAAAGATAGACCCCCGATCGATTAAGAAGATCCGAAAGCAAGGCTAACAGCTTTATGGTAGTTGGTCTGGGCCTGACTGGCACCGTGGTATGTGGGGGTCTTGGAATCAAAGCATAGGAGGGCTGCAGCTCTGACGCAGCGAGTGTTGGGGTTGAGGGGTCATGCTATCTGTATCGTAGGAAGGTAACTTCCAAGAAGCGCTATGCCTTCTTCTCGTGGCCTTGCAGAGCACATTCTTCCCGGTGCGCAAAGGCCTATGGCCTCCTGAGACAATGAAAGGCTTGTAACTCCCTGAAGCTCACTCATGGTGTGGCCTATGTATGTGCTAATGATGCAGGCCTAATACTAAAACATTTGGTGGGTTTGCTGCAATTGTCCTATGTTCCAAAATGGCTGCCAGTAACTAAAATGGTGTTTACACTCGCCTCTACTCTATATCTCCTAATGCATGCACTATGTGATCGCGCACTCTCCTGCGTTCACACACCCCTCCCGCTTGCTGTCTCAAAGTGCGGCCTATCGTTCGTTTCTCATTCGGAATCGCATTTGCGGGTCGAAGACCCTCTCTCCTTCCCAACAATGGACCAACACCCAGGGAACACAACATCAAATGTCCCTGCCACAAACTGGCTTGGATGACGCTCCTGGGCCTCAACACAGCCTCTGCTGACACCACCCGGCCTGTCAGCATGCAGGGACTTCAGCTGCACCCATAATGTCCCTGGCACCTCCTGCTGGCTCCCTTGCCAGCCAGCTGGGATGCTGGTAGGTTCAATGTGGGTGGAAGGCTGGAGGGCCAACACCTCCATTACTTTAGTGAGGCTCTAAAGTAAGGCCAAATAGGAACACTTAAATGGTAGGTAATGAGTGCTTCCCACTACAAAATGAATGTACTTTTGGTGTCTGGGGTAAATGCAAACTTCAAAGAATGTGCCCTGAAAATCTTAAAATGCAAGCAAATCTTACAATTCCAAAGATTGGAGTATCTCGGCAAATGACACCATACTTAATATGTCCTCCTGTAGAAACTTGTTTAAGAATGTCAAGTGCAAAATTGGTCTGACACATTTGTCAACACACACACACACACACACACACACACACACACACACACACACACACACACACACACACACACACACACACACACACACACACACACACACACACACACACACACACACACACACACACACACACACACACACACACACACACACACACACACACACACACACACACACACACACACACACACACACACACACACACACACACACACACACACACACACACACACACACACACACACACACACACACACACACCTCCTCCTCCTCCTCCTCCTCCTCCTCCTCCTCCTCCCCCACACACACACACCTCCCCCTCCCCCTCCCCACACCCCCCCACCTGTCCCCCTTTGGAGGGGTGAAATGGCATTTCCCTTTTGGGTGGCAAGTTAGCTGAGCATGACTGATTATTCCTCTTTGCCTCAGGGACCTCTGCCAGTGCAGAAATAAGAAGAGATGGTGATAAACCCAGAGATTTTTATGTTGCCTTTGGGGATATTTAATGTCTGGAGACTGCCAAATAAGTTGAGTTCACTGAAAGAATTGGATGTTTGCATATAAGAGTGGCACCATATACCTGTGCTGCAATAGTCGCCATGGACTTTAACACACTATCACTAGTGTCAAGGCCAACCTGTAGTATTTGTTTAGAAGTTTCCATTCCATTGTGCATCAGTTCCTGAAAAGGACAATACATGTCTAGAATTGGATGCTTTCTTGTCACAGTCCAAAGGGGATGAGAGTATCAGACCAGGCTACATGTGGTTTAGACAGTATGCAGAATAGGCTGCCACAAGCAAATACCTCCATGCCCAAAGCATCCAGTTTTTTTGTTATTACTCTTCAGGAGGTACTGACAGGAAAGCGGCCGACACAAATTAAGCTGTGGCAGACTAAACCACTAGTGGTTGGATGGAATGTCAAGCACATCGGCCCAACAGGGCTGATCAATGCTTCTGCACAACATCCTTTAGTACAGAAGGTCGGGGGCAGCAGGCCTGTCTCCCCCAACCCATTTCAATTACCCACCTCAATCACAATTGGCTCAACTAGAGCATCACTAAAAGGGAGCAGGACCAATTTTGGCTATTTAGGCTTTAGGTTGTCTGCCAGTGCATATTTCTTTTTCCCTATTAAAAGGTGCCATCCAGTAACATTTCTTCGGGACCCAAAATCTGGGCTAAGGCTAGACACAGTGGGAGTTCCTATCTCAGATTCTGCAGAAGCGTGAAGCCCACTTGCATCTCTGAGTGCTTTAGTTAGATCAACTATAGCATGATCTGCCTGTTCGATTGTGACATTCTCCAAGCAAGGAAAAATCCCCGACCTCACCAAAAGGTTCAAGAATATACGGGCAACTACCATAGCCATCCTCTTCGTCCCGAAAATGGTCCCATTATGTAAGTATGCCCATCAGCTGGAACCCAACATGGGTTCCCAGGTGTGGATTAGGTCTTTTCTAATTTCTGACACACAGGAACAGCTTGGACACATAATACTTTACAGCCAACTGTTGCAGTGATTGGCACAAATATAACTCCTCAGTATGAATGACCTTGCCAAGAAAACAGACAGGATTGCTGTGAGTCTGAAACAGACATTTGACTGCTGCACTGCTCACAGAGTTTAAAAACAGACTTGGGGGACCACATGATTAAAACTTGCCAGAAAAGCGAATGTCTCAAAATAACCTATGCATTTTACTGCATACAAATAGGAATTAAGGTTACAGGGTGCCAGCACCACCATATGTATACCAGGGCCATCAAATCTGTGACAAAGGACAGCAAAAAACTAACAGAGATGGCTGTGCAGCCACATGCACCATCTCATGGGCGTTAACAAATATTCTGAGCCATACAGTTCCTTGCCTGGTAAGTTTTGGGGACGTCCTGCCACAGTTGCTTTTCAAACAATCTTAATATTCCTCATACAGCTAAATTTGTCATTGCATTTAACTGGATAAAAACTGCAATAACAAAGATTCCAGCATAGCTGTCAGAACTTAAAGCGTGTCTATTGAAGGAAACCTATTTTTGCCAACAAGTTTTCTGGATCTTCTGCTAGAGAACAGAGATTGTCTTCTCTTGAAGTCTTTTCCTAGCTACGATCCTTCCTTACTGTTTGTCCAACGGTGTGCCGATGAAGTCCATGGGGCAGGCATACCATGAGATTTGTGGGTTTAGGGCTATTCAAGGAACTTCAGAGAGGGAAGTTAAGATACTATTATTTTTCTTGTATTTACTATTATCTATGTGGAAAAAAACATTTGGGATGCATTTCTAATATATGATACCGTATTCATTATTATCAATGACAAACTAGTATGAAAATCCATATAAAAGCACTTTATTAATCCCAATGATGGCCACCCTCTTCTGACTCTCTGGGAGTAGTCTCCATGTCTTCATTTCTGTTGAGGCCCAGGGGTGTAGATAGACAGCAGGTCCACATTGCAGTGAGGGGAACTTTATGATTCTGATGAGGGAACATCTCCACGGGATGACTTGGCAGTCCCCGTATGTGGCGACTCAGCAACACTCCCTCGTGCCTATACTGAGGTTGCAAGGCCCTACATGAGATTCAGACAGTGGCAGTGACGTTGCTCGATGTGGTTAATCTATCAAATGACTGCCAATGTACACTCTAAGCAAAGAGTACTGGCTGCTGATGGGAGCATGATTGTTGAGTGGAGGGGAGACCAGGGAAGAGCGCAGCAACCTCTTTGACCGGAGAACTAATGGTTTACACCCTTGTGCACCGTGTGGGGGGTCAAATGTTTGTAATATTAAGGTACTGGGCCGAATACTACCATATAGTTGCAATTGGTATGCCTGCTGAAGCTTCAATTTAAGAGCATTTCATGCGATTTTTATGGTGTGCCAGCTAGAGGAGTTCTCGGGCAGAGTGCTCAATAACAACAAGCTAGCGCTGGAGAAGGCTTACACTAAGTCGAAGCCCTAGAATGTCACAAACACAGTACATTACTTGACTGGTGCCTCCCTGACATCCGATGTATGATTTTGCCAATGCACTGTCCATCCTGACCAAAACATGAAGGTTAAGGAGATGAGTCACAAAGTGCTGCAAGGACAGGAAGACTACATACAGATCCCACCAATTCAAATAATTCTTTTTTTTCCTAGGGTGGTGGCAAAGGCACTGAACAGTGTGGAGAGTCCTCCTCCCAAGGGGCCAGGAGATGGCAGACACTTCCTGATACCAATCCTGGGGGTGGTGTGCTGCGGAATGATCACATGCGTGGAGACAAGGCCCAGGGCATGTGGGGAGAATTTGCAGGGTGAGACACAATATTTCCCCTTGAAGAGGAATACTCTTGCCACAGGAATAGAGGAGGAATTGGCCTATTGCCACTTTGATGTATCTCGACCTCCTACTAAGGATGGGAGGGCAGATTCTAAAGGTGTAATCCAACAAAATGTTGCACCCGAAGAAGAAGGACAGAAGAAAAACAAATGTACCAAAACTGGACTACATGTCCCAGGGACTGTGAAAAAGAAAAGGGCTGAAGAGTCATGTAGAGGCCTAGGACGGGCAGGCAGGCCTAACAGCTTTGTGCAAGATAAGGCAATTAGCTCTAAGTGCCTGCACCTGAAGCCAATTAATTAGTAGCAGAATAAGAAGAACAAGGCTGACAGTTCACTAGGAAGTGTGACCACAGAATGGACGCCGGAGCAAATGAAGATCAGATTTCACCTGCAGGCTCTGAGTTGGTCCTCTGCTCACAAACCATGTTTGGCTGTGGCTGCATTGGAAGAGACTGGGAGGAGCTGGAAGTCTTTCCAGGTCCACCTAATTACTGTAAGCCATGCATTCACCCGAGGCCTGTGTGCAGAAGCAAGCCGAGGGAAACTGGAGAAAGGAAGAATTCATCGATAAGGCCGGATCTGAGACACCCATTATGTAGAGGGGTGTGGGTCCAGAGAGTGTCTGCAGCAGTAGTAGAAATAAAGACGGGAAGTAGAAGCAGCCTGCAACCGCTGTGATTGTGGAGCCAGTGAATGAAGTGACGTACTCCAAATCATCAGGAATACCTTGCTGTTAACTGTAACCAGCTTTATTGATGTTTGCATATAAGTAAAAGCAAGTAAAGTTGTTCGCAGCTGTGAGTAGTCACTTTAACAAGGGAAATGTATCACATGCATATTTCACTGAAGTTAAAGTGCTTGCGAGAAAGCTTTTCTTTTTCCCACTGTTATATTTGAACTGTTGCCGAACGATCATATATCTCCTATTAAGGGGGAGAACGGTGACGATAAGATTTGGAGAAGCAGTAGTTGACCTTCCCGTAGCGCTACAAGACTATCTAACATCAAAGAGTGGTTGTGCGTATGACATATTTTTTCCCGATTCCTATTAAAGCACAATGCTGTCTGAATAAGAGGGAACGCACACCTTTAACTGGAAGTTTGTCATCAAAGCGAAATTGTGTGTACCTAAATTTGTTTCTATAAAGAAACTTCCCTTTTGAAACATTCAAACACTTATTTTAGAAGTCATAGAAGTTGCCGAAGTCAAGAAGAGAACAAGCATTGCCCAAGCCAGTAGAACAGCCTTTCTAAAGGGAAACCAGCCCAATTAAATTAAGAACTGAACACCATTGTCTTAAGGTTGTTGAAACTGTTGTTTAACCAGAGTCCTCTGATACGGTTGTATGTCATATCATTGACAGGCATTTTTACCTCGGGTGTTTTTACGAACATTTTCCCGAAAAAAAGTAATCAACATTTTTTTTCAATTATTTATGGGGAGTTCCCCCACAAGCCTCCCAACCCCACCTATTTTTACCTGATCCGACCGCCTAAAAACATTTCTATGATTTTTTCTGGCAAAGTGTTTTCGTAAAAACACTTGCTGGAAAAACAACTGTCGAAACGACATTGTTCCCTCTGATACAAGGGTGGCAAGGTTATCCAAGGCTGGAAGACTGGCAATACAGC
The DNA here is from genome assembly GCF_040938575.1 of Ambystoma mexicanum. Classification (NCBI taxonomy): domain Eukaryota; kingdom Metazoa; phylum Chordata; class Amphibia; order Caudata; family Ambystomatidae; genus Ambystoma; species Ambystoma mexicanum. The sequence continues at coordinate 904,721,759 of NC_090939.1, forward strand.
TTTGTAGGTAACTACTGGAAACAAGAAGGTGCATATGAAGCTGGGGAATGGAGTTGGGTGCTTGCTAGAAAACTGATCTTTAATCTGTGGAGATGAAATTATTAAAGTTGAGAGAGAGAAGCAGTCTGGAAACCAAGCAGATTATGTGGTAGTGTTACGCTCACCTGGCTCCCACAGAGGCGTCGATCTGGACTGGACTGCTGTGGTCTCTACCAATGTGGCGCATAGGGCCGAGATGACGGACTGGACTGGCCCACCTAGCTTTGTTTGCTTGGCCCGTAGGAATATTCTTCTGCAAGTGGAGAAAGGGAATTAACCACCCGTGGAGTTGAGCGTAAATCCCCCAGCCCCGCTGTTCTCCCCACTGATCACCTTGGATGTTCCCTCGTATAGTCTCACCTGATGATTTGAAAAGATGAGCTCTCCATCCTGCATTGAGCGCAGGGGCGCGTAGATAACCAGTTGCTTCACTGGCTCAAAGGAATTGGTGAGTTCCAGGACAATATTGACTCCGATATTCCCGGCAAGACGCCGTAAGTATGTAGTTCGTAAGAGTTCAAATGCCTGATTTTCACTCTTGTCCGATTCCTTGCAGGTTGCAGCTTGACCCTGCTGAAGAGTTCCTTGTGGCAACCGGTAATGTTCTGGTAAGGATTTGTTTTATCCAACACAGTTCAATAAAATAATGTCCATATGTAACCTGTTGCTTTCTCCCTTATTCAGGCGCTGAGAGAAAGTATGAAGTCTCGAGGAATAATGCCTCCGGCGGTAAAATCAGGTAAGTCTTTTGTGGTGAGGAGGGTTCTCCTTGTTAGTCCCTTGTTTCACCTTGCTGTCCTTTTCTTTCCCCTTAGGGGCCGGGGTTCGGCTAGAATGCAGTGGAAGCTGCGTGACCCGTGAAGAACAATAGTACCCCCGGTGGTAAAATCAGGTAAGTCTATGGGGGTATTCCTCTGTGTATTCCCTTGGCTCACCTTGCTGTTCTTGTCTTCTCCTTAGGTGCCGGAGTGTGGCGGTAACATGCAGGAGGATGCGGTGAAATGTGAAGATGCTGCGAAGGCCGGTGAGTTCAGCGCAGCGCTGCAGCAGGCGAGGCGACACGCATAAAATAACTTCTTTCTTCCAGCTCGAAGGCGCGATGGATCGGGAATTCAGGTAAGGATCAAAGGTATTGCTCTTGTTCTAACCTTTTCTCCTTCTTTCTCCCTTTTTCTAGGAGCACCAAACTCGAGGCGGGCATGGCAGAAGACTGGATGCAGACTTGCAAGCACGGTGAGCGGTACGCTGCTGGATGCAGAATAACGCGAAACGTGTGCTGCTCTTCGGGCGTGGTTTAAATAGCCTCCAAAGTAGTCCCAGGTAAGTATTCCTCCCCAACCCCACCCGAGTAAAAAAAATAGTCCCTAGGTAAAATAGTCCCTTCCAAGCCTTGTTTGGCTTGGAGCTCTTGCAGCATGGTCTGCATCAGGTAAGTTTGCAGCATGGTCTGCATCAGGTAAGTTTTAATCTATGAGCCTGGCGCCTATGGGGCCAGGACTGACTCTCCATATGAGCCTGGCGCCAGAGGTGCCAGGACTGCACCCGAATAGCCCCTAGCGGGGGTTGTTGGGCTTGCTTGGGGTAACTTGATGCCTGCACCGGGGTTGCTGGACTTGGTCTGGGTCCCCGGGGGTAGGCATCATGACAGGTGGCTGCAAGACTGATAGGAAAGGCAACAAGGCTGACCTTTCTCATCAAACAAGAAAGAAGCGTGCAGTATCAACCTGTAGAAGTCAAAGAATCTGCTTTAAGATGCCTCAATGCTTTACAAATTGACTTTCGACATTCCTGTGGAACAAGATCTACCCAGGACAAATGGAAGTCATCGAAGACACTAGTTACTTAGTAATCTTTTCTTTATGTTGTTTATGTTTTGTTTTGATTGTTCTATTGTTTAGTGTGAGGGCCAGTTATTTATGTTAGGAGATTTTCCCTTAGATTCTAGAGTAGGTAGGGAATTCCCTGTTAGAGTAGGCTTAATTAGGTTTTCTTTGCATTTCTTTGTTAAAATAAAATGTCAAAGACTGATAAAATTACAAGCAGTTCTCTGTCTCGCATTACTAACCCCTCAACAGTTAGATAATGAATCTGTGTAACTACCACCAGATTTGGAGGTGAGAAAGGAATTCTCTTCAGCAGATGTGCTTTTCACCAGCCAGAAGTGCAGACTGGACCCAAGAGCCAGAGCGACCTGAACCAAATTCTCATTGTTCCCTGAGGCTGGCAACCATACAATCATAAAATGTCAGATTAATCATCTAAGAACCTCAGGGTCATCTTTGACTCCACACTTTCCTTCTCTGCCCACATCTCTGAGGTCTCTAAAAAGTCAAACTTCCTACTGCACCTCCTGGGAGGTATTCTTCCTTTCCTCTTGTTGCCCCAGAAGCTCACTGTCTCCCAAGCTCTGGTTCTCTCTAGGTTGGACTATTGTAACAGCCTCTTTCTAAATCTACCTGCCTCTACTCTCCGCCCTCTGCACCTAATCCAGAACAGGACTACGAGACTTGTCCTTGGCCTCAAGCCCTGGGATCGTATCTCTCCAGCTCTGAGATCTCTCCACTGGCTCCCAGTGGATGCAAGGATTAAATTCAAAACCCTCTGCATTGTCCACAAGGCTTACTAGGGCCTGGATCAAAAATAACTTCAGCTATCCCTACGCAAATACCTCCCGTCTCGAGCTCTTCGCTCCTCTAACTCCCTCAGGGTCAGTCGTTTTTCAAAGAAACAAGCTGGGGATGGATCTCTGTCTTCGGCTGGGGCCTCCCTCTGGAATAGCCTCCCTGCCAGTTATGGAAGCACCTCAAGACCTTCCTCTTTGCTTCTGCCTTCTCTCCCCCTATCCCTGCTGATCTGCTCTCTCTTAGCACTGTGCACCTGGCCACCCTCTGTCCCCTGGGCCCAGGTACCTGCTCACCCTGCCACCCTCCTGCACTGCCTCCTGGCCACCCCTTGCACTGGGGTCTATATCTGTACCCATACAGTCCCTCAGGCCCCCATTTTCTTCTTTTTCTGCACTTATCAGACTTACACAGTCTGCTGCAGTAAACACAGCACTTGCCACTTGCTGGCTGCACTACCACTGTTTATTGCATCTAATATCTATTTATTTTTATTTATTATTATTTAACTGTTTCTCCTCTGCCCGCACTCTCCACCCTCCCCCTTCATGCACTTTTCCTCTTTCCCTTTCCCATGCACTTGTGCATTCTCAATGTCACTGGGCCTAGTAAAATCGTTGTGTTCTGCCCTGTTACCCTCCCTTGCCTTGTCGCGCTCTGAAACACTTGTGTATGAGCATGATACAAATAAAATATCATATCATATCAGGTGAAATCTGGCTCAAGGAACCATGAAAACACATGCCACTATCTTTCCTTGTACTTGGCCGCTTGCGAGCCAAAGCATGATTAAGAACCAGTAGGGAGATGAGACTGTTCTGTATCTTGTGCGCTCAAAGGTGAGGGAGGACAATTCTCCCCAACAGGATTCCTATAATCTAGTGACTGGATTCGTGCAATGTGGGACTTTCTTCTAGATCTGCCACCAAGGGTATACGAGTACTGAACACACTCACTGGACTTGGGATCCTACTAGCTGGGCTGATGGGACGTGGCTAGCAAGGGCAGTGTTGGATATCCTGTGTATAAAGGAGGCCCACCAATGAAGCCAGTATAAACATGTGGGATACATATTAGGTTACATAAAACTACCTAGAAGTGAAACCATGCCACACAAAAGTGGAAACATTGTTCGGGAGTTAACCAAAAGTGGTCTTGATCACATATTTGTTAACTTTCTTTAGGTTGAGGATTGGACGAAAACCACCTGAAGTCTTCTCCACCAAGAAAAGCCACAAATAGAAGAACAAATTACTTACCACATGGAATGTTCTTTCTACTGTATTTTTCTCCCACAGATTCCTCATCTTCGAATATCCTGCTTTGCAGTCTCTGCACATTTTGTCAACAGCAGAGGGTGCTGTGCGGCATGGAGTTGATGTCCCTTGACGGTTAGCACTCTCGTGTCCGGACGGGAGGTCAATGATAGTATAAATAGCACGCACAGCCGACTTGAGGATTATATAACCCACATGGAGGTGGAAAGAGAGAAGTTAATAAGAAAGTTCACCCGCAGTAAGAGTGGTAGGCTGGGAACGTGATGAGGAATCCGTCGAGTAACATCCAGAAAAAAGAACATGACCAGGGGTAAAGAATTTGTTCTTTTAATGGATTGTATGTCCTCCCACAGATACTCATCTTAGACAGACTCCCATAGTGTTTTGTAGATCGAGGTGGGAGAAGTGGATTTTAGTATAATGTTCGGATTATAGATTGATATCGTGCAGAAATGCGCTTCCAAATCAAGCGTCATGGCTCAACAAAGTGTCCCAGCAATAATGCTTTGAGAAAGTGTGGAGTGAGGACCAAGTTTGTGGCATTGCAAATTTCCTGCACTGGAATACCTCTTTGGAGAGCCGAATCAGCTGCCACTCCCCTGGTGGAAAGGGCTCTTAAAATTTCAGGGACATCTTTTCCTGCAATGGAGTAGCACTCTGAAATGCATAGGATGATCCAACGCGATACGTTGGTTTGGCCTTGGCCAGTATAACCAATTAACAGTTGCTCATCTTGCCTGACATTTACCATCCTAGAAATGTAGAAGCTAGCAGCCCTTTTTGGGTCAAGCCTGTGTAACTTCTGTTTATTCTTAGAAAGGTGAGGAGGTGGATAAAAAGCTGGTGAAGTTATTTTCTGTGCCAAATGGAATTCAAACCCCATCTTGGGAAGGAAAGAGGGATGAACCCTCAAAACTACATTCTCCTTGGACAATATAGTAAATGGTAGTTTGCATGACAAGTCTTGTAGCTCACTCACTCTGCGAGCAGAAGTGATGGCTTCCAAAAGATGTTTTCCAGGGTTAATAACCTGACAAGACAAGAATGGAGAGGTTCAAATGGAGCTCCCATTAAAAAAGCTAGTACCAGGTTTAAATCCCAGGACTGAACCAGAAAGGGGACAGGTGGGAATGTATTTGTCAGTCCTTTCAGGAATTGTATGACAACCAGTATCTTAATCTAAGAGTGTGTTCTGGTGTGCGTTTAAAAACACTTAACACTGCCAGGTATCCCTTGACGCTAGCCACCTGAAGCGTCTGATGGGCTAGTTGCCAAAATAAAAAGATAGCACTGCAGGTCTATTGCAAGTAAAAGGATCAATATCTTTAGCGCTACACCAGCTGCAAAACGTATTACAACGGCAGCGGTATAGTGCTTTTGTTGCTAGTATTCTGGCTGAAAGCAACACCTCCATCACGTGTTCCAAAAGGTACCAATCTTTGTATCTTAACCTCTGAACCAGGCGTGAAGGTTCAGAATTCTTACTCCTCGTGAAGAAGACAGCCTCGCTGTTGCGAGAGTAGGTACACTCTCTGGAGAGACGGAATGGAGGGCAGATTGACATGTCTTGAATGTCCGGCTACCACATCCTCCTGGCCCAATCCGGTGCAATCGGAATCATGGACTTCCCGAACTTCCTCAACCTTCTGAGGACATGAGGAATAACAGGGACCAGTGGGAAGGCCTACAGAAGTGGAAATTCCCATTCCACTACTAACTCGTTCCCCAGAGCTCCTCCCTGAGGAACTTCCGTGGAGCAGAACAGGTTGTATTTCCTGTTGATACTGGACAGAAACAGATCCACATGAGGGGAGGCCCAAAGTGTGAAGATCTCTAGAAGGACTTCCTGAGCTAGGTCCCACACAAGTGAGATCATGTCCTGCCTACTCATAGTGTCCGCCGTCATATTCTCTACTATGCAAACAGCCGATAGAGAGATCCTGTTTCGTAGTGCCCAAAACCAGAGCTGAATTGCCTCCCTGCACAGTGGTAATAACCCTACATCATCTCTTTTGCTGAGGTAATGTATGGCCACTGTGTTGTCTGTCATTATCAGGATGTTCTTCCCTTGTATTGAAGGGAAGAAGGCCATCAGAACCAGTCTGATGGCCCTCCCCTCTAACAAGTTTATGTATAGTCTTGATTCTGATGGGAACCAAAGTCCGCTGATCGTGAGATCGCTCATGTGATCTCCCCATCCTGTGAGGGCAAAATCCGTGACTACTGTTATCTCCAGCCATGGTGCCAGAAAGGTTCCCCTATCATCACATTCTCCTCCCAGGCCCACCACAGGAGATCCTATGTGAACTTGCTCGGGACCTGAAGAAGGTCTGTCATCCTGCCTGAGAATTGTGACCATTGGGATCTGAGGTCCTACTGGATGAACCTCATCTTTAGGCGGGCTTCTGGCACCAAGAAAATGCTGGATGCCATGAGGCTTAACAACCTCAGAAATTTGAATGCCGGTAGATGTTGGGCGTTCTGAAATCTTGTATCTGCAAGATAAGTTGAGCCCTCAAACCGGGAGGCGAAGCCTTCCCTGAGGAACAGTCCAGGACCGCTGCAAAGAATGAGGGAGAAGCCAAGTTTGTGGAGAGAGGGGCAGGTGCTGTTGAGAGGTTCTAGTGCCTGTTTGGGAGAACCATGTCAAGAACCGAGATGTCTGCAAGGATTGTCCTACCTGACCTCCTACAACACCCAGGAGAGCTCCAATAGAAACAGAGCCTTGCTTAGGAGAAATAAAAAGGCTTGAGGAAGATGGTAATCCAAGCCACGAGACGACCTCCAGGCTGCAGAGGAAGACAAGGAAAAGAGTAGGAGGAGCAACTAACGGTAAACAATCAAGATTATTATTATTATTATTATTATTAATAAGAGAACAGTATCTGTTAAAACGACAATTACCTAGGGTTTAGTAATTGATTCTTAACAGAATACCTCCCTGGGCACTGAGTTAATAGGCCAGGAATAACCCACGATGAAACAAGGCACAACAAGACAAATAAATACAACCAACAAGCACCTAACTGCCGAAACAGACAACCTAAAGGGAACCAGCAGAGAGGAAGTCCAAACTATTTCAAGGTCAAGAAGAGAGACTAAAGATGAGAATCCATCAACCCAAAATCCAGGTAAATCCAAAAGATACAAAAAAAGAACCATGAAATAAAGAAAACAAATCCATGAGCAACATGACAGAATCCAAATGTAGGAACCAATCCAGAAAAAAATCAGCAAGGTCCAACACAGGGAGACAGAAACAGGATAAGGGGAGGGAGCAAACAAGGTACAAGGAGATGGGTAGAAAGGAAGGAGACTGACTGTAAGGCAGGGGACAAACAGGGACAGAAACAGTAAACAACGTATACAGCATGGACACGAAAACACGGAGTACGAATGGGGCCCCACTTGCTTGTTGCTGAGAAGGGAACTGTCCCGACGGCTGCCGTTAAATCCGCTGACTTCATGGTGACAGCTATGTCAATGGGAGTCAGCTGACTGGAGTGATCTGCCTTGCATTGCGTAACAGCACAAGGCCTGCTGGGAAGTTTAGTAATTCCATGCATCGAGCAACCACAGGATGCCATAGAAATGGTGAAAATGCTCGGTGCAGACCATGGTTCCTGACAAACTAGCTCTGATCAGCCAATCGTCTAGGTACGCAAATAAGCGAGTCCCTCCTTAGATATGCTGCCACCAAATCCATCAACTTGGTAGAGACCTTTGGCAGTGGCAGAGGGCAGTGACGGGGTGGCTGCCTGAGCAGTTTTTCCTCCACAGCCTCTGGGGGCAGGTGTGAACCTCCTCTGGCTAGCTTGACCTATTCGCCTTAGGCCAAAAGACGAGTAATAATGTAAGGAATGCTCTCTCCAAACCTGCATATGTGAGTGTTATGGCTGCCCTAAAGATTTCCAAGCAGCCTTAGAAGCGTGCAGCTTTTCCAAGCTGTCTGCCTTTGGTCCAAAAAGGTTGGACCCATCAAAGAGCATTTCCAGGAGCCTTGACTGGACGTCAGGGGCAAACCCAGACTTGAGTAACTACGCAAACCTTCTTATCGCATTCCAGCCCATACACCGGCTAACGCAGTCTGACGCATCAAGACGTGACTGAAGAGACTGGCAGGAAGCCTCCTTGCCATCACTGATTAGATTGTTAAAACCATCTGTCATCTCCCCTTCAGTAATGTTTTCTGCCACCTGGGAAATTACATTCCATAATGTATAGGTGTATTTCGCCAGAGCAGAAAATGCATTAATGTTTTCCAGCAGAGAAAATCTTCTTAGCCAGTGTGTCGTAGTTTTTACCGTCCCTATCTGGGGGGATGGTAGGATAAGCTGCAGGCTTTGAAGTTAAAGTAGCCATGTGCACCACGAAACTCTGGTGAAGGTTGCCTAGAGGGAAAGACTGGGTCAACAGAAAAAGGCCTGTACTTCTTCACCAACTCCTTGTTTACAGCAGAAGTGGTGCCTGGTTTCAGCCAGTTTTCTAAAATGTTTTTTTTAAGTGCTGTATGGAAGGGCAGCACAGGCCCCTTAGGAGGGCCTCTATCCAGAATGTCAGTAAGGTCATCCTGGGTAATGGCCTTAGCAGGACGCCCCACAACTCAAATACTTAATCACCCGATCCATGACCGTTCTATAGGCTGCATTAGGGTGAGAGTGTATGTCCAGAGTGTCAAATTCCACCCCAGGAGAGATATCCACACCACTGGCTTCTCTCTGACAAGTGGTCTTCAAGCTAGGATTGGACAAGACCAACTCCTCTGGAACACTGGGCGTTCCAAAACGTTCATGCCCGAAGCGTACGTCATCTTCTTCCTTCTCTTCCTTGAAAAAGGACTTGAAGAAATCAGTTTTAGATTTGGGTTTAAAACTCATCTCTGAGGTAGACGTCGAAGGGCCCTTCGACTCCTTCGAGGAGAAAGTTGCATAAGATTTTGCTTTGATTAAGTCTCTGTGGTCGATACTACAGACTCAGGCTCTTGGGCGCATGGGTCAAAGCCTTGCTGGATTCCCTGCCGGTCTTGGAAGACGTGGTGGGTTCAACAGCCTTTTTGGCTCTTTTGAGGGACCAGGAGGGGCTGCATTTGACTAGACCACCATCATCATCATCTCTCTGAACATTCCCCATTGGGCCGGCTAAGCGGTTTTATCGGGAAAACGTACCCGCTGCTTGTCGGGCGAGGAGTCAGAGGAACGATGGCATTGTTTCTTCGAAGAGGAAGGGTGATGGGAATCGCTGCTGGATCTTGACCACTTGGAATGTCGAGAATCTTTCTTAGGCCTTTCAGGAGACTTATCTCCGGCGGAGCGTCGACCTTCAGAAGACATCTTTTTAGAAGGTGTGGAAGACAGAGACTTGGAGACCAACCGACCTATGCTGAGTTTAGATCTTCTCTCCTTAAAGGCCTTGCTGCTCATCGATTGGCAGGAGTCGCAATCTATGACCTCATGTTTTTTGCAGAGGCACCAGAGATAAATTCTGCGCAAATCAGTGATCGACATCTTTGAATCACAGTCCACACATCTCTTGAAGCCTGTCTTCAGTGTAGACATTGTGATTTACTGAAAAGACATTCGACAAGAGATTCGCTGAGGTGGGTTCAACTGTTCCAAGTGTGTGAAAAAGGAACAGATGCAACGGATGCAGTGTATGCTATTTATACTATCATTGACATCATGTCGGGATGGGAATGATAACCATCAAGGGGCATTGACTCGATGCCACACTGCGCCCTTTGCTGTCGAACATGTTTCAAAGACTGCAACGCAGGATTATGGATATATCTAAGGTGAGAAATCCATGGGAGGACACAATCCATTAGAAAAAGTCCTTGCCACTGGTGAGAAGAGTGATGGCCGATTTACGTAGCATGCCACAGATCCAATACCTCAAGAAAGAGTTTTTGGAAACTGGTGTCTCCACAAAGTGAGGGAAAGGCGACGGGTGGGCAACTTTGCTGTGGTGGGTGAGGGAGGCCTGTAATGCTGATAGGTGTAGATGCCACTCTGTCCCTACCTGCTGAAGGAAACTGAAAGGTGATTGGGCAAGAAAGAGACAGTCTTGCCAGCTGTGGTCGCTATGACAAAGGTTTCAGACGGACTGTAATTGAGAGCTTCCTGTCATCCGCTCCTTGCTTCATAGACTCATCAAGCTGAGCCGCAACATGTTTTTGACCAGGGAAACGTAATCAAAAGAGGCTTTTATTCGAAGGCACCCATCTTCAGGTAGCAAAGAAAATAGTGTCTCCTGGACCCTACCAATGAGGATGAGGTGAAAGCTGCTGCCTGGAGGGAACCTCATGCAATGTTTGAGAGGAACTGTACATGCGTGTACATTATGAGGTGATCTGTGCAGTCGGCTCGATCCTGACGTTGCCCAGATACCATTCAAATCCTCCACCAATGCTGAAATCGTATAGGTGGCTTAGGTCACAGCCCTTACAACGCAGCAAGTAGAGCCATAGGTTCTTTTCAGAGATGCCTTTATCATTCTTGTCCACACAGTCAGATGGTTAATTAGCCTCAGACACAACATATATTTTGACTACAGGTGTTCAAACTTGCAACTGGTCTGAAGTATAAGGCTGCTCAGTATCCATGAAACCCAAATTCGAACAAAAGCAGGGAATGAATACCTTCACAAATTTCCTCCTGATTTAGTCCCTCTTGTTGGTCATCATTCAATTGATCTACCAGCGAATCCTTCAGTAAAGGGCACTTTCTAGAGAGACCATCTGATTGAAACACCCCTTTGTCCAATACAGTCTTAATATACTTCTTCAGGAGTTCTTAAGGATAAGTGGGGCAGGCGCCCCTGATAAAAGGGCTTTATAGGGGCTGTAGGAGAAGAAATAGGTGCAACAGGCAGCAGAAGTTGCAGAGCCCATAGAAGCAGGGGGGAAGTATGTCCGTATATAAGTGTTTCCTTTTATATTAATGGGAGCTATGAGCCGGGGGGTACTCAAGGTGTTTTTCGTTCTCGTTGCACTTCCAAGATGGCTCAGACATAATGTCAGGTATGTTAGGCTCTAGTCAGAAGACTTGAAACCTCGCAACGCCACCCTCCAAACCAAAAGCCCCACACACTTACCTGCTCTGCAGAGATCCTGTGGACAGCTGAGAGAGTTGTATAGCATTCATGTGCATTCCAGCCGCGTCCGCGCTTACGGTGAATCCAATACCTCTGGGCCTGCAGTGCGTCTCTCTGTGCTCGGCTGCAGTCATGGGCAAGGCATTTTACCAACAATGGCAATCCAAAGTTTGCATCAGCAAGCCTCTGATAGGAGTCCAGTAAGACTTACCTTTAGACATTGTCACAGAAATACAACAAGAGTGATTTAAAAGGAAGGGAGCGATGAATCGACTTTTAGGATTGTGGGGAAATCCAGTGGGAAAACTCCAGTCTTATATAGATCCTTCAGTTCTCATGAACAGGAATTCATGGAGGTGAGGACAGCTTTACATTACATCCCACTAAGGGGAGGAGTCTTGAAAGGCCCCAAAAAACAAGCATGCGCTGATGTCAGTCACAGGCGACACACTATTTTTAAAGGTACAAAAATAGACACTCAGTATCAGCGGTGTATGTCGATGAGGAATGATACCTTAACAATGTGATCTGGTGAAGTTTGAAATTTGCATCCTTAACAAGGATGTAGCATTGTTTAAATAGATCAATATAATGAAGCTGCTGGAGCCATAAGGTAGGTGCAGTGTTTCCCCTCTCTTCATGAGCTTCCAGCTGACAACCCTTCAGCTTTCAACATTCCATAGTTGAGCATCACCAGGTTCTCTGTTATCAGAGCCTGTGCCATGAGGATTCTAATATGGTTACCATATTGGGCACACAGAGTACTTTACATAGTCAAGCAGGAGTTCCCTCATCCACTCTCTCGTGGCTCCAGATTTTAGACAGGGGACTGCATATTCATTTTTGCAGCTCCATTTTTCATTTGTTTTTTGTTTTACCCAGTTGATATAGCTTCCTGTTGTTCCTCCTCCCTCCCTCTGTGCACACCATTGGCCTGTGGGCCACCATGTGACTAGGACAGGGCATTTCAGGCTTTGGACAGGGCAGCCCTCGGCTAAGGGCCCCAAAACAAAGGGCAGCTCCTGATGAAGCAGCTCCAGTCTGTGTTTGCCTGTGTTCACCTGGGAAGCCTACCACTGTCAACCAGCAGTGACTGATAAGGTAAGTGTGGTGTGGGCAGGGGGAGGGGGTACAGCCATTACTGTACTCCATTAAAACCCCATCACTCGTATTACCTATTATAAATATAGCCTGTCTAAGGTATCCATACTTGATATGATATATGATAGTTTATTTATATAGCACCTATACACAATGTGTTTCAAAGCGCTTCACGGCAAGGGAGGGAACAAGGGAAAATACATGTGAAATTAACTATCGTACTTGGCCTGGCGACATTTCAGATAGTGCAAGTGCTAAAACATAGAAAAAGGAAGGGGCGAGGTGGGAGGTAAATTGGAACAGACATGCGACTACTGTCCTAGGCCTGGCGACATTTCTGGTAGACCCGGAGATTTACAAGAGGAGAGGCAGATGGGCGGCGAAAGGAGGGAGAGGAACAAAACAAGCGACTATCGTACTAGGCCTGACGACATTTCAGATAGTGCTGGAGGGGTGGAAACAAATAAGGGAAGGGGGAGGAGTCAGACATTTATTGCTATCGTACTAGGTCCAAGGACAATTTTGATAGTGTAAGTGCATAGAAAAAGGAAAAGGGGTGGGGGGAGTAGAGAGGGAGCAGGGAGAGGAGGAGGGAGCAGTGAATAAACAGTGAGAAAGAGAGGAGAAAGAATGACCCTCAAGGCACCAAGCCATTAAGTAGCTCCTCCCACTTTGCACTTATCCTAATTGTGTAGGGTAGCCCCACCTTGCTTATAGCCCATTTATGTTTCCCATATCTCACATGTAGCCTATTTGTGTAAAACTTCACCTCTCCTATTAATTAATATCATATGCCTACACGAAGTTAGTCCAATTGCGTCAACCAGCCAAATTCTGCCTTTAGCCTAATTGTGTCATGTAGCCACACTCTGCATTTAGCAATTGCAAGGACCACCCACATGTTTTACTTAAATCGAATTGTGAAGATTAGCCATGCAGCATATTTAGATGCATTTGTGAAGATTAGCCACAAGCCATATTTAGATAGATCTGTAAAGAATAGCAATGCAGCACTTTTAGATACATTAGTTGAAGATTACCCTCATGTCACACAGAGAGACTGTGAAATTAACCATGCGTATCACTATATAGAATTGTGTAGATTAGCCACTTAGAACCTACAGAGTAGCCAATGTACTAACCACCCCACTCCTGCTTCCTCCAACACACTACCAAACACTATACACACCCACTGGGCTAGTCAACCTATACACTAACACACACCCAACACAAGTAACACAAGCTTACAACAAACCTGGACACTGGACCTTACTGTACGCTGGACAGGTGGTATAGTTTTTTGGAAAACAAAAGTTAGTCTTTATGGACTACTAAGGAAACAGAAAAAAAGGATAGATTCTCCTTAAATGTAGCCCAAAATTGTCTTAGGTCTAGGGCTTCTCCGAGGATAGGGTAAGAACCTGGATCTAGTCCTCGTAAGCCCAACGTAGTCCTTGAGCTCCTTCCTCGTCTTTGTGTCTGTTCTGAAACAGAAGGGAGAAGATTACATTAGTCCCTTCTTGCTGTTGCCTTTATATAGGGGCTGGAGTCCCCTAGTCCAATCAGGGACCACCTTACCAGGAAATCTAGATAAGCCCCCCAAGCCCCACCCCCTTCTTTCCAGAATGCTGGTCGCCATAATGGATTTCACACGGCCAACACGCGGGAACTGTCGGTTGGGAACTCATGCTCCGGTATATTAGGTAAGTCCACATAAGCATTATCGAATGCTTCCGTATACTCTAATGTTCGTAGCTTCTTTGTTTCCTGAAAACAATGTTCCATCGGCTCCAAGCCACCCACACGGAGACACTCTGTGCCGACAACTCTAGGTATCCCAGAGGGTCTCTCTCTTATCTCCCTCAGCTGACCCGCTTCAGGATCTCTCCCCGCAGTAGTGGCCACACTGGCAATGTCCCCCTCCATATGGTTATACAGGGCAGCCTCATTTACCTTGAACGTAGTTCGTTCACTGCCGAGGTTAGCGTTCCTATTGTTCATGTTTACCCTTGTATGGTTTTCTGACGGGGAGGCTGTCTCGTATACTTCTTTACCTCACCAGTATGTTTCCATGGCGTCTTCCCCACTATTCTCCATTGTTGTAGTAGTGCCGGTTCGATTGGGTAGTGCTGTCCCGCTTTCTAATGCGAGCCCCTCCGCCTGGCTATGGGTTTTACACTTACCCATACGCAGAGGTCGAAATTGAGATTGGACAAGCAGGAGTAAAGAGCAGCTCCTGGGTATGCAGCATTAACCAGTGACCAGGAACTACCACTGGGAAACGATAAGCTAGTTCATAGCGTTCCACAAATCAAACTTAAACATTGATGCACACATATCATTTTGTCCATTATTTATGATCCCTTATGTTATGCGTTAAATGCTATATAAATATGTCCTAATATTTATGTATAGATTGTCCCAAATGCATAGAGTTAAATTGGTTCCATGTAATAATGTCGCGACATTATTGCATGGAACATGCGGGGGACACCCCTGCAACCCCCAAACTTTTTTTTTTGCCCCTGTCCCCATATATATGGTCACCCAAATAATATTGCCACAACATTTTCCCGGCGATATTTACGGCGACCATATATATATATGGGGATATTATTACCTGATACCGTTAAATTCACATAGGTGTGTTTGTTTGGCATCAGCTGAACTGGAAAGCAAAAAGTAGCTCCTGGTAGCTACCAGTTATAAGCTAACCAGGCTCTTTCTAGGCTACAGGCAGGAGCTAAATAGCTCCCAGCTCCCCTGAATTTCGAACCCTGCATATGGATACAACAAGCCAGTGCCCACAACCTGAAATACCATCCAATCTACACTAAACCACAGACACACTACTACATAACAGTCATATAGAAGCAGCCCAGGCACTGGTACTTACCCTTATGGATAAAATAAGCCAGTGCACACAGCCAAGCCAACACACACAAATGCCAGTTTCTCCTGGTTCTGGATCTATCCCATCACTCTTCCCTCACTAACCAACCCCGTCCCCTTCTTGCAGAGCCACGTGAGAGCCTAGAGACTGCCCTTGGGTGGTAGCAGTGCACAGTATAAATCAACATGACATAGATATAACACACCTCCGTCCTTTGAACAACAAACATTAAGGGGTGTGGTGAGAGGGGAAGATGTAACATGATCAACAAAAGAGGAAAGGATAGAGGTGAGAATATGTATGGAAAGCAGATGGCGTGGAGGTGGTTGTTCAACTGGCTTTGGCTACTAACCTTGCTCCCCACCTCACCTCCCTCCAAGCGCACCAAGTTCGCATAATCCTTCCACACGGTCTATTCCTGAATATTTGGAATTAACTTTCTTGCTCCATCTGGGGAGCTTAATCTTGACACCATCACCCATCCTCCAATCTCTGAGCTTTCACCCATTCTTGGCATCCTACCACGGCTTAGATGCCTCTCCACTCACACTCATTTTATTGATTTGATTTATTGGGCCTCATTACGACCCTGGCGGTAAGTGAAAAACGATGGCGGTAAATGATTACCGCCATCGTTTTCCGCCAGGTCCGATCCTGACCCGTGACCGTTAACTACGATGCCATTAGCGGCATCGTAGTTAACGCTGCTGCTAACTGCTCCAAGGGCGCGCGCACGCGACCTCCCACACCGTAATTACCGGCATGGCGGAAAGGCACGCAAATGCCGACCCAAGCGGACATGCACCTAACGCCATCACCCAGCCCGTTAAGTTCCTTACCGCCATGGCGCTAATTACGCCATCGCGAACCAACCGTAAATGGCCATGTAAAGTGAATCCAGCTGCCACAGGTGCACAGGAACAGCACAGGTGTAGGCAATACAGACTCAGGAAGTACAAAAAGAGCACACCCCACCCCTTCCCACACCCAGTCACACTCCACAATGATACCAATAGGACTAGCAATGTTGGGGCTGGAGGACCTGATAGCAATGCAAGTGCTACTACAACAACAACAACAACAACAACAGGCAGCACAGAGGAGATGCAGGAGGAGAAGGAGGGCAAGGCAGGGCCAGCAAGCCCCACCAGCACAGCCAGTGCCACCACGCAGGCAGCCCCCAATCCCAGGCATCAGAGCCAGTCCATTCAACCTCACTGCTGAGCAGATCCACTCCCTGTACCGTTTGGACCGGGACACCATCACCGCCATAGTAGACATGACACACAACGACATCGTCAGCATGATAGAAACACCAACCGCCATCCCACCCCTACTGAAGGTAGTGTCTGTACTCCACTTCCTGGCCACAGGCACCTACCAGCACACAGTGGGGCACTTGCATGGCATTTCACAACCATTATTCTCACGTACGCTTATCCAAGTGCTCGATGCCCTCCTCAAGCACACAGACGACCACATCTCATTACCACGGACTGCCCAGGAGATTGCAAACACCAAAGTGGGTTTCCATGTACTAGCCGGCATACCTGGTTGCATTGGTGCCATCGACTGCACCCATGTTGAATTGGTGGTTCCACGTGCCATGGAGGTACCGTACCGCAACCGGAAACAATTCCACTCAATCAACGTGCAAATGGTCTGTGACTCCAACAAGATCATCACACATTGTTGTGCCAGATTCCCCGGAGCAACCCATGATTCAATGGTCCTGAGGAACTCCACAATACCACGCTACATGGAGCAACATGCAGGCCCACGATCCTGGCTACTCGGTGAGTCTAATGTCATGACCATGGGAATGTGAAGTGGGTAGGCGAACGACGTACCAATGCATACTCCACCTGGCTGTAAGGGGGGGGGGAATGATGCATACTCCACCTGGCTGAAAGGGGGGGG
This sequence comes from Ambystoma mexicanum, assembly GCF_040938575.1. NCBI lineage: Eukaryota > Metazoa > Chordata > Amphibia > Caudata > Ambystomatidae > Ambystoma > Ambystoma mexicanum. The sequence continues at coordinate 904,738,702 of NC_090939.1, forward strand.
GGAATGATGCATACTCCACCTGGCTGAAAGGGGGGGGGAATGATGCATACTCCACCTGGCTGAAAGGGGGGGGGAATGATGCCTACTCCACCTGGCTGAAAGGGGGGGGGGTGATGCATACTCCACCTGGCTGAAAGGGGGGGATGATGCATACTCCACCTGGCTGAAAGAGGGGGGGATTGATGCATACTCCACCTGGCTGAAAGGGGGGCGGGGAATGATGCATACTCCACCTGGCTGAAAGGGGGGGATGATGCATACTCCACCTGCCTATGAGTAGCAGAGACAACTGAGCCAGATCATACCCTAAAGCAACCCAAACTACACCCAACACCAGTAAACCCAATACCTGATGTATGCAGCCCTTCCATGTGAATGAGGTTGTGTCCCAACCATGACACAACCATCTGCAAGTGCATTGTACCAATTCAGACCACATTGACTTCTACGAAATGCACCTACATGCACATCAACAAACACCATCAACCGAAAGGCCTGTCCCCCATAACTGCGCACGAAGGAGGCACATGACGGACAGAAACATCAACACACCATTACACAGACAGCAGGGCGCCCAAAATGTCCCTATCAACATCAGTATTGCTCACTGGGGTCATGATGAGGCCGACAGCAATGTTGCAATGATGTGAGCATTGACATCACAGGACACGTGCCAGGCCCCCAAAACAAACGGCATGAACGAACACAGTGGATGGGCACTCACAAGGCACTCGAGCCCTCTGCATACATTGGTTGATGGCATGCAAAACAGGCCATGAGAGCCATGAGCATATACGGGTCGCATAGTGTGAATCATTTAGTGCATTTAGAAGTGGTTCAAAGTAATATTTGGATAAAAACCATGGTGGCACATCATGTTCTGAATTAGACGTCATGACTGACACATGCATTCTCGCCCACATACAGGTGATGCAGGCTATCCCCTGAAGAGGTGGCTCCTTACACCAGTCCGGAACACACAGAACCAGCACGAGGAGGACTTCAACCGTGCACATACACGTACCCGTGTGGTCAGGCATTCGGCCTATAGAAGGCACGGCTTCGCTGCCTCAGCAGGTCTGGTGGTGCACTCCTGTACCACCATGAGAAGGTGGCAAAGATGGTCATGGCATGTGCCATGCTACACAATATGTGTGTCAGACGAAATGTGCCCCTGCCCCCTGACGCAGAAATGCAACCACCTGACGATGAGGATGAGGAGAGTGCAGATGGGGCCGCACCTCATGGAGGAGGCGATGCACAGGAGGGGCGTGAAATGCGTCAAGATATCATCAACCAATGCTTCTAGCACACACGGCTGGTGTGTATCACATTGAGATGGCACTTGGGGCACTGTGTGTCTCTGGGAGATGCACACTGTGGACTGTACACCAATAAAGCACACATACGCAATGAAAATGTCCACACATGTGATTTGGGAAAAAGGAAAATGTGTATTTCAATTGTAAATTGTCGTGCAACACCCCCTCCCCCCTGAACACCCCCCCTCCCTCCTGAACACCCCAACACACTCCCTCCCCCCTCCCCCTGAACACCCCAACACACACCCTGTGAGTGGCTAAAGATGCCTGTGACAGTGGGCACACGCTATTACATGCCCCCTCTCCCGGCCCCCGGGGCACCCCTGCCTGTGGAGCGCAGGTTCCGTCCTGATCGTCGGACAGGGCTGCTCTGGGCAGAACTTGCAGTGGAGGATGTCCCTGGCTGCTCACGGGCACACATGTCCTGAAGGGTGTGGGACAGCTCTGTGAGCACACGGCGCATGGCGGCAAGTTCCCCGCAAATGTCCCTTGAGGTGGACTCCATTGCAGCCCTCAGGGTCTCCGTACTGCGCTCTATTTCGGCCCTTAGGGTCTCCGTAGATTGTTCTATGGCTGCCCTAGCCCCCCCACATTCCGCAGCATGCTCATTGAGGAGCGTGGACAGTTGTTGCTGACGTAAAACAATCTCCTCAAGGGAAAGTTCACTGTGCTGGGCCATGCCCATTCCAGATGGTGTGGCGAAGGGGCTGCTCACCTCCTGCAGACTTTCTAGAAGGGTATGGGGTGGGAGGCCGGTCCCCTTCTCCTGGATGCCCCTGTGTGGGCTCCTCCTGGGGGCTGCCCCGGTACAGACAGGGGGAATGAAGCTGCTCAGTGGTGCGTCCTACATCGGGCTCATCGGTGTCAGTGTCTGAGCATGCTGCTATGGCAGCAGTTTCCCCTATGCTGCTGCTCCCTGCAGAAATGGTGCCTTCAGTGGCCAAGATTGTGGGGACGTGTGGTGCTGCAGGTGCTGGCATGCTGCCTGCTGGGGTGCCTGTCGGGGGGCCGTCCTGTGTGCTGGCAGATGATTCTGCCTGCTGCGATGTCTTCCTCACTGCAGCTGAGGTGGAGGGTCTATGCATGGTGGTCCTGGCCCTCTTGGCTGCTTTTGAGGCAGGGGTGTCCTCATCCTCGTGGTTGGATTCGGAGCCTGTGGTGGGGCAAAGGAGGGATAGCGTTATTAATGGGTCTGCGGACATTGGAATGGCAATGATTCACCAGATTTTGGTTACTAGATGAAGCACATTTGAGGCAGGGGCATGCAGGTTGTCTCCTTTCTGTGTGGATGATGGATGGAGGTTTGTGGGTGTCTGCAGTTAGGGTGTGCATGCTACATGTGTACAGGGTGGAGGTCGCATGTGGCTGTGGGCAGTGTCCAGCTGATGTGTTGCATTTACACTCTAGGGCAACATTGTGCTACACATTAATGGACGTCAGTGACTATAGCATGTCTTGATTTGGGGCACCTACCTTCATCGCCTGATGTCGGCGCTCCTCTTTCCATCCCTCCTACACCTTCGATGCTTTCCATGCCTATTGTGCTGGCACATATTTCCTCCCACGGTTGGAGTTTTATTGGGGAGTCAGCTCCTCCCCCGGTAGCCTGGGCCAGGTTGCGATTGGCAGAGATGATGCTTCGGACGCGGAGCCTCAAGTCATCCCACCGCTTCCTGCACTGCTGTGGGTTGCGGGGTACGGTCCCCACTGCGCTGACCCGCTGTGCCACCATGGCCCAT